>NW_026526732.1:143615401-145062901 GCF_024362965.1 Panthera pardus | reverse complement strand
TGTTTATCTGTTTTTCATGATAACGTTTCCTAAAGAGTGAAGGTAAGGGGCCAGGACACATACTTCAGTAAACAGACTCTGCCTTATCTCAGTTACTGAAATTTTGAGGGAAAGAGCAGGTATGGTTTGAGCAAGGTAAAAGAATGTCTTGGTTTTCTGTGGTGGGTCAGTGGGTAACTGGAGTCTATTTTGCAAGCCTAAAGTTTACTGGTTCAAACCCTAGTTTGAAGAATATATATTTAAGGGCCTATTTGTTTTCTTTTTCAGATGCAGTTCATTTAAAACTCTTACAAAGTTGGGGCGTCTGGGTGGCTCAGTCGGTTGAGCGTCCGACTTCAGCTCAGGTCACGATCTCGCGGTCCGTGAGTTCGAGCCCCGCGTCAGGCTCTGGGCTGATGGCTCAGAGCCTGGAGCCTGCTTCGGATTCTGTGTCTCCCTCTCTCTCTGTCCCTCCCCCATTCATGCTCTGTCTCTCTCTGTCTCAAAAATAAATAAATGTTAAAAAAAAAAAATTAAAAAAAAAACAACAAACTCTTACAAAGTTAAAAAAAAAAAAATTCCCAGCATTCTCAGTATTGGGTTCAAGTGAGACTTCTGTGTTCATAAACAGAGACAATGTGTGCTATCAGAGCTGGTGCATGGGATTTGGAAGGTCAGAGTCTATAAACTGCAACACAAGTAATGAGAGATAAACATATTATCAGTTTACACCCAGCGTCTGCTGTAGCCCCAGGCTAACGTATTTCTACATTTTCTGACTCTCCTATTCTGGCTCCCCATAGGACTTCTATTTACAGAGGTTTATTTGATTCTTGAGTCTCAAGCTAAGCATTCTATGCCCTTTTAAAAAGTTCGAGAATTCTGAGATGAATTGTCCTCACATGTGAGAGAGCGAGGGAGGGAGCTCTTGCCCCTATCAAAATCTCCATGGGAAATGTTATAGATTACTCTCCTGACCATTATAGGAATCTAACCATTAAGTTTCAGGAAACTGTTCCTTATCTTTCATCATTCCATTTACCTTTTCTCTAACACTCAAAATATACTCTACTACCTACTTATCCCTTACCTTCTAAAAAAAGACAATAACTCAAAACTGTATTACAATATAGACTGTCTTCCCAAGGATTTGGGTTTTTTTTTTTTACGCATTTTTCTTCTTTAAATAATTTAGCCTTAATAGTGTTCCAGGAAACCAAATGGATACATTGGAAAATAGCTAGGTATGGAGAAAATACATTTCAGCTCTTGGGTAGGACTGGCCTGTCTCTCCAGCCTTTTTTTCCTTTTAATCTTTTTATCATAAAATAAAACACAGAGGGGCGCCTGGGTGGCTCAGTCCATTAAATGTCCAATTCTGGATCTCAGCTCAGGTCATGATCTCATGTTTTGTGAGATCAAGCCCCACCCTGGTCTCTGCGATGAGCGTGGAGCCTACTTGGGATTTTCTCACAATCTCTATGCCCCTCCCCCCTCAAAATAAATACATTAAAATAGAATAAAATAAAATAAGATAAAATAAAATAAAATAAAATAAAATAAAATAAAATAAAATAAAATAAAACAAAACACAGAATCAGAAGATACTATAAAGGAAATATTTACCTTAAGAAATTATTCTAAGGCAAACACCATCCCCAGGTGAAGAAACTTTGCTACCTACCCTTAGAAGCTCCTTCCAAGTGTCCCTTCTCAATCATTTGCTACCACCAGCACCTTGTAAGTAACCATTATCCTAACTTTTATAGCATCACTTTCATTTCCTTTTTTCTTTAATGATTTTTCCACCCAAATGTTCACTCCTAGACAGTATAGTCTCTCCCTTAACACACAAAACACAGTTAAAAATTTTTTTTGATATATCTTTTAAGTCATTTTTTTTTTAACTTTATAATATTGAAGAACGGAGGCTCTTTGACTTGTAGTTTCCCATAGTGAGGACTTTGCAGATTGCATGATCATGATACAGTTCAACATATTCCTGAGTTTCCTACAAACTGGCAGCTGGATCTCAAGTCTATATCAGATTCAGGTTTGATCTCTTTAGCAGCATTTTAAGTGGTGGTGTGGTCTTTCCTCAGGAGGTACATAATGTCTAATTCTCTTTTTACGATCCTAGCTGTTAAGGCCTAATGCCTATATTAATTCACAGGGAGTTACGAAACTGGGATATTCTATCATTTCTCTTTTACTTAATAGTGGAATACTCTTACCTAGATTCACTTTCCCTTATCTCTAACTTGGTTACCCAAATAACCAAATTTAACTTTTTAAAGTTGAAAGCCTGCTATCATCGGCTACATAATTCTCCTGAGATCCTACCTTTGAGTTGTGGCTACATGTTTTGTTGAATTTGTAGATGAGACATTGTAAGTGAGACTAAAAGGCTTACCGAAGTTGTACGTAAAGCAGATATATACTAATAAAGATCCAGTAGCAAATTCCAGCCACTAAAAACTTAAAATTCACGATTCTTTGGTTGATTATGTTTTCAAGGTCCACTCTTCGTTTCCTTTGTGACTTTCATGAAGAGATTGTTAACAAAGGTGAACTGATAGAAGTGAAGGAAAAAGGATTCTTGTGAATATATTTTGGGTTAACTGCAGGGTTCCGGCCCCTCTCCAGAAAGTCAGAAATTAAATAGCTATTTACATCTACATTTGAGCACAATTTTGGACTTACAAATGAAAGTGATTAGTCTTTTAAAAAGTCTCCTTTTTTTTTGTACGTCCGCAGTGATCTAGAAATCATACAACCTAAATCATTTAGTTTTTAAAAATGCAAATATAATTACTTTGAGAGTTCAAAAATCTTGGGATTTTTGCATTGTTTTTACATTTACTACATATGATGTACTATGTAAAAAGGATAATTAGTTTCTTATACAATAACTGATAATAGTTATTGCTTTGAAAATATTTTCATTCTGAGATACAATCAACCTTAAATGGTTCGGTGTTGACAGCTGAAGGCATTTAAGGTGCTTCCTAGAGGCACTGAGGAGTTCAACTGGAGGCAATTATCAGAACTGCCATATGCTCAGTGGATGCTGAGCAAGAATTTGGGGGGCAAATGATCTAGATTCTCAGCCCACCAGCACCACTTCATAGTTTAATGACCTTAGATTCTTGTTTATGTCTTGTTTTCCTCATTTGTAATCTGAGTAGTAAAATCCATCTCCCAGAGTTGTTGAGAATTTTAAGCAATGTAAAATAGTGGAAAAGGTGCTTTGTAAAATTTACTGGTAGTAGATATCATATTTAAGGAGACTCATCACAGTTGATCAGATAAACTGTATCGCCTTCTGAACTAGCCATTATGGAAATGCAAAATTCCAGGTCTGCCAATGTGACATTAGAAAGGGTTTTCAGCTTCAGATATGAATACTTCTGAGAGATTCATGTTTGGAGATACATTAACTTATAAATAAATGATAAAAATCAGCATGAACCAGTGCTTTCTGTGAATATACATTTCTCATTTTTCATCTCCTTGGTGTCTACCCCAAAAAAGTGCTAGATCTGATATTCTATTCATTATATGAAATTATAGGCAAAAAGAGAACAATTTAGTCTTAACTATTAATTAAAAGATACAGTCATTAGCCTGTAATGACTTGTCTGACTTTTGTGCCAGATTTTTGTATATTACAAGTCTGCAGAGAAAGTTTTCCAGAAAGGAGGCATAACATTGTACTTTATAGAAATGGAAATAAAGGCATTAGTTTGAACAATCCTCTATGTTACTTTGGTTGTAAAGTTTGGATCCTAAGATTGTCTAAGACCTCTAAGATCCAATTATAATGAAAAATGTATAGCTTCAGTTTTCAAAATTAAAGTTATTGACCCTGACAATGCAATTTTGCTATACAAGTATCCAGCAACCATTTGCAACCTATTGGAATGAGAATCAAAACAGTTTCCTCATATTCCTTCCACTTCAATTCTAATCCTAATCTTTAGCCCCAAATTAGTTTCCAGAGACTTTTGTAACAAAAAAAGTTGACTCAGAATTTAAGAAATCATGCTATTAACGTATATGGTTTTCAACAATTTTAAAATAAAGCAGTTTGCATAATCAATATAACTTTATAACTTTTAAAAACACAAAAGCCACTAGAAATGAGGACAATAGGGGCACCTTGGTGACTCAGTTGGTTGAGCATCGGACTCTTGGTTTCTGGAGGGGTCGTGATCCCAAGGTGGTGGGGCTCTACACTGAACATGGAGCCTGCTTGGGATTCTCTCTCCTCCTCTGGCCCTCTCCCCTGCTCTCTCTCCCTCTCTCTCTCTCTCTCTCTCTCTAAAAAAAAAAAAAAAAAAAAATTAAAGTCAAGACAATAAGGATTGATGCTATTTCTTTCCTTTATGTTTTCAGCACTCGTTTTATAGGACACGGACCATACATTGTTTTTCGGGTGTTGAAATATTTTACTAGCACAACCAGTTTTCCAATAATCCGCTTCGGTTGATTTAATGTTTATTTATTTTTGAGAGAGACAGAGTGTAAGCGGGGGAGGGCAGAGAGAGAGGGAGACACAGAATCTGAAGCAGGCTCCAGGCTTCACACCCCCCCCCCCTTCCTTTGGCCAGAACGTATATCCAGAATAGTTTTTAAGCAAAACGTGTTTAAGGACCTCGGTTACTCTTGCTACGTACCCCCTTCCCCCAAACGGTTGGAGAGATCGGGGCTCCGCAATTCTCTTTAAGTATTGCTGTCCTGGGGCTTTGCGAAGATTATTTAACAACCCAGGTAACTAGTAACTTTCCGTTGTATACCTTTAATAATTGAGAGGGGGCATCCGCAGCTCAGAAATCGAATCCACCCCAGCTGCGCTGGAGTGAGAGCGTCCTCCCACGGACGGGGGTGGGGGGGCGTGTCGGGAAAGAAAGAGGACACCTCTCCGCGGCCGCCCCGGCGGCGGGCCGGGAGCCCGGCCTTCCCGGCGTGCCCCGCGCGCCGTGGGGACTCTTAATGTGAAGCGCTGGGTGACTCAGCCGCGTGGCCGCGCCGGCCAGGGTGGGGGGCGCGCGCCGCTGCGGCACGGCCGGTCCCCGCGGCGGCTCCTCGCGGCGGCTCCTCGCGGCGCGGTGTGCGCGCGCCTCCCGGGCGGGTTCGGGCCCCGAGCGCGAGAGCGCGGCGGGAGCGTCAGGTAAGTGGCGGCGCGGGCACCCGGTAGGGCGAGTGTGGCGGCGGGCAGGGCCCGGACTCTGCCTCTGTGGCGGGGGGAGAGGGGCATCTCCTCGGGCCGCCGAGTCGGACCCCAGTTGAAAGGCCGCGGGGGACTGAAATCCCCGCGACGAAAAATGTCCGCAAGCGGGTTTCGGGCGCCGGTTTTCGTGCCGAGGATAAAGTCTTACAGTCCGGAGAAGGGGGTGGCACCTTCTCAGGAAATCGCGAGCGCAGCCGTGGGGACAGCTGAAGTGTAACTTGACTGTTTTCTGCAGGCCTGTGGTGCTTTCGTCCCGCCGGCAGAGAAATGACGATAAAGCCCCGAGTGTTTCCTGATAACGCGTTTGCAGACGCGTTTTTGTTGGTTGGTGGGTTGGGTTCTGGCAGTGAGTCGAACTCTTTACAAATTAGGTAGTTGGTCGCACTTCTCATCAAACTCTGCCTGAAGCGGAGAGTGCGTTTTTGCTCGCACTCCACCCCTGCTTCCGAGTCTTCTCTGCCGCTGGCTTTTCGTTAGTAGCTCTGAGTGCAGAAGCGCCGGGCAGAGCATCTGGGTGATCTTTTCTTTCAAGTGAAACCATGCTCTTTATAGCAGTGACTTCAGGTTTACAAGCCTCGTTCTGCACTACCAACAAACCTCTTCGATTTTGGACTGTGTGATTCTTAATTGAAAAGTTCCTGCGTTGAACCGGTTTGTTTTTAAACACGAAGCCAATGAAGAAACACAATGGGATAAACAAGGCCGTGGAGGAACTGGTTAACCAGTTGGTGAAAATGCATTTTCCAGGTCCTTCCATTGTGCCCCCGTTAGCTGTTGAGCAACTAGCTGCGGCTGCGTTAGTTAACCTGCGAGACGGAGGGTTTTTTTTTTTTTAATGGTCCCCCAAAACAAAGTGGTGTAGTCGAACGTAAAGAATCCGGAGTCCAAAGAACCTCACCTCAATCCCTCCCACCCCCTCATCCCCCATTTCTGGGGCAGTGGTTCACTAGTGTAAGTTTGCTCATAAAAATGCCAGTACCACTCCCAGAATTTGGGTTCTAGAGATCTGTGATGGGTCCCTGAAACTGCACTTTAAGCAGGCACCCCCTTCCTTGGTCTGTTATACCACACTTTAAGAAACACCACCTTGGGGCTGCCCTGAGAATTTTTAGAACTGCCCAACTCCCTTACCCCTTTGTTGATTTACTCTCCCTTCAGTCCTAAGCCAAGAAGCCGGCTTCTCCAGTGGGAAACTTAAGAAAAGGTAGGGCTTTCTTGGACTCTGACACCAGGCTAGGAAATGACTTCCATACACGTTCTGATACTGCCTTGGTGGGTTAGAGATAGCCAGCGCCTATTAATCTGTGCTTTTTCCTTCTGGGGGCTGCTTCGAGTATCAGAATTTAAGCAACACCATTAGGCCACATCTTCTCATCCCAGTCTGACCATTAGAACCAGGGCAGCCAGTGCCGTGTAATTCCTGTGGCCTTGAGTCCTCAGAGTTCATGGTACCTAGCAGCACGGGTAGCATTTATGAGGGCTTTCAGGTCAGATGACCTCTCATTCAGTCATCAGATACCCGGGTAATGCCTGTTTTGTGCAAAGCCCTGGAGGAGGCCACTTGAGCAACAACATTGCAAAGATGGCACACGGTTGCATTGCTTCCTTGAGACGAAAATGAGGACTGAGTAACCTGTGCTGCTGAAAGCTTCTTCTGTTTCTTAGATCCTCTTGAGATAGATACGAAGGGGTGAGGTTAGAGTTAGGTGGTTTGACATTTTTCTGGTTTTGGTGTCTCTTTTTTGGTCTCCTCTCATTAATCTCTTTCTGTTGGCTTACAGAATGTCAGTGTCTTTCCTTCTGTAGCCCTGGGCTTCCTGATTACCGTGCCTTCCCTCTGCCCCTGAATCTGACCATGCCTGTCCCTACTTGGCTAACTGGAGTAAAAAGTTTAGGGAAGTTGTTGGAATGCTGAATGACCTCTTGCGGGAAGACCCAGAATCATGGAAATCAGAGGCTTTGAGATCTAAGGAAACCTATTACAAACTTACATAGTGGAGTCCTCATCTTTCAGGTAAAGAATCTGAGCGATGAGGTGGCAGAGGAAAGGACTCCTGGCTCCTAGCTGAGTGTTCTTCCACTAAATCATCTCAAGACAAATGCTTCAAAAATGGAAAAGGTTGAGAGAAATTCAGTTATAAGTAGATGAAGAAAATGGAAAGACTTCCACATGACTACAAAAGTAGTGTTTTCTGGAAAAATGGAGATTGAACGAGAATGTGATCTAAACATACAAATCATGAAGAGTGGGAGTACTAAAATAAGGACTCTGAAGCTGGAAATAAGTAGTAAAAGTTCAAATAAAAGCAAAAAGTTACCTTGTACTCCCCAGAGACATTACAAACTTAGTATTTTTTTTAAAAATTCAGTTAAGGGGCGCCTGGGTGGCTCAGTCGGTTAAGTGGCCGACTTCGGCTCAGGTCATGATCTCGCGGTCCGTGAGTTCGAGCCCCGCGTCGGGCTCTGTGCTGACAGCTCAGAGCCCGGAGCCTGTTTCGGATTCTGTGTCTCCCTCTCTCTGACCCTCCCCTGTTCATGCTCTGTCTCTCTCTGTCTCAAAAATAAATAAACGTTTAAAAATAAAAATTAAAAAAAAAATTCAGTTAAGCTTAAGATACTGGTGAATTTTTATTAAATAGTAGATGTTTGAGCAATGTCCAGAATGTTTTGAAGTTGTCACATAACTGTACTGTTGTCCTTATCGAAGTTACTAAGTATTCTGTGGGAGACAGAATATAAAACTGATATAATCTGGTTAAATATATTTTCTTGAGGGAAATGAGGTTATTGGGGTAGTATATGCATTTCTGGAAGGTAGAAGGAAAGGGGTATGTATGCAAAAAGAACCTTTTGGTATTTTTGCTTGCAGTCCCCAAGTTAAATATTATTGGATTGTCCTTGTATATTCATGAAAGAATTAGAAGAGTCAGTGCTTAATAATTAGACATTATTATGTGCCAGACACTGTACTAAATGCTTTACATCCGTTCTTGTATTATCTCCATTTTATAGT
Source organism: Panthera pardus (assembly GCF_024362965.1). NCBI lineage: Eukaryota > Metazoa > Chordata > Mammalia > Carnivora > Felidae > Panthera > Panthera pardus. The sequence continues at coordinate 145,054,676 of NW_026526732.1, read as the reverse complement.
CAAGGAATCTAAGATACAAACAGCTTAAGTTTGCCCAGAGTCTGTTCAGACTTAAATCTGCCTGCCTCCAAAGGCATTAAGATTTATGCTCACTTCATTGGGTAGTAGTTAAGAATGTGGTAATTGAAGCCAGGCTTTCCTGAGTTCAAATCCTGGCGCCTTTATTTATTAACTTGGATAAAATACTCCTCAGTTTCTATGTCCCTGAAATAGAGATTGTCATAGGTACCTACCTCAGAGGGTTATTAGGGATGAATTAATTTATGGAAAGAGCTTAGAACTGTGCCTGACACATAGTACATTCTCAGGAAATAAATGTTGGCTTTGGTTTTGTTTGTTTGTTTTTTAAATTTTATTTCAAGGTATTCTTTAGATTCAGATTGTGCTTTCTACTCAGGCTTTATGATAAGTATAGATGTAAACTTTATCTCTGTTCTTACTAAAACGGGGGAACCTTGCTAAAATTTTGGAAAATACTGGATACAAATAGTGCAAAGATCTGTGACTGGGACCAGAGGGTTTGGTTTCTATTTGTTTCCTAGAGAAGGTTGTAAGGATCAGATGAAGTAACAAATACAAATAAAATTTAAATTGTATATGCTATGCAAATGAGAAATACTTATTAAAATTAGAGAGCAAAGTTGCAGTATATTATTGAGATTATTAAAAGAACATTTTTCCTTTAAAACAGGTAGTGATCTATAGCTCTATATGAAGATCACAATCTGTACCATAAAATCATCTAAGATTCCTTCCATGTGTTTGTTCTAAATCTCTTTTTTGGTGGTAGAGCATGAAATAGAATTTTTGCAGTTGTTTCTGTATATAAGTTTGCTAGGACTACCTAAAAAGTACCACAGACTAACTTAACCAACAGAAATTTTTTTCCTACAATTCTGGAGGCTGGAAGTCTGAGATCAAGATGTCTGCAGGATTGGTTTCTTCTGAGGCCTCCCTCCCTCCTTGGCTTATAAATGGTTGCTTCTTAGTGTGTCTCCTGTGGGCTTCCCTCTGTGTGTGTCTCTTCATGTCCTCTTCTTAAAAGTCATACTGAACTAATGACTTCACCCTAATGACTTCATTATCTCTTTAAAATCTTACTTTCCAAACACTCACATTCTGAGGATTTAGGAGTTGGGACTTCAACATCAGAATTTTGAGGGGAACACATTTTTTAGCTCATAACAGTCTGTTTAGAGAATTATATGCCAGGTAATCACAGTGCTCCATTGCCCTCATTGTTGAGTGCCCCGGGGCTGAAGCAACGTCCTTTATCCTGTGCCTGCCTACCTATCCTACCTTCCACCCGTTACTTAGAACCATGCTTGCAGTTGAGTACCCTAAGAAACACATGCCTCTGCATGAAATCATTGCATTTGGATTTAAAGCAAATTATTGTCATCCTGTCAAATAATCTGCTTAAGAAACTATTCCACATATTTTAGCCTAATAAATTCCTTATTTGTTTCGTAAGCATATTTGTTCTTTCATCTAAATTGAAAAATTTCAAAATCTCTTATGTAGTAATATTTTCTTTCTCTTAAACTGTCTTAAGCTTTAAAAAAAAAAGTTCTGGGGCGCCTGGGTGGCTCAGTCAGTTAAGCATCCGACTTCAACTCAGGTCACGATCTCGTGGTCCATGAGTTCGAGCCTTGCGTTGGGCTCTGGGCTGTTGGCTCAGAGCCTGGAGCCTGCTTCCGATTCTGTGTCTCCCTCTCTCTCTGCCCCTCCCTCGTTCATGCTCTGTCTCAAAAATAAATAAACGTTAAAAAAAACATTTTCTTGAAGAGGTCCCTGTTTTTACAGAGAATGTTTTCCTTTTTTCCCATTTTAGAAGTAGTAACACTTAGAGACTCAGGAGTATTCAATAAAATACAATTTAAAAACACATATGATGAGCCTATAATTAAGGGAGAATAATTAATATGTTCAGTCTTTTTTCCATGAATATATTTATTCTAACCTGCCTTTTTTAAACCTAATAAATCATACTGTTTACTGCTGTTTTAGTTATTAATCTAAAACATTTCTTATTAGTCTTTAATGTGGTAAATTATATTTTTATATTAATTTTAGAATGTTAAGCCAACCTTATAGTGTATTATCCCTTTTTATGTATCTGGATTTGATTTTTTTTAATAATGTTTAGGATTTTTGTGCTTATGTTTATAAGAGAAAATAACCTCAGAAAATGAATTGGAAAATATTCTTCCTTTTTCTATTCTCAGGAAGAGTTTGTAGAAGATTAATGTAGTTTCTTCCTTAAAGATGTGGAAGAATTTGCTAGTCAGGCCATTTGGTCCTAGAGTTTTCTTTATGGAAAGGTTCTAGTTATGGATTATGGTTCTCTGTGTGTATACGTGACAATAATATATGTCATCTATATATAAATACATATATATGTTAAGATAGTTATCATGGAGTTGGCCTATAGGATTGTGGCCGTCAGGAAGGGCAGGTTGGAATTCTGAACTGTTGAGGCTGCAATCCACAGTTGAATTTCTTCTTTCTCAGAGAACCTTAGTTCTGCTCTTATAGCCTTTCAATTGACTGGATCAGGCCCACTCAGATTATCTAGGATAATCTTCCTTAATTGAAGTGATTATAGACTTTAATCACATCTGCCACATACTTTCACAGTGATACCTAGATTAGTGTCTCATTGACCTAGGACTGTAGGCTAAGCAAGTTTACATATGAAACTGACCATCACAGCTTCTCTCCGGTCTAGTCTTGGCTCCCTTACTAGTTGTTTGATGCCTTCAAGCAGTTGTTTTTTCTGCTTTACCCATTTTTCTGAAGGGTGTATTATTCCAGGGGATAGGACTAAAACTAAGCATGGAAGACATGGTGGGTGTGGGGAGGAAAGCAGACTTTGGCTCAACCCAAGAAGAAGAAAAATGTTTCCCCAAGGATTGCTTTCCAGCTTTTTGAGTGAGCAAACCAAGAGACTTTTTATTTTTGGATATTTTTAGTTAGGTTACACTGAACTGGTAGAAGTGTTTTTTAGTCCTAGGTGATTGGGATCCAGATTTTTTGAGATTCATGATTGGTAAAATTATGGGGGAAGAGATTGGAAGCCCATTTAAAAAGAAATCTGGCCATGATTTTCTGTCACCATTCTTTCATAAAAGAAAAAGCATTTAATATCAAAAAAGAATTACAGGTGTAACTTAGGTACAAAGGATAGTCCTTCTCAAGAAAACATAACACTAATATATACTGTAATCCTTCACATTTCAATATTTTTGAAATCCTGATGTATATTAAAATCACATATGTATCTAATATGCTAGTGTTTCTTTTTCCTAAAAAGCTATTAGCGGATTGATGATGTCTCGGTCAGTGTCAAGTGTCTTTGAACTGGAGTAATTTGTGTGTGTGTGTGTGTGTGTGTGTGTGTGCGTGCGCGTGCGCTGCACTGTTATAATTTCTGCTAAGTATTCAGGAAAAACTTTGACACTAATTGGTACTGGGCCTTGAACCATCTCACACAATGATTTTGGATTGTCTCCAGAGTTTTCAACATGATCTATAGCTATAGTACTGATCCATGGGTCTGTCCGCAAGACCTTCATATACACACTTTCTTGCCATACACACACTTAGCTTTTTCCTGTAAAATGGCCTACTCTGTTGACTAATACATCTTTAAATTTTTTAATTGCACTGGCTTGTACTGTTCTTTTCAAGACCTTATTGCTAATAGCATATTGCTTTGATATTTCCTGGAAGTTTGTATAAGTAATCTTTAACAGCTTGTGTATCTCTTCCTTTATAGGATTTTAGGTTTTTAGCAAGCAGAAGAGTGTCCTGGACATTAGGGAACTCACCCCAGAGATGCCATAATATGTTGACTGGCTTTTTCTTAGGAGTCATAGACTTTGCCTGATCTGTTATGTGCCATGGATTGTTCTTAGCATAAAGGTGTCACTAGCATGACCATAACTCGTTGAATCCAATCAAAAGATGGAAACACCGTGTGTAGAAATGACAGAATTTCATTTATCCAGTTTTTAGGTAATACAGAAGTCCTCTCCTAGCAACTATTTAAACAGAAAAGGTGCTAGATATGCCCACTATTGGCACAGAAAGGTTGTATGCCCAAGCCGTAGATCTTGGGCTTGGAATTATATTTCTAAACCTATACAGTTTACGTAGAAATCGTGAAGTAAATCAGCCCTATAAGGAGAGGTAACATAACATGATGGTAACAGTAGACTGTGAAGCCAGAAGCCTGGGTTTGAAGCCTGGCGCCACTATTTATTAGCTGTGTGACTGTGAGAACTTTCCTTAGGCTCTTTCTTCCTCAGTTTCCTCACCTATAAAGTGAGGGTAATAATGGCACCTACTTCATAAAATTCTGTGACTATTAAATAACATTTATAAAGGACTTAGAACCATATGTGATACGAGATATGTGTGAATAAAGTTTATGGCCATCTGTACTTAAGATGTAGGGCTTGTAGTAATTTGACATATTGAATAGCCTCAGCTGATTAATTTGTGATCCTAATGTAAAATGTGTTCTTGAGTAATTAGGTTTTAGATTCAATTATTAATTTAAGGATGTAAGAAAACTTTGCTGTTTAAATATTTAAGAACTTCTTGAGATACACTAGAATTCATCAGTTTCACTTTTTAGATTTACCAGTTTTTTCATTACTTGAAGATTTGCTTGGTAGGCAATCAAAGTGCTAGAACAAAAAAAGAAAATACGTTAAGATTGTAGATATAGTTTGAAATCTTTGATGGAAACACAAAACTTAGGATAGTGGTTATAGGGGATTCAACTGTATTGTCATATTTTGTATTTTAAACTGGGTGGTAAGTATAGATTTTTTATTATATTGTTTAAATCTTTTTGTTTCCAGTATAGTAGTTTTTTTTTTAACTTGATAAATTTGTAACAGAAAGTAAGGGCAGTCTTAGTTACAAGTTGAACACAAGGTCTTAAGTCTTAATTTAAATCCAAGTAACTATAATATAGCCTCTTGGTGCATAAAACCTGTTCTTGGATGTAAGGTATATTGACAAAAAGGTACTGAGGGCAGTAAATTGGGGATGTCAAGTAGAAAAGACAGGAAAATCTGTCCGAGCAATTATGATCTTGTCACTACTGTCGTTGTGCTTTTATCTGCCTGCCTGTTAGCCTGGCCTCAGCAGTTCATAGGGGAGAAGGAAAGAAAAGGGAAGGAATCAGCTCCAGCCTTTCCATGGAATTGGCATGTCCTCTTCTCTCCTGCATCTCTTCTCTCATTGTGGCTTTCTTCCAAGATAGAAGAAATGAGGAACAGAAGTGGTTCTGCCAATAGACGTCTTTGAATTTTATGTCTTCTCCAACTTGTGCGGTTTTTTGCCTTAAATTCTATTTTGTAGGCTATTAATACAGCTTCACCAGCTCTCTTTTGGGTATGTCTCTCTTTCCATCCTTTGCCCATTTTTCTGTTGGGTTAGTTTCATGCATTTTTATAACCCCTCATTGAATATTGTGATAACTCTGTGTAGTATGTTGCAAATACGATTTTTCAAATCTATTTTTTATAGGATCTCTTGCCATACAAAAGTTTTTAGTTTCTTGTTTTTGGGAGGGGGTTTGTAATCACATGTGTCTTTCTCTTCTTTTTTAGCTTTTGGGTTTTTGGTCCTGATTATAAAGGCCTCTCTACCCCAAGATTGTAAGTCTCCTAGAATATTCTTCAAAAAGAATATTGTTGTGCTTCAGTCTCTCATCCATGAAATGAAAGATTATACTAAATCATTTGTTCCCAAACATAGCTAGTCTACAGGATCACCTGAGGAGCTTATTAAAAATTCATTCTCAGATCCTACCCTAGACTTACTGAATCAGAATCTCTGGGGAATGGGGCCCAAGAATATGTTTTTAATAGGTTCTTCTATGTAACTCTGATTATCAGTTAGACCTGAGAACCACTGGACAATATAATCACTTAGGTCTCTTATTCCAAAAATGCCACTTTTCTGTTTTGTATAACTCTCGTGTTTTGATTTTTCTCAACTAGATTGTAAGCTCTTTGTATGAAGGGAGGACTATGTCTTAAGTACTACCCTTCTTGACAATAACCTATTGAGATCCTGTTATTTCACACTTAGACAATTCCAATAGCCTCTTCTTTTAACTATTCCAGTCCATCTGTGGCTGTATTTATCTTGAAGCATTTATCTTCAAACATATTGAACATGAGCCTTCCATATGTAAAAACTTTGGCTACAAGACAAAATTCTATTTTACTTTATAATTCAAGGCCCCCATAAGTTGGCTCCATCGTGTTTTTCAACTTCCCCAGGGCCAGTATGTATAGTCGTCTAAGTTGTGCATTGTATAGCTTCTTAGATGATGGTATACATGGGGTTCCCTGGAGTTGTATGATATGATGGTGAACCTGATTTCCCCACCCTTTCACATTAACCCTTCACTCTAGCCTGATTAGTCTCCCACCCACCCCATTTTATGTAGTAATAAAGCCTTGTTCACTTTTACTTTCCTGCCTGTTCTATGCCATCTGCACTATCTGGCCTGCCCTTTCCTCTTTTCTCTACCAAAGTTCTACATATTAACATCTGCAGAGTGGAGTATTACATAGTAATAAAAAGAATGAGGCTGGTTTCTAATCACTCCTTTGGAGTGAATTCCAGGATATATTGTTAAGTAAAAATAGCAAAGGACAGGATTGGATATGGTGTTCCATCTTTTGTATAAGAAAAAGAGGAATTAAGAATTTATATGTATATACACATTTTATCCTAATTTCTTCAAAGAGAAACATGAAGGATAAACAGAAATTAATAAAACTGGTTATCTGTAGGGAATAGATGGGGAAAGATTGGAGGGAAAAGGGAAGGGAAAAACACTTCTCTCAACATTCCTTTCTGGTAACACTGTAACTTAAACCATGTAAATGTTTTACATAGTAAGTGTAGAGAGAAATAAACCTAACCTATAGGACATACAGAGAAAAAATAACTTGAACATATCATACTGATAATACATCAGGGAAGAATCATCAGTAGATTGCCAAAAGGACAAAAGGACAAAAAGAACTGCCCCCCCCCCCCCCGCCGTAGACTTAAAACTTAGTATGTTTATTGTGAGTAATAATGTTGATATTATAATTTTGAAACTAGTTTATGAACCAAGATTTTCATTGTAAGGGAAAAGATGCTAATATAAAGAAAAACTATAGTGTTGAATTTGAGTTGAAAGTATCAGTGTAAATTCTTGCTTGTTTAAAAAAAAACAAAAAAGTCCCCAGCTTTATCTACTGAAATGGCCTAGAAGCAGTGACAACCCAGTAGCTGTGAGGACAGTTAGTGCTCAGATCCTGATTTATAAATGCCATTGCCCACTGAAAGGAACAAAGGCTCCTGGCAAAGTGGCTGATTCCAGGTCTGGGGCAGAGATGGTAAAAGGTGCGCTTGGAGAAATCTTACGCCGGAAGTAGCCTCAAAAGCACATAGAATTGTGTTAAAATGACAGACAGTGGCTTGAAGAGAACTCCACTAGCCATATCTGGGACAGTTTAAACCAAAAATTGGGGACAGTTTTAAAAAAAATCATGGTAATGGATTATTATAATACACTAGATTAAAACAAATCTTTGAGTTCATAATGATACTTAAAAGGGAGAAATAAAGGAAAGGTGTAGAAATAGTTGCACTTCATGGAAGGCTGCTATACAGTAGATGTAGGAGGAACAACACAGTTAGCCCTCATTTTGTAGTCCCAAATGTAATAACTGACTCAGGCAAGAATCATCAGTAGATTGCCAAAACCACTGGGTGAAAGGTTATTGGGAGAGTATTACATCTCTCTTTACAGCGGGGAGAGATCTATAGTCACCATTTAACCAAGTGGCCAAGCTTTTCCCCTATAGTAGGGTATGGTGGCGTTATGTCTCTAATGTGATGGCATTTGGAAGGATACAGCTGCCATCTGTGTAGTATTCTTGTTGAGACACATAGGAGAAAATTTTTTACTTGTGTGGAAACAGATCCAGGATGTTGGAACTGACCTAGTCTCTTGTAAAATGTAAATTTCATTTTAAAAAAAAGATGGAGGGAGGGACTATACGAGGTTAAAAAATTTGGGACAACTAGGGGCACATGGGTGGCTCAGTTGGTTAAGCTTCTGAGCGGCTTAGGTCATGATCTCACAGTCCATGGGTTTGAGCCCCGTGTTGGGCTCTGTGCTGACAGCTCAGAGCCTGGGGCCTGCTTAGGACTCATTCTCATATTCTCTCTCTCTCTCTCTCTCTCTCTCTCTCTCTCTCTCTCTGTCTCTGTCTCTCTTCCCCCCACTCGTACTCTGTCTCTCTCTCTCTCTCTCTCTCTCAAAAATAAATAAAACATTTAAAAAAATGCAAGAAACAAGCCTTAATTATGGATCCCCAGAAAAGTCTATAAAAGAAAATATGAAACCAAATTAGTAAATTTGATTATGGATTATGTGTTGAGATTATGGAATTGTCCATTTTCTTAGATGTGAAAATGGTACTGTTGTGTTTTGTAGGGGAATGTTGTAATTCTTAGACTGTGCATACTGAAGTATTAGGGATGAAGTGTGATATCTGTAATTCTCAGGTGATTTGGAAAATCTGTGGAGGGGGAAGGAATGCAAAGTGCACCCAAATGAGGCAGGATGATCATTGGTAAATCTGAGGGGTATACACCTGTGTACTGATTGTAATGATTTTTCTATTTTCCTGAAGATTTGAAGTGTCCAAAAACTGGGGAGAAAATCTCTTCAGAGCCCTGTATAGATTTTGTCTGATAAAGACTTCCTTTTCCCAAGCACACCAGCTAGAGGTGATTTTCTCATATGAATTTTTATGACTTTTATGTTTCTTTTATGATCCCCAAACCTAAATGCATATGAGAGCCGCCTAAGTTGACTTTTTAGAAAAAATTACGAACTGCTGGACCCCACAATGAGCCTATGTTAATATACTCTGGGAAGATAGGCCTGACAATCAAACCAAGGGTTAGAACCGCTTATTCTGTATGTATTAGTTAAATTTATTTATCTTTTTCACATATTCCCACCTAACCAGCATGGGAGCTTAGGATCAGCCCTGAAGGTGTTCCACAGTCCTTTGCCCCTTTTTGCTGGCACGGTGTTATGTGTGTTCCACACAGTAGATGTTTGGTAAATACATGCTGACTATATATGTTTGCTAATTTGTTGACAGTCTGAAGAGGTTACCAGAAACTTCTCTAAATTCTGAGAGATTAAAATAACCTAGCTGATAAAAGTGCTTAGTCAATTCAAAAGATTCATTTGAAAGCTGTCTAGGTTTTAGTTATAAAATTAGAGGTTTGGTTTACAAAAATAACATGTCTGTTATCGGTAAATATTTGAAATTAAGAGTTACCAGTGGAATCATAAATGAATTTCATTACCTCTGCAAACAGACATATTCAGAATCCAGTACTTAACAAAAAAATACAGATACACAGATAAATAAAGGGGTTGTTAGTATTGGAATTGAAATGAGGGATAATGTGGTAGCTAGGTAATAATGCAAAAAAGGAGAAACAAGCAGAGATTAAAACTTTTATGAGTATGATTTTTATAAGCTTGAAGCTAGGTTTGAATATATGAATAATAGTAACAGCTAACAATTTTTCAGTGTTTACCATATGCCACAGATCGTACTTGATCTGAAGTATTTGTGATCCCTAAAATAGCTCTTCCAAATAGATGGTATTATTAATTTACAGATGAGAAAATGGAATCTCAAGAAGTTAGTCATGTGCCCAGATTCACGTAGCTAATAAGTGGTGGAATCACAAACCAAACTATTTAGTCTAGCTTCAAAGCACTTGCTGGCAAATATGGGAGAGGCAAGATAGGGTATGGTTAAATATAGCTTCCCTTAATTTGAGACTTTGTGAAGAAATGGTATGGTAAATGGGAAAACATTTTATAGCATCAGTTCTTTGAAAAGAAATCTAAACAAGGGGCGCCTGGGTGGCTCAGTCAGTTGAGCGTCCGACTTCGGCTCAGGTCATGATCTCGCAGTCTGTGAGTTCGAGCCCCATGTCAGGCTCTGTGCTGACAGCTCAGAGCCTGGAGCCTGCTTCAGATTCTGTGTCTCCCTCCCTCTTTGCCCCTCCCCTGCTCATGCTCTCTCTCTCTCTGTCAAAAATAAACATTAAAAAAAAAATTAAAAAGAAATCTAAACAAGATAAAGCAGTTAGGGGAGAAGGGTTGATGTTTACTAGGGGTTAAACAGTTGCATAGGCTCATAGGGAGAGTATATAAGGAGGGCATGTACTGACCAGTATTCAAGAAGTACAGTATCATAAGTTCTTTTTCTGCACAGAAGCAGTCTTCTGGTGTAGCTGCAATATTAACCTAGACTGCATAATCTATCTTTAATCCATATAATGTATTTGTATGTGTTAAAATAGCTGAAGTAAACTTACGTTTTACTTTTGAATTAAAAATTTGATTAAACATTGTCTCAACAATAAACAGCAAAATTAGTATTAATAGTTTCAGTTATCCATACATTTTTAATATTTCATTGGAATGAGTTATGGCAGTTATCTTTTTAGGTAAAGCAAGTTTTTACTTCCTATAAAAAAAGAACAAACAGGGGCACCTGGCTGGCTCAGTTGGTGGAGCATGCAACTCTTGATCTCAGGGTTGTGGGTTTGAGTCCCACGTTGGGTGTAGAGATTGCTTAAAAAATGAAATCTTTAGGGCACCTGGGTGGTTCAGTTGGCTAAGCATCTGACTCTTGATTTAGGCTCAGGTCATGATTTCATAGTTCGTGGGCTCGAGCCCCATTTCGGAATCTGCCCTGACAGTGCAGAACCTGCTTGGGATTCTCTCTCCCTCTCTGTCTGCCCCTCCCCTGCTTGCTCTTTCTCTCTCAAAAATAAATAAATAAACGTTTAAAAAATACTAAAATAAAATCTTTTAAAAAAAGGAACAAAGCTACATTCTGGGTAACAAACTAGTACAGAGAATCTGTGTACAACCTCTATCCATTAAATGTAATGTTCTAGGACTCTTATCACAGTAATTCTAAATTAATAAAATATATTACTCATTGAAGAAAAAACATAAATAGTTCAGACATAATTTTAAAAGTCAGAAGAAAACATTTCCCTGTTGACAACTTAGAAATATCATTTTAGAACTTCCAGATAAGTGACATAGAAAAATGATGGCAAGATTGTTAAACTGAAATTATACATGACATTGGCACAGAAATAGATGAATCAGTGGAACAGAGTGTAAAAACCAGGTCAAGCATTTATCATATGTCAGTATTTGATGAAGGTGACACCTCAAATCAGTATGGAAAAAATGGACTCTTCAGAATACATTAACGCAGTTAATTGGTTAACCATTTGAATTTTGGTAGATCCCTATCTCATGCTATATACAAAACAGATTCTATATGGGTTAAAGATTATATAAAAAAAGAAACAATAAAACACAAAATCAGTTGAGTGAAATTTGGTATAACCATGTAACAGAATAATATGTACCATTGAAAATGATGTAAGAGTGTGATTATTGACCTACAGCCAAAATCATGTTATGTTGAGAAATGTAGCATAGTATTTACAGAATTTCAAATTGTGAAAAATAAAAAAATATTTATGTGTTTATGCTTAGGAAATTCTGGAAGAAGAATTATGGGTGATTTTTGTCTTTTCGGTATTTCTGCCAGGAACAATAAACCTGTACTACCTGTGTGCAGGATTATTCTTTGTTTTTTAAAATTCTGCAGGACTAAAAAAGCTAAAGAAAAGACAGTTTGACGATAGAAGAGGAGGATGTGGTATCTTCCTGAGGAGAAAAATGGAAAGACACAGAAGGTCAAGTGCAAATGAAGTTAGGCAACTGAGGCAAAAAATAATTTGTAGAATTCCAGAAACAGTACACGGTGTGATTTCACTGAATCAAAATGACAAAGGTAACTGAAATCAGTAGAATCATACAATAAAACATAGTAAGTATATCCAAAAGTGGAGGATGAGCATGATGAGCTTAGAGAGCTAAATAAATGCTAACTAAGCAGTTGTTCAAGGGAGATTCACATCAATCTCCGCGTTTATCACTTGTCTTTTGTATAGTGCTTCGTGATTTTTGAGAGCTTTTCCGTGCATCCTATTTGAGAAAGGTTTGTCTAGCTTAGTAATGGCAGGTACCATCCTCTGTTTTTATGGATGAAAACAATGAAGCTTATAGAATGTTTTGGTGACATGGCTAGTTAATAATGAAGCCAAAGTCAGAACCTGCTTTGCTTATCTTGTGGGTGGTCTTGTACGATTATACCTTGTTCTCTCACAGACATCCAGGGAAATGAGAGCAAGTCATGGGAAATATCCAGTGATTCTAGTCAAGCCTGAAAAACTGGATGTGAATAGATCATGGCTATTACCTAATACCTACCCAGCAGGGTTGTCTTTCCCCACCCACTCAAAACTTCTAAGGCTTTCAAAGGTGAAATTTTAGAAGTATCGATGAAAGTTTTAAGTGAACTATGATAGCTCATTTTAATGTAATTTTATCAGATTAGCAAAGATGAAGAAAACTGAAACGCTGTTAGCAAGGGTTCTAGAGAATGGATGCTCCATGCTGCTGGAAAGAGTTTAAACTGGTATATTTATAGAGGACAGTCTGGCAGTACCTATCAAAACTTAAAAATTATTTACTTTTTTCCATATCTGTTTTACTTCTAGGAGTTTATTCCAAGAATATAGTGGGGAGATGCCCAGAGTTAACATGTGCAAAGAGTTCACAGCTTTGTTGATTTTTAAAGTATTGCTGTCTTTGTATATTGACTGAAATTTTTTCAGTGAGTACTTAATGGCTTTTATAAGTAGTGAAGTACTAACAATGCTATTTCATGGAAAAATATAACCATTCTATTACAGGATTCTTACATTACTACCATAACTCCTACATGTTAAGAACAGCAGCTATGACCCTGGATATTACTGACTTTCTCTTTCATTTGTGACAAACAATAGTTCTATAATCAGTAATGGATGAAAGGCAAGATGGTTCGGGGGAAGCAGTGTGATTGGATGGAAAGAATATGGGAATCCAAGAACCTAAGTTTAGAATCTACCTTTGCCTCTTAGCTAGAGTTAGGATTTGGGGCAAATTGGCTAACCTCTCTAAAACTTGATTTCCATCCCCACCCCCAGTTTGAGTGAGGATAATTAAAGCATCTCTCCTGGGGTTGTTTCAGTACCAAATAGATTAGGTTTGTAAAATTTCTTTGTAGACTCTCTGATTTGGGAATAAAACAATAATCAACGTTTATTGAATGTTACGTGCCAGGCATTGTACTAAGTGCTGATTTACTCCTTATATCAACCCGGTGTGGCTAACAGTTACTTCCTTTTTGTCAAGTGAGGAAATTGAGACTCAGATTTAGGAACCTGCACAGGGCCACAGTTATAAAAAGTAGAGCCATAATGGAAGATCACACTTGGAGAGAAATGTACCAAGAGATCTCTAAGAAGTTATTCATGCCTCACCAGTCTGCCAGAGTTCAAGGAGGTACATACATGTGAAGGGAGGACCCAGTGGAAATAATTTACTAACAGGGGTCTCTTTCTTTGCTCATGTAAACAGCTAAATTCTTATGGGTTGAGAAACAATGTAGGAAACTCTGATATTTAGAATGTTAAGAATAGAGTTTATATGGGCTTAAGACTGGAATGGTCTTATTCAGTATTCTTAGAAATAATCTGGAAAAAGGAAAACCAGAATTCCTTAAATAGAAGACTGAATTTCTTCTGAGATTGGAACATTAGGGTCATACTTGCAAAGGGGGTGAATAGAACATGACAGAAAAGCTTCAATAGAAGTTGTTTCAAAATATATATACCCAGAGGGGCATCTGGGTGGCTCAGTTGGTTAAGCGTCCGACTCTTGATTTCAGCTCAGGTCATGATCTCGCATTTTATGAGTTCAAGCCCGCATCCAGCTCTGCACGGACAGTGCAGAGCCTTCTTGGGATTCTCTCTCTCTTCCTCTCCTCTGTGCCCTTCTCCGTGCTCTCTCTCTCTCTCTCTCTCAAAATAAATACAAACTTTGGGGGAAAAAAAACATACACCCAGAGTACATTGCGAAAATGGTAACCTCTTTGCTACCAGTTAATGATATCTTAGAAGGTGATCATGTAGATATTTTAGATTATCTTCTACCTCTCTTGTCTCCCACTGCCCTCACTGTTACCCTTCTGGCTATCACCCGAGAATGTATGTGAAGCAAAATGGAAAATCTGTTCACCTTTAATAGAAAACATTAGCAGGGTTATTACTATGCATAAATAGAAAAACATAATGTAACTAGGCCAAAGTCAATGATAGGTGATTAAAATAGTTAAAGGAACATAGTGGTTTTTACATAAGAATGGACAGAGGGCCTCAGTTGGGTTAAGCCTCCGACTTCGGCTCAGGTCATAATCACACGGTTTGTGAGTTTGAGCCCTGTGTCGGGCTCTGTGCTGACAGCTTAGAGCCTGGAGCATGCTTCGGATTCTGTGTCTCCCTCCCCCTCTCTCTGCCCCTCCCATGCTCATGCTCTGTCTCTCAATGATAAATAAACATTAAAAAAAAATTTTTTTTAAAGAACAGATGGAAAAGACTGGGATTTGTTTGAAATGAAGGTTTGGCACAGATGTGACTACTTTCTAAATCTGATTTCTAGAGTACAGGTGAAGGGTAGATTGGTTTATGTAGCAAATTCTGTGGCATCCTACCTTATCACCACCCAGATTACTCTGAAGTTATTAAAAAAAAAAAAAAAAAAAGGATACTACCTTTTAAAAGATCATACCCTTGTGGGATGCCTGAGTGGCTCACTCAGTTAAGTGTCTCTTGATTTCAGCTCAGGTCATGATCTCCCGGTTTATGAGATTGAACCCCTGTGCAGAGCCTGCTTGGGATCTCTCTCTCTCTTTCTCTCTTTGCCCCTGTCCTGCTTTGCACATGCGTGCTTGGATGCTCTCAAATTAAAAAAAAAAAAAAAAAAATCATACCTTTGTACCATTAACAGTCTGAAAGCATTATGCTTTTGAGATAGATCCATATTAGGGTTGTTTGCCCCTGACCACTTTACAACTAGATTTTAAAATCTATTCAAAAAATGTTGACTAGTTCAGTGGCAAGATATTGAACTTAATGGCACAGTGATCCATGTAATTATCTTACATTCTTCAGAGATAATTGGTTAGAGGAAATTGCAAGTAAGAAAAAAATACATAGACATTATCTAGAGGTTATTTTGGATTAATACTCGAGATGATTATGTTCTAAGGAGAAACTGTGGTGTGTCCATTTTAAGGTGTAAGGAATATGTGGAGATACTTCCACCATCAAAGATTGTATGTAAATTTTCCAAGATGGGAGATTATGATGCTGTTCCAGGTCAGCAAAATGAAGACTTAACAAAGAATGGGCCTTCATGTGAGGTCTATGATATAAATAATAAATATATTTGCGTAGTTCTTTACAGTGTATAAAAATGCTCTCCCATACTGTGTGGAAGTGAAGCTTCAGCCAGCTTGTTGGATGTTAAGTTTTCTCTGCTTAATGGCTATATAGTCTGAGTTCTGTTATTAATATATTTCTGACTCCTAGTTCTTTTCTGAAGCAGTCTCTTCATTTACTGTTAAGTGTGCCAGGGGGTGTCATGATCCTTTAGTTTTCGTAATTGTATGTTGCTGTGACTTTTAGGACTGTGTTTTGACCAAAGATAGTTTTGTAGCAATAGAGACTATATTATTGAAGTGCTTTGCTTATTTATTTTTTCCTTTTTCCTAGATCTGTTCTAAGGACCAAGATTCATTTGGGGGATGGTTACAGAATTGAACCATGATAGGCATTGAAAACATAAATTCAAAGTTGAATGAAACACCAATCCTGGAAGGGGAGTAGTAGTATGTTTAAAGTGGTTGCTCTGGTGTATGTTGAAAACTTGGTGTTAGTTAACTTTTCAGGTTTCAAAGTTTTGTTCTGTCATTCTAGAATTACAGAGGAATTACTTCATAGGAGACTTTGGGTAAATGTTGCATTAGGTAATTTCTTAGTGTGTGCCACTAAGCTTTAATCCTGAGATGATTTCTTGAAAAAAGGAGTTCTGACGCCAGATACATTTGGGAGAAGTCTGTAATCTGGGTCCTTTCTTGGAGCTTCATAGTATACTCTAATCTTGTTCGTTGAAGCATTGTTTGTAATAGTTAAGAAACAGCTTAAATATTCATGGATAGAAGAGTGGAATCAGACTGTTCTACAGCAGTTAAGAAGGAATTGGGGCACCTGGGTGGCTTAGTCGGCTGAGCATCTGACTCTCGATTTCGGCTCAGGTCATGATCCCAGGGTTGTGGGATCGAGCCCTGCATCAGGCTCCATGGTCGATATTCTCTCTCTCTCTCTCTCTCTCTCTCTCTCTCTCTCTCTGCCTCTGCCCCTCCCCCTCTCTTTCCCCCTCCCCCTCTCCTTTCCCTCTTTCCCCTTCTCCATCTCCCCCTTTCTCCCCCCTCCCCCTTCCTCCCTGCCTGTCCCTCTGCCCCTCTCCCTCACTGGCTCTCTCCCTCTCTCTTTAAAAAAAAAAGAAGAAGAAGAAGGAATGAACCAGATCTTGATCTTTCAACATGGATGCATCTCAAGAACAGTAATTTAGAAAAACATTACAGAATGAGAATGATGGATGTATAGTATATAGTTTGTGTGTTCTTTTGAAACCATATGCTTTTACCAGCATATCTGTAGAGTATAAATTCATTTTTGTAAAGTCAAAAGGATTCAAACCAGCAAGCTGTGATATGGAGAAGTGATTGGGATTGGGGATGATGATCAAAGCATCCTTTTTTTTTTTAATATTTTTTTTTAACGTTTATTTATTTTTGAGACAGAGAGAGACAGAGCATGAATGGGGGAGGGGCAGAGAGAGAGACACACACAGAATCGGAAGCAGGCTCCAGGCCCTGAGCCGTCAGCCCAGAGCCCGACACGGGGCTCGAACTCATGGACGGCGAGATCGTGACCTGAGCTGAAGTCGGACGCTTAACTGACTGAGCCACCCAGGCGCCCCAAAGCATCCTTTTTAAGAAGGGAAATATTCATGTATTATTTGCAATAAAAATTAAATGCAAGTAAAATGCCTGTTAAGTGCTCAGAGGGCTACTTTCTTTTACCTCATTGGAGATGCCTAACTTGCTAAGTTTCAATTCCATCCTGCTGTGTATTAATTCAATTCATTATATACAAGTTAAACTTCATTTTGAGCCCTGATTCCACTAGGAAGAAACTGTTTTCAAACTATTCCATTGTAATGTGACTGTTCTTCACACATTTTAAGGAATAAATGAAGTAATTTATACAGTGTAGTCTGTGCAGATTCTCAAGAGATGGATTTATTCAGGCTTACCATCTTTGGTCCAGGAGGTCTTTAGGAGAGCAACAAAGAGAAGTTTGAACTTGGTTCTTGAGCCGCTAGTGGAAGAGCTGAGAAGCAGTATCTGTACTGCTCAGTGGAAACATTGCCATTCAAAACCTGTTAAGCTTAAAGAAGCAACCCCCCTTTTGGTCTTTCCATTGTTGGCAGTAATGCTCTTCCCAGTTCTATATCCTTTTCTTATCCTGTTCAGTAGACCTGATTTTGGCCTTTCTGAATCAAACTTGAGAGCAGTGGTGGTTTTGAGTTTACCAGTCCCTGGGGATCTTTTTTAACCTCTACATGTTACTGCCTTTAGTGACCTAACTTCTTCCTGAACTGGTGTTAGCATGCAGTCCATTTGCATAAAAATTGGTAGTGATGAAAGAGGATTCTTCTACCAGAACACCAAGTGGAAATCAGTACAGTATAAACTGAAAATGCTAATAAGTAGGGTGAACTTCAGAAATGTTTCGAGTAGCTGGGCATCCCTCAAGGATGGAAGGGCTGCAGGGCTTGATTGTCTGGAAGAAAGGTATGAAGCCTCCTGAACTGCCCTCCCCCGCCCCCCACATCTGCCTGATCAGCAAATGCCTTGCACGTGGCCGTAGCTCATTATGTGTTCTTGGTCACGACTGTGCACTGCTTGGGAGAGAGTTAGCCTTATCGCCAGTGACGTCTTCATGTAATTTTGAGGTGGGGGCTAGGGTTGAGGATAGGTGCAGAAAGAGAGAACTTATAAAGAAGAACTTGAGCACGATAAGTCAGATTTTGCTTGAGTACTCCCATAATACTCCCATGAGTATTATGGCTGTTTGTTTTTGTTTCCTATTGCTTAATTGTTGCAGGAACATATGTGTCTCAATTGTTTTTGAATAGAGGCAGGTTTTCTTTAATTGACCAGTTGGATTCTTCCCCTCTTTTGTGTCTGTGATACAAACATCATCAAATTATTGCACTACCATTTACTTTGTAGTATTGATCAAGATTGTGGCCAAAACTGTGGATTTGATATCTGTTTTTGGATACAGCTTAAAATTACTCCCAAGTAACAAGTTTATCAACATGCTTATATTCTTAGTGATGTGGTAAAGACCATTTAAATAAGCTCAATTCCTGTAAGTATAAAATTACAGAAATGTTTAAGATGTCATTTCTTCTCAGAACAAGACTGAGAGCTTTTGGTGAGTTCTCTAGTTTGGCTTTCTTTCCTTGGAAGTCCTTGGAAATCTGTTTTGAGAGCGTTCTAAATCCTGCATATTCCTGTCTTCTAGGATTTTTTTCTGGTCAAGCAGACAGTTCAGGATACAGAATCCAAGGATGAATGTTCACCGTGGCAGTGAGAGCGACAGGTTATTGCGGCAGGAGGCTGGCTGCCTGACGGATGAAAGCCCAGCTGCGGCACAAGAGAAAGAAACAAATAGCCCGGCTTCTTCTGGTCTTCAGAACCTTACTTATCCTCTAGGCCCCAGGAGCGATGGTATGACGCTTAGATCTTGACTTCATTTGGTGGGCTTTCCAACATCTGAGCATCCACTCTACCCAGAAGGCATGCATATTCTTTACCCAAATAAAATATCCAGCCAATTGGCTTAGCTTACATATCACAGCTCTATACAGCTGACCATCACAAAAAATCTCCACTTAATCAGTCCAGCATATCTAATGTGGCAATGATAGTATAAGAAAGATTGTCTTGGATTCCGAGTCAGAAGACACATTCAAATTCTAGCTCTGCTACTATCATCTGTAACCTTGGATGAGCTGCTTAATCTTTCTGAGCCCTGCTTTCTTAATCTGGAAGACAGGGATATTAATAATCTTCTTACTTCATGAGACCAAAAGACTTTTTAGTTATTGGACGTGCAGGCTCTTGATAAACTGTTAGGTTCTTCTTAATTTTTAATAAAGACAGTGGCAACACTAATAATATCAGTTACAGTTTATTGAGCATTCACTGTGCTAGGAACTTTACATACATTTTTTTTTTCAGTACAGGGTGGCAAATCTAGACCACTGCCTATTTTTGCAAATAAAAATTTTAAATAACAGCCATCATGTTTACATGATGCCTATTTGTTTACATATGGTCTTTGGCTCCTTTCCTGCTACAGTGACAGAGACCATGACCCACAAAACCCAAAATATTTACCTTCTGGCCTTTACAGAAAGTTTGCTGATCTCTGCTTAGATTAATCCTTGTACAGATGAGAAAAGTGAGGCTTCAGAAGCTTAGAAAACTTGTTCCGGTTCACACTGCTGGGAGTTAGGGGACTGGGATTTGAACTTGTGTCTTTCTGACCAGCGCTGTGCTCTTCTACATGTTTTAGCTGCCAGAGGAGCAGAGTGTGCCTGCCATCCTAGAGTGTACCGTCAGGGAGAATTTGTGCAGTGAGTTTCTTTTCCTACTCACCCATTTATGCTGGGTGCAACTTGAGGTGTCCTTCAGGAATCAGCCCGAGTTAAATTGCTTCGTTGCTGGGAGGGGGTGCAGGGGAGAGGGCAGCGGGCAGGGAGGGAATCGAGCATTCTAAAATCTGAATTTGTGGTGTAGGTACCTACTTTCAGTTTTTAGAACAGCGCTTTGAATGTGAAAGCCTGTCTTGGTGATTAAAGTGTTCTCTTGTTGTAAGCTTGCCTATGGATTTTGTGGAAGCTTGGCTCTTGGTATGCAGACACAGGGCCACATTGAAAATTTGTCAAAAGCTGTAGGACGTGAATCCTCAATAGGTTTTTGGTCTAGATTTTGGTTTCCTTTTCTCTAGAAGCAAATGGAGTGGGGGTGGGGGGAGTGAGTGTTCTCTAGGTCACAATTTATTTGGTTATCTAAGTGCCCAAAGTCAGACTCATTTCCCAGAGGTCATGGGCAGTAATCATGTTCGTGAATTATTGTGTACAAACTTAAAGTACATGAGGAATGGGAGATTTGGGGGGAAAAAAAAGATTTGAAGAAAATGTAGAAAAGTGTTAATTTGTCAAATCTAGGTGTCAGGATATGCATATTGTTAACTCTGTGCTTTGGTATGTTTGAATTTTTTCCTTAAAAAACTTTTTTTTAACTTAAAATATATTAGGAGAACTGCCAATTTAAAAGAATCCTATGGCAATCCTTTATAAATACTTTCCCCTGATTGTCTTCTGTGTACATCCAGATTTCAGCTACAGCATTTAGTTTTAAGCCTTTTTTGCATGATACAGTATTAACACACTTTGAAGTGCTCTCACATACTTTATTTCAGTTGATAAAATAATCCTGTGAGGGAGGTGGCGTGAACATTATTTTCATTTTACAGAAATGAACAAGGTTTGGAAAATTAAATAAATTACTTAAAATGACTCTTTGGTGATACTAGGATAGAAAACTGAGGTTCTGGGAATGAATCCTAACCCAAGGCCACTTGCAGTGGAACCTTTCTGCTGAGGGCAAGACTTGCCTTTACAAAAAATGGGGCGTTGGCAATGTTAGGATTCTTCTGTGCATAGTGAAAATGCATTTTTATGTGAATTTCTAGCAAAAGTAATGCATTAGACAATTAGAGACTATCATCCCTTCTGGGAAGTAAAATTTAGAAACATTTAGAAATTTTTGAATGTGGAAAATGAAATAGTTCCTGCACACAGAGGCAGCAGTTTCCTTAAAAAAAAAAAAAAGAAAAGAAAAAACAGGAAATATAAGAGTATTATTTAGAACTAGAAGTGGAAACGGAAGTAAAAAGTGATTGCCTCTGTGAAACAAACAGGGGAGGGCACGGAGTGTGGTAGGGCCTTGCTGGTTGTCCACAGAAATTCTTGAGTGCTTAAATTTTTTTAAGCCATGCACATAGTTTACTTTAAAAAATTTTAACCATTTTATTATAAAATGGGCATTATTGCCTTCATTCTCTCCTCCCCAACATACAAACCTGGAGAAAAGCTCAGGGTGATCCAATATGAGTTTCTAGTTTATTTTTCTTTGATTTGTTCGAGGCAAGAATTTTTTGCTTGTGAACACCTAAAAATGGGGGGTGGGGGGTAAGTTGGTTTTTTAAAGAAGAGCAGTTTTATTTTCCCCCCAAGCCTTTTTGCTGTCATGTTATTTTGATTTGTTTGTATGATCTTTTAGACCTTTCACTTGACTATGCCTCTCAGCCAGCAAATCTCCAGTTCCCTCACATAATGCCACTTCCCGAAGACATCAAAGGCTCCTGCTTCCAAAATGGGAATAAGCGGAACCATGAACCCTTTATGGCTCCAGAACGATTTGGAAACAGCACTGTGGGCTTTGGCAGTAACGTTCACTCCCAGGCGCCAGAGAAAGTGACACTTCTTGTAGATGGCACACGTTTTGTTGTGAATCCACAAATTTTCACTGCTCATCCGGATACCATGTTGGGAAGGTAATTGATGATAATTTCCTTCCAGATCCACTCTGTTCCCTATGAATAGAAATACCTGCTGTTTATCTTGCACTAGAATGAGGAAAAGAAGCACTGATTGCTTATTTTTCTACCTTCATACTTTTATGAGACAGGGAGGGCAAGCTTGTAAAACACCTTATATCTGTTGATAATTTGGGGGATGTACTTAATTTCTTTACAAAGCCAGTATAGTAAAATGAGCCCCCACAACTACCTGAGCAGTCAGAACTGTGGAAAATAATCTGCTGAGTAGCATTCCTTAGTCCTCGATAAACTCACTCTAAAGCAGAAGTCAGAGACCTGATTTCTATTACCCCATAGTTTGTATACCTCACAAAAGTAATAATCTTCTGAGTTCCACGTCAAAGATCTAGAGTTAAGGTGAGATCTATGTTGTTGTTTTTTTTTCTTTTGTCTTTTAATAAAAGATAGAATTAGACATGGGTTCCACATGACATAAGAACAAAGGCATTTTACTAAAGAGCATTTCACCTGCCATCCATTGCCCGTTATGCTTGGCAGGAGGATTATGCTGTCGTTTTCTAATGTCTCCATCACTATTCAAGTTTTCCAAAGCCAAATCTTTATATCTGGCTCTTTCATTGTTTCGTGATTGAGCTCTCTTTTCTTCATGTTCGACCCTCTGTGCTGCTTTTAGACTGTAGTCTTACCATCTCCTGCCTCCAGCATTTTAGGGTTAGAGTTTAGGAAATGGAAAGAGCCTGCCAAGGAGGAGCACTGTCCAGAAAGTATTCTTGGAGCCTGGGCTGGGAGTGAGGAGATTCTCTTTCTGGCCAACCACAGACCTTAACATGAGGAAGAGCAGATTGGGGTAGGAGTAAAAACAATAACTTGTATGTGTACACACAAACACTTGGCTTTTGAGGGTTTTTATCTACTTCGAAGTAGATCTTATTTAAAGATCTAACCTCACTCAGGACTTTGATTTAGAAATCAAAATGGACCATACTCATTTGTTGAGTTTTAGGCTAAATGGAATCCAGCTATTCAAATATATTTATATTTGAACATATACATAGAGATTCATGATGAACCATTTTTAACCAGAATCAAACTTGTATATTTCTCAGACATCTGAATTAAGACTAAACTAGGACATTAAAACATTTTCCAAATTGGCCCTATAGTTTATCAGACTTGACTTCCTGTCCTCGGTCTTGGTATCACTACACTATTGCACCCCCCTCCCCCGCTTCAAAGTCAGCATTAGCCTCAACACAGGCTGCTCTTTGAGGTAGATTGGCTCTGAAAACAGTGACCAAGAGAAGCAAGCAAGCATTTTCTGAGTAATAGATTAATAGACTCTTGGGTGACGCCCTTTGAATCTAGGAATGAGTTGTCCCATGACAAGAGAGTCTGATTCTTTATCTGGGTGGTTCATCAGCTGAGTCAGCTGAAGTCATCTGTTCTGAGAGTTGCTTGGGTTTGCTCTGTCCTGAGGTTATATACCGTGTGCATAAGCCTAGGCAGTGAGCTTACAGGTGTGGGCCAGTAGTCACAAGGGGACAAGCTGAGAGATTGCAAATGGATTAACATTAATCCATGTCACTACCAGATAGAGAACTCTGAGCTTAGGTTCCGCTGATGATACTTGGGGGGCGGGGAGGGGGGGTGGATTACATGGCACGTTGACTATTTTGATTCATAGCTGTCTTGGCTAAACTTCAGCCAGAATGTTCCAGAAACATGTCAGCATTCTTTGAAGACACTTATCAAGATGGATTTCTTCTGTATGGTATAGTGGTTTGAAAAGCATGTTATTTGGAGTCTTTTTCAGACCTCTGAAAAGCAGCCAATTTAGGGTGGCGGATAACAGTTTTGAACGTTGAACATAGGGGTTCCCAGCAGATTCAGGAAGGAAGTGGCAGTGAGGCCCAGTTGGAAACTTAAGTCGGGCTGGCTGAAGATCCCGACTGTCTGCCTTGTCCCTCACTCTGGTTTCCCATTCCATAACTCAGATGTACAGTGGGAGTGGTGGAAGTCGTGAGGCCAGTTTTACTGGAGGGAGGAAGGATGGGAAAAGAGTAAGAAAAAGGAAGATCTCCCTGTGCCCTCATGACTTCTGAGTTCATGCGCAGAGCAGACCCCTCTGAACTATGTCAAACCACTGATGAGCCTAGTATCTACCATCCCTGCCTAGTTGACCTGAAGTTCCCATCATTAGAGCTACTCCTCGGATGGAAGAGGGGCGTTTCCCCCAGAACTCCAGCATTAAAAAAATGTATCAGGAAACAGAGAACATTAACATCTACACCTAGCGCTCTGGATTCATCTATCACGTTAGATGTTTGAACAGCAAAACTCAGAAATACTGAGGACTGGCATCCTAGATAATGCTAATTGAGGGAGGAAAAGAACAGGAAGGGTCAGGAGCGTGAGACCCCCTGTCTTCTTTAGCTGCCAGTTTATAGGTGGGTTCCTCGGTGGTGGGGAGGGCTTGAGAGGCAACCCTCACACACTCCAGAGATTTTCCAACTTGATTTGCTGTCCCAGAAGCACCACAGGTGAACCTGGAGGACTTGCTGCTTCATTTCTCCTTTGCTCAAATGCTGAAAGCAATTGCTGCCACCTTTTCTGTCTGGAGGGAGCTTCTTAATAGGGGTTGGATCCCACCACTGTGTTTTTAATTTATGAGTTCTTAAACTATGGGAACGTGGAATGGAGTCTTACTGAATGAGGTGTCAAGGGGTCAGCCTCCTCTGTGAAGAATCCAGCTGGACTGCAGAAGGTAACATTGTTGCCTGGTATCTTTCAGAATGTTTGGACCAGGAAGAGAGTACAACTTCACTCGGCCCAATGAGAAGGGAGAGTATGAGATTGCTGAAGGAATCAGTGCAACTGTATTTCGAACCGTGCTGGTGTGTAGGAGCCTTTTTGTTACCTCCTCTTCCCCAGGGGCAGGCACAGACTCAAGTCATAAGACTTGAGGTCTCCATCAGATTGTTAACTGACTTTCGGTCTGTAGTCCGTTATTGCCCTTCCCTCTTTATTTTCTATTGTGGTAACTTTTAAGTACTTCTTGCCTGTCAGGTATCAAGTTGGGATTAAGCATGCCAGGAGAGCCAGGAGCCACTTGGCCATCTGATAAGTCATCCAGCTTGGTGGTAGTTCTAGTATCCTATCAGTTTAACAGAACTAGGAATGAATAGGGGGTTGAGGAAGTAAGTTTTCGTCTTGTTCTTCGCCTTCATTTCTTATTTTTAATCTGTTTACAGGATTATTACAAAACTGGTATCATTAATTGTCCAGATGGCATCTCTATTCCAGACCTTAGAGATACATGTGATTATCTCTGCATAAACTTTGACTTCAACACTATCCGATGTCAAGATCTGAGTGAGTACAGGAGCACTCCCAGCTGCATTTGAGCCGCTGAACTTTGAGTTTGCTTGAAATTGACTGGCAACTTTTTGTTAGTAGAGTTTCAAGCGTAAATTAAAAATCATCTGCCCGAGGCAGGTATTGTGATACTAACCCATTCCCTCTCTCATGCTTCAAAGCACTGTGAGGAAGTATACAAAAGAGAACATGTGTTGGGTTCTAAATCTAGCTTGTCAAGTGAGTCACCAAGCTAATTGCTTCCCCTCCTAGGACCTGGTGTCTCAGTTCTTTAATAAATAAGGATACTGATTCTTGGACATGAGTGAGCCTTCCCTCATAAAGTCAAACAGCATAAATTGGCTGGGTTCTTCTTAGAATTATTTTTATCATTATTTTTTTTTAATTTTTAAAATTTCTTTTAATGTTTTTTACTTACTTTTGAGAGAGAGAACATAAGCAGGGGGAGGAAGAGAAAGAGGGGGGAGACACAGAATCCAAAGCGGGTTCCAGGCTCTGACCTGTCAGCGCAGAGCCCGATGAGGGGTTCAAACTCACAGACTGTGAGATCATGACCTGAGCCGAAGTCATATGCTTTAACCCGCTGAGCCATCCAGGTGCCCCTTAATGTTTGTTTATTTTGAGACAGAGAGCAAGTGAGGGAGCGGCAGAGAGAGGGGGAGAGAGAAAGAATCCCAAGCAGGGCTGGATTCAGGGCTTGATCTCATGGAGCATGAGATCATGACCTGAGCTGAAATCAAGAGTCAGATGCTTAACCAACTGAGCCACCCAGGTGCCCTATTTTTATTATTGTTATTGTTTACTAATAGCTTTATAGCTGTGAACTTGCTTAATTCTTACAACAGTTAGCCCTGAAAGCCAGGTGATAACCCCATGTAACAAATGAGAAGACTGAGAAATTAGCATGTTCAAAGCTCTAAGCATTAAAGCTGGGATTAGAACTGATTGACTGCAAATGCCATTTTCTTATCATCTCCTAGCCTTCCTGAAGTTATTTTAAAAACTATTCTTTGAGGTTCATGATACATTTCCCTGCATACTCCATGAAGTTCTCTAGACTTGTGGTTTCCCTACTGAGTTTAGCACACAGTTAGAGCAAGTCCCTTGGTGTCATTAAACTTAGATTATTCCTCTTCTGTGGTACTGTAACTCCATGAAATTGGGGTCCAGAGCATCTTGAGAAGAGGTACTACAGTCATCCCCAGACAGCAGTTGTATCTCTTGTAGAATTAATGTTTATGGTTTGACTTGTACAGCTAACAAAACCGCACTTGTTCAGAATGCTCAGGGATTATTGAGCATGAGAAGGTTAAAGAGTAATGGAATGTGAAACATTTAACAAAATCAGTTTAATTAGCACTTCAGAGCAAGAAACAATTTCTGCCTTTAAAATGGGCCACCTCTCCGGAACTTATCAGTGACAACAGCCATTATTACCTCATAGTCTTTTTCACTCCGGTAATCTCTGCGCTAGGGCAGATAGGACGTTCACCTGCATTTTCTCTCCCCAGGCGCTTTACTGCATGAACTGTCTAATGATGGTGCTCACAAGCAGTTTGACCACTACCTCGAAGAGTTGATCTTGCCCATCATGGTGGGCTGTGCCAAGAAAGGGGAGCGAGAGTGCCACATCGTCGTGCTGACGGATGAGGATTCTGTGGACTGGGATGAAGACCACCCCCCTCCCATGGGGGAGGAATATTCCCAAAGTAGGAGCCCCCTGCACGGTGTAGATGTTTTCAGCGGGAAACATGCTGCCCAGAGTAACAGCTGCATCCTGTAACCAGCATGACTGTCACTGTTAAGCTGGCAGTGAGCACACTCACCTGGTGCAGTCTAGTGATGCACATCTAACTTTTATGCGGCTTATATGACGTTGTTATTCCTCCCACTCCTGCCCCCAATGTCTGATACTGTGGCAGTGTGGTGGCGATACCGAGGCCATTAATTGGTGGTGTCATTCTTCTCTCCATTTGTGTCATTTTTAAACCCTTTAAAAAAATTTTTTTTAACGTTTGTTTTTGAGAGAGACAAAGCATGAGCAGGGGAGGGACAGAGAGAGATAAGGAGACACAGAATCTGAAGCAGGCTCCAAGCTCTGAGCTATCAGCACAGAGCCCGACACGGGGGCTGAAACTCACAAACCACGAGATCATGACTTGAGCCAAAGTCTGATGCTTAACTGACTGAGCCACCCAGGCGCCCCAAATCCTTTTGAATTGGTAACAGTTCAGAAAGTACAAAAGGTTATACATTGAAAAGTCTTGATCCCATCCCTGCCTCATCTACCCAGTTTTCCTTCTCAGTTTCTTTTATATCTTCCCAGGTGTATTCAGTGCACGACCAATTACATACATGATTTTTCCTTTTTTTTTTTCCAAATAATACCCTATTCTACAGACTGTCCAGTACCATGTCTTAACATAAAAACCTTCCGTGATCTTTTTTTATGGCTGTATGGTATTCTACTGCATGGCTGTGCCATAATTGATTTAATTAGCTGTGTTGTTGATTTAAGCTATAAATTATAAATGATGCTGCAATAAATATCCTTTTAAACATAGTCTTTTCACACACATGTATCTCTGTGGAATGATAGTCCTAAAGGGGCACCCGGCTGGCTCAGTTAGTAGAGCCTGCAACCCCCTCATCTCAGAGTTGAGTTCAAGCCCCATGTTGGGGTATAGGGATTACTTAAAAAAATAAAATCTTTATTAAAAAAAGTTTCCTAGAAATGGAATTTCTGTGCCAAAGCTTTGTTCCTTTATAATTTTGGTAGATGCTGCCAAAGTTTCCTCCACAAAGGTTAAACCATCTCAAAACAACATGTGACAGGTTTCCCACACCCTCAACAAAACAGCGTTTTATTAAACTTTCATCTTTGCCACTCTGATAGGTAAAAAATAGCCTCTCATTTGAATGTTTCAATCTGCATTTCTCATTTCATGATCAAGACTCACCATCTTTTCGTTTTTAAGAGCCATTTTAATTTCCTCTACTGTAACTTTATTTGTGCCTTTTGCCCATTACAGAATGGATTGTTAGTCTTTTACTTAGTGATTTGTGAAAGCTCTGTGACCACTCTTTATATATTAAGGAAATCAGCCCTTTGTAATAAGAGTTGCAGGTAGTTTTCCCAGTTGGTTGTCTTTTTAGTTGTGTTAATGGTGATTTGGCTACGCAGCAGTGTTTTGGGTTTTTTTATGTAGTTGAATATATCAGTTTTTATTTTGTGGCTTCTGGCTTTTATGCCGTACCCAGAAAGGTCTTCCACACCCTGAGACTATAAAAATTTCTCACGTGGTTTCTTTCTTATGTTTGATCTATTAACATTTAATCTGTGATCCAACTGGATTTTTTTTCTTTTTTTCTTTTTTTCTTTTTTTTTGGCGTCAGTGTCAGATATATCTTTCATTAGTCTGATTCTCTTAGCTCATCTCCCTCCTCTTTTGGAAGTCTTTACTCCGTGACTAACCCAGTTTTTCTTTTTTCCAGTTCTTTATAGCTCCAAGCTCTATAGATTCTTCAAATATATTGAGAATCGTGATGTCGCTAAAACAGTGTTAAAGGAGCGGGGCCTGAAAAACATTCGCATTGGAATTGAAGGTAATAAACATCCCAGTTAGTATACAGCTTGCTTAGCTTATGGAGCAGGTTGTATCTATGGGCACAGCTTAGGTCCTTAAAACTCAGCTTCCAGAGGACCTAGAGAATAGGCACATATGAAAACCACATTCCTACCCCTTTGAAGGATTCCTGTTTTTTTGTTTGCCCTTACGTTTCCTTTTCATGTTGTATCTAGTTGTAAATGCTTTAAAACAGCTGCAGGAAGAAGTTCCACCTTAACTGTTTGGGACAAAGAGCAGTGAGGACTAAGGACACTGGTGGGCTCACCAAGTGCGAGGGCCATTCCTCCAGGTCTTGGTGAGGATCTTTTTGGGATCTGGAAGGGTCCTTCTGAAAACTATAGCTTGGAGACTCAAAATTTTAATTTTTTCCACCACATACCTTGGAGGAAGGTCTGTATGTGTAGATAGAACTGCTTTAAATGATCTTGAGCAATGACTCCCAACCGGTGGTCTCATGGAGGGGTCTTAGACACTGATTCTTAGAGAATGCTGAAGCTATTCTGGTCACACCTCCACGAGTGTTTTTTTAATCTCGCTGTCTCAGTCTTGCCCACAGAGCCCATCAGATCTTCACTGTGTCTGACTTAGGTTGGAATTTCAAGTTGGAAGAGATTTTTGAGATCTGTTAAATCTCTTTCCACTGTGTCATTCTTTGGTAACTGGAAACTCCCGGAACAAGGTGATAAGGATTACTCCATTTCCCAGAGAAGCCCATCCACTGTTCTACCATTAGAATATTTTTCTAGTAGATCTAGTAGATCACTTCCTCTGTCTTCTGTCTTCTTTCTAGTTCTAGCCTCTGAAGCTACTTTGAGTAAGATTTCTCCCATTTCCATGTGATAGCCTTTCGGATTTTTTAGGCAACATTCCTGTTTTTTCCTTGAGGCTACACATTACACACCTTCTTAACTGCTTCTCTGACAGCGTGTTCTCTACGCAGTAGAATTAGAGGACTGGAGTTAGCCATGGCCTAGAAAGACTTCTCTGGTATTGCTGCCAGGAACTAACAGCTTCTGAAATTATGCACCCTGCCATTAGAAGGGATAGAATTTTTACTTCCTTTCTAAGGGATAAGACCTATTCACCCGGATAGATGGGAAGTGCGCGTGTAGGTGGCTGGGAGTGGCAGAGCATGGTCAGGGGTCATTTCCCCAGTAGTTTTCATGCACAGTCTTTGAATTTGGGAGACAATTGATGTGGTTAGGGAAGGGAAAGTATGGAAGCTGGAGTGAGCAATTTGCTGGAGTCATGGGAATGGCCTTTTGCTTTATTTCAGGTTATCCTACCTGTAAAGAAAAAATTAAGAGAAGACCTGGTGGCCGATCTGAAGTAATCTATAATTATGTGCAGCGCCCCTTTATCCAGATGTCATGGGAAAAGGAAGAAGGGAAGAGTCGCCACGTGGATTTCCAGTGTGTCCGAAGCAAATCCCTCACTAATCTGGTGGCTGCTGGAGAAGATGTCTTAGAGGACCAGGAGATATTAATGCACCACCCACCCCAAGTGGATGAACTTGACCGGCTGAATGCCCCACTTTCTCAGATGGCTTCTAATGACTTTCAAGATTAGGGCCAGCTATGGACCTACCCCTCTTCGGAGCACTTCTCTGTCCAGAATGTCCACCGCCAGTCCTCCCATGGTTTGTCTCACCCTGAGTAGGAGACATGCTTCTCCATCCTCTCCCTTTCTCCCACAAATAACCTGTGTCCTTTTCATTACTGAGAAATCTGTGCCTCCGGCAGGGGATGAAAGGCACTCACTGGTAAATAAGCCACCAGCTTGGCAGTGGCCCTGGTAACTTGAAAATTTGGGGTCTGGTGCTGTTTACTCAGTCTTTGCATAACTGCAAAAAGCAGGAAAGGAAGTCAAGACTCCTGTTGCCTCCTATTCATCAAAGCAGTCCTCATCCTTTACACTTTGTTCTTGGCTTTTGTTTTGTTTGTTTTATACCAGGCGAAGTGAATTACTGAGCAGCAAAGGGACCAGACTTTAAGAAGAGACAATCTCTGGCTTCCACAACCAGGTACTAACGGGATTCTTATTCAGGATTTAATGAAGATGCCATTCCTGGTGGCCTCTGTGCCCAGATTGCATCCGGAAGACCTAGGCTGTCATCAAAATGTCCAAAAGGAAATTTCTTAAAGAGTTTAAGTTCAGCTTTGTTTTTCATTAATGCGACGAATAATTCAAAACCATACAGATTCTTTGACAGGAACTCTAGTAATAGTGGAACAGTGTTTATGAAACCCTTTTAGGCTCAAGGTTTTTGAGCCAACACAAATCAATTATTTGGAATGAAATTCACAACTCAAGTACAAGAACCTCTCCAAATCAGGCCACTTTGATCATCCTGTCTCGGAATCTGGTGTGAAGCCTTTAGGTCTTCACCCTAGGGCAGCACATTGCTATGGGTGTGGCTGGGAAACCTCAGTTGATACGGTTTAAAGGTTTTCAAGAGATGAGCAGAAATTTCTCACAAGTGCTTAGTTTCTCAACAGAGACTTCTAAAAGCTCCAGGGAAGGGGACATTTGGGGTGAAGCTGAGTGCGGAAACATCACCTCACAGGCTTTGTCCCAACGCAGGATTTTTCTTTGTATGTTCTTTTCATACTGTGGAATTCTTTTGGATATCAGGATATTTGAAGTAGCCAGTTACACAGCTCACACTGCGTAAAGAAACCATACTACTGTCATCCCCAAAGGAAGGATGAGTTGAAGGGATATTACACCTAGTAATTTTGTTTGATCTGTCGACTCTTGTGTTAATAATGCATTGGTGTAGGACAACCGAGATCACTCCCCCCAAGTACTAAACCATTTTCCCTTATGTCCCCATGGCTATTAGCAGAGCTAAATTTCAAGTCTAGAGCCAGATGTTAAGTGTCTGGGGATAATTTGTCATTTTGTGGTAAAGGTGGTCTTCTTATCACCTACCCAGAACCTTTACTCATCACAAATTTCAAAGAGGTACATAGTTTCCTTAACATCTTTAAGATAATGTGACTAGTTTTCTTAAATTCCATTCCCATAAGATACCATAGGACAAGTTAGTGGATTCCTTTTTTTTTTTTTTTTTTTTTACTGTTTATTTTTTTGAGAGAGACAGACAGTGCACGTCGTTGGGGCAGAGAGAGAGGGAGACACAGAATCTGAAGCAGGCTCCAGGCTCTGAGCTGTCAGCACAGAACCTGACATGGGGCTCGAACTCACAAGCTGTGAGATCATGACCTGAGCCGAAGTCGGATGCTCAACCTACTGAGCCACCCAGGTGCCCCAGTGGATTCCATTTTATGACTGCCCTAGTCCTAGTCCTCCAAAAGTAAAGTCAGATGGATGTCAAAAGCTGCTCTTTCCAGGCTTGAAGAACAAGAATGTTCTTAAGAAGTGTGTTGTCTTGTGCATGTGACTGGCAGCACAGTGGAAATCCATGCTCTGTTCATTACTCGTAAAGAAGTAGAAGTAAGGGGTTAAACTGAGCCATCTCCCACCTACAGAGTTCTTCTGACTACCACTGGCATCCAGTTTGTAAGGCTGATGGCAAGGGTTAAAGTTTAGGATTAGTGTTTTTTGTAGCCAGAGGTTACTTTTAGGTCTGTGAAACTCATGGACTCATTTGTCAGGTTTGGCTTTAACCTTATCAGCCCTACACTCATACCCACTAATTGACCAGCCCAGATAATTGTTTAATGGTGCTTTATGCTTATCAGTTGACTTCCGTGCCATCACAGAGGAAGTTAGAATTAACTGTGTGGTCTGGTAAGTATAACTTCTGTTGTACATCTTATGTATTAACATTTAAGTACAAACATGCCGCAGCTAATACTCTAAAACTCATTAGTTCTTGCTTAGGTAAAAAGCCAGGTATGAAAGTATGGCATGTACTTAATAACACTTTGTTCTATGTAAATGATTAGTTTCCTCAGGCTTTCAAGGAGTAGTTCTTTTTTCCTCCCCAGACTGGGTTCATGTGCATTTGGCCCCAACCCATAGGGTGAGTGAGCCAGAAACCTGTATAGGCAAATCTGCCAGTGTCCCTAGATGATGGTGACAAAAGGAAAAGTGGGGCTCACAGGTCCCTTCTTGTGGAGAGGGAGGTTTCTTCTGCACCCCCACCCTCCCAGTCTGGAGCTCAGCATCACTGTAGTTTGGTGGCTCCCCTTAGCCATAGCTGCTTGTTCCTGGGGCCAGGACATTCCATAATGGCAGGACCATGCAGTCCCCACGGGGACGGTGGCTGGGTTGCCGTCATTCCCTTCAGAGTCCGTTAATGGCCAGCTGGGTAAGAGGTATTTCTAATAAAGGTGGAACTCAGGTTTGGTGTTTTGTTTTGTTGTTTTTTTCTTTTTCTAAGTGCCTAAATAAGTAAGCCAGGCTGTTTATACAGAACCACCTTCAAAGTAAGATGGTTTTGCTCAGACTGTCTTACTCAGAGGTATCTCAAGCCAAGATAAACCTGAATTTGAGCTTTAGAATCTGAGTTTGTTAATGCATCATTATCATGTATCGTTAACTAGGAAACATTTGGCATTGAGCTGGAGAGTGGGCAAAGAATGTTAACGTGTGTCTGGTGAGATTACTTAACGGTTTCTCCAAAGTGGAGGGAAAGTATCAGAAAAAATGACAGCAAAAATGGTAAGGAAGCTAGAAAGTAGCTAGACTGACTGCACAATTTGTAACAGCCAGTATTATTTTAAGCTAAATTCCAAGAAACCAATGTGATATCTAATGTATACAAGTCTATGAAAATACTGTGGCATAAGCCCAGGAAGGATGGATGTATTTGCAGAAAACAATCAGAGCACAGGCTTTTTAACTCAAATTGTCAAAGTGTGATATGGAGTCTTTTTTTTTTTTTCTGTCAAGTCAATAGAAAGTTAAGAATCAAGGGATTTTAGTAATTTATTCAATGCCACTTCTTGCCATTATTTTGAGATTGTTAAAATGGGCATACGAGTTCAGAAAGGGAACCTGATGCCTTCACTGGTAGAGACGGAGCCACATTCGTGCTGTGGGTGGGATCACCTCTGCGGAAGAACAGTACGTTTTCTCTTAAAGGCAAGATGCTTATAGGTTTTACCTCTTTACTTTGTATTTACTTTGAAAGTTGCACTTGTTCACCTACCAGTGTTTACGAAATCCTGTATTTGGGATGCTTTTTCTATAATAAAATATTATCATTTGTGTTCATGTTGTTTTTTAGCAGAAAATAAAGTTGGAAGTCAAGATATTAAAGGGACTGAAAGAAGTAGCACCTTGACTGCCCAGAACAGAGCCTCTTCCTTTCCTGTGGGGCTGTCTGTGTGTGCCTTTCCCACCCTATTTCTTTGTAACTCCGAGGTTTCCAGAACCCTAATAGTCTGCCTTCTTGAGTCCCTGGTTAACTGGAATTCAAGACCTCCTGAATCCTCAAATCCAACCAAGTAGGACCCCCCCACAAAGCCAAATGTAAGTTTGAAAGGCGAGAGAACTCCCGGACTTTTATGTTCTGGTTTTGGTTTAAAGCAAGTGAGGAACCATGGCAGGAATGAAAGGTCCCCTGGAAGCACTGCTGTAGAGCTGCTGGTTTCTCCTTTGGTCTCTGTGGTTTGGCCTGACTCTAGTCCGGTGTCTACTCGGAATTTCCTCAGCTCACTTAGCCTGGGAGCTTACTGGTGGTAAAACTAAAAGTGGGGCTAAAGCCAGCCCCTTCCTAGCAGGGCTGCCTTCATTGGCACAGAGGTTAAGAACATGCTCTGAAGACGTGGCCTGTTGGGTATATTCTGTGTCAAACACTGCAGGACAACAGGGACACGATGATCTGGAGACACTCTTCAAGGGGGTTTTATAATTGTGTGGGGAAAACCTCTATGAGCAGTCCAGGTCGCTCAGGAAACCCAGAAGGATGGAGTAGCCGGTATTTACCATGAGGAGACTTCACGAGAGGATTCTAGAAGTGACACGTGAACCAAAGCGTGAAGAATGAAAATCGTCGTTTTGGATCCATGAATGTGCAGAGGGGAGGCAGTCCAGGCCAACTCAACCATATGAGCAAAGGTGAATTGATAATAGGGAAGATGGGGTGATGCAGAGATGAAGCCAGAGTAAGGCAGGACTCTTTCTGCCTCAGACAAAGATGTCTGGTCTCATTTATAAGAACTATTAGGAGCCCTAAAGGGTTTTATGTAGGAGAATGACATGATCAGACTTGAAATTTGAAAGAATTTCTTTGGCAGCAGAGAGGGCAGTGGGCTTGAAAGGGGAAGGACCAGGGACAAAGGTCAGCTAAGAGGCCACTGCAGCACATTCAGTAAGAAATCGTGAAGACACTGCTAGGATGGATGGCTGCATCCAGAGTTGTGCATGTTTACTGATGGGCGCGGTGTAAGACGTTTCCTGCGGAGGGGCGCCTGGGTGCCTCAGATGGATGGTTAAGGGTCTGGCTCCTGATTTTGGCCCAGATCCTGATTTCACAGTTTATGAGCTCAAAGCCCCCACGTCAGGCTCTGAGCTGACAGTGCAGAGCCTGCTTGGGATTCCCTCTCCCTCCTCTGGGCGTGTGCGCACACTCACTCTCAAAAATAAATTAAACAACACAACGCAGGTAAGAGGCGCTCCTTTGGATGGCTTTCGTTTGAGCCTGCGTGAGGCCTTCCAGACGGTGGTGTCTAGTGTCACCTGACTCCATGGTCTAGGGCTCCGGGGAGGAGTCCAGGAAGTCTTGCCCACTTTGAAGACCTCACCGCAGAAATGGCAGCCGAAGTCACAGGGTCAGGGAGATCACCGAGATCACACAAGTAAGAAGGCAAAGGCATAGCTCGGAGGAGCACCAGCATTTAAGTGGTAGCAGAAGAAATACCAAGAAGGAAGTCAGGTCGGAGCAGAGGTTGGTTTTTGTTTCAAGAGTATGTGTGCGGCAGGTTGGTCAAGACGAGGACTGAAGGGAAGTCAATGGATGTGGCTGTCAGGACACCAGTGACAGGAGAAATGACTATAAAAATGAAGACTAGCAGGTTTCACGCACAGGATAATTAATACATGTTTCCCACGAGGGGCAGAAGTGAGGGGAGTGAGTTGAAGCGGGAGAGGGAAATGGGGAAGCGACAAAGGCCACTGCAGTGTTCGCGAAGGAACACCGGCTCCACACCTCTGCCACACTACAAGCCCACACCTGCCGGCCTCTAAAATCCCAGACCACTCACTCACATCCGCCAAGTCACTGCTGGCTAACCTCATCGGGGAGCTTCGCTCAGCTCCCCAGCACCGCCAGGTCGGCTTAACTGGACTGTTACACCACCACTAACGTAGCGGCTTCACAGCTGACGCCGCTTGCTCTCAAGCCACTTGGTGGGAATTCTCAAACCGCTCTGCGGTTCAGAACCATGGCAGGCTCCCTGGCGCATTCCCACAGGGCCCAGTACTGTGCTCTGTATATTATGGATGTCTCACTGTTACCTGGGCAAGATGTTTTTCTTTGCAAATATGCCCGAAAAAGCATCATGGAGGTGGTTAAGTCAGTGGTGGCTCTTACAGCTCATTCCAGGAAAATACCATTCACTGAATCCTTTCAGAGTTCCAGAAAAAACACCATTTGGGTTAGACACAGAGGGCCAGGAGTGACATAAACAGGAGAAAGTGAAACCTAAATAGGCTTTCCAAGCAAACAATTCAGAGAAGGGGCATTGGCAGTTGATGGCAGAGGATTCCTACTATGCCAGATAGGGAAGTCTTGAAACCGCAATCTGCTATTCGGAGCCTGAATGTTAACCCCGGAGGAACTCCTCCATAGCTAACTTTTCAAAGTAATTCTAAAAGAAACAGCTCCTGGCTGGTCAGTCGTTAAGAGCATCCGACTCCCGATCTCAGGTTTGTGAGTCCAAGCCCCACACTGGGTGTGGAGCCTACTTTTAAAAAATGAAAAAAGAAAAACCGGTACTGAAGAGAATCCTGATGCACTCCTGAATCAAGAGGAGACTGAATGCTGACGGTATTCAGTTTCACTTCAGTATGCCATACAGTTCAAGTCCTGTCTTCTAACTCCCCCTACGGGAGCAGGAAACGGAACTATTTGTGAACAGGACCAGCATTGAACCAATGGTTCCCAACATGTCTCTTGAAACCCGTACGCTTTGCAAAGACAATACACATTGTGGCTGCAGTTCTGACGCCGGATGGCCTTTGCTTTCCCACCTCTTTCTGGGGTTCCTTTCCCTAAGCCAGAGGGGGACCCAACAGGACTCCTGCCCCGGTGGACCTGGAGGGCCGAGAAGCCCCATCCCAGGAGGCTGTGAGGTTCCCGGTTGACCCCAGGCGGGGTAAACAGCTGTACAAAGGACCAGCCAACTGACGGCATTTTTGTCAGCCACTCTGCCCTTGGCCTAGCTGCAGGGGGAGACCCCCACCGTGCAGCCCTGCAGCCGGTGGGAAGAACAGACGCTCAGGGTCAACAGAGGAGCGGCTCTCACACAAACACCGATTCAGAAGACGCGTTCTCAGCTAACGCGAAAGCAGGTCCCAGCCTCCCCGAGACAGAAAAAGACTCTGCCTGCATATGCAATGGTCCGCAGACAAAGGGGCTGGAAGAAGCCACCAGCACTCTGCCCCTTAGAGTCACAAGCCACACTTGCTTTAAAACACATCAGGTTCACGGTGTTTTCTCACACAGTTTTATTCAGAAGTTTAAAATGTGGGCATTTTCCCCTAAAACAAACCATCCCCTGCCACTCCCCACACACCATCACCACTCCTGTTAACTTCTCTTGAGCGTGCTTACCACACATACTTGCAAAACACCTGGGGATCAAAACGTCAACTATTGGGTAATACAAAGGAACTACCAAGTTACACAAAAGAATCTCATTTACTTCCTTGTCACTAACAGACCACGAATGAAAGATTAAGGGGCAAACATTACCTTCATCCAAAGTTAATACTTCCCTATATTCCTTTTTTTTCTTCCTCTAAGACATTAAAACCCAAAGCAGTTTCATTTACTACTGTAACTCTGATATTACCCCATTTTTCTTTGCTGAATGGCTGAGCTAGGACACACTGTCAAGTTGATCCTAACCTCAAGCCTAGCAGAAAGCAGACTCCCAGTTGTAGCTTGGCCATGATGCTTTGCAACAGGCAAAATTACCACACAGGTGCAAATGATGCTTAAAGAGTCATCAAAAATTTTAAAATAATGCATTAAAATGGAGCCTCCACATTTTTCTGACGCAGCAAAATTCCTCTAAAGGTGGTGGCAGCTGTGAAAGAAAAGGCACTTTGTGCTAAAATTCAGAGGGTCTCTCGTGAGAATGCCACAGCGGAGAGGCCTGGTCAGCCAGAGCTGCAGGCTACCCTTTGGGTGGAGGCGCATCCCCCAGGAAGGCATCTGCAAAGGAAAAATTCGTAATCATGATTCCAAGGCAAAATGGTTACTTAAATCGGAGAGGAGAAATACCGAGAGAGAAGACAAAACACAGCTGCATCAAGGACTGAGGAGTGAACTTTACACGGATTCGTAGGCTGGCTCTGCACTTTCTAGGGGGCTGGTTCCTTCACTTCCAAGAAGGTTCCAGAGACCAAGCAGGAGCAGCACCTTAGCCAAGAGAGGTTCCAGGCTTCCTGCCTCTGCCCGGACTCTCCCTGCTGTGTTCCCAGGAAGGAACCGAGTTCCTGCTGGCAGCGCCTGCGGCTATCGCTGGTCCACAACAACGTCCGTCTTACGGATTTTCTGATACGGCCATGAAGAGACACTGAAGGTTTTCCCCGTGATCTGGGACTCCTTGGCAAGGCCCCGTGGCTTCTGGGCCTTCTGAAAGCAGTGAGAGATGGAGCTAGTATCCCCCATCAACACTCAGAAAAGCAGCTTGAGTATTTTAGATGGGCAGGAGGAGAGAAATCACTGGATTGCGGGTCTTTATGCTAGTACCATAAATAAAGTGCACCGTGAATGGTGGCTATCCAAGCCACTCACCCGAGGCCGAGGTATGGGGAGAAGCCCCCCACCACCCCCTCAGAGGACGGTGGGGCATCTCCTTCAGCCAGAGTGCTGGCTGCTGAGGCTTTCGTTATTGCTTTATTTCCTTAGTACTATGGAGCTTTTAGCTGTAAAGGAAAAGAAATACTTGGTGGGCTTGGCAGAAAGCGTGTCTGTCACAAAAATCATAGAAATTGGCTGATATTCAGTAAGTACGTGTTACAATCTCAATAATGTTTGATGATGGCTGTTTTTTCTCCTTCATTCTGATGAACTTAGGAAAACGAGTTTTTTAAAACCTCTATCAAATTGGCTCACGATGCTTCTGAAGAAGCAGCACAGCTGTTTATGGCCGATGCAGTAGAAATGGTCGTCTTTGTTCTACAGGTTTTCGGATGCATTACGGAAGAGACTCCACTTACTATCGCATTTCAGGAGTTTACCATGACACACCGGTGGGTTCCGGAAACTTCTTGGAAACTCTTTCAAAAGAGCATGTGAGAGGAAAACCGCAATGTTGTACAAAGAACTCCGCTCCATTTAGGGTTCTAGTTCAAGGATACTATTTTGCTGCTTTCATGTAGGAAGGTATTGCCCCCCGAGCCGTGAGGCCCTCAAAGCGCTTGTATGTGTAATTGATGAAGACCCAGTCTTTGTTCTTGTAGTCAGTCTCAGGGTGATTACTTGTAGCCACTGGGAAAGAAATAGATGTGAGAATTGATTCACTGCCTCACCCGAATGGACTACTCAGTACTGAAGACATGACATTCTGAAGAAGATACCACAGTTTCTATTTGGGAAACATTGTTTTTCACTCTGCGAACTGCCTGCGTTTGCTTGCCTATGTTCTTTGAACCTCCTATTTTTCACGGATACTTTAAAAGTTGTATTTTCCCACTTCTGTCATTTCAGGTTATCTAACCTTTAATGTAACAAATAAAAACCAAAGAACAAACCTGTGTGATTTACCCATCCAGTTCAAACATGGGAGTTTGTATTCAGTCTCCATTCGACACGGTGTCACTGCTGCCCAGCATTAGCACTGGAAAACTACTCGCAAAGAACCGAAAGAACTGACGTTCCTCTACCTGACTTGTAAACACAACCCCAAAATGGGAGCGGAAATGATGTACCTATGAGGCAGCAGGAGGCAGTGTTGGTGATATTACCTGTTGGCTTAAGGATATCAGACTCCGGAAACTCATCGAAGTTTGAGGTATCATCGATGCTTTTGATTTCAATAGATATTGCAGCAGGTCTCTCTCTGCCAAGAACAGACATGTCAAAAATGACTGTGGTCAGTAATCACGCGCATCACTGCTGATTAAGTCTTTCTCCAAAAAAGCCCTCTGGTCGGGGCGCTGATAGCACAGAGCCTGCTTGGGATTCTCTCTCTTGCTGTCTGCCCCTCCCCGGCCTGTGCTCACTCACTCGCTCGCTCTCAAAATAAATAAACTTAAAAAGCCCCCGGGTCTGACGTGGGAGGACTATCCGTTGGCAGGCAGCATTTACTTTCTCTGAAAAGCTCGCGACACCGAGCGACCAGGCCACCTGACCGCATCCAAACCAAATGAAAAAATACAAATAACAATTTTTCACAGCTGGGAAGAAAGACAAAAATAGTGAGAAAAACGAAAATCTAAACTTAATGCACTCCCCTCAAGGCCTGCCCTGTCTGTAAAAAGGGCAAGTAAACCTCTGGGTGCTCCCTCACGAAAGGCTCTGCGCCTCCTTCTACCAGAGGTTGTCAACAAAGAGAGTGGCTGAGGCGGAGGTAAAACTTACAGGAATGTAAGTCAGAACACAATCACGAGAGATGACGTCTTCGCCTTCTGTCTGGCAACCAACCAACCTGAGTAAGAAGGTCGGACGGCAGCAGGCGGTGCAGGCTGTTGCTGCCACTGGCTGCGCTCCGCCACCGCCACCGTGGCCCCGTCCACCTCCCTCCCCACCCCCATCCTTCTTCCACTTTCTTCCCTACCTCCCTGTGCGTGGGGACAGCCCTGCTGGTGGCCCCCTGGTATAGAGAAGCTGGTGTGTTCTAGGTGAAAGCAAGGGCAACGTGCTTCCTAGGTGCTCCCTTCACCACGGAACCCGAAGTTCACTTCACTCTGGAAATAACTGCTGGCTTCCCCATACCCCACGCCACACGGCTGACAGGAAGCCCCAACTCCCAATCCTCACCGCGAACAAAGACAAGAAAAGACCCTGAATCTCTGAGCAGCTCTCTTCCCTAACGTGACTTACCAATAACAGTGTTTCTAAATTACTATTAAACAAATTACAGACTTTCTAAAATAATCCCAAAAACTTTTATATGGCTATACCTGATATGTTCCCAGTCAACGCCTTCAAAAAAAGAGTTACTTTTGATTTCCTCAACTCCAGGGGCTCCAATTCTATGTTCCCACTCACAGCAGAATCTGGAAAACACAGAGGCCTTTCAGCATACCTCAAGTAATCTCTTTGGAAACAGAAAAAGAACGCCCCCCTCCCCCCCTTTTTCAAACAGAGGGATGGGAGAGAGCAGGGGGCAGACCCAGGTAATAATTTAAGTTTAAAAATACGAATTCATTCATGTCAAAAAGCCTGGGTGGGAGGTGTTCTCTAATACCTCAAAATTAGATCCTTGGCTTTCTCAGAAATAGGAACTTCTGGAGGAAAAGTCAGAGTTTCTTTCCAGTTCATCACCTTCTTATATGTCTCTTGAGGGGTCTCAGAACAGAAAGGTGGGTAGCCTGTAATAAAAAAAGCACTTCAGAGCTTTTACATCCCAGAACTTTGAATCCGCCTGAAGTATTCTCCTTAAGATGATTCTATATATCTTCAACCCTCCATGACACGCACAAGATTTCCACTCATTCCAGAAAACATCTGAACTAATTTTTCATTCTCCCCCAAACTCCTAAACTCAAAGTGAGTTTGTGCTTCTGGTACCACAAAAGGAGCCGGCTCAGAGCTGAAGTTGGGAAAAGAAGGGAGGACACACAGAGGCTGCACACATGGAAACCACTGCGCCCAAAGAAGAAGGAAAGGGTGGAACATCATTAAGAAATGACTCCGTTCTAGGAATATCCTTACGCGGGTAAAGTGCCAAACAAGTTGGTAAGAAAAAAACCAGGGAGGCGCCTGGATGGCTCAATCCATTAAGCGTCCGACTTCGGCTCAGGTCGTGATCTCGCAGTTGGTGGGTTCGAGCCCCACGTCGGGCTCTGAGCTGACAGCTCAGAGCCTGGAGCCTGCTTTGGATTCTGTATTTCCCTCTCTCTCTCCCCTCCCCCGCTTGTGCTCTGTCTCTGTCTCAGAAATAAACAAACATAAAAAGAAAAAAAAAAACAAAACCACAGGCTTTAAAAGTGACCACCATGCCTCTTACTGAGAACTACAGGCAAGAGGATAAATACTCTCAT
This sequence comes from Panthera pardus, assembly GCF_024362965.1. NCBI lineage: Eukaryota > Metazoa > Chordata > Mammalia > Carnivora > Felidae > Panthera > Panthera pardus. The sequence continues at coordinate 145,012,500 of NW_026526732.1, read as the reverse complement.
ACCATATTACTCCGCGTGCTCTCCACACAGATTACATCTGCCTCCACCGGCATCCATCCAGCGTCTCCAGAGACAACGCCGCCAGAGGCCACACTAGTCACCCACAGAATCACTCAGTGCAGCCACGATACACTTACTCTTCTAGTGCTCTCGGGCATATGACCACTCCACCCCCCGCCGACCAGAGTGTCCCCCAAATACCCAGACACACCATCCAAATAAGAGGGAGAGAGATCAGAGGATTCCATGCTTTGAAGGCTTAGAGAAAGGAAGGGGACAGCAAATAAGTAAAGAGTATGTGAGGCAATGCCCAGTTAAAGTTCCCTGCATACAACGAATGTTTAACAAATGTCAGTGACTGAAAGAGCTGCCAGATGGAGAGGATGAAAATGCAGAATGGATAAATGATCAGCAAAGCAACCGCAGGATGCCAGCAGGCCAGAGAATATACTTGGCTATTTGACGGCCAAGCTTTCTGCCTAGGAAACTTCACGTTGAAAGACAAGAGGGGAGAAGTGCTTAGACCACCCCTAATCGAAACAGTCTATTATCAGTATGCGACTCAACCCTGGCTGCACAGAGAAAGCCCCCTGAAAGCATGCAACTTACCGATAAGCATCTCGTACATGATCACGCCGAGCGACCACCAATCACAGAGCTTGTTGTACCCGGTCTGCATGAACACCTCAGGAGCAATGTAGTCAGGAGTGCCTACTGTGGAGAAAGCCTGAAACAGGTAGCACGCATCAGGGGGGCTCAGCAGGCAGGAGGGTGCCCAGAGTTCTGCTCCAGAGACCAAAGGTTTCAAGCACCATCTACGGCTACCCCCAAACTAACTGCACAGGATGGCCCAGGAGCTTCATGGCAAGTCTGATTTGCCAGAGCACTTCCAAAATGAACAGTGAGGCGAGAGACCATTCCCAAATACAGCCAAAGCCCACAGTCCACCAGGACACAGGATCCATGTTCACTAGTACCGTAAGTGACTGAATACCCAGAGAATGCCAGGCTCTGTACTTAAATGCTTATGAGCCTATTTAGTCCTGACACAACTCGGTAAAGAGGACTTTAGTAGTCCAACTTTGCAGATACAAAAAATCTAACTCCCAAAGCAGCTTTGTTCACAGGCTCAGAACTAGTTAAGTGGCAGAGCTCAGTGTGCAAATTTAGTACCTTGTCTAAATCCTCCCTCTTTCTACCACCAACATTCCTCGATTTGACAAAATCATAAAGGGAAGCTTTATTATCTATCACAAGCTAGTCATATCCTATAGGTTAGAGATTTACATCAATTTACCAAACTTATTTATGTAAATAGTTCTTAGGGGAAATTTTTCTAAATTCAAGTAATCTACTGTCATATATACAAGGACTACAATACTAGGGGGAAGTACACTCAGAGCCTTCCACTGTGCTCAGAATTTGAGAGTTTACAACACAGAAGACTCAGCTTTATCTAAGTGCTTCTGATATTATAGTACTTTTTTTTTTTTAACATTTATTTATTTTTGAGAGAGAGAGAGAGCACACGAGTGGAAGAGGGGCAGAGAGAGGAGGACACACAGAATCCAAAGAAGACTCCAGGCTCTGAGCTGTCAGCACAGGGCCCGACGCGGGGCCTGAACTCACAAACTGCGAGATCATGACCTGAGCTGAGGTCGGATGCCCGACCAACTGAGCCACCTAGGCGCCCTTGTAGAACTTCTAAAATAAAAAAAAGTATACCTGTGTTGTCTTTGGAAAATATTTACTAAGGAATACTGCAAACATACAGAAAAAAAAAAAACAGGACAATACAACACACGTGTACCAACTGCCCATACTAACAAGATGAATAATCCGCCATATTTGTCTCAGATCAACTTTTTTAAACACAAAACTACACAATTAAAACCAGATCCTCCCTCCTCTCCTACTGAAGTCAAAACCACCCTAAAGTTGCAGTGCTATGCTTGTATGAATATTTGCATAACTGGCATGATATTACTTCCCGAACATTTCAACTTTTAATAAAAGGTTTCATCTGGTGCTTAATTATTCTACATAATGCTACAACTTGCTTATTTAACTTAACATTATGATTTTGAGATTTATTCACAGAGCTCTGGCTCACCCATTTCACTGCTGTACACCTGTCCATTATACAAATGTCATAATGTTTTTTTTATCCATTCTTCTGTTGCTTCTAATGTTTCACTATGACAACACCTGAGTAAACATTCCCGTGACACCTCCTAGGCACTACAGTGAGAATTTCTCTCGAGGATATACCAGAAACAGTATCACTGGGTCCTGCATTATGAACATCTCCAACTTAACCAGATGTCTTCCAACTAGCCTCCAAAGTGGTTATACCCATTTAAACACCCCCAGCGGGGATGAGCTCCTGGTATTCCATATCTCACCAACACTTGGTTTTGTCAGACTTTCTAATTTTTGCCAATCTGATGAACATGAAATGGGATCTTATGTTTTAATTTGCATTCCCTTTATTTCTAGTAAGCTTGAACATGTATTTATATATTAATTAGCCACTCAGGTCTTTTTTCTGTGAATTCCCATTCAGATCCTTTGCCCATTTGTTTTTTTAGTTGCATTATCTTTTTTTTTTTTAATTGATTCATTGGAATTCTCTATGAATCACGGCATTAATCCTGGGATTCAGGAAATTAATCCTTTTTAGTTTTAGAAATTGAAAATATCTTCTCCCAGTGTGAGGATTATCATTTTTATTATCATTTTTAAGTGATGTGATAATTTATTATATACCCAAAAATGTGTGATTATCAAATTATGAGGCATGATAATAAAAATGAATAACTATAAGTTCAACTAAAGAACTGAATTATTCCCAATGTCATTAGACCTAAATTTGCACTCCTCTCCCTTCTGTCAGCCCACCTCTCCTAACCTCCTAATCTGACCTTACAGGTCAATTTTGTTTATCATTCCTAAAGAAATTTAATTTTGCCCACGTCTCTCTCTAAATGAGATCTTAGTTTTATTTTGGGGCTTTGTAAAAATGATGTCATTCTACATGCAGTCTTCTGCTATTTTTCTTCTCAATGTCTTGTTCCTAAAATTGGTCCATGATGTCACATGCAGCTGTAGTTCAACTATTTTCATGGTTGTAAAATATTCTATCCCACAGTGTAACCATTTTCCTGCCTATGGACACTGGGTTAGTTCCAGTTTTTTGCTATTGCAAAAATGCAGTGAACATTCTTATCCATGGCTCCTGGTTCCCAAGCACAAGATGCCCCAGACCATATGACTAGGGGCAGAAGTGCTGCTTGTAGGGCATGCACATGAATTATAAGATAATCCCAAAGCAGTGGGAGCATGTGGCTTATTTTTCATTTGTTTATGTCTTTCAATATACAGAAGGGTTTTTTTTCCTTTAAAGTAGTAAAATCAAGTTTTATGACCGGTACTTATCTTCATATTTAAAAAAAAAAAAAATCCTTCCTTACTCCAAGATCATGAATACACTGCCCTGTTCTTTCTTCTAAAATTTTTCAAGTTTTATTTTCCATCTACAATTTATTTTTGTGTATACTGTAAGGCAGGAATCCATTTTTTCCATATAGAATTGTACATTGTTTTTTCTTTTTTACATGGTTTTCTCTTAAATACAAATATTAAATAACAGAAATGCCAGTTGTTTCAAAGTCTGAGACATGGGGGCGCCTGGGTGACTCAGTTGTTTAGGCATCTGACTCTTGATTTCAGCTCAGGTCACGATCTCACAGTTCATGGGATAGAGCCCCAGTCAGGCTCTGCACTGACTGCGTGGAGCCCGCTTGGGATTCTCTCTCTCCTTCTCCCTTCTCTCTGCCCCACCCCCTGCTCCAATGTGCACGCATGCTTGCTCTCTCTCAAAAAAAATAAATAACTTTAAATAAAGAAGTAAGTAAAAATAAAGTCTGAGACACGGACTGGACCCTCCCCAAGAAGTATTTTCATTCTAATTATAAAGGCGAAGAAACTACAGCAACCCTTCAATTCAGAAAGTAGATTTATTACAGCAAAGCCAAGCGCTAAGTAAATCTTATTTGTTAAAAGATTTGTATTATAAAACCAGGGATTGGGGTGCCTGGTGGCTCAGTTGGTAGAGCATGTAACTTCACCTCAAGGTTGTAAATTCGAGTCCCACGTTGGGCAGAGATTACTTAAAAAAACAAATATAAATATTTTAGCCCAGTGGCCAAAAGTTAAACCCTGGCTTGCTTTAAAAAAAAATAATAAAAAATCACAGAAGAGCCTTATCTTATGTTAGCTTCCAAAACACAGGTAAATATCAGTTTCCCAATAATGCAGGAGCTACTATTTAAGAAACGGTCTCTTTAGTGGAGGCCCTCAACCTTCACAATACAGTAAAATCACCCAGAGTCCTTTCAAAAAATCAAATACACAGATTATATGCCCCAAACCAACCGAATCAATCTCTGGGAGTGGGACCCAGACATCAATAGGTTCTGAAGTCCACAGGTGATTCTGATGTGCAGCCAAGGTTAAGATCTACTGCTCTATGGAGAGACACAATAGAAGCATCTGATCAAATTTGTTCCTGGCATTTCCTAACCCTCAACACGCTATGTAAACAGTTTTTCAACCACATATAGAATTCAAACACTTCAAGAGTATCAGAGTTCCTAAGGAAAGGAGACTATGATGTGACTGACTATACCAACCTTAAGTATCCCCAAGTTAACGTTAGAAAAAAGATAACAAAGATGAATTTCAGTTACCACCTCTCCAGAAGTGTTTGGTTTAAGACCATGCCTCCTCCACGGCCCAGGTTTAACAAAAATATTCATTATGCTCATAGCATGGTCTGAGGCCTACCAGTGGGCCTCAAATCAAAAAATGCAAGCCTTTCTTTTGATGCTTTCTTAACCTTACAGGCATCCTTTTTCACCATGACAGCCAGCTACTACCAGCGACCTACTCAATGAGTTACTAAAGATACTACAGAGAACTCTGATTCAGCGTTTCACTAAGAATAAGAAGTCTGACCGAACACACTATTTGACAAACCTGCCAAGTCACTACCGTATACACCGACTAGCAGAGGTGCCGCCATTTCTAGATGATACATGTGCGTGGCCATCATTCCGAGTTAGTCATCATTTTCCCCAGCCGCTACTCTTGCTTCCTAAGACCAGTTGTTAGTTTAACTTTACCATCATTTACCTCATTTGCTATGGGCTTCTAACAAAGCCTAAGAATGTCGTGATACACATTTCTGTGATGTCCGGTCAATAATTTTCCAAGAACTAGACACTGGACTGCACTTCAAATATAAATGAATGATTCGGAATAAAAGTTTGCCTAGACTGCAATATTTCACTGGTTAATCTATACTTATTTAAATAACTTCCAACATACTATCAATAGGTAAATGCAATAATGTTACTTATTTTTAAGCTTGTAGGACATAATTTCATGTGTATATACTTAAATACTTATAAAGTAAATTATAAGCACTTCCCTTAAACTGCTCTCCAATTTTTATCACTAAGTCCTCTTTTCCACCACAAGGTAGGAAAGGGTGGGGCAGGTGAATTGAAGAGTCTTGACTTGCCTAAGTGAATCAAAATTGTAAAAGTTTGAGACCCACTGCCTTAAAGTTCTGGGTAGGTATTTGTAACTTAGTTTCATCTTGAGAGACCTCCAGCTTAAAGATAACCCCTTTACCACCATAAAAACAGGCAACAAGGGGAGTAGGAAGGAAAGGGCTTGTCACGAACGTAAGAACTCAAAATGAAGTCCTCCACTGAAAATGTCACAACCTGAACAATACTATCTTCCCTCCTTCAAAAGATTACCTTTCACTCCACGGACACAATGACAGCGTTCTATTAAGATAATCTTAAAAGCAAGGAACAGATGTGCTGTAAACATTTACTGAATGCAAATTTATGTACCTATTTTTAAAATTTGTTCATACTTGGTTTGTAGCATTTAAGAAGCCACAGATATTACTTACTAGCTGACGTCTATTTCTTTTCCAGGTTTCTGCTTTCCTTTTGGAATTCATGTTCTGGAAAGCTAAAAGTAGAGACGACAAGTTCTAATCAAAGTTCAAACAGGTATGTTTACTACTTTTTTGGGCTGGTTCAAGCCACATGAAGCCTTAAAGTTTTGCTTTTCTGCCCATACATTAGTAACTCTGAATAACACTTCCCAGCAAGTCTGTAAATCCAAATCAAAGGCACTGAAGCATTAGCTCAAAGAATCATACAGTCACGTGGATCATGTGGCCAGGCCTTCATCAGAATTACGGGGAATACAGTTTCATCAGAAGCAAAGGTCCCAAAGTGGACCTAGACATTGATAATTTCTCAAAGCTACCATCAAGTTTCCAAGAATAGTACTTGGTACATAATCAGAGACTTCTGAATTTATAGTACATTTTTGGCTTAAGTTCTCCAGGATAAACTGTAACTGTACCACACAGTTTCAATGGTTTGACAGGACTGGAGTGAAAGTAACACTCATAAAGATCAATGTCTTTCTGCCACAACAGAAAGAAGCACCTGGGATAAATCTAATCTGGAGCTGGTCCCAGGACATTTTCCTCTACTACTTTTGCTTGCCTGCCCCACATTCATCCCCAGTAACCTTCTCAGTAGAGCTCCAAAGAAGGCTCTTTGCAACATCAGCCTTAGTACATCTGGTAGCACTCATCTTGCCTCACATACAATAAAAACCACAGGCACACCTGAGAAGATATTTTTATTCTCTAGATTCATGCCAGGAGAATCTCCTAATCTGTCCTGCATATTTTGGTTACCAGGGTAACAGCTCTTCTATGCCCAGGTAAGGGATAAAAAGGCTAACATCATTGTTTACACTTACTGAAATCACTGGGGAGGCTGTGGTTCAGATTCCTATAAAATTCAGTCCTATGTGCTTTTTTCAGTCCTGTGCAAAGGCCAAAGTCAGAAAGCTTCACGTGGCCCTATGGGGAAGAAGAAACAAGGTAATGGATGAACATTCATGGATGTAGAACAAACATTCTGTTCTCTAGCTCCTTATAGTATCCAATACACCTCCACAAAGTATACTGTCTTTTTTTCTTTGATTATAGGGAAAAATAAATTAAAAATAAATTTTTAAAAGATCACCCCAAATCCTATTATTCGAATAAAAGTATTTCAATTCTTACATATTATCTTTTTGTCCAAACATAAAATTCCCAACATAGTTGAACTCTCCATGGCATCTAAAAATACTTTTACTACTTCTTGGGGCTCCTGGGTGGCTCAGTCGGTTAAGCGTCTGGCTCCTGGTTTCAGCTCAGGTTGTGATCTCGCAGTCTGTAAGTTTAAGCCCCAAGTCAGGCTCCGCGCTGATATGCAGAGCCTGCTTGGGATTCTCGCCCTCTCCCTCTCTCTCCGCCCCTCGCTCTCTCAAAATAAACTTAAAAAAATAAAGATACTCTTACTACTTCTTAACCTAATGCACTCAAATATTCCTGTGTTTCTATATGGTCTTCAAAATCACCATTTTTAATGTGTACATAATATTCAAATGACTTAGTACATCATTGTTTACCTAACCATCCTCCTCATACTGGGTGTTTATTCCATTTCTAATTCCTCACTCCATGTAATGTGGATTATAAGCACCCTGTGATAGAGAGGGTCTGTGCCCCCAAATCTAACCATGCACGGTACAGAGGATGGTCTTAATAAATGATTGTTAATGAGTAAATAAATCTTTGTTCATATAACTTCTTCTCTGCTTGAACTATTTCATTAGGATACATTCCAAGGAATAAATTATTCCAAAGACAGAGAATAAACTTTATTACATAGTTCTTGACAAATGTTGCTATACTGTATTTCAGTCATAAGTGTCTGACTTTATCATACTCTTCAAGGAACACTCACACCTCCTCTGAGCCAGGCCCCACGCTTTAAATGTGTAATCTCATTTATAACTCTTAAGTCACATTTCACTGACTCAGACTCATTAAATGGCTTGCTGGTGAAATGGCAGAACCAAAACCAAAAATCAATCCATGTTCCTTCTCCCAGACCAAGATTCCCTTACCCTCTCCAATCCCCTGATCCCACCTGGAAAATGGAGATAATGATATCTTCTTGGTAGGAATGATGACAATTAATGCATGTAAAGATCTTAACCTAGTGCCTGGCACATAACTAGCTCTAAGTAAGAGACAGGTGTTCTTGGGGTAGTGAAATTTCAAGTAGATAAGGAGGTAAAACCAAAAATAGGGGAGGGAATCCTGATGCTCAGGGATCTACATTGCTCAAGGTCACACACTTAGAAGTGGTGTGGCCAGGGGCACCGGGGTGGTTCAGTCAGTTGAGTCCAGCTCCTGGCTTCAGCTCGGGTCATGATCTCACGGTCTGTGAGTTCAAGCCCCGCACCAGGCTCCGTGCTGATAGTGTGGAGCCTGCCTGGGATTCTCTCTCTCCCTCTCTGTTCCACACCCCCACCCCCTGCCGCTGCTTTCTCTCTCAAAATAAATAAATAAACTTAAAAAAAAAAAAAGTGGTGTGGCCAAAGACTTCAACATCTGTGATCTATCCATACCACCTTCCTCCAGGACATCCTTGGGCCTTAATATACAAACTTCTCAGGATACATGAGGCTACAGAAGCCCTGCTCAGATGGGTCAGTTTTATTTTGTTTTGTTTTGAAGAAATCCCATTAGGTTTGGCCGTGTGTGTATGCGTACCCATGCGTGTATATATGCCCAACAAAGTAAACTGCCAAACAAAGACAGATTTGAACCTGCTAACCTGGTATCATTTTTTTCAGATCTTTAAACAACTTGTTGTATAAGTCAAGGAACAGAGTTTAATTTAGAGTTCTCAAAATTACATTTCACCTGGACACCTCTAAGGAAAGAGAGTGTCTTAAAAAGCAGTATCTGGAACAAATGCTATTCAAGCCTAAATTTTCAGGGAATTCTGTAGGTATCCTAAGTATGTGGCAGGAACTCAAAACATCTACACTTTCACTTCTAGAATCTGTATGGTTGAACACCGAAATGAGCTCGCTTGTGAAAACATCTTTCTACAAGTCTGGGCTAGCATCTTGTAGAGAGTAAACCTGCACCTAAAAGGGTTCCCCACTCCTCCTCATTATATTGAGGCCCCAAGTTCTTGGCTTTCAATATGTCTGCTAGACCTGAACAGAGACTACAGGGTGCAACTAAACCTGCACTAAGGCACCTGGGGCACAGGATCAGGGCATCTGAACCTGACTACACAAAGTAGGGCCAGTGCTTTATTAAAATATATCTGAGGGGCGCCTGGGTGGCTCAGTCGGTTAAGGGTCCAACTTTTGGCTCAGGTCATGATCTCATGGTTCATGGGTTTGAGCCCCACGTCGGGCTCTGTGCTGGCAGCTCAGAGCCTGGAGCCTGCTTTGGATTCTGTGTCTCCCTCTCTCTCTGCCCCTCCCCTGCTTGTGCTCTGGCTCTGTCTCTCAAAAATAAACATTAAAAAAATTTATATACATAGAATGACAGAAAAATACGTTTATATACATTAACATTTTTTTTAGGTTCAGAGAACCTTCAGAGAAGATTCTAAATCTTTCTTTCTTTTTTTTAAGTTTATTTATTTACTTTTTTTTTTTAATTTTTTTTTTAACGTTTATTTATTTTTGAGACAGAGAGAGACAGAGCATGAACGGGGGAGGGGCAGAGAGAGAGAGACACAGAATCGGAAGCAGGCTCCAGGCTCTGAGCCATCAGCCCAGAGCCTGACGCGGGGCTCGAACTCACAGACCGCGAGATCGTGACCTGAGCTGAAGTCGGACGCTTAACCGACTGCGCCACCCAGGCGCCCCTTATTTATTTACTTTTGAGGGAGAAAGCAAGCAAGGGAGAGGCAGAGAGAGGGACAGAATCCTAAGGAGGCTCCATGCCCAGTGCAAAGCCTGATGCAGGGCTCCAACTCACAAACTGTGAGATCATGACCTGAGCCAAGATCAAGTTAGACACTTAATCGACTGAGCTGCCCAGGTGCCCCAATATATACATTAACATTTTAAAAGCAGAATACCAAGCTACAAGCTACTTTTAGGATGTTAACTGTATATCAATTATAGACACAAACAGAGAAGGTATTGAAGCTATTGTACCAAAATAGTGGTTATCTTTGAATGATGAGATTATAGGTATGTTTCTTCTTTATAACTCTTTGTACTGTTCAAATTTTCTTCTGTGCATACACATTATTCTTATGATCACGAAAAAGAAATTATTTGATAAATCTCCAGCCTTCTTGAAATAGAAAGATAGTTTTTTTAAAGAACCTACACCAGGGGCGCCTGGATGGCGCAGTCGGTTGAGCGTCCGACTTCAGCCAGGTCACGATCTCGCGGTCCGTGAGTTCGAGCCCCGCGTCAGGCTCTGGGCTGATGGCTCGGAGCCTGGAGCCTGTTTCCGATTCTGTGTCTCCCTCTCTCTCTGCCCCTACCCCGTTCATGCTCTGTCTCTCTCTGTCCCAAAAATAAATAAAAAACGTTGAAAAAAAAAAATTAAAAAAAAAAAAAGAACCTACACCAAAAGTTCAGGTTTTTCTTTTTTTTTCCTTTTTTTTTTTTTTTAATTTTTTAATATTTATTTTCGACACAGAGAGAGAGACAGAGCATGAGTGGGAGAGGGGCAGAGAGAGGGGGAGACACAGAATCCAAAGCAGGCTCCAGGATCTGAGCTGTCAGCACAGAGCCTGACACGGGGCTTGAACTCACAGGCTGTGAGATCATGACCTGAGCCGAAGTTATACACTCAACCGACTGTGCCACCCAGGCGCCCCAAGTTCAGGTTTTTCAAAGACAGCAAGAAAACTATTAAAAGACAAGAAGAGGGACGCCTGGCTGGCTCAGTCGGTGGAGCATGTGACTCTTGATGTTGGAGTTGTGAGTTTGAGCCACATGTTGGTGTAGATTACTTAAATACATAAAAAAAAGAAAAGAAAAGAAAAGAAAAGAACAGAAAAATACTCAAAGAATTCAATTCACTTTTCTCTTTAAAAGTCCAGACAACAATTCTGTGTAACAGAACAGAACATTCTAAAAAATTTTTTAATGTTTATTTTTATTTTTTCAGAGAGAGAGAGAGCACAAGCAGGGAAGGGTCAGAGAGAGAGGGAGACAGAGGATCCAAGGTAGGCTCCACACTGACAGCAGAGAGCCTGATGCAGGGCTCAAACCCAAGAACTATGAGACTGCAACCTGAGCCATAAGCCAGACGTTTGACCAACTGAGCCACCCAGCACCCCTAAAATGTTAAAGCTGGAAGGGACTGTGGAGCTTCTCTGGATCGATATCCTCACTTTATAGATAAATGAGGACTGGACAGTGGGGAGGCCTGCCAAGGAGCAGCCAGAAACCTAGCAACACAGGGGTTCTCTTCTGATCTGCTGTGAGTTTAAAAACCAAGCAACTGAGGGGCACCTGGGTGGCTCAGTCGGTTGAGCGTCCGACTTCGACTCAGGTCACGATCTCGCGGTCCGTGAGTTCGAGCCCCGCGTCGGGCTCTGTGCTGACTGCTCAGAGCCTGGAGCCTGTTTCAGATTCTGTGTCTCCCTCTCTCTCTGACCCTCCCCCGTTCATGCTCTGTCTCTCTCTGTCTCAAAAATAAATAAACGTTAAAAAAAAAATTTTTTTTTTAAATTAAAAAAAAAAAAAAAAAACAAGCAACTGAACTCGTTTGCATGGCTAAAGAATACATAGGCCAGTCCAGAGGTTGAGCAAGACTCTTCTTTAAGCAAAGGACAAAAGATCTGGAACCTGAACTCTGGCACAGACTGCTGTTTTTGTTTGCCTTACTTCCCAGTTCTTGACTGGGTTCAAGAATAAGGTTGCCCAACAAAGGGATTCCCAATAGGTGATGCATCAGTAGAGTTAATTATATGCTAAAATTATAGTTAATTATGGGCTAGGAAAAGACGGTACCTTTGGCTTTATTATAAAATAAGCTTCTAAATCAGTTTCCAGGGCGTCCAACTCTTGATTTCAGCTCAGGTCATGATACTACAGTTCGTGAGATCGAGCCCCACATCAGGCTCTGCACTGACAGTGCAGTATCTGCTTGGGATTCTCTCTCTCCCCCTCTCTCTGCCCTTCCCTCGCTCTGTCTCTCAAAATAAATAAACTTTAAATCAATTTTCCTCTTAATCATTTTCAAAGATGTCCTTTATTTTTAAGAAGAGTGTTCAAATTATAGAATCATACACCTTTCAGAGAGGGGAAGTAGCAGCAAACTTACCTATAAAAAAAGAGAAAGCTATACAAAGACTATACAAAGCAATTCGTGGCTCCCTGTGATTACCACAAGCATTGCAGGTGTTAAAGCAGACATTGCTCAGATGAGGAAATACACACTGGCTATTCCCCCACCACAGTACCTTGCTGTCCAGGAGAAGGTTGTCTGGCTTGATGTCTCTGTGGATGAATCCAAGTTGGTGAATGGAGTCTATTGCTAATACTGTTTCTGCTATATAAAACTGAGTCTCCTCTTCTGTCAGGGTATCTTTTTTCATTAACAGGGTCATCATGTCCCCTGGAAACAAGATACAAAGCCAACACACACACATACATACATACACACACACACACACACACACACACACACAAACACACACACAACAATGCATGAGTAAGTGCCAGTTTTCAGATAGGTCTTCCCTATCTGCCTACATAAGGCAGTGCTAAACAGGACTCTTTTGTGTTCCAGAAACTGACCCACACTGCCGACATGGGTGGAAATGGTAAGTAGTTTCTAATACTTAAAGGTAAAACATTCACAGCCACAGAGAACAAAATGCTTTTAACCTAACCTGATGCTGACCACTAAGCAGTGATTCCCATTTTATTCTGGAGAGAAAAAGGAAAATTCTCTCACACTTTAAAAAAAAAAAAAAAATTCCTTAGGGTAAGTTTTTGGACTAGGGGAAAAAGTTACTTTACTTTTTAATTTGTCTGCAAACTACCATTTCCACATAGGTTATACCGCCATTGTTATAAATATAGGCTGAAATGCCAAACAAAAACTAAATACATGAGGAGACTGAAAACAAGCTCTCCAATTTGTTTACAAAACACCTGAACATAAATAAAAAGGTGAGATTTAGGTAGCACAGTGTAAGTCAACAAAAGCTAAAAAGGAACTGAAAATGCTACATACTGGGGTATGCAATGGCTGCCTCTCAGAAGTGCAAGGTGAACACGCCCCAAGATCAGCAGAGTGTTTTCTCCACTGTTACTATAGGTAAATATACACCAATATGCTTTATGCGACTTTTACAACACAGGATCAGTATTCTAGCAGTTAAAAGGTAAACTCCCTAGTTTTCGGCAAAGTCAAAATTTAATTATTTCTGCTTACTATCAGCAACATAAAATGGTGGGGAAAAAAAGATTCTGATCCTAACTCAATGGCTAGACAAAAGCAAAGCAAAGAAAATATTTAGAAGTAGTGTAAAGCTAAGAGAAACAGCAAAGATTCAGCTTAGATTCCATATAAAGCCAGTTATGGTCGGAAAACAGGGAAAAGAGAAAGAAACCTCTGATTTTAATAGAGCATCATACTGCTTTTTGAATTTCACTTATAACTTTGGGGGAATTTTTTGTATTCTTAGAGAAAACTGGATATTTTACACTCAGGCAAAAATTAAACCATTTATGCTCTCTTTTTTGACCCAAGACTTGAAAAACAGGATTCCCTAATCATTCCTGACAGCTACATATTCCATCTGGAGGCACACCAGAGATGTGGAGGTGGGGCACTCAGGCCAGCTCTAAGGTAGCTGTGTGGCCTCAGTGCTGTGGCTCAGGAGAGCAGAGTTTGCCCAGATCAGAGAGCTCAAGCCAGATGGTCTATGGCTCTGAGGCCAGCTCCACCGAGGGCAAAGGGCGGGGTCCAGGAGACATGAGAAGCTATGGAAGACGGGGCGTGTAAGGCTTGAGGAGACCCGTGTCAAGGGGCTGGTGACTGAGCTGCTTCTTATTCCTATTTAAGAACTAGCATCTAAATGTTAAAAAGTTTCTCCCCATTCTATCAGACTCTTCCCTAACTTTCATCAATTGTTCATAAAAAACTGGTGACCCTAGATCTAAATAAAAGTTGTCACAAGATCAAAATATTATGCCACAGTTACATTTGCTTTGCTATAGAACCAAAAAGAGAAAAAGTTTTCTTTTTTTCCCCCACCAGAGTGTGCTCACAGCTCATCTGTTCACTGGCAAACAGACTGTTCCCCAGGACAGATGGTATATTCTGTTATGGGTTTACTTTGGAGCTGTCTTAGGAGACACACATGCTGAGTTATGTAAAACTTGAAATCTCAGAAATGAGAGACTGAGTCTGGCTACTAATATAGGTAATGAGAAATTCACTCCTTATTAATGTAAGTTATACCAAAAGATAAAAAGTTGAAGCAAATCACATAATAGCTTCAATCTGGTCATTTGGGTAACTGATTATACGTGATTCCCATTGACAGGAGAGCAGGCAGAGTCCCTAGTTTATTCCTATACATTTAAAAAGAAAAATAAAAGAAAGAAATGTCCATCTGAAATCATGAGAATGAGTGAGAAGGTTACTTTTATGGCACTAAGAATTGTAGAAAGGCACCCCAGCACAAGACAGGTTACTGACCTCCTTTACAGACCTAAAAAAGATTTAGAAAGCAACTTTGTGAACACGATTAAAAGCAGAAAGGAGGGTTAATTGATGTGAGAGAGAAACCACAGAACAAAAAGGAAAAATGACCTTTCATCGTCAAGTAATTACCTCCAGGCAGGAACTCCATGATTAGGTAGAGGTTTAGCTTATCCTGAAAACTATAGAACATTTTCACAACCCACAAACTGTCTGCCTCCACTAGAATGTCACGCTCCGCACGAATGTGGCCAACCTGGAGGTATACGCATTTGATTAATGACAAGCCTTGCTCTGCTTCATTAGACTGTATATTTGTTTAAACAAGTTAAGTACCGTTTGAGTATTCAATTGTGATGATGCAAAAGATCTAATTTATGCTTAGGCAAACCTATGAACTCAAAATTGACAACACTGGACTTGACGGTATTCAGTCATGAACACTTGAGTGATGAAAGGCTTACAAAAGGACAAAATGAATGGCTGTCATGCAAACGGCAACTTTAACAGTGCTGTCAATTGAACCTGTGATTAATTAAAAGTACCATTCTTTTGCACATCTTTTTGTCCTAATAACCTTTTATGACAAAAATTAGTCCCCAAGATGAAACTCTCTAAACAAGTCCTGCCTCAGGTCTGCAATGGTGTCCGCAATGACAGTGCCCTGGCTGACAATTCTAGAATACTATACCACAGTATTCAGTTCGCTGCTGTGCACAGAGTATGTGCTCAATTCTTACGGAATGGAAATACAAGAATACCTAAGAAGAGTTACTGATTCGAATTTATGGTATTTCCAGCTTTCTGCTCTTACTAAAATATCTAGCCAAGGGAGACCAAATTGCCAAAAGGTTTGGGAGAACTGGCAGAACTACTGACAGAACTACATTATTTCATAATAATGTTTTATTATCAAATTTACCTTATCGACTTGAAATATGTAAGAGTAATCAAACCACAACTGCGTATTATCAAATCCTGTCCCCTCTCCTCTTACACTAAATGTCACAAGATGCAAAGGTGGGTTCAACCAGGTCTACATTTATTAAGACCCAGTGCGATCCTTGAATAGAAGTTTTGTTCTTAACATATGCAGCAGGGCTTCAGTCCTACCCTATGTTCACAGGTAAAGATGTACCAAAGTTCATAAACTAGCACTTCCGGTTGGCAAACTCAGCGCATGATTGTTGTTTTGTTCAATACGATGTTCGATACGATGCTTTGTTTTATTGCAATGTCTTTAGCAAAGCCAGGCACTCTCTCTTCCAATTGGACACAGGTCCCACCCTTCTCTCCTGTCTTACCCCTAACCTGCCTCATTCTTCCCTTCAGGCCCAAGGGAAGTATTGAGTTTACATATCTCAGTTTCCAGTCTCTACTAAAATTCTTTGGGAAATTTTTAAATAGCTTCAATGTTGCAGAAAACTTACATTTTTACATTTCTCTCTCCTTAGGGCATGAGGGTGGGAAAATGGTAGATAAGGGTGGTAAGGAACAGTGTTATGAAATCACAAAGAAGCTGAGTAAAGGCTAATGCTTTTACTCAGCTTTAATACAGAAGCAAAGCTTTTGGGAAACACTAATGCACTTGCTCAACCGCAGCTGTGGCTGTGCCCCAGTCATCACCGGACATAAAGACTGCGCAAGCCAGCCTCCAGCTGCCTCTGCTCTCCTGGCTCCCAACAAGGCCTCTACCTGCTGCAGGGAGCCAAAAAAAAAAAAAAAAGGGGGGGGAGGCAGAACTATTACCACTCGTCACTCACCTCGGAGGACAGAATGGTGATGGCAACACTCTCTGTTTGTTAAGAGGAAAGCTACAGGCCACCTACGCACACCTTGCCCTTCTCTCCTGGGGCTGAAACAGCAACTAGGAACCTCAAGATCTAAGAGTGGAGTGAGGTTAACATAGGGTAAGGGAAGGAAGAACCAAAGGTGCAACTCACATCAGAGGTTCCCTTTCTCTGTTCCATAAATATTTAATGGGGTGGAGTCACATGCTAGTTGCTATCCTGAGCACTAGGAAAGCAGAGATAAAAGTCCACCTTTTGTCCCCTCCTAATACTGTACTAGCATCACAATTGGAGGTTTTCCTTTAGCAATGTAAGAGAAACATGAAAAAGCTAGCTAAATGCTGGTCTCTTGTCCTTTAAAATTTATTTTCCAGACGGCAAAATTCCCACCCTATGGATCAGAATAACGACCTAAACTCTCAGTGGGTAGCTCTAACTCCTGTTCAGTTTAGTAAAAGCAAAGAAAAAACTTTTCCTAGGGGAAAGGAACCTGTACCTACAAAAAGTTAGGCTCTGAGTCTAAACTTGGTCAGCCCTACCCAAGTGATGGGTCTGCACTGGTCTACTTCCTCTCACGCCCTAGCACCAACCACACTTCTTCAAGATGGCCAACTCAGGTAGAGTCTGTGACCAGAAACTTTAACTGGATCACACTGAGATCAAATCTAGGGAGCACAGTCCAACAGCAAGGTGAGCTAACAAGTAAGCTAATACATTGTTTAAAATCCTAATTCTCATGGAAAGCTCCTCTACTTTCATGTAGGAACACTTTAGAAAATGATTTTGAAGAAGGCACAGTATTTGAAAAAATGTTTTTACACTGTATATTTGAATTGTCCTCTGTTACCATGCTGGGCAACTGGCACATGTTATGAAGGATTAATAAGTGAAAATCATGATGCATACTTTTTACATTTTATTCTGAACACTAATTATTTGATAAAGAAAGGTTTTGAGACTTGGTGAAAACTATAGGAAGGGCACCTGGGTAGCTCAGTCGGTTAAGTGTCCAACTTCAGCTCAGGTCATGACCTCGGGGTTCGCGAGTTCGAGCCCCACATTGGGCTCTGTGCTGACAGCTCAGAGCCTGGAGCCTGCTCTAGATTCTGTGTCTCTGTCTCTCTCTACCCCTCCCCCACTTGCACTCTGTCTCGCTCTCTTTCTCTCAAAAATAAACATTAAAAAAATTATTTTAAGTAATTTAAAAAAATAATAAATAGTTATATGAAATAGGTCTTATAAAAATAAAACTTACTTGTGAAATACAAAATATACTGACTCATCACTACAGTTTTCCATTTTCCTTTTCAAGACTAGCTAAAACTCTTTCAGGGCCTATACCCATACCACACACTAATTTTTAAACACATAAATAGGGCTGTTGAGCATTCTGAGTAAGGTTGGTATCAGCATAAACTATAGTGTCTGAATGTTTACTGCCAGGGTATTTGATACTGTCAACCGAAATTCCTGGGAGTCTAAGCTTATAGGTAACACATGAGAATTAAAGAGAAAATAAAAACTTCAAAATTTCGCTGGCACTTAAAAGGACTGAGAAGCTTCAGTGATTACACCTCCCTTCTAGAGGCAAAAAAGACTGGGTGTGGGGCCAGTCTCCAACCCTGCTCTTTCACTCTGTGTCCAGGGCTCTCCTTGGCACAGGCTCTCTGTCTTCCTGGAGCACCTGATCCTTTACAGGACATATGCAGGCATCACCCACTAAAATCTGTTCTTAAGCAAACAGCTAAATTAAATTAGATTTACAGAAAAGTTGCATTCTTGTTTTTAATATATTATCCAAAATTTAAAATTTTATTTTGCATAAAGTTACTTTTGCATCTTATACATCTACTTGCAAAGTAGGTTTAGGTTTTAGAAAGTGTTCTCGCTCCTTAAAGGAGAAATTGTACTGCTCTACCGTTTGCATTAGATTTTTTCAAATTCATTCAGAAAGAAGACTGGTCTGTCTTGGGTAGCAATGAGCTACTGAGAAGACCCAACTTTGGTTTGGGTATACAGAATGAAGCATATTAAGACACATTTTAGACTGCAAATTCCAAATTCTAATTCCTAAGGCTCAGTCCCAAAGTGTGTGTGTGTGTGTGTGTGTGTGTGTGTGTGTGTGTGTGTGTGTATCAGCATTCAATAGGAACGTGTCATCACAGCAAGTGTGACCCCAAAAATAGGCTCCTCATGACAAGCACAGCATGTGATCAATTGGGAGACACAAACAGCAGATGCTTCTAATAGGTTTTCAACTTTTAAAAGACTGCACATAACATAAGGCATTATTTGTACTTTTAAAATACATGTAACTGCTTCTTTGTTGGGGAAAGAAAAGTAATACATGTATATTTGTACATGACAGTGCTAAAGAAAACTGTAATAAGAAAATACATTTCAAATAAACAAAAGGAACAGTTTTACGTAACAAAAAGCTGATAAGCAGCCTAAGATCACCGTTACAATTGTGGTTTACCTGCTCTTTTTCAAGCATATCTGCTTTACGGAGTATTTTCATCGCATACACATGCCCTGTATCTTTCTTCTGAACAAGCCGCACCTAAGAGTTATAAAAGAAATGCCAAGTCAAAAGTTCACAATGCCAACGTAATTAATGCTTTCATGTGTTATAGGAAGTAATTTAAACTGGAAAAGTGTTACAATTTTAATATAAACAACCAGCAATAAAAAAAAACAAAAACAAAAAACAAAACAGAAAAAAAGTGCTTTTTAACATTCCAAAATGAGTAGATTTATTATACACGGTGAAGTCAGTTCTGAAAACTTTCTCAGGTATCTCTAGATCTGAACAGTTTGGCTCCCTCGTTGAACAAGTCAATCCTATTTGAAAACCCTCCCTTTTGAACTTAAGGACTCATTATAACCATGGCACCTGTCACCCACAAGCTCAGACAACCTAAGGAAGTGATTGCAACAGTGTTTAAAACAAAAGCAAAAGCTCATGTGCAAGAAAAATGTCTAGAAGGAAAAAACCTAAAATGTGTCATTAGGGAAACAGGGTTTTGTGCAGTTTTCCTCTTTCTTATCCTCCAATGTTTTTAGAGCACATAATTTTATGATGAAAAGAAAATCAATAGTCCACAAACACAAAGAAAAACTTTTTGGCAAGTCCCTGCACATCCTCCCCTGCAACCCCCCACCCCCACCAAGATACTTAGGCTATCTCCTCCCTGCACCTTTCTTCATGTTTTTCCTGACTGAGTCCCAACGTCCCTTCCTCACTAAACAGAAAGTTCTTTTAGAGGTAGTACCATACTCTTCCCCTGTCTCCAGGAGCCAACAGGGATTTTGAACACTGAGGGATCAATTTAATCTTTCACCTGTGCCTTTGAGTATGTACTCAACATTTCCCCTAGGTACGGGTTTTTAATAATATGCTGCTCAATTTATACAAAGTTAATGAAACTATGGCATCATCCACTTTGGGTGAGTCGTCCACTTTGGGTGTTTTCCACTAATGAGGATGACCTTGCAGGGGCTCATTTAAACCCTCCCCATAGACCCCTCTTATGACCGAGCAAGATGCATCTACAAGACCTGGTGGGACAAATGCTTTCAACTCTCTACCACTACCTGTATAACCCGTTTCTATAATCTCTGTCTCCTGGGGCCACCTTTTTAGAGCAATACAAATCTAGCGGGAAGAAATAAAGGGTGGATATATGCTGTTAGTTTGCTCCTGAAGAGGCAGTGTGAGACTGGGAAAAGCAAGAGCTTTAAGATCAGGAACTCCTTTAAGAAACAAAACAAACAAGCAAAGGGAAAAAAAGAGAGACAGACAGAGAAACCAAGAAATAGACTCTTAACTATAGAGAACAAACTCATGGCTACCAGAGGGGACATGGGGGAATGGGGGAAACGGGGTGAGGAATGAGGAGTACACTTGTCATCATGAGCACTAGGTGATTAAAATGAAAACTTTAAAAAAAAAAAAAAAGATTAGGAACTTCTGGGCCCAACTTCTGGTACTGCTGCTCAATGGCTATGTGACTATGGAGCATTACATATCCTCTCTCGGAGTCTTAATTTCATCATCTATAAAATGAGTCATTGTCATGATTATAGGAGAGAAACACTCAGTAAATAGTAAATATTGATTTCCTTCTACCTTTCAACTCTCCCTCTAAATCAATACTTAAAGCGTCAACATCATCTCTGGCAAAACAGAAGAACAATCAGAGATCTGGGTCAGTGGAGGGGGAGGAAAGGACAGACGGCAGTTACAATGTGGGCCTGGCATGTCTGACCCACCTACCCCATATTTCAGTTCTATCAACAATCATGAGCTTATGATACGTTGGCAGCTTCAAAGTTCTGTGGTATTTTTATATCTTATCTGGTAAGTAGCTGTGGTTTTTACCTCACCGAATGCTCCTCTGCCTATTACTTTTAAGGATTCAAAATCTTCCAATCCAAGTCTTGTTCTCTTCAAACGAAGAAACTCTGTTTCCTTCCGAGCATGTGCTGATCTCCTCAGTCGTTTCTAACGTTTAAATAAAGGGGGAGAGAGGAGGGAAGGGGGGGAGCTGAATTTCTGCAACTCCATAGCAGTCTTACTCATGACTGGAAAGCAGGGCCATGCCGATTAATCATGACCTTCTCACAGGTGAGAGCCTCACAGAAGAACCCTGAAGAGGCCACTCCTCTCCTCCCCTCCCCAGCTTCCGGATACAAAACCAAACCATTCTGATCACTGGGGTGCCTCCGGTGGACTTTGACTAACCTACTTCAGCAGTCAATTATTCGAACTTTTCTAATGAAGGCAGAATAAACAATCAATATTTTCCTTTAAACTTTTTTATATAAAATCAAAGTGTGGGTTGTTTTTTTTTTTTTTTTTAACACATTCGAGTTCATTTTATGCTCTATAATTCCAACAAGACTTTGGTATTTTTCACCATTTTCCTGGATTCTGTGATTCATTCCTATTTTTGAAAGCATTTCCGCGGTCATTTCAGTTCCTTGCACAGTTTCTTAACTGTATTTTCTCCTACCAAGTCTGTAGACACTGGGGGAAGGGCTGATTTGAGAAATATTTTGCCTTGATAATGATTTCAGGCATTTGCACCACTTCTGTGGAGATATTTCCATGACTTCTGTAAATATGCTATGGTTTCCTTTTAAAATTTTAATTTGATCTCATCTCTTTCTTTTCTTGGAATTCTAAATCTAATTAATTTATTACAACTGGGCCTAAATAAGACTTCCTCTCCTGGGTACTCAGTAATTAATTTCTCCATCTTCATGAATACCTAAATCCAGAAGTGCACCAGCCCTGCTAAGTCCCTCTGCTACTAAGCCAAAACCCTTTCTCTATGCACCAAGGCTAACAACTTGCTGCACAAGACTCGCCACGTTGGGTTTCAAGGAAAAACTTCCCAATATTAATTACCTCTTCGTCCTTTAGGCCTTCCTCTTCCATCACTTTTTCTAACTTCTTTTGTCTAAAAATAAATAAAAATATTTGAAATAACATTTGATAACTTTCTGAAAAAGCCTATACAAACACAGGGTTTTTTGTAATGATAAAAACAGGTAAATCTCAAAGTGCCTCATTAAAACAAATTACAGTTACTAAAGACAAGTGAAAAGATTCCCACCCTCTGTTAGTTCTACCTTTTGAAAAAGATTGTATAAGATGTTAATGCAACAAAGAATCTTATTTCAAAATGAAAAGTTCTCTTTCCTTTATTTTTAAGTTATTTCCTGCTTAACAAACCACAAAACAGCTGGTGTTTGATAACCTCTTCTATCAGGGTGTTTCTCTCTCTCTCCCAGACTGGTATCTACTTCCTTTATTTTTACATCTTCCTCCTCCTCCCTGCCACAAACAAAGAGCAATAAACACTAGTAAAGGCAGAATTTGGAGATTTGGGGTGGAGGGGAGAAAAGGGAATGGTCAAAATACGTGATTGGCACCACTATTAAAACTTAAGACTCTAAATCCTTGGAGTATTAAACTTTAAAAACTGCATCCAAGAGTATTTTTGAGCTACAATCTCACAGTGAAACAAGTAAAACTTCCTTATAACCAATTCCACACAACCTTTATTTATTCAGCATAATAAATGAAAGCACATGGGCTGGGATCTCTATCACTTATCAGCATTCCTGATAGCAGGCAATGTGAGCAGGACAGGGAAGAATGAAAGTACAGAGTACACGAGTACACGCAGCAACAGCATGTAGTCAATGCGGGGGAGGCACACAGCACTTCAAATGCCACACTTCAAATGTCAGTCTGTAGACGACTAAAAGCTACAGAGGCCTGTGTATAAAGGAGTGAGGTGATGAGGTTCTATTTTAAAATGACAGCCACAGTAATAAGCTGACGGGCTGGCAGGGAAAGCAACTGACAACGACTGAAGCAGACTGAAAGCTTTAGTAACGATTCAGACGAGCAGTAAAGATCTGGAACTAAGGCTAGAAACCTAGAATGAAGTGAACAGAGCTATTGCAAAGATGACCAACTGGCAGCAGAAGTCAAAGGAAAAATCTTACAATTTCTTGTGTGGGAGGATAATGACACCAGTAACCAAGAGAGGAAACACAGAGAAAGGACCAAGGGAAAGATAATGGGTTTTATTTTGGTCAATAAATAATTATTGCAATAATAGTAATTAGTTTAAATCAGTATCATGTTAGAAATCATATTACACATCCACAGGATCAGATGACATCAAGAATTCATATCCAAGCTCTCAGGAAGTAAAAAGATCTACTCTGACCCTGATTCGGGGGGGGGGGGGGGGGGGGGGGTTAGTCGGGGAAGCACGGGCATGGCTCCCAGTCTGCCCACTTCTCTTCTCTGAGTTCCCAGAATATTTTGGGGTATGTATCTATGTGTGCACATTACTGGAAGGAGAAGGCTGTATTACTGGTACTTTCAGGAGTGTAAATTAATTCCATTTCAGTGGTTAAATAGTTGAAGTAGAGAAGAATAAAAAGAATCAAAGATAACATCACAGCAAGAACTATAATATCTCAACCATGGTTAGCTCTTTTTGTGCCTTGAGTATCAAACACCATAATTTCCGACTATGTTTTTTTGAATGACCACACCAGACTAGGCTAGAAGTCCAATGTGCTATCATATAATGTGTGTCCCAGAGATGGTTGCTTCTGACTGTGTATTTTTTTTTTTTTTTTCCGAAAGAGAGAGAGGGGGAGAGAAAGGCAGAAGGAGAGAGAGAATCTTAAGCAGGCTCCGTGCTGGGCATGAAATCATGACCCAAGCCAAAATCAAGAGTCAGACCGTAACAGTCTGAGCCACCCAGGCACACCTGCTTCTGACTATATTTTAAATCTCAGTTCCAACTAAGAAGCTTTCCATAGCTTGACTGCAAGCATAATTAAATTGGTTTCTGTAGAATATCTACCTGAGAGCAAAGTTATCAGAATCAACTCCTTGAACACAATCAGATTCGTTCATCAGAAAAGTATCCAGAAAAAAGCCTATCCATGGTAATGATACTGGGGCCAAGCCAATGAAGATCTTAAAGACACCAAAAATGGCAAGCATAGCCTGAAATGAGGCTTACAAATGATATCTTCTGTGAGATGATCCCAAGAAATTACCATCAACTTTGTTAGATTCATGATGACATTGTAATTACACAAGTAAACGGCCATATTTTACAAGATGTACCCTACAGTACGTAGGAAATGACAGATGTTTAAATTTTGTTTTGAAACACAACTGCAAGAAAAAATAAAATGGAATAGATGAAACAAATTTAACAAAATCTTGATGATTACTGAATCTGAGGAATGAGTATATGGGGGTTTATTGTAAGATACATAGATACCAACATAGAAAGACATATAGTCTTTCTATATGTATGTTTAAAAGTGTTCATAATGAAAAAGAAAAGCAGGCCCCTCCACTGTGTGTCCCTGGTGGAAGAGCCAGTTTAGCTAACACTCCAGCCATTGGTGAAGCTACTCTTGCACTCAACTCCAAAGGTCCAGAGCAGAACCCCAGGAGAAAGACTGCCCACTTACACTTGGAGGCCACCCCCAACCTCACCCCATCAAGGGCTTTCTGTGAGCTCTACTTATCTGCATGAGAGCCCACTTCTCATAGGAGATGGTAAGGGCAAGTAGCTGAATCCTCCTTCTCCACTAAGAATAGCGTCTTGTACACAGCCAACTTCATAAAATGTGTGTTGCCAAATGGGGAGGAAAAGATCCAAGTGTGTATCAATGTGCAAACATATTTATGACTGCATGTAATTAGCCCCTTTTGCCAACCTTAAGTTCACCTCCCAGTACAGCTTGATTCAGAGGTTGCAGAAATTGGAGAAAAGAGCTAATCCACTCTACAAGACAGCTGACTAGACAATATTTCTAATTTCTGTTGATGAGACATTTTAAAACCAGGAAAAATAGTAAAGAAGTAAACACTACTTGTTATTTCCATGATCAAAATTGAGAAAACTCTCAAGAAATATCCTAAAAATGAATATTACAGATTTTTTAAAAATCTCGACAAATTACTTTGGTTTGACTGATATATCTAATCAGTGAATTAACAATCAAAGGTCAAGATTTACCCATTCCTGGCACTTAAATAAAACTGACACTTGCTGACTAATAGTAATCACAATATTACAACTCAGTATCAGATCAGACCAAATGCAGACAGGGGGAAATCTGGGTAAGACTATCTAACAGGAGTAGTAGAACTTGCTAATTCTCAAAGGGTAGAATGTAGGAAAATTCTTATTTGATTTGGGGTAAGAGGGGAGGAAACACACCATTACTTCCTATTAAATTAGGCTTTTGTGGCTTTAATTAATCCACCAAAATAGTATTTATGAAGAACAGAAACAACGCAATATTTAATAAGAAAACAATGCTGGGTGCCTGGGTGACTCAATCAGTTAGTTGAGCATCCAACTTCAGCTCAGGTCATGATCTCATAGCTCGTGGGTTTGAGCCCTGCATCAGGCTCTGTACTGATGTACAGCTTAGAGCCTGCTTCAGATCCTCTGTCTCCCTCTCTCTCTGTCCCTCCCCCACTCACACTCTGTCTCTCTCTCTCTCTCAAAAATAAACAAACATTAAAAAAAAAAATTTTTTTAAGAAAAAAATGCCAGTTTCCTTGGTTTTGGTTTCAGGCTGCTATAAATTATTTTGTATGAATATCTAGGCAAGGGGCGCCTGGGTGGCTCAGTCGGTTGGGCCTCTGACTTCGGCTCAGGTCACGATCTCACAGTCCGTGAGTTCGAGCCCCGCGTCGGGCTCTGGGCTGATGGCTCAGAGCCTGGAGCCTGCTTCCGATTCTGTGTCTCCCTCTCTCTCTGCCCCTCCCCCGTTCATGCTCTGTCTCTCTCTGTCTCAAAAATAAATAAACGTTAAAAAAAAAAATTGATTATCTAGGCAATAATCAATATCTACCACATAATTAGGATCACATAAGAGAAAGAATAGAAGTGGTGTTCCTAGAGAACCTTACCATCAGAGGCAAAACAAGGATTAAATAAAGAAGATGAGGGATGCCTGGGTGGCTCAGTCAGTTAAGCGTCTGACTTCAGCCCAGGTCATGATCCTGTGCTTAATGGGTTCAAGCCCCGCATCGGGCTCTGTGCTGACAGCTCAGAGCCTGGAGCCTGCTTCGGATTCTGTGTCTCTGTCTCTCTCTGCCCCTCCACTGCGCGCACGCGCGCTCTCTCTCTCTCTCTCAAAAATAAGTTAACATTAAAAAAAATCATTAAAAAATTTTACCAAAAACACACATCCTAATCCTCTTAAGTGTCTACCATTCCCTTTGCGCAATCTCTTTTGGTTAATTTGATCTTTTTTATTTTTTTTTAATTTTTTTTTTTTTCAACGTTTTTTATTTATTTTTGGGACAGAGAGAGACACAGCATGAGCGGGGGAGGGGCAGAGAGAGAGGGAGACACAGAATCGGAAACAGGCTCCAGGCTCCGAGCCATCAGCCCAGAGCCTGACGCGGGGCTCGAACTCACGGACTCACGGACCGCAAGATCGTGACCTGGCTGAAGTCGG
This sequence comes from Panthera pardus, assembly GCF_024362965.1. Lineage (NCBI taxonomy): Eukaryota > Metazoa > Chordata > Mammalia > Carnivora > Felidae > Panthera > Panthera pardus. The sequence goes on along the minus strand of NW_026526732.1, from coordinate 144,986,016 downwards.
ACGCTTAACCGACTGCGCCACCCAGGCGCCCCAATTTGATCTTTAAGAAAAGCAAAACCACCACCGCTTTTGGAAGGTATTTCCATCTTAAGAATCCAAAACAGGGGCGCCTGGGTGGCTCAGTCGGTTAAGCGTCCAACTTCAGCTCAGGTCATGATCTCACGGTCCGTGAGTTCGAGCCCCACGTCGGGCTTTGTGCCGACAGCTCAGAGCCTGGAGCCTGCTTCGGATTCTGTGTCTCCCTCTCTCTCTGCCCCTCCCCTGTTCATGCTCTGTCTCTCTCTGTCTCAAAAATAAATAAAACATTAAAAAAAAAAAAAAAGAATCCAAAACAAAAAAAGCACTGATTTCAACCCATTTTGGGGTGTAACTTAGTGTAAATCACAACGTAACACTTATTAATAACGTAACACCATTATCGTATAATTACTAGAGAACATGATACATATCAATAATGAACTTTAAGGCAGAGCCAGTAGGATTAAAAACCAAGTATTACAGGGTTGCCTGGGTGACTTAGCTGCTGAATGTCAGACTCTCTATTTCAGCTCAGGTCATGGGATCGAGCCCAGTGTTGGGCTCTGCGCTAAGTGTGGAGTCTGCTTCAGATTCATTCTCTCTCTCTCTCTCTCTCTCTCTCTTGCTCTCGCTCTCCCTCCCTCCCTCTCTCTGACTCTCTCCCCCACTTTTCCACTCTCTCTCTGAAGTAAAAAAAAAACAAAAACAAAAAAACCTATTATCAAATAAAACAAGTATCTTAATCAGAACTCGTAAGTATTTGTTTTCTTTCTATAATACCAGAAACTACAATTTCAAGAGAGTGGTTGTATTTGAAAATAACTATCTCCAACAGCATGCCTGGAGATATACTGCACAAATTTATCCTTGAATTCCCCATGATCCCAACATAGGGCACTCTGCAGGCACTTCTCTGTTTCAGTGAACAGCAGCTAGCCACCACCAGCTATAAAATATTTTGCTATTTCACTTTCAGATCTGCATATTTAAAGTTCAATCATGATTTATACCTCATGGAGAGTGTGGCTGCAAAAGCTCTTATGAAAATATTAGTATATCAAATCCAGCAACATACAAAAAGAATACATTATATTATAATCAAGAGGGCTTTACCCCAGGAAGGCAAGGTTAATTTAACCTGCAAAAAATCAGCCCATGTAATTCATCATATTAAAAGAATAAACAGCGATGCAAAGATGCAGAAAAAGGATTTGACAAAATTCAACACACACTCATGTTAAAAACTCAGCCAAACAGGAACATAAGAAAATTTTCCCCAATCTACAAAGGACATCTCTGAAAAACCTACAGGTAACATCACAACTAATAGTGAAATAGTGAGTGCTTTTACCTTCAAATCAGGAACAAAACAAAAATGTCTACTCTCACCACATATAGTCAACGTTGTACCTGATATCCCAGCCAATCCAATAAGGCAAGAAAAAGAAGGTGATAGATTGGAAAAGAAGCAAAACTCTCTATTTGAATATGCATAATTGTTTACACAGAAAATCCTAAGGAATCTACCAAAAAAGCTACTAGAATAAGTAAATTAGCAAGTTGCAGGGCATAAGGTCAATATACAAAATTCAGGTATATTTCTATATGCCAGCAGCAACAACTGGAAAAAAAATTAAATATCCACTTACAACAACATCAAAACAACCCCAAAGTACTGGCAATAGATGAACAAAATAACATATAACAACCCCATATTAAACACTACAAAACACTTCTGAGAAAAATTAAAGACCTAAGAGAATGGGAAGATATACCACGTTCATGTATCAGAAGATTCAATACTGTTAAGATGTCAATGCTCCCCCAAAGTGATCTTCAGATTCAGTACAATTATATTCATAATTCCATTAAGCTTTCCTCTAGAAATTGACAACCTGATTCTGAAACTTATATGAAAATAAAATTGCCACTTGCCATGCTGGCTGCATGCTTGCCTGCACCCTTCGTAGCCATGTCTTACAAAATTGAAGAAATCAAGGATTTTCTGCTCACAGCCAGGTGAAAGGATGCCAAGTCCATCAAGATCAAGAACAATAAGGATAATGTGAAGTTTAAAGTCTGATGCAGCAGATACCTTTACACTTTGGTCATCACAGACAGAGAGAAGGCAGGGAAACTGAAGCAGTCCCTGCCCTCAGATTTGGCAGTAAAGGAGCTGAAATGAACCCAGCAAACTAATTTGAACTGTATTAAAATTTTTAAAATTCTTGAAAGAAAGAAAGAGGGAAAGAAAGAAAGAAAGAAAGAAAGAAAGGCAAAGAAACTAGACTATCCAAAACAATCTTAGGGGGAAAAAAACCAACAACGAAGTTGAAGACTTAACCTGCATGACTTCAAAACTTAGCACAAAGCTAACAGTAACCACGTCAGTGTGATACTGACATAGAGACAAACAGATCAATGAAAGAGAATAAAAAATCCACAAATGGGGGCACCTGGCTGGCTCAATCAGTAAAGCATGCAACTCAATCTCAGGGTTGTAAGTGTGAACTCCATGTTGGGTGTGGAGATTACTTAAAAATAAAATCTTTACAAAAATAAAATCTTGGGTGTCTGGGTGGCTCAGTTGGTTAGAGCACCCAACTTCAGCTCAGGTCATGATCTCATGGTTTGTGGGTTGAAGTGCCACATCGGACTCTCTGCTGTCAGTGTAGAGTGTACTTCAGATCCTCTGTCTCCCTCTCTTTCTGGCTCTCCCTCACTGATGAATGAATGAATGAATGAATGAATGAATGAATGAAAGAAAGAATAAAAGAAAAGAAAAAAACCTTCTAAAAAGAAAAAAAAACAGATACACGCTACATGGTATTTGGTTTTTGATAAAAATGCCGAAGAATCTAATGGGGAAAAGGAAATCTTTGCAACAAATGGTGCTAAAACAACTGAATATCCATAACAAAAAAATAAATCTCAATCCCCACCTCATACACTTATTAATTCAGGATGGATCATAGAACTAAATGTAAATACTAAATTATAAAACTTCCAGAAGAAAATGTAAACGAATATCTTTATGCCTTGGGAGGAGTGAAGATTTCTTAGAGATCACAGAATGTAATAGCTATAAAAGAGAAAAATGCCAAATTAGATTTCATCAAAACTATTTTTTTTATTAGCATTACTTTTATTTTAGAAAGAGAGAGCATGAGCAATAGAGAGGGGCAGAAGGAGAGGGAGGAAGGGAGAGGGAGAGGGAGAGGGAGAGAGAGAGGGAGAGGGAGAGGGAGAGGGAGAGGGAGAGGGAGAGGGAGAGGGAGAGGGAGAGGGAGAGGGAGAGAGAGAGGGAGAGACAGAGAATCCCAAACAGGCTCCACACTCAGCACAGAGCCCAATGTGGGGCTTGATCCCACAACCCTGGAATCATGACCTGAGCCAAAATCAAGAGTTGGATGCTCAATCGACTGAGCCACCCAGGCACTCCAGATTTCATCAAAATTTAAAACTTCTGGGGCACTTGGGTGGCTCAGTCGGTTGAGCATCCAACTTTAGCTCAGATCATGATCTCATGGTTTGTGGCTTCAAGCCCAGCGTCGGGCTCTCTGCTGTCAGCACAGACCCTGCTTCAGATCTTCTGTATCCCTTTTTCCCTGCCCCTTTCCTATTCACACTCTTTCTCAAAAATAAACATTAAAAAAAAATTTAGGGTGCCTAGGTGGCTCAGTCAGTTAAGCTTCCAACTCTTGGCTTCGGCTCAGGTCATGATCTCACGGTTCATGAGTTCAAGCCCTGCACCAGGCTCTGCGTTGACAGTGTGGAGCCTGCTTGGGATTCTCACTCTCTTTTTCTGCCCCTCTGCCACTGGTGCGGACTCTGTCTCGCTCAAAAAAAAAAAAAAAAAAAAAAAAAAAAAGGTTAAAAATTTTTTTAACTTTTGCTTATCTAAAGACACTGTTAAGAAAATGAACAGGAAAGCCAGAGACTGAAAGAAACTATTTGCAGAACATTTATGTGACAAAAGACTGGTAACTAGGACTTATAAAGAACTCCTACAACTCAATGGTCAAAAAATTTGAAGAAACACTTCACACACACACACACACACACAAAATATAAATGACCAAAAGGCACATAAAAAAATGTTCACCATCATTAATCATCATGGCAATGCAAATTAAAGAGTAAGATACCACTAACCATCTATAAGAATAACTGAAGTTAAAAGACTAACAGACGTTTTGTTCGCAAAAATGTAAAGCAACTCGAACTCTCATACGTTATTGATAATATTTTAGAAAAAGGTCTAGCAGTTTCTTATAAAATGAAACATACTTATGTATATTTATGAACCAGCAATCCCACTCCTAAATATTTACCCAAGAATTGAAAGCAAATGTTCACAAAAAGATCTGTACACAAACGTTCATAGAAACATATCCAAAACAGTCAAAAAGTGGAAAAAAGCCCAGATGTTTATCAACAAAAGAATGTAAAAACAGAGGTATAGGTATAGTCAGAAAATAGAATGGTACTCAGCAATATAAAGGAACAAACTATTGACACAACAGTAACATGGATGAACCTTGAAACATTAGGCTAAGTGAAAAAAGCCTTACTGAAATGAGTGCTTACTATATATAAATCCATTTACAACCTCCATTTGTATAGAATAAGCAAGAGTAATCTAAAATTACAATAGTGGTTACCTGGGGTTGAAGGAACATCTCCAAGAATCAAAGAACTTTCTAGGATGATGATAATGTTCTATGTCTTGGTAGGAGTTTCAGTTCTACAGGTACATACACTTGTGGGGCGCCTGGGTAGCTCAGTTAGGCGTCCGACTCTTGATTTCAGCTCAGGTCATGATCTCACAGTTCGTGGGATCAAGCCCCACATCAGGTTCTGCTCTGACAGTAAGGAGCCTGCTTGGGATTCTCTCCCTCTCTCTCTCTGCCCCTCCCCTGTTCACACATGTTCTCTCGCTCTCAAAATGAATATTTAAACTGTTTAAATTAAAATATTTAAAAATATGTATATGTATATATATACACACATTGAACTCATTTGCTATACAAGAAGTAAAATATACTGACATCTGCAACATACTTTGAAGTACAGCAAAAAATTAAGATGGTTTAATGAATGGATAGAGATGGATAGATGGATATGTGATAAAACAATGAATGGTAATTGAAGAATCTAGATGTATATACGGGTATTCACTGTATAATTCCTTCAACTTTTCTGTACTTCTGAATATTTTCATAATAAAATGTTGGGAACAAAATTTTAATTACGAGTTACTATATAAATAATATATACCAGGTGCTAAGTGACTGAGTGATTGCTATGTGAGAAGCACTATGGTGGATACTCACATATGTTATATCTAATCCCCACAACAATCCTGCGAGGCAAGTATTATCCCCATTTTCCAGATTGGGAACTGATACACAAAAAGTCTAAGAAACTGGTCCTGGCCTCAGACAGCTACTAAATGGTAAAGGCAGGATTCTAAACCCAGGTCTGATTCCATAAGGGCTGCTCTTTCTACTACATCGCACTACTTTAACAATAAATCTAAGAATTTGGCCAATGTTTTCATACTACTATGGAATTCTGTGTTATTTTTTTTCTAAGAATTTATTTTTAAGTAATCGCTATACCCAACATGGGGCCCAAACTCACAACCCTAAGGTCAAGAGTGGCATGTTCCACTGATTGAGCCAGCCAGGCACCCCTGTGTTATTGGCTAGTAGTAGAAATAAGTGGGTTAATAGCAAGGACTTTGGAAATCAATGGCACTGTCCTTCCATTCTAATGGGATAGGATATAATATGGATGCTGCTATTCTTATCTTCTTTCAACAGTATTATGAATGTGTTTTGTGACACTAGACAGGAATGCCAAAACCATGACACAATTTTCTCAAACAAAATTCTTTACCTCATTTCTCGTTCTTCATGTTGAGCGATAAGGTTGCTATAAAAATTCTCCAGTGTCACTTTGGTCATTGTCACCCTTTCCTTTGTGTGATTACTCATGGATGAGCAAGGTGTTGAGCCTGTCATTGCCATGGCTGCTAGAAACAAAAAAAGAAGAGGTATTAGTTTTGGAGTTAGAATCCATCAACTATCACTCTCCTACCTCCCTGGTAGGAAAGTAAACTGGTACAAGTTTTCTGGAAGACAAACATGTAAACATATAACAAAAGCCACATAAACAGAATACTTGGTGAAAATAAGTATGTATTAATGTCCTATGACCCAGAAATACCATCTCTAGGTATAAGGCCTAAAGAAATTGTCACACATGTTCTTAAGGAGATATGCACAATGATGTGCATTAGAGGGGATGTTTATTATGCCATCATTTGTGACATAGGAAGTTGAAGCCAATTCAGTAAGGAAATAAATAAAATGCTGTGGGTGCACATAAAGAAATAACATGCAGTAGTCAGAAGCAAATCTATCTGTACCTAAAAGTGACATGAATATCTTTAAAACATCTTGTTAATTTTAAAAAAAGGAAGAGAACAAGATCGTAACACCATAAGCGTAAATTAAGAAGATATAATATAGACACAGTATAATTCTTTGCCATCCAAGAATCTACCTAAAAGAAATCAAAGACCCATAGGGATTCATACACAAGGAGACTCAATGTAGCAGTGTAATGGCAAAGGAAAACTTGAAATAACTTGAATATCCAACAACAGAACTGATTAAATTATCGATTTATGTGTTTACCAGATGTGCACAGAATTATTTGAAATAAATATCAAAATGTTACCACCGGCTTAACTCTAGGCAGTAAGAACGCAATACATCATTTTATTCGTTTGTGCTTTTCCATAATTTCCATATTTTCTTCAATGAATATGTACTATTACTATTAAACTACAAATAACTTTTTTTTAATTTACATTTATTTATTTTTGACAGAGAGAGACAGAGCACAAGTGGAGGAGGGGCAGAGAGAGAAGGAGACACAGAATCCGAAGCAGGCTCCAGGCTCCAAGCCGTCAGCACAGAGCCCGACACGGGGCTGGAATTCACAAACTGCGAGATCATGACCTGAGCCAAAGTCGGACGCTCAACCAACTGAGCCACCCAGGCGCCCCTAACTACAAATAACTTTTAAATCTGCCATTCCTATAGTTAAAAAAAACCTATGACTAAAATGTCCATTTATAGGTATTCATGTACTGACATATCTTATGATATTCGATAAATGCTTGCTGTCTATTTGGATTTACAAATTAAAACAAATAACTGTGATAAAAAAACATCGTTACAAAGAAATAACCTGAATCATAATCTTAGTGATGGAAGAGATCTGAAAAACAAGGGACCCTAACCTCCTAGTTTTACATATGAGAAAACCGATACCAACAAGGTTTAAGTAGTTTATAGAACATTTTTTCCTAAATTTAAATTTCATCCTCCACCCCCACCCCAGATATTTTTGCCAGCCCATATTGTCACACTTGGCCACACCATTCACCAATCTGGACCTGCTCCAGCATTGGCAATAATGTTCAGTATTTTATCCTTATCATGCCTTCCTCCAACATGACTGCCTGCCTTTAAGTCTGTCCTTTCATCCCAATATAAAGCGGAGTAAAAGGAGGAGGGGCCAAGGGCCATTTTCAAAGATAGTACATTCTATGAAAAGTTTCCTTCAGGTTCCCTTTAATACTTAGCAGCTTTTTATTTTTTATTTTATTCTTTTTTTAATGTTTATTTTATTTTTGAAGGAGAGACAGAGTGTGACTGGGGGAGGGGCAGAGAGAGAGAGAGAGAGAGAGAGAGAGAGAGAGAGAGAGAGAGAGAATCTGAAGCAGGCTCCAGGCTCTGAGCTGTCAGCACAGAGCCCAACGCGGGGCTGGAACTCACAAACCGCAAGATCATGACCTGAGCTAAGTCGGACACTCAATGGACTCAGCCACCCAGACGCCCCATACTTAGCAGCTTTTTAAACTGTCTCGTAGATTAAAGCTATTAAGGAATGTGCAAATACTTATTATTACTAAGACAAAAGGCTTAACATTAAGCAACTTTATTAAAAAAATATTCAGGGAAAATCATATAAAAGAATAATTCTTTCAGAGCAAAGAAATTCAAAATCAAGGCTCTACTTCAAATGTTTTTATTGATGATGTGCCAAAATGATCAGTGACCACAAATTCAAGTGAACTCAGCTCTACCTTATGTTATTTGTTATTATGTTATATTTTTTATGGGGAAGTTTCTGCTAACACCAAACAAAGAAAACGCAAATGTTTTTAGGATATCAGTAGATTTTTCAAAAACCTCTGGTTTATGAAGCTTGGGTGTGGTTCCTTATTTGTCAGCCTATACCCCCTCCACCCACAATGAAAACCACATGCACTCTAAGTCTGGTGAAGAAATTTTGAAACCAGATTTAAAAACAAGTCTGAAGTAAGGGAGTGCTTTGTACTCCTCCCTGGTCTGAACATTTCTGGAGACATTTTTATAAATACACAGATGTGGTTACATTTTAACAACTGAAATTATTTTAACATAGAAATGCAACTAGAAGAGTGTTTAAACCTAAGACAAACAGCACCTTCCATGTAATAAGTGGTTAATAAACATAAGTTGAGCAAGTTAATGATTTTTCAGTTGTCAACAAAATTAAAGAACAAAATTACATTTACATTGATAGGTATATAAATACTGGGGTGGAGAAAGTTTTGACTCATTTAAGTCACTGGCATGGCTTCCTAAGCTTTTAAAAAGATCAACAGGATATTAAGCGTACTCAAAGATGATCATATAATAGGCTAACAAATTTTCTAGCAGAATGATTTTCAACCTTCACATACAGTCTCTAATGTAATAGCAAAGATTGCACTATCCTTCCCTTTGACCTTTCTTCAAAACCTCCTCCTCCCCTTCCTTCACTCATAAAAGGATGAGCCTATTCTAATAACCTTTCATCAAAAGATACAATTACTATTGCCCTATAGCAATTTATAGGCTTACTGGGTCAACCAAGTACCTTTTATAAGACAGAGCTTTCCCTTATGCTTTTGACAATTCAAGCCTTCATGCCCTGACCTACAGACTACTGGAGGTCCCTTCCCTGTTTGTTTCATTCTTCAACTCTGCAGAATTAGGGAATAGGTAGGTGAGAAATTCTTAAAAGTTTTATTTATTTATTTATTTTTTTTTTTAATTTTATTTATTTTTTTTTTTTGAGAGACAGAGAGAAACAAAACGTGCTTGGGAAGGGGCAGAGAGAGAAGGAGACACAGAATCCAAAGCAGGCTCCAGGCTCTGAGCTGTCAGCACAGAGCCTGATGCAGGGCTTGAACCCACGAACCTTGAGATCAGGACCTGAGCCGAAGTCTGACGCTTAACAAACTGAGCCACCCAGGAGCCCCTTAAAAGTTTTTAAAATTTAATAAGAGAACTGGATCTTTGTAAGGCAGGGGTAGGTACTGCAAACATAAAAGCAGATCACATGAAAACCATTGTTTTATTCAACCTAGATGGCTATGCCTGGCTGACTGACTTTACAATGGTACTGTTACCTCTACGAACACCCCTTCTCTCACTAATTCTTTCTTTGTGACTGACAATCCAGAACCTTCCATCTGGGCAAATGAACACGGAGGCTAAGACTACTCCTTAACAGTCACCCATCTCTGGGGCATCTGGGTGGCTCAGTCAGTCAAGCCTCCGACTCTCCATCTCAGCTCCAGTCTTGATCTCACAGTTTGCAGGGGATCGAGCCCCGCGTCGGGCTCTGTGCTGACAAGCCTGCTTGGTATTCTCTCTCTCCCTCTCTCCCTCTCAAAAGTAAACAAAAAATAACTTGAAGAAGAAGAAGAAGAAGAAGAAGAAGAAGAAGAAGAAGAAGAATCATCACGCATCCTAATTTCTCCTCCTGAACTGTAAGCCAATGGGAAGCAAGTACTTTTAATACCCTTCTCCAGTCTCATGCACAATGCTACACACTTAGTAAGCACCTTATAAAGATTTACGAAGAAGGCACTCATCTTTTATGACCATTACTAGGAGCTGGGGCTACGTATGTTTGGTAGGGATGGAGTTGGCATGTGAAGTGGTTTTCTCTACAAAGGTGGAGGATAGTGCTCTGGTCCCCTTGTGAGCAAGCCGCTCTCGAATGTCTGGGGTAGACAGTGGAGCCCATTACCGTGGTCATGTTTTACGTTTAGGGAAACCTCATCTACTGCCTGGCTAATCCTAATTCAGAGCCAAGGTGAGCTGAAAGGGGGAGGAAGCACAAGGTCTACCTCGCGCCAATCTTCCTCTGTACATTTCAAAAACAACAAGTGTCTCTTTGTGTCTTTCGGTCAATTCAAAGTGCAGCCGGGAGATCTGGTCTCTCTACGAGCTGTTCCATACACTTTCCGACACAGACTTTCCTCCCAGTCCTTATCGACTTTTCTTTTCTCCTCTTAAAAAAAAAAAAAAAAAAATCTCCGCTCAATTTTCCTGTGATTTTAAGATGATCTGAAGCCCAGTACCCTAACACTAGCCACCGGGAAGGGAGCAGACTCAAAGGAACCACACCCCAAGGTGGGCTTTCCACACCTCTGCCTCACACAACAGCTCTTAGGTTCTCAGACCCCAGAGAAAAAGCAAAAGAAGGGAAAACTGGCAATGACTGAGGTCCCAGAGGAGACTGAGCTGTTGCAACGAGTAGACAAAGCTGGCAACATGGAAAAGAGAGACAGCCTGGCTCCCCGCCCCAGCTGCACAAAAAGAAAGAAAGAATGGGGTGGGGAGCCTGGGACTGGGAAAACGTGGAGAGGAGTGACAGGGGACCCTCGGGAAACCCAGAGGAGGGGGGACTGTCAGGAGGCTGAGGAGGGCGGCCGAGGGGCCGACAGGACAGGGCTGGAAAGAGGGCGTCGGCGGGAAGGAAGAAGCCCAAAAAGAGTCGGGAGGAGACGAGGGGAAAAACCTGGGATGGCCTGAAGACAGTGGCACCGAGACACTCACCAGAGCCCCGGGGGAAGAAGGGCTGGGGGCGGCGACCAGCCGCGGACGCCGGCGCGGCCAGCGATGTCTCTCGACGGGCGGACAGGCGAAGCCCCAGCGGCAGCACCCGGCCGACCAGAAGAGACGAGGGGACGCCTGAGGGACTCTGGAGTCCGGGCCGAGGGGCGGTTGCGGGTGAGGACAACAGGAAGCGCTCCAACTGCCGGAAAAGACGGCAGCGCGAAGGGGCCAAGGCGGCCGAGTACCCCGCCGCGTAGTGGGGCAGGCGCGGCGGGCAAGGGCCAAGACTGCGCAAGCGTGACTTCCTAGAGACGCGGCGGGGGATTTCAGGACTGCGCGTGCGCGGCCCTGCAGCTCCCGCTCTCCCCGCCTTACCTGAGCAGGAGAGGGGGTACGGAGGGCGAAGTGTGAGGTGTGGGGCGCTGTTGGGGTGGGCGAGGCTGGGCTCGAGAGGGAGGCTCTATTTGTTTCTGGTTTCTTTGCTTTATTTTGAAATAATTTTAGACTTACAAAAAGCTGTAAAATTAATACAAGGAAGTCTCGATATACCCATCACCCACCCAGCTTCCCTCACCAGCTTACGTAACTATGCTACATTGTCAAAACCAGGAAATTGACATTGGCACAATACAACTGGCCACGCCAATACAATTGACTAGATTGCAGACCTTACTCAGATTTAACCAGTTTCCCGTGCACTCATTTGTGCGTCTGTGTGTGCTTGCGTGTTCACACTCATCTGTAGTTCTATTAAATGTTAACACGTGTAGTCGTCATCCCCCCACCTTCCCTTGATTTTCAGTCATGGTAGCAATAAGACGGCTAGAGCCCTTGGCCCCATCTTACTCTTCCTTAAGAGTGCCGTCCTTACCTAGGATCTGGTGAGCTCTCTTAACACCAGGCTATCAGGAGAGCATCCCAGTGTGCACAGAAGAACCTGCTTTTCAAAGCTACCCAACCACTTAATCTGTACCACCCCTTGGGGTAGAGGTCCCAAGCCTTTGGACGGACACTCATTCATTCCTTGAGAACTGAGCGCAGTTCACTTGGCCAGAAATTGTCAGGCTGCTGGAAACAAAGATAAGTAAGACATAGTGCCTGCCTGCCTTCAAAAAGACCATCTAGGAAGCAAAATGTGAGAGTAAGGTGTCTCACTCTTGAGTACTTGTGAGACCACAGAGCTTGGTTTTACCCTTCAAGCCTGGGGTCCTGGGCTTTGTTTCCTTAATGGTCTTTAAACACAGGCATTCCTTGACTGCTTTCATCTTCCTAGACTTCAAAGCCCAGTTTCCTTTTGTCTAGCCTCGTACAAAAACCACTTCACCTTTCATTCTCTCTGCCCAAAGGCCCTTCTCCCTCAATGCCTTTTGTCAAAATCCTGTCCCTCCTTATGGACTTAATAACAGTCCAAGATGTTTGCATAGTGCTTTTCAGTTTAGAAACCCCATTCACTCATTTAATCTCAGTTCATCCTCACAAATCTTTGGCACGTCACATAGGATGAGTTTTTACACATAAAGTGTAAACACATAAAGAGTTACAATCAGAGAAGCAAAGTGACTTGCCTGAATTGTCACAGCTAGTAAAGCAAGCAGCAAAGAAAGGAACCCCATTTTCTGATTGCAAATCCAATATTCTTTCTGCTTTCCCTTTTCCCCAGCTCAAACCTTATCTTTTCCTTGGAGCCTCCCCAGTTTCACAAGAGGTATTTTGTCCTCTATTCTCTATAGTTCTATAGTGATTTATCTCTACCCTAACTCTAATAAATACTAAGGTTTTCCTCAGAATAGCTTAGCCAGAATATGCTGCTCTTCTAGACTCACTTGTGGCCAGGAAGCAGGCACAAAACCTAAGTGCCACCAGTCGCTTAATACCCACCCTAGACTGAGTGTGGTCTGACCCTACAACCCATAGAATTTGGCCTTACTTGCCTCGCTCTAATACTGGTGTTGTTGGATCCTGTCTTTATTTTAAATGCTGATATTTTATTCATCATGCATTTTTCACATTAATTGTTATTTTTTAAATATTGCATTAAAGTATTATCTTGGGGCACTTGGGTGGCTTAGTCAAACGTCTGACTTCAGCTCAGGTCATGATCTCACGGTTTGTGGGTTCGAGCCCCACGTTGGGCTTCACGCTTGCAGCTCAGAGCCTGGAGCATGCTTGAGAGTCTGTGTTTGTGTGTCTCTCTCTCTGCCCACCCCAGCTTGTGTACTCTCTCTTTCCCTGCCTCTCCCAAAAATAATAAACCTTAAAAAAAAAGAAATGCAAAATCTCAGTTTTGCCCAGACTTTCTAAATCAGAATATGTATTTTAATTGAATCCTACAGGATTTGTATACATGTTAAAGTTGGAGCAGCTCTGGGCTAGCAGGAGCTGAGGACAGTTCCTATCTTCTCATGGAAGGAATATTCAGAGGCAACTGATGTCATTGCTTCCAGTGGGTGAGACACACACTGCCAGGGGTAAGATGCCTGTTGAGAGGTAGAGAGAGACATAGTGTGAGCAGGAGAGGGGTAGAGAGAGGGAGACACAGAACTCGAAGCAGGTTCCAGGCTCTGAGCTGTCAGCACAGAGCCTGATGCGGGGCTCGAACCCACAAACAGTGAGATCATGACCTGAGCCGAAGTCAGACGCTTAACCAGCTGAGCCACCCAGGTGCCCCATGTGGTCTTTGACAAAAGGATGAGCTTCAGCCAGTGAAGCTATGGCAGGTCAGCCTGATGGATTAGAAACAGGTGATTTCCCTGGGACAAAGAACAATTTGGGGCAGTGTTTAGAGAAGGAAAAGGCTAGTGGGTCTGGAACTGGGGAAAAGAGTAAGACATAAAGTGTTAATATTTGAGGCATCTGGCTACCTCAGTTGGCAGAGTGTGCAACTCTTGATCTCTTGTAATCTCCAGCCCCCGCTTTGGGCTTTGGCCGTAGAGCTTACTTACAAAAAAGTGCTAATCATACCATGTAACTCAAGTCCCATGGGGTTGAAGAATAATTTAGTATACTAACAGGTTATTGGCTTTCCAAGAGTTTTTAAATAAACCTGTTATAAAACTGGGAATCTTGGGGCCTCTTGGCTGGCTCAGTTCATGGAGCATGCAACTCTTGACCTTGGGGTTGTAAGTTCAAACCTCCCCTTTGGGTGTAGGGATTTCTTAAAAATAAAATCTTAAAAAGAAAACTAAGGTGGTTTGCTTAGGCAGAAATCCTGAAAAATTCAAAGTAAAAAAGGAACTAAGTGCAAAAGTAGCTTTTCATATTGTTTCTTGGTTTCAGACTTACAGGTACGCCAATGCATAGTACGTTTTTGCCTGCTTTGAGATTTGTATTTTCTTTAAACTGCTTAATGATGGGGCCAAAATAATTGAGAAGTCTTCAGAAATACAGGTTTTATGCTCAACATCACTCAGCATCAGGGAAATACAAATCAAAACCACAATAAGGTACCACCTCACACCTGTCAGAGTAGCTAGCATTAACAACTCAGGCAACAACAGATGTTGGTGAGGATGCAGAGAAAGAGGATCCCTTTTGCATTGTTGGTGGGAATGCAAATTCGTGCAGTCACTCTGGAAAACAGTATGGATGTTCCTCAAAAAATTAGAAATAGAACTATCCTACGACCCAGCAATTGCACTACTAGGTATTTATCCAAGGGATATAGGTGTGCTGTTTCGAAGGGACACATGTACCCCCATGTTTGTAGCAGCACTATCAACAATAGGCAAAGTATGGAGAGAGCCCAAATGTCCATCGATAGATGAATGGATAAAGAAGATGTAGTATATATATGTATGCATGTGTGTGTGTATGTGTGTGTGTATATATATATAATATGTATTATATGTATGGTATGTATATGTATGTATGTGTATGTATACACACACACACACACACACACACACACAATGGAGTATTACTCAGCCATCAAAAAGAATGAAATCTTACCATTTGCAACTACGTGGATGGAACTAGAAGGTATTATGCTAAGTGAAATTAGAGAAAGACAAATGTCATATGACTTCACTCATATGAGGACTTTAAGATACAAAACAGGGGGCGCCTGGGTGGCTCAGTCGGTTAAGTGTCCAACTTCGGCTCAGGTCATGATCTTGCGGTTCGTGAGTTCAAGGCCCACATCAGGCTCTGTGCTGACAGCTTGGAGCCTGGAGCCTGCTTCAGATTCTGTGTCTCCCTTTCTCTCTGCTCCTCCCCTGCTCACGCTCTGTCTCTCTCTCAAAAATAAATAATAAAAACATTAAAAAAAAAGACACAAAACAGATGAACATAAGGGAAGGGAAGCAAAAATAATATAAAAACAGGAAGGGGGACAAAAACATAAGAGACTCTTAAATATGGAGAACAAACAGAGGGTTACTGGAGGGGTTGTGGGAGGGGGGATGGGCTAAATGGGTAAGGGGCACTAAGGAATCTACTCCTGAAATCATTGTTGTACTATATGCTAACTAACTTGGATATAAATTAAAAAATAAATAAACTATTTTAAAAAAAGAAATACAGATTAAATTAATTTTTTCCAAATGACTATGCACATGCATGTGTGTGTGTGTGTGTGTGTCCTGATGAGTCAGTGTTTCTTTGGGAATTGAGGCTGAAAACTCTCAAAAACAAATGAAGGATGTGAAGCACCGGCAGGTTCAGTACCCAAATGATGCATGAACCTTTCCCACCTACCCGTTTGGTAGTGAAAATATTAGGAGGGAGGAAATTATACAAACCTTATGGAGCTAGGAAAGAAAGAGAACAGTAATTGTTGAACAAAAAGAGTGATGAAAACAAGTTCCCCAAAGCAAAAATAAATCAAAACCAGCAGTGAAAGAGATGTCACCGACCTCCTTGCTTAGATGGGAACTTTCCTGCAAAACAAAGGAGGTCCTGAGGCTCCCACTGTTGAAAGATTTTCTTTTAACTGGTGGGGTGGAGAGCTGTGAGAATCACAAGACTCCCAAGCTCCCTGAGGAATGTACTAAATCTTCCCATATTTGCAGAGGTCCCAGAACTGTCCTAACTGCCAACTGATAGCTGATCTCATAAATTCCCTAAAAATGTAGGCGTGTGAATCCCATTTGTTCCAAACAGAGGATAGGATATGCCAAAGTGTTCTATTTCCGTATGTTTGAAACATGCTGGGTTAAGTAAAATTATGTGAATTTCCTTATGGCAGGCCTTCTCGGGACGTTTAATAGCATTGTGACTCTCCATCAGGAACGTTTATTATACAAGATGCCATAAATGTATTTGATGTCTCATAGAACATTAGTTGGCATTTCCCTAAACAGACGCTCTGAGGAACACAGATCTAGATACTTGCCATCAGGGTGTGGGTGTGTGGTTATAGGAGAGAGAGGCCAAGATCACTCACTAGTTCTTCTGTAGCTTCTGATCAAAGGAGCAAAAGAGCCAACAGACTGTTACTACTTCCTGGCTTTGAAATATGATCTCATAAATTCCCCTTTAGTTCTAAATTGTGAATAAAGCTTTCAAAACCCAATATCCAAGCTAAAAAGAAACCTAGAGATCACTTCAACTAATCCTTCCATTTTACAAATATGATATAGGCCCATGGATTGGAATTAAGTTGCCCATAGTCACAGGTACATTAAATTGCAAAGTTCCATTAGAAGCAGGTTTCTTGACTTGCTGTCCACTGATCTTTCTCCTCCCCTCTGGTGCCTTTCCATACGACTGAATCCACAAACTAGCAATGGGCTATTATTACATGATTTTGACAAATCTGCCTAATATCAAAAATGAGATCTAAGCCAGCTGATGGCCCATACTATCTCAAACAAATCTCAATGTGATAAAATAATTCAGACAGTCACAGTCATTGGCATTTGAAGCGGCAGGATTTGACCTGTGGTTTCAACATCACATTCTTTATCTCTGAGGCCATAGCTTCATGATATCTTCCTTGAAAACTGAAAACATTTTAACTTATTTATTTTTAATTTTTATTCATTTATTTATTTTTTTGAGAAAGAGAAATAGAGAAAGCATGCATGAGTGGAGGAAGAGCAGAGAGAGGGGGAGAGAGAGAATCCCAAGCAAGCTCTGCATTGCCAGCACAGAGCCCAACACGGGGCTCAAACCCACCAACAGTGAGATCACGACCCAAGCTGAAATCAACAGGCGCTTAATTGATGGTGCCCCTGAAAACTGAATTTTTAAGTCATGTAGATGTCATGGCCCATCTCTCCTTATAAAGTGTTTTTTTTTTTTTTAACATTTATTTATTTGAGAGAGAGAGAGAGGGGCAGAGAGGCAGAAAGAGAGGGAGAGAATCCCAAACAGATCATGCTGTCAGCAAAGGGCCTTACACAGTTCATCAAACTGATGAACCTGATCATGACCTGAGCCGAAATCAAGAGTCGGCCGCTTAACTGACTAAGCCACCCAGGTGCCTCTCTCCTTATAAAGTTTTAAAACAGGGTTCTATTCAAAAAATAGATCAAGGATTCTTTCAAGTTCAAAATGAAAATCTCATTCCTACCTCTGTCTCCCTCCCTCCCACTTCTCACCTTCCATTTCCACATAATTAGCCATTGGTATTAGTGTTTTGTGTTTCCTTCCAGAGTTCTTTTTAAAAATTTTATTTATTTATTTATTTATTTATTTATTTATTTTTGGTAATCTCTATACCCAACATGAGGCTCAAGCTCACCACCCTGAGATTAAGAGCAGATGCCCCTCCAGCTGAGCCAGCCAGGTGCCCCTCCTTCCAGAGTTCTTTACACACATATGCATATAGAGTCATTTTTCTCCCTTATTGACACAAATGGCATGATATCTTTATTAGGCACGTCTCTTCCCCTTCAGGCTTTAGTGTCCCCCATTTAAATGTTTATTTAGTTATTTTTAAGAGAGAGAGAGAGTGCACAGGCAGAGGAAGGGCAGAGATGGGGGTGGGGGGTGGGGTGGAGACACAGAATCAGAAGCAGGCTCCAGGCTCTGAGCTGTCTGCACAGAGCCTGATGTGGGGCTCGAACTTTCAAACTGCAAGATCACGACCTGAGCCGAAGTCGGACGTTTAACCGACTGAGCCACCCAGGTGCCTCTAGGTTCCCCCATTTATAAAGAAAGGATATTGTCCTACTTCCACCCACTCCTCTGAACTTGTCAGATGCTGGGCATGCATTAAGCCCCCTGCTACTCACTCTGCTTCTCTTGACGATGTTTGGCCTTTTGGAAAGTCACACTTGCATGGCTGGTTTTGTCAGTGACCTCAAATTTAGAACGCTCAGGGTGTGGTCTGTAGACTCTGGTATTTCATGCTTTAAGAAAATCCAGGACAGAAATGTCAACATTTCCAAAGCAAATGAGGGAGTGGTTGTTTGCACTACAAATGAACCTTGCAAAATGATTCACCAAAGGCAACTTTCATGTATTTACATATATTTTGTTTATTAAATAAATAATACTTATACTTGGTACAAAATGCAAAAGAGTATACAATGCAAATGTCCCACTTTCATCCCTGGTGACCAAGCTCTCCTCCCTGTGGGCCGGTTTTCTCCTTAGTTTCTTGTTTCCATAGTTTTTGCATACGCAAACATATCCATATATATCCTTTTTTGAAAACAGCATTCTATTTTGTGTGTGTGTGTGTGTGTGTGTGTGAGCTCTACATTCAAAGTGGGGTTTGAACTCACGACCCTAAGATCAAGAGTCACATGCTCTACCGACTGAGGCAGCCAGGTGCCCTAAAAATAGCATTCTAAAGACAGTTTGGCACCTTGTACTTCTCACTAAAGAAAACCATCTTGGTGCGGCATCTGGGTGACTCAGTCAGTTAAGTGTCCGGCTTCAGCTCAGGTCATGATCTCACAGTTTGTGGGTGGGTTTGAGCCCCATGTCCAGCTCTGTGCTGACAGCTCAGAGTCTGGAGTTTCCTCCAGATTGTGTTTCGCTCCTTCTGCCCCTGCCCCCACCCCCGCCCCCCACACGCTCTGTCTTTCTCTCAAAAATAAATAAACAGGGCACCTGGGTGGCTCAGTTGGTTAAGCATTTGACTTCGGCTCAGGTCATAATCTCACAGTTCATGGGTTTGAGCCCTGCATCAGGCTCTGTGCCGACAGCTCAGAGCCTGGAGACCGCTTTAGATTCTGTGTCTCCTTCTCTCTCAGCCCCTCCCCTGCTCACACTCTGTCTCTCTCTCAAAAATAAACATAAAAAATTCTAAAAAAATAAATAAACGTTAAAAATTAAATAAAAGAAAATCATCTCGAGAATTCTTTTTTTTCCTTTTTTAAAATGTTTTTCTTTCTTTTTTTTTTTTTTTATTCTAAAGGCCTAGACCAGCTGTGCTAAGGAGTTTATTTTTAATTTTTTTTTAACGTTTATTTATTTTTGAGACAGAGAGAGACAGAGCATGAACGGGGGAGGGGCAGAGAGAGAGGGAGACACAGAATCCGAAGCAGGCTCCAGGCTCCGAGCCATCAGCACAGAGCCCGACGCGGGGCTCAAACTCACGGAGCGCAAGATCGTGACCTGAGCTGAAGTCGGACACTTAACCGACTAAGCCACCCGGGTGCCCCTAAAATGTTCTTTAAGAGATAGAGCACGCACACGTGCACATTAGCGGGGGGAGGGCAGAGGGAGAGGGAGAGAGAGAATCCCAAGCAAGTTCTGCACTGACAGCGCAGAGCCTGACACAGGGCTCAAACCCATGACCCTGGGATCACGAGCTGAGCTGAAATCAACAGTCGGATGCTTAACCTACTGGGCACCCAGGTGCCCCAGAAATCCTTTCATGTCAAGGCAAATAAAACTGCCTCATTTGTTTAGGGTTATATAATGGTTCAGTGACAGATATACCAAAACGAATTCATCTAAAAGGGGTTCTTTTCAATAGCGAACTCTATTATTCAACTGACAGTCTCATTTCATCCCTGAAGTCCTATTTTCAGCTGCACTCTATTGTAGGAGCAAGATTCTCTCTCAAGGTGCTTCCCATTGTGCACAACGCACAGAGAAGGTATCAGCACCTACAGGCCAACTTGTGCCAGACAGAAACTCACAAGTATTTTCACCTCCTAACTCTTAAGGTTGAACCTCAGATTGCTTCAAGACTCTCAAAGCTTAGTCTTCCTAATTTTTATTTTTATTTTTTTTAGAAGGGGGAGGAGGGAGGGACAGAGGAAGAGAGAGAGAGAATCTTAAGCAGGAGCAACCCCGAGATCATCACCTGAACCGAATTCAAGAGTCGGACACCCAACCTACTGAGCCACCCAGGTGCCCTCTTCCAAATTTTTAGAATAAGTTTTTGCCTCTGTCTAATTTTTAGAATAAGTTTTTCTCCCTGTCTCTCCCACTCTTTCTCTCTCCCTACTCCTTTCTCATTACCGAAAGCTGAACAATCTAATGTAGCTTTTTTTTTTTTTTTTTAAGCACCTAACTTTTGAAACCTCCCTCATTCTCCGAAGCTCTGACTACCCCCCTAATGACCACGGGCAGCTCTTCCTCTGGGTGGTTCCCAGCTCTGCCCTCACGACAATAAAGCTCCTCTACCATCATACTTATTAAAAGAATAGGAAAAACCTTGACCAGAGGCAGGGGATACCTCATCTCCCAGCCCTCAGTGTAGCCAAAGGGGCCCAGGCAGCCTCGGGAGCCTCATCCACCATTCACCACAGGAGATGTAGAAATATTGTCGTGTTTTATTGTGTGATCATTGGAATGATTGAGGGGCCCTGATGAGCCCCTTGGGAGGAAACACTGTCCATAGCAGAGTTTGGCACACAGTGCGTTCTCGTGAACGTGACTGATCGATTAGCTGGTTGAATAATATAATCAGACACTGGGAACTTGATAAAAAGTAGTCATTATGATTACTATTATGTCTTCTCACTGTTTTGTTGTCGTTGTTCCCCCAACCCAAAGAAAGAAGATCTGACTCCCACAGATATTTTATAATCCTAATCTTAGTCGACCTCTTATTTCACTTGCTTAAAATATTCACTTGCCTTAGTTCTGTGATATGACATTCTCGGGCTTTTCTTCCTGTCTCTGCATCTCCTCGGCTGCTTCTTCCTCTTCTGGACCTTTAGATGTTGGAGCTTTTCCAAGCTTAGCTCTGTGTCCTCCTCTCTCCCCCTGAGCCACATCGGTGACTCCTGGGCAAACTGTGTTCTGATGACCCCAGACTGGTGTTTTCAGCCCACAGCCCTCCTCTGAGCCCCACACCCATGAATCAGACTGCCTCTCCATCGGCTCTTCTGGAACCGACCCAGATGAAGCGTCTGCCACCTAGAGGAGTGAGGACTCGAAATCGGAATAAAAGCACTGAAATAGAAGGGGGTTTTGTGTGCGTCTGGAATTTGTACCCGTGCTACTAGCTATTTCAAATCTTTTTCACCTTCTTCAATTCTTTGATTTTACCAACCTCCCCACCCACCAACACACCCCAATTAGCAGATTCTATCACTTCCCGCTTCCCAGAGACCATCAGACAGTTCCCTCGCCTTCTGCCACCAAATCTACAGACATCTGCACTCTCAGGCTTTTCTCCTCCTGGTTAGGCCGAGTTCCTACATGGGCTTCGGTTTGTGTCACTTCTAGTCCCTCAGGGGTCCTTTGCAACTGGGTGTCCACCCTCCCTCTCCGCTCTCCTTTACCCACTCTTGCTGCTTCCTAGAAATGTTGATGCATGTTCAAAGAACCTCCGACTTAAAAGCCTCTTTGGGGCGCCTGGGTGACTCAGTCGGCTCAGTTAAGCCGCTGACTTGGTTTAGGCTCAAGTCATAGGGTCGTGGTTCCTGAGTCCGAGCCGCACGTCAGGCTCTGCGCTGGTATTCTCTCTCCTTCTCTTTCTGCCCCTCCCCCTCTCGTGTTCTCTCTCAAAATAAACTAAAAAAAATTTAAAAATTAAAAAAAAAAAAAAAACTTTAAAAGCCTCTTCCTTTGACCGCATATCGGACTCCTACCTACTACGCTTTACCATTCCCTTCCCAGCCACGTTTCATGAGGTGTCTCTGTTTACCATCTTCATTTCTATACCTCCCACATATCTCAGGCTCCTGCAATTTTGCTTCCATCCCACAGTCTGCTGAGACCAGCCTTGACAAAGGCAACACCAGTGTCTTCTGTATTCTTTAAATCCAATGGTCTTCACGTTGCTTGACCTCTCTGCAGCATTCACCAGTATTGGCCTGTCCCTTCTCCTTGTTCCATTGTTCTTTTCCTTATGACAACATTTCATAAATGGTTCGGGGTGGCTCACCTGGTAAATGCCAGCCCAGGGACCATGTTTGCTTTCTACCTTCACGAACACCTAGTTTTCTCTAACTCACCCTTCAGGTCTCCGCACAAGGCAACCTTCCCCGTTCCCCCAGACCTGTCTGTACAGTTCCCTGTTTTGCCTGAGTAGCAATTATCACAGATTGCAATTAGATGTCTTAGGCTCATTCTGCACCCCCCAGATGTTCCCTCTGAGTTGTATCTAATTTCCAGGGACTGCGGTGGTGGCAAGGCACAGGGGAGGGTGGCTCTTTGCTCTTGTATATCACCTAATGTGCTGCCCGGGTGAAAAGTACCAACAGCTCACAGTCCTCATGAATGTTAGTTTGAAAGGATCTGAATACTTTCCTTCATTGTCCTCACACATTTAATTTTTTCCCTATGTTTTTCCAGACCTTGTCCAAAGCAACCATTGGAAATGATTGAAGCATCAGTCCCCAAGTGGCCTGATGGTGGCCACACGACCTCCTTGTATGAAATTTCACCTAACGACAACCACTGAAGCCACCAAAACAATTATAGAAGCTCCCTCCCCTCATCCTTGTTCCTAACCCCTACCCCAGAAGGCCTGGCCCAGTTGTAGGGAACACAAAACAGGGCCTGGAGTACACAAGCTTCTGAATTCTCCACTCACCATCTCCTCAGTCAGGGGATCCTGATCTCATGTAGAGGTCAAGTAGATTCTTCCAAACCTTGGGTGTTGTCTTTTCACCTGAGTCTTTTCTGTTTCCTGCAGGGTCCTGGCTGCAAAGTCACGAAAAGACTCCTCTTTTAGCTGGGCCCACCCTTGCCTGAATTGAGACCACAAAGATTTAGTTCACCCAATGGGGGAAAAGGTCATGCACGGGACAAAATCCTGGGGACAAAAGCCATCAGTGGATATTCCAAAGTAGCCTCCTGACACAATAGTAGGGATATTGAGAATCTGGGGAAATATGGATTTGGAGATAATAGATGAATCCAGAACTTCCTGATGTCTTTAGTAGATAAACAGATATGGCAGAAGGGGAAAAAAAATCATTTTTCCAGAGAGTTAGAAAAAGAAGGGTTGTTTTTTTTTTTTTACTTTTTTAACGTTTATTTATTTTTGAGACAGAGAGAGACAGAGCATGAACAGGGGAGGGGCAGAGAGAGAGGGAGACACAGAATCTGAAACAGGCTCCAGGCTCTGAGCTGTCAGCACAGAGCCTGACGCGGGGCTCGAACCCACGGACCGTGAGATCATGACCTGAGCCGAAGTCAGACGCTTAACCGACCGAGCCACCCAGGCGCCCCAAAGAAGGGTTGTTTGATCTTCAGCTTTACACAGAGAAATTTCTGGAGCAAAATGTGAAGATTTTGTGGTTGTTGAATTGCAGAGGGTATGAGTCATTTATAAATATTAGGGAAAATGAAACATGTGCTTGTGCCCAAATGTAGCTAGCAAGAAAGTTAATGATCACCCACATATCTCCCCTTAATTACCTAATTAATCTAAATACCTCCTACCATCTTCTGACCTTGGTCTTCCCACATGTCCCCATTTATTGTGTATGACCTAAATGAAACAGCATGATCACCCCAAACAAAAAAACCCACAGATAACCAGGAGAAGCCACATGTTTGAGAAAGACTCCCATTATATTTTCAAGTAACTCTGTATTAACACACACTTTTTTTTTTTTTTTTTTAGAATCTCAAACCCTGGGAGGAGGATTTAAGATGCAAGTCAAAGGCAAAGTGACCTCATGCTTTTTCTTCAAATACTGCTGGTTCTCAAGAGGCAGGAAGCCAACTCCAGAGGCCTCTTGCTTTGTGATAATCCTTCAGGACACAACAGAACAACAAAGCACCAAATGTTTGCCTGTAGGTGGCTATACTTGACACAGACCAGGATGAGGTCTGTCCAGCTGCCTCTCTCTCAACACCAAAATGCACCTTGAGATCTGGCTCTCTTTGGCTGATTAATATCTTTTCTTCTTGTTGACATCCGTGCAATGGAAATCTGGCCTTTGGGGGCCCCTGCAGATGACTTTCTCCCATGATACTCTCTCTATCTGCCTTTGTTTTTGGAAGCTGTTTTTATGCTCACTTAGACTTCTCTTTGGAGAGACAGCATTGGAGAAAACTGAAATAATTGGACTCTGGGGAGAGCTGAGTTGCAGAGCTGAGGCTTAAATGAACTGACAACATAATTTTCTCCATATCATGTTTTTAATTTCAAAAGCCTGCTCAAAAACTGGCTCCTAATTGAAGAATTCTATTTTTTTTCATCATCATCATCATTATTATTGTATATTACTATTAGCAATCAGTTATTGCATACCTACTCAATAAACATCGTGCTGGGCCCTCGAGCTCATTTTCTGGCATCCGTAAGAAACAAGAATTGTGGGTTTTGTTTTGTTTTGTTTTTTACCGCTTATTTATTTATTTTGAGAGAGAGAGAGAGAGAGCGAGCATGAGTGGGGCAGGGGCAGAGAGAGAGGGAGAGAGAATCCCAAGCAGGCTCAGTATGGAGCCTGACTTGAGGCTCGATCCCACAAACTTTGAGATCATGACCTGAGCCAAAATCAAGAGTCAGACGCCCAACCAACTGAGCCACCCAGGTGCCCCAGAAACAAGTATTGTTAATCCTATCTCAGAGATTTGAAAACTGAGTGTCAGAAATAAAAGGCTAATAAAGGGCAGACAGAGGCAAATTAAATGGGAAGCTAATGAAACTAAGGAAATTCAAGGTACCCTGTCTTACATGGAACTCTTTCAAGGGCCTGCACCTAATATTGCATGCATAAGCTTTAGTCTTCTCCTTAAGAGGAGCTTTCAATATTGTATAGAATTCAGTCCTCACCAAATCTGGATCTGTTCCTGATGTGGAGCCCAGAATTATCTGACTTTGAAGCCTATGCTCTTCACACAGAACTATTGTTCATCATGAAATGCAAAAGTCAGAAATTATGCTCCCTAAATCTGCATAATGTCAAATATGCCAATACCCTGTTCAAATACTATGTGAGTCACTTGTTGGTGGAATCAGAAACACATATCAGCCGAGACTCATCTGTCACCATGTGGCTGGTGGGATGAGAGTCATATGAGAGAGTGGTTCAAAGGACAGGCTTTGGTGCTGACTCCCTGAGTTAGAATTCTCGTTCTCCCACTTCATCTTTAGCTGTGTGTGTTTAGGGAAGTTACTTAACCTCTCTGTGCCAGAGTTTCCTCTTCTGAAAAATAGGTACAATAATGGTTCCTACTGCATAGGAATTTATGCATGTCTGTGTGTATTAAACGAGTTAAAACGTTTTTTCAAACTGTAGGTCAAGAACCATTAGTGAATCATGAAATCAATTTAATGAGTTAACCAGCATTTAAAAAAAATTTTTTTGTTTGTTTATTTTTGAGAGAGAGAGGCAAAGCTTGAGCAGGGGAGGGGCAGAGAGAGGGAGACATAGAATCGAAGTAGCCTCCAGGCTCCGAGCTGTCAGCACAGAGCCCGATGAGGGTCTTGAACTCACGGACAGTGAGATCATGACCTGAGCTGAAGTCGGACGCTCAACCGACTGAGTCACCCAGTAGCCCCCAGCATTTTTGTTTTTTTAAATAGAAGATATCAGATTGCATTGCACATAAGGTAAGTAATTGGTCTTTTTTTTTCATGTTTATTTATTTTTGAAAGAGAGCGCAAGCACGAGCAGGGGAGGGGCAGAGAGAGAAAGGGAGGCGGAGGCTCTGAAGCGGGCTGCAGGCTATCAGTGCAAAGCCCAATTCATGGGTTTGAACCCATGAATCAGGAGATCATGACCTGAGCCAAAGTCGTATGCTCAATTGACTGAGCCACCCAGCACCACCCCCATAATTGTTTTCTGAAAGTTTCGTTTCTGTTGTATATAGTATGAAAGTATGTATATATGTATGACTGTGCTGTATTACTCTGTAAAATGTTGCTGTGAGTCACCATCCAAAAGTTTTGAAAACCTGTGAATGAATACAACCAAAGCCATTAGAAGCATACTGGGCATCTTGTGAGCACACGGTAAATGTTAGTTATTACCATGGTGGTAGACCTACGAAAGTAATCATAGGTGTGCTTAATGTAGTCCAGATGTTTTGTTTGTATTATTTGTGTCCTTTAAAACAAGTTGCTCTGGAGACCACAAAATCAATTTTGTGGGTTGGGACAGAACCAATGTTTACTGTTAGGTAGACAAAACAGTATTAATGGAATGTTTTACACCTGCCCACTGGTTGTTTCGATATTGTTTGCTTCCAATGTATATTTCGGATGGAATCATTTAAAAAGCTCATCTTTCTAAGCTCCTGCTCCCTACAAAGGGAAATGGTACAAGAATGTATAAAAAATAAAAATCTGTGGGGCCCCTGGGTGGCTCAGTCGGTTAAGGGTCTGACTTCGGCTCAGGCCATGATCTCACAGTTCATGAGTTCGAGCCCCACGTTTGGTTCTGTGCTGACAGCTCAGAGCCTGAAGCCTGCTTCAGATCCTGTGCCTCCTTCTCTCTCTATTCCTCTCTTACTCCCACTCTGTCTTTCTCTCTCAAAAACAAATAAATAAAGATTTTTTTTAATTTAAATAAAAATCTAAGAAAAAAAATTATATGTCTCATGTAATCCTAATGTTCCTTTAAAAATAATGTTTTATTATTATAAAATCATGCATGTCCAGGGTAAGGGTAGAAAGCTAGAAAATCCAACTAAGCAAAAACATAATAGCATCATCCCATTACCAGAGATTACCGCTGTTAAGATCTTAGTTAACATCAATTTGTATCTTTTTTTTATATACCTAGTTTTTAATTCAATAAAATTATATCCTACATATTATTTTGTGAACCTTTTTTTCAGTCAACAATCTCTTTCTCTTCACTCCTGTAGACTTTCGTTTTATTTGATATCCAAACTATATTCAAATTTCCCCCCAAATATCCTTCTTAGCAAGTTTGCTGAAAGCAGTATTGGTATATTCCTTGATCTGGTTATGACCCTTAGTGTCTTCTGATCCTTTTGTCATGACATTGACTTTCAGAGAGCCCAGGCCAAGTGTCCTGCAGAATGTTTCAGTTTTTGATTTCTCTGTTTACTTCTTTGCACCAGTGTTTACCTTGCACTTTGCATTTACTGTAAATTAAAAGTTGTATCTAGGGGCGCCTGGGTGGCTCAGTCGGTTAAGCGGCCGACTTCGGCTCAGGTCATGATCTCGCAGGCTGTGAGTTCGAGCCCCGTGTCGGGCTCTGTGCTGACAGCTCAGAGCCTGGAGCCTGTTTCGGATTCTGTGTCTCCCTCTCTCTGCCCCTCCCCCGTTCATGCTCTGTCTCTCTCTGTCTCAAAAATAAATAAACATTAAAATAAATAGATAAATAAATAAATAAATAAATAAAAAATAAAAGTTGTATCTAAAGGTGTGACATAAATAAATAAATAAATAAATAAATGTGTGACAGACTTAATTTAGACATTTTGGCTAGACTATAGTTTTAGTAGTGTTATGTATTCATATTACATCATCAGAAGACACCTAATGTCTAGACCCATTACTGATGCTGAAATTCACCAGTCTTAAGGGGAATGATAGCCTGATTCTCCCACAATATAATTACATCTACTCCTCCAATTTGACACCAAAAATGAACCAATATGGTTATTAACTGAGACTATTTGTGCATCCAGTTCTCTGTCAACCATTCATTGAATTATTTAGGTATAGCAAACAATAAATGGCACATTTTTAAAGAGTACTGTGTTATTTTTTTAAATGTTTATTTATTTTTGACAGAGAGAGAGAGACACAGAGCATGAGCGGGGGAGGGGCAGAGAGAGAGGGAGACACAGAATCCGAAGCAGGGCTCCAGGCTCTGAGCTGTCACCACAGAGCCCGACGCGGGGCTCAAACTCACAGACCATGAGATCATGACCCGAGCCAAAGTCGGACGCTCAACCGACTGAGTCACCCAGGTGCCCCCTGTGTTGATTTTCTATTGCTGCTGTGACAAATTAGCACGAAGTAGGTTAAAACAACACAAAATTTATTATCTTACAGTTCTGTAGGTTAGAAGTTCAACATGGGTCTCACTGGGTTTAAGTCAAGATCTCAGCAGGACTTCATTCCTTTGTACACGCTTGAGAGGAGAATCCATTTCCCTGCCTTTTCCAGCTCCTAAAAGTTGCCCACTGCTTTGGCAGGTGGTCCCCTTGGTCCACCTGAAAAGCCAGCAACATTTCATCTCTTTGACCATTGTTCATACTCCTCTCTTTCTCTCCACTTCTATTTTTTTGTAAAGATTTTATTTTTAAGTAATCTCTACACCCAACGCAGGGCTCAAACTCACAACCCTGAGATCAAGAGTTGTACACCCCACCAAATGAGCCAGCCAGGCACCCTCTCTTCCATTTTTTTTTTTTTAAAGTTTTTATTTATTTTATTTTGATAGAGAGAGACAGAGAGAACGAGCGAGGGAGGGTCAGAGAGAGAGAGAAAGAGAGAGAATCCCAAGCAGGCTCCATGCTGTCATCGTGGAGCCTGATGCAGGCTCAAACCCACGAGATCACAATCTGAGCCAAAACCAAGAGTCGGATGCTTAACCAACTGAGCCACTCACGTGTCCCCCCTTCCACTTTTAAGAACCTTCTTGATTATATAGGGCCTACCCAGATAATCCAGGATAATATATTTTAAGGTCATCTGATTAAATTTAATTCCATATCCTACCTGAACTCCATTTTGCCATATAACATACACATTCATAGGTTTTAGGGATTAGGATGCAGACATGTTTGGGGAACAATTATTCTGCCTACCACAATCTGCTCTGTGATCCCCAAAGATTTAAGTCCATCTCTTATGCTAAATATATTCACCCATTCCAAGATCCCCCAAATCTGAACACAATAGAGCATGAACTCAAAGCCTAAAATCTCATCATTGAAATCACCTAAATTAGATATGAGTGAGACTCTGGATATAGACCATCCTGGGGCAAAGTTCCTCTCCATCTGTGGACCTGTGAAACTAGAAAGTTTTCTGCACCCAAAAGACAATGGTGGGACTGGCATAGAATAAGAGTTATAGACATTCCTATTCTAGAATGAAAAAAGGAAATCTCTGGTCCCAAGTATTCCAAAATTCAGTCAGGTAAACTCCATCAGGTTTCAAGGCTTGGGAATAATCCTTTGGCTCTCAGCTCTGTTCTCTGGGTTTGAGGCTTCATCCTGTCATCCTTCCTTTTTCAGGAAAGGTATATGTGTTCACAGCTGAGGAGTTTTATCAGCCTGCTTCCTGTCCATAGACTTTGTGGGGTCTGACAGCCTTTTTTCATTTTATCTACTTGGCGCCCTTCAGTCCAAGCAGTTCTACTGAGTATAACCTTCTCAATAGCCGTGTGGGTCTCCTGTGCCTGTCATGGGGATTCACTGCGGCAGATAAGAGATTCTTCCACTTATCTTTCCTAGATAATCCCATCTCTAGCTTTTTCTTTTATTGAGATGGCTGAGGGGATCTATGAGTCATACCCTTAGTCTCTTCCAAGAGTTTTTTTGGTGGTTCCAAAGAAATCTGATGCAAACATCCATGTATAAGTCTTTGTGTGGACATATGCTTCCATTTCTCTTGGGTAAATACCTAGAAGTGGAATGGCTGAGTTGTATGATGCATATTTAACTTTTGAAAAAACTGCCAAACTGTTTTCCAAAGTGGTTGTACATTTTACATTCCCACCAGCACTGCGTGAGAGCTCCAATTCCGCCATATCCTCACCAACATTTAGTATGGTCAGGGTTCTTAATTTTAGCCACTGTAATGGGTAGAGTACCTAATGCTTTTAACACCAGTTGACAATCCTTGCTTGAATCAATTTTATTAGAGCTTGCAAGATGCTGATTTTTATGGGGCGCCTGGGTGGCTCAGTCGGTTAAGTGTCAGATTTCGGCTCTGGTCACTGTCTCACAATTCATGAGTTTGAGCCTGGTGCCGGGCTCTGTGCTGATGGCTCAGAGCCTAAAGCCTGCTTCGGATTCTGCGTCTCTCTCTCTGCCCCTCCCCTGCCCATGCTCTGTCTCTCACTCTCTCAAAAATAAATAAACATTAAAAAAATGTTTTTAAACATGCTGATTTTACATTTATTTATGTTTAAATTTTTTAATGTTTATTTGTTTTTGAGAGAAAGAGAAAAAGAGAGAGATGGAGTGTGAGCGGGAGAGGGGCAGAGAGAGGGTGACAGAATCTAAAGCGAGCTACAGGCTCAGAGATGTCAACACAGAGCCCGATGTGGGGTTCGAACCCACAAACCATGAAGATCATGACCTGAGCCGAAGTCAGACACTCAACTGACTGAGCCACCCAGACGCCCCTTATATTTCTTTTATTTTAAATAATTTGTTAATGCTTGTTTATTTATTTCGAGAGACAGCGAGAGAGGGAGGGATATCTTGAGTGGGGGAGGGGCAGAGAGAGAGAGAATCCCAAGCAGGCTCCTCGCTGCCAGCACAAAGCCTGATGCGGGGCTTGAGCCCACGAACCGTTAGATCATGACCTGAGCCAAAATCAAGAGTCAGACATTCAACCAACTGAGTCCCCCAGGCGCCCCTGATTTTATACTTCTAACATCACCTCTACATTGATTAGCTGGCGTTCTTAGTAAAATAGAGCTTTTGCTCATCAACTGAGGTTACATAGTTACCCTAAATATAGTTCCCACTAGAACAGAACTTAAATGTTTGAGTCTCTCCCTTCAGTTGCCCATTTTCAAAACAAAGAGTTGTTTTAATCCTTACACCCCATTTTGAGTCAGGCAGGCCATTCTCCCTTTCCCATTTTGCAATATGAAACATGATAGTGAGACTCAAAAGAGCTTGATACTGAAAAGTTGCTCAAGGTCCCAGTCTCAGCCAACAGCCAAGAATCCTGATAGGAGTTTGCTTCTAGATTTAATTAAACGTCTCGGTTGCCAAGGAACTCTGAAGACTTGTCACGGTATGCCCAGGCTGGGCGCCTGCTTCCTAGCAACGTGGTCATACTCTATGGAGAACCGTTTCACCTCCCAGCTGTTAACTCCCTCATTTGCAGCAGGACCATTACCAAGTGTCTCACAGTCTGTTGTGCTGCCCCTTCCAACACCTGCGGTGTGGCACAGAAGACAAACTCTGTGGCCCGACAGGCCTGGAATGCATTCTTTTGCCATTAAATCCCCCTTCATTGACTTCTCTCTGAGCTGACTGTTTTCTTTCAGAAATTAGAATTAATTAGGGGTGACCTACTGGGCTAATTTCCAAGTCAGGATGGGGCAGAAAGTACCAAGAAGCAGAAAAGCCAGGAATCTGAAAGCAGGTTTAGATGGCAG
The DNA here is from genome assembly GCF_024362965.1 of Panthera pardus. Classification (NCBI taxonomy): domain Eukaryota; kingdom Metazoa; phylum Chordata; class Mammalia; order Carnivora; family Felidae; genus Panthera; species Panthera pardus. The sequence continues at coordinate 144,954,455 of NW_026526732.1, read as the reverse complement.
AGTCAGTAAGGGACACGGAAGCTAAGGAGTAGGTACACAGGGCTGGTTTTTCAGCTGGAAGGCTCTGGAACAGAGGTAACAGCTGTTAAAATATTCAAAGACTTCTGTGTTTGTTGCTAAATAGCTGCTACTCTGAGAACGCCCATCCGTACCCCAGTGCCTGTCTCCTGCCCAGCTTGAACCCCAATCTCTTCTCTCACCACCCTCTCATGACTGTTTTCATTAGCTAGGGTCCAGGCTGAACCAGGGTTAAATATTTTGAATAACTCCCCTGGGTGTGGACACAGACTGGACTGGAATTCTAACTGGTATGACCTGGCACCTATATTCTAAGTTGAACATGAACACAGTGCTGTCAAACACTGTCGAGACACTGCCCACCCTTGGGTCATGTACTTGTGGGTAGTAGGTGGCTTGTGTGGTCATATGTACTTGTTACTGTTGGGATCAAAAGTTTGAAAAACCCAGGGATTCTTGGCAAAGGGGACCAAATACAGAGGTATGTAGCTTGTTTCTGGAAAGGAAAGACAACATGACTAGGAAGTAGGCAGGGCCAGGTATGAAGGCCATGAGGCTCATGGTCAGTCAAGAGTAGCCTGAAAGCAGTGAGACCCAAATGTGGGGCATAGGATAGAGTGAATTGGGGGTCTGAAGAACGTTGGGAACAGAAGGGCATGTATCATATTTGGATGTTTGCGTTCTTTAAATTTTATTTTATTTTTAAGTAAACTCTACGCCCAACGTGGGGCTCCAACCCAAGACCCCGAGATCAAGAGTCACGTGCTCCACCAACTAAGCTAGCCAGGTGCTCCTGGATATATGTTTTAAGCATGAAGGACTAAGCACCTCACCAAAGAGAAAGCAAAGAACTTAGGTCCTGAAAGTAGCCAAGCTCCTTATGGAGAGAGACATACAGGGAGCCAGGAGGAGACTGTAGAGGCCACTTTTAGTCAACAAATTTGCTCAATGGAAACCTGAGTAAGGTCAAAAGACCCACAGTGACCAGTGGGCTGAATGCACACAGGCTCTTTAGGTGACCCACCTTGAAACAGCCATAGGCCCTAACTGACCAATTACAACCAGGCGCAGTCCCTTAGATTACCAAAAAGGGGAAAATTCCATACATCCCCACACTCCCTCACTCTGCCCTAAAAGTGTAGCCCCTCACCACCACCTCATCAGAGTTTCTGTCCTGCCCATGGCTCCCTTGCAGTGCAGTCAATAAACTTCTATCTCTCTCGTTCTGCCTTGGGTGAATTCCTTCACTGCATATGCCGCCAGCCCATACCCAACTGGGACACTCCACGTTTGGTGGCCCCCCATTCAATCAGAATGCCCCACAGAGACCAAGAGGAAACCATGAAGCCTCCCTGCATTAGCAGGCAGTAGAGGAAGAAGCACCCTGAAGGGCCCTGAGAATGAAGAGCCACAGAGTTGGGAACTTCCAAAATGGGGAGGGAGAGGGACACCTGGCTGGCTCAGTTGGTAGAGCATGCGGCTCTTGATCTTGGGGTTGTGACTTCAAGCCCCAAGCTGGGTGAAGAGATTACTTACATAAGTAAAAAAATAAATAAATAGGGGCGCCTGAGTGGCTCAGTCAGTTAAGCGTCCCACTTTGGCTCAGGTCATGATCTCGCGGTTTGTGAGTTCGAGCCCCGCGTCAGGCTCTGTGCTGACAGCTCAGAGCCTGGAGTTTGCTTCGGATTCTGTGTCTTGCTCTCTCTCTGCCCCTCCCCTGCTCACGCTCTGTCTGTCTCTGTCTCAAAAATAAATAAAACATTAAAAAAAATTAAAAATAAATAAATGAAATGAAATAAAATAAAATGATATGAAGTGAAATGAAATGAAATAAAAAACTGGGAGGGAGAGGACAGAGATGCAAAAGAAAAGGAACCAATATGTGAAGGGTTAAATAGACTAGGATTCCAGATACTTGTGGTGTGGGGGGCAGCGCTCAGAAGAGTGTGGGCCTGTGGTTAGTATCCTGACTACAGGGATCAAACCTGGCTCTGGTAATTCTGAGCTCTGGGACACTGGGTAAGTGACTTAACTTTTTGTGCCTCAGTTTTTTCATCCATAAAAGAGAGATAATGAGAACATCTACCTCAGAGAATTTCATGGAATAAATAAGAGCATTGGGAGGGAGAGGGGCACCTGGCCCCCCCATGGGGCTCTACACTGACAGTGTGGAACCTGCTTGGGATTCTCACTCTCTCCTCCCTCTCTGCCCTTCCCCCACTCATGCTTTCTCTCTCTCGCTCTCAAAATAAATAAATAAACTTAAAACAAAAAGCCATATTAATAAAAATAAATTTTATTAAAAAAAAATTTTTTTTTAATGTTTATTCGTTTTTGAGACAGAGAGAGACAGAGCATGCATGGGGGAGGGGCAGAGAGAGAGGGAGATACAGAATCTGAAACAGGCTCCAGGCTCTGATCTATCAGTCCAGAGCCCAACGCAGGGCTCAAATTCACGGACCGCGAGATCGTGACCTGAGCCGAAGTCGGACGCCCAACCGACTGAGCCACCCAGGCGCCCCAAAATAAATTTTAAAAAAGGCTGTTAAGTGCTACCTGTAAGCCATATGCCAACTTAGGACAGCTATGGGACGCGCTACCTAATTTTTTTACACTTTCTAGGACTGAGTTTCCCTGGCTATAAATTACAGATTGATGTGTAGACCCTAGAAATTCAGAAAAGAAGGGGAAAAAAGAAAGATAGCCATGGAAAGACAAATCTCTTTCCAAACACAGGATTAAGCTCACACTAGAAATTGTGACATCTTGACGCCTCTACCAGCCCCTCTTCAGCTGCTTCTTGTATTTTCTTCTCAGCAAACTCATTTCCCTGTATGTGTGATTTCCAGAGCACCAACCACGGTCAGTGAAATAGAGATTTCTCATCCCCTAGTTGCACAAGCAATCCTTTTACTCAGGCTGGATCCTTTTCCAGACCTCTTTGTGGGTCTGAGAACCAAATAAGGTAATACACTGAGCCAGGCGTTGCCGTTCAGGCCCCACCCTGGGGGGAAGAGGGTGGTGCTGAAATCAGAAAAAGGCTCAAGAACAGAGCTGCCAGAGGGGGCTGGCCCAGCAAGGAAGGACATGTGTTCTTGTAACATGTTGTTCCTTGGAGCTGAAAAAACAAACACACACACACCCAGAGATGTCAAAGGCAGCCTTTCCAAACGGCCACAATTTCTGAGCATGGCTACACTGCACTCTTCAAATAATCATCAGGCTCCAGAGTCACCTCCATCGAATCCCCACCTCCGTTCCTTACAAGTTGTGTGACCTTGGGCAAGTTACTTAACCTTTCCGTATCCCAGTTTCCACTTGTTTCAAGCGTAAAGTTACATTTTATAAGTCGGATAAATTCTAGAGAAAACCCCAGGGTGAAAGATTAGTGGGTGTGCTGGGTTGGGGGGAGGAGGGGCTACATGTGGAGAAAGGTATTTGGGGGGGTAGGCAGTGTCAGGAACAGGCAACTACTCAAATTAACCCTCAGCTCACTCCCAAACTTCAGTGGTCATGTGACATTCCAGTCCAGGGGAAATTGGATCACCAACTGAAAATGAAAGTTTGAGGGGCGCCTGGGTGGCTCAGGGGGTTGAAGATCTCTGACTCCTGATTTCGGCTCAGGTCGTGGGATGGAGACCTCGGACAGACTCCATGCTGGGTATGGAGCCTGCTTAAGATTCTCTCTCCCTCTGCCCCGCTCCCCACCATTAAAAAAAAAAAAAAGAAAAAAAAAAGTTTGAAAACCTGAAACTCCGCGTTTCCCAAACTTTTTGATTCTGTGCCACACTTTGAGAGGACTTAACTTTCCCTAGATGCAACATGGTGATTGAGAGGGAGGAAGTGTAACTTGAACAAAACTATCAACTCTAACCTGGGATGACAAGCCCTCGTTTGCTGGCCCTGCCCCTTAAACTTTAAAACAAATGTAGGGGCGCGCCTGGGTAGCTCAGTCGATTAAGCCTCCTACTCTTGGTTTCAGGTAGTAATCTCACAGTTCGTGGGTTCAAGCCCCGCATTGGGCTCTGTGCTGACAGTGTGGAACCTGCCTGGGATTTTTTTCTCTCCCCCTCTCTCTGCCCCTTCCATGCTCACTCTCTCTCTCTCTCTCTCTCTCAAAAATAAGGAAAAAAAATACAAACAAAAACTCATGAAACAAGCTACAGGTTTTTATCTGGAGAATAAAGCTTTATTTAGGTATACTTGTAATTTAAATTCTAAAATATGTGGCAAGCAGTTGGAAGCAATCCAGGTCTGCTCAGGTAGGCTGGAAGACGCCAGAAGCAAGGGGTACTATTGCTAGGGGTCCCTACCTCACAGTTTGTTTTTGCTCTAAGGCCAAGCCTGAGAGAACTGACTGCTGCAGAGCCTGTAGGCAAGTGTGGACAGGGCTGGGAATGAGATCTTTCATAGTCATTTCTGATGAACATTTAGTGTTGTCTTTGTGTCAGGCTGGCCTTTAAACGAAGAAGCTGGGAGCTCACCTGTCCCTTCTAAGTAACTGCCTGAAAATGTGCCATAATCTATTAAATGCTACATTTTTATGACATTAGCTACAGGATAACTCTTCCCTTTCTCCTTTTCTTCCTGCTCTCCTCTTATGGATTCTCTCCCTTTCCTTTTACTTTATTGTGGAAAATTTCAAACATATAACGAAAAGTGGACGGGAGTGGGGCGACTGGGTGTCTCAGTCAGCTGTGGCTCAGACTCTTGATTTCGGCTCAAATTCTGACAGCACAGAGCATACTTTGGATGCTCTCTCCCTCTTTCTTGCTCTCTGTCCCTCCCCCGCTGGTGCTCTCTTTCTCTCAAAACAAACATTTTTTAAAAGGAATTACAACAAAAGATAGGGACTTTAAAAATCATTAGCATAGTTCTTTAAAGATTAATCATAATTCCTTAATGTCATCAAATATTTAGTCAGTGTTCAGATCCCACATTTTCGTCGAGGGTCAAAACTCTGATGTATCATATCTATAGATTTGATAAATGTCTTAGCTTGGGTTGCTCTAACAAAGTACGGTAGACTGCGTGGCTTATAAGCAACATAAACTTGGCGTGCCTGGGTGGCTCAGTGGGTTATGCATCTGACTTTGGCTCAGTTCATGGTCTCGTGGTCAGTGAGTTCGAGCCCCACATCGGGCTCTGTGCTGACAGCTCAGAGCCTGGAGCCTGCTTTGGATTCTGTCTCCCTCTCTCTCTGCCCCTCCCCAGCTCACTCTGTCTCTCAAAAATGAATAAACATTAAAAAAAATTTAAAAGGAAAAACAAACAACATAAACTTATTTCTGGAAGCTGGAAGTCTAAGATCAGGGTGCCAGCACGGTCAGGTTCTGGTGAGAGCCCTCTATTGGGTTGCAACCGGCCTGCTTCTCCAAGTGTCTTCACGTGGTTAAAAGAGTGCTAGATAGTCCTCTGGCCTCTTACGAGATCACGGATCCTATTCATGAGGACTCCACCCTCATGAGCTAATTACTTCTTGGAGGCCCACCTCTACATGTAACCACACTGGGACCACCTCTAAATGCAATCATGTTGGGATTAGAATTTTAATATGTGAATTGTGGGGGGACACAAATATTTAGTCTGTTATATTGGATTTATAAGATTTGCTTAAAGGCTTAGGATACTTTTGCTTGTTACAATTTTCTTTCTTCTTTTCCCTTAAAAAATTTTTTTTAAAGATTTATTTATTTGAGAGAGAGCGAGTAGGGGAGGGGGGAGAGAGAGAGGGAGACAGAGGATCTGAAGCAGGCTCCGTGCTGACAGTAGAGAGCCCGATGCAGGCTCCGAACTCATGAACCGCAAAATCATGAGGTGAAACTCACATAATGCAAAATTAACCATGTTAACGTAAACAATTCAGTTGCACAATATAGTACCACCACCATCTCTACCTAGATCCAAAATATCTTTGTCATCCCAAAAGAAACCTCGGCATCCACTATGAATCTGCTCACCACTCATCCCTGACAACGCCAACCTGCATTCTATCTCTGTGAATTTACTCCTTCTGAATATTTCCTATCAATGGGATCATACAATACGTGACCTTTTGTGACGGCTTCCTTCACTCAGCGGCACGTCTTGAAAGTTTATCATTTTGTAGCATATATCAGTACTTTTTTTTTTGTAGCTGAATCATATTTCACTTTTATCCCTACATTTACGTACGCTACAATTTGTTTATCCATTGATGGACACTTGGAACATTCCTACCTCTTGGCAATTGCGAATATTGGTGCTAATATGCATGTGCATGTTCTTGTTTGAGTACCAATTTTCAATTCTTTGGGGTATATACCTGAAAGTGGAATTACTAGGTCGTAAGGTAATTCTATGTTCACTTTTGTGAGGAATGGCAAAACTTTTCCGTAGTAGCTGTACTATTTTCCATTCCCACTGGCTCTACATGAGGGTTCTAATTTCCCCACATCCTCACCAATATTTGTTATTTTCCTTTAAAAAAATTATTATTATAGGGTGCCCGGGTGGATCAGTCAGTTAAGCATCTGACTCTTGGTGTTGGCTTGGGTCATGATCTCAGTTTTGTGAGTTCCATCCTGGCCTCTGGCTCTGTGCTGATAGCGCAGAGCCTGCTTGGGATTCTCTCTCTCCCTCTCTCTCTGCCCCTCCCTCGCTCGTGCTATCTCTGTCTCTCTCAACGATAAATAAATAAACTTAAAAAAGAAGAAATTTGTTAAAAAAAATTATTATCATGGCCCTCAGAATGGGTGTGAAGTTGTAACTCATTGTGGTTTTATTTTGCATTTTCCTAATGACTAATGATATTGAGCATCTCTTCTTGTGCCATTTTTTATTTTTGTTTTTTCAATGTTTATTTCTGAGAGAGAGAAAACAGAGCATGAGCAGGGGAGGGGCCATTTTAAATCGAGTTGCTTCTTTTGTTGTTGTTGAGTTGTAAGAGTGCCCTATACTAGTTCTGGATATTAGACACTTAACAGATATATGATTTTTTTTAAATCAGATATATGATTTGCAAATAGTTTCTCCCACTCTGTAGGTTGTTATTCCATTTCAACCCCAACCTGTTGCACCACCAACTGGGGTACTACAATTCAGTCTGATATTAGACACTCAAAGTTAGCATAGACTGGCACTCAGTCAACAAGACTGACTCCACTTCAGACACCAGCCTCAGTATCTGGATGTCTCCAGGCTACCTGCACCCTTGAACACGTGGCTACAAATGTAGGTGTTTCCACGACACCCTGGGTTTGGTAATTCACAAGACTGATCCACAGAACTCAAGAAACCGCTATATTTGCTGTTCCGTTTTTATTATAAAGAATATAGGCCACGTGACTCTTGATCTTGGGGCCCTGAGTTTGAGCCCCATGTTGGGTGTAGCAATTATTTAAAATAAATAAACAAATAAAACAAAGGATGTATATATATATATATGTATGTCAGGAGGAACAAACTAGGGAGATGCATAAGGGAAGGTCTGGGAGGGTCCCCAACACAGAGCTTCTGTATTCTCTTCTCATAGAATCAGAGTGCATCACTCTTCAAGCACATCAATGTATTTACCAATTAGGAAGCTCCACTGAGCTTGTGTAGAGTTTTTAATGAGAATTTGTTTACATAGGTTTAATTGATTAAACCACTGGCTACAGGACTCAATCACCAGCTCCCACCCCCATCCTTCTCCTCCCAGCAGTGGGTGGGGCCTGGCTCAATGTCCCAACCTTCCAATCATGTGGTTGCTCAGGAAATTCCAAGGGTTTTAGAAGCTCAGTGTCAGGAACCTGGAACACTGACCAGACAAATTCTTTATTACACAGCAGCTGCCTTTTCACTTTTTAAATAATGCCTTTTAGTGCACAAGTATTGTTACTTTTGATGAAGTTCAATTCAACTATTTTTTCTTTTGTTGCTAGTACTTTTGGTGTCATATATAGGAATCCGTTGCCAAATCCAAGATCATGAAGATGACAGTTTTGTGGTTTTAGATCTAATAGTTAGGTCATTGATACATTTACAGTTAATTTTTTTTATACAGTATAAGGTAGGATTTCAACGTCATTTTTCTTTTTCTTTTTCTTTTTTTTTTTTTTTTGGCTTGCGGATATCCAGTTGTCACAACATCATTTGTAGAAAAGACTATTCTTTCCTCACTGAATAGTCTTGGCCCTTGACAAAAATCGATTGCCTATAAATGCATGGCTTTATTTCCAGACTTTTAATGCTATCCATTGGTCTATATGTCTATTCTTGTGCGAATACTACAATCAGTTGAGTACCAAAGCTTTGTAGTAAGCTTTGGAATTAGTGTGAGTCCTCCAACTTTGTTCTTATTTTTTAATACTATTTTTGTTTACTTGGGGCCTCTTGCAAATTCATATGAATTTGAGGATTGGCTTTTCCATTTCTGCAAAAAAGGCCTTTGGAATTTTGATAGGGATTACATTGAATCCATAGATTGCTTTAGGTAGTATTGCCATCTTAACAATAGTAAAGCCTTTCAATCCATGAACACTGGAGATCTTGTGTGTTAGAATTTTCAGTCTGCTGTAATAGACTTCTGCAATGTTTCAGAAAATTAAATGTATTGGGGCTCCTCGGTGGCTCAGTTGGTTGAGCGTCCAACTTCAGCTTGGGTCGTGATGTCATGGTTCATGGGTTCAAGCCCCACATCTGGCTCTCTGCTGTCAGCTTAGAACGTGGGGGTCGAACTCACAACCCCAAGCTCAAAAGTTGCTCTACTGTCTGAGCCAGTCAGGCACCCCAGATTTCTGATTCTAGTTAAGATTTATCTAAGGACAGTGAGAATTATTGATCTTACTAAGAAACAGTAGATTCTTAGAAAATAAAATAACAACGATTAGAAGTTTAGCTTAAACATACCAAAAAAAAATGGATTCAAGAATTTGAAACTGATTAATTTAACATAAATCAAAACACCAGAGTTAATCAATTATTCCTTTTCAGGCACAAGAGCCCCTCCCCCCTTGAAAATAAAAAGTCCGGTTGCCACATATAATCTTCTATGTGGAGGAGGGGAAAGTCTCCACGGTATTCATACTTCTAACATAGCATTGTAGCAGCTATCTGAGCCTGCCACAGAGAAACATAGTAAGCACTCATTTTTTTTTTTAATGTTTTTTATTTATTTTTGAAGGAGAGAGAGAGAGCATGAGTGGGGGAGGAGCAGAGAGAGAGGGAGACCTAGAATTTGAAGCAGGCTCCGGGCTCTAAGCTATCAGCACAGAGCCGGATGTGGGGCTCAAACTCACAAACTGTGAGATCATGACCCGAGCCGAAGTCGGACGCTTAACTGACTGAGCCACCCAGGCGCCCCAGCACTCATTTTTTTTAAGTTTATTTTTTTGAGAGAGAGAGAGAGAGAGAGAGGGAGAGAGAAAGGGAGAGAGAGAGAAAGAGCAAGCAAGGGAGGGGCAGAGAGAGGGAGGGAGAGAGAGAATCCAAAGCCAGAAAAAATCTTTGAGTATAGTTGACCCACGATGTTACATTAGTTTCAGGAATACAGCATAGTGATTCCAAAAGCTAATCCAGTAAGCTATGTTCACCCTAAGTGTAGCTACCTTCTGTCACCATACACAATCACAGTATCTTTGACTATATTCCTTATACCGTACCTTTTATTCCCGGGACTTATTCATTCCATAACTGGAAGTCTGTATCTCCCACTCCCCTCACCCAGTTTGCACTTCCCTCACCCCTTCTCTTCTGGCAACCACTGGTTCATTCTCTGTATTTACAGGTTTGATTTTGCTTTTTATTCACTTTTTTTTTTTAAGATCCACCCGAGTGAAATCATATGCTATTTGTCTCTCTTAGTTTGACTTATTTCACTTAGCATAATACCCTGGAGGTCCATCCATGTTGTCACAAATGGTGCAAACTCATCCTTTTTGATGGCTGTGTAATATTTGTGACTGATTCACCTTGCTTCTTGGAAAGCACTTAGTAGGCACTCGGTAAGTACTTGTTGATATATGAATAAATACATATATAAAATGAACATTCTACACATTAATAAAATTTCCAATCTATTCCTCACTTTTTTTTTTTAATTCCTCTAAATTACTGCAGGAACTTTACACATTCTGTACCCTCTTCCAGGAACATTCTCTCATGCCTCTCACAAATTTTGCCCTGCTGCTTTTGCTCAATTGTGTCTTCTTTGGGAAGCCTTCTTTGGTTTACTTAATCAGGCCACTCTCTCCTATAATATATTCTTTTTTTAAAGTTTTTTTTTACATTTATTTATTTTTGATAGAAAGAGCACAAGTGGGGGAGGGGCAGAGAAAGAAGGAGATACAGAGTCCGAAGCAGGCTCCAGGCTCCGAGCTGTCAGCACAGAACCGGACGCGGGGCTCGAGCTCACCAACTGCGAGATTGTGACCTGAGCCGAAGTCGGACTCTTCACCGACTGAGCCACCCAGGCTCTCCTCCTATAATATATTCTTAGGGCAACATTTTCTTCTCCAGATAATTTTCCACATAAATAATTTCATGACTGCTTGTGTTATTCTTTCTCTAACTCCCCCCTATATTAGAACTTAGCTCCATGGTGGCAGCAGCCTAAGGCTCTGTTTGGGCTATTTTGTCCTCTAAATCCATCTTAGTGTTTGGAAAATAGAAGGTACCTAATAAATGCTTTTTGAATGAATAAATGACTGTTAAGTACGTAATACGATCCAAAAAACTGTTTCAGGGGATTATATTTAAAAAAGCATAGAAAAGCTATCGAGCTATCAAAGCAATTAGGTTTAAAAAAAGAAGCTTAAATAATATAAGTACCAGAAACACTATTTTCAAATACTTGTCAAGGATATGGAAATAAAATGAGTTTTTATTTTTTTATTTAAAAAAATGTCTATTTATTTTTGGGAGAAAGAGAGTAAGTGTGAATGTGAATAGGGGACAGGCAGAAAGAGAAGGATACAGAGAATTCCAAGCAGGCTCTAGCTGTCAGTGCAGAGCCTGACGTGGGGCTTAAACCCTCCAACCGTGAGATCATGACCTGAGTGGAAATCAAGAGTTGGATGCTTAACTGACTGAGCCACCCAGATGCCCCACTAAAATGAGTTCTTAAATGTTTATCATAATCATGTGTGGTTATTTTTCATTTGTCCCTGTAAATCAACACTGCCTAATAGAAATATAATGTGAACCATGTTATTTTAAAAGTACTGGTAGGCACAGTTAAAAAGTATAAAGAAAGAGATGAAGTTAATTTTACTTATTTATTTGTATTTATTTCAAAGTTTATTTATTTATTTTGAGAGAGAGAGAGAATAAGCAGGAGAGGGGCAGAGAAAGAAGGAGAGAGAGAGAATCCCAAGCAGACTCTACACTGTCAGTGCAAAGCCAGACACAGGGCTTGAACTCACAAACCGCGAGATCATGACCTGGAAGAGCTGAAATCCAGAGTCAGATGCTTAACTGACTGAGCCACCCAGGCACCCCCATTTGTTTATTTTTATTTATTTATTTATTTATTTATTTATTTATTTATTTATTATTATTTGTTAAGTAATCTGTACACCCAGCATGAGCTTGAACTCACAATCCCAAGGTCAAGAGTCACATACTCTACCAACTGAGCCAGTCAGGCATCCAAAATGGAAGGCCTTTTATAATTATTCCCCCCCTTTTTTTTTTAAAGTAATCTCTGCACCCAATGTGGGGTTTGAACTCATGATCAGAGATCAAGAGTTAGATGCTCTGTGGACTGAGCCAGCCAGGCACCCCTAAGTTAATTTTAATAATATATTTAACTCAAAACACCACAAAAGTATCATTTCAACATATAATCAATATAAAAACAAGATTTTTACATTTTCTAATATACTAAGTGTTGGCACGCACCCCAATGTTTACATCAGTACTATCAACAATAGCCAAAGTATGGAAAGAGCCCAAATGTCCATCAATGGGTGAATGGATAAAGAAGATGTGGTATATACATACAATGGAGTATTACTCGGCAATCAAAAAGAATGAAATCTTGGGGTGCCTGGGTGGCTCAGTCAGTTGGGTGTCTGACTTCAGCTTGGGTCATGATCTCGTGGTTCATGAGTTCGAGCCCTGTGTCAGGCTCTGTGCTGACAGCTCAGAGCCTGGAGCCTACTTCAAATTCTGTGTCTCTCTCTCTGTGTTCCTCTCCAGCTTGCACTCTGTCTCTCTCTCTCAAAAATAAATAAAGATTTAAAAAAAGAAAGAAAAAGAATGAAATCTTGCCATTTGCAACTACACGAATGGAACTAGAGGGTATTATGTTACGCGAAATTAGTCAGAGAAAGACAAATATCATATGACTTCACTCATATGAGGACTTTAAGACACAGAACAGATGAACATAGGGGAAGGGAAGCAAAAATAATATAAAAACAGGGAGGGGGACAAAACATAAGAAACTCTTATACACGGAGAACAGAGTTACTGGAGGGGTTGTGGGAAGGGGGATGGGCTAAATGGGTAAGGGGCATCAAGGAATATACTCCTGAAATCATTGTTGCACCATATGTTAATTTAGATGTAAATTAACATATAGTAAAATAAATTTAAATTTAATTTAAAATAAATATAAAAATATATACAAAAAAAATATACTAAGTGTTGGGAATCCAACATGTATTTTACATTTACAACACATGTTAATTTGGACTCAAATAGGGGCGCCTGGGTAGCTCAGTCAGTTAAGCATCGGGCTTCACCTCAGGTCATGAGCTCACGGCTCATGAGTTGGAGCCCTACGTGGGGCGCTGTGCTGACAGTTCAGAGCCTGGAGCCTGTTTTGGATTCTGTGTCTCTCTCCCTCTCTCTCTCTCTCTCTCTCTCTCTCAAAAATAAATAAACATTAAAAAGACAACAACAACATAGACTTCCTGCTTAAAAAAATTTTTTTTTGGACTCAAATAGTTGTGTTTGTCCAGTGGCTGCTTTATTGGATAACACAGCCCTGAATCAGTTTTCTGATCTTCTCTGCCCTATTCTGTTGCTGTGAGGCTGATTCTAAGCTTGCATCACTCAGCTCTCTTGTCCTCAGGTTTCCCAGAGGCTTTGGGCAACGGAAGGCACCACTGTAAGATGGGACTGTGGGAAGAGAGATTAGTCCAGTTAGTTATTCCACCTCTAACCATCCCCTCCCCCCTCCTTAGCCCTGCCCAAGCCTCTGTAAATAATTACGTCTTCAGTTAACTCTTTGTTGAATGTGCCATCTGCTTGCTGCCAACACAGTCACTGAGCCAAGTAGTTAATGGACTATTGCTATAGCCCAGGCTCTTATTAGATTTTCCTTTGGATACTTGAAGTCAATCACAATATTTTAAGTGTCAATTCTTTTTTTTTTTTAAAGTTTATTTATGTTGGTAGACTCAAGTGGGGAAGCACAAGTGGGGAAGGGACAGAGAGAGAGAGAGGGAAAGAGAGGGGGGGGTGGGGGGGAATCCCAAGCAGGCTGTGCACCACCGGTGCAGAACCCAATGTGGGGCTCAAACTCACAAGCCACGAGATCATGACCTGAGCTGAAGCTGGTCACTTAACCGACTGAGGCACCCAGGTGCCCCTAAAGTATTAATTCTTATACATATATATTCGTGCCTGCCCATAAGTAATATTTTTTCCTTAAAAAAAAAGTACTTAGTGAATAGTTAATGGGTGCATTTGAGAATCAGAAGAAAACTCAGGGCCATGGTTCTCAATTTGAGGTACTGAGAAAGTCGATGTTAGAGTAATTTTTGTGTTTGGAGTTTTTCTTTTTTTTTTTTAATTTTTTAACATTTATTTTTGAGAGACAGAGCAAGACAGAGCATGAGTGGGGGAGAGGGGGGACATAGAATCTGAAGCAGGCTCCAGGCTCTGAACTGTCAGCACAGAGCCTGATGTGGGGCTCGAACTCATGGACTGCGAGATCATGACCTGAGCTGAAGTCGGCTGGGAATTTTTTTTTCTTTTTTCTTTTTTTTTTTTTTTTTCTAGAGAGAGACAGACAGACAGATACTTGCTCTGTCTCTCAAAAATAAATGGTAAAAAAAAATTTTTAAAAAAAGAAAAACTCCAAACACAAAAATTACTCTAACACCGACTTTCTCAGTACCTCAAATTGAGAACCATGGCCCTGAGTTTTCTTCTGATTCTCAAATGCACCCATTAACTATTCACTAAGTACTTTTTTTTTTTAAGGAAAAAATATTACTTATGGCCAGGCACAAATACATATGTATAAGAATTAATACTTTAGGGGTGTCTGGGTGCCTCAGTCGGTTAAGTGACCAGCTTCAGCTCAGGTCATGATCTCGTGGCTTGTGAGTTTGAGCCCCACAGAGCACAAGCTGGGGAGGGGCAGAGAGAGAGGACAGAATCTGAAGCAGGCTCCAGGGCCTGAGCCATCAGCACAGAGCCAGATGATGGGCTGGAACTCAAACTGTGAGATCATGACCTGAGCTGAAGTCGGATGCTTAACCAACTGAGCCACCCAGTCCCCCTGGAGTATTTCTGTTTGCAAATGTCAGGAAAAAAAAACAAAAAACAAAAAACAAAAAACCTAACTCAAGTGGCTTAGGCAAATTTGGTGAAGTGTTAGGAATGTATGCTACTAGGAATTCCAAAAATAGAACTGGGTTCAGGGCTTCTTTAATTAGAGTTCCAGGGCTCTTTATTTCCCATCTCTCAGCTCTCTCCCTCCCTGTAGGTTGGATCCTCTAAGGGCTGCCTCTTCCCTCTAGAAAGAGGATGGCTTCCCTGGCTCAGGTAAGCCACTAGTCAGAGGAAATGAGCACATCTCTGGTTGGCCTAACAGCAGGACTAGAATTAGCAGTTGACTGGTCTGATTGTATTACTCATCCATTCCTGAACTAATTGGTGTAGCGAGGGGGTGCTAAGAACTAGAACGCTTTCATGAACCCAACCACACCTGAATCAATGCCATGGTCTACCACGAGGAAGGTAGTTCCCCAAATGAAATCAAGGGATGTTTACTACAACGTATGATCTCCATTCCTTGTCCCTACCCACAAATATAGACATGTCCCTCTGACAGCTTCATGTGGTTCTAGAATCTGGACAAGAGTGGTTGATGATTGAATATATTTAAAGCAACATTAAAAATAATCCATAATTTAAATGGATCATTCACTTGGCTGCAGTTACCAGAAGGTGGAAAGTGTGTGTGGATGGCCAAAGGAGGTTCAAAATGTATTCTGGAATACAGCTGGAGGGATTAAGAGTGCTCCATTGAAAGATGCACGCTAGACTAGCATTACACTCACAAACCCAAAGACAGGAAAAATGGTGGGAATGGATAGGATATTCTTTGAAGAGTCAGCATTTTTTTGAATAGAGATTGTCAGGTGATCTTCGTACTTTCTTCTAAGTAATTAAATAATTAAATATGTTTATGTGCTGTGTGCCAGATTTGTTCCTAGGCCCTAGGAATGCAGGAGTGACCACCACAGACAAAAGCTGAAGTTCCTGTGAGAGGAGACAGCACATAACAACCCCGAAAGGCTGGTATTATTATCCCATTTTACAGAAGGAAATAATCCCGAGACAGGGTAAGAGATTCTTTGTTGGTTTTTTGTGGTTTTCTTTTTGTTTTTTTACATTTATTTATTTTTGAGAGACAGAGACAGAGCACGAGGAGAGGGGCAGAGAGAGGAGACACAGAATCTGAAACAGGCTCCAGGCTCTGAGCTGTCAGCACAGAGCCAGACATAGGGCTCAAACCCACAGAATTACGAGATCATGACCCGAGTGAAAGTCAGACGCTCAATCAACTGAGCCACCCAGGCGCCCTGGGGATTCTTTTCAAGACACTTTAGCAGTATGTAGTAGTGGGACTTTGATAGTCCAGATCCAGGACTGTCTCACTTCAAAGCCTTTGCTTTGGCAGAAGAAAATAAAATTCAAACCAGGAGAAAAGCTTACCCAGAGGAGGGGATCAAATCGAGACAACAGAAGTGAGCCAGAAGAGAGAAATATTTAGAGAAGGGAAGAAAAGCAAGAAGAGAAAGAGAAAGGGTATGCTAGAATCCCCCTTCACCTGGGAAACACCCCAGGTAAGGCCAGCACAGGTCCTGGCTCTTCGACTGTAGTTCCTGTCCCTCCTCTTTCCCTGCAGTATGAAATTCCTATTCTACGATGAGAAAACTAAGGCTCAGAGCGATTAAATCTTTGCATTCCACCCCCCACCCCCAACCTTTTAGAGCCACGAGATAAGGATTCAAAAGAAAATATCCGGGAGTGATAAGTAAATACTGGCATATCTTTTTCATTTTTGTAACTGAAAATACAAGGTATTAGTTTTCTTTTTCTTGAAAGCAAATTTAAATTGTAACAATAAGTCAGACAGCACTGAAGGGGGGGTGGGGGGAGTAGGGGCGTAGGTTTCACGACACCAGACAAACTTCGTAGCTTGACTCACTGTTCCAGAGAGGGAGGGGTTAGCGATTTTTCGAGCACGATTGCGGTATTTCTCTCCCAGTAGTGAATTATTCTTGAGGCTCTGTTTTCCTAGGAGGAAGTGGAAAACAGAGGAAGGTGTGAGTGGTCCAAGAACCCCAGCCCCACCCCCAAGTCGTCAATATGCAGGCAGGCTTTTCCCGGAGAGAGGCCAGACATACCCTTCCTGGCATTTGTTTGGGGGCCCGGAATTTAAACTAATTCTTTTCAGAAATTTCTTTTTACTGTTATTTGGTAAAGGTGAGCGTCCAGATGGCCTGGCCGGTCTCATTTGCGTTTGAGTTTCTATTAAACCTTTCAAGAGTCCGGGATGATGACGCCACCCTTCTCTGCCAAATCCTGCAGTTTGGGTGAGAGGCGGGAAACCAGCCAGAGTTGGGCCGACTTTCCAGGATCGGGCTTTTCCGTAGTGTAAGACGCGGGCGGGCACGATCTGGTGGCAGTTTTGTCACCCACAGCTCAGTGACCTTGGGAGCAACTCTGAAGCTCGTCTGTAAACACGATGCTTTAGTTCCAGTCTAACCGTTCTCGTGGATTAAGTAATAAGTTTACGATCTAAATCTTATTTGGGGCAAACGGCTCTATCAGCGTTTGGGAGTAACAGCAGTGGTGTTATGAAACCCTAGTGTATCTGGAGATGAGGGAGAGGGGATCGAGGGTAACTTGGAGGTCGGCCACCCGGAAACACCCGAGGAAGCCCCAGGCCTAAGGCGACTGGAGCGCGGCAGCGTACGTCTCCACGGGCCAAGCGGCACCGCCAGAGCGCGCTCCCAGCAACCGCGATTCTCGTTGAGTTGATGGCCGCTACGTCACAGCCTCCTCCGTCTCTCATTGGGCGAGCCCGTCCAATCATGTGACTTCAGCATGGCGTATAAATAAGGGCGAGGAGAAGGCGGTGGTCCGCCATTTCGTGGACGCCAGGTCAGCGACAGCATCTGCGGGAGCCGGGCCGGAGGGGAGCGGGAAGCGGGAAGACCCATCCGAGGGTGTGTGGTTTTGAGCGTCTGCTTTGTAACCCAAGATTTCGGTAAGAGACCAGCGATTAAAGGAGTGCAGTGGGAAATGGCACTTAACAGGACCGCGGTGGGGCCAGGCCCAATGGCGCCAGGTTGAGACAAAGAGACGCCGCCGCCATTTTGTGACGTTCAGCATGGGGCGGTGGCGGGGGCTCCTGGCCCATCAGAGAATGTACCTCGGTCTCGAAGTGGAGGTGTTTATAATCTTCCCCTATCCGGGGGAGTGGGGGAGAGGTGGTGGTGGTGAACTGAGAAGTGGGATAACCCGAAAGTTGAGGCGGGATAGGGGGCCGCTAACCGAATTGTACTCCGGGCCGCGGCCTTTCAATTTATGGCGCCTTTTTTCCCCACCCCCACGTTTTCTTCGGAAGCTCAGGATTTTTTTCCACAGTCACTAATCAAGGCTGGACCTTTCAATCCATGTTACGTGATTTGTGTAGTCACCTGTATTTTCATCTTAATTTGACTTTTTACAGTCTTACCACTTTTTTTTTTTTTTTTTTTTAAACTGATCGGTCTTCCTTGAGCCACACTGTACTTGCAGCAGCTTACCTTTGATACTTAACTCCTGAAACTGCTCACAGCGAAGTTAAAAAAAAATCTCCAGCAATGGTTTGGTCTCAAGACTCCTGGGTACAGGGTGGGGTCATGCAAATAGGATGTGTCTGGACTAGTTTTTTTAATTGGATAAGCCCAGAGTGAGCAGAACGTGGTGTTAATGAGAAGCCCTTAAGCTGAGTTATTGGGTTCATTACTCTTTGCAATTGAATCTGTCCTACAAGTTGGTTAGATTCGTTTTGGAAGTGACTTGTACTGAAGTTCTAGCAAATATAAGCCCCCAAAGTGCAGTAAATTTTTGCACTAACAAATCCCCCCTGAAATTAACATAAGCTTCGTTTTAAAGTGTGCGGTTAAGTAGTATTTAGTACATTCTCAGTGCTGTGCAACTGTCATATCTGTCTAGTTCCAAAACATTTTTGTTACCTCCTAAGGAGACCTATTCCCATTAAGCAGCTGGTCTCATTCCCTCTGCCCTCTCACCCAGCCTCTGTTAACCATGAATCTGTCTCTGCGTTTACCTGTTGGATATTTTATATACATAGAATTGGAATATGTGCGCTTGTGTCTGGATTCCTAACACTTTAGGAATGAAACTGGTTAAGGTTTTAATTACACGAAGACACAGTAGTATCCCTTCGGTTATTAGGTTTGGTTATTACGTCTCTAGGATTCGGTTCTGCACAAGTTACTCTACCTTAAGTGCTTTATCTTTGATATTAGTTATAATAATTGGTAAAGTTACTAACTGCCCAGATTGTAAATGCTTCTTCAGTGCTTTCCACTCCCCCACCAATTTTTCCAGGAGGCATTTTTCTTCTTAATGCATTTTGTGCTGGCTTCCTGGTAGTTAGAGGTACAGATTAGAGAGAAATGGGTGCCTCAAGGGTAGTAATTGTTTGGTTTTTAGTGTTTCAGCATTCTTTTCTAAGGATCTTTTTTCACTGTGTAGGTTTATTGGGTAAATGATTAACATTTCGGGTAATTTTTTTTTAATTACAGAAATGCATCGTGATTCCTGTCCACTGGACTGTAAAGTTTATGTAGGTAATCTTGGAAACAATGGTAACAAGACTGAATTGGAACGAGCTTTTGGCTATTATGGACCACTCCGAAGTGTGTGGGTTGCTAGAAACCCTCCCGGCTTTGCTTTTGTTGAATTTGAAGATCCCCGAGATGCAGCTGATGCTGTTCGAGAGCTAGATGGGAGGTAATTTAATGACTAATGCTGATGACAAATATGTTGCTTGTGTTTTTTAATGTTTAAAATTCCTAGGTTATGTGACTTTTAGATAGCTTCTTGGCTGTCTGAAGTTAATGTTACTGGAGACTTAACATACGCCTCTTCTGCAAAGAAAAAGTTTTACTGAAGATCAATAGGAAGTAACTTTTTACTCAAGTGGCCATTGAAGAAAATGTTTAATGGTCGATTCTTGGTGGGTGGATGTTTGCATCCAAAATGTGGTTGAAGCATTTTAATCTAAACCTTCCACAAAGTTGTCACTTGTGGTGTCACCTTTGAATTGTTTCTGAAACAATTGTGAAATCAGATCTTTTCAAGTAAGAATGGCCACAATCCGATAATTCTCGTAGTTGGATAATGGTTGCATGGGCTTTATTGTACCATTATCTTTTATGTGTTTGAAATACTTACGAAGTGTGGAATATGTAGCTGTGTTTTGTGTGTTTAGTGTCCCATTAATGGCTGGTAAGTAACACCTGAGTTTTAAGAATGACCAGGTGCTGCCCTTCTCTCCTTCCTGCTTGTTGGAAAACCATTGGATTTCAGGAAACCAGGGGAAATGGTTAATCTTTAAGATCCAAAAGTTAGGGGATCTGAGGGTTGGCTGTAAAGCTGTAGAGAAGGTCATTTATCCAAGCAGATGGTAGAAACACATTTTTCCAGGTTCCCACCTCTTAATCGCTGGCCCAATAAAGGTGGTTTCTCTGAACAGATGTGAAACAAGAGGTGTAGGGTAACTTTTTTCCGACTTTCCTCAGCTTCAGTTTCCTAACGGGTCAGCTATTGTGTGATGATTGAGGGGAGATGGTGATGTAAAATGGCCAAAATGCTTTTGTTCACTGCTGTTGGCATGGAGAATTGGGGTTATCTGGGGAAGAGAAAGACCAACAATCTAGTAACATCAAGATCAGTAAACAAGTTCTGGGAGCTTGAAGTCCCAGCAGGATGTACAGATGAACTGGTTCTTTGAGGAAGAATCCAAGGTTTTCACACTTGTAACTTAACAAATTAACATTGAGCCCAATGATTTAGACTGGCTCTAACAAGGCATTAAAGCATAAGGAAGTTGGTTTTCTTTATTAGAAAAACTTGTTTTGCTATTAAGGATTCTACAGATGTTTCAGGTGTGTAGTTTACAGAAAAGGCTAAGTAGGAGTGCTTTCTTTTTGCTTTAGTATACACGGCTTTGCTCTTTTAAATTTAGTAATGTTTCTTTCCTTAGAACACTATGTGGCTGCCGAGTAAGAGTGGAACTCTCGAATGGTGAAAAGAGAAGTAGAAATCGTGGCCCACCTCCTTCTTGGGGTCGTCGCCCTCGAGATGATTATCGGAGAAGGAGTCCTCCACCTCGTCGCAGGTACTTGAGAGCGTGTTTAGAGGTATTGGTGTAACGGAGTAGCTAATAGGAGCAGGTATTTCTCTCAAAGTTTGTTGGTGGGTTTTAAACTTTGAAGAATCGGAGGTTTTTATGAAACATTTGCTGGGTGTAGTTTGGGGTATGTGAGTTGTGCTGAGTGTTGGCTTTTGTCTCTAGGTCACTGTTCATGTTGGTAGTCAGTAACTTCTATCTTGGATCTATCTTCTAGTTCATCTTCTAGTTGCATCTTTCCAAGTCTTCCCTTATACTTCAATTTAGGCCTTTTTCCATTTCTTGACTCCATAATGACAAACATTACATTCAACTCTAGCTCTTCACAAAAATGTGTTTTCTATTAGCACGATTGTAGTATTTATCAAACAGGCAGCTGTTGTAATGTTAAAACTGGTAAAGTAGAAATCATTCTGAAACTAACTTAAGTCACTGACCGATAAAGGGGGCTAAAAAAGTAATCCCAGTCATCTGTTCTTCAAAACCAAATAGGAGAGATTTCAGTTTTTTTATAATTGAAAATGGCATCATTCTTGGACCAGGCAGTATTGTCTGGATGCTAACTCCACATCTCCTCCAAAATAGTTTCTATAGGACTTAATTTACCTCTTACAGGTGAGTGAAGTCCTTCTAGGAGATAGGAGTTCAAAATCTTGCCCCTTTTGCTATTTTGAAAAACAAAACAACACACTGTTGCCCATCATAATAAAGAGTATTTGTTAGCTAAATAGATGGTTGTACTGATGGCTTGTTTTTCATTTTTTTTTTGTGCTTTTTGGTCCATCTATTAATAAAAATGAACCCCGTTACAGAGTCACCATCATGTCTCTTCTCACCACCCTCTGAGTCTGCATTAGCCAGTCAACTAGCCCTTTCAGCGTCATGTGACCAGCGCGCCCCATTCAGCTTGGCTGGTGTCGTTTCACATGACCCAGGCATGGCCAGTCGTCAGGTTGCACCGCCCTTTGGTTCCCGAGCATGCTGTTTTCTCTCAGCCTTCTCTCCAACCTTAACCAAATCGGCAGCAGCCACCTCGACCGCCCACACATTCCTGGCCAATCAGCTCAGCTGTTTATTTACCAAATGTCTTCACAACAACTACAGCAGCAGCCTTCGGCTAACAAAAAAGCAGGAAAAATCCACAACACCCCCTTCGCCAACCAACTAAATCCAACGCAACATCTGGCAAAACCTTTTCAGCAAATTCTTCCTGGCCGTCAGTCCGGCAGCCTCACCTCACCATTTCTAGCTTGTTGAAACCCAAAACTAGTAAGTTTTTCCTGCTTATACAGTTTACTGCTGGTTAAAATAAGGAGTAAGCGGCTTAAAGTAATTCTTTTTTCTGGATCAAAGGCTGGCTGTGCATAATTGAATGGTAACGTACATATATATTGCTTGAATAAAACTTTTAAGGGTGATAGGGAACTCATAATGTAACTAGACCTTCAGGTGAAACTTATTTGCATGTGTGAGATGCCAAACTAAAAATTTTAATAACTCCTAACAGATTTAGCTTTCTTTTCTAGCAAAAATTTGTTGAATCCTATCACCTTTAAATGGTTTTACTAACAGTTTTCAAATTTTAAATTTTGGGGGTAAAGTGGGCCAAGCTAAGGTAATTTTTATAAGCCTAAACACACTCTTTAATGTGACGATCACAAATGCAGTTCTAATGTAGCACTTAATGGCATCAGTATTTACACCTAGCGCGTTTTCACAAAATTACACTATCCACCTGGTACCTAAGTCTTGTCATGGACTTACAGGTTTGCATGGGTTCCAAATACTGGTTTATGGTACTGTTTTTGGAACTACTTGTGGGACTATATTTTGGTGTGGTGTTTGGGTAGTGAAGTTAGTTTGACATGAAGTTTTGCATTGGACAGATCTGCTGTGAAGCATTCTTTGTTAAAGTGAATCCATGGTTGGAATACCTGCTTTTCACTTGAGCTTTTGGTTCCTTAATCCTTCTGTGCCTTTTTTTCTTTTCTGTTTTTTTTTCTGTTTTGGTTTTTTTTTTTGTTTTGTTTTTGGTTTTGTTTTTGGTTTTGTTTTTTCGGTTTTGTTTTGTTTTTGGACGATGGGTGCCAGTTCTTCGGCACATTCACTGGGCCCAACAGTGAAATTGAAAAGTTGGGAAATGCCTCACGCCATAAATACTAATTGACAATTAGCCTAATTTTCCTGTTTCTGCTTTTAGATCTCCAAGACGGAGAAGCTTCTCCCGCAGCCGGAGCAGGTAAATAACTACCTTTTTTGGCCACTTTCAGAAAGTCATGTTTCTGCTGTTCCTGAGCTATGTTCCAAATGATGTGGTTAATGGTAAAAGACTGGCTTTAGTAATGAAAAAGTAGCATATAGAGCCAGTGTTAATAAGTTCCACGAGTGAACCAGCTTCTAGTTTTTGAAGACGACTTAGGATATTTGTTGTGCATAATTCTGAATGGCCCTATTTTTCTTTTTCCTCTGGTTTTAGGTCCCTTTCTAGAGATAGGAGGAGAGAGAGATCACTGTCTCGGGAGAGAAATCACAAGCCGTCCCGATCCTTTTCTAGGTCTCGTAGGTAAGATTTTTGATGACTTGATCATTTATAAATAACTTGTTAAAAAGAGAAGGTGATCTTCTTAGGCTGTTTTGATTTTTATTTTTCCCATAAAAACTTTATTCCCTGGTTATGTCACTGAGTTATGTATGTAACTTTTGGTTTTCTGTCTTTTAGCCGATCTAGGTCAAATGAAAGGAAATAGAAGACCAGTTTGCAAGAGGAGTGGTGTACAGGAAATAACTTCATTTGACAGGAGTATGTACAGAAAATTCAAGTTTTGTTTGAGACTTCATAAGCTTGGTGCATTTTTAAGATGTTTTAGCTGTTCACATTTGTTTGTCTCTTGGAACAGTGACACATAAAGATGTAATTCTCTATGATTTGAATGGATCATATGAGGCATGTAATATTAAGAGTTGTTACTTTACAATGTTCCCTTAAGCAAAATTGAATTTGCTTTGAAGTTTAGTCTTACATAGACTGATGATAAACCTATTAGCTCCTGCCCAGTTAAAGCTTGACATTTCATATTATGAAGACAAAACTGGCAAAAATTGAACAGTTTTTCCATAGCTGAGATAGTGTGCATGCAGCTGTAATTGAACAGTCTTTAAAAGCTGCTGTGAACCCAAGTCAGCAGCTAAAAATTAAGCTGCACTATTAAACTAGGTTAGAGGTTTAAAATAAAATGAATCCTAGTTGTCTTCGTACTGGGCAGAGGTGGTCCAGTTGGTGTAGAATTGGAAGTTTCAAGAAAGTTTACTTTTGCTTTAGGTCATAAGTTCATTTTAACAGGATTGCTGTGTATGAACACACAGCTCTATGTAACATTCTCTCTTTGGAAATTTGAAACTATTCAAAATACCAGTGTCCTGCCAGTTTAAGGGTACATTGTAGAGCTGAACTTTGAGTTACTGTGCAAGATTTTTTTTCATGCTGTCATTTGTAATATGTTTGTGAGAATCCTTGGGATTAAAGTTTTGGTTACAAATTGTTGTTTAACCTGAAAGCCTGTTTTTCCTTGCAAAACTAAAATCTGTGAGCTTGGTATCAAGTCCAGGTATAACATTCCTATTGGAAGCCATACTTATATTTTCTTGTAAAGTGCTTTTGAATTAATAAAATATTAGCATAATTGTGTAATAGTCGAACCCACTATTACCATAGTTCTTCTTGTCCCATGGAAATCTGTTGGTTACACAAATCTTAAACACAATTGAGGCTGAAGGGAATTCTTGGTGTCACCTAAGTGATCGTACTTAACCATTTTTTAGGAGTAGGAGCCAGTTCAAAGAGCGTGATACTCCGTGACCAACATCTTAAAGTATAGCAACCTGGTACATTATAACCCAAAGTGGCCCATAGAAAAGGCTTTATCATTAGCATGAGACCTTCCACAAAGCTTTAAAAATTGCTTCCATTTTATATAATTAGAGGTGTTGCATGGAAATTCTAAATTGATCCATTATGATGTAAATTTCACTATATGGTTCAAATGTAACGGTGCAGAATTGAATATGGAGGCATGCATAACCTTCCTCTTAGAAACCCAGAGGAGTTGTAATTTCAAATTTTTGTGCGATTAGATTAAATCATAATGCAACTACCTTGTGGCTTAGTTTCCTTAAATGTGCTACTTAAAGATAGTTTTGGAATATGCTATACTGACTTTCTTTAATTTGAAAGAAGTCACTGCATTGAGTTCAGTCTGTAAAGATACTTTATAAGGTGTAGGGAGGGCCTAAATAAATTTCCAGTGGTCCTTACTAACCTTTCATGCAGATACCAACAAAGGAAGATTGGTGTCACAAGGTAGAATTCAGATTTGGGATGAGCCTTCTTATAGAAGATACTTACGACTCTTGATGTACTGGGAGCTCTGGCTTTGGGCCTTTTGTCTTTTGGCATTTCCTCATAGCGTTTTAAAACTTGTTCAGAACAAGGCAAGATCCTAAAGGTCATGGAAGTAATATGGTACATCACTAATTACTTCGGACATTGATAGGGATGTTTTTGGCAATATACAACTTGCAAAGTCCTAAATTGGATTTCTGTAAAAAGGAGATAGGTCATGGTTATAATGTGGCTTATACAGAACTTAAGATAAAGTTGATCTCAGGGAGTTATCCTGACTTCTAGGCCAAATTTGCAGTCACTTTAACCAGAAGCCCCAGCAATTTTATGGCTTGTGACAAAAAATAATGGAGGATAGACACTGTTAAAAACCTTATTGCACACTTAGCTGTGGCCATTAAAAGTTCTGGCTACTCTAATTTCAAAAATTAAGTTTCATTAGCCAACTGCGTACTGTGTCCTGAATGGAGGAGTATAATACTGCAAGAGGTCAGTCACAAAAACTGACCTCTTAGTGTAGTGACTGCAGGTGTTCCCTAGAGGTCACTGTTAATCCTGGGTGGTAATTGAAGGAAACAGAAGGATTGTTAGTTTTATGCTTTTTCAAAATGATTATCTGTAGTTCTCACTTAATTGTGGGCTACTTCTGACCTTCATGTCTTAAGCAGAAAGGTGAAGATAAATTAGCCAGAGAAATTTGAATTTTATCAGATTGTAGATACCTCTTATCTACTGTTTATATACTTTTAATATTTCCTTACAAAGGTGTGGTCATTAGATGGCATCTCTTTTAGTTGGACTCACCTATATCTGGATGAGAAGTCCTGCTTTTTTATTAGTTAATATGGTTCATATTATTATAATTCTTTATCAGGAATGGTGTTGATCATAGAAGTTTTTTAAAATATACACAGCCTGTTGCCAGGCTCATTTGCTTTTTTAAGAGTAAGCACTGTGTTACTTGGAAGAGTTAGGTGATAAATGTCCCTGATTAAGACCACTGGTGTAGTACTTTTTATTTTCAGAATCCTCAACACAATTTAGTTGACAGATCTAGTTGGTGGTAATGTCTTTCAGTTGTATATTTTTGTACTAGACTTCTGGTTTTTCTTTTTCTTTTTTTTTTTTTTTTTTTGAGAACAAAAGACTTCTGATTAAAGTAGCTGAAGAAAAACTGGGTTGGAGTATATTTTTATCAAAACAACTGATAGTGTTGAATTCAGTTTTCTGTGTCCTCACAAATTTTCTTCATCCTATTAAATATTCCTTGGATACCTCAAAAGAATTCAGTTGTACAGCACACTTGGGAGGTTCTGAGAAGACATCATTGAAAATTTGTCTTTTGATAAACCTAACATCACCTGCTTGATTTTTTTTTTTAAATTGGGATTGCAGAAATTCATGATACAGTTTTTAGACTCCTTCAGTATCTCAGTTCTTGTTAATCCTTCAGAACATGTAACAGCCAAAAAGTTTCCCAAACTAACAACCTGAAATACATGTGTATAATACTACTTTACTTTTTCTTCCATTCTATGTGACATACATAACATTGTATATTAAGGATTGTTCTACTAAAGTCTTAGAAATGGGGTCATTTAGTGCCTTTACTACAACTTTTGGTGCAGGTATATACTTGGTT
Organism: Panthera pardus; assembly: GCF_024362965.1. Taxonomy (NCBI): domain Eukaryota; kingdom Metazoa; phylum Chordata; class Mammalia; order Carnivora; family Felidae; genus Panthera; species Panthera pardus. The sequence continues at coordinate 144,927,755 of NW_026526732.1, read as the reverse complement.
TTGAGAAAGTGAAACTTTCTGGAAACGTTACTTGCTTCCTAGTAATTTGGAGAGGTTCTTCTATGGAGAATATTCTTTGCAGAGCACAGTTGAGCTCTTCAGAAAAATAGTACATAGGCGATTTTTACTGCTTTTATTTTTATTCTTTAATCTCTATTACTGATAAGGGGCTCAAAGTCAAGTCCTGCCCTCTACCCACTGAGCCAGCCAAGTACCCTTAACTCTGCTTCACCTGTAAATGGCACCTTTGTTTCAGTATGTATCTCACTGAGATTTCATATGGGGCAAGTTACTATCCTTCCAGGGGTGGGTTTTTTGTTTTGTTTTTTTTTTTTTTGTAACCATCCGAACTGCAAATTAAAGCCAAGGGGGAAGGTTGCTTAATGCTAATAGCCCATTCCAGCTGGCTCTCTGCCTCCAGAATTTCTTTATAGATAAAAACTTTAAACAGCAACAAAAAGATTCAACAAGAGTGCTTTACAAACAGTTATAAATTGGAATGTAAATTTGTCATTCAATTGTTTTTGTGTCCTACTTTTCTTCTATGGTAGTCCAAGACCCAGGGACTTTGTGGAGTGGGATTCAAGGATACACAGTAGCTCAGTATCTAGCAAGTAGTTGTTTGACCTGAGTTCAAGAGTGAGACCTAAGCTTCACTAATTTCTTAGTGTTTCATCCATTTTAGGATGACTTGAGAGCTATTGTTTGTAGGGCTTCATGTGGCCTACAAGAAAGGTTTTTGGACATGGCATGAGGTGCAAATCTTTAGTTGAGGGATCTTTGAAAAGTCCCTTAGCAACAGAGGAAAACAAGTGAATTGGATCAGATGGCAAGGTGTTGGGACTAAAAGTGGAGCTCATAGATAAGCAAAGGCCATAAGGAATCAGGTGAAGAAATGAGTACCTTAATCATAAAGTAGGAGTTGAGGGTGTAAGCAATTGAGTGTGCAAACTGCATTAGGGTTTGGAGGTAAAGGATTCTATAACCATGAATTGGAAGTAGTTCCAAGTCAGGATTTTTGACTTCTTCTGGTTGTACTACCAAATAAACGGGTGTGGGATAACTTGTTCATTGTCCTGGCTGGACGCTGAGAAGTTGATTGATGTATCAGATTGCATTAATGGCTGGCTCCTACATTCCAGCTGTCCGATTCAACGGGGACAAGAAATTGAACTGGCAGTCCTGGTCGGACTTCAGTTGGCAATGTATATAACTGTCCACCCGACATGAAATTGACTCCCCAGGAGTGAGGTTGGGAGCAGAAGCTGCGTTCTTTGTGGATAGTAAGGAGTGGATGAACACACCTATCATTTGGAGGGGCTAGGAACCCATGCTTTAGAGTGCTGGATGCTTTGGTAAGGACTCTTGCAGTGGTCAGGAAAGAAAGTTTTTTGAGTACCACTCTGCTGAACATCGTGCGGGGCCTTTTTCTTATGTGATGTTGAACCACTTGAGAGGTGAATAACAGGGAAGAAAGTTCTCACACATTCCTCATCCTACTAAACAAGTAGTGTATTTATAACCCAGGCCAGCCTTGACTCGAAAGCCCTTGTATTCCGTTCTACACCTTAGCTTTCTCAACCCGTTCATAAGCTGCAATTTTGTCATTCAGTTGATTGTCAGGATTTGGGGCTTCTCGCTCTTTAATCTTGAGAGCGCAGGGGAGGGGCAGAGAATCCCAAGCAGGCTCTGCACTGTTAGCATGGAGCCCGAAGTGGGGCTCAAACTCCCGAACTGAGATCGTGGCCCGAGCCTCAAGAGTTGGATGCTTAACTGAGCCACCCAGGTGCCTCTGGGGGCTCTCTTTTTAATTGCAAACATATTCATGGCAAAACGTGTAAATTGTATGTGACCTCTGGTTTTTTTAGGGGTAACTTGGTAAAAGGTGTGTGTCCCCCCCCCCCCCTAGAAATTTAGATACATGGGATGAACCAAGTACTTATTTTGAGAGGGACAGCGTATCTCGCATCAGCGCAGAGCTGGATGTGGGGCTTGACCTCATGAGCCAGGAGATAATGACCCGAGCCAAAATCTAAAGTCAGATACTCAACCGAGTCACACAGGTGCCCCATGATGAGCAAGTATTAATACAGCAAGAAATGCTAACCATGTGTCCAGGTTGTCTTTTTTACACACCTGAAGCCTGCATATTTGAGGTGTATATACTAAATGTAGTACATGCTGCCATCTGAGCAGGTACCAAAAGCAGTCAGCTAAGATTTCTTGCAAAGGACCACTGAATGTCCATGTTGTCCTTGTCTGTGGAAGACAAAGCTGTACATCGTGAATAGGTTGACACTGATGTGTCTGAGTTCGTTATTCACCTTGTGAGTGGTTTGAAGCTACGGGTAGTTGCTGTGGCTACTCTGGTCTAGTCTTGACATCACCCTAGTTTTAACTCTGGAATGTGAGCAACACTGGTGCATGTGGCATCTTATAGGCAAGGAGCGGTAAATTTTGGGGCCTTTTAACTTTAAAAGCTTATTTTTGAGAAAGTGCAAGTAGTGGCAAAGAGGAAAAGAATCCCAGGCCAGCTCCACACTTGTCAGTGCAGAGCCTGATGCAGGACTGCAACGTATGAACCATGAAATCATCTGAGCTGAAGTTGCACGCTTAACTGAGCCACCCAGGTGCCCCGTTAACCATCAACCTAATAGAGAAAAATGCACAATTTATTTTTAATGTTTATTTTTGAGACTGCAAGTGGGGGAGGGGCAGAGAGAGGGAGATGCAGAATCTGAAGCAGGCTCCAGGCTCTGAGCTGTCAGCACAGAGCCCAACACAGGGCTTGAACACATGAGCTGTGAGATCATGACCTGAGCCGAAGTCGGTTGCTTAACTGACTGAACCACCCAGGTGCTCCCCTTTCTTTCTCTCTCTCTCTTTTCTTTCTTTCTTTTTCTTTTTCTTTCTTTCTTTCTTTCTTTCTTTCTTTCTTTCTTTCTTTCTTTCTTTCTTTCTTTCTTTCCTTTCTTTCTTTCCCTCCCTCCCTCCCTTCCTCCCTCTTTTTTCTCTTCTCTTCTCTTCAAGTGGACTCTTCGGGAAAACAATGCAGGCGAATTCCTTGGCTGGACAAAGCTATTGCAGATTCAAGAAAGCACCTTCTCTGGCTTCAAAACCAGGTGGTTCAAGTTAGGAGTCTATCGTGCAACATTTCTTATTTGCTTGGGGGAAAAAGCAGGCACATCTCAATGATTGCTTACATTTTGACAGTGGACTTGTTAATTAAAGCTATTTAAAATTTTTAATTTTAGCAGGGAGAGGGAGAGACTTAACCCAGCATGGAGCCTGCCATGGGGTTCTATCTCATCACCCTGAGATCATGACCTGAGCCAAAATCAAGAGTCGGATGCTTAACTGAGCCACCCAGGAACCCTGATTAAAGCTACTTCATTGTCCACTAGCAGCTGCAGTCTACTGACCTGGAAGAATGCTCCATTCTTCAGATGATTATGATTAATTCTCAACGGATGAAAGGAAAGGTTAAGTTCTTACCATGTGCCTCATCCAAGACTGGTTCCTAAACCAGGGCCAACTTTTTGGGTTTGATGGCAGTTGACAGGAAGAAAATGATTAAGAGAGATGATTAGTTATAAGGCAGATGTGATCATCCCACTTTATTGAGATTGAAGTACAGAGACGGCTGGGCAAGTTGTCCAAGGTTGCAGTCCAGTAGTGATTGAGCTGGAAGGGTGTAGCCCAGGTTGCAGGACCAGGCATGGGTTAACTGGAAGGGGTCTTAGAATCCATAGTTCCAGTGTTACGGCTAGAGGTGAGAAGCTGAATTTGCCCAAGGTGACAACAAGGATACGTTGGCAGAGCTGGGACAAGGACTGCCTCAACAGCTAATCCAGTGCTAGTTTCAGGGAGCATCATAATGTTAAGGCCTTCAGGCTTTGAAGCCAGTAGTCAGGATTGGAATTCTGGCTTCCTTGCTTCTAGCTCATGACTTTGGACCAGCTGCATAATCTCTAGGGTTTCATTTTCTCATCCGAAGAACAGAAATAGAAAACAACTGCTTCCTGTTACTATCTTGAGAATGTAGTAATGTGACATATATGTGTCACTCACCATGTGATGATACACTGCTTAGTTAGTAATAGCCTCACACTTGTATGCAGTAAGTACCCAAGGAATGACTTTTTAGTGAAACTGACTCCTTTATGGTGCTGGGTAGGCAAGAGTGCCCCCAGTTCATTCTTCACATTCCCCAGTACATACAATGTGTTTCTACTGACCCTGGTCCTTTACCAAGTTTTGAGTCTGTACAGTTTGAAGGGATGGACTTCAGGGGTCCAAGGTTAAGAGAGACCTCTGTGGTTAAAAGGATCTGGGCAGATTTCAAGAAAGGAGCTTCTGAAGTCCTAGGGATATAGGGAGGTGGGTGGGAAAGATAGGATGAAGGGTTAGAGGAGTGTTAGATGGCTCTTTAAAAAATGGATTTTCAGGGCACCTGGGTGGCTCGGTTAAGCATCCAGCTCTTGGCTTTGGCTCAGGTCACGATCTCACAAGTTTCATGGGTTTGAACTGCACTGGCAGTGCAGAGCCTGCTTGAGATTCTCTCTCCCTCTCTCTGCCCCGTCCCCATTCACTATTCCTCTCAAAATACATAAACCTTAAAAAAAAGGTTCATCTCTGGCATCAGCTAAGAAAAAAATACGGGTTTTCAGGGATGCCTGGGTGGCTCAGTCAGGTGAGTGTCTTTTGATTTCCGCTCAGGTCATGATCTCATGGGTTTGTGAGATCAAGCCATACCTCATACATCGGGATGGATTCCTGCTTGGGATTTTCTCTCTGCCGTTCCCCCACTTGCAAACACATGCATGTTCTCTCTCTTTCTCAAAATAAATAGACTTGGAAAAAATAAATAAAAATGGGTTTTCAAATTAGTCCAGTCTGGATTCAGATTTCCATCTTTTGGCTGTGTGCCTGGGGCAAGTCACTTATTTTCCTTAATTTCTTTCTTGTAAAGTTGGGGATAACAAAACAGACCTAACATGGTATCATTGATGAGTCTGTAGGTCAGTGACTTTCCACTCTTTGCCTACATATTGGAATCACCTGGAAAACTTCTGAAAAATCACTAACACCTGGACCCTGGTCCCCAGAAGTCCTGATACATTTTATCTGAGGTGGGAACTTGATGTCTGTACACTTTAAAAGTTCCTCAGGTGATTCTAAAGAGCAGTAAGGATTAAGATCTACTGATCCCACAGTCGTCCTATTGGTCTATTTGTCTTTTCCTTACCCCAGGCCTCCCTTGTATATGGAACAAAGCCTATCCATGCCCTTGGCCTGGGATCCTTCCCACTGGCCATACCCTGTGCCCATCCCTGTTCTTGCCTCTTAATCTTGCAGGGAGAAGCAGCTTCTGTAGAGAGGCTGTGGGGCTGGACTGAAAATCCAGCGTCCCTTAGGCACCTGCTCTGGTGTCACCTATCAGCTGGATGAGATTGTTGTCACCAGAAAATGGCACTTTGCTTGAGCCTTCTTTCAGCACATTCACAGTGTTGGTGTTGGGGATATCCCCTTTGAGCAAGGTGTGGAGAGAAAAGGTAGACAATCAGACGGAAAGGGAACTCAAATTATTGTATGCTGAGCACACGTGTGGTGCTTTTTCTCATTACCAACTATGATATTGGGGTTATTATTTCCCATTACTCAAGAAGCTTAGATAGGTACAGTAAAAAATAAAAAAAAATAAAAAATAATTGTAAAAGATCCTTGACTATTTGAAAGTGAAGTCCATTTTCTATGTTCATTATAAAAAAAAATCAAGATGAAGCCTTAACTAAGATTAAAAAAGGAAAGCATTTTATTAAAGGTATGTATTTCTTTACGAAAGTCAGGTGTAACTGCCAGAAGACATAAGTCAGATGCTTGAACCTGCTTGAAACCATTCCATACTTGCCTTACAGGAAAATGAAAGTGAAGGCACATGTAGACACCAGAATAAAAACTGGAGCCAGGAAGTCATGAGAGATTCGTTCAGACTTACTTGAATATGATAAGAGGTGGGGGTAAGGATAACATGCCAAGACAACACACTGATGAATTGGAGAAATGAAGTACACACAGTGTTCTCACGGATGTGCTGGGCCTTAACACTGTAATGTCAAAAATAACTTCCTTATCACATGGAGTAGGGGGAGGGGAGTAAATGATGAGTACCTGTCCCCTGGGTTTAGGAGGTTTTTAAGTGAAATGATACATGCTCAAAACAGTTCCTGGCACCAAAATATTGTGTATTAAATAGCACATATCCCTTGATAGAAGAAGAGGAATAACTGGAATTAGGAATTAGGAAAAATTGAGTAGTCTGAATGCACAGGGCAATTCAATTATTTCTAGACAATGTCTTTATTCCATTTACTCATTCTCTTTAATAATGGCCTTATCCAGGCACCTTTCATACTATGTACCTGACCCATATTGACCCAGTCCCACGACATGGGCAATCTTTTGTGTGCCAGACATCTAGTATCTCTGTCCCCTTCCCCTAAAGCTGGTTATGCTCCGTGACCAATGGGACAGTCCTAAAAACACCACATCAATTCCCCAACCACCCACTAGGAGGCATTACTACCCCATTGAGAATACTGGGCCAAATTCTTTGCCTGAGGTCACACATTTATTGCATGGTAGAACTGAGACTTCATTGATTCCAAAGTCTTTTCCACTGTGACGATAACACGAGAGACAGTAATAAAGACAATAGAATAGTGAGCGCTCCTTGCACTCATGTGTCGATGTTTTGGTATTTTAGATACACCTTCCACCAGTTCACTTAAACCTCACCACTTGAGGGAGGTTCTGCTATCACGTTTTGCAGATGAAGAAACAGAGGCTTAGGTCCAAGACCATGTTAAGTGTTTTGTATAGAAGAGGCTGTACTTGAGCTGAGTGCTGAAGAATGGGATTTGGGTACAAAGCTAGTTATATAAAGAAAAAAGCCTCGTGTCAAAGGCAAGAGGTTTCAAGGTTCTCTGCGGACTAAGTTTAAGACCCTATGAATTTGTCCAGGGATTAGAATTGGAGATGAGTGGAAAGTCTGAGCCAGAGGAGGAATTAGAGGTTATTGGGGATGGTGATTTTCAAAGGTGAAAACTAGCCCAGTGTATTTTTGGAAAGAAATCTTCTATAAGAAATATAAATTGCATAAAACAGTTTAGATGATATTGCTATAAAAAGTGTAAATTCTGCTGGATAATACTGGCTTATAAAGACAAGAAAAGTAATGTTTTGATGAATGCAGTCTTAGATTGACCTTAGAACCCATTTTTTCCCGTATTTTGGTCATAGAGAGAAGTAAATGCAAATGATTACATTTTTTAACATGTTGCAATTCCAGAAGTGACAGGGAAGTCTACCCCAAAACAACCTAAAAGCACAGATTAACTTCAGCATGTTAATATGCACATGGTTGAATAGGTTTTATCTTTAACAAAATACTTTAAGAAAATCGTTCGACCTATGTGTATATACTTTAAACACAAATGTCTGCGAGACTCGTGCAGCACGGATGAGAAATCCTTCTGCTGCCCAACCCTTTACTCCACACTTGGAGGGCCTGAAGTGAAGGGTTGTGGGGGAGAGAATCGCTCAGATGCATGGAGCCCAGCTGGAGCCATCTCCCGGCCCTCGGCCTCCTGACTCCTGGCCCAGAGCTCCTCTGAGTGACCAGTCATGACATCTGGTATGGCAGCGTGCCGCCGCCTGGCTGTTCAACCCCTCACCCGAGAGGGCCCTGGCCGCTTGCCCATCTCCCTGGCAGATAAAGCCTCAGACAGAGAGCAAACAGTCCACGGCTCCAGGAGTCGGTGCAGGTCAGATTCAGGCGGTGGTTTGTGTCCCTGCCAGCTTCGAGGCGGTCCCCCGATCCTCTGCTCCACTGTATCACTTCCTTACTGTGGCCAGGTTGGAACTCTTGAGCAACAAACAGGCGGACACCTGTGGGTGGAAGAATGGTACCGGCTCTTTTAAGGAGGGTTTTCTGGGCCACAGAAGGCCTCATCTTACCCATTCCCCTGGGCGGCTCAGACATTGCCCCATCAGCCTCGGTTTCAGTATCAGGGTGGGGCAGCGTCTTGGGTGGGGCGCTGTGTTGCCAGGGTGCAGACGTGTGTGTGTGTGTGTGTGTGTGTGTGTGTGTGTCGGCGGCAGGTGGTGACTCTGGAGCTTGGGAGAACAGGTGGGCTGCCTACCCCCGCCCCTCCACGGGATTTCAAAAGCCCCATTGATCAGTATTTGCCCTTTGAAAGAAGCAGTCTGCATATACATGGCAGGACATTTCGAGATTTAACTTGCTTTTTTTTTTCCTCCTTTTTTCAGAAAAGCATTTATATTAAATCGTTACTAGATGTTTCTTATCACAGTATAATTAGAGATTTGGTTTAGAGAATGCACTGTGTTGCTACTGAAGAGAAGGAGAATACCACATGCAAACAATGCTTTTACACAGAAATACTTTTTTTAAGTTTTCTTTTTAAGTTTATTTGAGAGACAGAGAGAGAGCATGAGCAGGAGAGAGGCAGAGAGAATCCCAAGCAGGCTCTGCACTGCCAGCGTGGAGCCCAACGCAGGACTTGAACGCACAACCACGAGATCATGACCTGAGCCAAAACCAAGAATGGGACACTTAACCAATTGAGCCACCCAGGCACCCTTGAACTTACTTTTAAAATATTTGTTTCTGGGGCACCTCTCTCTCTCCTCTCTCTGTCCTCCTCCTCCTCTGCTCTCTCTCTCTCTCAAAAATAAATGAATAAACTTAAAAAAAAAATTAAGTTCATACACAGAAACCTTTGGCCGGACACAAGACTGTTCTTTAATAATAAATGAACCTGACCTGAGGTGGAGGAAGCAGGTTCCCAGAGTGTTGCTCGGATGGGGAAGGCTTTTCTCAGAGGCTCTGTGGTCAGGTTGCAGGAAAGGAAGAAGGTTCTGCTTTTCCCAGAGTTGGAAGTCTGACCTTGATAAAAGTGCTGTGCATTTGAATGCCCGCTCCTGGCGCATCACCGGGGCCTTGGCCTCGTGATGGCAAGGCCTTTGGCGGCTCTGGGAACTCAGTCTTTGGAGTCGAGAAGGGGGAGCCCCACTGCTTCCATTCCAGGCTTGTTGAGACAGAAACCTGAGGTAACAGCGTGTAAAGCATCCACAAGAGGTGCAGAGGAGTCCCCGAAAGTTGCCGAGCTCAGCATTTTCCCCTCACATCAGCTCTATTCCATCCCTTTTAATTACGCACATTTAATTCAAAGGTAATCCATGATCATGGTAGAAAAATTATAGAACACCTAACAAAAAGAATAAAGTGATCCAATAGCTTCTGCTTTTTACAAGTAGGTTTTGTTTTGTTTTGTTTTGAATCCTGTTTTCTTGGGGCACCGGACCGGGGTGGCTGTCGGTTTGAAGTGTCCAGCTCAGGTCATGATCTCAGGGTTCAGTTTGTGAGTTCAAGCCCTGCATCTGGCTCTTTGCTGTCAGCGCAGAGCCTGCCTTGGATCCTCTGTCTCCCCTTCTCTCTGCCCCTCCCCACCCCCCCACCCCTGGCTCTCTCAAAAATAAATAAAAACATTTAAAAAAATCCTGTTTTATTTTGTGTGTTTGGAGTAGGAAGTTTCTTCATTAGTGTTTACAGGGTGTGAGAGAGGTGATATCATGGCCCCACTTTACAAATGAGGAAACTGAATTCTAGAAAGAGGAAGTGCCTTCCCCAAGGTCACAAAGATAGTAGGAAGGTTAAGTCGGTTTTTTAAAACTCCCCAGCTTCTGAGCCCAAGCCCAGCACTTGTGTCAGGACCAGGAGGGGCCTCAGAGGTGGGTCTCAGCCACCCATCCCTCGCAGGGAGCCTGTGCCCAAGATTTCACACTCCCCACTGAAGACGAGCTCCTGTTCGTGGCCTGCCCAATCCTAGAGTCCCGGGAGTGGGCAGGTCGTGGAAAAACACCGCAGTTAGGTGGGGTTTTTAGGCACCTCCTTTTTCTTTCCCACGTTTTGTGCTGTCCTTAGGCCTGCCAGCACATAAGTGCTGTCCTTCTGAGCTTTTCCCTCACTTTAAAGGGTGCTCTATACCCTGTGTTTGCTCTTTTCTGGCCTTTTCTTCTAGCTGGCTGTCGGGGGGTTCCCAGCAAATATTTCCATTGTTTTCTAAAAGAAAGAAGCCTGTGCTGTTTTAATGGCTATAGTAACAAAGGTGCATTGTTTCCATGGTTAAAATTGTGCATGGAGGTGGGGGTCAAGTTGTTTCCTGAAATCTACTATGATAATTCTAAAGAACGCCGAAAAGATAGAGCCATCAGCCCGGGAACCCTAGTTGTGTGATGATCGTAAGTAGTCGTGTGTGATGTAGGCCCCGCCCTATGCTGGTCCGAGTGGTGCACAAACCTACCTCCTGTGTCAAACGTGGCTGGCAGATCTGGTAGCCCTGAGGGTCAGGTGAAAGATGACAAGAGACCTTCATGTACTCGGCTTGCACCTCTGTAGGAGGCAGCAGAGCTGGAGGTGGCACGGAGCTCACGTGGCGGCCTGCATCCCCTCCGGGCTGTACCTGGAGCAGAAGGACCACGGTGCTCTTCCTTCCGCTGGAGCTCCGACCCGGCCTCCCTTACTGCTTCAGGCGCGGGTGGCCCTTGAGAGACAAGTGTGCCACGCTAGGACCAGAAGGCCCACAAGGTCCTTTCCAGCATTGACATTCCAGGATTTGGCAACTCCCCCAAAAGAATGAGGTGGTTTCTTTGGAACGATGGCAGAGGTCCAGACAGTCCTCTTCCCGGAGGGGAAAGGAAAAATGTTAAATGCACACAGTGGGGGACAAGTCATTTCAGGCCACATCAGGCTATATAACAGGCATTTTGTTCTACAGGGATCGGGCAACTGCTAGCATTCGGTCAAGATTGGAAGAGTCTCTTAAAACTTAGTGCTCCTGCAACTTTGTTCAGCGTTACTGCCCATTGTACAGATGTGGAAACTGAAGCAAACTTAGCCCAGAGGAAATGGCACAGCCGGGACTAGAACCCAAGGTCTGACTCGTCGGGCCCACTCTCTTCTGGCACATCCCTGCTGAATGTATATGCTACTAACAGGCCTGACCTTGGGATTCGGGGCGGCTCAGAGGCTGCCTGGCGAACATGAACACCCACGAACCCCCCGGAGGAAGCAGGTTCTTCCTTAGAAGGGGTCACGGTATGGGAGAAGGATGCCGACGAAGACCGAAAAGACCACCAGGGCCAGCGGCTGTCTCCACAATGGCCCCTGGGTCACCTCGCATCAGATCAGCAGCGAGAAGGTTTTGCGCAACAACTTCAGGTTGCACACTGGGGATTGAGGTCCTGTGTCTGTCTGCGGGGGGAAGGGCACAGTATTCAGAGTCTGGAGACCTGGAATTGGCTCCCGGCAATACTACTAAGCAAGCCTGGGCAAATTGCTTTGCTCCTTGGACCTTGGTCTTGTCGTCTGTAAAATGGAACTAATTACACTACTTCATAGGGTTATTATAGGGTTTAAATAAAAACAGCAATAACCTTACTGAACGCTTAGTAGGTGCCAGGCACTGTTCACCTGTATTAACTCATTTAATCTCCCCCTCAGACAGTAGGTGCTATGGCTATCTCCATTTTTATTAAAAAAATTTTTTTTAGTTTATTTATTTATTTTGAAAGAGAAAGCATGGCAGGGGGGCGCAGGGAGAGAGAGGAGAGAGAGAATCTCAAGCAGGCTCCACACTGTCAGTGCAGGGCCCAACACGGGGCTCGAACAGAATGTGGGGCTCGAACTCACAACCCCGAGATCAAGAGTCACACGCTCTGCTGACTGGGCCAGCCAGGCACCCCACCATCTCCATTTTAAGAATGAAAAGTAATTTGTCCAATGTCCCGTAGCAAGCGGGGAAGCTGGAATTGGAACCTAGACAGCCTGGCTTCGCAGTGGGTGTTCAGTAGGAATCTCAGAGACTAAATAACATTCTAGGGCTGGTGAATCCTAGACAACAGCTTTCAAAGACTGTTTAAGGTAGAAGAAACCTTCGAAGGGCCCTGGGTTAACCTGTTATTTACTGGATGAGGACACGGTCAGAGGGCGAAAGACCTGCCAGAGCTCTTGGTAAGTCCCGCAGAGCTGAGGTGAGGACCCAGGCCTGCGGGCAGCCGTGCCTCATCAGGGTGCCATGGCTCACAATCCTGAGGGTCTGTTCTAGGAAACATAACTCGGTGCAGTCACTTCCATTATCATCAGCGCAGAGAGTCTCAGTGAACTCTTAAGGCACTACCACTCTCTCACATGTTGTATCCATTGATCCTGTCCCCAGACACGTTAAATAACGTGCACCTAAAGAGGGTAATAAAAGAACAAGGCACTACGCGATGCTCCATGCTTGGTGGCAATACGCGCCTACAAAACCCTGCACTGCAGAATGCATACAAATAAAAAGATATCCTAGGATGGCTGCCTCTGGGGCAGGGAAATGGGAGGGACTCATAGAGTAAAGGGGAATACATAAAACGAGAGGGGACTAGCCAGGACTAATGATGACCGTGAGCCATCACCTAGGGAATAGAATTAACTCATCCCACGGCAGCAAAGGGCCAAAAATAAAACTGAGTAAAACTAAGAGACTGGATGAAATCACTTTGCCTGAAACACATTGGCTCTGGGCTCAAGGAGGAAAGGTGGGGACATATCCTGGATTGCCTCACAAAGACAGAGGCCTGGAAGACTGTCCTTGGACACAACAAGTGAGGTCAGGGGGTCAGTCTGTCACACCTACCTCTGAGCTCAAGCTCCAGGTGAGAAGCCAAAGGCAGACCCTCCAGAACCCTAGGGAAGGAGGGAAGAGTAGCTCCTGGGTTAGTGTCAGAGGTCACACAGTCACCTGCTGTCACAGGTGGTTTAGCCAAATCCACTATTGGGTTGGTTTTAAGGATGTCAAGAAGACACGGATATAAGCCAAGAGTCCCGTGATTGTATGATGATTGTGGGCTTGGTTGCCATGAGGGTCCCGGTCCAAGTGGTTCATACATCCGTCTCCCGTCACTCCCGCCAACGGAGCGTGCCTGTAAGGATTGGGTGAAGGAAGAGGGCATCTTCATTACTTAGCTTGTGCATCTGTGGACTGGGGACGGTTGGATGTAGACCTCCCTTAACAGCCCACTTGGCTACTGGAACCTTTCTGGGAAGTGGTTATACCCCCAGCAGGGAACCTGCAGTTCCGAGCTCTGGCCACAAGGTGGCAGCATGGGGGAAGAAAGCTGGTTCCCAACTCCCTGCTGAGGACGCCCAGGCTGGCCTGTGGGCAAGAGAAGTGTCCACCGTGGTCCTTCCAGAGTGGCTCATTATTAAACATGAAATGAGGCAGAAGCTTGTAAGCCCGATAGCTGGGGAAGGGCAGCAAGGAGAGGCAGGTATGACTTTCTAGAAAGTAAATCTCTAAGCCTGTCAGTCTTCAGCCATCAACCACCACAGAGGGGTGCGCACGCGCACGCGCCTGTGTGTGTGTGTGTGTGTGTGTGTGTGTGTGTGTGAATGTACGAGTGTCTATGTGTCTATATGTGAACGTGTGGGTATGTATGTGTGTTGTGTGTGTAAGGGTGGCTGGTGACTTTGTATACGTGAGTGTGGGGATGGGGGAAGGGGGAAGCAGCAGGCTCAGGTGTCTGTCGCCAGCAAGGCTGGGAGGAAACCATAAACCTTTATCAGCAAGCCCTTCACCTGGGTTAAGAAGGGCAGAGTGCAAAGTTCACATAGATAGTAGCCATTGGGAGGAGCGAAGCATGACGCTGGTGCTGGAGAGGCGGGGGTGGCTCTCCAGTGGGACAGGCAGGGCCGAGGACACTAAGTTCCACTTAGCCCCAGAGTTAAGAATGGATTCTGGGGGCACCTGGGTGGCTCAGTCGGTTAAGCGTCTTGATTTCAGCTCAGTCATGATCTCATGGTTCGTGGGTTCAAGCCCCCATGTCGGGCTCTGTGCTGACAGCGTGGAGCCTGCTTGGGATCCTCTCTCTCTCACTTGCTCAGTCTCCCTCTCTCTCTCTCCCTCTGCCCCTCCCATGCACACGCTCTCTCTCATAAACAAATAACTTAAAAAAAAAAAAAAAATGAATGGACTCTGGGCCCAGCAGAGCCAGGTTCGAACCAGCTCAGCTATTTTCAAGTGGCGCAGGTGCTTCCTGGACTTCCTTTTCTCCACCTGTAAAATGGAAGAAATAATCGGGCCTGCCTTCCTGGCCGTGTGTGAGGATTCAGAGATATGCCATGCACTTAGGAGGCCTAGTGTGTGGTGAGTGTGTGTCCGTTGCTTGTGGAGAAAACATGAAATCACGCTATTCAAGAAGGCTCCCCCCCTTTTTTTTTAATGTTTATTTTTTTAGAGAGAGAGAGTGTGAGCAGGGGAGGGGCAGAGAGAGAGGGAGACACAGCATCGGATTCAGGCTCCAGCACAGAGCCCGATGCGGGGCTCGAACTCAGGGACCGTGAGATCATGACCTGAGCTGAAGTGGGACGCTCAACTGACTGAGCCACCCAGGCGCCCCAAGAAGGCCCTTGTGTAGCCTAGACCATACCTGCCACTTGTAAGGTCAGTCTCCTGTCCTCTGCCCTTCTCCAGCCTTCCAGACAGGACCTTTCTTTTTTTTTTTTTTTTCTTCTTTCTTTCTTTCTTTCTTTCTTTTTCTCGCTTTTCTTTCTTTTTCTCTTCTTTCTTTCTTTCTTTCTTTCTTTCTTTCTTTCTTTCTTTCCCTCTCTCTTTCTTTGTTTCTTTCTTTCTTTGTCTCACTTTCTTTCTTTTTCTTTTTCTTTTTTCCAGACAGGACCTTTCTAATGGTGGAAGGGGCCTTGCTGGAAAGTGGTAAGTGCCCCGTCTCTGGGGAAGGGGAGTTTTCAGGGGACCAGCCTGCCTGGAGGGGCTGTTAGGCCAACACCTTCCAGATCCAACTTCAGCTCAGACGCTGCCCCCTCCAGGCAGCTTCGAGTACTGACTCAGGCATACTCCTGTTGAAGTTTTGCCCTTGTTTTCTTTTTTCTCTTTATTAAGGACTGGGTGGAGAGCATCTGGTGTCATTGGGATCACTTTGAAACTACCGCCTCACATTGGGAGCTGGCTTGAGTCAACTGGTCACCATGGAATTTCTTTTTTTAGTGCATAAACAGCCAAGTTACAGGCAGCTGTTGCCCCGTCCGGGGTGGAAAGCCGCCTGTTGATGTGGAGCTGCCTGGCTCATATTTCTTAGGCAAACAGATGCCATGTCTCTCAACTCACCAAACAGGAAGCCCAGAAACTGTGGTTTGGAGACCACACGTCTAGTTATGTCTAGTTATTCAGGGGGGCTTCACCTGGGGAGCCCTCTCTGAATGTCAAAGCTACAAGATAAAGGACACAAATGGGAGCTGGGGTGCTCCTTCTTCTTAGGGGCCACCGCAGGAGGCGGTGAGCACTAAGTGCCAGGTCAGTGAGGAAACTCTGTTTTGGGGCCAAAGCATAAAAAACCCCCAGCCACAAACCACTGAGCCTTGAGTGAATGCTTGTTCCGTGCAGGTTCTGAGCCCAGGGAGGTCCTCTGAGGGGAGAGGAGGCAGGGAGCTGGAAATTCGAAGCAGGAGGAATTATTATGCTGGATGGGGTAAGGCCCTTCAAGAGGTGGGAACAGCATGAGCAAAGGCATGGAGGTAGGAACGTATACGTGAGGAAGAGTTTGGTTGGAACAGAGTTTACAACAATAAATAAATCCAACACACCCCACTGAGTGTCTTCTGGGTGCTAAACACTGCTCAAATTACCAGGATGAAGTTGGTAAACCAGACTGCCTCCTCTGTAGACATTCTAGCATAATAACAGATATAAATAACAAATGTCATTTATCCTAATAAGCCATGTAAATAATAAATAGAAATCAGAACACTACAAATAATGATAGCTCCCATTTATTGAGAGCTTACTACATGCCCTGCCCTGTTTCAAGTACTTTATATATATTTACTCATTTCACCCTCAAAATGCCCACCTAAAGGAAGCATGGGTCTTTTCTCTGGTTCACGGACGAGAAAGTTTAGGCATGGAGTGGTGGAGGCAGGATTCAAACCCAGAGCCTGTGCTCTGACCGTGTTTCCTCACTACTCCAGTACCCGCAGTAAGAAGGGGTGAGGTCAGCTTGGCAGGTAATGTGGACCGGTCTGGAGGGTGGCAAAGACCAGGGAGGGGAGTGGGGATCCAGCGCTTTCAGAAGATGGATCTGCGAGTGTGTGTGGAATCAACTGGGGGGCAGCTGGCCAGGCGGACTTGGAGGTTCGGGGCGGGGGGGGGGGGGTGCGGGGGGGGGGAGCAGTGCAGTCCCCTGGCCTCACTGAAGAGGGGGAGAGGTATCCGTAGATTGGGCTTACCTTGCCTGGAATTAATGAACTTGGCAGATCATAGGACTGACTGACAGTTCAGTGTGGATTACTTGTATTAGTATTCATTGCAATTCATGAGCTGTGAGAGCGTCTTCCCGGTGGGTCGAGCCCTGAGCGTGCAACCAGGAGCTCCGAAGGCCTCCAGGCGAGGCCAGAAGACGTGATGATTTGCACAGTGGCCAGACTCCGCCTCCTCTGCGAATTCCATCAGCCAATCCGCAAGCCCGGTGTTCAGGTGCGCCGCCGCCCCCGCTCCCGCGGCCCCCTCCCGGCTGCAGGGCCCCCTGCATTCCCTTCTGGAAGTCCCAGCTCCGGCCCCTGTGTGGGCCGGGGCCGCACAGCCGGGGGCGGCGGTACCCCTGCCCTTGTCTTGGGCGGCCTGCCCACCACCGCCGTGCCCACTCCAGGCTCCCAGCAGCCCAAGCCAGCTCCCCGTTTCAATCTCGTCCAGTTCTCATCCACGTTTCCTGAGCGGATGCACGATCTCCCTGCGGCTTCAGTAAGAGCAGCCAGTTTAATTTTCTGGCTGCCCCCGCCCAGCTGCTGCCAGGGCCGCCTCTTTCCAGCGCCCCTCCCCACACCTGCAGGCGCCCCTCTGCGCCCCGGGGCTTTGCCAAGCCTTCTGCTCGCTGCCTTCTGCCCCAGGGAAAGGCCCCGGCCCCCGGAAACCCCAGAAGGGCTTGACCCTCAGGCGCTGCCTAGCCTAGCGACCAGGGTCCCCGCCTCTCGGTGTCCCCCTGAGCCCTACCCTCTCCCTCCCACCCTAGCTCTGCTCCCACCGCAAAACAGCGCCGCCCACCGACTCACACATATACCCCCTCTGGTGGGGGAGGAGGAGGGACCGGGGCTCAGGTGCCGAGAGCGAACTTTAGGATTGCCCTTTAAGAATGTCCTCAGCCTGGCAGCGCCCTGGAGGGCTGGGAATTCCCGCCTGGGAATTTTTCCAATATTCTGCCAGCTGTGTCTGCTCTTTCAGTGGTTTTATTATTTTTCTTTCTGTTCCAACTCCTCCTTTCGCTTTCAGTACGGCAGTGAGGCCAAATGGCGGTGGAGGGTGGGGGCCCCCGGCACTTGGTGAGGCGGAGCTGTGGCCACGACCAGCTGTGCCAAGGGAGGGGATGAAGGAGGGCACCGGAGGGGAACAGGGAAGTGAGACCAGCCCCAGGGCGGCCTCTTGTTCTGGTGATTTTCTCGTCATTCGTCATTGGGCTCTGGGCACGCGAGGCCTTGTCTTCCTCTGGCCCTATCAAAAATGCACATCTGCTCATTGGGACGGTGACACATTAACCCAGTAACACCAATCCACTTGTCGGATGTGCTAGCTGCTGCCTAACAGAGGAGAGGCCGAGGAGAGGGGCTGCAGAACGCATAAGCTGTGAAGGAGAGTGGGGGAGGGTGGGGGCGCGGGGCACAAGCTTGGGGAGATGCCACGGCACCTTTGAGCAGCAAGGAGGTGCCGGATAGCCAGGGATTTGGGCAAAACGGGAGAACCCTGACCTTGGAGGACTTTTTTCACTGCATCATTAGGCTTCAGGAGGGTGGGGTAGGGCCAGTAGGGTCCCTTGGTGAGATCATTTCCCTGGTGTGGTGTGATTTCCCTGGCACCTGCCTGTGCCATTGGGTCTTCATGGGTCAGTTGGACAACTTCCTGATGGGACAGCCACTGGCCTCCAGCATTTAGGTGAGGATTAAACCCAGCTGCGTGTAACAGGAAAGCAAAATAAGTGGCTTAAGTCAGAAAAAGCTTTATTTTCCGCTCACGTAAATGAATTGTGGAGGCAGAGAGTCCTGAGCATTTCAAAGTATTTTTAAAAAATGTTTATTTAGTTTAGAGAGACAAGGCACAAGCAGGGGATGGGCAGAGAGACGAGGGAGGCACAGAATCTGAAGCAGGGTCCAGACTCTGAGCTGTCACCGTAGAGCCCCACGTGGGGCTCCAACTCACAAACTGAAATCATGACCTGAGACGAAGTTGGACGCTTAACCGATGGAGCCACCCAAGTGCCCCGTTGAAAGTAGTTTTTTAAATGTTTGTTTATTTATTTTTGAGAGAGAGAGAGAGAGCGCACGCTGGTGCGCCCCCGTGCGAGTGGGGGAGGGGCAGAGAAAGAGGGAGACAATCCGGAGCAGGCTCTACGCTGTCAGTACAGAGCCCAATGCGAGGCTCGAACTCTCGAACTGTGAGATCATGACCTGAGCTGAAACCAAGAGTTGGATGATTAACCAACTGAGCCACCCAGACGCCCCCTGAGCATTTTAAGACTTAAAGGAATAAATACTTAGGTACCCCTCCTCTTCCCAACTCTAAGTCCAAGCATTTTCCCAAGCAGGCAGCTTGTTCTGTGTGGAGCTTGATAAATGCGTAAATGCACCCTGTGTGGGCTTCCTTCCCTCCTGTGTCATGCCTACATGGCCCCATGAACCTCCTGGGCTCCCCTTCCAAATCCCTGTTTTGGGATCTGCATCGGTGGGGACTCCAACCAAGATACTAACATCTCTGAGCACCTTACTACCTGTGAGGCATTGTCTCATTTCTTCCTCAACCCTGGGTGATGGAATCCAATTATTAAGCCCTATTTTAGGGAGGAAGCCATAACTTGTCCAGAGTCATCCACCATTGGAGCCAAGACTCAAACCAGGCTGACCATTTTGTGACATTTCTTTGGGAGGGTTCCTCAACCAGAATCCCAGGTCAGAGAATGCACATCTTCAGGCTTTTGACCTTTCTGCCAAACTGCCCCTGAGTAAAGTCAGGTCCAAGTGCTCCTCCCAACCACCAGTGTGGGGACCACTCACTTCTCCTGTCCTCAACTTCCAAGGGCTACCGGCTTTTTCCAGCCCAGCCCCTGGGAGGCCATTCCTCCCAAATTTGTCTTTTAAAACAGTGTTTATTTATTTATTTTTGAGAGAGAGAGAGAGGCAGAGAGAGAGGGAGGCAGAGAATCCCAAGCAGGCTCCGCGCTGTCGGCGCAGAGCCCAAATTGGGACTCGAACTCACCAACGGTGAGATCATGAGCTGAGCCGAAATCAAGAGTCGGCTGTTTAACCAACTGAGACACCCAGGCAGCTGTCTTTTTTTTTTTTTTTTTTAAGTTCAGAAAGCATTAATGTGAACAAGCCTTTTAAAAAGACTTATGCCAACAGACATGCAGTATGTGTCTGAGATGAACTGAAAAGGGATGAAACCAAGTAAATGGGTTCCTGAACAGAGAATAGGTTTGCTGCCTGCCCCTCGGCTTTCCTGGGAGGGCAGCCTGGAGCTGGTGGGCGGAGGTCAGAGGTGGGTGGGCCGGCAGACAGGATGGAGGGGGAAGGATCAAGGAGGAAAGACACCTGGGTGGCCACCGTGTGGCGTGTGGCGAGGGTCTAGGGAGGGAATATTTCATTGCACAGCTTTGGGCTCTTCCAGCACATTCCTTTTCTTAACAGAAATTCTGGTGAGGTGGGGGTGGCTGTGCCCCAGCCCCCTATCTCTTCCCCTTAGATGTTTGAAGAGCTAACCAGCCACTCCCCAACTCAGGCGTGTCAAACGCCTGAGGGTGACAGGCAAGCTGGAGGAAAGCACTAGAATTCCTCTTTCACCAGCGTGTGAATGTGTTTCAGATCTCTTCACTGAGCTCCAGTTTGAGGCTGTGCCTGCCTGACCCATTTCTAATAAAACTCTCTTACCGGGCTTTATAGTATCCCAAACGCGTTCACGTCAGGGAACTCCTTTGATCCTTCCACTACCTTAAAAGTGGGCTGTGCCAAGATATCATTAGCCCCATTTTACAGATGGGGAAGCTGAGGCTCTGATTAAAATGACGGTTCAAACTAACATGCTATCACTCAAGATTTCTGTAGCCTCACCTGCCAAACATCATAACCGTAGCGATAACAATGTTCATTCAACATTATTACATGCAAGGCTCTTCGTCTTGTGTTATGAAAGTTGTGTCTTTCAGGCCTCTCAAAACCTTCTCAGGTGGATAGTTAACTACATCCGGCAGAGGTGGGATTTGAACCTGAGCTAACTCCAGCGCCGGGGCTTCCCAAAATGTGGTCCCCAGACCAGGATCTTGTAAGAAATGCACATTCTCAGGTTCTGCCCCAGACCTCCTAAAACCTGGGGGCAGGGGGAGGCCCAGCAGGCTACGGTTTGACATGCCCCCCCAGGTAATTCTGATGCACTCTCACATTTGAGAACTGCCGTGCTAATACATTCTTTTAACTCTGGATTTCAATTCTGACTGCACAGTAAAATCACTTGGGAGCTTTGATAAATACCAATGCTGGGCCAGACCAGAAGAATCTCTGGGGTGGGGCCCAGGCATCAGTATTTTTAGAGGCTCCCTTTTGTGCACTTCTCTGCCTTTGACATGCACCAGGAAGGTAAGCCCTGCAGGGATCCACATTTTACCAGAAGGTTCTAGAATAGAAGAACAGGGCAGCCTGTACCAGAGAATCCTGGAGCGAATGACGGAAGACTCGGAGTCCAGGAAGGAGAGACTCTGGGGGCCCAGCCCCTCCTTGAGATGACTCCATGCCCGCCCAGGAAGCCTGCAGCCCTGCTGGGGCCCAGAGCTCTGCAACTGTTTGTCTTGGCATTTGCCCAAGCAGGCGGTTCTGTGTGGAGTTGCAGCTCTTTTGTTTGTGTGGTTTAACTGTTGGCCCAGTTTTTCCAGAGCTGATTAGATATCCCTGAGAGCAGTATATCCATCCCTCCGTGGTCCACAGGATTCCCGCAAAGGGGCCGAAGCCGCTGTTACCCCTTAGGGCTGAAGCAAGGCGCAAGGGGAGTGGGGCAGTCTCCAGCTTCTGACTGTATCACTCCGAGCTTCAAGTTCAAGGATACATGAGTTCATCAGTCAGGGTCCATTCAGGACACAGAAACCACACCAGTCATTTTCACAGAGAGAACCTAACATGAAGAATTGTTAATTAGGTACTGAAGAATTGAAAAGGCAAAGAGAGAATGCCAGAGAATCCCAGGGTCCCAAGTGCAAGGGGCAGTAGGGTTTCCCTAGGGTCAGAGGAACACAGAGAAAAGTTTGCAATGGTTCAAATCTAGAAGGGGTGCCTGAATGGCGCAGTCAGTTAAGCGTCCGACTTCGGCTCAGGTCATGATCTCACGGTCTGTGGGTTCAGGCCCCGCATCAGGCTCCGTGCTGACAGCTCAGAGCCTGGAGCCTGCTTCGGATTCTGTGTCTCCCTCTCTCTCTGCCCCTTTCCCGCTTGTGCTCTGTCTCTCTCTCTCTAAAAATAAAAAATAAACATTAAAAAAATATATCAAATCTAGAAAGTCAGAGAAAGGTTGCAGAGCCGAAACCCAGACGTCTGGGGAGCAGATGCCAGCTGGTGGTGCTGGTGTCCCTTGAAACCATGAGGCAGGTCCTACAAGTATCAGGGGAAAAGCAAACTGGAATCAATTGCCCCTCTTGGAATGAACTGGTGCTGTCAGGCGGGAAAAGCCTTGCCCCTGTCAGGGCATGTGGGGCAGCTGGACTTCTGTGTTATCTATCTTCTCTCTACCTCACCTCAGGCTCCCTGTCTCCTCTCTCAGTTTACTTCTCTCCAGGACCAATCCCAAACGTTGCCGGTTCAATCAAGAAACTTTATTGAGGGTGCCTGGGTGGATCAGTTGGTTAAGTGCCCAACTTCGGCTCAGGTCATGATCTCGAGCCCTGCATCAGGCTCTCTGTGCTCTCTGCTGTCAACGCGGAGCCCGCTCCAGATCCTCTGTCCCCCTCCCTGTACCTCCCCAGCGCTCTCTCTCTCCCTCTCTCTCTCAAAAATAAACATTGAAAAAAAAATAAACCTTTATTGAACACCTATTATGCCCCCCGGTTCTGGGGACTGGAGACCTAAGCTACAAAAATAGTAACAGCACCCACGTTCATTGGAGCACTTACCTGCCTGACCTTGCTGTAAGCATCTCACACATTAACTCATTTACTAGTTACCCTCATTTTACAGATGGGGAAACTGAGGCACAGAGCCATTTAGTAACTTGCTTAGGGTTATTATTTAGCTAGTAAGTGGCAGAGGCCATATGAACCCAATTAGTGTGACTTCGCTCCCCACATTCCTCACCGAGTCACCTCATTGTCCAGAGACCAGACACGTGAACAGCTGATGGCGGCACAGGTAGTGAACGCCACATAGGGAGGGCCTTGCAGAGATGGCAACTCGTGTCATCCATTAATCCAATAAATCTTTAGACTGGGGTGTGATGATGAGCAAAAACAGACATTTCACCTGCTTTTGGGAAAAGCCTCTAGTAGACACACAGACATTAACCAAATTTCCACACCGAAAAAAGTCAGCTCCAATAAACAGGTTCCCTTTGCTATGAAAACTGTAACCACAGACATTTGTTATTTGTTATAAATGTGAAAATGAGAAGGCTGCTTCCTGGAGGATGTGATGGCTGGGCTGGGGCATAAAAGATAAGCGGAAGTTAATCAGATGTAGAACAGAAAGAAGAAAGAATGTTCCAGGCAGAGGGAACAGCATTTGCAAAGGCACTGAGATGTGTGTGTGTGTGGGGGGGTGGGTATGAGTGTAAGAACTGTAAGTCCTGCCCCTGAACTCTGGCCGGCTGGCCTTGGCAGCCCTCCCAGGCACGTAGCCCACCAGTCCAGTTTGGAGCCCCGGGGCCAACCCTTCCTGGATCATGCTGGAGGCTGGCCATCACCTAGTAGTGTGGGTACCAACCTCCCTGAGCTTCAAGTAACAGGCTGGCCTCAGGGGCCTCTGGAGGGAGGCCTGAAAAAGCTCCTAGAAGCTGGTCAAGGGACTAACAGGGACAGTCTTGTTGGATAGGGAGTGGGGCAAGTCCTCAGTGAGTTTTTGAAGAGTGAGTGAATGGGGGCACCATATAAATGACCTTTGTAAAAAGAAGCCTCAGGCAGCTGGGGGCTCAAATAGGCAATGATAGCCCCCTCCCGGAACTACCAGAGCCTCCGCTGGGAGTCAGAGCACTCAACTCATACCAATTACCTCCCACGCCTTGAGCGGGTGGGGAGGCAATGATTAAGCCCATTTTACAGGACAGGGAAAGGGAAAGGCAAGGCTACAGAGGAAAGTTGGAGCTTGGGGCCACTTCTCAGCCTGACCCTTTTGAGAGGCAGCTGGGCCTTCGGCACATGAGACTCTGAAAGCCTTGCAGAGGTTTTATGCAGGGTCCAGAGGCTCTGGGATGAGCGGGCAAGACCTTAGCCTCCTAATGGGTCAGAAAGGGGGACAGACAGACTAGAGGAGAGGGAGCCCCCACTTCCTGTCTCCGGCGCCCTCTCCTCTCTCTGCCCTGTTTACAGAAAACAAAGTGCCTTTGGCTGACTCTGAACTGGTTGCCCTGAAGCAATTAGAGCAACCACTGTCACGCTTCTCCACCCCCTCCCACCATCCACAGAGCTGTCAGCCCAGCTGGGGGCCCCATGCTGGCGTCAGTTGGGATCTGCATGCCTGGGGCCCTGACCCTCTTCCCCCACCCCAGACAGCACTGAAAAGTGCCCAAAGCCGTCCAAGTTTCCACGGGCCCAACCTAATCGAGACTAATTGAGGGCTGTGTCATCCTCATCGCCGGGAGTATCTCATGAGAAGGCCCATCACTGAATGGGCCCCTCTGGCTCCCCATGGGAATACGGGCCCCTCCCTTCCTGACTCCCCTTGCTGCCTGAGGTAGGTCTTTCAGCAGAACCACCCGACCAGAGGCACTGAACAAAGACGATTTGAATTCTCTGAGCCTCCCTCCAGCGCCAGGGTGAGGGCCTGGGCACAAATCCCTGTTGTGCCCCGTTGGGTTGGGGGGCCCTGCAGGATGCCGCCACCCACCTGCCAGGACAGGGGAGTCACCTGATGGGATGGCACAGGCCAGGACCCAGGGTCTTGGACGGACACTCAGTGGCTGACAGAGGGGCGGCCCCCATTGATTTGTGGTGGTCCAGAGACTCTCTGTGTCTTCTGAACACCTGACACTATCTTTCCTACCAGCCTGCCATACCGCAGGAGGGGTTTCTTTCCCCCTCCTCTACTTTGCGCCCACCTGCCTCACTCTAAGCGGGGTGTGCTAGAGCCAGTTCACACAGACTTGCAAAAGTCAATTGTTAAAGATTCAGGAATTTTGTGAGCTGATTGTTAAACACAGCCATCGCTGAAAATTAAATTCTATAGGCGTGCCTTGGTGGCTCAGTTGGTTGAGCAGCTGACTTCGGCTCAGGTCAGGATCTCATGGTTCATGGGGTCGAGCCCCATGTGGGGCTCTGTGCTGACAGCACAGAGCTTGCTTTGGATTCTCTGTCTCCTTCTCTCTGCCCCTCACCTGCTCATTCTTTCTCTATTTCTCTGTCAAAACTAAATAAACATTGGGGTGCCTGAGTGGTTTAGTCGGTTAAGCGTCTGACTCTTGATTCCAGCTCAGGTCATGATCTCGCCCGCAGTCATGGGATCAAGCCCCATGTCGGGCTCCATGGTGATTGTGGACCCTGCTTGGGATTCTGTCTCTCTCCTTCTATGCCCCTACTCTCTCTCTCAAAATAAATAAGTAAACATTAAAAAATCTTTATAAAAAATAAATAAACATTTTAAAAAACTAAAAAAAATTAGGGGCGCCTGGGTGGCTCAGTCAGTTAAGAGTCCGACTTCAGCTCAGGTCATGATCTCACAGTTTGTGGGTTCCAGCCCCGCCTCGGGCTCTGTGCTGACAGCTCAGAGCCTGCAGCCTGCTTAGGATTCTGTGTCTCCCTCTCTCTCTGCCCCTCCCCTGTTCACGCTCTGTTTCTCTCTGTCTCTCAAAAACAAATAAATGTTGGGGCGCCTGGGTGGCTCAGTCGTTTAAGCGGCCGACTTCGGCTCAGGTCATGATCTTGCGGTCCGTGAGTTCGAGCCCCGCGTCGGGCTCTGTGCTGACAGCTCAGAGCCTGGAGCCTGTTTCAGATTCTGTGTCTCCCTCTCTCTGACCCTCCTCTGTTCATGCTCTGTCTCTCTCTGTCTCAATAAATAAACATTAAAAAAAAATTAAAAAAAAAACAAATAAATGTTAAAAAATTAAAAAAATTAAATTATACAAACCAGTGTTTCTCATCCTTTTGCTCACTATTGCCTACTAAACAGCCTTTTCAGACATTTTCCCCAATTTCCTACCACCCTCCCCATGAAAATTTAATGTCACAAGACATGCTATATGTCTGTTTATGTACCGAAAGCCTATCTTTATACATAAAAAGAATAAGATTGTTTTTGTCCCCAACAAGAACGCATTTTCACCCCTGTTGAAAATGGAGGCTATAAACTCACAGATATATTATATTAAAAATAAAAGTAATGTATACTGAGAACACATCAGTTTCTAGTTATTTTACTATATATTTTTAAAAGTTTATTTATTTTGAGGGGGGTAGGGCAGAGGGAGAGGGAGAGAGAGAGAATCCCAAGCAGGCTCCATGCAGAGCCCGATATGGGACTTGAACTCACAAACCATGAGATCATGACCTGAGCTGAAACTACGAGTCGGGCGCTCAACTGACTGAGTCACCCAGGCATCCCTAATTTTTTTTTTTATCATTGGTTCTTTCAAAGTTATTGATATATATTTTATTTATTTATTTATTTATTTATTTATTTATTTATTTATTTATTTATTTTGCCCCCTGGAGAGCTGATGGTTCAACATTTACCAGCACACCATTGGTCAGGTCTTTTAGCAAAAGAACAAATACTTTGAGAGGTGACTGATTGTTGTCACAGAAAGATCAGTTTGTCTAGCAAAAGCCTCACTTGAAGAAGCATGGGAGGACCTGGAAAATTCCAGTGAATGCAGGGAGAAGAGGGAGAGAAGCCAGGAGACAGAAATGACCCTCTGATGCTGACTCCATAGTCAGCTACAGAGTGCCTCTGTGTGAAAAGTTTAAAAAGGGGGGAAAAGTGTGTATATGTGAGTGAGTGTGTGTGTGTGTGTGTGTGTGTGTGTGTGTGTGTGTGTGTGTGTAATCCACACCCTCATGCTCTAGGAATGTTTGTGATTAGCAACTGCTTGCTTTCACCTCAGGTGTTGTGCACATTTTCAGCCACCCTTAGAGGCTGAGACCTCTGCACTCTCCCATTTCCTCCCAGTGTCCATGTCTAGAGTGTTCTGTAAATACCTGAATCTCGGTTCCACAGGGAGCTCCGAGAAACACCTAGCGAGGCCGGGTCTGAGGAGAGGGAGGACACGGGATGCTCACAGGCAGACCACACTGTGGAAACTTCCCTCGCCAGTCTCCTCACCATCAGATGGGAGAAGAGCTCGAGTTCTCAGGAGGGCCTTCCAGCTCTCAACGTCCTTGCCTGGAAAGCCAGCTCCTCTTCCTCCATGTGGACAAACCTGCCAGGTCCATCCTGTCCAGGCACGGCCTCCTGCCACTCCTGGGGCCTCGCTCACCTCTCCTCCGCCTGCAGGAGGGTCTTGGAGAGCTTAGCCTGGCTCCCTCTGCTTCTCCCACAAAAGGCCACACGTGAGACGGCGGGGTGCGAACTCAAACGTTCTGCCATTACTTGTCAGCTGGTGGACCCCTGTCCCAGCACCAGCTCCCCCATCTTTCACACAGGAACGAGGCCTGCAGGGCCCAGGCTGGGGTGAAATTACGTGAGCTGATGTGCTGAACGCAGTGTTGCTCCTTGTTAGGCCAGAATTGTGCCCACCCCGTTCCCCATTCATATGTTGAAGAGACTTAAACCCCAGTTCCTTAAATGTGGCTGTATTTGGAGAGAGGGCTCTTACACAGGTAATTAAGTTAAAATGGGGCCGTTAGGGTGGGCCCTAATCCAGTCTAACTGGTGTCCTCATAGAAGAGATTAGGAGGCACAGAGAGACTCTAGGGGCATGAATGCTCAGAGGGACGACCATGTTAGGAGGCAGCAACAGGGCAACTGTCTGCAGGCCAAGGAGAGGCTTCCAGAGAAATCAAGCCTTCTGGCAACCCTGATCTTGGCCTTTCAGCCTCCAGAACTATGAGCAAGTACACTTGTTTAAATCATGGCCTGTGGTATTTTGTTATGGCAGCTGTAGAATACTTTAATGCAGTCTTTAAGAGGTACTGATTCTTTCTGACATTAATTTGTGTCAGCCTTGTGTTATGTGTGAGGACTTTGTTTCTCTGCTTATAAATAACTGGAGGTGAGATCCAGGCAGATGTAACTTTCCTGTGTCTTCAGGGTCTTCAATGCCACACACAAAATATATACTCTTGGGCCTCTGTCCTCACTGCCTGCCTTGCCCACCTGCAGGCAAGGGGAGGGGGAACCAGTTGCCAACCACCACGATACTGTTCAAACTTCAGGTCACGGACAAAGCAGGAAAGAATATCCAATGGAAAAAAGGCAGTCTCTTCAACAAACGGTGTTGGGAAAACTGGACAGCGACGTGCAGAAGCATGAACCTGGACCACTTTCTTACACCATACACAAAAATAAACTCAAAATGGATGAAAGATCTAAATGTGAGACAGGAAACCATCAAAATCCTAGAGGGGAACACAGGCAGTAACCTCTATGACCTCAGCTAGAACAACTTCTTACTAGACACGTTGCCGCAGGCAAGGGAAATAAAAGCAAAAATGAACTATTGGGACTTCATCAAGATAAGAAGCCTCTGCACAGCGAAGGAAACAACAAAACTAAAAGGCAGCCTACGGAATGGGAGAAGGTATTTGCAAATGACATATCTGATAAAGGGTTAATATCCAAAATCTATAAAGACCTTATCAAACTCAGCACCCAAAAAACAAATAATCCAGTTAAGAAATGGGCAGAAGACATGAACGGACATTTTTCCAAAGAAGACATTCTGATGGCCAACTGACACATGAAAAGATGCTCAACATCACTCATCGTCAGGGAAACATAAATCAAAACCACGATGAGATACCACCTCACAGCTGTCAGGGTAGCTAAACTTAACAACACAAGAAACAACAGGTGTTGAAGAGGATGCAGAGAAAGACGAACCCTCTTGCACTGTTGGTGGGAATGCAGACTGGTGCAGCCACTCTGGAGAACAGTATGGAGTTTCCTCAAAAAGTTAAAAATAGGGACTCCCGGTGGCTCAGTCGGTGAAGTGTCCGATTTCGGCTCAGGTCATGACCTCATGGTCTGTAAGTTCGAACCCCGTGTTGGGCTCTGTGCTGACAGCTCAGAGCCTGGAGCCTGCTTCACATTCTGTCTCCCTCTCTCTCTGCCCCTCCCCTGCTTGTGCTCTGCCTGTCTCCCAAAAAGAAATAAACATTAAGACAATTTTTTAAAAGTTAAAAATAGAGCTATCCTATAACCCAGCAATTGCATTATTACTTACCCAAAGGGTACAAAAATACTGATTCAAAGGGACACACATACCCCGATGTTTATAGCAGCACTATCAACAATAGCCAAGTTATGGAAAGAGCCCAAATGTCCACCAACTGATTAATGGATAAAGAAGACGTGGTATATACATATACGATGGAATGGAATTACTCAGCCATCAAAAATAATGAAATCTTGCCATTTGCAATGACGTGGATGGAACTAGAGTGCATTATGCTAAGCAAAATAGGTCAGTCAGAGAAGGACAAACACCATATGATTTCACTCATAGGTGGAATTTAAGAAACAAAACAGATGAACAAGTTGGAGGGGGGAGGTGGAGAGAGTGAAAGAAACCATAAGAGACTCTTTTTTTTTTTAATTTTTTTTAACATTTATTTTATTTTTGAGACAGAGAGAGACAGAGCATGAATGGGGGAGGGTCAGAGAGAGGGAGACACAGAATCTGAAACAGGCTCCAGGCTCTGAGCTGTCAGCACAGAGCCCGACGCGGGGCTCAAACTCACAGACCGCGAGATCATGACCTGAGCCGAAGTCGGCCGCTTAACCGACTGAGCCACCCAGGCGCTCCATAAGAGACTCTTAATAGAGAACAAACTGAGGGTTGAAGAGGGAGGTGAGTGGGAGATGGGCTAGATGGGTGATGGGTACTAAGTAGGGCACTTGTTGGGATGAGCACTGGGTGCTGTATGTAAGCGATGAATCACCGAATTCTACCCCCTGAAACCAATATTGCAATATTGTATGTTAACTAACCAGAATTTAAAGAAAAATTTGAAACGGAAAAGAAATCTTCAAAACCCAAATGCCAGGTCATGGAATCAATGCAGTGAGTCACATGAGCACTTTTCAAAAATAATGACGCTGAATAGCAGAGATTAGAGAATGCCAGAGTGCATCTCAGGCAGGAAGGGAAACATTATTTCTTGAAACTTGAATTTGGTTTTACATATTTGTAAATAAACAAATGAAGTAACTACAAATTATTCTAAATGCTATGAATTATGTTTGTGTGTCTGGTTCCTGCATTGTGGTATTAAATGCATTTCTTACTGTGACTTACAATCCACAAAGTCTGGAAAAAAAAAATAAAAACACTGATCTACCAGTGATTTTCAATTTTCCTCTGAGTAAGTTGATGGTTGAAAAGCCAGTCAACCATCCAGAGGAGGCTTGGGGTGGGTGGTGCGGTGGGGTGGGGGTGGGGATGGGGGGGTGGGGGAAAGGACCCTCAGGGGAGGACCTGAATGGGCAGAGTCACTTTGTCCAGGCCATAGCCATGGAGCCCTGACTTTGGGTTCTTTCCTCTCTGTGTCCTGGAACAAGTGACATGACCGGCCTGGGCCTCAGTTTCCCTATCTCCCAAACCCACTTGCAGATGTGCTATGAAGATGACTAGAAACCAAAGAACCTGAAGGCACACACTCAATGCGGTAAGAGATGGTTTTGTTATTTCATCATTTCATTCAGGTCTGTCTACTCTAGTACGTGAATTGTTTCTCTACCATCTCAGGACAAAGGAATGCACATACCCCTCACCCCTCGGGGATCCCTGGCTGGGGGTAGGCCAGGGACGCAGGGATATCCAGAAAGGTATTTCAGAGTCTAAATCCCCAGGGGAGACTCTCTTCTTAAGGATTTTATGCAGATAACATCAATTCTGGCAAACTCTCAAGCAGTTTCCAAAGGTGAGTCAATGTCCCCAGAGGCCAGAAGGGGTAGCTTCCCACCCTTTGTCCAGGAAACAGAGGGGTCTGGGCCTGCTGCCACCCCTTCCCCCTCTGGCTGGGGTCCCAGAACATTGCCTGCAAGTCTTGTCACTGCTAGAGGCCATTCTGGAATCCCGGGAGTGCAGAGCTGGGACAGCTCCCCCCCAAGGTGGTCCCACCAATCCCATGGCCTGGCAACCCCCTGCCTCAGCCAGGCTGCTTCTCAGCACACCTGTCTTCTCTGGGCCGACACCTCTCTGAAACCCATGTTGGCAAATCTGTTTCCAAGCAGAAAACTTGGACATGAGTGGAATATCTGGAATTCCTGGAGGATTTATAACCCAGCAACTGGGACAGGTGTGGGTAGCTGACCCCAACCCTACCCCAGCTCTGACCCTGCCTCCAGCTCTCCGCTGGTCTCCCTTCCCTGGCCCCACATCTAGGTCACCGTCCTGGCCTCCGTCGCCTGGTCCAGAGCAGACAGTCCTGGATGCAGAGCCAGGAGCTCGGTTTCTAGCTCCAGCTCTGCTTCTAACTCTCTCCGTGACCTCAGGCAGGCCACCTCACGTCTCCAGACCTCAGTTTCCTCACCTGTAAAATGGGCAGGCTGATAGGACAAGGGTTAGTGCTGGATTTTCTGTAAGAGTCAGATCTTTAACTGTTCTTTCTAAAATTCTAGGAAATGGACTAGAGGAGTTGACATCATGCTGGTTTCCTCCCTAAGGAGAAAAACGGGCACCTGCGTTCCTGGGGATAGAGCCAGAGCTTGTGAACTATCAGACCAGCCTCCAGGGTTTGGAATCTTTGGTGGGACAGGGGCTGGGCATCCTTTCTGCAGCCCACACCGGCAGGGTGTGGCCTCTGGACTGCACAGGGTGTACTTAAGTCTGGGGCGGGGCAGAGAGAATGGTTGTTCCCCACACAGCTGCATTCTGCACCAGAGTGGGGAAATGGGGAACTTCTCTCTGGCAGTCCTCACATGCTGTTCTCCCTTCCCTTCCTGTGTCTCAGCGCAGAGACCCTCAGCCTTATTTTGGGAATGCCCCTTGTCCAGGGCTGATCAGAAGGACCCCCAAACTATACCCATTCAGATCTGCCCCCAGATCATTGCTATCACCCATCACTCCATTCCCACCCCGCAACGCCCTGTCATCGCACCTGCCCAGTTGTGCTTTGTGAGTCAGGAGACCAACAGATATTCATCCCTCTGGCTTGGAATTTCACTTGGTGAAATTAATCCTCAAAAAGGTAGCCCTCGAGTGTTCTTCCTCCTTTGTGAAACCTGACCTGACCACTGTCCCAGTTCCGGTGCCTGTCCCCACCTCCTCCACACCAGACATTCAATTATTTAATCAGCATATATTGAGCACTGGCTGCCTACCCTGTGCTCCGCTGGGTGCTGGGATGAGAGTGAAAAACAGACCCAGCTCTGCCTCTATGGGAGTTTAGGGCCCGCTGGACAGGGGCTCTTCTTACATATCCCCTCCTCCTTGCCCCCACCTTTCCGGCCCCCACTCCCTCCTAGACCAGCTCCCCAGGACAGCACCCTGTCATACACGTCTTTGTAGCTCAGCACCCAGCAAGTGCCCGTCATCTAACAGGGCTCCAGTATATTGCAGACTACATTTGTGTGCCCACGAAGGGAAATTGGTTTATGCCTGAAGTTGGTCCTAACTCTGTTATTTAGGGATAACAGATGATAGGGAGAGTAATTAAGGCTAGACATTGGGTTAAATCATATGTTACTGCTGCCTGCAGGGTGCAGTTTGGCCACAGCTCTCAACATTATAAATGCATTCACTTTTGGACCCAGTAGTTTCACTTCTCTGAGTTTATTGGACAGATGGATGCTCACACATGTGAAATGATACAGGTATGGTGTCACTGTAGTATTGTTTGCAACAGATTGGCAACGACTTAAATGTTCATCTATGGGGACTATTTTTTTACTTAAAAATTTTTTTTTAATGTTTATTTATTGAGAGAGAGAGAGAGAGAGACAGAGTATAAGCAGGGTAGGAGCAGAGAGAAAGGGAGACACAGAATCCGAAGCAGGCTCCAGGCTCTGAGCTGTCAGCACAGAGCCCGACACGGGGCTCAAACTCACGAACGGTGAGATCATGACCTGAGCTGAAGTCGGACGCTCCACCGACTGAGCCACCCAGGTGCCCCTAAAAATTCTTTTTTAATGTTTATTTATCTTTGAGAGAAAGAGCATGAATGGGGAAGGACAGAGAGAGAAGGAGACACAGAATCTGAAGCAGGCTCCAGGCTCCAAGGTCAGCACAGAGCCTGATGTGGGGCATGAACCCACAAACGGTGAGATCATGACCTGAACCGAAGTTGGACACTCAACTGACTGAGCCACCCAGGCGCCTATGGGGTCTATTTAATACATTATGCTACACCTATATGGAGCAGAATCCTATGCAGTATGAAAAAAAAGAAGTTGTCTTTGTTGCTTTGTTTTTATTTTTAAGTAAACTCTGTGCCCAGAGTGGGGTTTGAACTCATGACCCTGAGATCAAGAGTCACATGCTCTACCTACTGAGCCAGCCAGGCGCCGGAAGAAGCTCTCTTTGGATATAAATCGGAAAACCTCTAAGACATATTGTTGCATTAAAACAGAAGTTGACAAAGAGTGTAGTAGTTCATGTAGTGTAAAAACTGGAGTAATGGGGAAGGAATGTATTTAAATATATACCTATTTGTTTCCGTATATGTAGAAGAGTCCTTAGGGAGAGTCTCAGGAAATGGGTAACAGTGAGCATCATGGGAGGGAAAATGGGCAAATGGGGATGGGGAACAAGGTAGGAAGAGATCTTTCCACTGAAGAGCCTGCGAATCTTTTGAATATTGTATCATGTAAATATGTAACCTGTTAAAAATAAAAATAAAAATAAAATAAAGTTAACTATAAAGATTATGAGGCAGCATGGAAAAATGTTCATAAGATAGGTGAGAAAAAAGATTTTTTAAAATCTGTATTCAGAATTATAAACATGTAAAATAAATGCATGTTAAAAATTTCTATCTTGTGGAAGGGATAGTCTGGGTAATTTTTATTTCCTTTCTTTTTTGTAATTTTCCCCCCAAATTTCTATAATAAACACATACTACTTCTTTTTTAATGTTTATTTATTTTTGAAAGAGAGAATGAGTGGAGGATGGGCAGAGAGAGAGAGAGGGAGAGAATCCCAAGCAGGCTTTGTGCTGTCAGCATGCCCAGGCACCCAATTTTATTATTAGAAACAAACCTGTGACATAAGAAAATACATATATACTAAGCAAATTGTATATTCTGTATAATCTGAATTATGGAAACAAGGTTGAAAAAGACTAGAAGGAAATATGCAAAATGTTCACAGTGGTTGTCATGAGATATTAGAGAATTTTTTTTTTTTTAGTGTTTATTTTTTTGAGAGAGAGAGAGAGAGAGAGAGAGACAGAATATGAATGGGGGAGGGGCAGAGATTGAGAGAGAGAGAGGGAGACACAGAATGCAAAGCAGACTCCAGGTTCTGAGCTGTCAGCACAGAGCTGGATGTGGGGCTCGAATTCATGGACCGCGAGATAATGACCTGAGTCGAAGTCGGACACTTAACCGACTGAGCCACCCAGATGCCCTGATAATTTTTAAAACATTACAATATTTTGTATTATTTTCATGACACCTGGAAGGAAGGAAGGGAGGGAGGGAATCTAGTGGAAGGGAGTTCTTCAAAACAACAGTTGTGTTAGGGAAGTAAGATAATGAGTCATTTTTGTTGTTTTGTTCAGTTTTCCAAACTTTTCATTATGTGGTTTCATTGTTATTTTAGCAGGAATGGAACCCTCACTGCTGTAGAGTGGGATCCCTGAAGTGCTGCTGATTTGTGCTAAGGACCTGAGCTCCCTGACTGTTATTCATTCCAAGTCACGAAGCCCAAGGAGTTGCCCTGGATGGTGGTGGGAGATTTCTACCGGTGACATGTTGCTGGGGAGAAAAATAGCCCAAATCAGAGCACCTTTGGGCCCTTCAAAGTTGGCAAACATTTAGGGAATCCTGACTGCCAGGCCTGGTGCTGGGACTACAGGGTACCAAAATCCAGTCTCTGCCCTTGCTGGGCTCTAGGCTCCTATGGCATCCCAAGGCCAAGAGGTTTCATGCAGAGAGAGAACAGGGGTCCTCAAGAAGGTCTGAGCAGAGGCCTGGCAAGATCAGGCCTTGTAGGCAGTGACGGACTCTGACAGTGGACAAAATTGGGCCTAAAATTAGGCCTGTTCGAGGGTTGGGCTCTCACTGGTCCTAAACTGCCTTGCCATAGGGAGCACATGTCCCCTCAGAATGTCCTCAGTGGAAGGACACTAACTAGTGATTATAAACCAAACTGCCCAGCAAAGATTTGGGTCATCCAAACCGGAGAGACCTGGACTCTGAATCTGGCTTTACCATTAACCAGCTATGAGATCTTGGACAAGTAATTTCACCTTTATGAGCCTCAGTCTCCTTATCTACAAAATGGGGAAAATCATTATAATAATGAATAGTCCCTCCCTATCTCCCAGACTTTCTGTGAGGATCAGCTGACATAACGTATATAAAAGCATTTTAAAAGCATAAAGGATGGGAGCACCTGGGTGGCTCAGTCGCTTAAGCGCCCGACTTTGGCTCAGGTCATGATCTTATGATTCCTGGATTTGAGCCCTGCATCAGGATCTCTACTATCAGCTCAGAGCTGCTTCAGATCCTTGGTCTCCCTCTCCCTTTGCCCCTCCCCCACTTGCGTGCACACACGCACGCTCGAGCTCTCTCAAAAATAAACAAACATTAAAAAAAAAAAGTATAAAGGACGTTGCTGACAAACGGATACACAAAATGTGGCATACCAATACAATGGAATACTATTCAATCTTAAAAAGGAACAAAGTATTGATACATGACAACAGGGAT
This sequence comes from Panthera pardus, assembly GCF_024362965.1. Lineage (NCBI taxonomy): Eukaryota > Metazoa > Chordata > Mammalia > Carnivora > Felidae > Panthera > Panthera pardus. The sequence continues at coordinate 144,892,417 of NW_026526732.1, read as the reverse complement.
GAACCTTGAAAACATTATGCTTAGCAAAAGAAGCCAGACACATAGTTTCATTTACGTAAAATATCCACAACAGGCAAATATACAAAGAAAGAGAGATTAGTGGTTGCCAGTGGCTGGGGGAGGAGAAACGGAAAGTGGCTGATTAATGGGTACGGGGTTTCCTTTTAAGGTGATGGAAATGTTCCGGTACTAGACAGAGGTGACGGTTGCACAACACCATGAATGTACTAAATGCCACTGAACTGTACACTCAAGTGCTTAAAACGGTAAATTTTAGGTTATATTTATTTTACCACAATTTTTTAAAACTTATAAACAGTATACATGATGATTCAAATCTGAGTTTATTATAATTAATATTTCCATGATTAATAATCAAACAGATTTGACGTTCAGAATTTCCGAATTTTGCATCTGTACCAGGGCAGAGTGAGAAGTGCCTAGAAAAAGCAAAAAGAGAGAAAGGAAATCCCCCTCAAAGTGTGCAGAGCCCTAGGGATTCGAACCATTCAGCCCAGAAGCAGTATGACCAGAGGGGAAACCCAGAATGCCAAGGCCAGGGAAGCAATGATCTGGGAATTTCAAAATCCATCTGCGTGGGCTTACCCTTTAATTTGGTGGCTGTGAAATCCCTTGGGGAAGATTTAATCCCCAGCCTCCTGCCCCCCAAATTGTTTCCCAGCCAGACTGGAAGAGTCCTTCCTGGCTCCTGCCCTGAGAACGAAGGGCAGCTTCCAGGACATAAAAGGGCCCAAACCTGGCTTTGTTCCTGAGTGACCCCGGGCCCACAGCCTTTAAAGCCTGAAAGACTGTCCTATGAAGAGTTCTTGATGACAATGATGTGACACTTTGATGATGATGTGATGTAACAAGAGAAACAATTTACTTGCAGGACACTCAGATGTGTAAAGAAGATAGTTTCTTTTTCTCCGTTACTGATACAATCTGTCTCTTGAGCCCCACCTCAGGGAGTAGGAGCCAGCAAGGGAGGGGACAACTTACCAGTTAGGCATCTTGGTCTGTTCCCATTAAACTCCATTCACTAGGGGCTCCTGGGTGGCTCAGATGGTTGACCGTCCAACTTTTGATCTCAGCTCAGATCTTGATCTCAGGGTTGTGAGTTCAAGCCCCGCAACTGAGCTCCGGGCTGGGCATGAAGCCTACTTAAAAAAATAAAATAAAAATAAACTGCATCTAACAGATAAATATTCAGTCACTTCATAGAGGCACTTCTCCCTTCCCTGCCACTCCCTGCCCCCATGCCACCTTGGGGAAGGGTCCGTTGGCACACAGGGAACCTCGTGCTTCCCCTGCATCTTTCCCTTTCCTCCCCACAATGCACCAGGCCATGAAGGGCCGACACACCCTCTCTGCCAGGGGTTCCTAAGCTTCCCCGACAAGAACCAGTAACTGGGGCACTGGTTTAAAATGCCCTTTCTGATTCTTTCCCTCTCTAAATAAATAAATAGATAGATAGATAGATAGATAGATAGATAAATGTAAATAAATAAATAAATAAAAGGCCCATTCTGGGGTGCCTGGGTTGTTCAGTCAGTTAAGGTTCTAATTCTTGGTTTTGGCTCAGGTCATGATCTCGTGGTTTCATGAGTTCAAGCCCTGTGTTGAGCTCTGTGCTCGCAACATGGAGCCAGCTTGGGATTTTCTGTCTCCCTTTCTCTCTGCCCCTCCCTCACTAGCTCTCTCTCTCAAAAATAAACTTTAAGAAAAAGAATTTTTAATGTTTATCTTTGAGAGAGAGAGAGAGCGAGAGAGAGAGCAGGGGAGCGGCAAAGAAAGAGGGAGACACAGAATCCGAAGCAGGCTCCAGCTCTGATCTGTCAGCACAGAGCCTGACGTAGGGCTTGAACACATGAACCGTGAGATCATGACCTGAACCAAAGTCAAACGCTTAACTGACTGAGCCACACAGGCACACCAACTAAGGGTTCTTTTAACTGCCAAGATACCCCTTCCCTGAGTTTGAGGCCTCTTGGAAATCATCTAGTCCAACTTTTTTTTTTTTTTAGAGAAAGAGTGCACATAACCAGGGAGAGACAGGGAGAGGGGAAGAGAGAGATTGAGAGAGAGAGAGAGAGAGAGAGAGAGAGAGAGAGAGAAAATCTCAAGCAGGCTCCATGCTCTGTGTGGGTCCTGATGCAGGGCTCCATCCCATGACCCTAGGATCATGACCTGAGCCAAAATCAAGAGTTGGATGCTCAATTACTGAGCCACCAGGTGCCCCCAACCTCTCTGTTACAGGTGTGGAGACCCAGACTTGGAGAATGAGTGACTTGCCCAGGACACACAACTAGTCAACAGCAGGGCTGGGAATGGACCCCAAGCCTGATCCAGTGCTCAGCCTCAGCGCTGGCATTTGATGTGTGATGTTTGCCATTGGGTAACTGCTGTTGAACTGCCTAAGGACAGACAGTCTTCAGAGGAGTGAGATCTACCCCATGGTTTCAGAATTTCACTGAGTTCTTAAAATGAGAGGACCCATCCAAAAGCACTGCTTCAGTGTTGTTGCACCATAAATTTCTATTCATTGACGTCTTCTCTTAAAATTATTTTTTAAAAGTAAAGTCTTTACCCAACATGGGGCTCAAACTTATGACCCCCTGATCAAGAGTCACACACTCCACCGTTCCACCGACTCAGCCAGGAGGTCCTCTATTCATTGATTTTTTTTTAAATGTTTTTAATTTTTATTTTTGAGAGAGAGATGGGCACAGAGGATCTGAGGCTGGCTCTGCACTGAGCCCGATGCATGGCTCGAACTCAAGAACTGTGAGATCATGACCTGAGCTGAAGTCAGAAACTCAACGGACTGAGCAGACTGAGCCAAGTAGGTGCCCCTAGTCACTGATTTTTAATATGTGTGTTTTTTGGTTATGACTCCAAACCTAATTGCAGCCTAATTGTTTTGCAGATTTGGGGGAGCCAAAAGGGTGAGGGCGGTAGCTCCAGGGTCCATCAGGGGGTTTCTGGACCCACTCAACGCTCGTTTCACCTTTGCAAGGTGCAAAGCCCTGAGGCAGAGAACTCCTTTGAGGTGGTGAGTAATGGGTGAGAAGCCTTCTGAGCTCCAGTCATGGGATCTTTGTCCCAGCACATTTCACAATCTGGAAGGGCGAACTCCCAACTCCAAAGGGTAGGAAGAAAGGGAGCCCACGGTTAGTGAGCAGCTGCGATGAGCCAGACTGTGTGTTAAATACTTAACAGAGTTGTTTCATTCCCACCCTCACCCTGCAAGGCTGGTACTGTTATCCCCATTTTATAGATGAAGAAATCAAGGGTCAGAGAGGGTGAGGATAATTGGCCCGAAGTCTCACAGGTTTTAAATTAGCTGACCTGGAGTTTGAACGAAGTCTGCTAGACTCCAGAGACTCTGTATGTGGATGCCACGGAGCTTTCAAGGGTGAAATGCTACCTGCAAGCTTTACCGAGGCTTGCAGATCCCACCATCTGCTCCCAGCCATGGCTCCTCTTCCTCCTCCCCTGTTCCTGATCCTCCACTGGACTGGCAGTTCCTGATGATGTGCTGCTCTCATCGGGAGCTCATGCTTATGCTCAGTCTTAGCTTTCATTTTTCTGACCAGTTCACAGCCTTACTGAGGCGGTGTCCTAGAGACGCAGTCACTGCGTGCCCCACCCACATTCCTTCTGGAGGACCGTTACCTGAAAACCTGCCCTCAGGGTCCCAGCTGATTGTTCCAAGGCAGACGACTGAGCAAGGTCAGTTGGGCTGTGAGAGCCCCACTGCACGTGCTTTGTGGGACTTGGCTTAGTAAAGAGGAGCTGTTTCAGTCAGATGCCTTTTCAAGAACTGGGAATTGGGAAATCCAAGAATGGCCGTGGAATCAGTCATGGCACTTGAATTACAAAGGTTGTGATATAGACAGAAGTGGGAAAAGGTATGATGAGCCACTTCTGGATTGATGAGCACATAAACCAGACATACGTAATGAGAAAGGAGTAGGGTATGTGTGCAGAGGGGCAGAAAGACCACACATACCCATGCATGGCGGCCGCAGTTCCTGTGCTTGGATTCCCACGAGCCTGCTGGATCCTTCATGAGAACTTTTCCTGAGGTAAACTGAATGGGCTTCTTTTTCTTGAAACCAAAGAAGCTTTGTCTAGAGCAGGAGGAAACGAAATAACTTACGTTTGAACTTCCTTACAATCGGCAAGGGACACCTTTGGGTTAAGGCTCCCAAAGAGCTCCAACCAACACTTGGAGCAGCTTTTAAGCAGTGAAGAAAAAGGAGCCACATGGTTTTCCAGTTATCTATTGCCGTGAATACCACCCCGAACTTAGAGGCTGAAAACAACCATTATTTGTTTTGCTCATAAACCCGTAATTTGGGCAGGGCTCCTCGGGGACGACTTGTTTCTGCTCCACTTGGCATCAGTTAGGGTGGCTCGAAGGCTGGGACTAGAATCACCTGAAGACTCACTCACTCATTCAGATGGGTAGAGGCTGGTGAGTGGGGCCTCAGCTGTCTGCCACACACACCCATATGTGGCCTCTCCATGTGGGTTTGCCCCTTTCCTGTGGCATGGTGATTAGGTTCCAAGAACCAGCATTTCTAGAGGACTGAGTGGAACCGGTATCATCTTTTATGACCTTATAAGTCACATAGCATCATGAGCCCACTCAGATTCAAGGGGAGAAAGCATATGTGGTGGGTGGAATGTCAACATTACATTGTAAGAACATGTTGGATATGATATGTTGTGGTGCCCATTTTTGGAATAATCTGCCACATAGTGAGCTATAGACATTAGGAAGACAGTGAAAGCCCCTGGCCCATATTCAAACAATTGCATATTAGATGCAGCAACAGATTAAAAGGCTCAATAAAACCACTACATTGAGACCGAATTATGAAAGCAGAGAGAAGTAGAAAGCAGAGCAGTGTGGGACTATTTAATGCAGGTGCAAACAGCCTAGCAGACCTCAGTAATTTCCGGGAGTCTCACTATCTAAGAGCACACTAATGTTGAATTTGAACCTTCTGTTAAGAAGCGAAGGATGGGGTGATATACTTTGGAATGAATTACATCAGAAATCATTAAAACAATGGTTTGGGTTTTATTTAAGATTGAATGTATGTAGGGGTGCCTGGGCGGCTGTCGGTTGAGCATCCGACTTCGGCTCAGGTCATGATCTCACAGTTTGTGAGTTCGAGCCCCGCATTGGGCTCTGTGCTGACAGCTCAGAGCCTGGAACCTGCTTCAGATTCTGTGTCTCCCTCTCTCTCTGCCCCTTCCCTGCTCATGCTCTGTCTCTCTCTGTCTCTCAAAAATAAATAAAGTTAAAAAAAATAAAAATAAGTAGTGTATGTGTGTATATATATATATATATATATATATATATATATATATGTATATATATGTAAGTACTTAAACTCATGACCCTGAGATGAAGACCTGGGCTGAGGTCAAGGCTCAGATGCTTAACGACTGAGACACCCAGGTGCCCCAGTTTTGGTTTTTAAACGGGGATGATGACTTCAGTAACACATTAGCTTTCCCTCATGATGATATAAAAATCTTACTATGGTGTCTTACACTTATTTTATGTTCTACCTTTCAATTGGAGAAACCTACCTTAGAATTCTCTTGGAGATATCCTTCTGTTATCTTCCAGCCTCTATTGCTGCTGAAGGTAGTCCGCTGTTAATCTTAGTTTCTTTATAAACTGTCTTATTTCCCTGGCTGCATTTAAGATTTTTTTTATTTGTCTTTGGTGTACTGCATTTGCTCTTACATATATGTCTACCGGTGGAATTTTTAAAAATTCTGCTCGGGGCACCTGGTGGGCTCAGTCAAGAACATGTGACTCTTCATCTCCGAGTTGCATGTTTGAGCCCCACATTGGGTGACTATTAAAAAGGAATAAATAAGCCTAAAAAGAAAATTCTGCTAGGGTTCAATATGATTCTTTTTTTTCCAAGTTTATTTATTTCGAGAAAGAGCAAGAGAACCCCAAGCAGACCCCTGCTGTCAGCACAGACCCCTATGGAGGGCTTGATCCCATGAACTGTGAGATTATGACCTGAACTGAAATCAAGAGTCAAATGCTCAACTGACTGAGCCACCCAGGCGCCCCTCAATGATTCTTTAATCTGATGATACATGTTATATATAAAAAATTTGGTCTTTGTCCTGGGTTCCTGCAGGGAAGATTCTAAACCCTTCCTAATTTTCCAAATAGACTATCGTTGTTAATTACGATGGGACCCTTAGACCACATCTGAGTTTATGTTAATGAGTAATTCAGGATGGGGCTGGTCACACCAGAAAGACTAACCATGTGATTAGAGGGTTGGGGATTTGAGCCACATGGTATCAGCCTAACTTCCTCTTGGGAAAGGAGGGGGCTGGAGAGTCAGTTCAATCAATTGTGTATATAATGAAATCCCAACAAAAACTGTGGACACCCAAAGCTTGGGGGAGCCTCCTGGCTAGTAAATCCATCAATGTGCTGGGAAGGTGGCACATCCTGATTCCACAGGGAAGGGGGCAGGGAAAGTCTATGTTTGGGACCCTCCCACACCTCACCTGTGTGTCTCTTCATTTGGCTAGTTCTGATTTACATCCTCTAAAACTGTTATTAAGTATAGCCCTTTCCTGAATTCTATAAATCATCCCAGCAAATTATGGAACTTGAAGGGGTCATGGGAGCCTCTGAATTTGTAGCCCATTGGTTAGAAGTGAGGATGGCCTGGGACCCGTTGAATTGGCAGCTGGGGTCTGAGTAGAGACATCTTATTTGGACACTGTGCTCTTAACCTGCGGAGGCTGTGCTAACTCTGGGCTATTACTGTCAGAATAGCTCCGCAGTATTGCACACATCTTTATTCACTCTGGAGAGATTTCAACGTTAGAAATCTGTGGTCATCAAATACTACACCAGATTATGAACAACCAGTAACGACTTCCCATTGCCTATTGTTCCAATCACAGTAAACTGTGGCTCCTCCGCCTGGCATCAAAGACACACCATTAACCACAGGAGAAACACTGTCATGCCTTTGATGTAGCAATAAGAGTGTAAAGTAAAGGCCGTGTGGAAGATGGCATTAATGTTTCTTTAGCAGACATTACTGGTTCTCTGCTCAGATCTTTTCAGATCTCTTTTCAGGTTCTGATCCTTCTCCCGATTTCTGTGTGCCTTTGTTTCTAAGAGCCATGCACCTGTGACTCTTTTTTTTTTTTTAATTTTTTTTAACGTTTTATTTATTTTTGAGACAGAGAGAGACAGAGCATGAACGGGGGAGGGGCAGAGAGAGAGGGAGACACAGAATCGGAAGCAGGCTCCAGGCTCTGAGCCATCAGCCCAGAGCCCGATGCGGGGCTCAAACTCACGGACCGCAAGATCGTGACCTGAGCTGAAGTCGGACGCCCAACCGACTGAGCCACCCAGGCGCCCCATCCTGTGACTCTTTTTAAAGGGCTGTCCCGGGGCTACTGGAGCTGCTTCACCCGCATTCCGAAAGCCCAAACTGCGCAGTTGCCTATGTTCCCATGGAGCAGTCCTTAGCCAATGCCGGACAGCTGTGGAAATACGAGAGCCTAACTCCCCTGCCTGGAGGTGGGACAGACTCTGAGGTGTAATTTACACTCCAGGATGCCCTGCAGGGTGAGGTTCATCCCAGGACTTTGCCTGATGATACTTAGCTTTGTCCCCTTCCCTGTTCTGTTCCCCTTACTCCTTTTCTGGATTCTCCTAGGAACACTTCCTTAGTAAATCACTTACCCACAAATCCTTGACTCAGAGTCTACTTCTGGGGAACCTAACCTAAAATAGCTCCTAATTATTCATTGCCAAGCAGGTTGCCATGTGATTTGCAATGCCTGGGGAGGGGGGAGGGAACAGGCATCGTACGCTACACATTACTTGAATCTTAAGAATCATCACATTGTTACTAGAATTGCTTTTTTCTCTGGGGGAAAGGCCAACACAGGGGCTGCTCCCTCAGCCTGGGTCCCGGAACAAGACATGTGAAGAGCTACAGCTGACACAAAGCCAACATGTAACATGAGCAAGAATAAACCTTTATTGGAAGACCATGAGATTTGGGGTTTTCACTGCAGAACTCAACAGATATTAATACAGGCAGTGAGTGTGACATAGTTGTTAAGAGCATACATCCTGGAGCTAAACAGCCAAGCTCTACGGCTATCTGTATAACCTTGACCAAGGTGCTTAGCCTCTCTGAGCCTCAGTTTCTCCATTTGTAAAACAGGGATATTAATCATATCCATTTCATAAGGTCACTGTGCGGACCAAATGAGTTAACACATATAGAGTACTTCAAACAGTGTTTGGCACATGGTAAATGCTTGATAAATATTAACTGAAGTGAACTATAATAGCTAGCTCATCCCCAAGTTTTCAATGTTTCCTCCCCAGCATCCATTCCACTCTTCCCACAGTACTGATTTCTATTTGAGGATCTATCTGGTTCTGAGAAAGCTATTTTACTCTGACTTCACTTGGCCCAACATGAACCTAATAGCTAGTAGTGTGTTGGTAAACTGGATCCAAGGAGGGTGGGGAGGGAAGGCAATTTCCACGGTGTAAATACTCCCTACTTAGCCAATTTCGAGCTATCAGTGGTTTTTAACAATTGGCTTCCAAAATTCTTGAATATTTAATAATCACCCGGGGAGCCAGTACTTGCCAGCTCCAACACCTCACATGCCACTCCTCTAGCTATAATGCATAAATCCCAAGCTGCTCTCATCTGTGAGAATCTCAGAATTTCTGTAACTCTAATCCAACACAGTTTCCCTGCATGTTGTAAAACATAAAGGAGCTTTCCTAAACGTGTTAGGTTGAACATACAGAATTGCCAACATTTAACTCGTTTTGATCTACATAAAGAAAGGGTCGCTTTCATATGATCCAACTTAACAGATCAAATGCACAGGAAAAAGGGTAGAAGAAAGAGTAAGGAATGAGGACAGATGGAAGGAAGAAGGAGGAGGAGGAGAAAGTGGAGGAGGACGTGGATCCCACCAGAAGCAAATCTGGACTATGACCACGTGGAGTTTAAAAAGATGTTAATCCTTTACTCCACAGTGGGTATTAAACATAATTATGGACAATTAGCTTCTTTATTATTCAACTATATACCCTCTGGGAAGTATCATATTTTACCCTATAAGCATATCCAACAACTTCATTCTTCCAACTTTGCTTTTATGGCACTAAACCTAGTTCCATCATGGGCTAGAAATTCAGAAAGGTCTTAGGAGAGATTTTGGCAAGGACCTTGCGACAGGTGTTTGAGAACACTCAGGGTCACGCCACCCAGAGTTCCATTTCCCTATGGCGTTTTTCTCCTCCGTAAACTCACTTGCAGCAAGTTGGCGCGTCAGGGAGCCGAGGGCAGAGGGCAGCGGGTTCCTTCACCTCTCCGAGGTTGAGGTCATTCACCCGTCTGGTGGCGATAAGAACTCCCCTCAAGAGCTGGCCCGGAGTACTAACGGGGGAAATACAGGTAGGAGGCAAGGCGCTCGGCTGTCAAGAGCCCTTAAGTTAGACAATGTAGACACCGAGGGGCTGTCACAAAGCCCAGTCCGCACCAGGTGAGCAGACACACGCTGGGCACCACGTGCAAATTCAGCGCTCCCGCCTCCACCACTTCCCGGAGGCCCCTGCGGTGGGCGCGGCCCCGCTTCCCAGAATGCCCTGCAAGGGGGCCCCCAGGCCTGCAGCATGAGCGAGTCTGGCCCGAGGGCCCCCGACCCCGCCCCCAGCCCCGCCTCCTCCGCCCCGGCCCCGCCCCTTCTCGTCCTCCGGCCCCCTCCCCACCGCGGAGATCCGCGCCTCCTACCAGGCAGCCCCCAAGAGCAGCCCAAACGCGGTGACACCTGCACAGATAACACTCCCCGCACAGATAACACTAGCACACACCTCCACACACGGCTACACTCTGCTTTTGGCTCACAAATGATCCGCGTCTCCCCCACGCCACACAAAATCCACGCACCACGGCACTCGGAGCATGCGCAAACCGCAACGCCGTGTACCTGCCCACCACTGGTACTTGTCAGTTCCGACATTGATCACGGCGTTCATTCTGCTCACCAAAGGCAGAAGTCCCTCAATACCTCACACACAACACACACTAGCGCACCACCTATACGAGCACGCACTACAAACACCATGTATTTTGCAGAATACGTGAGTCACTCACATCCACACACCACAACGCACCGCTCCCTCTTCATGCCGATGACAGGCATACATTCCACACTACACCGAACACAAAATATATACTTAAACCTCTGATTTAAAAAAAACCCATCACATTGCACACAAACGACATGCATACATGACCCACACCACACTAAATACAACACATTATACAAGCCCTACACATATGCATGCATCTTACAAACAAATGCACATAGCACATCTTCACACACTCAGCAACTGAACCACATAACTTCTAGGTACCCTTATGGTGACCAGCCATCCTTTATGTACCCAGAACCGGCCTGGTTTTAGCACCGAAAATCCAACATCCTGAGAAAGCCCTCAATCCTGGGCAATCTGGGAAGATGGTTCCCCCTCCCCCCCCCCCCCACACTGTTCCAATGAATTAGGCTCGTCCCCCAATAAGTACCAGTGATAAAATCTGAGCTGCTCTGGGAGCAGAGAGATAGGGGGCTGCAGAAGGCCAGAGCTAAGGGGACTCAGGTGTGGCTCTCTGAGCAGTAAGTTCCATCCTCTGACTTGTCTGTAGGGGAAAATGCAGTTAGGGAAAAAAATGCCTTAAAAATAAAGTTGCTCACTGCACCTTCCAAAAAAAAAAAAAAAAAAAAGGAAAGAAAAAAAGAAAAAAGAGAAGAAAGAGTCAAAGAAGTCTAACCACACCTGACTTTGAGGTTTTACCCCTGGCAAAACACTTTGACTGAAGTTATCTCATCTTAGAAAAACCTGTGAGGTAGGTAGTATAGGTGCTATCATGACAATGATGCTGGAGAGGCGCAGGCACCTGCCTGAAGTCACAGAGCACAGGTCAGGCGGAGCAAGTCTGGAAGAAGTCCCATCCATCTCCCGGATCACCCCACCCAGGCTTCCTCCTCCTGCCAGCTGTCTGCACAGCCCCCCTCTTTCCTCCAGCCTGGCTGAGACAGTGTGGCTGCAATCAAGAAGCCACCTGTCTTGAGCCACCACCTTCAAAAGCCTTTCATTCCGTCCTAATGGGGCAAGGCGCCCAGGCCGCCCCACCCTTAGGGTGGATTAGGCCTCGCCTCCCTGTTGGGGTTTAAGGTACATCAAAAGAGCTCCCTGCACCAAAATAGCTCTCACAGGCCCTGTCTGGTAGCTCGAAATCACACCACAAGAGATCTCTTTTAGGTAAAAGACATTGTGCTTCGAAGGCCCCTGCTCGAAATGCACCTGTGTCCCTGGGACAGCCTCCCCCACGGCAGCCTCCAGCACCTCGAAGCTGGTGTTGTCTTCCCTGCCGCTCCGTGCATTGCAACACACATTGCCTAATGCCAGCCTGCTGATGGAATTGGATTGTTTCTAGCAAGTCCTGCGGGAATGGGGCACAGGCTGGGAAAGTTTGATCGTGGCCGAGGGAAGGTGTGAGAAGGGTGCAGTGTGGCTTAGAGATGGGAAAACAGGATTGTACAGGTATGGGGACAGGATTGAGAAAGATGGGGACATGCCCTTGGTAGGAGTGGAAGAGACCCTGAGTCTAAGAGAAAGGCAGAGGGAATGCCATGAGCTTTCCAGAGAGACCAGGAAGTAGAAGAGGGTCAAATGTATATGGTGAGCATAAGCGGGGGATGGAGAGGTTGGTGGGAGAGAGCTGTTTGTGGGGGACACTGTGGCTCCTTGCTAGCAGCACCCTGGTCAGGACACTTGAGCAATCACAGATTATTCCTCTGTAGAAGTTGCAGAAGAAAATGTAAGGTCATGGGAAATGTTTGGGATGTATTGATAAGTGAGAAAAAAGGTTTCAAAACAGGACATAGAATGGGATCCATATTTTGTAACACTGGCTGGAAAGATACCAAAATGTTAGCTGGGGTTATCCCTGCTGTAGGGAGGATGGTTTGCATTTCATCTTGGACGCTTTCTGTATTTTCCAGATTTTCTACAATGAACTTGGAACATTCTGTATATATCGGAAAGAGTTCTTTTAGATGAAGATTCACTGAGTATTTATCGGGTGCTTATTAAATTCTACAGTGTAGGCACCACACATAATGAAGAGAAATGGAAGCCGTGACCACTGCTCTCAGATTACCCTAAAATCCAGTCATGGCACAGGGGTTCAGGTCCGTGCGCAAAAATGTGGCCTCAGGAACCAGACTGCCTGGTTCAAGTCCCTCTTCTGTAGCTTCCTAGCTGTGCGACTCGGGCGAGTGCCTGGACCCTTCTGTGCTTTGGTTGTAATACCCACCTAAGTGTTAGCTGTTATTGTTATTAGTGGGTAAGAGCTTTGCCTCTGGAGCCAGCCTGTCTGGGTTCAAATCCTTGTTCTGTCTCTGTCTGGCTTGGGCAAATAGTTTCATATCTGTTTCTACCTCAGTTTCCTAATCTTTAAAATGGGGATGACCATAATGGTGCTTCATAGAGTTGTTATGAATATTCACCGAGTAGCTATGGAGAAAGTACTTAGAACAGTGCCTGGCACATAGAAAGTGCTCATTAAATGTCAGCTGCTATAATACTAATTTGTTGTTGCTGCTGTAATCATTGCTATTGGGGGAGGCAGGGATTGGACACCACCCAGCAGAGCACCCCACGTAGAGGCAGCCGGGGTACAAGATGCACGAGATGGGGCTAAGTTGGGCCCTGCAAGATGACCCCATCCCCTCTCGCCTCTCTTGTATTCTCCTCCAGCCCAGGTTAGTCTAGGCCTTTAAGTTTTAAAACTGTGGCCCCTAAGGTGCCACTCCTTGCATGTACACCACCGCCTCCCTGATCTTTATTTAGCCATAAACAGGGTAGATTTATGGTAAGGCTGATGAAGGGAGGCTTCCAGGACTTATTTGCATGGGGAGTGCCAGGCAATATTACATTTATAATTGTGTTCTTCTTCTTTCCATCATTACATAAATTTCAGCCCCACCTGGATCCTCCTTTAATTTGGGGAAGGGGACTCCTAATTCAGACTTCTGATGAAATCCAGCTCCTTTCTTCTTTTTAATTTTTTAAATTATTTTTAAATTATTTTTTAATGTTTGTTTACTTTTGAGAGAGAGACAGAGTGTGAGTGGGGGAGAAGCAGAGAGAGGGGGGAGACACAGAATCCGAAGCAGGCTCCAGGCTCTGAGCTGTCAGCACAGAGCCCGATGCGGGGCTCGAACTCATGAACCGCAAGATCATGACCCGAGCTTAAGTCGGACGCCTACCGACAGAGCCACCCAGGCGCCCCAAACCAGCTTCTTTCTTTAACTGGGCCTGGTCACTGAGACCTACCCGGGTGGGATTTTTGCACATGTGAATCTGTTTTCCTTTGTTACTGGTGCATAGTACTTTATGTCTCTTCTTGCAGCCATAGCCTCTACCTGAATGAATGAATGAATGAATGAATGAATGAATGAATACACTCTGGGTCTGTTTTGTTCTCAAGGTAAACCAGCAGAAACATGGCTTAGTTCTTGGAGCAAAGCTCTTCGCAGACAGGAGAAGCTGGAAGGCCTTTTGAATCTATGTGGAACAAGAAGCCTCTGAAATCTTGGAGTGTTTGGCAGCTTAGGAACTTGACTACAGGTCTACTTGGGAAAATATGTTAAGTCTGGAAACTCAACCAGAAGCTGAAATTGATGAACAGTCACAGGTCAGGGAGGGAGGATCCCTGTCATACCTGTGTTCTTTATTGACAGCTGGTGTTCTCTAGCTTTCTTAAGGCTGCTCTGGTGTTCTTCTTCTTCTTTTTTTAATGTTTATTTATTTGTTTTTGAGAGAGGGGGAAAGGGCAGAGAGAGAGGGAGACAGAGAATCTGAAGCAGGCTCCGCACTGTCAGCACAGAGCCCGACACTGGGTCCCAGCTCACAAACCATGAGATCATGACCTGATCTGAAGTCATATGCTTAACGACTGAGCCACCCAGGAGCCCCTCTGCTGTTCTTTATTAAAGATTTATGTTTTTATTTAAAAATGGGCAAAATCAAGAGGGGAAGCTTGCTCGTCCCAGTGTTAGGCATGAACTCCAGTGTATCTCTGGATTTCTGGACTATACTTGAGGGGACTTTTTCAGGCCATGCTCAGAACCTTGCCATTTATCCCATACTAGCTGCTTCATACGCTTTGTGATTATTTTATGTGTCCCTCTGTGACTGTTAATTCTGGAAAGGTGGGGACTTTCACATCCCATCCCTGACAAATGCTCAAAGCTGAAGTATTAAATACCCCAGCATTAAATAGGTATGATGATTAATTTTGTATTAACTTAGTACCCAGTTGTTTGGTCAAACACCAGGTATCTTTTTTTTGTTTCAACGTTTATTTATTTTTGAGAGAGAGAGCAGGGGAGGGGCAGAGAGAGGGGAGACAAAGAATAGGAAGCAGGCTCCAGGCTCTGAGCTGTCTGTCATCACAGAGCCCAGTGCAGGGCTCAAACTCACAAACTGAGTGATCATGACCTGAGCCGAACTCAATCGCTTTAACCCACTGAGCCATCCAGGGGCTCCGCTGAGAGGGTATCTTTTATTATTTTTTTATTTTTATTTTTTTTAATTTTTTTTTTTTAATGTTTATTTTCTGAGACAGAGAGAGACAGAGCATGCGCTGGGGAGGGACAGAGAGAGAGGGAGACACAGAATCAGAAGCAGGCTCCAGGCTCCGAGCTGGCAGCACAGTGCCCAACGCGGGGCTCAAACTCACGGCCCCTTGAGATCATGACCTGAGCTGAAGTCGGTCACTCAACCAACTGAGCTACCCAGGCGCCCCGAGAGGGTATCTTTTAGATGTGATTAACATTTAAATCAATAGACTTTGAGTCTATTGAGGTAATTACCCTCCTTAATGTGGTTGGGCCTCATCCAGTCAGCTGAAGGCCTACAAGAAAAGACCACCGAGGCTCCCACCCACACTCTAAGAAACAAAGGAATTCTGCCTCTGGAGGGTCTTCCAAGGTCGCAACATCAACTCTTGCTGAAATTGCCACCCTGCCCCTACAATGAGGGACATAACAGCCCTCCCCCAAAAGCACAAACCCCAGTACCTCACAGTAAACCTATTTGTCTGTCTGTCTCTGGATACATACGCAGAAAGTAGAGTGTTCTACAAAAACTTTCGTAAGCCCATACGGTGAAAGCGAAGAAGGAATTGCTGTCAACTTCCATGGAATTTTTTTGAGTGTTCTCAGAGCCGAAATAAACTTCTCTTAGGCTTTTCAGATCTGTTAGGACACATCTTGCTAATGGATGCATGAAATAAATTGAGATAAAGCACGGATGTTCACAGACACAGTTCAAAGCTGTGGCCGCTTGGTGCTGAGATGCTGAAGGCAGTCCCGGGGGCGGGAGCTACAGTTGGTGGCGCCACTCTCCCTGCCCCAGTGCGCTGTGTCTACGACAGCTGGGTGCAGAACAAACACTGAACGCTATTTTCACTCTCGGCACCCCCCTCCCCCCCATTTTTTTGTAAAAGTGACAGTCCTCTTCAGATTTCTTTTGGTTAGCAAAACCAGGTACAAACGTAGGTCTTGCATAAAAACAGAGTGTGGTAATGCAAACTTTTGCAAAGCGAGGGATACCTGTATATATATTTAGTGTGTATACAAAATTTGGTTCTGTTTCTCTAGAGAACCCTAGTACAGCATGTGTCTTTCTTACTTGGAAAAAAAAATCATTCTTGATGCCTTTTCATGATGTTAAATGCTTGGACAGGTGCAGGAGGTCTGGGAGAGGTCAGCAGGACTTCTTGTATCTTGCCTCCCTTTTTTTTTTTTTTTTAAGTTTACTTATTTATTTTGAGAGAGAGAGAGAGAGAGAGAGAGCATTCAGGGGAGGGGCAGACACAGAGGGACAGAGAGAGAACCCCAAGAAGGCTCTCCGCTGTCGGTACAGAGCCCATCATGGGGCTCGAACTCACGAATCGTGAGATCATGACCTGAAATCAAGAGTTGGTTGCTTAACTGACTGTGAGGCACCCAAGTGCCCCTTGCCAGACTCTTGATCAGGCTTGGACTTAAACTTTCAGTCACAAATAAGCATTAGAATTGAAGATCAATTCTTCCTTTGCTACCTGCCATGCAGGCAGCTACATCTAAAACCATGTGTGTTTGTAATAACGAAAGACTAGGGGCAGCCAAAATGTTTGTCCACATGATGGAGTGCCATGCGATGGCAAAGGGAATGGGGCTCCTTGTACCGACGTGGAATAGCTGTCAGACAAATTGAGTGGAAAAAAGCAACGTGCTCCACACTGTGCTTCCATGTGGCCAGGTGATGGGAATATATGAATATTTATATATTCATATATATATACACAATCTTTGGTTTGTGTCAAATTTGTACGGTAGCAATACCAGAGCTAAAAGGATGTGAAGACATTTTGCAGTGTTACTTACCCCTATTAGTGTGAATATCTTACACCCCAGACCTCGGGCGACCAATCATCCTGTTTGCCTGGGACCGACAGGGTTCCCTGGGCACGGAGCTGACGGTACGGAAACCCCAAAGGTGAGTCATCCTAATATACAACCTAATCGGGTGGGGGGTGTTACTGAGTACGTGCGTTTGCACCTTATTACATGTCTGAAATCTGAAAAGTTCTAGATTCTGAAACCAGTCTGTCCCCTGGGGTTTGGAGGAAGGACTGGGGACCTGGATGTCCACGGGTCTACCTCTGGCAGGAGACGCAGCAACCAGCCACAGCCTCTGGGAAGGAAATGGGTGGCTGGAGGGCAGGGATAGGATAGAACATTTTCACTGCATTTTCTTTTGCATCTTTTGACTACAAAACACGTGAGTGCATTGTCTCCTCAAAAAAAATAAATACAGGAAATTATGGAGAAGCAGAACTCCCTGCACTTTTGACTAAACTATAAATGGAACTTGAAAGATTTGGAAAAACTACATTACTGTGCTACTGTTGTTGATGCCCTCGAAACAATATTTGTCTTTTTGATTCTGCTGATTCCAGCGTATCCTGTCCTGAGAGCCGCTTCGCCTACGGAGCCCTGATTTGGGAATCCGGAGACTTGCTTTTCATTTTGTAAACCAAGAATGCTGAGTAGGTCTCTCTGGAGCAGCAGGTGGCCCCGGGCTCCTGCTCCAGCAGCCTGCTCCACAGCCCCGGGCGATTTTTTTTTTTTTTCCTGGCTGGTAGTGGTTATTATTATTATGAAAAATCAAGAACGATCATGCAGAGCAAGTAGAAACAGGCTGGGTCAGCTGAAAAATGCCCACACGCCCCCGCCCTGGGTCTCTGGGTGATATAATTAGCTGGTTGTATCCAGCGGTGAGTGGGCGGCTGGCTCCCCTAGCACCCGCAAGGCCAGAGGATGATGTAACAAAAGACTA
Source organism: Panthera pardus (assembly GCF_024362965.1). Lineage (NCBI taxonomy): Eukaryota > Metazoa > Chordata > Mammalia > Carnivora > Felidae > Panthera > Panthera pardus. The sequence continues at coordinate 144,874,902 of NW_026526732.1, read as the reverse complement.
GCCCGGGCAAGGCCAAGCCTGAGCTGTGCCTCCAGAGAGGCTGACTTGGCGTTCTGCGGGCGGGAGGGGGAAGGGAGTGGGGGCTTCAGCGCTGCAGGGTGGGGGGTGCCGACTGCCCAGGAGGAAAAGCCAGCCTTCTGCTCACTCAGCCTCGAGCACCCCTCCTGCACCCCCATCCCTACTTCTCTCGTTCTCACCAGGGTAGAAGGGTCTGCTGAGAACTTCTTGAGCTGAGGAAGGGGTCTTGAGCCTGGATAGACTACATCAGGGTCCCCAAAGCTGTGAGGGTGGAGGATGTGGATGTCTCAGGCACCCGGGAGATTTTTCAAATGACCTGTGAACTTGCGTAGCTGGCTGACCCTCACCCAATTTTCATTCAGTAGGTTTGGAGAGGGCCAGAAATCGTGCTGACAGCACAGAGCCTGCTTGGAATTCTCTCTCTCCCTCTCTCTGCCCCTACCTAGCTCCCACACGCTCTCTCTCTCTCAAAACTAAGTAAATAAACATAAAAAAATAAAATGAGGGGCGCCTGGGTGGCTCAGTCGATTAAGTGTCCGACTCTTGATTTTGGCTCAGATCATGATCTCATGATTTGTGACATTGATTCCCACGTTGGGTTCTGCATTGAGTGTGGAGCCCACTTGGGATTCTCTCTCTCTCTCTCTCTCTCTCTCTCTCTCTCTCAAAATAAATAAACATTAAAAAAACAAAATGATATTAATGATTACAAAGATACATTATGAGGAATAAGCCTACCTTGTACCCTGGGCCAAGCAGTCTGTACACAGCACAACTCCAGGGGGCACTGTCCACGCAGTTGGATGGTGCTCGGTGCCCCGGACATGGGTGACGCAGTCATTATTTCTTGTGTCTTCTTCCAGAGAGAGCCCATATGTTTGCAGGATCTGAACATTTTTCCAAAGGGGTTTTCCTTTCTTCCCACTCTGTTGAGAGGCAGTGAACTAGAGGGAGCGAGGTCTGATGGAGAGAGTTCAGGCCTCTACACGGTGATAGAGGATGGGGCCCTCCCTGAAGCCTCACCCCCGGCCCCACCAGCCAGGCTGGCTCCCACAAACCCCATCAAGAACCTGTCAGGGTCTCTGTACCTGCATTTCAGGCAATAAAAGGCCCTTTCTTAACAATCCTCCAAGGCCCCCAGGCAGTTTTCAGATGGATTTGCTGAGTAAGGGGTTTTCCATGCATTTCAGTGTTCTCAGCAGACTTTGATGTTGACTAGTAAAAACAAAACAAAACAAAACAAACCTGTGTACCAGAGAGAGGAAATTGGATCCCGCTGTGTGACTTTAGACAAGTCACACTGTCTCTTTGTGTGCTGGTTTCCTCCTTTGGGAACTGAGGAGGATCAGGCCTATTTCATGTTTTTCCATCCTCTCAGGGAGGTTGTAAGACCGTGGATATGAAAGTACCCATCTTATAGATGAAGATATTGAGGTCTAAGTTCACGCGGCTCAGAGGTGGCACTGTTCTTCTTGTGGCAAGGTCCAGAACCTCATCAGGAAAAGACTGTCTTGGGGCACCTGGGTGGCTCAGTCGGTTAAGCTTCTGACTTTGGCTCGGGTCATGATCTCGCGGTTTGTGAGTTCGAGCCCCATGTGGGGCTCTGTGCTGACAGCTCAGAGCCTGGAGCCTGCTTCGGATTCTGTGTGTGTGTCTGTCTCTGTCTCTGCTCCTCCCCCGTTTGTGCTCTCTCTCTCTCTCTCTCTCTCTCTCTCTCTCTCTCTCTCTCTCTCAGAAATGAATAAACATTTAAAAAAAAAAGACTCATTAAAAAAAAAAAAGGAAAAGACTCTCTTATAGGAAGGTGGGGGGCGGGGGTAGAAGGCAGGGAGAGGCTTTCATTTGCCTCTCTCTCCTGCTGTGGCACAGATGACTAGCAGCTCATCACAAATCTGTGCCCCTATCCAGGGACTACATTGACCCTTGCATCTAGGTGGGGACGCATGACAAGTTCTTATCAATGAAATGGGGGTGGGAAATGATACACGTGACTTCTGAGCCAGATGTGAAGAAAGGCATAGGCCTGCTGGAAGCAGAGACCCTGATGTCCTAGGGGATGGGGAACTACAGGGTGGAAAGAACCTGCATCCCTGAATCACCACGTGGAGGTCAGCTACTCGCCAGCCACAACACCTTAGTTGTATTCATACGTGTGTGAGAAATACACTTCTTTGGATTGTCTTGAAAATCAGTTGGAGAGTTTACTTGTTACGGTGGGTAGTAGCATCTGCACACGCACCCCCCACTTTTCTTCCTAAGTCCAGCCTTGAGCTGCTTACATGTACCCAAAAGGAGATGAGGACAACCGTTCAATTATTCCTTACAGCAAACTGAATGTGTGGAACAGGAGATATTGTCTCCCTCCTCGCTCTGAGATTCGGGCCACCAGCATTTGGGGCTTGGTGGTTGCAGCTGTTGGCATTCGGCAATGGCCCTGGCGGTATTATGACTATGGGTGACGCTCAGAGCCATCCTAGGGAAGCAAAGACAAGGACAAGCAGCTGATGGGAGGGTGGGGCCACAGCCAGAGGCCTGGGCCTGCCCAGCCTCTCTGCCTGTGTCACCTCAGCCAAAGTCAGTGCCTCCTGGGGCCTCCGTTTCCCCATCTGTAATATGAGTCTAAAACACTTGTCGTGGGGGTGTCTGGCTGGCTCAGCCGGTAGAGCAGGTGACTCTTGATCTCTGGGTCGGGAGTTCAGGCTCCATGTTGGGTGTAGAGTCTACTTAAAAACACACACACGCGCGCGCACACACACAACACCTGTCGTGGATGGGGAGGCAGGGAGGAAAAGATCGTGAGGCATGAGATAATAAATCTGAAATTCTGAAATCACTTCCTAAGACTCCACACTTCTGTGCAATCAAAAGATCCAAACCCAACACCCTCAGGACTTTGATGTGTAGGCCGGGGCTATTCTTTGGGAGGTACTTAAAGATAATATGAGAGAAGAAAACAGTGAAAGATCACATAACTCCTACTCTTTGGGGGATCATCCAGAAGGCTGTTCTCAGCTAATGGGGCTGGGAGAAGGGTGTCTTGGAGCTTTGAGGGCCAGTGAACCCAGTGTCTGTGGGTAGTTTCCTTTTCCACCAAATGTCTGCTCTCAGGTGCCTGATATCTGTAATTCCAACATTACTGCTTCATTGTTTTGGATTCCTGTTTGTTCCTCCACAAAAATGCAAACAATGATAATCCCTACTATTTGTTCAGTGCTTTACGCTTGCTCCAATAATCCTGAAAGAGATAGACGGGCCCAGACACTGGGTGGTGTTTCTCAATCACTTTTCCTGACAGGAAGATGGTGGGCAGTTCTACTCCTAGGTGTATATCCAAGACAAATTCTGGCATGTGTGCCCTAGAGGATTGGATAAGAATAGTCAGAATAGAATAACACAATATTGGAAATAACCCAAGTGCTCCCTGACAGGAGATGGGGACCACCGGATGTTAAATAACAGTGAAAATGATTGAGCCCTGTTTTAATGAACAAGAAACCATGTTAGAACGTGGTGACAAGCACAATCGTTATTTGCTCACAATTCCGTAATTCAGGCAGGTGCACATGGGGGACGGCTTGTCTCTACTCCATGCGGCTTCGACTGGGAAGGCTCGCCTGGGAAATCAACTTTCAAGAGGGTGCTGCTCACATGGCTGGCACATTAATGCTGGCCATGAGCTAGGAGGTCAGATGGGGCTATTTGGTGTGTGTCGGGGAGGGGTTCAGTTGTCTTGCACGTGGCCTCTCCACATGATTTCTCACAGCATGGTGGTCTCAGAGTAATCAAAGTCTCACACATGTTTCAAGGCCCCCAAGAATGCAAAAGCAGAAAGTTGCTAGACTTTCTTTTCTTTTTTTTTTTTAATGATTATTTATTTTTGAGAGAGAGAGAGAGAGAGAGAGAGACAAAGCATGAGTGGGGGAGGGGCAGAGAGAGAAGGAGACACAGAATCCGAGGCAGGCTTCAGGCTCTCAGCTGTCAGCACAGAGCCCTACACGGGACTTGAACTCATGAACTTCTAGATCATGACCCGAGCTGAAATCGAGAGTTGAATGCTTAACCAACTGAGGCACCCAGGTGCCCCAGAAAGAGGCTAGACCTTCTTAAGGCTTAAACCTGGAGCGGGTACCAGCTTATTTCTGTCCCATTCTATTGGCCCAAAGAGTTACAACCTAGACAGATTTAAGGGGAAGAAACTACGAAAGAGTGTGAAGAATCAGAGGTGTAGTTCATTGGGTGCCACGGCCTTCTACAGATGGCAACCACCCACGGCCACACGGATAAATCTTAGGTAGGTTATGGTGCAGGAACAAATAATCCCCACATCTCAGTGACTTTACACAATAAAGGGTTACTGCTTTCTCACAGATCCCACACAAAGCGGTGGGGTACTCTGTTCCACACAATCTGCCAGGAACCCAGGCTGATGGAAGCTCCACCATGTTGAGGTGGCAGCATCTGGGACACGAACCCCCACTTTTGCCACAGCCATGGGAGGCAGAAAGCCTGGAGAGTTTCACTTGGCTTCAGCCCTGAAGAGGCAAATGTCACTTATGCTCGCATTTCATTGGCCAGAACTAGTCACGTGACCCTGTGTAAGTACAAGGAGGGGCTGGGAACACATAGAAAAGTGGGTGAGATCCGAGTCACCGCACCAAAAAAAAACAAAACAAAACAAAACAAAAAAAACAAAAAAAAAAAAAAACAAAAAAAAAGAAAAGTGGGTGAGCGTCAAGGTCTTGGCCACATGGGATGAAACTACTGAAAACAAAGGAAAGTTCAACATAAGATTCAAGATCGTGTTTACTGCAGGATAAGGGAGGAACTCACAGGAAGGTGTCAGTGATTTGTAATGTTCTGGTTCTTGGGTTGAGCAATGAGTGTTAATTTTATATATCTATAAATGAATGGATGAGTGAATAGATGAATGAATAAATAGAAGAAGGGACTCAGAAGCAGTGACACTGAAGCCTAATCTCAGAGGCAGGCCAAAAATGGCCCTTTCATAAATATTCCATGAGCTCTGGCTGAGGCCGCTAGACCTCAAAGGTACAAAGATGAATAAAATATGGGCTCATCCCCTCCAGGTTCCCAGCTCAGGCAATGCACTAGGCCCACAAACCAAGCAAGCCAGCAAGGCACAGGGAGATGGATTGCTCACCAGTTCTGGGAGCCAGAGGAAGCCCTGGGAAGGCCTCCTTCAGAAGGGTCATGAGGGTCGGGTCATGCAGGATCAGTAGGAGTTCAACAGGTAGCGAAAGGAGTGGAGGTGGGTGGGGTAGGTTGGTCAGGAAAACTCATTCTAGGAACAGCGAACAATACGTTCAAGGTACAGAGAGCCCTTCATTCCTCAGCTGCCTGTGTTCCCAGGGTTTCCTCGCCACCTTCTAGTCCCTGAATGATCTGATCAGCCCTTTCACCTGTGCTGTACCCCCCAGAACCCTCTGCAGGACCCAGGCACACATTCTCCCTACTGGCTGTTGGGAGCATGGGTTGCTGATGAGTCTTTCTTCAGGAATCGGCCCCATATAAGGGAGCTCTCTTGTCCAAGGTCATGCACCCCCTCCCTACTCCAGGGGCAGACACATTCAAATGACTGGTGAAAGCAGGAATATAAAGGTCTAGCTCCCTTACTTCAATTCAGGGAGCTCAGCAGGGCATCCCAGCTCCAGAGCTCCCTGTGGGATCAGCTATGGCCTGTCTGGAGTCTCCAGTCTCCATTATAGTCCAACTCATCTCTTGCTAGATCCTGTTCCTTTTGTACGCCCCCCCCCCCCCCCACACACACAGGTGTTGATTGTGAATGCACTCCCCAAGAAACCTCGTTCAAGAGTATCTCCACTTCAGAGCACCTGGGTGGCTCAGTGGGTTAAGTGTCTGACTGGCTTGGGTTATGGTCTCACGGTTCATGAGTTCAAGCCCTGTCTTGGGCTCTGTGCTGACAGTGCAGAGCCTGCTTGAGATTCTGTCTCTCTGTCTCTCTCTGCCCTTCCCCCACTTGAGCTCGCTTTAAATAAATAAACTTAAAAAAGAGTATCTCCACTTCAGGTGTGTTTTCTAGGAAACCTATCTAAGGTACCCACTAAGTAAATGATTACTTAATCAGGGATGAAAACCCCTTTCCTAGAGGCGCTTCTATAGCAACAATATTAACTAATATTCACAGAGTGATTTCTGAGCTAGGCACTATGCTAAGCACTTTGCTTATGTGAGTTTATTTAATAAAGAACGGAATGAGCTCATGCCAAAGAAATGAATTTCTAACGGTGAAATTTCAGACTCTGGGAAGGTGAGATTGTCAGCTTAGGGAGTCTGGAAGTATTTGTGTGGCACATATTCTGTCACAGACTTTTTTCTCTGTCTTGCTGTTTAGTAGTCCTAATCTTTTATATTGGCTGGGTAAAGCCCCCAGCAAGTCAGGGATAAGGCTCCCAAACTCATTCTTCCTTAAAAAAAAAAAAGAAGAAGAAGAAGAAGAAACAAAGAAGAAGGACTTCTGCTCTTCTCAGTGGTGCAATAATATTTCTGTTCTGTCTTTTTTGGGGTGGGGGGTCTCGCTTCTTGGGAGCCTGTGTGGAGGTGAATTCCTCTGAAAGCCAAGTGCCCCTGTTTGGGACTCCCCAGACATTTTCTGAGAAACGGTGACATTGTTCCTCGTACTTCCTCTCCCTTCCTGAGCAGCTCCTGTAGCTACACTTCTATCCTCCTTCTTCAGGCTTGGGCTTTCCACCTTTCCTTTCTATCATCACCTCCTTCCTGGTGGGAGCCGATCTGAAATTTCTTGTCTCCCAGGCTGATCCTCTCTCCATCCCTAAGCTGCCTCCTTCCTGGGGAGCATGCCCAGGCAGCAGGCTGTAGCCCTGACTGGCCTTCCGGCCGTCAGGAACATGTCCCAACATGTTGAGCACTGACTCGCGGCTGTTTATCCTTTGAGCTGCCTGCTTTGGGGCAAAGAGGGGGGTGGTAGGATACAGGAGACCCCCCCGAGACCTCAAGGAGACCTTGGTCTGAATTTCTCTGAACAGCAATATGTGCTTTGCAGCAGATCTCTTGGGATTGGCCTGGGATCTGGGGTGTGTGTGTGTGTGTGTGTGTGTGTGTGTGCATTTTTTGCATCAGATCTTGCATGTGACTTCCAACAACCTGCTCTTTTGCCCTCTTCAGGGCAGAAGTCCTTTAAGGGCACACCTGGCTACACACTCAAGTGTATGGTTGGAAACTCTTTTTTTTTTTAAGTACTGAACAGTATTAGACACTTAGTAGGTGCTTAATACTTGTTGAATTCTGTTGTGGTGGTGGTGAGCTAAAAGTTATAGAAAAAAAAAAAAAAACAGAACTCACTTCCCAACAACAACAACAAAAAGAATCATCTTGTGAAGTTCAGTATCACAAAACTTTAAATAATTCAATACAGGCCTTCATTAACTTTTTTTTCCCCCAAAGTAAACAGACAGACAATGTCAAGTCTATTTGAAATGCCTGAAAGCCAAGGGGAGTCAAGGCAGTAGGAGGATATGCCTGTCCTCTTCTGGACATTTGACAACGCAGTCTTTGGTATGTGTATGTTGGGGGTGGGGGCTGCATGGAGAAAGGGAGGAGGGGACTGGTCCTGGGGTCTTGGCCTTTTTGAGGCCCTCCTGAGGTCCATCTGCAGTCCTGGCCCAAATCCAAGATCAGGTAGGCAAGAGAGTCTGTTCTGTGCCCTCCCACTCCTAACTGGGCTCCTATGCCAGCAGTAGAGAAGACCTGTCCTCCCTGAGGTCAGCTGCATTAGAGGAAGAAAACTGGGCATGTCTGGACAGAGATTTCTAGACACTGAAGAGTCCTAGATGTCAGTAATTGTAGCTGTTCTAAGCCTGAGTTCTAATTTTTAGTGGGATTTCTGTTCAAATTAACATTCTGTTCTCTGCAATTTTTTTAAAAGATTTAAACGTTTATTTTATTTTACTATTTCAGTTTATTTTTTTAAAGTAAGCTCTATGCCCAACATAGGACTAGAACTCAGACTCCCAAATCAAGAGTCACATGCTCTACTAACTGAGCCAGCCAGGTACCTCTGTTCTCTGCAATTAAAAAACATTTTTTAAATGTTTATTTATTCTTTTTTCAACGTTTTTTTAATTTATTTTTGGGACAGAGAGAGACAGAGCATGAACGGGGGAGGGGCAGAGAGAGAGGGAGACACAGAATCGGAAACAGGCTCCGAGCCATCAGCCCAGAGCCTGACGCGGGGCTTGAACTCACGGACCGCGAGATCGTGACCTGGCTGAAGTCGGACGCTTAACCGACTGCGCCACCCAGGCGCCCCTAATGTTTATTTATTCTTGACGGAGAGACAGGGTGTGAGTGGGAGAGGGTCAGAGAGAGAGGGAGACACAGAATCCAAAGCAGGCTCCAGGCTCTGAGCTGTCAGCACAGAGCCCCACGCAAGGCTTGAACTCACCAGCCGTGAGATCATGACCTGAGCCCAAGTCGGGCCCTTAACTGACTGAGCCACCCAGGCGCCCCTGTTCTCCGCAATTTTTTAAAAGCTAAAACTGCAAATGTTTTAGGTTAAAGGAGGCAAAAATGGAGTGCAAGAGGGGCTGGGGGTGTGAACTGGGTGGGAGGAAGTGGGCACCTCACTTGCTTCTGTATCTGGGAGAAGCACTAGTGGATATTTCCAGAATTGTCTTTCATCAATGTCACCTGAAAATGAAGGGTGCTGGGTGTTTCCCTCTTTCTAGAGCCACTGTGTAAGAGAGGGCAAGGGGCAGAGGGCTCTGGGTGGGAGGCAATAGGCCTATGCCCTAGGGATGCCTGGGTAGTTCGGTTGCTTAAGCATCTGACTTCATCTCAGGTCATGATCTCAGGTTCGAGTCCCACATCTGGCTTGCTGCTGTCCGCACAGAGCCCACTTCATATCCTCTGTCCCCCTTTCTCTCTGCCCTTCCCCTGCTTGTGCGTGCTCTCTCTCAGAAATAAACAAACACTAAGAAGAAAATGGGCTCGTGCTCCAACCGCAGCTATTTATTTGCTTGCTGTGTGACCTGAGTCAGATCACTGAACTTCTCTGAACCTCAGTTACCTTTAGTTCTATGGGCCTTGATTTCCTCATCTGTGCAATCAAAGGGACTGGATCCCTTTCTGGCCTCCAAGATGTTTTGTTGAGGTGTCTGGGTGTTTCAGGTGGTGCTTTGGGAGAGGTGGTCTAGGGAGAGAGCCTAGGAATAGTGATGCTATAGTGGGCTTTTCTGGGAATTCCAAAGTGAGGGACATCTTTTTTATTATTTATGGAGTTTTATTTATTAATGGTCGCCCCTCATGCTCTTTTCGGGGCCAGAAAGAGGGCTTATGCTAAGAATGCCATCCCTTCCTGGGGAGTGCCAACTCACACCCCAATGAAAACCACCCAGATTTGTAGCTCAGTTAGTTTCCCCACCAACTGTGTAGAGCACACACGCCCAGGCGCGGGGGGTGGGGGGGGGAGGGAAACGCCCTCCAGCAGCTGATAACATTGGCATCTGAGTTCTGAGGTTCTAGAGCCAGGCCGGGAGCTACGAGCGTCCCGCGGCTCTGGAAGGGCGGTCCCAGGCCTTCAGCGGGCGGAGCAGCGGGTCCCGCCTCCGAAGCCATCCTTTATAAGAGCAGCGCCGGGCGGTGCCAGCAGAGGTGTGAGCCACTGCTCCAGTCTGTGACCTGGAGACCCGGAGCCGGGCGCGGATTCACGGAGCCACCGAGACCCTCAGAAGAGGTGAGGGAGTCGTGGCAGGCAGGAGCCGACCCTGGACCGGCAGCTCTGAGCCGAGAAGTGTCTGCCTGTGCGTCCGTTCGCGTCCGCGAGTGTGTCCTCGCGGGTGTTTGTGTGTGTGCTGTCTTCACAGGTGAATGGCGTGAGTGGGTCGGTGCGCGGGTCTGGGGTTTGCTCCCACGGGTGTCTCCGTAAGTGCCCGTGTGACGGAGGCCGAGTTTGGCGGAGACTCCGGGCGGAGGGAGGGCAGGAGTTGGAGGGATCGATCCCTGCCGCGCTCCCGTCCCCTTGAAACAAAGCAGGGTGGAGGAGAGGCGGGCACCCGGGCGCCGCGGACCCCTGGCGCCGTTAGCGCTAGCGGCGAGCGGCTGGAGCCCCTGAGCGCCAAGCTCCGGGAGGGGCGGGGAACGCGGAGCCGAGCAGGTTCATCAGCGATCCGCTCCGGAGCAGCTCCCGGATCCACTAGGTGCCGTCTCCCCGCCCCGAGGTCTAGGTTCCCGACGCCTCCGTGTCCGCCACCGCTGGGCGCTGAGGTCAGCGCGGGCTGTGTCCCTGGTCCTTGGGAACGTGTTGGTACACGTCCCTTCAGGGCAATCGAGGAGGTGACTCATGGTGACAAGGAGACCCCGGGAAACGAACCGGGTGAGGTCAGAGCCCCGCCCGGGCTGGTGGGGGACAGTGGCGCCCCAGAAGTCAGCTTCCCGGCCCTCGGCGGTCTCTGACCCCCTACCCCCCCCCCCCCCCCCCCCATCAGCACAGTGACCTATTTGGCTGGCACGAAGTGTTCTCAGGGAAGCCGGGGACGCGAGGAGGTCCAGGACTGGTTGTGCGGTCCCCGCCTCGCAGCGCGCCCTCGAGGACGCGGAGCGGTGGCCCCGCGCGGGGTGGGCCCACGCCAGCCTGTCGGTTTGAGAAGAGCAGGAGTCGGACACACCTCTGTTCCATCGCGCCCGCCGAACCCCGGCCCAGCTTGCCCGCGACTCGGGGTGCCGGACTCCGCGGAGGGAGCGCAGCCCTGCGCAGCGGGGCGGCGGGGCGTGCAGCCCTCGTCCGGGAAGGGGTCACAATCGGAGGGTGGGACTTCGGGGGGGGGGGGGGGCGCGACGCTGCTCCGGGACTCTGTCAGCAGCATCCAGGGGCTCCCGGCGCCCCCCACCAAACTGCCCTCTCCAAGGGCGACAGGTCTGAGCGGAGCCGGGGGACGACGAGTCGTCCTTCGAACGCCGCCGCCCTGCGAGGGCCACAGTGCATCCGTCCTGTCGGGGGCCCTCTGGGGACCCTGGTGCCCTTCTAGTTCGGACAAGAATCTTGGATTTACTAGGGTTTGGCACTTTAGGGCGCCAAGGCAGCTCCCCTTCCCCTCCCTCCACGTCGCGTTTCGAGGAGGACTTTCGAGCGGTTTTGTTTTCCTTGCTTTCGTCTATTTTTATTTTCCAGGGATCTGACTCATCCCGTGCTTTGGGCGTGGAGATAAGGTGGAGGGCCCAAACCTCTGCGCGCCTGTGCGTGCTGTGTGTGTGTGTGTGTGTGTGTGTGTGTGTGTGTGTGTGTGTGTCACAGAGGAGCGCGCGGTTTCCCAACAGTGGCGGGGCTTTCGGAAGCCTGACTGGCTCAGCGTGACGTGTTTGCGGCCCCTGGTTCTCCTCCTAGTCCCCACCCCCCGCCACCTCCAGAGGGTGACGCGCAGCCCGAGTGGAAGCGAAGTTTTGGCGGGTGGGGAGAGCTTTGCAGGAAACTGACTCATCACAACTCCCTGCTGCTGTCCAAGGCTCTGCCCACGCACCTCCGACCCTGCGCCTGATTTCCTGGCGACCAGCGCCCCCTTCCGGCCCCGGCGCGAATAGCAAACACGCCTTCCCGCGGAATGCGGTTTCACCCGCCTTTCCTTCCCGCTCGCTTCGCCTGCGCAGAGATCGCTCGCCGCTTCTGCCAACGCCCCTTGAAAAGAGTACCCCATTGGTTCAACAGTCTGTAATGAGTCCTTACTGTTTACTTCGGAATTAAAATTGGTTGATATCTAAGGCACGAAGGCCAACAAAGGAAGCTCTTCTCAGTTACTTGTTTGTAAAACAAGGGTTTGTGTTTCTCAGCTTTCCCTGAACTGGGAGTTATGATAATGGTAGTGAGATCAGATGCGGAGCCTATGAGAGCCATATGGGCTGGGGTGTTAGGAGAAAGGATTCTGGTCCCAGCTCCTGGAAGCCAGGGAATACCCAGCGTCCTGATGAAATCCTAGGCAGGCGCCTCCTCCTTGTGCCAATGAGGCACTGAGACCCAGAATGTCCATTTCGGCCATCCTGTGTATCCCCTCTTGAATGGCACCCCAAGAGTGCCCATCTGGGGAACTGCCAAACACCTGCTTAAATCCCCCTTAATTTGAGTTAATTAACCTGGGACCTAGATTAATTGATAGAGAGACCTATCAATATGGGTTTTTTTGTTTTTGTTGTTTTGTTTTTTTAGAGAGAGAGAGAGAGAGAGCGCGCGCGCAGCGCGCGCGCGGGGCGCGCGCAAGCAGGGGAGGGGCAGAGTAAAGAGGGAATCCTAACCAAGCAGGCTCCCTTAGTGTGGAGGGAGCCTGAAGCAGAGGCTCTATCCCCACCCTGGGATCACGACCTGAGCCAAAATCAAGAGTCAGTGGCTGTTTTGACCGAGCCACCCAAACAACCCTGTAGTTTTTTTATTCTTTTTTATTTTTCCTTGAGAGAGAGTGTGAGTGGGGGAGGGCCAGAGGGAGAGAATCTTAAGCAGGGTCCATACCCATCGCAGAGGCCCCAGTGGGGATCCATCTCATGACTGTGAGATCATGACCTGAGCCAAAAATCAAGAGTGCAGTACTCAGCTGGCTGAGCCACCCAGGTGCCCCTGGATCTGTATTTGTAAAAAGCTCCCCAAGTGGGGTGCCTGGTTGGCTCAGTTAAGCGCCCACCTTCGGGTCAGGTCATGATCTCACAGTCGATGGGCTCCAGCCCCGCGTCGGTCTGTGCTGACAGCTCAAAGCCTGGAGCCTGCTTCGGATTCTGTGTCTGGATTCTGTGTCTCCCTCTCTCTTTGCCCTTCCCTCACTTGTGCTCTCTCTTTCTCTTTCTCAAACCTAAAAAAAATATTTTTAAAAAAGTTCCCCAAATGATTCTGCTGGGACTGTAGTTAATAATACAAAACGAGAAGAGTAAGGATGAACACCAGAGCGCAGAACGCAGGGCAAACAGGCTTGGGTTCAAATCCTGGCTCTGCCACTTGTGAGTTGGGTGGTCTTGGGCAAGTTACTTAATTTCTCTGAGCCTTCGTTACTTATTCTGTTAAAAAAAAGAGAGAGAGAGAGAGAGAGCAAACATACTGCACTGGGTAACCCCTCTATGGGGCAGTGGCTCTTGGCCTTTTCAGTTTTCTGGTTTGGGGGCAAGCCTCATATCTCGTCAAACTCTTGCTCTTTAAATTTGGTCTGAGGTCACCTGGTGCCTCTCCTCCCCCATCATCGCTGAGAGGTGGGGTGGGGAGGGGTAGGTGTGGCAGGGGTCCAGGTCTTCCTGCCCGAGGAGGTCACTCAGAGCCTGCAAAGCAGGACTTGTCCTCGGGAAAACCCAGTCCCTGCCAAGGTTGCACAGCCACTCAGCCCGGGAGTCAGGCCAGAGCAGGGCAGGTGGGTGCCAGCTCTTCGTCATGAGCAAACTCAACCTTGGTTTTCCCTCTTCTGAAGTGGGAGGAGAGGAACCGGGTAGACCGGCCACCTCTAATTTTTCTTGCCTGCAAAACGAGTTCCTTGGATGTAGCCAACATGGGGCAGGGGCTTCCAGGCTGTCTAGACTCCAGATCACCTGATGTGCCTGGCAGGATGTGGCTCAGCCTGGGAGAAATCATTGTCCTGCCCTGCCCAGCCCCTCCTCACCCCCAGGCCTCCAGCTTGATGACATCCTTGGGAAAGGCCCTCAGCACACAGCACCTGTCAGCTGCTGTCTGAAGGAGGTGGTGGCCCGGGGAGAGATGTGGAGAAGGCTCAGCCAGAACTGAACACAGAGCAAAATAATAACACTTCTGTTTTCCAAGCACTTCTGTCTACCAGGTGCTTTTCCCAGCATGTTACCTACATTAACTCAGTTAATCCTCACATCTATCCTCTGAGACAGTCACTAATACTGTCTCCATTTTACAGATGAGAAAAAATAGAGCCCAGAGAAGTTAAGCCATTTGTCTAGGGTCACCCAGCAGAGCCTGGATTCCAACCCAGGCAGTCTGGCTCCAGAGCCCACACTCTTAACCACAAGAGCCAGCCTCTCAACTCTGTTCCATCTGCCTTGCCTGAAGGGACTCCCTGACCTATTATTGCTTGAGGATGCTTCCACAGTTCCATTTTATAGATGAGAAAACTGAGGCCCAGAGATATTAAGTGACATTTTATTTTTACAATTTAAAAAAATTTTTAATTAAAAAAATTTTGTTAATGTTTATTTATTTTTGAGAGAGAGAGAGAGAGAGAGAGACTCACGCAACACGTGCGGGGGAGGGGCAGAGAGAGAGAGGGAGATACAGAATCCGAAGCAGGTTCCAGGCTCTGAGCTGTCAGCACAGAGCCCGACTCGAGGCTCGAGTTCACAAATCGCGAGGTCATGACCTGAGCTAAAGTCGGATGCTTAACAGACTGAGCTACCGAGGTGCCCCTTTTTACAATTTTTAAATTAAAAAAAAAATTTCAGTGATTATTTAGTTATTTATTTATTTACTTAAAGTTTATTTTTGAGAGAGACAGAGACAGCATGAGTAGGGGAGGGGCAGAGAGAGGGAGAGAGAGCATCCAAAGCAGGCTCCTCACTGCCAGCACAGAGCCTGATGTGGGGCTCAAACTCACAAAACCTCAAGATCATGACCTGAACCAAAACCAAGAGTCAGACACCTAACCGACCGAGCCACCCGGCACCCCTTTAAGTGACTTTAAACTTTAGGTAGTAGGCAGCAAAGCTAGGACTGGATCCTAGGTGTTTTTTATCCCAGGGGCCAGGGTACTTTTGTTTCAGAACAGGGTTATCCCACATGGGCATCTGGGTAAAGGGGTTCAGGAGGCCAGAGAAGCTGTCAGCCTGTCCTTTCACAATGCAGAGTTCTAACCGCTATACGATCACGGCCCTTTCATTTGCTACCTGACCTCTTGGCCAGGGCTGGGGTTGGGAAACTATTGGACTCTGGCAATTCACACGTACTTGGGGCATTCGCACCCATGAGGGACACCTTGGGGGGACAACAAATTGATTTTAGTTGATAAAGCCTGGCGGTAAACAGGACTCTGATCCCTGCTATTGCAATAAACTTGTCTTTGTCAACACAAGTTTGTCCTTCAGCTGCTCCCTCCTCCAGTGACCTTGGGGTACCAGGTTAACCCAGCTCTGCCCCCACCCGGTGGCTGTTGGTTGGGGACTGGGGACGGCCTGTGGGAAGGCGAAGGTGGCAAACCAGCTGGAAGGAGCCAGAGAGACCCCATGTTCTAGGAGGAAGACTTCATCTGAGATGAAGAAGACTTCATCTACCCCCAACAAAAGGTAGGGTCCAATTTCCCGAGTGACCAGGACCTTACTTGTGTCTCGGCTGCAGGTGCCATGTCGGAGCCATCCAGGGATGCCCACCAGATCCCACATGGCAGCAAGGCCTGCCGCCGCCTCTTCGGCCCAGTGGACAGCGAGCAGCTGCGCCGAGACTGTGACGCGTTAATGGCAGGCTGCGTGCAGGAGGCCCGGGAGCGATGGAACTTCGACTTTGTCACCGAGACACCGCTGGAGGGCGACTTTGCCTGGGAGCGTGTGTGGGGCCTGGGCCTGCCCAAGCTCTACCTGCCTGCAGGGCCCCGGGGGGGCCGGGATGACCTGGGAGGGGGCAAGCGGCCCAGCACCTCGTCTACCCTGCTGCCGGGGACAGCTCGGGAGGACCACCTGGACCTGTCCCTGTCCTGCACTCTCATGCCTCACTCCCCTGAGCGGCCCGAGGCGTCTCCGGGTGCACCTGGCACCTCTCAGGGCCGAAAACGGCGGCAGACCAGCATGACAGGTGAGGATAGACGCAGGGAAGGACACTAGAAGGAATCAAGACTCTCAGAATCTGTGGTGCGAGGGACCGTGTCTGGTCCTGCAAGGGACCTGTCTGGTCCAGTTTGCTCATTAGGCCATAGGGAAAGCAAGCCCAGAGAGACAGGGCAACTTTCCTGAGGTCCCATGGCAGGTATACAGCCATGACCAACTCACTAACATCTACTGGGAACATTTATTGTATGTCAGGCCCTTTGCCAAGGTGAATTTCTAAGGTAGGTTTCATTTAGTTCTTAAAGCAGTCCTGTTCCATATAACATTCTTGCCACTCTTTTATAGGAGTGGAAATAAGGCTCAGAGAGGTAGGGTGGTTTGCCTATGGTCCCACAGTGAATTTGCAGTAGAGAGAAAACTAATGACAGTAATTTCCCGGCTGCCCTATCCAGATCTAACTCACCTTCCCCATCACACACACACACACACACACACACACACACACACACACACACTTCCATTCAGTCCTCAGAGCACTACACAAATGGTCAACTTCATTTTATATGTGAGGAAACCGAGGTTCAGGGCGATGCAGTCAAGAATCCCACGGGAAATTTACAGCTGGTGCAGAACTAACAATACTGAAGATAGTGGCTCACATGTATATGGCCCCATCGTGGGCAGAACACTTCTCATGGGTTCTCCAATTGCGTTCCTAGAGCAGTGTGGTTCAATAGAACTGTGCAGTGATGCAAATGTCCAGTGCCACTAGGCGCAATGTAGCCATTGAGCATTTGACATGTGGCTGGTGTGACTGAGGAACCGAATTTTGCATTTTATTTGATTTTAGTTCGTTTAACTACACAGGGCCACCACAGTAGTGGTGGGCAGCTTGGCTTGGAGCAGGCCCACAGATGTTGGTCTGGTTATAATCAGTCATGTCTGGGAAGCGTGATGGGATGCCTGGTAGAACGGTGCCGTGGGAGACGGAGTGGGAGTTGCCAGAGTTTTACCCTGTACTTGGCAATGTGTCCCTTTGGCCCTAGGGAGGAGTGCCTGCCCCCTCTGCTGTGGGTTTTGGATGGATGGCTCTGTTGGGCCCTCTTCCTCCTGGCCTGGCTGACTTCTGTTCTCTCTTCCCAGATTTCTATCACTCCAAACGCCGGCTGATCTTCTCCAAGAGGAAGCCCTAATCTGCCCCCTGGAAGCCTCAAGCTCCTAGAAATGAGGCCCACCCCCCCCACTGCCCCCACAGGCCTCTTCTACACCTTTGCCTTTAGTCCTTCAGTTTGTGCGTCTTAATTATTATTTGTGTTTTAATTTAAACTCCTCCTCATGTACATATCCTGCTTGCCACCACCCTTCCCCCCCGCTCCCCCCCCCAGCCTTTGGCATTTCCAATTATTTAAAAAACCATTAGACAGCAGAATGATAGGTTTATTAGAGCGCTAGGTATTTTTATTATGCGAACTATTATTTAAGATGTCTTCATCCTGTGCTCCCCATTTCTGCTCTCCCAGAGGTAAGGTGGGGCTGGCGTGACCCTCACCTTCTGGGTGGTGCTCCCTGGAGGGGCCTGGCTCCTTCAGCTCACCACCTTGTGGGGGTTTTGAAATTTCTGCCCCTTTCGTGCATTCTCAAACACGGATTCTTTATCATTTGAGAAGTACACAGATAGCACTTTGAAGGGGGCCCAGCAGGGTGGGGGCATCATCAACACTTTGGAGGCCCCTCCCCTTCTCTGAGGTCGGGCAGTGTGACCTTGAAGGGGGCACAGCCTGGAACACGGCTGGGAACGTGGCACTTTCCTGGCCCCTGATGCCCCGCCCTGCTCTGTGAAAGCACGGGCGAAGGTAGGGTCCTGTAGCAAACCACCCCACCTCCTCTCACCCCCTCTGCCACCCACAGGGAAGCCAGTCTTAATGTTTGGCCTCCGCTGCACTTTTCTAGGAGCCCCAGATGCCCCTCTTTTCCAGCTGGGCTTTCAAGTCCCTCTCTGCTCCGCTCCCCTCCCCCATACCCTTTCCCTCTAGTACCCTCTCGGCCCTAGGTGGCAGCTCTGGGGTGCCTGTCCCCCCAGCTTAGTGGACTGGGAGGGAAGGGGTATGCTAGAAGTAGGGGTCCCCAGTTCTACCTCAGGCAGCTCAAGCAGTGGCCGCCTCCTCCTCTTACCTTCTGGGGCAGAAGTTCTGGTGGTTGGACAGGCCTTCTTGAGCGGGGATCCCTCTGTCAGGGGTATGTCTCGGGGAGCAGAGTTTTCGAGGAGGAAGAGTGTGACACCAGCCCCTGGAACCCCTCCAAGGACCTTCCCCACTGCCCACCCTCCCCCATTTCATTGCACTTTGATAGCAGCTGAACAAGGAGTCAGATGTTTTAAGATGATAGGGTAGAGGCTGTGGATAGGGTATGCTAAGTGGGCTAATGCGGCCCTGGGAGTTGGGAGTTATTGTCTTTCCCAGCACTGAGCATTGAGCCCCTGGAGGCATCGAAGCACTTAGTGGGTCTGACCCCAAACATCTTACATTCCTGTAACATGCTGGCCTGGACTGTTTTCTCCTGGCTCCTCCTGTCTCCACCTAGACTGTAAGCCTCTGAAGGGCAGGGAACAAGTCCTATACTGCTCTGTGCCCTTCACAGCCCCTTCCTCAGTGCTGGGTATACAGCAGGTGCTCAATAAATGTTTCTTGGTGATTTTACTGGTAATATTACCATTGTGGCCCACACGCCTTGTCATTTGTAAGAAGGAGTAGGCAGAAGTTCTTTCGGTTGTTTCCACAATGTTAACAATTAAGCATTTAAAGTTAAAAAACGCAGAGGCTTAACAAACAGACCATGAGCCGAAAAAGACGACAACGAAACAACCACGGTAAACATCATACCTCTGCAAAGATCGCCACGGTCAATATTTTGGTTCCTTGTGTGGTCTTTTTTAGTAAGGGATATATTACTCACCAGAGAACTGCACCTCATTACTCATGGCGGAAATGCACATTAAAACCGCAATAAGATAACGCTGTACATCGACCAGAATGACTAACGTGAAAAAGACAATGCCAAGCGAGGGCAAGGATCGGGAACAACCGGAAGTCAAACCTGGCTGGCAGAAGTATGAAATATTTCAACTACTTTAGAAAACAGGCAATGCCTTCTAAAAATGGCTCCCCTCGTGCCCACCCTATGACTCGAGACTCCCCTTCCTGTTTGTTCTCACGAGAAATCAGTACGTATTTCCACCAGAAGGCATGTTCATGGCAGCGTTATTCTTGACCCAAGCTGGGAACAACCCAGATGTCCACAACAAGAACGGATGTGTAAATTGTGGTATCTTTCTAGAGTGGAGTATTATGCAATGTTAAAAAGAACAAAGTACTTTATGTGCACGTTTCTGATGATCTATTCATAGCTAACCACTCCAAGACTTAGTGGCTTAAAACGATGACCTTTATTTGCTCCTGATTCTGCAATTTAGCCAAAAACCACTTTTCAGATACGGGATAATTCTCTGCTGTATGGGACATGGCTTTGCTCTAGAACCCTAGGAGTCTGAGGTAGGGCTCTCCCACTGGGACTTTTCAGAGACTTCACACTGTCTACTTATCTGCCACGGATATTTCTAGTACCATGGGACACACAAGGTCGTATGTCCCCAAGTGCTTGTCCTATAGCATGGACCTGTCACAGAGCCCTCTTTGGTTCTGGACTCCACTCAAACGTGGCAGCTCCCCATGCCATGCCATCTGGTAAATGGGCCAGAGCATTAGTATATGGCCTCCGAAGTCCACCTTGGCTCGCTAAAGCTATTTCTCTTTTGAGGGGGAGCATGTCCTTAGTACTTGTCTTTTCCTATAGAGGGAACGTCCCAGCACGTCCCAGTTCATTTGACCACTTAAAACAGAACATGACAGGTCTCTGAATTCTTGTAAAGAACGTGAATATGCCCCATTTCTTATCCCCTTTCCTGATACGGATCAGAGAGAATGCGCTGGACATATTGTTAGCTTCTTACAGTCAGAGGCTGTGTAGACTATTCTAGCAAAGATACCATATCTGATATGATGCCTGCAATTAGGGCAACGATGTGGATAACCATCAACTGCCATGCTTCGTTTGGTTATTATAGGAGAAGTATGGGGTGGATGGAATGGGGATATGATGGGAACCACCTTGCTTCCTGCAGGCCTTTGAAAGGAGCACCGATCTCTGCACTGCCACCTGGCAAGCGGCGTTGTTTCCGATTCACTGTCTTGACTAGGGGGATAACTTAAGAGACTTCCATTCAGTCCTTCTTTCCATTAATGGCTCTTATTCCATAGATAAGCAAACTAATCAGTGCACGTTCTGCCAACTGCTAAATGTACCCACGCCTGTCGCTGATTGAGGGCTTCCTTCTGGGGGGCAAGTTTGGGTTCCTCCTCTCATGGGTGAAACAACTTCTCATGATGCC
Source organism: Panthera pardus (assembly GCF_024362965.1). Taxonomy (NCBI): domain Eukaryota; kingdom Metazoa; phylum Chordata; class Mammalia; order Carnivora; family Felidae; genus Panthera; species Panthera pardus. The sequence goes on along the minus strand of NW_026526732.1, from coordinate 144,854,708 downwards.
GGAGGAAACCGGAAGGATGGGAACATTTGAAGTGAGAAGCTGCATCACCACCAGGAACCCATGTTTCAGGCGAACAGAGGTGTGGGACAGGGACGGGGGCGGGGGGGGCATCAACTTTGGCTTCCGTGACTTCCCTTCAGCCAGCCTAGTGCCCAGATAAACATGCTGGCAAAAGTCACTGTGGCTTTACCCTCTCCCACCAGCCCACAGAAATGTGAGCTCCGTGAGGGCAGGTCTTTGCCTGTTTCATTTGCTGCCATGTCTCAGCACCGAAGGAGTGCCCAGCACACAGTAGGTGCTCAATAAATATTCGTTGAATGAATGAATTATTCACTGTGGCTTGAATTTCCTTCCTGACCCCAGTGTTCATCTCTCACACCCAGTTCTCCGCCTACCCCACTCCCAGGTGGCTGCCCTTATCACTTGACAATCATTCTGGCATTTGAACATGGCCATCTGCTAATTGGCAGGATACAGAAGTCGGAGATTCTCTAACTCAGTCTCCTTTTTTTTTTTTTTTTTTTTTAATTTATGTTTGAGAGAGAGAGAGAGACAGCATGAGCAGGGGAGGAGCAGAGAGAGAGACAGACAGACAGACGACAGACAGACAGAATCAGAAGCAGGCTTCAGGCTCTCAGCTGTCAGCACAGAGCCCAGCATGGGGCTGGAACTCAGGGGCAGTGAGATCACGACCTGAGCCAAAGTCGGACGCCCAACCGACTGAGCCACCCTGGCGTCCCAGTCTCCTTTTAAGTCACAAATATAACAACGGCCAGCATTGATGATCATCTGCCTGCCGTGGTTCTAAATGCTTTATGCGGTTTATAGCATTTAATCCTTGCAACAAACCATGAACGGGGTGCTATTATTACCTCTGTTTTACAGATGAGAAACTGAGGCAATAAGCCCTTAAGCCACTTGTCTGAGGCCACCCCTCTAGGAAGAGGTGGGGAGCCAGGATATTCATGCTGATGACCCAGGTCACATTGCCTGCTTGTTCCATAAACGAGCAAGGGGAAGTGCCTCGCCCAGGGCCACTACCATCATGAAGACGCTGAGGAGGCTTGCGGGCACCTGTCTCCCCCGGGTCCTGACTCTGTCTCTGAAGTAACTCAGGTTTCTCAGTCATACGCAAGGCGTGCTATGTAAATGCAAATTTGAACCAAGCTCCCTGGCCCTGGTTTCCCACCAGCCGGCCTGAGCTCCATCTAGAGACAGCTTGGAGCCAGCAGCTGCAGCCAGGTCTGGACACTGTACCTCAGGACAGAGAGTCTTTTGCCTCAGGGTTTCCTAAACTGTCAAGTGAATGCAAGCATCTCCGGGGAATTGAAAAAGAGTGAGTGTGAAACTTTGCCATTGATAAAACGGTCTCACTGTCTGGGATCCTTGTTCATTCATTCAGTTTCTGTAAAATTCAGTTTCTGAGCTCAGTGTTTTTAAGTCCAGCGACACCATATTTTAAAATTAACTCCGCTGCTTCCAAAAAGGCCTGGATCTAACTTTTTTTTCTGAGCACTTGGCTCCGGCCTGCTGCCAGCTGGCTCACGGCAGATTCTCCCCTGGGGCTGCAGCAGAGGGCAGCCAGGCTGAGCTCTGACCACTCCGGCTCCATCGGGGAGGACTGGGACCACCCCTGCCTCCTCCGTGCCCCTTTAATTTCCATGGTTGGGAGGTGGGTCGTGGGGATGGGGGGCAAATGAACTGAGGATGTTTTGACATCCTGGGGGCTGGGTCTTAAAAATTGAACTTCACTCTGTTCCCAGGGAAGTGGAGAGAGCCCTCACTGCTGAAAAGTCTTGGATTTGTTACAGTTGCACTACCAGCAGCAAACGATGTTAGCCCTACTTTCAAAATACATCAGGGGCGCCTGGGTGTCTCAGTCTGTTAAGCGTCCAACCCTCGGTTTCAGCTCAGGTCATGATCTCACGGTTTGTGAGTTTCAGTCGTGCATGGGGCTCCACACTGACAGTGCAGAGCCTGCTTGGGATTCTCCCTGTCTCTCTCTCTCTCTCTGCCCCTCCCCCGCTTGCTCTCTCTCTCAAAATAAATAAATACACTTAAGAGAATATTTAAAAAAATACATCCAGAATCCTCTTGCCATCACCTCCACGGCTGCCCTCCTGGTCCAAATCGTTACATCTTGTGTGAATTATCCTAACAGCCTCCTCACCGGTCTCCCTGCTTCTGCCCTTAAGTAGCACAGTCTATTATCCACAATGAAGGCAGCCAGAGGGATCATTTTAAAACCTCCAAATGGCTTCCACCTCACTTACGGTTAGAACCCAGGTCCTTACGTGGCCTACACGTCCTCTTGTCTGTTCCTTCTGACCTCATCTTCTCCACTCTTCCCTCTATTACCTTCTCTCTATCACTGTCCCTCATGTACACAAAGCATGTTCCTGCCTCAGGGCCTTTGCACTCACCATTCCCTCTCCTGAACACTCTTTTTCCAGATCTTCTTTGTAAGCTCTATTCCAACATCACCTCTTCATCCAGGCTTCCCCCAGCCACCCCATCTAAAATATGCTTCCCACCATTCACTTTGCTTTACTTTTCTTTGTAAGCACTTATTACCTATGTTTTTTTTCCTTTCAGTTTTGTGTCCTCAGTCCCTAGGACAGTGTCTGGCACATATTAGGTGCTCAATAAATATTTTTGAATTAAAAAAAATGAATGCCTTATTTAGTTCAATAAAGCTATAGAAACTCTCTGGGTACCAATTTCCTCAGCTGTAAAAACGGGGTAAAAAGCATGGTTCATTGTGAGACTATCAGTTTATTTAGAAATTACATTTATTAAATTTCAAAACTTTTTGTTTTGAAATAATTTCAGACACAGAAAAATTGCAAAAATAGTAAAGTAATACTTTTCACCAACAGTTCCTAAATTTTAACGTTTTCCCACGTTTCCCACATCACTCTCTCTCTCTGAATATGTACAAATTATTTTTTTTCTTTTCTTTTCTTTGTTTAATGTTTATTTACTTATTTTGAGAGAGAGGGAGAGAGAGAATCTCAAGTAGGCTCCGTGTTATCAGTGCAGAGCCCAACACGGGGCTCAATTCCACCAACTGTGAGATTGTGACCTGAGCCGAAATCAAGAGTAGGACACTTAACCAACTGAGCCACTCAGGCACCCCTTAAATTTATTTTTGAGTGGGCAACATATCAAGATGGTACAAAATAACCAGTGAAACATAAATTTCCCTCCTTCTCCATCCCAACACTTTTCTCCAGCCCAACTGCTACCAGTGTCTTGTATATTCTATCAGAAATATTTGGCATATTTACAACTGTATAGGAATGCATGTGTATTTACAGGGCATACATTTCATCCACACATTTGTTCTTCATGCAAAGCGTACTAGACTCGCCACTCTGCACCCTGCTGGTTTTATTCAACAATATATTTAGAAGGTCTTCACGCTGGCCCACCTATATCCTTTTCATTTTCTTCACAGCTGCCTAGAGGCCCTACAGGAACATATTTGAGCTTTAATCAGTTCCCTGTTGATGGAAATTTAGGTTGTTTCCAGTCCTTTGCTGCTATAGACAATGTGGTAGTGAAATCTTTCTATATCGTCATTGTGCGCATCACCTACAGGACAAATGACTAGAAGTGAAATTGCCGAGTAAAAAGCTCTTTCCTTTTTAATGTTGACAGATATCACCACATTGCTTCTCAGGAAAGCTGTGTCAGTTTATTCATTCAGTTCTTCCTTACAACGTGTGAAAATGTTTTCCTGCATCCTTTATAACACAGCACGCTATCGATTAGAAAAAAAATTTTTTTTTAATATTTACTCATTTTTGAGGGAGACAGACAGAGGATGAGCAGGGGAGGGGCAGAGAGAGAGGGAGAAGAATCCGAAGCAGGCTCCACGCTCTGAGCCATCAGTACAAACTGACATGGGGCTCGAACCCATGAACTGAGATCATGACCTGCGGTGAAGTTGGACGCCCAACAGACTGAGCCACCCAGGTGCCCCGCAAATTTTTTTTTTTTTTTTGCTTTGCCAATTGGAGAACTTAAAATATTATGTTGCAGTTTTATTTTGTGCTTATTTTATTTTACTTTTTAATTTTTAAAAATGTTTACTTATTTTTGAGAGAGAGATAGAGAGGAAGTGCAGAGAGGGAGACACAAAATCCGAAGCAGGCTCCAGGCTCTGAGCTGTCAGCACAGAGCCTGACTAGAAGCTTAAACTCATGAACTGTGAGATCATGACCTGAGCCGAAGTCGGATGCTTAACCGACAGCCACATAGGAGCCCCTGTATTTCTTTTATTACAAGTGAAAATAAATATTTTTCACATGTTGAAAAGCCATTGGTATTTTTTTTCCCCCATGAACTATTTATTGATGGTCCTGATTTCTCTATTTATTGATGGTCCCAATTTCTCTATAGGAACTCATGATCTAAGAAGGAAATGAGCTTATTTTCTGTGACATGTGACTATTTCTTCACAGTCTGTTTGCTTTTTAACTTGTCAGTGGTTAATTTTTTTTTTGCCATTCAGACGTTTATTTTTTATTCTAAAATTTCTATTTCATCATATGTGTCAATCTTTTATGGCTTCAAACACTTTGTGATAAACCTGGAATGGCCTTACCTGCTCCAGGATTATTTAAAAACCCATCCCATGATTTCTTACAGCATCTCTTGAAACATACACAAGAGTAGAGAGAATAGAATGAATCAGTGGTGCCCTCGCCAACTTCAACAGTAATCAGAACAGGGCCAGGGCCTTAGTTCATCTGTGTCCCACCCATCCTTCCACCCCTCCATTACTTTGAAACCTATCCCAAACATACAATTTTATGGGTTTTTAATGCTTGAACTTATACCATCTGGAACTATTTTATTTTATTCTTCTTAAAGGATTTATTTCTTTATTTTTAAATGTTTACTTATTTATTTTGAGAGAGAGAGCACGAGCAGGGGAGGGACAGAGAGAGGGAGAGACTGACAGTGCAAAGCCCAATGCAGGGCTCGAACTCACAAACGGTGAGATCATGACTTGAGTCCATATCGAGAGTCAGACGCTTAACTTAGCCACCCAGGCGCTCCTAGATTTTATTTAATTTTAAGCAATCTCTACACCCAACTTGGGGCTTGAACTGAACCCCAAGATCAGGAGTTGCATGCTCTACTGACTGAACAAGCCACGTGTCCCATCTGGAATTATCTTAGAGCCCTAACTTTGCTTTTTGCAGATAGCCAGTCCATTCTCTGAATGGTTTTTTGAGTAAACCATCTTTTTAAAAATCTTTTTAAAAAAATGTTTATTTATTTTTGAGAGAGAGTGTGTGAGTGGGGGAGGGACAGAGAGAGAGAGACAGGGACAGAGGATCTGAAGCAGGCTCTGTGCCGACAGCAGTGAGCCCGATGTAGGGCTCAAACTCAGGAACTGTGAGATCACCACCTGAGCCAAAATCAGACGCTCAACTGGCTGAGCCGCCCCGGCACCCCTTGAATAAACTTTTATCCACTGATTTGAAATGCCGCTTGTAACATACATGAAATTCCCATATGCATTTGAGTCTATTCCCGTCTATTCTGTTCCATTGATCCATCCCTGTATATTCATGCTCCAGTACCACTCTTTTCTGATGGTTGTAGCTCTCCAATACATTTCGGTGCTAAGTTAGACTCTTCTCTAAAAGATGATTTGAATGTAAGCCTCCCCCGGTATTTGCAGACACTGAGTCACGGTGTACAGGTACCCCGGGGCAGTCTGTATACCAGCTTTAGCCATAATGTGCCCCGTCCACACTCTAAGGCATAGCATCACCCTGGCAACCAGAGACTTGGGTCCGAGTCCTGGCTTTGCCACCGAGAGCTGGGTGACCCTGAGCAGCCCACCTCACCCTTCAGAGCCTCTGCTTAGAAGGACCTCCCCTCTAGTTCCAGCGGTCTACAGTTCTAAGCTTCTAGGGAGAGGGGCCTGGGGAGTATCAGGCCAGATTATGAAAGGACAGCCAGTCCTCGCTTCTACAGGAAGTCCTGTAGATAACACAGGAGATTGGCTTGCTGGGGAACGGAAAGGACGATTAAGCAAGAGACAAGACTGTTAACAGTTCCAGAGCTCGTGGGCTCCTGGGGGGCAGCGGTTGCCTCGTCACCAGGTCCAGGAGGCCAGCACTGGGTGCCCGACTGGGAGCCTTTAAGAGGTGGGAGCCACTGGAGTTGCAATGCTTCTTTTCTTTTGGAGGGGTGGTGGGGGGGAGAGGGAGCAGTGGTCCCCATCTGGCTCCTCTGACGAGGGTGCAGAGATCTGAGCCCTCTTTTCTCGAGAATTGGGAACTCTCTGCATGGTCTAATGAGGGCCCTTGAGCAGGGGACTGGGATAGATTGCCTACCTTAGATGGCTGTGTGACCTTGGGCAAGTTACCTGGCTTCTCGGAGCCTTGGTTTCTCTACAAGTCAGTGAGGGGAAGAGAGAGGGGGAGTAGACCAGAGCAAGGCGTTCAGTGGTCTCTCAGACCCACCAACCTGGACATTTGGGTTCACTATTATTTTCAGTTATTGAAGTGGGGTGAAGGGCAGAACCAGTTCCTTGCCCCTTTGGTGAGAGAATGATGGAATTGGGGAAGCCCTAGGGTAGCTGTCGCTTATCCCATTTCTCTTTTTACTTTTTTTTTTTTTTTTTAATGTTTATTTTTGAGAGAGAGACGGAGCATGAGCAGGGGAGGGGCAGAGAGAGAGGGAGACACAGACTCGGAAGCAGGCTCCAGGCTCTGAGCTATCAGCACAGAGCCCGATGCAGGGCTTGAACCCATGGACCCTGAGATCATGACCTGAGCCGAAGCCCGACACTTAACCAACTGAGCCACTCAGGTGCCTGCCCCCCGCCCCATTTTTCTTATGTGGTTCTCTGCTCCCTGACCCAAAGCTCGTGGTGCCTGCTCCCCTAACCCAGTCCCCCAGCGGGGAGAGCTGGTTCCTATAGATGCCTGGGAGCGAGATCCGTTTGCTCTCAAGTTTGGCTTTCACGTTTGTATGATTGCTTGGGCGAGGAATGTGGGGAAAGGGGGTAGGGCTGAGGGTGTGTGTGCATGTTCCTGGTCATGAGGGGCTTCTGACTGTCACGGGTGTGAGGTAGCGATAATGGCGGTGGGGATGTGGCAGAGGATGGAGGGGTGTCCCCGCTGGCTGAGTCTGAGGGGTGTTGACCCGAGTGACTCTGAGTGGCCAGGGACCTTCATCCGCGCCAAAGACCTGTGAGGAATGTCCTGTGAGACCCGTGAAGGAGGGGTCAGCGGTGGCTGAGTGGGAGCCAGCTGAGGAGGGAGTGTGTGTGCGTGTGACCCCACTATCTCTGAGGGGTCGTTCCTGGCCGCGAAGGGGGCGCGGACTGTTTTTAGGGTTGCTACAAGGCCACGAAGGGAGAGTTGGCCATCCGCGACTGATGGTGTTCGTACTTTGAGGCGGTGCTGGTGGTCGGGCACCTGCTGTGCTTCTATCCCGGGGCCTCCTGACAGGCAGGGGGTGGTGCCTCGGAAAGGCCCTCCAGGGAAAGGACTGAGTGCTGGGGCTGTGGCCAAGTGGCAGCCGGTGAGGTGTCCAGAAGGTGCTGCCTTCTTACCAAATGCCAGGGAACTGTTGGAAATGGGCTGCGCTGACGCAGTTCGACCAGGAACTCCCAGAAAGGGATGTCAAGAGCATCCCATATCCTGGGATATGGCCACAGGGAATTTGTTTTAGGATTCTCATTTCCTTTACTTGCGGGAGCCTGACAGACTCAGTAATGTGGCACCCGTATCGTTATAAACTCTTCCCCCAGGGCTTTGGTTCTAGAAGCTTCCCCACTGAGAGTCTTATCTTGCTGCCTCCTGTGTGTTATCTCCATCAACAGAAGTCCACGTGCAGCTTGAGTTTCCAAGTCTCACACCTACAGGCAAAGCCTGCCCACTCGGCCCTGCTCCAAAGCCCTTGTCATCACGCATCAGATGAGTCAGGCATCCGTGGTCCCCAGGGGGCCCTTCGGCCCACCAAGGAGGGACCTTTCTAGGAAGTGGCCTTGGGCGAAGCCCATCCCACACAAACCAGCACAGTAGATCCTGTGCCAGTTCCACTACTGGCGTCACGGCTTGGGCAGGTCTCTTGCTTCTCAGAGCACCCCTCTCTCGGTTTCCTCACATGTCAAGTGGGAATAAATCGTATCTGTACAGTACTCGGCTTTTATGAGGCTCAAATGGAATTCTGCCCCCATCTGCATCATCACCACTATTGTCAATGCCGCCTTCACCCAGCAGTCACTGTGTGCTGGGCACAGCTGTGAGTGCTTTATTGTGGGCTATGTAGTCAACAAGTATTTGCTGAGCGCCAACTGTATGCAAGGCACTGTTTGAGGCCCTGGGTAATTAGGTTACAGCAGTAAGCAAAAGAGCATACTTTCAACTCATGGGAGGCTTACATTTCAGTAAGAGGAGATGGAGAATTTACAGAGTAAGTGAATAAAAGACTATTCTGAGAAGGTGACAAGTGCTAAGAGAAAAAAAAGCCAGAAAGGGAGGGGGGCTGTGCCAGGGAATGGGAGGTGGTGTTTCAACTTGCATTATCATATCTAATCCTCACTGCAACCCTGTGGGGTAGACAGCAGTCCCTTGTTCCAATAAGGAAACAGACACGGTGGGGGGAAAAAAAAAGAAGGAAACAGACATGGGAATGTTAAGCGATTTGCCCTAGGTCACACTGCTAGCAAGCGGCAGGACTGGGAGACGCAGAGGTCTGTCTGACTCCAAAGCACTGTGACTGGAAGTCACTTCCTCTCTTGGGCCTCCTTTTCCATGTCTATGATTCAAGAGGGTGGGATGGACTGCCAGGAGGAGGGGCACCTCTTCCTAATTCACCGAATGGAACACTGCATCGTGGCAAGACTGCTACCTTGCGCTGGCATTCAGTTGGTGCTCAGTAAATGCTTGCCACTCAAGCGCATGCTAGATCTTGGGAAGGGTCTGGGCAGAAGGAAGTCTTCTTGGCAGAGAAGACTGCTAACTGTCCTGTGGGGTGGGGAGCCCTGACTTGTAGCATTTGCTGGTTCACATGGCTTAAATACTCCCCCGGTGGCTGAGCCCAAGCCACTGTGCTAGAAAGAGACGTGCACAATTGGCTTTTGCAAGGGCCTCAGATCTGACTCCGCGATTTTCATCTATGATCTTAAAACTGCATCTGAAACAGATTTGGAAGGCCCCGAGAGAGACAAAGATAGTAAGCTGGAGAGAAACAGATGGAGACACAAAACACACAGGAAGAAAGAGAAAGACTGGGGTGGGTGGGTGGAGAGAGATTGAGGGGCAGACTCTACTTCCTTTAAAGTCTGGGGGGCTCCACAGCCTGGGGAATTGCTTCATTCAAGTCCTATGCAACCCGTGCGAGGGAACACGCCCAAAGGGAGGCTGGACCAGTGGCTCCGGACCCCTGGAATAAGCCCCCTTCCCTGAAACAGAGTCCCCTGACCCCTCCACTCAGCCTGTCTGTGACCTTTTACCCCAGCAGAGAAAGCCCAGAGGGGCCTTCTTGTTCCTGCTGTTCGGTTCCTCTGCACATGCTGTTCACGGCTTCTAAATCCCACCTGCCTCCTTTAGAGCTTGGCCCGAGTCCCATGCCCGGCAGAAAGCAGCGTGCCTCTGCACATCAAGCTCCTCCCACCCCATACAGTTTCATGTGCCCCAGACTTATTCCCCGCCCAGGGCAGGCTCAGACTACACCCCTATCAGACTCCAGTCTCCCTCTCTTCTGTCCTTGGGGTCTCACCTAGACAAAATCCTCATCAACTGACTGACCTCAGACCTTCAGCGACAGTGGGGAGGTCCCCAATTAATGAATTGGACAACGCTTTTATTTTTTTTATGTTTATTTTTGACAGGGAGAGAGAGAGCACATGAGCGAGCAGGGGAGGGGCAGACAGAGAGGGAGACACAGAATCTGAAGCAGGCTCCAGGCTCTGAGCTGTCAGCACAGAGCCTGACGCGGGGCTCGAACTCACGGACTGTGAGATTATGACCTGAGCTGAAGTCGGACACTTAACCGACTGAGCCACCCAGGCGCCCCTCTTTCTTTTTAAAAGTAGGCTTCATGCCTAGCAAGGAACCCAATGTGGGGCTTGAACCCATGACTCTGAGACCAAGACCTAAGCTGAGATCAAGAGTCAGACTTCCAACCGACTGAGCCACCCAGGTGCCTCAGAGAAGACTTTCCAGGAGCAAACATCTGAAAGAGATGAGGCCACATAGATAGCTTGGGGGAAGAACATTCCAGGCAGAAGGAACAGAAAGGGCAAAGGCCTCATGCTGGAGGCCACGAGGTTGGGGATGGGGCATGAAGTTGGGGAGGCCAGCTGGGGTCCAATCAGCTTCATCAGCCATGGTGTCTTTTCTCCAGGAACCACCAGAGGGTTTTCAGCAGAGTGACTGTGTTTGGCAGCCCGGTACCCCCTCACCATTCTTCTGTCCCCAGGCCGAAGCAGTATGGAGAGTGAACAGAGAGTTTCCCGAAAAGGCCGCAAGCTGGGCTCCAGCCGCCGCCGGCAGATGAGAGAAGTAGCCGATAGCCTGGATGCTGCTGCGGCCCCAGAGCCAGAGTCCTGGTCCTCCCAGGCTGCTGCCGAATTGCAAGCCTTCTTCCAGGACTGTGGTGCCAAGGAGAGGGGCTTTGTCACCCGCGAGGACCTGGCGGTGAGTCCGAGTCCCTAGCTCATCCCCTGAATCCCCTTTCTTTCTTTCCTTTTAAAGAATGTTTATTTATTTCTGAGGGAGGGTGGAGAGGATCCAAAGCTGGCTCCTCACTGACAGCACAGAGCCCGATGCAGGGCTTGAACCCATGAACCGCAATATCATGACCCAAGCCGAAGTCAGACGCTTAACTGACTAAGCCACCCAGGTGCCCCCTGAATCCCTTTTCTGTAGCCGTCTGAGACTTTCCATCCCAGGAAGGCAGGGCATGCCTGTTCTTTGTCCTTTCTCTCATCCAAAATTTGCTTTCAAAGAGGAACTCTCGTGCACTGTTGGTGGGAATGTCAATTGGTGCAGCCACTGTGGCAAACAGGATGGGGGTTCCTCAAGTATTTTGAAATAGAAAAACCCCTACAATCCAATAATTCAACCACTGGGTATTTGCCCAAAGAAAACAGAAGCACCAGTTCAGAAAGATGTATGCACCCCTGTGTTCATTGCTGCATTATTAGCCAAGATATAGAAACAACCTAAGTGTCCATTGACAGATGAATGGATAAGGAAGGTGTGGCATATACATATAAAGGAATATTACTCAGTCATACAAAATGGTCTTCTCACTTGTGACCACATGGATGGACCTAGAAGGTTTTGTAGTAAGTGAAATAAGTCAGAGAAGGACAAATAGTCTATGATTTCACTTATAGGTAGAATTAAAATCAAAAGAAATGAACAAACAACCAAAAAGCAGAAATAGCCTCATAAATAGAACAAACTGGTTGCCAGAGGGGAGGTGAGTAGAAGACCGGCGAGGGGCACCTGGGTGGCTCAGTTGGTTAAGTGTCCGACTTCGGCTCAGGTCATGATCTCACGGTTTGTGGGTTCCAGACCTGTGTCGGGCTCTGTGCTGACAGCTCGGAGCCTGGAGCCTGCTTCGGATTCTGTGCCTCCCTCTCTCTCTCTGCCGCTCCCCAGCTGGCACTGTCTGTCTCTCTGTCTCCCAAAAATAAACAAACATTAAAAAAAAAAGGACAGACGGATGGGAAGTGGGGAACAGAGGCTTCCAGTTATGGAGGCCATGGGGATGAAAGGTACGGCATTGGGAATACAGTTAAGAGTATCATAGGCGCATCTGGGTGGCTCAGTTGGTTGAGCGTCCAACTCTTGCTTTCAGCTCAGGTTCTGATGATCTCCCAGTTTGTGGGTTCGAGCCCTACATCGGGCTCTGCACTGACAGTGCAGAGCCTGCTTGGGATTCTCTCTCTCCTTCTCTTTCTCTGCCTCTCCCCAGCTCATGCCCTCTCTCTCTCTCTCTCTCTGTCTCAAAAAAAAACCAAAACGTATTGTAATAGTGTTGAATGGTGGTGTCTACACTTCTGGTGAGCACAATATACATGTAGACTTGTCAAATCACTATGTTGTGTACCTGAAAGTAATATAACATTGTGTGTCAACGATGCTTCCGTTAAAAATTAATTAATTAATTAATTAATTAATTAAAATATAAAGACCAGTGGGCAAAAAGCACAATGTACATATCAGGTATTTATGTTTGTATGCAAAGAAATGTTCTCCATTTTGTTGGTTTTACTTGAGCTGGTTGCCTGCAAAACACATTTGTTACACGATAACATTAATGTTTTTGTGTCTGGCACAAATTATTACCTTTTTTTTTTTTTTTTAGATTCGAGTTAGTTAACATACAGTGTAGTATTGGTTTCAGGAGTAGAATTTAGCGATTCATCACTTACACAACACCCAGTGCTCATTCCAACAAGTGCCGTCCTTAAGGCCCATCACCCATGTAGCCCATTCCCCCACCCAACACCCCTCCAGCAACCCTCAGTTCCTTCTCTGTATTTAAGAGAATCTCTCTCTTTCTCTTTTTAATGTTAATTTATTTTTGAGAGAGAGAGACAGAGTGTGAGCAGGGGAGGGGTAGAGAGAGAGGGAGACACAGAATCCAAAGCAGGCTCCAGGCTCTGAACTGTCAGCACAGAGCCCGACGTGGGGCTCGAACTCATGGACTGCAAGATCATGACCCGAGCCGAAGCTGGACGCCTAACCGACTGAGCCACCCAGGCGCCCCTGTATTTAAGAGTCTTTTATGGTTTGCCTCCCAAAATGTTCTCTGGGTTAATTGACAAATACACATGTTTTCTGAGGCAAGTAAATAAATAAATAAAAATTGCTCTCAGAAAAAGTGAGGAATTTGTTTATACTAATGTGTAACTAAATGACTGACAAGACGTTATGTGTGCCACTCTTCCAGAAACATTTGCATTTTAACAAAGGAAAGGACTTCAAGCCAAAGAAGGAACTTGCAAGTGATAGAATTTCGGGCCCATTGAGCAGGGAAGTTTATCCTGGGGAGCAGTCAGAGTCCTGGAAGTCAAACCATATCGATGACCGTAAACATCAATGAAACATAAGATCGGCCATGGTTGTGTGTTCGAATAACGAGTCTGAGGCTCTGGCCTAGACCAACATTGGCCAATTCTTCTTTGGTTTTTCCTCATTCTCTGCAAAGGGGCCCATGTGGGTTGCTGGAGTCACACTGGTTCTGCCCGTCTCCTCCGGACACTGTTCCATGCTCCAGACTCTGTCCTTCCCGCATCAAAACTGACCTTTCTTGTGTTCTAGCCTCAGGGCCACAAGGTACAAATGGCTGATGTTAAAATATAATTTTCAGGGGAGCCTGGCTGGCTCAGCGGTAGAGCATGTGATTCTTGATCTTGAGGGTTGTGAGTTCAAGCCCCACGTTGGGTGCAGAGATGACTTATTAATTAATTAATAAGACTTTTTCAGGAGAGCCTCTGCCAACTCCCTAGAATAATTCAGTTAAAAAAAATATATATATAATTTATACATAAATTATATATATACTCGTATATAATTTATACATAAATTATATATTTTTTAGGATATATATATTATATATATACGTATATATTATATATATACGTATATATATAATATATATTATATATATACGTATATATAATTTATACATAAATTATATATACGTATATATATAATTTATACATACATTATATATATAATTTATACATAAATTATATATATAATTTATACATACATTATATATATAATTTATACATACATTATATATATATACATATATACATAATACATATTTATACATAAATTATATATATATGTATATATACTTTTCAAAAAGATAAAAAATAGACTTTCAAGTAAATATAAAATCAACACTTATCAAAGTTCTTATCTAATAAATTATTATTGTTGATTAATGAAGGAGCCAGGAAGATGTTACGACTGGCTCAAAAAGTATGTAAGAAGCTAGGATACAGTATTTAAAGGCAATCTGACAGGACAGTGTTAGGATAAGATTGCTGAGTTCAATTTTTAACGTGGCTGATGTCCCACAGGCCGTAAATCTTTGGGGTTATCTGTTCTACTAGACAAAAATTATTTTCATCTCTCCTGGGCAAAACTCCACAAGTTAACAAGTAACTTCAGCACGTCTGGGACTTTTAATTAAAGATAAACAATGAGATGGACTGAGTGCATTCCTCTAGTCTAGACAATGCTTGAAGCGACATGCTTTCCACCTTTCGGCCCTGTTTCCAAGTTTCCAAGTATTCAGGTGATTTTCTGTGATGATAAATAATCTCCCAAGCTTATTCTCGATATAAAAAAGCCAATTCTCATTAGGTTTCCATAAGTGAAACATGTGCATCCTTGAGTTTGCTCTGCAAATCCAGACTTCGAAGGCATTAAGCCATTTTAGCTTCTGTCTAAACATTTTCATGCAGAACCTTAAATTTAAAACCTCTGTTATTTGCTCTTCTATGTAGAGTGAATGTTTGTCCCGGTTTGCCTGGGACTGGAGGGGTATCCGGGATGAGAGACTTCCAGTGTTAACACTGGGAAAGTCTGGGGCAGACTGGGTCAAGCTGGCCACCCTATTTTCTATCCTCAGGCCAGGAAACTAAACCCAAGACTCTCTCTCCACCACCTTTTACCTGCAGCCCCTATAAATGCAAAGGGTTTCCTTTCTGCTTGGGGTTCCCAATTTTACTAAGGTCCCTCTCCTGCCCGAAAGTGGTTTTCTTTATCAACTGGCTCCAGGCCAGGTTTCTGGAAGGGTTTTGCAGACATTGGTTCCATGGCTGTTCTTTACAATGGACGCATCATGTCTGATTATATGAGAATCATTCTCCTACATGACTCGTCAGTTACACAATTGATTCATCCAGCTATATCCCAACAGAAAGGAGGACAGATTCTTAATGAACCCGTGTAAATAACTATGTTAACATGGAAAGTAAGGAGGTTCAGTAAAATTGTTGGTTTCTGATACAGGAGGGGGTCAGTGAGATTCAGACAGCATTTAAAATGTTTAACTTCAGGGGAGCCTGGGTGGCTCAGTCAGTTAAGCATGCAACTTTGGCTCAGGTCATGGTCTCATGGTCCGTGAGTTCCAGCCCCACGTTGGGCTCTGTGCTGACAGCTTAAAGCCTGGAGCCTGCTTTGGATTCTGTGTGTATGTCTCTCTCTCTGCCCCTCCCCTGCTTACACTCCGTTTCTCTCTGTCTCAAAAATAAACAAACATTAAAATGTCTAACCTCAGTTGAACAATTCACTCCGTTCTATGTAATTAATTCTTGTCCTGCTGGATCTTGGGTGAGCTGGCTGCTTCTGGACTCAAGTGTCCTAGAAATTGTCAGTCCACCAGTTCAGTCTGAGGGTCGGCCAATGTCAGCTCAGAATCCTTGTACCCAAGTGAAACAACAGAAACAGAGGTATCAGAAGCATAGAACCTGGTGCAGTTCTTTCCCACAAGTCTTTGGGTCAGTCCTTTGTGGCCTGCAGATTTTACTGGAGACTCCAGGACAAAATAGGAAAGCAGAAACTTATTTGGTAACGAGACTGAAAAGCTGTAATTATTTATGACAGTAACTAATATTATCAGAGTAGAAGAGAGTAAAGTTCTTTGCTGGGATACTGCACATAATGATTTCATAAGGGTTTGATCGGTGCTCCCCCTGAAAATAAGCACTTACAAAGGCATTGAGAAATCTCCAGGGCCTTCCCATAAAGCATGAAGTTTCTGAAATAGTGTATTAATGACATTTTACCTACATAAAGCTTGAACATCTCTTCTGATTTGGTAGTTCTTCTGATGATGCTCTTTTTTTAGCCCAACCCATAAATAAATAAATAAATAAATAAATAAATAAATAAACAAACAAATAAATAAATATTGTTTTTAAATTTAACCTTCACCCTCCTAACCCAAGCCATATTTGATGTCAGATTTTGTTATAGTTTATACCCTCAGTTTTGATTTTCATCTACATGCAACAAATATTGCAAGATTTCTTTTTTTTTAATTTTTAAAAATATTTATTTATTTTTGAGAGAGAGATAGAGAGAAAGACAGAGCGCAAAGGGAAGAGGCAGATAGAGAGGGAGACACAGACTCCGAAGCAGGCTTCAGGGTCTGAGCTGTCAGCACAGAGCCCGATGTGGGGCTCGAACCCATGAACTGTGAGATCATGACCCAAGTCAAAGTTGGACGTTTAACTGACTGAGCCACCTAGGCGCCCTGAAACTCTGCCC
The DNA here is from genome assembly GCF_024362965.1 of Panthera pardus. Taxonomy (NCBI): domain Eukaryota; kingdom Metazoa; phylum Chordata; class Mammalia; order Carnivora; family Felidae; genus Panthera; species Panthera pardus. The sequence goes on along the minus strand of NW_026526732.1, from coordinate 144,838,419 downwards.
TAATTAAACCCTAATTCCCATTCTCCTTTCTCCCCATCCTCTAGAAGCCCCCATTCTACTTTCTGTCTCCATGAATTGGACCACTCTGGGTCCCTTGTATAACTGGAAAAATACAATATTTGTCTTTTTGTGACTGGCTTCTTTCACTTAGCATGATGTCTTTAACGTTCATTCATGTTATATATAGCATGTGTCACAATTTCCTTCCTTTTTAAGGCTGAGTAATATTCCACTGTATGTATAGACCACATTTTGTCTTTCTGTTCATCCCCCAATGGACACGTGTGTTGTTTTCCATCTTTTGGCTATTGTGAATAGTGCCACTGTGAACTTGGGTGTACAAATATCTACTTGAATCTCTGCTTTGCCTTGCACAACTATTTAAAGTGGCAGGAATGAATTGACTCATTAACATGACTCAAAGGTCTAGCTGCTCTCTTGCACATAAAAATAAGAAGTAAAAGGATATAAACTTAAAATCATGCTTAGCAATGTTTTAGCTTTTCTTTTTCTTTCTCTCTCTTTTTTTTTTTTTTTTTGAGAGAAAAAGAAAGAGAGAGTGGGGGGGGGAGGGGCAAGAGGGAGAGGGGAGAGAATCTTAAATAGGCTGCACGCCCAGCACAGAGCCCAACATAGGGCTCAGTCCCATGACCGTGGCATCAGGACCTGAGCCAAAATCAAAAGTAAGACATTTAGCCGACTGAGTCACCCAGGTGCCCCAATGTTTCAGTTTTTCTCAGAAACTGTCCAGGTAGCCAAAAATTCTTTCTTTTCTTTTCTTTTCTTTTCTTTTCTTTTCTTTTCTTTTCTTTTCTTTTCTAAGTTTATTTATTTACTTTGAGAGAGAAAGAGATGGGGGAGGGGCAGAGAGAGAGGAAGAAAGAGAGAGAATCCCAAGCAGTCTCTGCATTGTCAGTGCAGAACCCAAAGCAGTGCTTGAAATAGTGAACTGAGCCGGAACTCACCATCTGTGAGATCATGACATGAGCTGAAATCAAGAGTTGGATGCTTAACAGACTGAGCCACTCAGGCACCCCCTAAAATTCTTTATTAATTAATATTAATTCATGTTTTTAAAGTTACCTAAGGATCTTGGAATTGTGTAATGAATCAATTTAGTTGAACCCAAATTTACATTTTTATAATCTTAAACATTATGTGAGGATTATGTTGGATTATTTGATTAGTGAGACATAATCAGAAGTGTGGAAAATTCAGATTAACTAGTTTCTTCACAAAAAAGAAATCCAGGGGCGCCTGGGTGGCTCATTCGGTTAAGCGGCCGACTTCGGCTCAGGTCATGATCTCGCGGTCCGTGAGTTCGAGTCCCACATCAGGCTCTGTGCTGACAGCTCAGAGCCTGGAGCCTGTTTCAGATTCTGTGTCTCCCTCTCTCTGACCCTCCCCCATTCATGCTCTGTCTCTCTCTGTCTCAAAAATAAATAAACGTTAAAAAAATAAATAAAAACAAAAACAAAAAAGAAATCCAGATCTTATAAAAAGTAGAAAGTATAGTTGTACGATACTTAATATAAAGCAGAGAAAACACAGATATTATTTATATTTTATAAGCAAAATTATTAAACCAATCTAATTTAGCCAAAGATCCACATTAATTACATTAACTTGGTTTTTTAAAAGCTTTCTGAGCTAGCAATTTCTTTTAAGACGGATTAAAAAAAAAATCTAGCACAGGGGCACCTGACTGGCTCAGCTGGTTGAGCATCCGACTTTCACTCAGGTCATAATCTCAGGTTGGTGATTTCAAGCCCCAAGTCGGGCTCTGTGCTGACAGCTCAGAGCCTGGAGCCTGCTTCAGATTCTGTGTCTCCCTCTCTCTCTGCCCCTCCCCCACTCATGCTCTGTCTCTCTCTCAAAAATAAACATTAAAAAAAAGTTTTGTTTAATCTAGCACATTTAAAGCATTAGAAGCTCAGTTTCTTTATTTTCTGTGATTTGGGGGGAAATTAGATTTATATAAACACTTATTTGTCTCTATAAACCAATCAACACAGAACCCCTGTAAGAAGCATAGTACTCTAAGTCATTAATACCCTCCAGATGCAGAAAAATATTCCATACTCACAGAAGAGTTAAAGGTATTTCTGAATTACAGACATGTAGACACATAGATAGACAGACACAGTGGCTTCATATCCACAACTCACAGGCCACAGGTCAAAAGTAAACACAGGCACATGAAACTCACCTGTCCAGATCTCAGAGTTGTTCTCCTTCCCAGTGGGTACAAAATGCTTCGCCACTTTGGAGCACACGTAGAAAAACCACCATCACCACCACCACCAAAGATCAGCAAATCAGGTTTTCTGCTGCCTCTCAACCAATAGACACTAGGTCTCTATCATGCGTCCCACAGAGATCAGCAATGGCCGGTCCATAAAATTGAATTCCCCATCATGGCAGCCACCAAAAATGAAAACACAAAATCAGTGAGGAAAAAAAAAAAAAAGACAACAACATAAGAAACAGCAGTGGGGCACCTGGGTGGCTCAGTTGGTTAAACATCTGGCTTCGGCTCAGGTCATAATCTCACGGTTCTTGGGTTTGAGCCCTGCATCAGGCTCTGTGCTGATGGCTCAGAGGCTGGAGCCTGCTTCAGATTCTGTGTCTCCCTCCTTGTCTGCTCATCCCCCTCTCATGCTCTCTCTCTCAAAATAAATAAATAAATAAATAAATAAATAAACATTAAAATTTTTTTTAGCAGAGTCAGCAAACCTAAAGTTCTGTCACACATGGGATTCCCTCCAAGAGCCAAGAGAGAAAGTGCTTGGGTTCACAGAGACCATGAAAGGCACCTCTCCAGTACCGTAGGTTGCTTGGTTCTGACATCTGAGTTTACTGGGGCATCTCCATGAAACCTCCCAAAATCTTAAAATATAATTTTCAAAAAGATAAAATTATTACCCTTGGGCAAAAATAAAATAAAGCCATCTCAAAGACTCTATTTAGCTCATTAATTAATGAGAGATATTATGAATGGTTGAAAGAGCATTTAAAAAGCTGAATAACAAAGAAGTGTTACAATGAGATGGCTGAGTTCGATTTTTAAAAGCTGGTTAATGTACAACAGGCCATGAATCTTTGAGGTTATCTGTTCCAGCAGATGAAAATTGTTTACATCTCTCCTGGACAAAATCTACAGGTTAATGTGTGACTTCATTTAGTCTGGGACCTCCAGTCTGTGCCAGGGGAGGAAATGAAGTACATTCCTATAGTCTAGAAGATGCTTGGGTGGCCTTTGCCCCTGTGGAATGCTGAAAGAACGTGCTGTCAACCTTTCGGACTTATTTTCAAATTCCAGATAATTCTTTTGGATACCGATAAACACATTCTGGGGAGGATTAGCTACTCTCCTTTATTAGGATCCTAAAGGGTGAGACTCAGAACAGATAAGTTTTGATGTTGGATGGAGAAAGGGAAAAAGTGGGGAGGAAGGTCAAGGCCGTGCTGAGGGGGGTTGCTGTCTTGGGTGGGGTCCTGGAGCCTCAAGGGTACGCCATGGGACAGGTTGGGGCTGGGACTCCAAAGTTGGGGAGAGGGGAGGTAGGAGTGGCTGAAGGCAAACACCTCTTTTTTTAATTAAAAAAACTTTTTTTAATGTTTATTCATTTTTGAGAGAGAGAGAGAGAGAGAGAGAGAGAGAGCGCACACACACACACACACACACACACACACACACACACACACACGCCTGAGTGGGGGAGGGGCAGAGAGAGAGGGAGACACAGACTCCGAAGCAGGCTCCAGACTCTGAGCAGTCAGCACAGAGCCCGATTCGGGGCTCGAACCCACCGACCGTGAGATCATGACCTGAGACGAAGTCGGTTGGATGCTCAATCGACTGAGTCGAACAGATGTCCCCAAACATCTCTTCTTCTTGAGGGTGGCCCAGCGTCTTCCCCAGTGGGAACAGCGCCCAATTTACCTCTTCCTTGCAGGTGGCCAAGTTCAGCTTCCTGAGTGGCGAGGACGAGCTGGAGATGATCTTTGACTGGGTGGATGTGGAGCAGAAGGGACGCCTCTCCCTTGAAGAATTCAGCTCTGGGCTCAGTATGTCTGTCCTGGGAGAGCCTCTGGGGACTTGCTGCACAGCCAGGAGTCCCATGCAGTGTGCCCAGTACGGGGAGGCTGGCCCGACAGGGAAGGCAATAGAGGACCTCACCACACACCTGAGAGCAATTCAGGGCGTGGATGACAATATGGATTATTCTGGAGATGAGGATACTAAGCCTGTGTGGGCAGGCAGCTGGTTTAAGACAGAGCTCCGTCTTAAAACTCTAACCTAGGAGGCCTGTTCACTTCTTTTACCACCAGTGAAAGCAGTTCATTGGTTGGGGGCTCCCCTTAGCAACCCCCCCCCCTCCAGGGAGGCCTCCAGGCTTACTTTCTGATGCCTCACTTGTGTTCTCCCAAAAAAAAAGGCTTCCCTTGAGCAAGAAGTTAAACACCCCCATTCTTGGGACCACAAGCCTCGTTTCTGCCTGAGGAGAGCTTTGGTTAAGGGAATTTCAGGGAGCAGCAGAGGGTGATATTTAGTGGTTGAGGACTTCCCTGACCCTTTGTCCCCGTTGGGCAGGGCTACTCCAACACTTGATTCTCAAGACAGTCCCAAAAGGACCTAAAGAGACCAAGGCTGGCAGGGTACATTATTTCCGCTGATCTTCTCAATAGGGGTATACCTTCCAGCTCAGGGAATGGAACGTGTGATGTCCTTGCAGAGACCCTGCAAAGCACAGCTCAGCCTTAAATGTCAGCAAAGCCATCCAGAGTTCTCAGGTCTGCTGAGTCTCCAAAAGTTTGGGGGACAACAGAGAGGGAGGCCAGGAATCTGCATTTACACGTTGTAAAACGGGCGGAGTATAGCTTAAGTAGATTCCCAAGGTTGATAGGACGAACGTATGAACATGGCTCTGTATCAATGTGACCAACGCAGATACAGTTATCTCCCCAAGGGCTGAAGCAGGGCAAGATGGGAGATGGGGGGGGGGGGGGTGGTGAGACCTCCCCACTCTGCTGCCTTTTGTCCCCTCTGTCCCACAGAGAACGTCTTCGGCTCCGGCACCCACGGGGTCCGCAGAAAGAGGCCAGTGCCCTCCAAGAGGGAATCTGCAGCCGTCAGCCTCCCGGTGCTGGAGGAGGCTGACCCTGAGGAGAAGGAGGCGTTCTTCGCATTCATACAGCAGCTGGGGGCAGGCCACTTACTTCCCGAGTAAGGCTGGCGCTGTGTGTGGGGGCGGGCCCTGCCAGTCTGTGGGGGCGAGGACTCACCCGGACTCGGTGTCAAGGTGGGAGGCCGCCAGATAGAGCTGGGTGCAAATCCTGGTGTGGCCACTTGTTAGCTGTGTGACTGTGGGCCAGTGGCCTAACCTGTGACCTCTGTTTCCCAGCTGCAGTGAGTTTAAGAGCAGTTGTGGGATTAAATGAAGCCCGTGTGGAGGGTGTCTGCTCTTGAGGAGTCCCTCCCACCACCACTCGCTCCCCCTGTCCTGCCCTATATGATTGCTCCCCAGGATTGGTGGGTTGGGGGTATCAGGCTCCCCAGGGTACTCACGTTCTTAAAAACACGACTGAGGGTGCCTTTCTTGACCCACAAAGAGGATCCCCCGATTGGAGCAGTTTCAGGTACGGTGAGGCCCTGGGCTGGACAGGTTTGGAGATGGGGAGGGATTTTCTCCAAACTGTCTCAGCCCCTGGCCTCATGGGGTTCACTCATGCTCAGAGAAGGGGGACCCTGCCTCTCTCACGTCTCCCAGGTCCCACTGGGTCTCTTAGAGCCGGCAAGGGAACAACTGTTGCCCGTTTACCTAACTCAGGGGGCTCTGTGAGGACAGGCTCTCAGAAGGTGGGGCCAGGAGTGGTGGGGCATGCAGCGTGGGACTTAGGGTATAGGCTGGCAGGGCAGGTGTGGTGGGGAGCCATCTGCCCACTTGGCAGCTTGGCCTGGGCTCAGCCCTCCAGCATCTGTCTTCACGACTTAATTAAATCTGTGTGAAAGCAGCATTTGTCGAGTGCCAGCCATGGGCCAGGCTCCAAGCTGATGCTTTCACTGGGCAAGTCTCATTCTCCAGCGACCTTACTGGGCAGGTATCAGCCTCCCCATTTTACCAACAAGCCCAGAGAGGGCATGGGAGTTACCAAAGTCACACAGCTACAGAGTGGGACAAGAGAGAAGGCAATGGAAGCCCTGGGCCGTCAGGCCCCCGAATCCCCCCTCCCCCCCCATGCCATAATTCATCGCCAAACCGTGGAGAGACGAAGGGCTGTGGGGGTTCACGAAGGGAGAGGTTCTGGCCAAGGTTCCTGGAGGAGGTGGGAACTTGAATTGTACCTGGTAGGGTGTAAAGAGGTTAACGCGGCCCAGGTACCCGGGTCTCCTGGGGCGTTGCCATTAAAATGGAGAAGTGGGCCCCCTGCCTCCTGGTCCCACCTCATATCTAATCTCTGGCTACCCCCCTTCCCCAGGCAGGCAGAGATCTGGCAGCTGTGGGGGAAGCTGCGGCAGGAGGAGCCCCAGCTGGCAGGCAACCTGGAGGGCTTTCTGGCCAGGATGACCAGCCGCCTGCAGGAGGCACAGGCCGACAAAGAGGCTTTGGAGCTGACCCTGCGGAAGTGAGTGGGGCTGGTGCAGAGTACGTGCTCTCTGCCGTTTGGCTGAATGCGAATTGGATTCCCTCGGCTCCAGAAGCATAGAGGCCTGGGGTTCACCACAGGGCCCGGGAGCTGGTGGGGGGCAGAGCTGAGCTGGAAGAAGGGCTGGCTCGGGGGGCCTGGTGAGGAGGACAGAGCTGGGCCTCAGCAGTGATGGGGATGGCAAGCGTGTCTCAGTGCAGGGCCACCGTGGCACCCACCTCCAGGGACATCGCTCTTGTAGATTATGACGCATGTGGCAACCCTGGGTTTGGCGTGGAGTCTGAGTTTGAGGGTGGGGATGGTGACGCGGGAAGCGGCGATGGAGTGAGGGGGGCAACAGGGACCATGGGGCAGGGCCAGGGGAACCAACATCTTGGTGATGGTTACAGGAGTCAGCATGATGACAGATGTCAAGGGCATACGGGTCAGGGGCTGTTACTGGCATGACTATTCTCAGGGTGGCAGGGGTGAGTGGGTCAGAGGCTATTACTGGGATGACTGCTCTCAGGGTGGCAGGGGTCAGTGGCTCCTGAGGTGAGCAGTGGGATGGACCCTAAACCCAGGCCCAGTCCACCCCTGCCAGCAGCAGGGTCCCGGGGTGCTGATGTGCCGCCTGCCTCTCACCCCTGCCAGGCGGGACTCTGATCACCATCGAGAGGTGCAACAGCTCTATGAGGAAATGGAGCAGCAGATCCTCCGGGAGAAGCAGCAGCTGCAGGCCGAGGTGGCCTCCCCTGGCAGCCCGCCCCTTCCCCCTGCCCTGGACTCGCCGCTGGGGGCGAGTAGCGGGGCCAGAGACCGGCCAGTGGGGGCAGCGGGGAGGCTGCTGGGAGTAGGTCCTGTCACCGCCCCCCCCCCCACCAGCTGGCATTCCCGAGAGAGGGGGTGGGGAGAGCTGTGCCTGAGCCCCCTGCCCGTCTCTGCCAGGCCTCGCTCTCCGGGCCTGTCTCCTTGTGGCCACCATCTAGGCCTGAGTCAGGGAAGTTGTCCTGAGATCCCTCCCTGCTGGGGCGTCCTGGACCCAGGCTCCGGGCCTGGATGAGGTGGAGTGTGGGGAGGCCCGGCCCTGCTGGGGCTTAGAGTGTGCAGCACTGGGGCTGAAACCTGTCTGCTCTGCAGAGCGACTCCCGGGGCCTGGCCTTCAGCTCCCAGATGCAGGAGGTCCTGGAGGCCAAGGAGCGTGAATTTCAGCGGCTGACTGAGGGCCAGAGGGAGGTGAGTGACAGCGCTTCCCCGGGAGCCCGATTTCTGAGCACAGGCTCTGACACCCATCTCCTGAGAATTCATGGGGCTGGCTGGGCTCCCGTATAAGAGCGGCCCCCTTTGCTGAGATGAGGCCAGGCAGTGCCGAGGGACCGCTGGGAAGGTCCAGGTTCAAATCCCTGCCATTGCAATTAAGAGCCATGCAAATCTGAGGCAACAACTTTGCTTGTCTTGGCCTTAGTTTCCCCATCTGTAAAATGGGAATAGCCACATCTACTGCATCTCCCAGGCTAGTTTTGTCAAATGAGGTAATAAATGGGAAAGCACTTTGAAACAGGAAAGCACTGGGCAAACGTGAGAGCTCAACGTTGGAGAGGCTCAGTGGCAGGGTGGTATTCGGCTTTTGTCTCCACTGTCCGCTGAGTGACCTTGGGCAGGTTTTTAACCTCTCTGAGCCTTGGTTTCCTCATCGGAAATGGAGATCGGAACTCTTGCTCTAAAAGGCTGCTGAGGGGCGCCTGGGTGGCTCGGTCGGTTAAGCGTCCGACTTCGGCTCAGGTCATGATCTCACGGTCCGTGAGTTTGAGCCCCGCATCGGGCTCTGTGCTGACCGCTCAGAGCCTGGAGCCTGTTTCAGATTCTGTGTCTCCCTCTCTCTCTGACCCTCCCCCGTTCATGTTCTGTCTCTCTCTGTCTCAAAAGTAAATAAAAACGTTAAAAAAAAAATTAAAAAATAAATAAAAGGCCGCTGGGATGACAACAGATGCCATATCTAAGGGCCTGGCATGGTGCCTGGCACATAGTAGGTGCTTTACACATCACAGTTGTTACTGTCTCTGAGTCTGACCTAGCTCCTTGCTGCCCTGATGCCCAGGGCTCATGGCCTGTGGTCACTTCCAGTTGGCATTGTGACGAAGTCTTTGGGTCTGAGACCCTGCCCTACCATCCCTTCCTTTCTCAACTCCCAGACCACCAACCTTAATAAACTCACCAGGACAACCAGCTGTCCTTCAGCAATGGACAAGGTTCCCAGAGCCTTTCCCACCGTTGCCTTGACTGGCCCTGTCACCTGGTCTCACCTCCCCAACGGGCTGATTTCCAGGTGCCTCTACAACAGCTGCTCCTTAGAAATGGAGGCAGACCCCTTCGGCCAAGGGAGGAGATTGGACTGGGGAAGTGCAGTCCAGGCAGAGAACAGCGAGTGCAAAGGTCCTGAGGTAGACACGTGCTATGAATGTTCCAGGAGCAGCCAGGAGACCTGTGGCTGGAGCAGACAGAGGGAGGGGAGAGTAGTGAAGGGGGAGGCCCGAGACCCAGTGGGGTGGGAGGGACTCTGCAAGGCCCAGGATGCCCCGGTGCAGGTTTCACCTTCCACTCTGAGTGTTCCAGCTGTGTGCCATCTCCGAGTCATGTGACTTGCTGTTGGCTCTGGAGCTCCCAGCGGACCAGATGGGGTTCGGAGATGAGCAACCATCACAGAGCTTTGAGCAGAGGAGGGTGTGATCCCATTCACGTGGCAGGCCCTTGTGGTGCTGCAGTGTGTGTTCCTTATACAATTCCCTCTCTCCTCCCTACCCCAGCAATTCAAATGTCTCTCCTGGGTGGGAGGTAATGGAGCTTGTTAGGCCAATAAGGGGTAATCCCCCCCCCCAATCCTTTGTGTGTGTGTGTGTGTCTTTTTTTAAGTTCATTTATTTTGAGGGAGAGAGAGAGCGCGCAGGGGAGGGAGCAGAATGAGAGGGAGACGGAGAATCCCAAGCAGGCTCCGCACTGTCGGCACAGAGCCCGATATGGGGCTCGAACTCACGAACCCTGAGATTATGACCTGAGCCAAAATCAAGAGTCGGCCGCTCAACCACCTGAGCCACCCGGGCGCCCCCCTCCAATGTTATGTTTAAGCTCGGTCTCCAGAAGCCTGGGGTCTGTACCCAGAAGCCTGGGGTCTGCACCCCACGGTGGCCTTTGGAGGCTGTTTGTCGCCCTGGAAGGCAGCTGGGCTTCTCCCCTCCTCACACCCTGCCTCCTGCAGCTGGAGGCCCAGGTCCAGTTCCTCAGCAGCACACATCAGGAGGCCAACGCGGAGAACCGGCAGCTTCGGGAGGCTGAGCGTGACCTGGCTGGGCGGCTGGAGGAGGCGCAGGAGCAACTGCAGGTGACCAGGGGGCGTCTGAATGCCGCCAGGGGCCACGTGTCCTGGCAGACGGAGGAGGAACCAAGGCAAGTAGCTGCCATCCCTGGGCTGAGGTGGGGACCAGGGGCTTCCTGAGAGAGGTGAGGGAGTTCTCTGAGGCTCTGGTCAGCACCAGAACACCCCCAGAATCTCCCTCCTTAAGCTTTACAACAACCATGCCAGGCTGACATTCTCATGCCCGCTTCTCAGACAAGGAAAGTAAGGCACAGAGAGGGGAAAGTCATGTGTCAAGGTCACACAACTGGGATTCACACACACACACACACACACACACACACACACACACACACGGTCTAGTGTGGTAATGGATCCCAGGCAGGCACTCACTCTACCTGTTACAGCCCAGAGGAGTGAGATGGGCCAGGATGGTCAGGGGAGGCTTCCTGGAGGAGGTGAGGCTTCATATAGGCCCTGAAGGATGGGCAGGATTGGTTGAGGGGGAGGAAGGGGGTGCATGCAGGGTGAGAAGGACTGCGGAGTAGAGAGAGACCGGGAGGGGGGCCAGTTGTGAGGCGTTACCGATGGGGAGACATGTAAGCTGGGTTGGTATGACATCTATCTGCCCCTCTCCTGACCTTAGCTTCCTAAACCCTTTCTAGTGTCCCCAGGGCAGGTGAGGAGAAAGCTCCAGACACCAAGGCAGTCTCCTCAGAGGAGGCCCCCCTGCCTGGACTGTTTGGGGATGAGGATGACTGGGACCAGCTCCTGAACAGCTTCAACACCTCCTCGCGCAGAGCCCTGCAGCTCTCCTGGAGCCCACCCTCCACCCCGAGAGCCCTGGCAGGCCCCCAGACGCCCCGAGTAGTCAGGCAGATCTCCATCTCGGAGCTGCATTCTTTGCCGTTTGGTCAGGGGCCACCTTCAGATCTGGATGGGGCTCCAAGGAGCCCCACGGGGGCGCCCTCCAGGGCCACGGAGGGGAAAGGAGTGGACGTGGGTGGGCAGGACATCAGTCCAGAGCAGCCTGTCCAGCCTCACAGCCTGGAACCTAAGGAGGAGTCAGGGCCCGGCCCCGAGACCATCTTCCACGGGAGTTCCCCAGGGGCCCCGAGTGAGGAGTCAGGGAGCCTAGTGGCAGCTGCACTCAAAATGCTCATTCCTTTGGAGGATGCACCCCCTCCCCCGGTGACCTCCTCTCCTCCCCAGGCCCCAGCTGGGCCCAGCGAACAGCTCCAGGCCTCATACTCAGATGACAAGAGTCCAGAGCCCGGGCCTGTCCCAGTCAATCCGCCCAGGCAGAGAGAGGCCCTCCTCCATCAGGACCCACACACTGCTGGCTCTGAGCCAGGACTGGGGTCCCCAGGAGCCGGAACCCCCACACCGGGGCTGGCTGAGCCCTCCCAGGATCCGGAGCCTGTGGGTCGGGCTCCCACAGAGGCATTGGAGCAGGGCCAGCTGGGCCCTGGTGTGCAGGAGGGCCATCTTGGAGGGCCAAGAGAAGCTCACAGCCAGGTCCTCGGGCCAGAAGGCCTGCCCACCCTTTCCCGCAAGAGTCTAGAAGAAGAGCCCAAGGTCGAGGAAAGGAAACAGGTGGATCAAGGAAGCCTAGACCTCAGTTCAGGGCAGTCCACTGAGGCTCATGGCCTGAAAACGGGGCATTCAGAACACCCCCAGCAAGACGGTCTGCCTGCCCCTCGCCCACATGATGTACCACAGGCTCAGGCTGAAGCAGGGGCCCCTGCTTCTAGAAAACAGTCACCTCCACTGGACTCTCCCCATGAAGGGGCTCAGCGCGGGGATGGAGCAGGGCCCCGGGAGCCCACACAGAACCTCCCCACCATGGTTGAGCTGGAAACCCACCCCATGCCCTCACCTACAGCTGCTCATACAGAAGAACAAGGCTCCCTACGACCCAGGGAGCCAAAGGCAGAGAACAGGCCTGAAGACCCAGGAAGTGACTCCAAGGAGGCTGAGCTGACCCCATCCTCAGGGTCCCTCACTGCCAACGAGCTTCCAGCCAACCCTGATTACCTCTTTCACATCGTCTTCCTGGGAGACTCAAACGTGGGCAAAACATCCTTCCTACACCTGCTGCACAAAAACACCTTCACCCCTGGGCTGGCAGCTACTGTGGGTAAGAGCCCACCTGGGCCCGGGGGTGCGGGGGAGAGGGGGGAGGAGGCTGGAGGGAGGGGAAACCCAGGGCCCGGAGCCAAGGGGCTGGAGCAGGGCCAGAGAGAGCCGTCTCCGGGGAAGCTGCAGGTTCTCCTGGCCACGGGCCCTGCATTAGACTTTATTTTATGTGGGCATAATCTTACTATTTTACTAATTATCTCTAATTATAGGTAATTTGCTTTGCTGCATTGATCTGATGAGCTTATAATGTGCCACATCAACAAAGCACCCTGCAATTTAGGGGCCAATGCTGGTTGATGGTGAAAACAAGCAAGTCTCCCCCCACATGGGCCGTGGGCAGGCCACTGCGGGGGTCCCTGCACTCACATTTGTTCAGGATCAACCCCCCGGGCCAGTTAGCCAAGCTCTGGCAGGAAGTTGTCTCGGGCAAGTTGAACACTTTACACAGAATGTATTTCTAGAGTAGGGTCAGTTAGTACCTGACTTCAAATCCCCTCTCTGCCACTGGCTAGCAGTATGAACTTGGGCAAGTTATTTAACCCCTCTGAGCTCCCAAACCCTCATCTGCATATAATGGGGACAAGAGTGCTAACTTCCTAGAATGGTTGTAAGGGTTACTTCCATCCGTACATGTCAAGTCTTAGAATAATATCTGGCATGTCATAAGTGCTCAATAAATAGTTTTTTTTATTATTATTAAGTTTTTAAAATGTTTTTTATTTATTTTTGAGGGGGGGAGGGGCAGAGAGAGAGGGAGACAGAATCCGAAGCAGGCTCCAGGCTCTGAGCTGTCATCACAGAGCCCGACGTGGGGCTCGAACCCACCAACTGCGAAATCATGACGTGAGCCAAAGTCTGGCGCTTAACTGACTGAACCACCCAGGCACCCCTGTTTTTATTGTTATTATTGTAAGTAAATATTTGCTAATGTCTAATTCAGTGGCCCCTGCAAATGAAATGTCCCCAACCACAAAGACTCCTGTACCTAAAAACGTCAGGGTATATGACCACTTGGCATCGTATAGAGCCACAGAAATGCAAGCTCAGGAATGAAGAGGAGACCCACTTAGGCACAAAGACGGGGGCGATCCGTGTGTTCGTGTCAGTCAGGGTGCAGGCTGTCTGGGGACCAGTGCCAGGCCAGTGAGTAAATGACAGCCTTCATGCACAAGAGGCTCTAAGACAAGTTCTCAAACTTTTTTCTAAGAATCCTAACCTGGGGAACCAGTTAAGAGTGCAGTGTCCTTGGGAGTAGGGAACTCATAGCAGGCCTGGTCTGATGTTGAGTGGGGTCACAGGGTCTGCAAGGCCACCGTTATTAATCACTAAGTTATTGGTTACTGACTACCTACAGTGCCCAAGCCTGTCTTACATGCCTTATTCCTTACAGAAGCCCTCCCTGTATTAAATGATCTGCCTCCATTATTATGTGATAAGAAGGTCCCACAGAATTCAATCAAGAAAAACACAGGTTGCAAAATTGTAAAAAGACAGGTCGAGCCTGCGCTCACTGCTAGGCAGCTTGGGAGTGTCTGAGATCCAGGTGGGTGAGACGTCTGTCCCAGGGCCAGCTGCGGTTTGGTGCCCCCTGGTGGCTGCCATCCATCTGGCTTCATTATCCATGGGGACGATTCTGGCTTCCCCAGTCTTGAACATTTCCCCACTCAGCGTCACCTCTTCCATTCTCACCCCCTCTCAGAAGAACAGGGCTAGGTGGAGTCCCAGAGCCAGAGCCAAGTGGGTTATATCTGAATGTGCATTTGTGCCAGGCTTTTCCATAGCCCCATTTTACAGATGAGGGAAACAGATCATTGAAGACCTGGTTAACTTTCCTACCCTCGCTGGGGCCCAAAGTTCATTAGCCATAGTCTCCTGCCTTCAAAGCACATGCCCTACCCTCTTCTGGGTCTTACCCTCTTCTGCGTTCAGCATTACTCTCTCCCTGGGGAGATTCCTTCGGAAAGAGGTCATTGTTATACTCTTAATGTAAATAGCAGATTCCTTGGGAAGGAGATAACTTCTATTCTTAACGGCATGTTTGGGGGACAGTATGGGGGCCGTATGGGTGGACTGAAGAGGGGATGGACAGGGAGGTAGAACAGCGGGGGTAATGAGTGGGGGGGGGTTACGAAAGAGTCATTTGTAGGTTACACGGTGGGTATTTAAGCCGAAGCTGGATATTATCACTGGGGGTTGGATTAGACAATCTCAGAGGTTCCTGCAGACCCTGGGCTTCCTAAAACATTCAGGAAAGAGGGCAGAAAAGAGAAGTAAATGCTACAGACTTCTGCATCACCATTCTGCAGTCAGGTCTCCCAGGTGGTCACTTCCTGTGGAGAACATGGGCAGTGGGGGGAGGGAGGTGGTCTGTGGTTTTGACTGCCTCTGGGGAGAGCAGCAGGTGTTCATGGAGGTCACCATAAGAGACGGAGGAAAGTCTCTACTAGCTCAGGGCTGATATGAGGAGGCACCCCTTTCCTGAGCTGGCCTGGGGCCTACACTGGGCCCTGTAGGAAAGGGACAAAGAAGCCCCTCTCACTCACCCCCTACTCTGCCGGATTTCCTTGGGAAGTGGGGATTGGCAGGAAGGTGCACCTCAAACTTTCTACACTTCCCCGGGATTTCACTCTTATCTTCTATCTCCAGGGACAGAGAGGGTCTGAAAGCATGACCACGGCAGGGGTGGACCTGGGAAATTTGAAGGGCTAGGGTTCAGGGAGATGAGAATAGTGATGAGGGGCGCCTGGGTGGCTCGGTTAAGCGTCCGACTTCAGCTCAGGTCATGATCTCACAGTTCGTGTGTTCGAGCCCCGCGTCAGATTCTACGCTGACAGTGCAGAGCCTTTTTGGGATTCTCTCTCTCCCACTCTCTCTGACCCTCCCCTGCTCATGTGTGCTCTCTCTCAAAATAAATAAACAAACATTAAAAATAAAAAGAATAATGGTGAAAATGATCACATCTCAAGAACCCCCTCCGGAAACTGGGCTGAACCTCAAACATAAGTCATTTAATTCTCCCAACCACTCTGCAATGTGCGTCCTTTTGTTTTATTTTAAAACCATTATTATTATTATTATTATTATTATTATTATTTACAGATATTTATTTACTTAAGTGAGCTCTACACCCAACGTGGGGCTTGAACTCAAGACCCTGAGATCAAGAGCCGCGTGCTCTCCCAACTGAGCCAGCCAGGTGCCCCGGTGCGGGTCTTTTTAAATTGTCATCTTGCATGGGGCACCTGGGTAGCTCAGTCGGTTAAGCATCCGACTTCGGCTCAGGTCACGATCTCGCGGTCCATGAGTTCAAGCCCCACGTCGGGCTCTGTGCTGACAGCTCAGAGCCTGGAGCCTGTTTCAGATTCTGTGTCTCCCTCTTTCTCTGACCCTCCCCTGTTCATGTTCTGTCTCTCTCTGTCTCAAAAATAAATAAACGTTAAAAAAAAATTTAAAAAAATTAATTGTCATCTTGCAGATGAGAAAGGGAGGCTCAGAGAGGTACAGTGACCTGCCTGGGGTCACAAAGCCAGCAGCTGAGGGCGGGCAGCTCACAGTCAGGCATCCCTGACAGCATTGCTCCTTCCGCCCTCCTTGGCTGTCTGTTTCTACCCTGCTGTCTGTTCCATAATTAGGAACGAAACAGGGAGTATTCTAAAAATAAAATAATGAAACTGGTTTTCTTGAGGGACCTGAGGAACACATTGCTGTACAGGTGGGAAGACGGATATGTTCACAGAGGTCGAAACAATGCAAGGTGCCTCGAACTGGCACTGACTGCCAGGGTGTGGGAGTGCGGTGGGGGCAGTGAAGCCCACAGGCTAGGTGGTTAGGAGAGGCTTCTTGGCAGACGTGGGCCCTTGTGTACAGATGGGATTTGGAGAGCTGAGGGGAAGCCCGGCAGCCCAAGGGGCTGGTACCGGGGACAGGTCTTGGCTGGAAGCCCTGGATGGTAACTTAGAAGCGGACCTGATGCCCTCTGTGTGTCCTAGGCGTGGATTTTCGGGTCAAAACTCTGCTGGTGGACAACAAGTGCTTCGCGCTGCAGCTCTGGGACACGGCTGGCCAGGAGAGGTAACTGGCACTGTCTGTAATCATGGTGTCAGGGCCACTGAGGTACAGCGGGGTGGAGGGCAGCCCTGACCTCAAAGAGTCTAACGTAGGCAAGAGGCAACCACGTGCATGAAAGGTATCCAGCCCCTAAGGATTTAGGAGGCTGGGGAAGGAGAGGTGAGTCAAGCCCCGGTGGGGTAGGTGAACCAAGGGCCCCTTGGCCTGACAGGGCAGCTGGCAGGGCCATCCCCACACGGCCTGCAGGGACGGCTGCCCATCGCCTGTTCTGAAAACGCCAGCCTGCCCCTTTGCAGTTAGGCAGTAGCGATCGAAACTTAAAAGGCATAGTTTCTGGGGAGACTGGGTGCCTCGGCTGAGTGTCTAACTCTTGGTTTCGGCTCAGGCCATGATCCCAGGGTCGTGGGATCAAAGCCCACGTCCTCTCTCCCTCCCCCTCTGTCCCCCTCCCCCGCTCATGCTATTTCTCTCTCTCTCTCTTTAAAAAAAAAAAAAAAAAAAAGCCACATTTTCTTTGACCCAGCAGCTCTGCTTCCAGAAACTTACTCTGCTGATCAACTCATACATGACTGTAGTCTCGACACGTTCACAACAACATCACTTATGTTGTGAAACACCAGGAATGACCAAAACGTCCGGAATGGTGGCCCAGCTGATTCTACCCAATGTGTAGAATAGTATGAAGCCACAAAAGAGATTGAGCGTTCTCCCCGTGCACCCGTGGGGAGACACCTCCAAGACGTTTTACGAACTGAAAAAGCAAAGCACAGATTACTGAGCATTAACGAATACAGTGAGGATTTCACACTGTGTTTACCGTGTGTGTGCGTGTATGCACATATACAGTTGTGTATGTTCATAAAATCCCTCTGGAAACTGCTAACCCTGGCTGCCCCCGGGGAGGGAGACTGAGTGGCGGCAGGATGGGGGTGGTGGCGGGGAGGGGGGCGGTGTCAGACTTTTCACTGGGTGCTGGCTGGTACCTTCTGAAGTCTGAGCCATGAGAACCGTTACCTATTCAACGAGAACTACCCTGTGAGAAGGAAAACTCTGGGAAGCAATCAGAAGCAGGTGAGGCTCCTTGCCCCACTTTGCGGATGAAGTAGCTAAGTCCTGGAGAGGCCAGGGCATGGGGTCAGCCCCCCAGGCCTGGCCTCACGCAGACCGTCTGGGCAGGTACCACAGCGTGACTCGGCAGCTACTCCGAAAGGCTGATGGAGTGGTACTCATGTACGACGTCACCTCCCAGGAGAGCTTTGCCCACGTGCGCCACTGGCTGGACTGTCTCCAGGTGAGCCGATGGCTGCTGGGGTTGGCCCCAGTTTGGGGAACCAAGAGGGAACTTGCACCCTGCTCACACCCCCCTTTCTCCCAGGATTACAAATGACACAGCAGACTCGTGGGTGATGCGACCCACTGAGGGCGGGTGGCTGGATGGGCCGGGGGCATCATCACACAAAGAAACCACAACCACATAGTACCGCCTCCAAAACAAACTACTTCCTTTATCTTATGAACATTTCTTTCCTATATGCAGTAGCTTGGGGGTGTCTTCTTAACACCTAGAAATAATGCAAGTGTAGCGGCACTCTAAGTGATAAGTCGTCCGTCCACCCGTCTCTAGTTCTTGCCCCGTGTGCTTAGTTGACACGCACATACTGAAATTCTGCAGCATGGGCTGGCACCGCAGAGGGGTGTGAAGGAAGACGTGTTGTCTTCTCTGTGGGAGTTTCTAGTCTAGTTGGAAGAGAAGCCAACGAAGTAGGATAAGGTGATGTATGAAGGAGGCTGGGCTCTGGGTCTGACAGGACCTAGGTGTGAATCCCAACTACCCTGCCCCAACTCTGACCTTGGACAAGTGACTCAGCTTCTCCGAACTTCGATTTTCCAGCTTCTCTCAGACAGTTGTTAGGATTAACTGACATCATTGCCTTTAGCACAATGCTGGGTATATAGTAAGCACTCAGTAAACAGAAGCTTAGCAGCAGTAGCTTCTGCTGTGAAGCCGGCCTGTGTAATCAAGCACTGGGCTGTTCAGCACAGGCAGGAAGAGAAGGGCATGGGCGGGAACAATCCTGGAAGGCCTGCTAGGGGAGGCACTTTTGAGGCTGGCCTCGGAAAATGGCTGACAAGTTTGTAGGCAGAGAGGAGGGGCTGACTCACTGTCACACCGAAGGGTGTGGAGTGGGTGTGACCCGGAAAGGTGGTCATGGCGGGGGGAGGGGCAGGGTGTGCTTAGTCAGCTCCCTGGAGGGCGGGGCCGCGTCCACCCAGGGCCTGGCACAGCATAGCAGGCACCCGGCACGTGTGGCTGAGGGAATGTGTTCTGTGTGCAGGACTCAGGGTCCGATGGGGTGGTCATGCTTCTCCTGGGAAACAAGATGGACTGTGAGGAGAAACGGCAGGTGCCCACCGAGGCCGGGCAGCAGCTGGCCCAGGTGAGCACCCGGGCATCAGGCCCTCACCCAGCCTGCACTCGGCAGACCCCTCCCTGGAGGTTAGTGGACAGGTCACCCCGGCCTGGCTAACCGAGAAGGACCCGTTGCCCGTTCCTGCCCCTGCCCCTGCCCTGCCCTGCCAAAGGCCGGGTCAGAGTGGACAGCGGCCTGGCCCCCTCTGTCTCTGGCCTACCCTGTTCTTAGGCCCAAACGTGAAGCTGTGATGGTGGGCGTGACATTGACCCTCACGTTGAACTAGCAGTTCTCCACACAGCATTCTGACCCCCACAAAAATATCTTCAGAGTAAAGAAAGGTTTTTAAAGCTTCACTTAAAATTCCCAATCAAATCTTACTTTTCTCTCTGGTCTCTAATTAACATAGCATTCCTTCTAATTTATTCTATCTTAGGACTCAAATTCTTCTCTGGCGAGAGCGCATCAAAAGCCCCACCACCAGGCAGTGGATACTATTTATTTACGAATAGAATTTGGCCACATTCCAGAAACTCTGGAGAATAATAGAGAAGGAAGAAAGAACCCACCCCTTGCCCCACCTCTGCTACAACCCCTCTTGGCATTTCCATATTGTATTTCCTTCCCCTTCTCTTTTCTCGTAATCATGAGGTCATCACTGTGGCTCCTAGTTGGCGGGAATTTTTCCCTCTTAAATGTAGTGGCTCATCTCTTTGACATGGTAATTCCTCCTCTGGCAATTTATCCTGAGGAAAGAATCAGAAATAATAATCCCTAAGAGAATAGCGTAATGGATACCCGCGTATAATGTATAATCAAGAATGTTTACGTGAGGATGTTATTTACAGTATTATTTATAAGAACAGACATTTGGCAGTGGGTGGTGGTCAAATTGTGGAGGTTCATGGGAGAGGCTAGCATTTGCCATTAAGAATCCCTCCCCAGAAAAAATATTTGAGGGTGTGGAGGAAATGCTTACAATATAACGTGAAGTCAAAAGAACAGCTGGTCTTCTGAATCCTGTGAGGTTGCTGATATTTGACTGGGGCCCCGTCAAACTAGCCATTGCATATGGTTTAATCCAACAGTACAATGACCTTGAGCCCACCCTACCCCAAAGGGTTATATAAAACAGAGCGAGGGGCACCTGGGTGGCTCAGTCGGTTAAGCGGCCGACTTCGGCTCAGGTCATGATCTCATGGTCCGTGAGTTCAAGCCCTGCGTCGGGCTCTGTGCTGACAGCTCAGAGCCTGGAGCCTCTCTCGGATTCTGTGTCTCCCTCTCTCTCTGACTGTCCCCTGTTCATGCTCTGTCTCTCTCTGTCTCAAAAATAAATAAACGTTAAAAAAATAAAAAAAAATAAAACAGAGCGAAAAGATATATATCAAACACTAACAGGAGTGGTTTATATTTTGCACCTATACACTTTTAGAAACGTTTATTCATTTTTGAGAGAGAGAGTGTGAGCAGGGGAAGGGCAGAGAGGGAGTGGGACAGAGGATCCCAAGTGGGCTCTGTGCGAGGGGCAGGGAGCCCGATGTGGGGCTTGAGCTCACGAACCATGATCATGACCTGAGCCAAAGTCAGACGCCCAACCGACTGAGCCACCCAGGCGCCCCTGAACTTGAACTTTTTGAATGCTGTATTTTCCAGTATTTCGCCCAGTTGAATATTTTTGAAATAAAAAACCCCACGCAACTAATGGTTTAAAATGCTCCTGGAGGGGGGCACCGGGGTGGCTCAGTTGGTTGACTGTCTGACTTCAGCTCAGGTCGTGACTTTGCTGTTCCTGGGTTTGGGCCCCTGCACTGACAGCTCAGAGCCTGGAGCTTGCTTCACATTCCGTGTCTCCCTCTCTCTCTGCCCCTTCCCTGCTCATGCTGTGTCTCTCTGTCTCAAGAATAAATACACATTAAAAAAAAAAAAAAAAAAAAAAAAAAAAAAAAATATATATATATATATATATATATATATATATATATATATTCCCAGGGACATTTCTCCAAGTTGGGACACGGGCTTTCCACCATTGCTCTGTGGGCTCTGGAACATTTCCGGGGTGGCATCTTTAGCATGGTGGCTGGCCAGGGTGGAGAGGGCCAGTGGGCAGGACCAGGGCTGGGACCAGTGGCCACACGGAGAAGGGGCTGCCTCGCTTGTTGTGGTTGGCCTAGGGACGTACTGGGTGGGACTCTGTCTGATGGCCAGGGCTTTGGCGGTGGGGGCAGCCACCAGGATGCTCAGTGTGCTCCCCGAGGGCACCCATACCCCTGTCTGTCTGCAGGAGCTGGGAGTCTCCTTTGGGGAGTGCAGCGCCGCCCTAGGTCACAACATCCAGGAGTCCATGATGAACCTGGCCCGGTGAGTGCCACCCCGCCTCTCCCCACCCCGAGAGCCTCCTGGGCAGCCTCCAGACCCCTCCTGAGGGAGGGAAGGCCCACTCTGAGGAAGCACTGCGACAACACAGGGCTCACACTCTGGGGAAGGACAGAGAGCACTGTGCAGAGAGTCCGAAGCCAGTTCTACCAACGCCGTTGACTGCATCACCTCCTAAAAGTCTCACGTGCCCTCTCTGAGCCTCGGCTTTCTCCTCTGTGCAGTGTGGTGGGACAGAGAGAGTCACTTTCCTGCTCCCAGCCTTCTAGTAACTCCCACTAGATTTACAATAAAATCCCAATGCCTCGCAGTGGCCTTCCTCATCTCCGGAGCCATCTCCCCTGTCCCTGTGTGCGGGTGTATGTGCACACTCACTCAGCTCCAGCTGTTTAGGGGGGGACCCTCCCTGACCACTCCCCATCCCACCACTATTCTGGATCCCTGTCCTCTGTGTCTTTCAAAGCCCTTCTTGGGGCGCCTGGGTGACTCAGTCAGTGAAGCATCCAACTCTTGATTTTGGCTCAGGTGGTGAACTCGCGGTTCGGGAGTTCGGGCCCCACGTCGGGCTCTGCGCTGACAGCGGGGAGCCTGCTTGGGGTTCTCTTTCTCTCCCCCTCTCTCTGCCCCTCCTCCTCCCCGGCTTGTGCTCTCGTCTCTCTCAAAATAAACAAACTTAAAAAAAAAACCCTTCATGGGCGCCTGGGTGGCTCAGTCGGTTAAGCGGCCGACTTCAGCTCAGGTCACGATCTCGAGGTCCGTGAGTTCGAGCCCCGCATCGGGCTCTGGGCTGATGACTCGGAGCCTGGAGCCTGTTTCAGATTCTGTGTCTCCCTCTCTCTCTGACCCTCCTCCATTCATGCTCTGTCTCTCTCTGTCTCAAAAATAAATAAACATTAAAAATTTTTTTGAAAAAACAAACAAACAAAACAAAACAAAAACCCTTCTTGACAAATCGTAATCACAGGTGCATTTGTCTGCTTCCTTGTTGCTGTCGGCCTCCTGCACCAGACTGTAGCTCCAGGAGGGCAGGGCCGCGTCTGTTTTGTTCAGCCCCTCCCTCCGCACCCAGGGCCCAGCACATACTAGGTGCCCAAGAAAAGAATGAAATGGGTAAGGCGGACGGGGTACTAGGCCAGATGATCTGGAAGCCCCTTCTCTGACAAAGCAACCGGGGCGAGCTTGCCAAACCACGCACCCGATCACACTGTGATGGCCTCTGATCCAAAACTGCTCAACGGATTCCCTCTGCTGTAGAACAGAAGCCCGGGTTCCTGAATGTGGTTTCCAGGCCCCTGGGGGCCCTGACCCCCTGTTGCCTACAAGGCTTCTTTCTGGGCCGGTCAGTCTTTTAGGCTTTGGGAGTTAGTGCAGTGGTCCCCACACAGTAAATATAATCTGAGCAAGTGAATGAACCAATGAGCTTCTTTTATTTCCCCAATCCCCAGCTCTCTTTTGACACCGAGCCTTTGCCCCCTGCCTGGAATGCACCCTGCTTTTCTGCTAGCGAACTCTTGTACTCTGCTGGTCTCAGCTCTGATGCTGCCTCCTTCCTCCGTAAATCCCTGGAGAACCTGGTGTGAGGTCCCTCGGCGTGCTTCCCCATTCCTGGGTTCTGACAGCCCCTTCTCCTCTCTGTCTCCCTTACTACTCAAGGCAAGGACATGCCGGCTTCACTGTCCCATTCAAAGTCCCTTGCACCAAGCCTGGCACACAGTAGTCTGGAAAGGATGCCAGGAAAGAGAGGGCAAAAGTCTCTATGGCCCCATTTTTCCGGTGCCGTGTGGAATGCAGGACGGGAACAGAGCAGGGGGGGAAGAGAGGTAGCTCAGGGGATGCAATCCCCCAGCCCCACAGCTGCACCTGCAGGTCCCTCCCTGCTGCCCCGGCAAGGTGAGACAGAGGACTGATGTCTGGCGTCGTCACACAGGTCACTCAAGATGCAGGAAGACCGTCTGAAGGACTCCCTGGTGGAGGTGGCCCCCAAGAGGCCATCCAAGAGCTCTGTCTGCTGCTTCTGACCATCTGGCCCAGCCAGGACAGGACGGCATCCCTCGGGTTTCCTGTTCCTCGACTCCTGTCCCACCTGCCTGGACACAGCAATGACAGAGACGGCCAGCTCGGATGTTCAGGAAAACCCCTCCTCCGGTCAGGACTCGGATCCCAGGGTAGGGCTGCACTAACTCCGCCCTTTGCACTCTGAAGAAGGACTTTGCTGAGGTGATGGTGGTGAAAACTCTTTAAAGTAAGGAAAAGTCTAGAAAAATGAATGAAGGAAAGCACACCACATTCTTGGGCACACATCTCTGGGTGGTAAAATTGCAGGGTGAATGTGCGGAGGTGTTATTTCCCTTTTTATATGTATTTGTATTTCCAGATCTTCTGCAATGATTCGGTGTTCTTTATATAATCAAAATGAAAAATAAACGCTGAGGAGAGGGAGAGAAACTTCCCTGGGAGCCTGCTTCGGGGCTGATTGCTAACGGATACAGCCTGTTAATGACAGAATACTCTTTATTCAAGCAGTCCCCCTGTTTCGTGCCTGCCAAAGCTGGTGAACCTTGTCCCATTCACCCCTGTTTGCAAGTATGGAGTTCCTTCCGAGCAGAATCCGAGTCTGGGGAAAGAGCAATGTTCTGATGGCCCCTGACAAGCCCTGTTCCTCCTGTCTCCTGTCCCCCCCTCCCCCACTTCCTTTCCCCCAGACCTGACTCTAAAGGGTCATATTCAAGGACCACCCGCTCTAATGCCAAGATGTCCCCTGCTGCAGCTCTCTGCCCTCAGTCATCAGTCTCTGGGTGCTCTCGAGGTCCAGCTGGGGTGTGGCTGGTGGGGCCTGGGGAGCAGCAGAGACACTGGCCGCGGGTCACTCGTGGGCTCCTCTTTGGAGCTTTTGTAGGGATTCCCAGGATGGCACAACATTTGCCTCCTGAAAGGTACAGCCCCCCGGGCTGCGGTCTCCCGTGCCCTTAAGGAGCTTGTTTCGAGAATCTTAGGGAGACGGCCCCTCAGTGTCGGACTATCTCCCGTCACGTATGTTTGTCGTGGTTGTTGTCCCCGTCATCTTACCGCTAACCGCAATGACACCCACCATGTCCTGCAGGCCAGCGTGTGCAGGATGCAGGGTGCGTAACGATAACTTCGTGATCCTTCAATCCTGGTGAATTCCCCAGCTGAATCCAAGGAAACCCCGGTTCCGTGGGGGAGACAAGCAGAGACAGTTCCAAGAGAAAGAGGTACAGAGCAAGAGCCTGCAGGAGAGGAAGCAAGGGCGGGAGGTGGAAGACAGAGCTTGCCTACAGGTCGAATCAGTCTCCGATCTTGGCCCCCATCCCTCTGCTCGGTTCTGAAAGGGATGCCTCCACAGCAGTGAGCTCTCTGTCAATAAAGGCATACAAGTGGCAGTTGGATGACCCTTGGCAAGAGGCAAGGTGGAAAAGGTTCAGGCATCCGAAGCCACTAAAGGTTGGATCCAATGCCTTTAACGGACCCCATTCAACCTCTAGACAGTATGCAGGATGACTTTGTGATCTAGGCAGTTCTCTTCCTGGCCCCTCTTATGGATTCTTTCTTATCCCCAATCTCTTCTCTCTTCCTGGATCCTGTCAGCCCACAAGTGTCTCCCTGCTCTGAGAAGTTTCTAGATTGTAGTAGGTTCCAAGACAGACAGACAGACAGACAGAGAGAGGTGGGCTGGAGAGAGTGATGTGTGCCCATGGATGAGGGTAGGAGGCAGGTCTTGCTGTTGCTAATGGATCTCTCTGGGGCCTGGGGACCTGGCAGGAACCAACGTCTCTGTCCGGTAGGCCAGCGAGTTAATGAGGCAGGTAAGCAGGGTGTGATTCCTGGGGGAGCCAGGAGAGCGGATAGAGCCCCTGTCCTCTGGGGGACCCCGTACAGAAATAGCCCCCAGGCCTGCCCCTTTCATCTCAGCTCTGCCCCCGCTGGAGGCAGCCAGCTCAGGTTCCCTAGAGGTGGGGTGCCAGAAGGGACCACACACCTGCCCAGAACCTTCTCTTGGCTTTCTCTGGCTAGGTCCAGCTTCTGTGCCGAGCAGGGCTGTGGAGGGGCCGCCAGCCTTTCCTGGTGTCAGAGGGCTCCGGGTCAGCAAGCAGGGCCCAGGAACCTCAGAGCAGCACGAGGCAGGTAAGGAGAGCAGCAGGAGGGGCTCAAGGTAGATTTCAGAGGGAGCATCCAGGCAAGTGGTGAGTTCCCAGGGCACGTCCGCCAAGCAGGCGCTGGTCACAACTTAGCTTGAGGTTGGTTAGGAAAAGGAGGGTGAGGGCGCCTGGGGTGGCTCAGTCCGGGAAGCGTCAGGCTTCAGCTCAGGTCATGATCCTGCGGTTCATGGTTCGAGCCCCGCGTCAGGCTCTGTGACAGCTCAGAGCCTGGAGCCTGCTTCGGATTCTCTATCTCCTCTCTCTGCCCCTCCCTCGCTCTTTCTCTCTCTCTCAAAAATAAATAAACATTTAAACAATTTTTTTAAAAAAGAAAAGGAGGGTGGGACTGGGCTGATGGGGCTCAGGCGGTGGAGGGAGAAGGGGAGGGCAGGGGGACAAACTGGAGTGTGGACAGAGGTGTCAGGGAAGAGAGATTTTTGGAACAGTGGGTGGGCAGGAACAGAACAGGCGTCATTTGCAAAGCTCCTACTTCGCGCCGGGCACTGTTCCGAGCACTTAGCTTGTATCACCCCATTCAACCCTCACATCAGCCCTGTGAGATGGGGCTTGTGATTATCCCCACTTCACAGCTAAGGAAAATGCGGCACAGAGGATGAGTCGCTTGTCCGCAGCCACACGGCTAGCAGGTGGTGCAGGGGGGTTTTGAACCCAGGCTCTGGCGGCCACAAGCGCCGCCATGAAGTTACGGAGCTTCTCCTAGGAAGGTACGGACGCTTAGGTGGAGCCGGGGCCGGGGCCCTGGACCCTTTCTTTCCCTCCCCTCGTCTCCACTTCTGTCATTGGCAGCAGGCCTGGGCCGGGTGAATGAAGAAAGGGAAGACAGGGCAGTTAGGGACTGAGGCTGGTCCCTCGGTTCCTCCTCCACCCACAGTTCCCGGAAGGAGCCTGAGACCTTGCAGTGGCGTGGTATTGGAGGCAGAATTCACACAGGCCCCCCTGAGGTCTCTTCTTGGCTGCCCTCGGGCCCCAGAGGCCAAGCAAGTCCCCCAGGCAGGGCTCTGCCGCAGGGGCTCAGGGGACCCCCGGCTCCGAGCCAGAGAGGGGTCTCTCCAGACTCCCCCTGCCCCCAGTGTAGGAGAAAAGGGGAAGGAAAGTAGAATCAGGACCCCACGGAGCTGTCACGTTTGCTGCTGGATCCCTAGAAGCTGGTTCAGGGTAAAGACTCAGGACATATTTATTGAGTTAATGGGCAAGTCTCTTCCCAAGAACGCTAGGGATCCCGGCCTGATCCGCACGGTGGCAGGTGCAGACAGTAGCCCCCCTGGGCTGACTCTGGGATGTCTAGACTCCGCTTCCCAGCCTGGCTCCGGGGCCCCCCATGTTCTCAGCATGTAGGACGCGGTGAGGGGGAGAAGATCCGACACCTGGGGAGCAGTGCCTCCCCCCACCCCCACCAAGTACCCAGCACACAGCCACAGAAAGGCGGTCGTTCCCAAGCTGGTCCGCCCCGTAGAGTCATCTGGAATCTTTCAAAAAAGCCCACATCAATGAAATCTTGTCACTGGGACCCACGCATTAGTATTTTTGAAACTCCTCAGGTGATCCCCATGCACAGACAAGCTTGGGAACCGCTGGCAGGGACTTCACACCTTCTCAAAGCCCTTCCATATGCACTTTCTTACTTGAACCTCGAATTAAAATCTGTTTCACAGGCAGGCAAGGTTTTGTTTAAAAATATATATGCACGTGTGTGCATGCACGCATGCACGTGCATATACATAGACACACACACACACCCCAAATTCGTTTTGCACTCCCTGCAGAAATTTTATTTATTCATATTTTTAAAGTTTATTTATTTATTTTGAGAAAGAAAGAGAGAGAGCCTGAGCAGGAGAGAGGCAGAGAGAGCGGGGTGGGGTGGGGGTGGTGGGGGAGAGAGAGAGAGAGAGAGAGAGAGAGAGAGAGAGAGAATCCCAAGCAGGCTCCATGCTGTCAGCGCAGAGCCCGGTGTGGGGCTTGAACTCACGAACTGTGAGATCACGACCTCAGCCGAAACCGAGAGTCGGGTGCTTAACCGACTGAGCCACCCAGGCGCCCCATCCCCGCAGAAGTTTTAGAAATAAAGAAGTTAAAAAGAGGAGCATGAAAATTACCCTTTTGTAACGGTTACTGTTGACATCGGTTTTATCTTATTTCCTTACTTCTCTACAGTTGAGGAAACTGAGGTAGGGAAACATTAGGTAACTTCCCAAAGTCATGGAGCTACAGCGTAGCAGAGTCGGGACTTGAGCCCACGGTGTAGACCGAGCCCGTCCCATCAGGCTGTTGTGAGGTCTCAGGGGACCGAGGCATGCCAAGGGGGCCCCCTGGATGCAGGGCTCTGGGAAAGGAGGGGCGCTCAGCAGGGGAAGAGGGACACGGCCCTCAGGCCGGTTTCTACACTGTCCTTGTGTGTGTGGAGCAGGAGGATGGAGCCTAGGCTGGAGCCCAACGCCACGTTCACCTCCGGGCTCACAGCCACACCTGAGCGACCGCTCCGTCTCATCTTTGCTGGAGTCTGCGGCCTCATCCTGCTGGTGGGGCTGGTGGCCAACGGGCTCATGCTGGTGGTGGTGGGCCGGGCCTCAGGCGCCCCCCGTCCGCTCCTCGCCCTGACCAACAGCCTCATGGTGAACATCACGCTGTCCGACCTGCTCTTCCTGGCCTGCGTGGTGCCCGTGCTGCTGCTCAGCTTCCTGCGGCCCCACTGGTGGCTGGGCCCCGTCCTCTGCACTGCCAGCCAGGCCACCAACAACGCCACCATGTTCTGTACCTTCTACAGCATGGTGGCCACGGCTCTTCTGCGCCACGTGGCCGTGGCCTGGCCCGACGTGGCCCTCCCGTCTGGCCGGGGCGCCCGCCTGCTGCTCTGTGGGGCTGCGTGGGTCCTGGGCCTCACTGCGTCATTGCCTACCTGGCTGTTCCAGAGGGTGGTCGTGGAGGAGGGGGCCGTGGGGGCCCCGGCCTGCCTCTTGCTCCTGAGCCCTGCCCAGGCCTCCTGCTACTTCAGCCTGCTGGGAGCCCTGGCCTTCCTGCCTTGTACGCTGGGGCTGGGCTGCTCTTTCGGCCACGTGGGCTGGCTCCTGCGGACACGGCCCCGTGGCCCCAGCGGGGAGAGCGTCCGGGAGCACCAGGAGAACGCAGGGCTCATCCTTGTGGTGCTGGTGGTCTTCGTGCTGATGTGGGGGCCCTGCTCTGTGCTGGGCTACGTGGCAGCCGTGGGCGGCCTGCCTGCCACGCCGGTGGCTTTCGTGGCGTCCAGCCTCTGCACCATCCTGGCCTATTCAAACTGTGCGGTCAGCCCCATCCTCTGCTTCTACCTCTCCCGCCCCTTCCGGGCAGGGCTCAGGGACCTCTTCTGCAGGCCAAGGGCAGCCAGGCACCCTGGGGGTGTGGGCGGGGCCGGTATGGTGATGGAGAGCATCCAGCCTGGCCTCAACCCAGGTCCCGGGAGGCCTCTGGGGTCTGGCGAGGGTCTGAGAAGATAGGCTGACGGGAGGGCTGAGAGTCAAGAGAGATGGGAAGACCCTTAGCGACGTTAGAGCCGGTCCCCTCCATTTTACCAGTGGGGACCCTGAGATCCAGAGAGGGCAGGTGGCCCAGCAAAGGTGAGACAGCAACCAAAATGGCAACTAGGTTGATGCTCCCATTCCACCTTGGGACTCAGATACCTGTAGGCTCTACTACTTTCTAGTGGTGTGACCCTGAACAAGTCCCTTAACCTCTCCATGGCTCCGTCTTCTCATCTGGAAAGTGGGATGATGGTAGCACCTTCTTCACAGGGTTGTTATAAAGATACTCGTAACACACATAGAGTGCTCAGAACACCTGCTGCTTCATAAGTGCATATGAGTGTTGGTCATCGCGATTATTATCATCATCATTTTATTTTTACTAATTCAGGGGCACTTGAGGGGGGTGGACAAGAGATCGGTAAAGGGACTTCCAAAGGCAGAAGTGTGGAGGGGAATGACCTGGGGAATGACAGTCCAGGGTCCTTAATCCTGAGGGCCTGTGGAGCAAATAGGGGTGAGGAGGGAAGACAGCTGCACCCGGGGTGGGAGCCCAGAGGCCAGGAGAGCCTTTCAGCTGCCTCTCCCTCCTCTGCCTGCCCTCTCCTAGCTCAGTCACACACACCTCTCAGCCCCACAAAGTCAACCTTTGTGCCGTGACTTTCTGAACGCCCTCCTTTCTTCTCTGTGGTTTCCTTCCTCTCTCCAGAGAAATTAAAGGTCCCCACCTTTCCTACCCAACCTCCTCTGAGAAGCTCCCAAACTCCATGCCCTGCCTCTGGCCTCCTGGTAGCAGGCCTCAGTCTTCTGTGTTAGTGGTGGAACCAGGGAGGTGATCTCTACTTAAAGCCCTAAGAATGTTCAACGTTTTCTGCTTGGTAACAGTGTTACAGCTAAACACACACACACTCTCTCTCTCTCTGACTCCATGGTCAAAAAGCTTTGGAAACACCGGATTGAACCAAGTTAAACTGGTCTCTTTGCTGCAGGACTTATCAGAGCCTTGAATGCCCCAAAGGCCACTGGGATTCTCTGAGAGGGGCTCAGAGTAGGCAGTTCCCCAAAATCCATGCCAAAAAACCAATGTTTCATGGGCCATACCTTGAGAAATAACCCAGGAGAGAAGCTACAGTGTCAAGCTCAGTAAAGATGCACTTGGCCCCCCTTGGGCAGTGGCTCTGAGACTTGATTCCCCTGCCAGGTGGGCATCTCTGCTTGATGCTTTCCCACAGACGTCCAAGGTGAGGCAAAATGGGTCGCTGGTTATGGGAACTTCCCTCTTCCCAAGCTATGACCCCACCCGGTTCCCACTCCAAGCATATCGGAATGCAAGTCAGAGGGTGATCTAATTATAGGGACAGCCATGAATCAGCTCTAATTTACTATAAAATCATAAGAAGTAAGTCCCCAACTTTGGTATAATTAGTCCCAAATTTCTTGTGATGTGCAGATTGGGAATGGCTGGCTGGAGGGCTAATCTGAGAGTGAGCTTGCCCAGAGGAGGGGAGAAGTCCCCTTTCCCTGCGATCCTGGGCTCTGATGGCCACAGGGGTTGATAGATGAAGAGGGACACGGAGGGCAGGGGCTGCCCTCTGAGGGTACAACTGTGTGTGAATCAGTGTTTCCAAACTTGAGCGGGGCCTGGCGTGAGTGCTAGGTAAATACTTGTTGAGGGATGAGTCAGTGGGTGATCAAATGTAATAAACTAACCCACCTGTTTTTGAGAATAATCTGATCATGTTATTCACCTCTCTCACCTCCTGACTCCATTTCACTCAAGAGTAATGCTAAAGCCCTAACCACGGCCCACAAGGCCCTATGCACTCTGGATTCTTCACCCCCCTGATCTCACCTCCTGAACTATCTCCCCACTTAATACAGTTCCAATCACACAAGCCTCCCTGCTGTCCTTCACATGAAGTATGCTCCTGCCTCAGGGCCTTTGCACTTGCTGTTCCTTCTACTTGTCCTTGGATACCATCGTGCCTCCTTCTCTCATATCCTTAGGGCTCATTTCAACCTTCACTTCCTCAGAGAGGCTCTCCCTAACCACCTCATTAAAATATCACCCTGTCCCTCTCTAGCCCCTTATTTTCTGTTCTTTGTCTTTGTAACTCTTATCACCACCTGAAATTAAGTTATCTACCTATTTAAGTGCTTACTGGGTTTTCCTGTCTTATTTATGTGTTTGTTGTAAGCTCCATGTGGAGACGGGGCCTGTGTTTTGTTCACTGCCGCATCCTGAGTGCCCAGCACAGACCCTGGCACATAGTAGTTGCTCAGTAAATCTTCATTAAACAAAAGAATGGAAGAAAGATGGAGAGGAGAACCTGGACTCTGTCGAACAGCAATATATTTTCTGTTTTTCACAGGGAAAGGAAAACAAGAAACTTTAGTAAAAGAACCAAATTTACTCCAGTTTAAGGCAAATTCCACACAGAGACTGTCTCAGAGACGGGCACAGGACCAGACAGCATAGAAACACCACCATCATGCATGACAGGGAGGGAAGCGGCATTGGGCAGCAGACGGGCGCGGGGGGAGGGGGGGTGGCGCCCAGGCATGGGATGTGCAGTGGGCCTCGGAGCCTCATGCTGCAGGAGGGGCTGGCATGCATGACCAAGGCTGGGCAGCTGGTTGGGCCCAGGGGTGAGATCACCTGTCTCACCTTCCCCACAGCAGGGGCAGGAGCTTGGGCTCAGACACCAGAGCCCAAGGCCGAAGGACTCAGGTGGATCTGGGGTGACAGGATGGAACAAGGTGACCCCAAGGGCCAAGACGGCCTGGGGTAAGGGGTCGCACTGCTAAGGAGTGGGATGGGGGGAGCTGGGCGTGGCATGAATGGACTCTCAGGACATCAGAGCTGAAGGTAAATCCGGGACCATCTGGTCAACCCTCTTGACTTACAGATGTGGAAACTGAGACCCAGAAGGCAGGAGGGCCTTGCTTGGGTTCCCACGGGCAGCAGCTAGAGGCAGGGCTTGAACCCAGGACCTCTATCTCTTATCCCCGTGGGTCAGAGGAGCAGTGTAGGAGTGCTGGGGCTGGACTGCTCCTTCCAAGGCCTCCATGGGGGGTAGCAGAGGCCTAGGCTCCAGGGGCCCCAGGCAGCTCTGGCAAGAGGAGGGGATGCCTGGAATCAGAAGTCAGCTGTAGAGATGCCTGTGGGTCTACACCAAGGAAAGGCCTGTGGATCTGTGTATCTAAAACCATGTCCTTCTGGGCTTGAGAGGCACCAGAAAGGACCCCGTGCCCAAAAGGCCTCCATTCCTAGCCCACCATGCGGCCTACGGCCTCCCCTCACAGCCTCCCCTGCATGGGTCCGCAGGGCTCCCAGAGCATGCAGGTGTCCCTGGGAAGGGTCACATGTTCAGGCATCCCTGCAAACCCAGCAGCCTCACAGGGTTCACTGGAAATAGGGATGGGATAGATACTGGGGTAGGAGGGCAGGGGCCAGGTATAGAAATAGACACCACAGGAGGAGGGAGGCCCAGTCCAGGCTTCACGGCCATATAGGAGCAGACGGGATTGCCAGGTGGGCCGAGGGGGATCTCAATTCTCCTCACTGTTAACACCTTCCTGGCTGGGCCAGAACCAGGTATCGGGGGGGGAAATGAGAAGGGCAGGGGCCCAGAACCTCACCTCCACCACCTGTACCCTCCCAATTCCCTGGGTTGGGCCATAAGGCTAGGAAATTAGAGAGGAGTCTTCAGAGGCCCCGCCTCCTGCTGGCCTCCCAGGCACACATGTTACAAAGGCTGGGCGGGGCAAATTGCAAGAGACCCCGCCTATACTTCCCCCCGCTGGGCGGGGCAAATTGGAGACCCCGCCTACACTTCCACTGGCCTCCCCGGGCCCCAGCCGCCCGCCACAGGCCAGGGGACTTCTTCGGGAAGACGGCTCAGATGTGTGTGTGCAGGGGGGAAGCAGGGGGCGTGCGGGCTGGGGACTGTGGGGGCGAGGGCTCTGGGGCCGCAGGCGGGGGGCGCGGGCGGATGCCCTGTGACTTCATGTAGGACACCAGCTGGTCAGGGATCTCGGCCAGCACATCGCGGGCCAGGCGGGCCATGCTCAGCACGTGGTTGCCAGTGCGGTCCACGTAGTCCCTGAAGGGCACGAACTGGCCAGAGGAAAGGCAGGGTCAGGCAGGGTCTCCGGCTGGACCACAGCCCCCACATCTCCAGGCCTGGGTTCCTGTCCTATTCCTCCTCAGCCGCGGCCCTCTGCACTCACCCCCTCCCCATGGTGGTGAATTCTCATAGCCCCTGTTCTCTCATTCACTCAACAGATTCGTACTGAGCATCTACGTCATGCCAGGATACATCACCAAACAAGAGCACTTAATCTCTGAAGTCCTGGCACCAACACAGGGACTTAGCCGGTGCTCAGGAAACGCTGACTGAGCCCCTTGGCTTGTAAGAGCGGGCCTTCCCATCTCCCCCCACCTCTCTCTCTTTGGCTCCACTTCTCTTCTCTCTCGCGCTGACACCTAAAGTCAGGCCCCTCTGACTTCCTCCCGGGCCCCTTGAGCCCCTCACCACCCCTTGAATGCCTCAGCGCATTCCTGGCTCTAGGCGTTTCTATGCAAGGGTCCCCCCTCCCAGATTGCCCCTGCTCTGAGGTCTAGCCTCCTCTCTTTGCTCTCTACCCCTGGAATGAACCCTCCTCCATCCCCTCCTTTTTTTTCTTTTCTTTTTAATCCAGGGGTTCTGGAGAATGTCAGTTTTTATTCCCAATCTCCTAAACACTACGGACTCAGTCTGCAGGAGATTCACAGACAGAAGTGCTTACTAAGGTGCATTCTGAGGCTTGACTGGGCAGGGACACCCTGAGGACAAAGACCTGTCTGCTCATTACATCTGCCATCCTACATGGGATGTTCAGACAGGGCTTCAATTAAGCAAGCACTGCCCTTTCTCGGAGAGGGCGGAGAGGGCCGCAGCAACACTATAGACACCGCCCCGCCTTCAAGGGTTTGCCCTCCCACTGGGAAGGCGGCCCAGCAGAAGACAATGGAAGGTGCAAATATCAAGTGTGAGTGCTCTGCATGCAGGAGGCCAAGGAGACCTGGGGGCTCAGGGAGAGCACTGGCAGAGCATTCTGGTCGGGGTAACAACATTAGGGGTGAGTCTCAGACATGGGAGAGAGGGGTCCAGCTGGGGGAGAAGTGTGACCCAAGCACTGATTCCCGCTCCCTTCTCCGGTGGCCAGGCCACTCTGGGGCTCTCTCCAGGGCCCCTTTCTAGAGAAGTCTCTAAAAGGGGGGTGTATAAGGCCAGCCTGGCTAGAGGGGCTCTTGCATCTTCCTTGGAGCAGGCAGGATTTGGGTTTCACCTGGACAATGTCCCGTTCTGCCAGCTTCCCCCGGGAGGAGATCCGCACATCATCACCATCCAGCTCCACCATGGCTGTGTGAGGAGAGGCATTGGGGGTGGGGTGAGTTAATGGTGGGCACCTGGGCCTGGCACACCAGTGGAACTTGTCCTCCAATCCCAGGCCAATCCAAGACAGAGACCGTCAGACCAGATCCCCATGTTAGAGATGAGGAAACTGAGGCCAGGAGACAGGAGGAGCCCAACCAGGTGAACCCCTGGCTTCTAGCCCAGTGTTCCAGCTCCCCCACCCTCCCCAAGCTCCCAGGGTTGGAGGAGGGAGGAGTGACTGGGCCTCCTCCCCACAGCCTTGGGATGGGTACACAGCCCGACACACCCTTCCCTGTGCAAACAAACACACCCTTACACCCTGTGCTCACCCAGACAGTCACACCCACCCATGAGCTCTCACTCTTTGGGGAAGGGTCATTCCCAAGGGCCTGAAGCCTCTGGGGGAATACCTGGGGGGATGGGGACTTACCGTCGAACTCCGCCTGGCCCACGCCAATGATGATGATGGACATGGGCAGTTTGGCAGCCTGGGAGATCATGGGTAGGGGCAGAAAGGGGTGGGTCAACAGAAGACAGAAGGAAAAGAGAAGAAATGGAACAGAAGGATGGAGACACGCAGAAACACAGAAAAGGGGGGAGGCGGAAGGACACAGACAAAGGGAAACCAAGGTGAGGCCCCAGAGAGGAAGAGAGGGTCGAGAGGGTGAAATGGGTCACAGGTCTGCTTTTATGAGACACCCCCATCCCCGCTTCTGTCCCTGGGCCACCAAGTGGGACATCTTTTATGTGGGCAACTAGGAGTGCCAGCTGGGGTGGGAGTCCCTTATACAGGGAGAACACCCAGTAGGGGGAGCCATGTTCCTGGGCCTCCCCCACTCTGGGCTCCCGCTGGACCTGGCCAGGCTGGGCTGGGGTCTGGGGCAGCAGTCCTAGAGATGGGCTAATAAGGGAACCATAGGCATCTAGAGGGAGTGGACCATCTAGGGTGGGTGCAGAGGTCATCAGTAGGACCCTTCATCAGCCGGTGCCCCCTCCGCCCCCCAAACCCCACTGCGTGGAAAGCCTCGTCCCAAGGGTTCCTCTGAAGCAGCGGGAAGGCATGCCCCCCACCCCCATTTTCCTCCCCCTTCCCCACCCCCCCCAGCTCACATTGACGATAGCCTCCTTAGTCTGTGCCATGTCCGAGATGACCCCGTCCGTGATGATCAGCAGCACCGAGTACTGAGAGCCATCCTGCACTGCGGCCGCGGTCCTGGGGTGGGGTGGGGGCTGCTATCTGTCTGGCCCGCTCGGTGTCCCTCCCCGCCCCCCACACTTTGGTGGGGACAAGCCTTTAGCCGGAGGGGAGTCTCTTTAGGGTCAGAGCTCTCTGAAAGGCGGGTCGACAGGAAGAGACACCTCCTCCCACCTTCCCA
Organism: Panthera pardus; assembly: GCF_024362965.1. NCBI lineage: Eukaryota > Metazoa > Chordata > Mammalia > Carnivora > Felidae > Panthera > Panthera pardus. The sequence goes on along the minus strand of NW_026526732.1, from coordinate 144,802,972 downwards.
AGAGGACAGGGGTGGGCACGAAGGCCGTGTGAAGATGTTGGGATGGGCGTCCAGTGGCCCCGGCACTCACCTGGCCACGTGGGTGACCACAGGGGCGAAGTTGGTTGGGCCGTAGAGCTGCACCGTGCGCAGGCTGTGGTGGTAGGCCTCCAGGATGCCATCGATGCCGCAGCAGGAGGGGTTCTCCTGGTTGCCGTTCTGGGGGCACCGGGGATGGGGAGGTTGAGCTCAAGAAGGACGGAGGAGTGGGAAGGAGGGCAGCCAGGTGCTCTGCTGGGGGCGGGGCGGGGGTAACGTACACCCAGGGAGGGGGAGGCCAGCAGGTCTGAGATCTCCTAGACTCTTCTCTGGTGGGGGGGTAGGGGAAGAGGAGGGAGCCCCAGGGCAACACATGCTCTGGGTGAGCAGGGTTCCGACCCGTCCCTTGCACCACTCTTTGTACCTGCTCAGGCGGCACCCCCTCCACGAGAGCCCTGGCTGCTTCCCTCGGGGGGGCCCCCGGGGCAAACCACTCCGTCCTAAAATGACTGCAGGGTCTGAGTGGCTCTGGAAGGGCCAGCCAACTAACCTGTCCTCCCGTGTCCTGTGCCTGGCACAATTGAGCGTCCCCAGCTCGTGGGAGGGAGGGAGAGGAGGTGGCCTGAGAAAGCATCCCTCAGGTCCCCCATCGCAGCACTAACTCGGGGAGTTTCTGGAATTACCTGTAGTTGCCCATACCCAACGCACACCCCCTTTACCCTGATTTCTGGGGTTTTGGTGGGGGTAGTTCGGCCACGTCTCTACTCCACCTCTACTCGGGTCTTGTCAGAAAAAAGAGGGCAGACCCCACTGCGGGTGGCATCAGACATGGAGGGGAGATGCTGGTGAGCCAGCTGGGGAGTGGGCTTCTGGAGGCCCTGCTACAAGTCCCCCTACACACAGCAGGCAGCTTACCGCCCCCCCCACCCCCCGCCCAAGGGCTGCGCGGATGTCCCCTTGCCCCAGGCTCGTCACCACGCCCCAAACCTGGTGGGCCCTCAGCCTGTCCTCCCAGGACCTCCTACCAGCGGGAACTCGTGGGACACCCTTCCATCAGGGGGTAGCTTGGCCCCGAAGCCAAGGGCAGGGAACATCTTGTCGCTGTCATAGTGCTGGATGATCTCCCCGACGGCAGTCAGCGCCAGTGCATAGGCGTTCAGCTGGTAGGGGCTCATGTAGTGCAGGGACGTGGACTGCGAGGGGTTCCCTGCAACACGGGACACGGGAACATTTGCTGGTGTCGACACTCCAAGCACCCCAGGCTCAGAATGCAGTGGGGGGTGCCCAAGGCACCCCTAATTTGATTTATTTATCCTTGACTCCTTTCTCTCTTGCCACACCTTCAATCCTTTAGTAACTCCTGGTTGCTAAACCTTCAAAATATATGCAGAATCCCATCTACTGTCCCCAGCTCTGTGACACCACCAGCCACTCGCCTGCAGGACGGCAGCAGCCCAGCCCAGCTCTCGGCCTCTGCCCTGGGGCCTGCCGTCCAGCCAGACGAGCCTGTCAAACCCCAGGCAGCTAGATCATGCCTCTTCTCTCCTCCAAATGCTCCCATGCTCCTATCCCACCCAGTCCCAACCGGGGCGGGGGGTGCCCACAGGCCCCACGGGGTCTGGCCTCCGCTTACCTCCCTCCTGGCCTCCTGCCACCCCTGGCACCCCCTCCTGTCACCCACTCAGGCCTGGCCCCTTACCATCCCCACCTCAGAGCCTCTGCAATGGTGGTTCCCTCTGGGACACTTTTCTATAAATGTGTACATGGTGTGTGGTCTTCCTGAGCAGACTCCTGAAAATTACAGCCTCCCCCAATGCTCCCTGTCCCTCTTCCTGCTTACATTTTCTCCATAGCCCTTGTCACCACTGACAATGCCCGCATTTTACCTATTTGTTTATTAATGAGGGGCACTCTGGCATAGACTGCCAAGGTACAGATCCTGTCTCTATCTGTGTGCTCGTGGATGGTTCCTTAACCTCTCAGCCTCAGTTCCTCGTGCGTAGAGTGGGGATAATAGTCTCACCTCCTGGGATTGATGTGAGGAGTCGTGATGTGTTACTGGAACTCTCCTCATTGTAATGACAAGGCCCCTTCCAGCTCTGACTTCTACCACTCTAGGATGCTAGGGCCCACCTGAGGAGTCCAAAACCTGGGCTCCTTCTGACAGACACGGAAATGGGCACTGAGCACCGCTAATGGAGGTCCAGACTCCAAGGAAGGTTGTGAAGTTTCTAACAGTGTAAAGTGGGGCACTGATTGTTCCTGGTGACTCGGTCATAGCCCAACCCTGGAGAAGGTCAGAGGAGGGAAGGGAGCTGGGACAGGCCCAGCGAGGGTGGGAACTGGGGCTCCTGCCCTCGCTGAGGACCACAGAGCTCTGCTCGGCCTGAAAGTTGGCCTGCACAAAGGATGTGAGATTTAATCCCGTGAGGAAACACTTTTTCTCCATGTGCTGTTTGTGGGCCCAGAGTAGCACTGCCCTATCTTTGCAGGAAGACTGGGTGCCCTCAAGGGCAAGGCTGTGCCTCAGGGCACATAGGTCCAGAGCCCAGATTTATTAGACCGTGGTCCAGTCTGGGGATGCCTTTGCCATTTTGATTATACTTTGGCTCTCCAGGCTTAAGTACCTTCTTTTTGGTGAGGATGAGGCCAGAGAATATGGAAGATCTGGCTCCCAGCTAGGGCCAACTACCACAGCTCTGAAAAGTGCCCCCCATCCCTTTCCAGCCCCAGCCCCACGCCAGCTCCTCTGCCCATCCCCCACTCACCATTGGAGGCTGTGAAATCGATGGCCACCGTGAAGTTGATCTGGGTCCTAAAAAAGGAAGAGGAGCAGGGGAGTTAACTGGACAGGTGGCAATCTGGCTTCCACCCCAGCCCCACGGCTTGCCAGGCATGTGGCTTTGGTGGAGTCCCTTGTCTTCCAGCTCTGGAAAACAGGGATAGTAATGCCAGCCACAGCCTCCCCCCAGAGGATTGTTGTGAGTATAAGAGGTAGGCAGTGCGAAAGTTCTTTGAGGATGATTCCTTTCCATGTGGACACCTGGTGACGATGACTTATTTATTCTCCCAACCCTGCACCTGGGCCCGCCTGAGTTAGGTGAAGTAGGGTCCCACTGTGTTTCTGGTTCAAATTTGGAGTCAGATTCGGGGTTCACGCTTACTTGACAAAAAAAGAGAGACAGAGATATTGTGCATCTCTGAGGGAAGAACAACACCCCACTTATGATGCTGCCTTGCCAAAAGCTGGAACGTGAATCCTACTGAACTTCCAGATCTCCCAGTTGTTTACAGGAAATACAAGGGACAGAAGAACATGTTAAATGACAGCAGGGGGATGCAGCCAGAAAAGTCAGTCTGGGGGCAGCAGTGAGGAGTCCAGGGCCCCTGCAGACCTCATGAATCAGAATCCCTTGGCGGGGAGCAGGAATCTGTTTCAGCAAAGCCTCAGGTACTTGGGGGAATCAACAGATAAAAAGAGAATTAAGGGACAAACGGACCAATCACAATATATTGATCTTACCTGGATTTCTGATTCAAACAAGCCAATTAAGTAAGACAACGGGGGAAATTCGCACACTGAAAAGGTCTTTGGTATTAAGGAACTGTTTGATTTGTAGGTGTAATTATGGTATTATGGGTACATTTTACAAAGAGAAAGTTCTTGGGGCCCCTGGCTGGCTCAGTCGGTAGAGCATGCAACTCTTGATGTTGGGGTTGTAAGTTCGAGCCCCACGTTGGGTGTAGAGATTGCTTAAAAATGAAATCTTTTAAAAAAATAAAATAGGGGCGCCTGGGTGGCTCAGTCGGTTAAGCATCCGACTTCAGCTCAGGTCATGATCTCACAGATTCGTGGTTTTGAACCCCACGTCGGGCTCTCTGCGAACAGCTTGGAGCCTGCTTCAGATTCTGTCTCCCTCTCTGTCTCTACCCCTCCTCCACTTGTGATTTCTCTCCTTCTCTCTCTCTCTCTCTCTCAAAAATAAACATTAAAAAGTAAATATAAATAAAATCTAATTTCTTTTATTAAAAAAAAGAAAGTCTTTAAATTTTAGGGGTGCCTGGGTGGCTAAGTCGGTTAAGCATCCAACTTCAGCTCAGGTCATGATCTCACAGTCCGTGGGTTCGAGCCCTGCATTAGGCTCTGTGCTGACAGCTCAGAACCTGGAACCTGCTTCGGATTCTGTGTTTCCCTGTCTCTCTGCCCCTCCCCTGCTCATGCTCTGTCTCTCTCTGTCTAAAAAAAAAGTCCTTATATTTTAGAGCTATATCCTGAAGTATTTGGGGGAATGAAATATGATGTCTGAGATTTGCTTCAAAATAATTGGATGAGGGGCGCCTGGATGGCTCAGTTGGTTGAGGGTCTGACTTCAGCTCGGGTCATGATCTCCCAGTTTGTGAGCTGGAGCCCCACATCAGGCTCACTGCTGTTGGTGTAGAGCCACTTCAGATCCTCTGTCCCCCCTCTCTCTCTGCCCTTCCCCTGCTTGCTCTCTCTCTCTCTCTCAAAAATAAACATTTAAATTAAACTGGGTGAAAGGAAGCATGCATGGAACAAGGCTGGCCAGCAGTTGGTAACTGCTGAATCTGGGTGAAGGGTACTTGGGGTTTCATTACGCCTTCTCTCTACTTTTGCATGTATTTGGAATTTTTCTGTAATAAAACGTTTGGTTTTGAGGCTTCAGATTCAGGGGGAAGCTTTCTGAGGGTTTGGCTGTTCTAGGTTCTGTGCTAGATGCTGACAGAACAAAGCCGACAAGGGGCATCTGGGTGGCTCAGTCGGTTAAGCGTCCGGCTTCAGCTCAGGTCACGATCTCACAGTTTTTGAGTTCGAGCCCCGCATCAGGCTCTGTGCTGACAGCTCGGAGCCTGGAGCCTGTTTCAGATTCTGTGTCTCCCTCTCTCTCTGCCCCTCCCCTGCTCACACTCTGTGTCTGCCTCTCAATAATAAATAAACGTTAAAAAAAAAATTAAAGAACAAAGCCGACACGATGTGAACCCCTGATAACATCTAGTCTCATGGTTCTAGTGACCACAGAGTCACCAGGGGAATTTGTTTAAGAAGAAGGTCCCAGGGCCCCACTCCAAAGGATACCAGTTCATTTGGGTCTGAGATGGGGCCCCAGAATCTGCTTCTTCAACAGACATTCCCTGCCCTCATCCAGGGATGGATTCTGAAGACGGGGTTCTGGGATCACACCTGGGGACACCCTTCTGGTGGGTCCCAGTTGGGGTGATGTAAGATGGGGCAGGGCTCACTTCATCTGCATTTAGCGGACGGCACCTCTCAGAAGCCAAAGCCCTCTCCCCACCTGACCACAGATGAGCTGCTGCTCACGGGACCATCGTCCCCTAGGAAGGATGAAGGACACGGTTAGCAGGAGACCCAAGCCAGGGTCTGCTGGCCAGAGACGGTCCAGCCCATGCTCTTTCCCCTCGTCTGGTGCCTGGAGGCACAGCATCCAGTGGACTCCAACATTTGCGAGAGATGCAGCCACCAGGAGGCAAGAGCCTGGGTCCCTCACTGACTGTAGAGCGTCTCACCCATCCCTGCCATCCCATGAATGAAAAATAAACCGTTGTTTGTATTAAGCCTTGAGGTCACAGGATTATCTGTTATAGCAGTTGACCTACCCTATTCATCTCTTTGTGGTCATGTCTCACTGGGGAATAGACAGATCGTGTCTTTGTTAGAGGAAGGGAGACACTTGGAGGGTAAGAGCTCTGCTCCCAGGGCCACTATTGGGAGGGTAGTTCCGGCCTATGGGACCACAGCTGAGGGACACCCACCGGCCCGGCTCTTCCAAATAAGGATGAGGGGAGAGGCAAGCCTCATTCCTTAACTGGTCTTCCCCTGCTCTGGGTTCTGAAAGACTCAGGGAAGGAAGGGGCTGGAAAGCAGGTACATTTAGGGGACAGCTGCTCCCTGCGGGCTCGCCTCTCCAGCCTAAGGGCAGAGCAGGGCAGAAGGCAGGCTGCTGAGCAAGCAGCTCCCTCTGACACCGGGCAGAGGTGGCCAATCCCTCTCTCCAGGTCCAGAGAGGATCCCGGAACAAGAGCATCCATCGGCTGCCTGCCTGGACACGTACCTGGAGCTCTCGCTCCCTGGAGCCAGCTCTCTGGCTCAAGTCTCTGGGGAGGGCGGAGAGAGGTGTGGGGGAGGGCCAGGGAGGCGCCAGCAGCCTCTGAGGGCTCCTCCATGAGACATCGCGGCACCCAACCCTTTAACTCCACTGTCTCCGCCTGCATCACACCCCACCTGGTAGCTGTGAGGCAGGCAGGGCCACGATTATTCATTACTGTGGAAGAAATGCAGCATGTGGCGACAGAGGAACCCTGCTGCTGGCTGGGCGTGTGGCCACGGGCAAGTTATGTAAAATGGGAGATAATCATCCTCACCCTGCCCACTGTGCTCTGTAAATTGGGGGCACTATGCAAATGAGGAGAAACAGGATGTGGACTGCTTGAGAATTAGCAGGTGCCATGGAATGCTTGATGGGATAGAGAACAGGGCAGTTTTGATGGGGGATGGGAGCAAGGGCAGGGTCTGGAGTAGGTTCAGAGGAGAGGCGGGGGCGGGGGGCAGTGGTGGGGGGGCCCTCTGGGTGACCGCAGGCAGGTGTGTGCTCAGTGGGTTGGAGAGCTCGCAACCTTGAAACCAGTTTCAAGGCGACAGGGAGTGGTGTCATGGGAGAGTAAGTGTGGCTTCCCAGGGCCTGACTTTTCCCTCTGCCCTGGAGAGCCCGGCAGCCAAGTGCCCACTTGGCTGGGATGAGCCTTTGGCACCTGCCCTGTCTTCTTTCCAGACAGGTGTAGTCACTCACCTGCCAGCACCTGTGGGCTCTCGGCTTCCCACACCCTGACCTGGCACCTGTTCTGGCAGGGAGCACACTAACCTCACCTTGGAGTCAGACTCTCTTTCCGCAAGCTGTTGGCTGGAGCCTCCAGGCTTCCCTGCCTGCCTCGGCCTGGATGCCAACCCCTCTGGCCCTTTCTGCTTCTTACACTCGTGTCTGACCACCTGGGACCATCTGATGGCTCAGCCCCCAATGCCTCCTGTCCCTTGTATGTCCTTGATGACACTGGGCAGGTTAATCTTTGCCCCCCCCCCCCCGCCCCCAGCCTCCCCGAAAGACCAGGTATCAGCAGCTCAGAGAAGGAAGGACCATTAGAATTCACTTGACTCCAACTTCTGTGTGTGTAAAGGAGGAAACTGATATGAAGGGAGGGAAAGCGACCTGCCCAAAGTAATGGGGCTAAATTAGCAAGTGGCTAAGAAGGGCCGAGAGCCTGGGCCTCCTAACTCCTAGTCCAGGGCTCTTTCCACCGCCTCCCTAAGCCCTTAGTTCTCTTTGCCACGGAGTCCCTACCACCTCCGGATCCCATCCCTGCAAGGGAACCTGATGTGACCCAGGCTGGAGCCTCCACAGCTCAGGAGCCTCCTCTCCGGCCACTCAGGATCCAGGGACATGCACGGCTCTGGGCGAGTTGTTTGAGGCCAGAAATGGGCGTTTGCTCAGGGCTCACAGGCTAGTCTGGGGCCTCAAAGAGGCCAGCGTGGGGCTAGAGCTGCTCATGTCGATGGGTGGGGCCCCCTTCCTCTCCCCGAAGCCAAAGAAACCGGGCTGGATCTCTTCTCACCCTCCTTTGATGTAGTCAAGAAACGTGCACTCGGACTCCACCGCAAAGGAAAGCAGCGTGACCTTGAAAACAAAAGGCAGCTTGGTCAGCGGGGAGCCCAGGGTTGGGGGGAGACGGTTCGCTGAGAGTCAGGGGGCACACAGCAGGCCACTTCTGCAGACCCCACTGCATACAGTACCCACAACGACCCTCGAAGTGCAGCTGTGGTCCCATTTTATAGCCAAGGAAACTGGCTTCAAAGAGGTCATGCCATCTGCCCAGGACACGGCTGAGTGAGACTGGAACCCAGGTCGGTCTGACTCCAGAGCCTGCACTCTTGACCTTGATGCCAAACTGCATCCTAGGAGGGCCCTGCCTCTGTCACTGGGGCACAGGGGTCAAGCCAAGAGCACGAGTTTCCCCTAAGTGGACACCGATGTGGAGTGTGGAGGGCAAGGGGGTCTTCCTGACACAGGCCCGAAAACCTGCCAAAGCCGACTAGCTCCACCCTTCCACGTCCTGCTAACTGTCGACCTAAAGCACCCCTCTTTGGTCTGCGCTTATCTTAAACCTTACTTGTCCCGACTCATCCCTCTGGTGTCTCGTGATCCCTGCCTTCTCAGCCCTGAGACCCTCATAAGCAGCCTGTTCTTTCCCTGGAGGTACCTGACGGGGGGCCCCCCTTCAGAGCAGATGCCTTTCGACCTATGCCTCCTGGCGGCTTTGGCATCAGCTCGGCCAAGACAGGCAGCTCCCTGGCACCTCGCTACAATAATGATTTAGGATCATGGAGACAAGTGAAAGCCTGGCTGCCAAAACCAATTAAATGAGGCAAGACTGGGGCAGGGGACCTATCACCTGTGCCAGAGAACTCTACCCTAGAATTTGGGGAAGCCCCTACTGGTGCAGATTCTGCTATTGTGACCAACTCTCTGGGTAGGCCAGGGAGGGCCTCTGCTTGACATCAGCCCAAATAATGGGAAGGTCTGTGGGTGCTGAGCCGGGCCTCGGAGACCCCTACCTGCTGTGGTTATGGTGTCAGGCACCCGGACGGACGAAGCCTCCTTTCACTAGCAGTGGACCATGGCAGTGGCCTCTACCCTGGCCAGCGGTCACCAGATGACCAATGATCATCTTGCAGCCTGGGTGGGGACCCCCAAACCAATTACATCCGTTTTGGGGGTAGGGCTCTTGCCCTGGATCTTTCTGTAGCTCCTCACATGAGTCTAACCGACAGCCGGGGTTGAACCCCACTGCCCCCCACAAGGCTCTGGGCTGAGGCAGCTCCCTAACCTGCCTGACCATATGGATTCACCCAGGGACTTTGTTGCTCAGAGTGTGGTCCCTGGACCAGAAGCAGCAGCAGTAGCACCTTGATGCTGCTTAGAATGCAGACATGCAGATTCGTGGCATATTAACAAGATCCCCCGAAGATTCTGCACACAGGAAATTAAGTATGAGAAGCCCTGTACACGGGTTCCCGGGCCTCCTGAAATGGAACCCCAGAGAACTGGACAGGGCACGGGCATTTTAATAAGCATCCTGGACCCTGACTGATTTGTTACGGTGAAGACTGACCTGAAACAAATCATGTCCCCTCTCTGGGCCTCAGTTTCCTTATCTCTGAGAAAACGGAACAAGATCCATGGTTTTCAAACTTTTTTTTTTTTTAGCAGTACCTCTGAGATTTCTCAGCTGGGGAAGGTGCTGCCTCCCCTAGGGGCATGGGAATGTGTAGGAAAGTTCTGGGGCTCTGCCGATGCCTGGGGCTCTACTGGTAGCCATGGCTGAGACCAGGGGTGCTAAGCGCCCCACGACGCACAGGGAGGTCCTGGGACAGGAAGAATGATCCTGCCCCCAATGCTGACAGCCTGCAGCAGACACACTGCAGCTTTGGACAAAGGAAATATTACTCCAACATTCTCCTGACTGAGAAACAGTTACAATCAGTCCCCTTTGAATGAGCAGAGTAATTTGCAGTTTGCAGGCCTGCGTCTCCATCTGTCTGTCACAGCCACCCAGCGCAGTAAGCCGGGCAGGGATGATTTATTCGCCCCATTTTACAGATGGAGAAAATAAGGTTCCTCAGAGGAACCCCGGAGCTCCCTGACTAGGACCTCTTCTGGGTCTGGAGGTGCAGCTTGCTTAACTCTAATGACTAAGTGTGGCTGCATTTGCAGATGGGACTGTGGACATCTACAGCACAGAGGGACATGAAGGGTACAAATCTTGAATGTATCTGCAGGGCAAAGATGCTGGCTTGTTCTAGAAGTGCACTGTGGGCTCCGCCTCAGGGCCTTTGTACATGCTGATCCCTACAGCTAGCATTCTCTTTCCCCAATATCCTCAATACTTGCTCCCTCCCCTTCTTTGAATCTCTGCTCTAATATCACCTTCTCAGAGAAAAGCTTTCTTTAATTACTTGACATCAAATAGTTATCGTGTCTCTGGCATTCCCCAACACTTTACCTTTTGTATACTTTTTTCTACAGCACTCAAAACCACAGGACAAATACAGATATATGTATGTATATATATATATATATATATATATATATATATATATATATATATATATATATATATATATTTGTTTTCTGTCTCCCCCACTAAAATATAAGTAACAGAAGGGCAAAGATTTGAGTCTGTCTTGTTCCCAGCTGTATCCCTCACGCCTAGAACATGACAGTGCTCAGTAAACATTTGTTGGATAAATGCATGAATGTCCTGAAGATCAGCCCCCGGAAGCCACGGGGCTAGTGTGATCCTAGGATAGTCGTGGTAAACAGGGGCAGTGCCGGCTGCCAGCGCTCAGTTTAACTATTGGGCTCATTGCCATCTCTAGCTACGACCTTGGTTGTGACTTTCTGCCTCTGTGACCTTGGGCGAGTCACTTCCCTGCCTGCAGCCTTGGTTTCCTCTTTTATGACAAAGGGATGGTAATGTCTGCCTCTCAAGGAAACAACCTATGAAAAAGCACCGGGGTGGGGAATTTCCCACAGCAAGGGCCTCTACTCCTTTTCTGCTTCCTTTCTACAGGAAGTCCCCATGGGAATTTCTCATTCTGTGTCACAGGTATGGCCTACACCATCTACATCTACATCTCCTATCTCCCCGCAGGGAGAGGCTCCATCGGCCCCACCCCTCCCCACCCCCAACGCCCCACGTCTGGTTCCCACACTCTGCACAAGCCCACCCTGCAGACATGCGCACCTCCTGACACCAGACCTAGCTTGGACCTCAGGATGTCTATGCCTGGCTGCAGGGGACGGCGGGGGTGGGAGCGGGGGGGGGGGGGGGCGGGGGGCGGCGGGTGCCACTCACTGTGCCAGAATTCACGTATTTCTTTTTCTTCATTTTCTTTTTGGGGTTTACCACCTGCAAGAGAAAACAGTCACAGGATAAGAAGGAGTGTTTCCAAGCAGTCAGGGCTGGGCCCCCAGAGCTTCTAACGACCAGAGTGTGGCCCCAGCCCCAGCCAGCAGAATGTGGGGTCCAGGGGAGGGGAGGGTCCCGGGAGGTTTTATGAGAGATTGGCATTTAGATTTATACGCGCGGGCTTCCTGATTAGACCCAGTGTTCCACGACCAAACACAACAGGAATAATATTTATTTCATCTTCTTCCCCACTGCTCCCCCAAACACGCCCTCCACCCAAAGAAGCCAAAGGAGGTTCGATGTTGCAAAGGGGCCCTGTCTGTGCCTGCCCTTGTGTGTTGGCTCAGGCTGCTCCCCTCACCCCAAATGCCTTCCCCTCCTTCCTCCACCAATTCCCCCTCCCTGAGATCCAGCCCTACTGCTGCCCAGAGGCCTTTGAGGCTCCCCCCTGCCCCCAACACTGCAGTTAGAATTTCCTTAACTGTTCTTCATGTGAAAGCTCTCATTCCAAACCAGACCTGTCATCAGAGAATATATCACAGACCTAGGGGCATATTTAGTAGATGCTAAAAAAAAAAAAAAAAAATCACTTGTTGCTGGGCTTAACTCAGTGGTCTCAACTGCCTGCCACCTCCCCCCCTTCCCAGGCATTTGGCAATGTTTGGAGATATTTTGGTTGCCACACTGGGGGAGAAGGTAGAGGCAAGGGATGCTGTGAAACATCTTGGAGTGCACAGGACAGCCCCCATCACAGGAAATCATCGAGTCCAAGATGCCGGCAGAACCACGGCTGAGAAGCCCTGGGTGAATGAGGAGGACCAGAACCCTCCGGGGGGATTTCACACCTGCCACATCCGTACTGGGCTTGAGCCTCACCAGCTCTTTTGTTTTCACCTGGGAAGCTCAGGCCCAGCCTTCCCCTAATCTCCCATCAAAGGAAGCAAGGTGGTTTGATTTTCACACCCTAGGTCCTCTACAGGTTCCTGGTGAATTCATCCCCCCTCCCCCCATCTCCCCAGGGATGGCCAGCTCTGTCTTTAGCAGAGGCCTCTTTTGTCGGAATGAGAGTTGCTACCCATTTCTGGAGATAAGGAAATGAAGGTACAGGGACAGTGACTTGCCTAAGGTCACACAGCTGCTCTGGGTAGTGATCAAACTGGAAACTAGGTTCCAGCCCTCAGCCTGCCTTCCTGCCTACCTGGGTGTCACCTTGATAACAAATACAAACACATTCCTTCACAAATACTTTGGGGGGGGGGGGGGAGTGGGGGATACCAGTTTCTCTTCTAGAACCTTCACTCCAATTGGAGAAAGATACGTCCTAGGGAGATACAGGACAAGAGATACCAAAAAGGGGAGCCAGAAATGTGAAGGGAGTTGGAAGAAAGAAGGACTGTTCTAGGTCCAGCATTAGTAAGGCTCCCCGGGACAGGTGGTGTTGAAGGCAGGTGCTGAGGACAGGAAGGGTTTGGGGCACCGGGAGACGGAGGGAGGGCATTCCAGTCAGAGGAGATAGTTGCAGGGGGTGGGGGGAGGCAGGGGGCGGGCACAGAACTGGGGTCCAGTTTGACTGCAGGGCCACAGAGTGGAAGAGTAAACTGGGCTGGCTGGCAGAGAGCCTAGAGGGGCCAAGCTAAATGTCTGATGACTTCTAAACTAGCAGGGGCAAGATCACAGGTTCTAGGATGCTGGAAGGGGAGGGGAGGGGAGAAGGAGAGACATCAGGGGTACATTTACCCTCTTGGTTCTGCCACCTACTGGCTGTGTGACTGTAGGCAAGTTACTTAACGTCCCTGGGTTTCAGTTTCCTCATCTATAAAATGGGAATAAAAAGTACCTACGTTATAGAAAGGTATGACGATTAAATAGGTCAATACAAGCAAAGTGTGTAGGACATGGTCCACAATGTAGTAAATACTACATAAGTGTTAGCTGCTATTAATTTTTATTACTATGACCACTACCGCCCCCACTAGTCCAGGTGAGAGGTCATGAGCGGGTTGCTGGAACAGGTAGAGAGCTATGGCAAAACAGCATTGTCAAGAAGTCAACACAGGTCTTGGGCCCGGGGCATGGCTGCGGGAGCAGGAAAGGGGTCAGGGTTGACCAGGTAGACACAGAAGGAAGGAAGAGCTGGTCCCAGGTGGGAAGTTCAGGTGGGAAGGCTGGCCACAGCTCTGCAGGTGGAAATTTGCGAGCCTGGGGAGAGAGCCCATGACAACCTCAGAGCCTCCACAGGTACGAAGGCCACTCGGATGATGTGTTGGTCACAGACACATTCACGGGAAAACCATGTAGTAGGCCAGCTCCAACCCTGCACTGTGCCTCAGTTTCTCAATCTGTCCCATAAGGGTGTGGAACTTTTAGAGCTGAATACACCTCAAACTTTTATTCCAAAGTCTCCTCCCAGCTGAGGAGAATAAACATGGACTCCTGGGGGGCTGGGTGTCGCCCAAGGACCTGGCCACAAGCACATTTCTTTGAAGTCTTCTGGGTTACCTTTAAATTAGCCTGTATTCCACATTTCCACTCTCTAATTATAACTGTTTTAATATTAAAGCAATGTTTTGTTCTCAGATCCTCATGTGAAGTGGGCACTGAAGAAACGCCCTGTTTATTCTGAGGTTTCGTGCCCTCCCAGCACCCCACCCTCACCCCACGGTACCAACCTCTCCAGCCCTAAATGGCTGCACCCTGAAGTTCCACGTGGGGGACTATCGCCCCCTGGGGGCCAGCCAGGGAATCTCCCAACTCCCAGGCTGGAATTCTCCGCCTTCTCCTCTCCCTCTCTTCACACCCCCAGGGTCCCGACGGCCCCCCAGGGCAAGTCTGGGGTGGGCCCTCCTGTGCAGGCAAGTCCCTGAATGGCTCTCAGGGGCCAGGAGCTGTGCCAGCTTTGGGAATAGGGAGTGAGACACTGCCTCCACCCTTGAGGACGTCATGGTCCTTGAGGGGACAGGAAGCTTGACAAACAGGTAATAGCCAGGGGGTGGGGGGTGCATAGGAGCACCGAGGAGAGGTATTTACTTCAGACTTTGGGGGTGGAGTGCGTGTGCAGGTAGAGAAGGCTTCCTGGAGGAGGAATAATACCCAAAGGGAGTCTCCAAAGATCCAAGACCCAACCAAGTGAAGAAAAGCTAAGGGAGCCCCAGGGGAGGCACCATGGAGTGAAGCACAGAGGCTGAGCCAGCAGGGCGGTTCAGAGAGCCTTGGACAGCATAATGGGGCTGACAGTGGCGGAAGGCAGGGAGGGAAGGAGCAAGACCCCAGGGCCTCCTAGGGGTGGGATATGTGAGTTTACTTACGCACGCCCACTGGTTGCGGATTGCAGGCTGCTGGGGTGTGGAGGAGCTTGGACTCTACCCTGTGGGTCAAGGGCCCTGCAGACTCTCAGCTGGGGTGAGGGCGTCTTTTGGAACCTCCTCCCCACTCCTCTGCATGAACCGGGCTGACGCAGTAGGGGGGATGCACAGCCAAGGGTTAAGGAGGGCAGCGAGGTGGTCAGACTGCCATTTTGGAGGAGCCCTTGGATTACTGAGTGGAGGACGGTAGGAGGTGGGAAGGCCGTTAGGGGGCCGTTGCAAAGCCCCCCACGCGGGGGAGATCATGGCGGTGGAGGTGAATGGGAATGGAGGGAACAAATGTCAGAATGTGTAGGTGGTAGGATTCAGTTGTGGACTGCATGTGGGGTGAGGGGCAAGAGGTGTCAAGGGTGACTCCCGAGGTGCCCCCCATGACGACCGCCCAGGAGTTGGAGCCTGCTGGCCAGGGAGAAGGGACAGCTGTGGAGAGGCCTTCAGTTTGGGAAGGCTGAGTCTGAGGAGTGGCCAGCAGACAGCTAGACATAGGAGTCAGACACCCAGGGTGATGCCGGGGCCCAGGAGAAGGGTCTTTCCTGACAGAAGCCTGTTTTCCCTTCAGACAATTTGGACTCTAGAAAGGCCTTTCAGTGACCCCCGCCCCATACAGCAAGCCCTGCCAGAGTTGAATTCCTTTTCTACCTGATGGTGTTTCTGATGGGGAAAACAAGTCAACACAACCTTATCTGCTTTGAGCTTGAGAGATCATGGCCTCTTCAGAGCCTGTCAAGCACCCTTAAAAGCCAAACTCCCAAAGATGTAATCCCTTCACTTCACTTCCCTAAAAAATCTCCTTAAAGGAAGCCAGAGAAGGAAAGGATGGGGCCTGCTTCTCTCTGCCTGGTGGGGGAACAAAGACAGCCCTTCCCTTGGCTGATGCGGAAAACAAAGCAATTAACTGTGAGGATCAGAGCCCTTTCAAAGAAATTCACCCACGCTCTATCTTCACAATGGCCTCCTTCAAGGGAGTTCAGTGTGTGCACGGATCATCAGCACCTGCTGGGTGCCCAGCGCTGCCCAGGGCCAACACGACAGGAGGCCACAGAAAGGGCTGTCACCTGGCCTGCCCTTAGGGAGCTTCTGTCTAACTGGAACACGAGACCTGCCCACTCAGAACCCAGACACAGGGGGAGGGAGTGAAGAAAGTGTGGAGCGATTCAGACTCAGCGACGGGAAGTCAAGGCCTGTTCTTCAACTTCGCTAGCTGAGTGGCTGCTAATGTGAGGAGAGAGCCCAACTGTAGGGCCGTGGTGAAATGTAAATCTCTTGGCACACAGACGCTCAACAGATGATGCTGGAAGACAGCAGTGATGTAATAATAACAACGCTCACTAGGGGCCAGGCACTGGTCTAGTGACTTATTTAATTCTCAGTATGCATGGCGCAGAGTGGTTCAGGAACTTAGCCCAGGTCACATAGCTAGGACGTGGTAGCGTCAGGGTAGGGACCCAAGTGGTTATTAGGGTTATAAGTATCTGCAGTTAAGCTGGTCTAGCATGAACCGTGCATGAAGTTCCCAGGGAGGAAGCATGAAGTTCCCAGGGAGGAAGCATGAGGCCGGCGTGGCTGGGAAGGCCACCAGAGGAGGTGGAACTCGGCCAGATTTGGAAGGTGGGAGAGCATCCCGGGAGGGCGAGCACACCCACACACAAAGGCTCAGCAGCGGAAAGTGTCCTTTAAGGGCAAACACTATCATCTCCTGAAAGACTGGGGGCCTTGTCCCAGGTTCTCCAGGTCCCGGTGGAGGGATCCTGACTCCCATTCCTCTGACTCTTTCCTTCCAGAAAAGGTAAGATATTCAGCAGGCCCTGAGACTGGTCTGTTTGAAGGCAGAGGGCCACCTTGAACTCAGGACCTTGGGTCTCAGGCCTCAGAGACTTCTGGTAATGTCCCCCCCCCACCGCCCCACCCGCACCCCTACCTCCCACCTTGTTGGAAGTACTCTGTGGAGGCCTCTCCACAGCTGTCCCCTCTCCCTGGCCAGCAGGCTCCAACTGCTACTCAGTGATTTGGAGCCAGACACGTCAACACTGTTTGCCTTTTGATTTTCCACTTACTGAACCGCATGTCTTTGGGCAAATTCCCCAACTTCTCCGAGACTTAGGCTCCTTAACTGTAAAATGGGACAATAACACCCACCTCCCGGGAGAGCGTGCAAATACCCCAGCCCCACACATGGCCCCCTGGAGTCCTCAATGTCTGGGAGTCATGTATTATCAGAGCAGACCCCAGCCCCCAGGGCGCCCACCTCACCTCGTAGATGTTGAACTGGCTCTGCCCACGGGCCAGCTCCCGGTAGCTGGTAGTGAACTCCCCGATGAAGTCGTGGCTGCAAGGGAAGGGCTGCCGCTGAGACCAAGCGGCCCAGGCCGCCCCTTGCCTCTGCCCACCTCCCCGCCTCCCACATCCCTTCCCCTGGCTCCCCATTCTGCTTGGGGCCCTTCTGCAGGGGCGCGTGCCAGCAGAGAAGCTGGGTCCCTGGGGAAGTGTCCAGGGTCACCCATGGGGCGGGAAACCCAGTGGTCACCTAGCAAAGTGCGGGGCCTCCGGACGACGGGACTCGGGTTCTTGTCGGAACAAGCCAGCCGTGCAAGGGATTTTGAGGACAACTGGAGAAATTTAAATATGAAACGAATATTCGGTGGTATTCAAGAATGATTGTTCCATGCGTCAGGTGTGATAATGGCATTCGCAGTTATGTAGAAAAAGGTCCTTATTTTTTAGACGTTCTCAATGAGATATTTAGGGGTAAAAACGCCTTGATGTCTGTAATTTAAACTACATCAGCAAAACACAGATAAAGCAAATGTGGCAACATGTAACACTTGTAAAATTCAGATGATAGGCTTAAAAGCATTCATTAAACTCGCCTGTCTTTCTGCGTATTTGGACATTTTCCCAATAACACTTTTTGAAAAGGCCATTTACGCTACGTCCACCCAGGCAGCTGGAGGTGTTTTCTGCGGCGGCCACACCTCCTGGGACTGCCCCCACTGTCACTGTCCCTGGTAGAGGGAACCTGGAGTGCCTTCCGGGGAGTGAGGCCCAAGGCGTGTCCCCGGGGCCTGGCTCTGCCTTGAGTCCACACTGTGTTTTGACTACGTATTTATAGCTCTCTGCATTCAGACCATGAGCTCCTCGATTGCAGGCCTCTACGGCATCTGGTGGCTGTCCCCAGTTTTCCCCAGTGAAGGAGAAATATGGGGAGCTCCCGAGTAAGATGAAGTAAATCATGGGTGAAAACATGGAGCTGACGTGCCTGTGATGTGGTTGAAGAGGGGAGGACGGGGG
Organism: Panthera pardus; assembly: GCF_024362965.1. Classification (NCBI taxonomy): domain Eukaryota; kingdom Metazoa; phylum Chordata; class Mammalia; order Carnivora; family Felidae; genus Panthera; species Panthera pardus. The sequence goes on along the minus strand of NW_026526732.1, from coordinate 144,785,306 downwards.
ACAGAGCGAGTTTACAGGTGCTGGGGCACTGGTGTCCTCTCTTGGAAGGCCTTGGGGAAAGGTGAGCTACTTGGCCCGGCCAGGGCCTAACTTAGAGCTGTCTGCACAGCCCTTTACAGTACCTCCTATCCACGTCGCAGACTTGAGAGGCATCGACAGGGAGTAGGGGCCTCTGCAACGCCCCCGGCAGTCCCACAGAATGGAGTCACAAACGTCAAGGCATATTTGGTTTTGGTCCAACAGACAAGTAGGAGCCAGTGAGGTTTCTGGACTACAGCCACAGGAGGCCCCTTCTGGTCCTCATCTGTGAATTCCCAGTGAGGCTGCTCCCTGGGGGCACATTCACAGACAGGGAGGGCACTGACCTCCCCAAACCCGACTAGAAAGTGCCACCCTACTGGCCAGGCTTGGCCCTACTCAGGTACTGCTTCGTGGCTCTGGAGACCATTCAAGTGTGTCAAAGCTTGCATTTCCCGGGGCGCCCGGGTGGCTCAGTCGGTAAGCATACTTCTTGGTTTCAGCTCAGGTCATGATCTCACGGTTCATGAGTCGGGCTGTCTGCTGACAATGCGGAGCCTGCTTGGGATTCTCTCTCTCCTGCTCTCTCTGCCCCTCCCCTGCTCTGTGTCTCAAAATAAATAAACTTAAAAAAAATAAAAAGCTTACACTTCCCAAAGCCGACTCCCTCAGGGCCTGCTCCCTGCAAACAGATCCTCTGATGCACCAAGGGCCTCCCCACTAGATTCGGGGGAGTCTCTGAGGGCTGAGCTTGTCTTCTGTGCCCGGTCACCAGGGCCTCTGTGTGCTTAGCCTCACACAGAGAACACATCCATGAATGCTCGGGGGGTCGCTCGGGGGTTGCTAGTTTCTGTACATTAGGATATGCACATTTCAGAAAATCCTAATTCTCCCAAATGTAAGGAGATTTTAGTCACTGGCCAGCCGCTAGGCAGCTATTTTGGGAAAAGAGGCCTCTTATGCCCCTGGAACCTGTCATGCAGGTCACAGAGCCTCTGGTGCTTCAGTGGAGCTGGGCAGGGACAAGCCACTGGAGCTGGGGGACCTCCCACAGGGAGGGAGGGAAGACCCTCTCGCCCCCAGAGCTGTCCCCATCCCTGCTCACCTTTTGTCCTTCTGCCTGCTTACCTGCCATCGCGATCCCAGTCGTACACCTCCACCTTGATGGTCCTGCAAGGCAAAGGGACCGTGGTGGGATGAACTTGACCCAGCACCTGTGGGGCCTGAACGCGGCCCTTCCCCTGCTCCTGGGCCAGAAGGGGATACAGGGCCCCCCACTAGGCTCCAGCTGCCCTCACTGGAGACGAAGCAGCCCAAGAGACAAAGGAACTATCTTGAGGCCTTTTGGCTAAGGTCTTAGGGACAGTGGCAGCCCGAAAGCTGTGTAGGGACTCCCCCAAGTTTCAGGGAGAATGTGGAAAAACAGCTGCAGACTTCAGTTCACCCCACCTTCTCCTTGGCCACCCCAGAAGGGACACAGGTCCCAGGATGAAGCCATATTGTGAATTTATCAGGGGCGGGGCTGTCGTGGTGGGAGCGAGGCGCTCCCCAGATCTCAGGCCTAACCAGTCTGGGCTCTCCTGGGGAGGGGGCGACAAGACTGCAGGTGTGTGTGGTGGGACCCCCGGGTCTGAGGAGTCTGAGTGGTGGGGAGCCAGCCCAGCAGGGAAGGACCCAGAGCCCCTGACTGGGGGATGGCCTGCTGAGCTTTTCCATTGCGACGACTGGCTCCTGAGTGAGGGTGTAATTATCTTCACATTTTAGCCTGGCTGCTTTAATTAGTTTGTTTTGACTCCTGTGCATGGGGCTGGGCTTTGGGAGCCCATTTTATTTTTAGCTCGTTTCCATGGCAACAGGCTAGCAGACCAGAGGTGGGAGGAGGGAGGTGGAGGGCTGCGGGTTAACCCTTGGTGCCAGTGGTCCTCCAGGGACGCCCAGGCAGGGACGAGGGGGGGGGAGCTGCCAGGGTCCCACTGCAGGGTCAGGGTCCGGGGAGGCGGGAGAGGCGTGGGGAGCCGGGGTCTCCAGCCTTCAGTCCTAAGTGGGGCTCGCACAGACCCGTGCCTGGGCCCGTCTTCTATTAACATCTCATCATCTCGCCCATGGCCGCAGCCCATCTCCTCGGGTCTGCGAGGAGTAGGCCTCGGGACTGCGCAGCGCCCAGCAGGAGGCGCTATCCCCCTTCAGATGCGCCTTCACGGCCCCCGGGGCGGGGTGCCGATCCGCCTGCAACAGGGCACATAACTGTTCCCAATGAGGGAACGTCTTGTAGGTTGTGCACCAACCGGATTTTTGTTACCAAAATGTAAAATGGGGCAGGCACAGAAGCCCACCATTTAAAGGAACCCTCTAAATTCTTGTGAAAAACAAAAAAACTATGTCTCTCTGAGGTGAATTGTGTGGAAAGAAAAAAAAAAAATCTAGGCTCCTGAAGGTAGCTGATGAGCTGGAAAGAGAGGAAAGAGGCTGGGGTGCAGACTCAGATGCTGTGGGACCTGGGGATGTCACTGAACCTCTCTGAGCCACAGACCATCATCTTCAAGGAGGGACAACAGCAGCCTTGCAGAACAGCTGCAAAGCAAGTCAGCAAACCCCGCCTGGCACACAGATGGGTCTCTATAAACATGCCTCTTCCTGGGGCACCTGGGTGGCTCAGTCGGTTAAGCACCCGACTCTTGGTTTGGGCTTGCGTCACAATTTCACGGTTTGTGAGACGGAGCTGGGGCATCGGGCTCTGCGCTGACAGCACAGAGCCTGCTTGGGATTCTTTCTCCCTGCCTCTGCCCTCCCCGTGTGTTCTCCCTCTCTCTCTCTCAAAAATAGATAAATAAACATTAAAAAAAAAAAAAGGAAAAAATGCCTCGTCCTCCTCACTTGGGCATTTGGCCACACTTGGATAGTTTTTCTTTCTTTCTTTCTTTATTTTATTTTTTATTTAAAAAAAAATTTTTTTTTTAACGTTTATTTTTGAGACAGAGAGAGGCAGAGCATGAACGGGGGAGGGTCAGAGAGAGGGAGACACAGAATCTGAAACAGGCTCCAGGCTCTGAGCAGTCAGCACAGAGCCCGACGCGGGGATTGAACTCACGGACCGCGAGATCATGACCTGAGCTGAAGTCGGCCGCTTAACCGACTGAGCCACCCAGGCGCCCCTTGGATAGTTTTTCATATGAAATTTATTTAAATCAGGGACACCCATGCCTGGGTGCCTGGGCTCTGCCACTTCCAATTCCTGGAACGACAAGGCTGGACATGACCTTCGTGGCATCCAAGCCAGGCCACCTGGCAGATCACCAGACACACACAGCCCCAGGTCCAGTTCTTGGCAGCTCTGGGCAGTGCCCCGGGATCTAGTTTAAAGGTTTCCCTAGCGCCTCTGCTGTGCATGTTCTGGAGTGATAACCTCCAGCCCCCTCATATTCGGATGGGGAAACTGAGCCCTAAGAGCTCCCAGTGATGTGCCCAGGGTCACAGAGCGGGTGAGAGTCAGAGCCAGGACCCTGCGTCACAATGCCAAAGTCCCCCAGTCCTTCCCAGAGCCATGCAGCTCTGTAGGGGACATCCAGGAACCCCAGGGAGGAGTGCTGGTCACCAACACCAGCCTCTCAGGCGACTCGATCAGTGACAGCCACATGCTCAGAGGCTGTAGGAGGACCTCAGTTACAGCCACAGCCTTGGATACCCCAAAAAAAAAATCACTGGGGAGCTTTTCTTTAAAACTCCCAGGGCCACAGGGCCTGATTCAATTGGTCTGGATAGTACTCGGGCACAGGTAGCTTTGGTCAGTCCCCTGGTTGATTGGAATGTGCTCCAGAACCACTGACCTTCTCCAGATGAGAGCACTGATTTTCCAACCTGGTTGCATACCAGATCCCTGGCGAGCATTAGCAATCCTGAGGCCAATGCCTCACCCCAGAGGTTCAGAATCAGTTGGTCTGGGGTACGGCCTGGGCAGGGGGATTGTTAAAAGCTCCTTGGGGAATGTGACATTGCAGCCGAGGTAAAGACCACTTGGAGTGTGGATTCCTGTGTAAACCCACCCCGGCCTCAGCTGAGGGTTCTAGGGATGGCTGCAGCTTAGGGGGTCAGATTAGCTCAGAGACTGCAGCCTCCAGCGCTGGGGGAGAAGGAGGTGAGAGAAGCGGCACCCAAGACAGGGGAAGGCAGAGGCAGAAGCCAGACACGGCTCTGACTACTCTATGGACAGTTCTGTCACTGTCCAGCCCTGGCTGGGCTGCCCTGGGTCACCTCGTGTGCCACTTGTGGGCTGCAGGCCTTGGCTCCAACTCCTTAGCACAGGCCTAATAAAGGCTCATATCAGACCAACTGTGATTTCTGGGGACCGCACAATAGAGAAGGGGCTCCTGGGTACAGGACAGTGAAATGGGCCTCTGCTACCCACGGAATGAACGTCTTATTTGACATTTAAGGCTCAGAACACGGAGCCCCTAATCTGAGAGGCAGTGAGGTGGCCAGAGAAGGCTGCAGGCTCTGGGGCAGTCCCAGTTCCTCCAGGTACCAGCTGTGTAGCCCTGTGCAACTGGCCTACCCCTCAGGGACTCAGTTTACCCCTCTGTCAAATGGGATCATCGTACCCACTTTGGAGTGCTGTGAGGAGTCAACTATGTCATTCCCGCATCATTCACACCAGCACTGGACACGTGTTGTTCTGTTCCATCTAAAACACTCCAGCCTTTTGTCCAAGACCCTGTCTCCCAAACAATCCCCTATTCACCATGAAAATATCAGCCCCACGACACTAGGGATTTTTGTGTGTTTTGTTCACCGACGTATCTTCAGCTTCTAGAACAGTGCCTAGCATATGGTAGGGAACATAAGTATTATTCAATGCCCGTTGCCCGACTACGACCTAACAACTCCGAGAAGTTACCACCCAGTAACAATCCCCTCCTTCCACAAAATCACAAAGGGAAGCCCAGGGTGTGTGGCTTTCCCCAGGTCACAAGGCGGCTCTGCAGAGCTGGGTGTGTGTGAGCCTCAGCAGGGCAGCAGGGATGAGGGACGCTGGCAAAGGCTGCAGGCCCCCCTCTTGACACACCACTGGCACACGGGCAGCATAGCCTGCCCCCGCCCCCCGCCCCCGCCCCGGCAGAGGTGCAGGTCTGCCTCCTAATGAGCATCTCCCGGGGCAGGAAGAGGTACTGGGCTGACAGGTCCCCTCGCCTGATTGAGTCAGCCCCCCAGTCAACAGTCCTAGAGGCTTCTAGGCCAAGAAGAGGGGGTGTCAGGGCTCACTGAGCAGGCAGCGAGACCGGATGGCAGCGCTCCATGCAACCCCAGCCATACGGCAGGGCCCTAACCTCTTCTGTCGCAGTTCAGTTTCTGCACGTGCGAGCTGGGGAGGAAAGAACTCTCCCAACCCAGGGCACATGTAGTGGCTGGGTCCCTCGGCATGTGGTGGGGTTCAGAGGAGAAGCACTTCCCTTCTCCAGCAGGCTGGCAGAAGCACATGAAGCTTCTATGAGGTGAGAGCCCCCAATTCTGGGGAATCCTCTCCCCAGATGAGGACCCAGGACAACCGACCCTCTTAAAAATCCCCTCATTCAACATTAAGGTGTGAGTGAGTGAGTGGCAGCATCCCAACCAGGGCAATCTGGCTTAAGGGGACTAAATCCTCAAATCACAGAAGGTTCAAGGAGAGAGTAGGGGGACTTCAGGAAAGGCAGGGGAAGTGCTTCTTGTCATCACCCACTTCACTCCACTGAAGGGCTGGACTTGCTCTGATCTGGAGGCCAGCTCCCCTGATTCCAACTGTGCTCAGCTGGCTCGCGTGGGTTTGGCCTGGAGACACAGCAAAGGCAGGGGGACCCCAAACCGGAGGGCCAAGCCAGAGGCGACTTCTGGAGAAGAGAAATGTCCCTTCTCCTTGTTTTGGCAAGATACAGAAGCTCCAGGCCTCTGTTTCCCCATCTGTGAAATGGGCGTGTCACTAGTACCCAACTTCTGGGTTACTAGCGCGATTTAAATGCACAAAATAAGAGAGTGCATTCAAACCAACTAGGACACAATTTGGCCCATGTCTGAAAGACTCAGCAATCTTAACTCATTTCCACCCCCCACCCCCGACTCCCATCATGGCAGGAAAACGATCCTTTCTCACAGATCCCTGGTTCTCATCCTCCTGGCCTCTTTTTCATGATAGGAGTTGATAACTCCCGTTTGGATTCTCCCCTCTCAGCGCCCTGCTCACAGCCGCCCTCCCCGCGTACCCTGCTACCTCTCTGACCATCTCCGCTTCTTTCTCCTGCTTCCAACCTGTACGGAGGCCTCGGGCACCCCACCTCTGCCAGCTCTCTGTCCCCCCTGTCCCCTTGGCAGAGCATCGCTGTGCCTGTCCCACAGCCCCTCACCCTGGCTCCCTGTCACACTTCCATTTCTGTCTCTTGACCCCAGCTCCAAACACTAATGACCTTGACTTCCCTTTCACCCCCTGATCTGGGCAGAGGTCAAGGCTTTTGAGTCTTTCTTCCACCTCCAGGCTCAAAGCAGATCTGCCCCAAGTCCCTGGGCGAGCCCTCCTCCAAACGTACCCCGCTCACACCCGTCTCAGACATCTGGCAGCAGACTGAAGGTTGAGAACACGGATTCTCTAGCCAGCCTGCCTGGTTCCAAATCCTAATTCCACCACTGACTGGCAGTAAGACACCGGGGAAGCTACTTCACCTGTCTGGCCTCCGTTCCTTTACCTGTAAAAGGTGGATAGTATTAGCACCTTTTTCAGGGGAAATACTAATCGTTGGGAGAATTAAATTAGTTCATAGACATAAATTACCACGGAGGTGCTACAGGAGCCTTTGCTATTATTATTATTATTATTATTATTATTATTATTATTATTACTACCTGTCTGCCTCCCATTCTGGCCTGGGAGCAACCTAACAGGGAGACTTGGGTCTGACGCTCAGAATGCCCACGGCACCCAACCTGGTGCCCGGTGCCGGCTGGCTGGGAAAACAAGGCTGTTAGATCAAACTGAATGTGTTCTTGTGAGGCTTCAAGAGGTACCTCAGACGGAAGAGGAAAAGTGGCTTTGTTTTCTTGCACAAACCCCTCCCCTTCCTCCCCTGAGAGGGCCTCTCGGACATTTGCACCTCCCAAGTGGCTGTTGGGTACATAGGTCACCCTGGAGCACAGCATCAGACAGGCCTGCTCGTTTTCCAGGCCAGCGTGACATGCCTGGCCCCTCCATTAACACTACCATCAGTCACTTCACTTCACGGTCAATCTGTTCCTGGCTGTGGAGAAGGACCCAGCTGCCTGGCCATTCTGCAAGGAAACTGGTCTGGGGCTCAGCCTGGGAGGGGGAAATGGGGGCCTGTGGGGGTGTTCCCCACCATCTGCACCCTCCACCACACCCTCACCTCCTCCAGTGGCTGCACAGTGACCCCAGGCCTCTGAGCCCGGCTGCCCTCCTCACTGTCCCTGACGAGGTTGGGTTCTGAGGGTGCAGGGCTGTGAGGGGGTCAGCTGGACCCCCAACAGCCTCTGGGCAGAGGAGCCAGAGATCTCAATTCCTCCCACCCTGTGCAACTTGACCTGCCAGGCTCTCCCATCCCTCAGCCTTGAATTTCCCCTCCCTTTTCCTGTCATCTCAACCATTCTTCCAGGAACCAATACCCCCCAGCTCCTCCCAGCCTTCCCCAAGCCTCCTTTTCACCCTGCTGCTCCAACCAGACCGTCCTCCCAGCCCCCAGCACCCCAGAAGCCTCAGGACCCGGTCAGACACATACCAGGGGTTCATTTGGCTGGAATGCCTATCTTTGTCTCCAGTCTTATTTTGCACAATTATTTAGCTATCTAAAATGCAGATGTGCACACATCTGAACTCCCTGTGGTCAGACTTCAAGTTCCCTCAAGATGGAAACGTGGCTACATTTATATTCCCCTGAGTGCCACACAGCTGCTGGCGTAGTGGAGCCAGCCTCTGTGACTGCCTCTGGAGGTGCTCAGTGACAGCCTTTGGAGCAGATTGTGGCTGTTCTGTTCCCAACAAAGAGGCAGGAAAAGGAGCCACTTCATCTCCTGGATCAGCAACCTAGTAAGGCAATCTTGAGGGCTTCCTGGAGGAAGACAGGAGTGTCTGAAGGCCATCCACCTTGTCATTCACTCTCCATCCCATCACACCTACCCAGTCGGAAGCCACTGCGAGCAGGGTCCCAGGGAGCCCACGCCAGTGCCATCGCCCAGGATGCCCCGAAGGTGTCTGACACCCCAGTATTCCTGTCGAAGTGGCCAGCAGAGGCCCGGCCTCCTCAAGGCTGCCCAAGCAGCCCTGCCTGTGAACCCCCTGCCAGCTCATCCCCCAGCAACAGCAATCACCAGGAAACCAGGCTGGGTTCTCATGACTTAACACAGACCGATACCAGCTTCCAGCTTCCAGCTTCTACCCCCACCCCCACCCCACTCCCCGGCACTTACCACAGTTTGTAATTACATGTTTCTCTGTGTGATTATTGGATTAATGTCTGCCTCCCCCGCGAGAACGTAAACTCCACAAGGTTGGGCAAAGGGTGAAGACTATGCGTTTTGTTCCCTGCGGATTTCCCAGCATCTAGCGCACAGTGCCTGGTGCATGGTAGGAAGTCTACAAACGCTTGTGGACAAAATGCCAGGTTTGGTATTTTATGCACACCAGAGCCTGCTTGTGGCGCTTCTGAGCAGCCCTTTAAGGCAGGCAGGTAGCCATTTAAAACCCATTTTACAGATAAGGAAACTGAAGCTCAGACAGATCAAAGTTTGCCCAGGGTGCCAGGGCTTTTAAGTCACAGAGCCAGGATTAGAAGCCGCGTACCCGGGACCTACGCCCAACAGTCTACACTCTAAAGGGTGATGGCGATAGTGGGCGTGTCATAAGAGTAAGCTGTCACATCAAAAGAGTTTCACGAGTTCTCTGTACTCCGCCCCAGCCCCCCACCCCCCATTTATCTTGGGATGCTGATTCCCCAGATTCCATCTGCAAGGAGTTGGGGCTGGTGGCGGCCCCGGCCACCTCGGCCTGCATCTAGAGCCCCAACCCGCTCCCACTTGCCCCTCCGCTGGAAATCATGGAGACACAGGCTGCAGAGCTCCAGGCCAGGACCCCCAACACCCACAAGGGCTCCCCTGGGGAATCCCAATCCCCCAGCCTGGGGAGGTCTTCACCAATGCGGGGGAGGGGAGGGCAGACAGCGGTGGGGGAGGGTGGAGAGGGAGGTCTGGGAGGAGATAAAGGCAGACACTGCCCAGGGAGGTGAGAGGCAGGGACAGTGCAGCTCCAGGAGGCTCCGCCCATATTGCCTCGGCAGCCTGCACCTGCACCTGCGCTGGGGAGGGACATTTTCTCATCTCACCGGTCATAGTCCCCGTTGCAGAGTGCTCTCACAGGAATGGAGAAAGTTTGCCAGACTGGGTTTAGGGTGTTCTTCATGACCTCGGTCTTGTGGCAGATGGTGAAGCTGGTGAAGAAGAGAGGGAAGGTGTCAGGCCCGAATCGAGGGAGGCAGAATCCAGGTCAACAGAGGGGCCACAACCCAAGAGGCTCTGCGCATGCCAGACGGTGGAAACTACAGCTGCATGAGGTGATGAGCCACCTGTCACTAGCAGCATCCAGCCAGGAACTAGATGGCCACTTCTTTCTTTTTTTATTTTATTCTTTCTAACGTTTATTTTATTTTTGAGAGAGAGAGCGCGCGAGCATGGGCTGCGCGCGAGCATGGGCTGGGGAGGGGCAGAGAGAAAGGGAGACACAGACTCTGAAGCGGGTTCCAGGCTCCGAGCTGTCAGCACAGAGCCCGATGGGGGTGGGGGTGGGGGGGCTAGAACTCATGAACTGCGAAACCATGACCTGAGCCGAAGTCTGACACTTAACCAACTGAGCCCCCCAGGCCCCCCAACTAGATGGCCAGTTCTTGGTGATGTTTTTTGGTTTGGTTGTTTAGGTAGGCTTTATGTCCAGTACAGAGCCCAAAGTGGGGCTTGAACTCACGATCCTGAGATCAAGACCTGAGCTGAGATCGTGAGTCAGATGCTTAACCCACTGAGCCACCCAGGTGCCCCTCTTGGTGATGTTTGAGGGAGCAGGTGCACAGCATCAGGAGATAGGGGTTCTGCCCTTCCTCCCCCCTCCCCCCACCCTGTGTGACTTTGAGCTAGCAGAACCCTCCCCTGTGAACTCAGGGAGCTGGCTGCTATCAGCCATTCTTCATCTGAGACCCATGGAAGGACCTGTGGATGGGATTTCAGGGTTTGTGAACCCCTGGAATTGGGGGATATTGGGTGGGTGACTCTCATCTGCTTGCTGTCCCCCTCCTGGAACACTGTCCCAGATCTCCATGTTCATGGCTTGCCTCCTCACTTCCTTTAGGTCTTTACTCAAATGTCACCCCTCTGACATGAGCACTTGCCCTGAGCACCATATATCAAATTTACAGCTCCTGGTCCCCTGACTCCGACATCCCCTAGACCCCTTCCATGCTTTTTTTTCTTTTTCACCTGTTACTGTTTGACATTTGACATAGTCTGTGTATCTCCTTATTTATTGTACGGTCTACCACTAAAATGTAAGTCCTGTAAAGGCAAGCATTTTGTCTTCTTTGATCACTGGTGTATCTCCAGTGCTCAGAACAGTGCCTGGCACTTAGTAAGTGTTCACTAAATATTTTTTTTGGAACGAACTAACGAATATCTGTATGTCTCAGAGGAGAGTTTCCACAGATTTCACTGGCATTCAAGGCAGTGAAAGTAAGGCCCCTGGCTTAGACAATCTCTAAGACACTTTAGGCTCTTCCAGTCTGAATCCATGAGCCTGCTTTGCAAACTAAAAGTGTTGAATTGGCTTATCCCGCTGGGCTCCAATCCAGCATCCCTGCCCACTCCCCATGCCACGCCTGCTGGCCCTATCCCAGAAGCCTGCCCCACCACCTGGAGGGGCAGCCAGGAGCCAGGGTGGAGCTGGGAGCAGAGGCTGTCCCCCTGACACTTCCCAGCATCCACTCCAGCCCCCTCCCAGCCTGGAAAGGTCACCCCGGAAAGTGCCTGGGCCCCACCCATGCCCACACAGCCTGTGCCATTTCTTCTCTGGCAATTTTCAAGTCAAAATGTCATTCCTGTCACCGCGGCTCAGCGTTTCTCTGCTCCTTCTCGCCCGCCCACTGGAGAGTAGAGATACATGTGGGAGACCTCCCCACACACCCCGGAGCTGGTGACGAGGACAGGAACAGGGGCGACGGGGACAGGAGGGACCATGGCTGCCCAAGCTGGGGCAGGTAGGTAAGGCAGGAAGAGGAAAGGGTTGGGGGAGAATCAGGTGCAGCAGCTGGGCGGTGAAGGGAGGGAGGTTCCAGGGTGCAGAAGCCCTGGCCGGGCTCCAGAGGCCTCCTACCTGGAGCAGTGACACCGGCCTGCTGCCCTGCTGTGGAGCCTCCCAGCCCCTCCATCTTTCTGGACCCGCTGACTTCTCTGTCTCCTATCCCCTGCCAGCCAGTTTCTTGACCCAGTCTTCTGAGCTATGAGCCCGATTTCCTCCCTACATGCTTCTCCCTGAGCCCTGTGTAGTCCTGTTTTCTGCTTCAGACTCTTGTCTGAAACTGCTTTCTCTAAGGTCCCCCGGGGCCCCTCACCACCAAATCCACAGACCCCTCGACTCCCCGCTGCCCTTGCCCTGGGGGGCCAGGTCTCAGTGTGGCCACGGTCCCTGCAATCCCATCATGACTCAACTCCATTCACTCTGACAGACGGGCCTACACTCAGGACGTGGTGTGGGAGAGCAGGAGCCACGGGGCCAGACAGGCGAGGCTCCAGTCCCAGGGCCACTTCAACCAGCTGTGCAGCCCAGGGCAAGTGACTCTCTCTCTCTGAGCTTCCCCTTCATTGTAAAATGGGGAGAAAACAGTAGCTACCACTGCCAGGCCCTGTTCTATTTACATTAACTCATTTGGTCCTCAAAGTAACCCTGTGAGGGAGGAGTGATGATTATCCCCACTGCGCATACAGAGAAACTGAGCTGTGGACGTTACAGTTGCACATTCCAACATGGTAGCCCCACGGGGCTATTGACCTTTAAAGTAACCTCCATTCAATCAAAAACCCAGTTCCTCAGTCACACTAGCCCCGTTTCACATACTCAACAGCTACATGTAGCTACTGGAGACTGTACTGGATAGCCAGACACAGAACATATCCACCTCCCAGAAAGTTCCGTGGGTTAAGAGACTTGCCTAAAGTTACACAGCAGGCAGGCTGTCACAGCCCGGCTCTCCATCACGTTCTAGATCCCAGAGGAGAGACTGGGACTGAACGAGGCAGGCCAGGCTGCACATGGGCCAGAGCACAGGGGGTGCTGCTGCCTCCTTCCCCTTCCCTCCTGGGGAGGCAGGCATGACATTCCACTCCCTGGGGTCCCTCATTGACCTTCCTCCTGTCCTCTTCCTAACTGGGGCCGTCTTCTCTTCTCTCCTCAAACCCGGCTTGCACCAGTTCAGCCTCAACCTGTGCCCGCAGGCTGGCCCACCCTTCAGGGGCTTCTGGGTGGGTTTCCTGAGCTGCCCTGAGCGTCTCCTCCAAGACAGCTCCAGCCCCCATGCTTCAAGCGAAAGTCGCCCCCAGATAAACTCCCATCGCCTCCCCCATCTGACCAGCTCCTTTGCCATCTTTAACACTCTGGGTTCCCCACAGCTCCACTACTGGGGAGGAGGGGGGCTCTGCCGTCAGTGGCCACCCAAGTCCTGCCTAGTGAGGTCCTCCCCTCCCCGCTTCCTCCCTGCATTTCCACAGCAAGGCTCGCCTGCGCTCAGCACCTCCCACCTGTTCGCGGTGTCAGTCACGAGTCTCTCCCTCTTCCCTGCCCCCTCCCCACCCATCCTACACAGGCTCTTCTAGAACAATCACTGGCAAACACTGCAACACACCCCTCTCCTGCTCCCAAACCAAAATCCCTCTCTCCCGGCCGGCTGGCCTTCACCTCAGAGACAGACCTGGCCTGGCCAGGCATCGCCTCTCTGGAGGGGACCTGTGGGGACATTTTCTTTCCGTGGGCGCCCAGAGCATCACTGGGCCCTTTTCCTCCCTCCCGCAAGTCAAGTCAAAGTCAACAAGAATTATTTAAAGAAATCCTGCTGGGAGTCCTTCGGTGAGACAAAGACTCCTTTTGTTATGCAAATGATCGTACCTAATTTCCCTTGTTTTGTTCCTTCAGGTTTTAAAATCGGTTTTCCCCTCGAACTGAAACACACCTCCTCCTGCTACTCCCTGCCCCCCAGCGCGCGCGTGCGCGCGCGCGCGCACACACACGCACACACACACACACACACACACACACACACCCAGAGTTTCAGAATCTAGGGGAACTTGGTGGACGCCTCTCTGTCCCCTGCTCAGAGCATACCTGCTTTGCACTTACTTGCATTTTCTCTACCCTATTATTCTTCCCCGCTCCTCCCCCAAGGACCCATTTTCTTCCCCTCCTTTAAAACCTGCTTCCAAGTTCCCCTTCTCCAGCAGCGTTTCTCTAATTAACCTCCCTGGCCCCATCGCTTCCTGGTTCTGCAGAATCCCAGCTGTGAGTGGCCACAGCCTCCCAGAGCTGGACTGCTTAAAGAGACCATGGAGACCTCCTAATCCAACTGGTTCATTTTACTGATGAGAATATAGGCCCAGAGAGGGGGCATAAGTTGCCCCAGGTCACACAGCGAGTTGGTGGGGGGCACCGAGGTCCCCAGACCCTCAACCTAGAATCTGTGCATCTGTGTGCATGGCTGACCTACATTTGCCAGTGTGTTGTGTGTGTTTCTGTCATATTGTGGGTGGCTTCTAGATTAGGGAGAGGAGAGGAGGAAATGGGGGCTTTGAAGACGTGTGCGGTTTTGAATGAAGCCTGTGGCAAGGTGTGGGGCTGGGCAGGTAAAAGGGTTCAGATTTGCCAGGCTGAGCGTCTGGTAATTGGGTGGGGGGCACAGGTGGTAGTAGGGTGTCGAGACGGCTGCGGGTGGAGACGGGGTGGGCTAGAGATAGGCACTGATCTGTGTGGAAGAAGAAGGGGCTGTTACTGGAGCTCCTTTTTCCCAGCTTAGCCCTGTTTTTGCCCGCTCCCCTCACCTCCAACGTACCTAGCACCCACCATTGCTGAGCCCCTCAGAAGGGCACTGCTGGCTTGGAAGCCGTCCCCACCCCTTACCCCTACACACACACCAGTCCCTACCACGTGTCAGGGCACCACTCAGGAGCCCCAGACTTCCACCCTGAGCAGGAGCCCCAGGGCAGCACCGGGAAGAGGCGGGCCCAAGCCCTCTTGCCTGGTGGGTCACCACACCCCTCCATCCCTGATTCCCGAAAGGGGGTGAAGTGCTGTTAGAGAACTTACGTTCCATCCTCGTTGCTTCTGTAAAACACCAAGAAGGGGTCGGACTTCCCAAAGAAATCTTTCTTGTCCAGCTTGTTGGCACAGAACTGCATGGTGGCTACATCCTGGTGAGAGGGAGAGAGAACAGGGGTGTGAGGCAGCAGTAGGCTGGAAGGTGCCCCAATCCCTGTGGAAACACAGCCCCAGGGCCCTGGAAAATAGGAGGATTCTGAGCACCAGGCTGGTTAGAAAGGACAGCATGTTACATTTGCCCTGCACCAACCAAGGGCCAGGCCCTGGGCTAACACTTTGGACGGTCTCATTTCATCCTCAAACCCCACCGGGCAGGTCTAACGGAGCAGCCGGGGGGTGTGTGAAGCAGGTGCATTCTGGAGCCAGCTGCCCCGGTCTGAATTCTGGCTCTGCCACTTTCTAGCTGTGTGCCCTCAAACAAGGGAGGCAAGCTCTCAGAGCCTCAGCTTCCCTTCTGTAACACAGGGCTGACGGCAGTACAGACCTCAAAGCACCGTCGTGAGGGCCAAATTGCAAAGCACTTAGCAGAGGAGCAGTCACGTCCATGTTAACGCGCACGTCGCTTTATTACTATTTTACCAGGGGGCTCAGAGAGGTGAAACGGCCAGCCTCAAGGCTACTCTGAACTTGGTCTGCCAACCTCAAAGCCCTCACTCTGTCCACACTGCCTCATTCTCTCACACCCTGTGTGGCTCCTGGAGGACAGCCCAGATGAGGCATTGCTTTCACACCCACTAACCCAGGAGAGGCCCACCCAACTCTCGAAGGTAGATATGGCCCATTTTACAGCTGAGGAGTCTAGGGCTCAGAGCAGGGAGCGACTCCCCCAAGTTCACCAGGCAGAGCCCTGGGTTTCTGACTCCCCGGGTCGTTCATGGCTCTGGCTGACCCAATACTCAGCCCAAGAACACAAAGAAGGTATCCAGGCCCTGCTGAGGACTGCTGGATCCCTCCCCTCACGTGACCCCAAGCCCCTCAGTCTGCCATGGCTGACAGGGCACTGGGCAGAAATGCCCCCATGTCCTTCTCTCCACCCATCCCCCTGTGGCCTCTTCAACCTGAAATCTCTGCATCCCGACAAATCTCCTGCCAACTGGCCAGAGCTCGGAGCTTTGTCTTCTAGTCCTTTGGGCCTGGCCTGCCCTCAAGGGCTAGGGCCTGTGGGGAAGTCACCTAACTCTCACGCTGCCCCCTTCCTCTCAGTGGGGAAGAGGGTCTCTTGAGCTCAGCCCCACAGCCCAGTGAGGACCAAAATGGTGGCAGAGCTGAAAAGGCAACCTCCCACAAGTTTGAAGGGCATGGTCAAGGGTAGGGAGAAGGTGGTGGTATAATGGTTAAGAATATGGTCACTGGAGCCAGACCGCCTGCTTCAGTTCCAACCCTTTCTAGCTGTGTGACCTAGGGCAAGTTAATCACCCTCTCTGCACTCAGTTCCTCATCTGTAAAATAGGGTACTGGCAATGCCTACCTCATAGGCTTGTTGTGAGGCTGAAGTGAGTTAATATGAGTGTACTGCTGAAAACAGGATATATACGGTGCACACTAGATGCCATGTACGTGTAAGCTCTTAGGGCTATTTGGACACTTGCCCTCCTTGCACACACAACATATGTGGCCTCTGTCTCTGCCCCACCCCACCCCAAATGCCTCCCTTCAAGGACAGCTGACAATAGCAAACACAGAGCATCCGTTCACTCACTCACTCACTCACTCACTGATTCATTCATTCAACAAACATTTATTAGATACATACGTGTAGCCAAGTCACTGAGTTCCTTATCACCTTTAGCCCGAGAAGTAATCCTTTGTTGCTTTTTTATAAATGAGGAAGCTGGGGCAGAAGAAGCTGACCTGCCCAAGATCACCAGCTGGCAACCAGCAGAGTGTAATTCAGCACGTATGAACTGGCTGCAAAGTCAGGCCTCTTCCGGCGTACCACTCCGCTGAGAGGGAGCGCGTTCCAGCTGTGAGGCCCTCTTCCCTGGTTTCTTTGGACTCCGGGGTCGTCGGGGTCGGGGAAGGGGCAGGGAGGGGCTGGCCTCTGGTTAATCTGGGACGGAAGTACCCACTAAAGGGAGGCTCTGAGGAGGGGCAGTGCTGAGGCACACAGCAGCCAGAGCACAGAGGTGTGCGGGTAAGGACGGCTTTCATCGTGTTCCTCTTCAAGACTGACCCGAGAGGAAGAAGGAGCTGGACCGGGGGCTTGCAAGGCCTAGCAGTCCCAGGAATCCTAGAGCCTCCAGAGAAACCTAGGACTTCAGACCTGGAATAAGAGAATGGCTGACTTATTGAGCACTTACTGTATGCAAGTCACTGTGTTAAGCCTTCTCTTTACATACGTTATTGTATTGAATCCTCATAAAGACCATATGAATATTCTCTCCATGTTACGGATGAGGACACTGAGGCTTTTAAAGGCTGTCATAGGCCCACAGTCACACAGAGGGTAACCGAGGCAGGTAGACTTCAGGGCATTCCCTCTCAGCCTCCCAAAAAGATCTCTAGCCTTCTAAGTCTGTCCCCTATAGTCACTGTAGGAGAAAGTTTCAATCCCACCCCATGCTGGATGGAGGAAGCATTTCAAATGCCTCCCTGGGGAGTTCTATCCCATGGGCTAGAAAAAGGAGGCGGCTTAGGACCAGGTGGGCTCCTCCCAGCACTGGCTATATAATCTGTGGGGCCCAGTGGAAAGGGAAAATGTGACAGCGGGGCATTAAACCGAATTTAGGCCCTGTGTGACTGCACAGATCATAGGCCCATGAAGCCAGCGCTGGCTCCTCCTCACGGAGGCAGCGGGCAGTGGCATCAGAAAATACTGACCTCTTGGGGCACCTGGGTGGCTCAGTCGGTTAAGCTTCTGACTCTAGATTTCAGCTCAGGTCACGATCTCATGGCTCATGAGTTCCAGCCCTACATCGGGCTCTGCACTGGCAGTGTGGAGCCTGCTTGGGATGCTCTCTCTCTCCCTCTCTCTCTGCCCCTCCCCAGCTAGCACGCTCTCGCTCTAAGTAAATAAATTAAAACAAAACAAAACAAAACAAAACACTGACCTCTCAGATTCTGCTGAGGACAGAGTGGAGATAGCCCAGCAAGGCACCCATAGTTCTGGTGTCTAAGCCTCAGTTTCCTCATCTGTAAAGTGACATGCTGGACAGGATGACTACACTGTCCTTTAACGCAGGGCAATTTAGGCTTCCGTGTGAATGCTACAGGGAGCACACTGGGACAGGGGTGGCAGTGGGGAAGGCTGGCACCCAGGGGACAGTCTGGGAATCCAAAACCCCTCCACCAGCTTCCCCGGGATACAGTTTGGTCGTATCTCCAGATGTGATTCCACACAATCAGAGGTCACCTATAGGACACCTGCACCTGAATGAACACAGGCAAGCCACACACAGCAACCTGCCCCGGTTGACTCTAAAATACACACATATACTGGCAACAGCCAAACCAAAAAATCCAGGAGAAAGAGCTCTTCCTTTTGCTTCCTAGGAGAACCTTCAAGGCCCTGCAAGATCAGGAACGGGGGCAGGAATATGAGGACAAAATCAGTACAAAACTTAATTATCGTAACTTCCAGGACCATTCAGTGCTCCCCTGGGAGGGCCCCTGGCCCCGGCACAACACCTGACACAGAGAATAGTACAGGGGAGTCAAGGCCACCTGGCTGGAAACCACTTCTGCGACCTATCAGCTCAGCAGCCTCTGACAAGCAACTTAACCTAAGCCTTGGTGTTCTCCTCTGGAAAAACAGAGTAATAACGCCCCCTGTGAGCCTGTCAGGAAGACTGAGGCAAATGGCATATGTCAAATACCAGCCCACAGTGCCTAGCACGGAGCAGCTGCAAGAACAGGGGACAACACTTGTGGAATGCCATCCCCCACTGGGCCGGACCCTATGAAACTGCCTACCTACAAAAATGGCAATACCACATGGGTCAACCTCAGGTGGATGTTTTTACGGTGACTAACTCATTTTAATTCGTTGAATCCTCTCAACCTCCCCAATGAGGTAGATGCCATTATCAGTCCCATTTTAAAGATGAGGAAACTGAGGCCCAGAGAGGTTAACACCCTCGCCGGAAGCCACACAGCTACTAACAGGAGAAGTTGGGATTGGAAGACAACAGTCTGGCTCCGAAGATTAATAACTGAGATTCCAAATGATGACCCCTCCGAATCATCAAGATAAGTTGAATTTGTGTTCTGTTGCCTCAGTTTGAGGACTCAGAAAAGTGTGAAATCCATTTTAGAAAGGCCTCCTCCGTGCAAACTAGTTAAAATTAAAGAAAAGAAAAGAAAAGAAAAGAAAAGAAAAGAAAAGAAAAGAAAAGAAAAGAAAAGAAAAGAAAAGACTGGCTCTAAAAATCAGCTAACTGGAAAAATCTTCCAGGGAGCCACACCTCATTCCCCCGCTGATGGCAAATACAGGTTTTGCTGGCGGCTCATTTTGTCGCTCAACCTGCCCTGCCATCCCTAACACAATCTAGACCCAGAAACAATCACCAAAAGCCCATTAAGGTTATGGGTACTGCTGTGCCATTGTCGAATCCACAGGGATACAACAGACCTTCAGTGAGATTTCTAGGCTGTAACGAAAGCAAGCTTCTTCCCTCATGGGTGAGCCTGCCCCAGGGAGTCCTGGAGACAAGGAACTGTCCTGGTCTGGGGACCCTAGTTCGGAAGGTGGCTCTGA
The DNA here is from genome assembly GCF_024362965.1 of Panthera pardus. Lineage (NCBI taxonomy): Eukaryota > Metazoa > Chordata > Mammalia > Carnivora > Felidae > Panthera > Panthera pardus. The sequence goes on along the minus strand of NW_026526732.1, from coordinate 144,766,224 downwards.
GTTATGTCAACAGTCATATCATATGAACAAGGCTTTGACTGCTCCCCTTAAATGTGGGTTAGTGAATGGACCCCAGGAAGAGGCTGGGAAGTGGCAACAGTTGGGACTGAGCCAGCAGGACTAGGAAGCAATGAATTCCGGCCATGGTCAGAGGTCCCTCTGTTTGATAGCTTCAGCTGGAGGGTGGGGCTCTCTGAGCGCAAGAAACGCTGTTCCCAAACCAGAAGCATCTCTGGAATCAAGTGTGCAGAAGATAAACAACTCCTGCAATATATAATTTCCTGCAATTTCTGCCTTTTCGCCCTATCTTTTTAAAAAACATATTAAGTTCTTCTAAAACAGCAGGATTGCCTCAATTTGCATCTTTCCGCATGTTAATCAGGCTGCTTGGGAGACTACAGCAAACAGCCTTTCTCTCCAGGGTGGCCTGGCCCACTCTAGCACTAGCCCTCCGACCCAGAGAGGCCTTGCAGGTCAGAGGTCAGGCCCAGAGGTCAGCAGGTGGGCTGAAGACTGGGAGAGGGTAGCAACACCCTGGAGGGGAGAAAAGAAAACCGGGTCTTGCTGGCATGCTCCAGGATCAGAACAAGAGAGTAAGGCGAGTACAAAATTTAAAAGGTGCCCCGAATCTCAGCAATCAAAATAAAGATATAATGTGACACCTTTAAAAATCAGTATCAGTGCAAAAATCCATAATAAAACACCAACGATTTAAATAAAGCCATTTTACAAATGAATAAACGGAGGCACAGAAAAGTCAAGTAACTTACCCACAGTCACACAGCTAGTAAGCAGTGGCATTTGGTCTAGATCCAGAGCCCAAGTTCTTAGCCACTTTGCTCACATACTACACCCTAAAAAGTAGTTTTATAGCTTTTTTTAAAAGTTTACTTATTTATTTATTTTGAGAGTGTGTGTGAGTGGGGAAGGGGAAGAGAGAGAGGGAGAGAGAGAATCCCAAGCAGGTTCTGCACTGTCAGCACAGAGCCTGATGTGGGGCTTGATCCCACGAACTAAGATCATGACTGAGCTGAAATCAAGAGTCGAATGCTTAACTGATTGAGTCACCTAGGTGCCCCCCCCTCCAAAAAAAAGTACTTTTAAATGGATGGTGGAACCATGGTGACATTTATTGTTTTCTCCACAAAGTTGGCTGGGTTTTACAAATTTCCTGGAACTTGTACATTGTCTTTTTTAGTCCAAAAAAGAGAAGACATCAATTAAAAGGAAAAAGAATCATTAGCTACAACTCTGAAATTCAGCACTCCAGCAGGAGGGAACACAACTCAGAGTCAAGAGCCATTCTGTGCACAGTGACCTCTGAGAGGGCTTCCACATTCACAGAAGGGCCCGGAACCCCAGGCTGCCGGGATAAGACTACAGAAGCAGGGGCCCAGGACACAGGTGTTCTGGGATGTCCGCGAAGACCACATAGGCTAGAATTGATTGGAATATAGATGGTGGGTGTAGACGTTGGTCTAAGAGATTGGGTCTGTCTTTACACGTTGACTGTAACAACCACATGGGGGTCAAGCTGTTTTTTCTCTGCTGTCTTAATAGCTGACTTCCCAAACAATCTAATCAGTTGTACATCTGTTGATTTGGTCATTCAGAAGCTGAAAACCCCAGATTGACTGTTTTCCCTCCCACTCATGGAGACTATGTGCCTGGGATACTAACCAAAATCCATCAACAAAAGCTCAAAAGAAAAATGGGATTATTTGGCTAGGAGGATGTTCAGGGCAGTATTAATTACATTTTTTCCTAGAAGAGAATAGATTTAATAAATTATGGCTCATCCATATAATAGAGGAACAATATATAGCTATTAAATCCATGTTTTCAAAAAATATCTAATGATATGGGAAAATAAATCTGAATACCATATTCTACTAATTATAAAAAGGGTGCCTGGGTGGCTCAGTGGGTTAAGCCTCCAACTTCAGCTCAGGTCATGATCTCACGGTTCATGGGTTTGAGCCCCACGTTGGGCTCCGTGCTGACAGCGTGGAACCTGGAGCCTGCAGGACACTTATATCCATGCTAGCCATAACATGCATCTTTCCTAAACACCAACCTGCATACTTCTGAGTCTCAGAAAAGCTTCACCACTTCCCCCCACTTCACCTCTTTCTTCTTATCTCTCTCCCTTCCTCCCAGGACTCTCCCATAGGCTCCCACATGGAGACACTGGGCTCTCCCTGGTATCTGTCCTCAGAACAGTGAGAGTTCTGACTTTATCAAGATTCAAAACTGCTAAAGGGCTCTGCTACAAGGTCCTCCCCCCACCACTTCCCACCCACTCCCACCTACACCCTCACCTCTCTGACATCACTCATCATTGTCTCCTTGCCCCAGGGCCTTTGCACAAGCTGCTTTCCTTGCCATCTTCTTCAAGGTAGCTGTAAGGGCTTATTCCTTCACCTGAGTGTATTTTGGCATATTATATGGTATTATCCATGGATTTTTCTTCAGGATAGTAAAGAGTGCTGTAAAATGCTTTCTATTAAAAAAGAGGCAATGGGGGGCACCTGGGTGGCTCAGTCAGTTGGGCGTCCGACTTCGGCTCAGGTCATGATCTCACAGTCTGTGAGTTCAAGCCCCGTGTCAGGCTCTGTGCTGACAGCTCAGAGCCTGGAGCCTGTTTCAGATTCTGTGTCTCCCTCTCTCTGACCCTCCCCCGTTCATGCTGTCTCTCACTGTCTCAAAAATAAATAAACGTTAAAAAAATTTTTTTTTTTTTAAATAAAAAAGAGGCAATGGGTCTGATGAATTAAGGACTACTGCTGTACTGTGATTGCTGGTTGACATTTCTGTCTCTCGCACTAAACTGGAAACTCTGGGGTGGTGGCAAGGACTGAGCCAAAGCATGTTTGCTGAAAAAAATGAATGAACACGTGAGCGGGCTAGTGATACCTAAGGGGTGGGGGCCTTGTGGGGCAGCTGCAGTGAGAAGCTTTGACTCCCGAGGCTTGTGAGAGGGGAGCCACACTCTCTCCAGTGTGTACAGGAACCTGACAGGGAGGCAGTGAAGACGTGCTATCTGGCCAGGACCCCCGGGGTCTGCGGCAAAGCAGGTCTGGGTGTCTGGCAGGCGTAAGGGTAGCTGAGGATCTGGGAAGGGGAGGGCCAGGAGCTGCCCAACCTGTGCGTCCACAACACCCCCCCAGCTCTCTTTAGAAGCCCAGCCACTCACCATGCCTGCTGAAAGCTACTGGCCCCACAAAGATCACAAAGCCCACCCCTGTTTCATGCACCATAAAGCTCATGGCTGCACCGTGGCTGAGGGAACTACTCCCTGAGGACTAGGGGTCCACAGCCGAGCAATCTTTTTTTTTAAAAAAACTTTTTTAATGTTTATTTATTTTTGAGAGACAGAGTGCGAGCCAGGGACAGGCAGAGAGGGAGACTGAATCTAAAAGCAAGCTCCAGGCTCTGAGCTGTCAGCACAGAACCTGACGCGGAGCTCGAACTCACAAGCGGTGAGATCATGACCTGAGCCTAAGTCGGACGCTGAACCGACTGAGCCACCCAGGCGCCCCTCTCCGCCTAGCAATCTTAAGCTGTCACTTCAACCTCTCTGCACCTGTGAACTGGAGGCACTCACCTCCTACCCACCTCCCAGCCCTGTGGTGAGGACCAAATAGACTATAATCATGAGGATCTTGGTCAATTGTGAGGGCTATGCAAATGTTGGTCAGTATTACACAGAATAATAATAGTTTTACTGCTGAACATAATTAAGTCTTTGGTGATTCAGAGGCCCTTCAGGAGCTTAAGCTCATCGTTGTCAACATCCAGTATGACTGAATAGTATTTGGGATCAAATTCCCATTGTTGCAACTTTCTTGTTTAAATTCTAGATAAGGAAAGCTTTTCCGTAACCTATCAAAGCACGCTGGTGACCCACTGGAGTCCTTTGCTAGTCCCCACCCGTCCACACCATCTGACTACTTAGCAGAACACATTCGCTTGAGCAGAAAGCCCTGCTCTGGTTGGAAAAAAAAAAAAAACCTCTCAGACTCCACCCTCTTCCTTTGATCCTCCTACTGAATGCCGAGCTGGAGCCACAGAAGCAAAGCAGCTCAGATGTAATTATTTTCATTCAGCCAGATGCTGGGAATTAGTCTCTTTTCCTTGTAAGTATTCTAGGGAAAGACAGAACTCAGCCAAAGACGCCCCGAAAGAAAAGGAGCTGACAATCTCAAGAGGAAGGGAGGGAGCCCACCCCCCACCTCCTTGCCTTGGGAACAGCTTAAATCAAGGAAACTGTGGCCACCCCTGGAGGGAAGGTGGGGAAGGAGCAAGGAACAGGGAGGCGCCTAATAGATACTAAAAGGCAGATTGTTTGCCAATCCCGGAAAACTAGACCAATGACAGCACCCAGCATTGTCTAGGGCTTTAGAATTTCCAAAGCACTTTCACTCATATTACCTTATTTAATTATAAGCTAGGGTGGAAATCACCAGCTGAGCTGGAAGCTTGGGGGCAAACGGAATTTAGGCTTCAAGGAATTCAGATTCCATCCTTCCCAGGCACCAGTTAGGCAGAGCCGCCTCCATGAGCCCCTTTAATCCTCGAGACACCTCTATCAGCCCCGACATACAGATGGAGAAGCTGAGGCTCGGGGAGCTTCAACAGCTCTCCTGTAATGTCGGCTGTGTTCTCTCTCCCTTGCCTGAACGCCGGTGACTTCCGGATGGTCAGCATACACATTTGTAGTTTTCCTCGCGGTCCGCTGATAAACGTTTGGTCTGTGCTTTTATTCGGTTACAGATTCCTCCTGATCCATCCTGCAGGACTGGCCACCGCACACCAGGCCCTCTGCTGGGGCTGTATACCAGAGGGGGTGTGGTCCTGCTGCTAAATTCCTCCAGACCCACTGAGGTTAACAGACACTTAGACGAGCCAGAACGAGCAGTGGCCTAGCAGTCGATTTGGTCATCGCTACACTGCCCTGGCCTATCAATTCTGTGTCTTATTCTCCAACGGGAGGCCCCTGAAAGCAGAGTTTGGAACCCCACAGCCTGGTGTTTAAAGACCCTGGCTCTAGAACCAGACTGCCTGGGTTCAAATCTCTCCTACCCAGTGGCTCTGTGACCCTGGGCAGGTCATTTAACCTCTCTGGAAAAGAAAAACTGTAATATAGCAGATATTATGTAATACATCACACTACTTACAGTATTACATCACACATCACACTAATACACATTAAGAAGTCGATACAGGGGCGCCTGGGTGGCTCAGTCGGTTAAGCGTCCGACTTCGGCTCAGGTCATGATCTCGCGGTCCGCGAGTTTGAGACCCGCGTCGGGCTCTGGGCTGATGGCTCAGAGCCTGGAGCCTGCTTCGGATTCTGTGTCTCCCTCTCTCTCTGCCCCTCCCCCGTTCATGCTCTGTCTCTCTCTGTCTCAAAAATAAATAAACGTTAAAAAAAAAATTTTTAAAGAAGTGGATACATGTAAACCACTTAGCACAGGGTGTGGCTCAGTATAATTGCTCAATTAATCTTGGCTAACAATTTAGACCCCCGCAGCAGCAGTTCTCAAAGTATGGACCAGGAACCCTCAGGAGGTGGTCCGTGAGGCCAAAACTCTTTTCATAATAATGCTAATAAGACATGGAGTTTTCTAGAATTTACCTAGCAGTGATACACAACAGATTGACTGCAGAAGCAAATATGAGACTCTAACTCTCTTCTGTTCAGCCTGACATTCAAGATATTTACAAAAATGCAAAACAAGGCTGCTCTTCTCACTAAATGACTCTTGTTTTGGAAAAGGTAGTTATTTTTCAGAAAAAGTTGTTATTTATGTTGTCATTGTTAAGCGAATTAACATATAGCTTCTTAATCGCTCAACTTTATTTTCTAATAAGGCAAATATTTATAGCTAACAAATATCATAGTTGCACTGATTTCCCAGGAAGGTCAGAAAATCCTGTTTCTCCCCCTCCCTCCCACACCCTCTAACCTGAGCCCTATGTGAACTCGGGTTCCCAGGTTACCCCAGGCTTGGTCCTGTGTTCACACTCCGTGGCCACCTCTTCCTTCTCTCCCCGGGACCTACCCCATTCCCACCTGTGGCTTCTAATGAACCTAAGAGGCATGCAAGCCTGGGAACGAGCCCAGGTTTTAGAATCGGGTTGACCTGGGTTAGAACCGTGACTCTACCATTTCCTGTCCTTGAACAGATGACTCTGTTTCCCTGAGCCTCAATTTCTTCATTCGTAAAATGGGAACAAGAACAGTACCCACCTCTTCGGATTGTTGTCAGGAGCAGTGATAACTTAGGCAAAAATGCCCCTCCCCTGACAAGTAATAACTATCATCATCACTATGTTTCGTCATTATTTTTAGCCATCGAGTCCCCTGAGCCCCTTGTTGGTGTGCTCAGCTACCCCTTCAGCTGTCCCCACCTCCTGCTTCTCCACGGTCCCACAGAAGGAGCAAAACCAAGGGCCGCCTGCGATGGCAGACTCTAGCTTCGCAACACACACACCCCAACCACACACCCTCACTCCCTCGACCCCGTGCAGGGCGTCACCCTACTCCAGAGCTAAAAGCGCAATATGACAACGACATGCCAAGCCCCCAGGCTCCACGACGGAAAAAGCCCCTCTCTGCCAGTCCTGGAGCCAAAGCAGTCTTGGTTCAAAGACATGTGAGAGGTGACCATGATGGGGAATGGAGGAGCCCCGGCGTGGAGGGCAGGGGCCAGGGCCAGTCTGGCTCTGCTGCTAACTGTGGACGAGTTCCTTCCCCCTCTGGGCCTCAGTGCGCTCCGCTATAAAGGAGAAGGCACCGGGGCGCCTGGGTGGTTCAGTCGGTTAAGCGTCCGACTCTTGGTTTTGGCTCAGGTCACGATCTCACAGTTCACGGGCTAGCTCTGATGTTACAGAATTCTGTGACCGCCAGGTCAAACTGAGGAGCCCTGCCTTCCCCCAGATACCTTCCAAAGACACGCGTGGCCCAGGGGTCACAGGGAGAGCAGCCTGCCCTCTGTCACTGCTCCACCTCTGCCCCCACCAGGTCCCGTCCTGGAGCCCCTCTGCCACTCACCCTACAGTTGCTCAGCTCCTCGGCAGACAGGATGATGGTGCCACATTTCTTCCCTGGGACACCACTGGGAGAGGAGAAGATGAAAGAATGGAGAGCCAGACAAAGACAGACACACAAGCCTGAACACTCCCCGAATCAGACCTCCTCACCCTCCCTCCTCCCCCACCCAGCAGACCTGCCCAAAGCCCCTGGGGAGACAGAGTCTCCTGAAATCCATGTGGCAGTGTGGCCTAGTGCACTGCTTCCTGGGCCAGGCCCCCAGACCTGGAGCTGCCCCGCCCCCTGCTCCCAGAGAGCCCAGAGCCCCACCAAGGGTAGTGTCTGCAATGAAAGTCCTAGAAGTGGAAAAGCATCCAGACTCACCCGGAGGCTTCCAGACCAGTGGTTCTCAAACTTTCCATCCAAAGACCACTTCTGTGGGCAAAAGACCTCGTGGGCCAGCCACCCCACCCTGCACCCAGCTGACCCCCAGAGTCCCGGGACATTTCAGCTCTGAACCACTCCGATTTATCATGGGAGGGACAGCAGCAAGGGGGAGTTAAGCAGAAGGGCTGGAATGCTCTTGGGGCAGCTTGTCCAGGCTCTCTCCCACGGCTACCTCCCCTTGAACTCCTCGGCTGGGGTCTCTCCAGAGAAGAGAGCTCCTGGCCATTCATGCAGCAACTCAGTGAGGGGGGCAACCAGGACCTGAAGTCGGCCCACGCGAAGAATCCCTTCCAGGAGGGTGAGTTCCCAAGGGTGGGCCTTCACCCAGGGGACCTGTACCACCTCTTCCCTAGGTCAGGAAGGACCCCTCCCCCAGGCACCAGCCCATCCCACTCCAGTGTTTGGGATGAACCTGGGGGTGGGGGCCCCCAGTGTAGCCAGGGGCCACTGGGAGGGAGAAAAAAATGTTACGTTGTCCAGCAGCTGTGTGACTTTGGACTCATGCCTGCACCTCTCTGAGCCTCCGTTTCCTAGCCCCTAAAAATGAGTGTGTTTGTAGCCTCCATTATGACCAACATGCACACACAGTGCTATCATTTCCCTCCCCGCCCGCTTTCCTTTACAAAGTTGCAAAGCTGAGAAAATCCGGCCCCACCCCTCAGGCCAGCCTCGGGAGCAGCAGCACGCTGTCCGCAGAACCCACTTTGAGAACCACTGATGGAACTCTCCCCAGTGCCAGCTTTCGGAGGGAGGGGCTCTCAAGTAGAGGAGGCAGGGGAGCTGGCCCCAGAGGTGGGGACAGCCCAGAGCTCTCCAAATCAGGTGAGCAGAGCAGGGGCCACATCTGGAGGCTCCCATCACAGATGGGTGGCAGGGCCTGCCAGCCTGCCCCCCTAGACGTGGGGAGTGCCCCCAAAGCACCTCCCCAGCCCCGGTCTGGCCCTCCCCGGGACTGATAGGTGTCTGCCCAGGGAGACAGGGTCCTCACACCAGCCTCTTCCGCCAGTGTTTCTCCCTCTGCCTCCGGGCCCCTCTCCTATTTCCCACCTTCCCTTCCCTCCCCTCCAGACCCAACCCACTCCCACCTGCTTGGCCTTCCTTTCTCTCTCTCTGCCTTTCTGGCCCTCCCTCTCTGCTCTTCTCCCTGACTCCTGTTCCCTCTCCAACTGCTGCTTCCATACTCTCCTTGTAAATTAGCATCCACACCCTTCCTGGGCCGTGAGCACCCTGGGCCCCCTAGAGCCCCTGTCCCATATCCAGCTGCTCTGGTGGCCGGTGCAGCTGCTGGGACCCCAGCTCCTGGGAGCTCTCAGCAAGGCCAGTGGAGCTCTGCTGACTGGGCCAAAATGCTCAGGTGTCTGAGGCACCTCCAGGCTGCTCCCGCAGGCAGATATCCCCTATCCTGCCCCCCAACACCCTCAGGTGAGGACCTTCCCTCCAACCAGGAGAGGGGACAGGCAAAGAGTGGGGAGGGAGGGTCTTTGTTGCACACAGTTGCAGGAAGCTGGCCAAAAGCGGATGGTCAGGGTGGAGGCCAGGGGAATGGGGCTGGCCCACCACAGCTGGTGAGCAAATAGAAAAAGTGAGGATTTAGCAGAATCTTCTCCATGAAGAGGCAGACATCCAGCAGTGGGAGCATGGAGGGGAAGTGGAGTAAGGAGATAAAGAGAAGGGAGGGAAAGAGGAAGGGGAGAAGGGCAAGAGGTGAGAGGCCGAAGAAACCAGGCCAGGGAGAGAGGAAGAGAATGTGTCCAGTCCCTGGTGGCCACCGGAAGCAGCCCCTACCTCTGATCCCCACCCTGCTCCCTGAAGTCCCATGGGCCACTGGGCCTGGGGATGCTGGAGCTCAGGTCTGGAGCGGGGAGGGGCTGGCTGCAGAGTGGCCCAAAGCACCCACATCCTGCAGGAGGGACCCAGGCTCCTCTCTCCCCTTGGCCAGGGCTGCGTGCACGGTGGTGGGGGCAGGGACCGGGCCTGGACTCTGAGGCTCCCTCTGCAGAGCTGGCTGAATGTCTGAGGACCCCAGGACCAAAGATGTCTGCTGACCTACCCATTGGACACAGCTGGCATGGGTTTGCCTGTCCTGGAATTCAGGCTGAATGCTCCTATCCTGTGGAGAGAGAGGAAGAGAGAGCATGCCATGAGCCAAGTACCCTCGTCCTGAGAGGCCACAGCACTTGGCATCGGAATTCTTGGAGACAGGTTTCTATTCTGGATCAAACGTCAAAACAGGAACAAAAGCCATGGGCCAGAGGAAGGAGAGGTCTTCCTCCCAAGCCCTGTTGTGAAGTCCTGGGCGACCGCCCCTCAGGGGTTCTCAAAGTGTGGTCTCCAGACCAGCACCATCAGCATCCCCCGGGAATGTGTTAGAGATGTAAATTCTCAGGCTCCACCCCAGACTTGCTGGATCGGAACCTGGGGGTGGGGGTGGGGGGTGGAGCCCAGCAATCTGTGCTTTAACAAGCCCTCCTGACGATAAGCCTGCCACAGTTTGAGGACCACTGTTCCACTTCTTTGAGCCTCAGTGTGTGAACCGTGAAATGGGGAGACCTGCCGAGTGAATCTTGTGAGATCAGAGAAGCTGATTATGGTCTGGCCCAGAGGAGATGCCCAGTGAAGGGGAGCTGTGCGTGGGTCTCATTGGGGAGAATGAAGCATTTGAAACCTTCAGTGGGGGAAACAGGTGCCCCTCCTTCACCAACCCATCGTCTCCAGGATCCTGCCTGCCCTCAAGGCTGGCCGCCCCAGCCATCTCCTGCTGAGGTCCTCCTCAATCCCCGCAGAGGGCGCGCCTCTCCAAAGGTGGGCTGGGTGACAGGAGGGAGGAAACAGACCCGAATGACAAATGGGAATTAGACCCAGGCAGTTGGGGGCTGGGAGGGACAGACACATACCTCACTCTGGGGGCCCCAAATTCCATAAACTTCAGAGCCCCCCAAACCTGGTCTCCTTACTCCTCCTCAGCCTGCATGACTGGCTGACCGCTTTGCCCCTACCCTGAGCCAAGGGAGGCTGGAAAGTTGGCCCATCTCTGGGGAAGCAACCCAGGCAGGCCCCCCACCCCTTTACACTTACGTGAGGGGCTTCTCCAGGCGGCTCCCAGGGGACCCCACAATCTCTCCGAGGGTGCAGAAGGCTTGGCCCAGAAAATCCTGCATACCCGGGGAACAGAAAAAAAACAGTGTCGCCCACCCTGCCCACAGCCACCCCACCTCCTCCATCACCCCATCCCTAGAAGTACGAGGGCTCTGAAATGACAGGTGGCAGCATCAGACACACAGTCTGTGTCACGGTGAAGTCCGAGGCCGACCCAGACCTTGGCATTTAAGAGATGTTCAGAACCTCTGGGCAGTCGCTGGCAAAACTCACGTGTTTGGATAAATCAGGGCTCTTCGAGTCGACGTCGTATCTGCATGGGACGCACAGAGACGGTGAAGATAGCTGGGGCATCCTGCCCAGAACTGCTGGGGCCCCTGAGCCAAGCCAGGACCCCTGTACTCAAAAAACCAGTCTCTGACACAGTGGTTACCCCTGGGAGTAATGGCTGGGAGGCGCACGTGGGAGCCCCGTGGGGTGCTGGACGTGTTCTGTCTCTTGATCTGGGTGGTGGTTACATGAGTGTGAACATCTAAAAGGGCATCATGGAATGGACTCTTATATACATGTCACACCTCCTTAAAGACTGAAAAAGGAAAACAAACTTGCTCTGCAGCCCTGGCTGGTTCACAGGTGGCTGGGCCACCTTGCCCTTCGCTGCCTGTTCTCCCATCTTCCCAGCTGAGGCTCGGCTGCCCTTGAAACGAGCTCAGGACCTGGCCTTTGACCTTCCCCGACTGTGTCACCTTGCTCAGGGGGGGCCAGCCTGACCTTGGGTCTTGTCACTCAAGAACAAGGGATGCATTCAACACCTTCACCTCTTCCCTGCAGCTGGGTACCTCCCTTTATCCGGAGCCATACCTGCAGCCCTCTTCTCCAGTCACCAGGCCATCCAGGCCCAAATGCCTTCTGCTGAGGGCACTCATTCTCGTGCTCCCCCTACCCTGAGCACCTTCTCTCTCCAAAATGTCCCCAAATGGTGACTTCTCGACAATGGGCTGCAAGCCCTCCATCAGTCCCTGAAAAGTCATTTCCTTCTACTGTATTTTTTTTTCCTTTGCTCCTTCAAGCCCCCAACCCCCTTTCTGTCCACCCTGTCCACAATTCTCTGCGACACGGTCCTTTCTAACCACCCCACGCCTTGGAAAAACAACAAAACAATGTTCCTCCTGTCATCATCTTTAACCTCAGCAGAGGGGCACTCGGCTCCTTTTTGAGACACATGCACATGCTCTGAGCCCCATCAGCCAGGTTACCTCTGCAGGAGGGGAGACTAGGGGGTACCCTCTCCTCAAACAAGCTCTGACAGAGGGAGTGGTCAATGGGGACCGCCCTGGCAGCTGGGGAGAAAAAGGCTCTCTGGAGGTGGAGTTAGAGCTTGCCCCCAAGAGCTTTCCTCAACTGGTCCCTAGAGTCAGGGCTTGTTCAGGGCCCCCCACGTAGCTGAGACAAACGGTGGGGAGCCTCTGTTCTCTCTCCTCACCTCTTTTCCATCTCCTGATGGAGGCGGGGCTAGACTTCAACTAATCGTCACTTTTATTCCAGGCCAACCCTGAGCTACTACCAACCCGGGTCCTACAGTCCCACCTCCCATCAGTGGTTCCTCCCCAAGCCCCAGCCTCAGCACCATCTTCCACTTACAAGTCAAAACGGAGGTTCTGCTTCTCCTCAAAGAAGTAATCCACGATGAATTTGCGCACAAAGTCAGGATTGAGTGTGTTGTCAATGACTTCAGTGCGTCCGAACTGCAAGAGAAAACGGGGCATGGACCTCAGGGCCAGGCTGGTGGGGCAGGGGAGAGCACTGAGCTCAGAGCCCCTCAGTCCTGGCCCCAGCAGTAATGGAAGCCATGCCTATCCCACCTCATGGCCCCCATCCCCACCCCCCAGCAAGGGTGAGACCTCTTCCATCTCTAACAATGGAAACCATCCACCCTATTGGTCCAATCTCCACTGTCAGCTTTATTCTCCTTACCTCTATCCAGGCTCCACCCAAGTTGTAAGGTTTTGATACCTGGACACCTGAGCGGGCCCTTCACTTCCCTACCTCACTGCCTTTGCCTATGTTCTGTCCTCCACCTGGGCTTCCCCTTTGTGCCAGAGGCATATCCTCCATTTCTTCAAGGTCCTTTGATAATGCTGCGTCCTCCAAGAAGCCTTCCTGATTCTTCCTCTCAGAGACTTTTACTTTTCTCTGAACCACCACTGAACTTGTGCTCACCCCTATGACCACGGTCCTTCTCTGACCGATTCCACAGTTAGGCGTGTACGTATCTGATGCCACAATTGTAAACGAAAGGGCAGAAGAAGGGATGGTGGTATCTTGGAAGATCCCCCACCTCCTGCCCTTGAATAATCCCCTCCTCTTCAGGGTGGGCTAGACTTCATGACTCATTTCACGAACAGAACGGAGCACAAGCCACTCCCAAAATGTTACAAACAACTATGACTTCTGTCTTGGGCACCCCCTCTCTCGCTCTCATTTGCTTGCTCACTTTGAGGAAGCCAGCTGCCCTTTGGAGAGGCCCGTGTGGCAAGGAATTGAGGGCAACCTTAGGCCAACAGCCAGTGAGGAACCAGGCTGTCAGCCCACCCACCTGTAAGGATCTGAATCTTACCAACAGCGACTGAGTGAACTTAGAAGTGGACCCTGCCCCAGCAGAATCTTGAGATGACCGAGGCCCTGGCCTACACCTTGACTGTAGCCTTGTGAGAGACCCTGAGGTAAAGGAACCCACAAAGCTGCACCCAGATTCATGACCCTGTTATTGAAGTTGCGAAACTCTGGGCTAATTTGTTACACGGCAACAGATAACTGATACATTGATGTAAACTCTTGGTATCCCCTTCAGCATATACTCTACAACTTTATACACATTAGGCACTCAACAATTGAATCCCCCTGAACTCCCCAAATGACATAAGGCAAGTCACTCCCATTTCTGGGCATCAGATCACTTGGAGGGTTTGTGAAAGGATGGATTGTAGGTCTCACTCCCAGAGGTTTTGATTCCATAGATTTAGGGTGAGGCCTGAGACTTTGCATCTCTCAAACTGTGCTGCTGGTGCGGGGACCTCCCTTTGACAACCACTGGCCTAGACCTTTGTACACAGGGCCCTGAGCTCCTTGGAGTCTCCCTGCAGAATGGAGGAAGGCAGTGTGGACATAGTTCCAGGCCATCTGTTCCATCAAAACAGCTCATTCTTACGTCTGTTCAACACACTGGACATTTCTGGTGAGATTTTGTTTCACAAAAGCGACGTGGGACTAAAAGATAAAAGCATAAAAGCACTGTACTATATCCTTCCTGAAGGGAAGGCAGGATATTCCACAATGTGAACAAGACAGACAGGTGCACAATAAATATTTTAAGTAAGTTGCTAATATTTCTTTTTTTTTAAAAATTTTTAATGTTTATTTTGAGAGCGAGAGACAGAGTGAGGGTGGGGGATGGGCAGAGAGAGAGGGAGACACAGAATCTGAAGCAGGCTCCAGGCTCTGAGCTGTCAGCACAAAGCCTGACTTAGGGCTCGAACTCACGAACCGTGAGATCACGACCTGAGCCGAAGTCGGACGCTTAACTGACTGAGCTACCCAGGTGCCCCAGTCGCTAATATTTCCGAATACATAAACATGTTTTTTCAAATTGGGTAGTAATTGCCAAAATAAAAAATTAATCCTGAATACTAGTCCTCCTTAATGGGGCTCTGCAATCCAGAATAATGCCAGTACCTGGGCCCCTCTCCCGTGAGGTGGGCAAGGCCCCGTTATGTAGGATCTACCCCAGCACTCACTTCTGCCCTGAATTAAGTTAGAAAGCTGCAAAGAGAACCCCCATCTAAGGCAGTGTGGGTTCAGCTGAGAGCACTAGATTTGGAACCTTCTTGCCCTCATTCCCTGTCAAGTCCACCTGCTAAGTCTCTCTCCAATCCCTCTGTCTTCGTTTCCTCTGTTGCAGCCTTGGTCTGGGCTTACCATTTTCTTACCTCAACTTCCGCAGCAGCCTCCTAGTGGGTCCACTAAGTGGGAACATTCCTAATGCTTGAAGACTCGGCTCCCGGGAAGTCCTGTTCTCCAACTCCTAAGCCCTCCCCTGTGCTCCCATAATTCCCTTCACACCCCTCTTGCTGCACTTACCATGTCCCCTGATAATGATCTACTGAGGCTGTTTCTACCCTACTAGATTGAGCTTCTCGAACAGCGGAGGATCCAAGCTCTCCTCATCTTTGCAGCCCAGGACCTGACATTGTCTAACACAGTCACAGGCTCATAGTCGCAGATGATTAACAGCCCCAGGAACTGAGTTAAATATTTTGCACCGTTTTACCTTATTTAGTCCTTTTATGGTAGGCTTCCCCATCTTATAGATGGGAAAACACAAGCACAGAAAAGCTAAGCCATTTGTCCAGGGTTTCACAACTAGTCATCGCTGAGGTCAAGTCACAAGCTAGGCATTCCGTCCCATGCTCTCTAAGCCACATTGTGCTACACATGAAATCCCTTGGGAGGGCAAAGACTCATAACTGCTCCCAGCGACTGGTACACAGTAGGTACTCAGGAATTGTTGAAGGAAGGAAGGTTGAGTGAGGGAATGGATGAGCGGGTTTCAGTCCCAACCTTATCACAAGCTAATTGTGGGACTTCATCGGAGCTTTTCAAAGCTCCAATCTCCTTACTTCTTGGGGGTATCATCTAAGTCAATTACTGATTCAACAGTTTTTAAGCACTTTTCATAGGCCGGACAGTGTGCTGGGTGCTGAGCTACTAAGGGAGCATGAACCCTTCACTTAAGGACTTCTCTATCACAGGTGGGACAACTACAACACCATGTGACAACAGCGCTAACAGAGCTACATACAAACGTCTACGACAGTCCCCTGCCTGCACACCAGAAGCACCATGGAGGTGTGAAGGATAGTGAAATCTACAAAAAAGCAGATTACTGGGTGTTCTGCTTCACATACTAGCCCAGGTATCGGACTTCATAGAGATCTGCACCTTTCATTATTGTTGAGCTATTTTACAACTCTGTAAACTGCCGGAAGGAAGCAGAGTGCAAAGGATTCTTTTTTTTCTTTTTCAAGTAGGCTTCTAGCCCAGAGTGAAGCCCATGAACTCATGACCCTGAGATCAAGACCTGAGCTGAGATCAAGAGTTGGACGCTTCCCACAACTCTATGGTCGACTAATCTTTGACAAAGCAAGAAAGAATATCTGATGGAAAAATGACAGTCTCTTCAACAAATGGTGTTGGGAAAACTGGACGGCGACATGCCAAAGAATGAGACCGGACCCCTTTCTTACACCAGACACAAAAATAAATTCAAAATGGATGAAAGACCTAAATGACAGGAAACCATCAAAATCCTACAGAAGAACACAGGTAACGACCTCCTTGACCTCGGCTGGAGCAACTTCTTCCTAGACACGTCTCCGGGGGCAAAGGAAACAGAAGCAAAAATGAACTACTGGGACCTTATCAAGATAAAAAAAACTTCTGCACAGTAAAGGAAATAATCAACAAAACTAAGAGGCGGCCTACAGAATAGGAGAAGATATTTGCAAATGACATAGCTGATAAAGGGTTAGCATCCAAAATCTATAAGGAATCTATCAAAGTCAACACCCAAAAAACAAATAATCCAGTTAAGAAATAGGCAGAAGACATGAATAGACACTTTTCCAAAAACAAGACATCCAGATGGCAAACAGACACATGAAAAGATGTTCGACATCACTCATTATCAGGGAAATACAAACTAAAGCCACTATGAGATACCACCTCATATCAGTCAGAATGACTAATATTAACAACACAAGAAACAACAGGTGTTGGCGAGGATGCAGAGAAAGAGGAACCGTCTTGCATTTTTGGCAGGAATGCAAACTGGTGTGGCCACTCTAGACAACAGTATGGAGGTTCCTCAAAAAGTTAAAAATAGAACTACCCTACCATCCAGCAACTTCACCACTAAGTATTTATCCAAAGGATATAAAAAGAAAAACAGATTTGAAGGGGTACATGCACCCCAATGTTTATAGCAGCAATATCAACAATAGCCAAACTAGGGATAGAACCCACATGTCCACTGACTGATGAATAGATAAAGAAGGTATGGTATGTATGTGTGTGTGTGTGTGTGTGTGTGTGTGTATATACGTATATATATATATACACACATATATCATAGATAAAGGATGGAATATCTATCTACCAATAGATAAGGAAAACATATATATATGTGTATGCATGACGGAATATTATTCATCAAAAAGGATGAAATCTTGCCATTTGCAGCCACGTGGATGGAGCTAGTGGGTATTATGCTAAGCGAAATTAGTCAGAGAAAGACAAATACCATATGATTTCACTACTATGTGGAATTTAAGAAACAAAACAGATGAACATATGGGAGGGGGGAAAAGAGAAAGGGAAACAAACCATGAGAGACTGCTGAAGATAGAGAACAAACTGAGGATTGATGGAGGGAGGTGAGTGGGGGATGGGCTATATGGGTAATGGGCGGTGGGGGGGGGGGGCGCCTGGGTGGCTCAGTCAGTTAAGCGGTCGACTTCGGCTCAGGTCATGATCTCGCGGTCCGTGAGTTCGAGCCCCGCGTCGGGCTCTGTGCTGACAGCTCAGAGCCTGGAGCCTGTTTCAGATTCTGTGTCTCCCTCTCTGACCCTCCCCCATTCATGTTCTGTCTCTCTCTGTCTCAAAAATAAATAAACGTTAAAAAAAAATTTTAACAAAAGAAAGCCATAAGGAAAAGAAAATACATTTATAGTACTATACTGTATTTATTGAAACAAATTTGCATATAAGTGGATCAGCAAAGTTCAAACTCGTGTTGTTCAGGGTCAACAGTAGGTGTGTTGTTTGAGTCATCTGAACCAGTTGTAACATCTTACTGGTTCCCTCATTTAATTAACAAGTTAAATAAATCTTTACCATGTGTTCATTTTATATTTGCATGGGAGTCATGCTTTTACCTTTTAAAAAAATGTATCCTTTAACAGGAGCTTTTTTAAAAAGCTCAAAGCCCCCACACAGACCTATGAAACCCGATCTCAATGGGTGGGGCCTAAACAACTGTGTTTTTTTTCAGTTTCCTAGGTGATTCTAAAGTGCAGTTGGAGTTCAGAACCACTGATGGAGGAAGGAAGAAAACTAACCTTGACTGAGCCCCTTCTGAACGCTCAATAGATCGAGTGGATCGTTATCTCATTCAGTTCTCATAAAAACCCCCATCAGTTACTACCCATTTTGCAAGTGAGAGAATCAGAGAGGTTAAGTACCTTGCCCAAGGTCACACAGCTAGGCAGACCTGGGACCTAAACGCAGGTATGTCTAATCCAAAACCCATTATATTTTTACTTCATCTAACATCTAACAGGCCTCCTCAAGTACGATGAAAACCAAATAAAGATGAAGTTTACTTCACAAGTATTTATAAAATCCCCACTGTGTGCAAGGCAATGGCGAGGGCACAGAGGTGAGTAAGACTGGGCTCCTGCTGCATCCCCTAAAATTCAATAACGATCTTACAATGTATAATCCTCGTTCCAAGAGAACTGCTGCATTTTCCTCTTGTGCTTTCTAATTGTTAATACCTCTAGTCTTCAGACAAAAGGAAAATTTCTCTCACACCCAGGTGTGAGAGAATCCTCCTTTCAGAAAGGGCTCTGCCACCTCCTCAATGTACTGCTCTCCCAAACAAAGTAAAAAAAAAAAAAAATCCCTCTGGCTGAATTTTAGACGAACCCCAGTCCAGAAGGAACAAGCCTTGGTGCGGTCTCTCTCCTCACCCGACTCTCCGCAGAGATGCAAGGAAAACACCCATTAGGCAAGATGACGGCGCTGCTTTTAAAATGGCACTTGAAGCTTCACTCGAGGGGAATTCCCTGGAGAGTGATCTCTGCCAGAGAAGAAAATGGAGTTCCCCCGGAAACAGGACTTGGAGCAGGACTCCAAGGACCCCCGAGATTTCCTAGCACAGGAGAGGGGGCAAGAGAGCCAGGCTGGGCAGTGATGAATTTCCAGCACACAGGGGTAATTAACATATGCCAGTCACAAACAACTGTGAAATCTACAACCCAGGGATTTACTAAAGATGTTTTATAGCCTTCATTACTTTGGCTAATAACAAAGGGGGGAAAAAAGGGAAAACTTGGGTTTTGAACATCCAAGAAGCAACCAGGTCTCTGCCAGGCCCAATTTACACACCTATTAATGACACTAGGAAACAACCTAACTGATGTATAAAAAAAAAATCAATTTGGTTGTATTTCCTTCCACACAGAATTACTGTTTCCAAGCCACAAGGGACTTGGACAGATGAGGTATTAGCACCGAGCAGTGGGAATCACATGAAAGCATATAGTCTTTTTTTTTTTTTAACTTTTTAAAAATGTTTATTCATTTTTGAGAGAGAGAGAGAGAGAGACAGCGCGAGCAAGCGTGGGGGAGGGGCAGAGAAAGAGGGAGGGAGACACAGAATCCAAAGCAGGCTCCAGGCTCCAAGCTGTCTGCACAGAGGCCGATATGGGGCTTGAACCCACGAACCGTGAACCGAAGTCGGACGCTTAACTGACTAAGCCACCCAGGTGCCCCAAAGCATACAGTCTGAATGACATATGGCAAATCCTGCTTGGGGGAGAAGGGAAGAATGGGTTAACCCCTCGCCAACCATAATCAGAGCCAACCCAGCCCTGAACACTCTTCCAGCTCCCTGTCCCTCCCTCGGTCCATTCTGAACTCCTCTGTCTACACTCCAGGCTCTGCAGATGGCAGGCAGTATCTCACATTGCTCACAACCTGGGGCACAGGCCCCCAAACACCAGTGGACATGGGATTTCTCTGATGAGCAAAGCTGAAGGCAAACCTCGAAATCTTGGTTTTACCAAGTGATTCTCATGCAGAGGGTCTTGGAGAACTGTTCCCAATGAGACAAGGGCAAGTGTGGACTGGGTAGGGCACGGTGTGAAACTGGGGAAGGGGCTGAGTGATCTGAAAGAAAGGTGAGGGGGACCTCCGTGGGCCCCAAAGCCTGGAATAGTCTCCCAGTAAGGGAGAAAGAAAGAGAAAGTACAAACAAGTAAGAAACCTGGAAATTAGGGTATTCGCCCTCTGAAAAGCTCACTTCTTGTCCCTGGCAACAAAACCCAGCGGGAAAAGCTCCTGACATGCCACAAAAGATGCTCCCAAGGGCTCCTAAAACCTCTATGACTAAGCCCCAAGAATATCAATTAAGCAGCATTAATTACATATCATCAGTTCCAGTGAGACCCTCAAAGGGAAGGCAGACTTAAACCTTCTTTGAGAACTAAATTAAATGGCTCCCCGGGGCTCTGCTACACACAGAAGTTGAGAGTTACGGGGGCGGGTGGGCAGCTGTCCCAGCAAACTGCAAGGGCCACTGCAAGGCTGGGATTGAGAACCCCGGTCAGGCAAGTAAGGTCTTTCCGTTCTACAGCCAGCTATGAGGCCAGGAGGGGGTGATCTTCTGTCAAGACCTGGGCCTCCTGACCTCCAGGGGGGCATAGGGCTGGCAGTTAGGCGTGGACTGATTTGGCGGCTTATTCTCTGCTGCCCCCACCCGACCCCACCCCACCCCACCCAGCTCCTTCTCTGTCCTGCTCTACACTCCAGGGGATCCTTTCCCTTTTGAAGCCCATTGCCCTGGTTCCCTTGCCCTGTGGATTTCAGTTGGGTTTGGCCAATGGGAGGCCCTAGCAGATGGGACATAGGTGGAGAGAGACATGGGGTTATTTCTTCCCACTCTGGCCCAGCCTCTGCACCACAGTTCTGGGAGGGGCTGCTCCCCACCTCACCCCCCACCCCCCAACCATGCTCTGCCTCTCAATCTCCTCTCACTACCCCTCAAGCCTGCGGTGAGAACAGCTCTCTGCTGTGGCTGGGCCCTGGGTGCTGCCCTACCTTTATGGGTTTCCTCAACCTCACCCATACCTTTGAAAGAAACCCATTACCTCTCTCTCTTGAGTTCAACGAACCGAGTAAACTCTCTCTCCTGCTGCTGCCCTGACTGATCTAGTTTCTCTCTCACAAACACCTTCATACACATACAATTTCCAACTCAACTGAACATAAACCAAGTCCCCACCCCATTCCTTCTGCTGAAACACTGTGTTAACACTCATGTCACCAACAAAGGACGCGACTCCCACCCATGCAGCTGGGATGACAGCCTTCTGGGATGCAGGGGCTCAGCACTGCGGTCCCACCTAAGGACCCCTGTGGGAACTCTCGGGGATCAGGGCTCCCACCCCAGCCTCCTCCACTTGGCAGAAAGTGGCCATCCTGGCCCCATCCGCACAGTTGCCAGAATGAGGCCCAGGTGGGGAAGAACACCTACCAGATTAGAGACACAGTTTGAGGCTTTTAGTCAGCT
The DNA here is from genome assembly GCF_024362965.1 of Panthera pardus. Lineage (NCBI taxonomy): Eukaryota > Metazoa > Chordata > Mammalia > Carnivora > Felidae > Panthera > Panthera pardus. The sequence continues at coordinate 144,745,231 of NW_026526732.1, read as the reverse complement.
CTAAGTGGGTTTGTGACACCCTGAAATTGAAAGCAAATGTCTGTCTGTACATGTCTGCGTTTTCTGGGTAGAGGAGCTGTGGTTTTCATTAGTTTCCTAAAGGGAAAGCATGCCTTCAGAAAGCTTTAAGAACCTCTGATTCTACCTTTGAAGACAGATCTTAGGGTTTCCCACACATGGCAGGAAGTGAGGCAGCAAATAAGCGAAGTAAATAGAGCAGAGTCTGGAGCCAGGCTTCCTGGGTCCAAATCTGGCTTTGCTCCTCAGTGGCTGTGTGACCTAGAAGAAATCCCTTTGCCCCATTGTGTTTTGGTTTACTCTTCTGCAAAATGACAACTTAGCCGCACATTGTAGGGCTGTCGGAGGCTTACACGATATGGTTTATGTAATGTACTTAGAAGGCACCCTGGGACATAAAATGAGCTCTGTAAATTAGTGATTCCACACTCTGGTCCTTCCTAAATCCCAAAGCCTGGCCCAGTCGCCCAGGAAGTGTGTACCTCCCGAGTCTCTGAACTCAGCCTCTTCTCTGAGCTGTTGCCAGCCCTAACTGCTAACACTGCCTCCTCACCTTCCACGCCCGAGAGGCCCGGGCTCTGAGCGGTTTCTCTCCAGACATGTTCCACACGCGGGCAAGGCTGAGGGAGAAATGCAGGGCTGCCCCTTTGCTCTTACCCAGCAGCTACTCTGTTAAGTTCTAGGCTCTGGCCTCCCCGTGGGCATCCCACAAACTTAAATGCCAAGGCCTTTGCTAGAAAAAAAAAAGGCAGTAGAACGAGAAAGGTTTGCTTAGAGACCCGGGCCTGGAGAAGAAAATTCGCTCTCCTGCTGCTGGCTGGGAAGGCAAGGCAGAAGAACCCCTCGGGCTAGGAGGCTGCTTAGTGAGGGTGGGGAGGGGAGGAGAGTTCTTGACCCTCGCTAACCCCGCTCAGACACACGGACTACCAAGCTAGGAGGTACAAAGCAAGGCAGCCTGGGAAGAGGCTCTTTTCTCTGTTGCTTCTAGATTTCTAAAGTCTGGTCCCTCCTTCCTCACAAACCACCTGCAAACCCCTGCAAATGCCCATGGTTGGGGGGCACTGGGGGCTAGGGCTATGGAGCCACGGTGGGGTACAGAGGTAGCCAGGCCATGGGTTTAGGACACCCACTGGCCAGAGTTCTGTTTCTTATTATTTACAGGAGACTACCTAGAATCGCCCCTCAGAGGGTACATTTCCCCACTGCTAAGACAACAACTCATTCCTTCTCCAAGGGAAGGACAGAAGGGAATGTGCATGAAGCCTTACCTAGAAGGTCTGCTGCACAGTTGACCTTCAGTACTGACAATAACCCTCATGTAGCCCTAAAGTCAGTCGGGCGCTAGGTGTTTTCCACATTTTGTCTCCCTTACTATTATCTCCATCTTACAGATGCCCAAGGTCGTACAACTGGTGGGTAGAAGACACAGGATTCGAACCCCGGCAGTCTGTGCTCCAAATCAATAAGGAATTGATAGGGGCGCCTGGGTGGCTCAGTCGGCTAAGCGTCTGACTTCGGCTCAGGTCACGATCTCGCGGTCCGTGAGTTCGAGCCCCGCGTTGGGCTCTGTGCTGACAGCTCGGAGCCTGGAGCCTGTTTCGGATTCTGTCTCTCCCTCTCTCTGACCCTCCCCCGTTCATGCTCTGTCTCTCTCTGTCTCAAAAATAAATAAACGTTAAAAAAAAAAATTAAAAAAAAAATAAGGAATTGATATAGTCACTAACCAATAAGACGTTAATACTGTGAATGGGGCTTGGACTGTGTCCTATCCAGCCTTTACTCCTCTTATTTTCCTACCTTCAGCAGAACCTCTCGACTCCTTTAATGCTTGCTCTCTCTTCCGCCTTGTTGACTCTTCCTGTGGGTTGGGGGGCTCTAGGTCACATGGCCCAGGTGAGTGTCCCCGACCTATTCTTCTGCTCACCTCCTACCCACACTTCCCAACTCCCACAGACTACACCCCACCCCCCACCCACATACTCCTGGTCCCTCCTATGATTTCCATAAACATTTGTTGATAAACAAGTTGACCTGGAAGCTGAAGATTTTAGAGCTGGAAGGAACCAAATCCTCTCAACCAATGAGAAAAGACAGGCAGAGAAGCGGGCGGTGTGCTCTGACAGAGGTCACACAGCTAATGAGGCAAAAGGCTGTGACCAGAGCCCAGGTCAGGTCAGCTCCAGCCTGGAGCAGTGCCCTGTCCTCCCAGAAGCCTGTCAACGCCTCCTCTCTCAGGTTTCTCTCAGGTCTTCCTCCCATCAAATCCTCCTCCTCCTCTTGCTTTGCATTGTGACTCCTCATCTTCAAATCACTTCCGTGATCTCATTTAACTCCCCCCCAACCCCAGTGACCCCATGGAGACATTATGATTGTCACCCCCATTTTACAGATGAGAGAACGGGGCTCCAGGAGGCCAGAAGGACCTCCCAGATGCACCCAGCAGTGGAGAGGGAGGACCAGGGCTCCCAGGAGTGATGGAGCCACTGTGTCCCATGGTGTTTACCGTGGTCCCCTGCCTCAGTAATGAGTGGGTGGTTCTGCAAGCCTGAACAATCTTCACAGCCCCGGATTTAAGCAGCTCTTGCCTTTTTACAAATTACAGCTGGATGGAGCTCTGGAGACCTCCCCCCAGCTGCAAAGCCCCCAGTGGCTGTGCTGGCCGGGACAGAAGGAGGCCAGAGCTGACAGACGGCTCTCCACCTCGAAGCTGCCCACCCTTTCCCAGTCGGAGCTCCCCTATAATTTTCATATATAATTGATGGCTCCTTAATTGGGGATTCTAAAAGCCCTGTGGCAGAGCCCAGCCCCGGCCCCTCATGAATCATGTTCACCGGGATTAAAATTAGAGGCCAGAAAGCTCTCTGACTCAAATAGAAATCGGAAAAAGGGGTGTGCTCAGTGCTGGGAATGGGGCCCGAGCGGGTGCCCGGGGCTGGAGAAAAGAATGGCATGAGGTCTGGGCACGAGGAAGGAGGGCCTGGGTTTCCAGCAGGAGCACAAAGGACCTGGTTCCATGCCAGGCCCACATCATCTTCAGTCTGGAAAGCTCTCTGAGGTTCCCTCACTGGAGGAGTCCAGGATTCTGTGGCCACCCTCTTGAAGAAAACCAGGCCCCAAGAGAGGAAGGGGCTTGCCTAAACTACAGAGTGAAACTTCTGTGGCCTGATGGCCTTCCAGATCACTTCCTGTTCTGTTAAGGCCTCTGGGTGTGGAAGGGCAGAGGTGAGCGAGGAGACCCGAGGCTCCAAAGGCCTTCCCCGTTGCCCAGGCCTGGACGGAGAAGTTTCCCTCTCTGGCCCCAGACACCAGCATCAGCCAAGCTCATAATGAAAGACTTCCTGACAAAGGCTTAGTTCCTAATTAGCCACTGTTCCAGATAATCTGTTAAAAAGTCCCAGTTCCTGGAGGGAATGGCCCTTTTACCAATGAGCCTAGCTGCCAAGCTGCTGGCAAAACACTCTCCACCAGCCTGCGCCCTGGTCTTGCCTGGGCAGGAAGCCCCGGGTCTGGCTGCAGCCTGTGGGGGGAGGGCCCTCAGCAAGCCCCGCCCTAAAGGCACCTGTCCCCTAGAGCACCCTATAGCTCCTGCCAAATGGCATCAGGGTGTCTAAAATGATACCATCAATCGTTCTTTCCTGCAGGTGAAGCAGGGGTTCCTCCCTTCAGGACTTCTAAGGAGCCGTTATTGAGCATTTTCTCTTGCCAGGCGCTTTACATGAATTAGCTCCTTTCATCCTCACAGCAGGCTTGTGCACCGAGGCACTTGCCTAAGAGCCCCAGCTGGGAAGGTGGTGGCCCGGATTTGGACCCAGTCACCCTGACTTCGGAGCCCACACTCTCAACAGTTCCGCCACAACTGTAAAATGCACCAGGACATTGACACTGAAGAGTAAATAGGTTTCTCAGCCGCCAAAAGATCCGGACTAGAACCTCAGGGTTTAGCAACCCCCAGAGTTAGAAAGCAAACTCTCTTCAAGTGAAATCTTGGGCTCCTGTCTACCGTATTACACGGAACTAACAAAACGTCTCTGGCTGAGCAGGGGAAGGGGAGGCAGGAGCCACGCACAAATTCACATCAAACCCTGAAGTTCGAAAAGCCCACTCGGACAGAGGCCTGGCCAGATGGGAGGACTCAGAAGACCACCTCACACCTCAGCTCCACCACTCTCTGGCTGAGTCACTGGGCGAAACGGGGACCCCTCTGTGCCTCTGCCCCCTCATCTGGGGTGTGCTGAGGGCCAAGGGGGATAACGGGGTGCTGCTGATGTAGAAACCGCACAGGCCACAGGAATGTCATTCGACCTCCTACTGAGGGAGCAGCAGGACAGGGGGCAGACCCTCCACCCAGCTTTGTCTAACAGTATTGCATAATAATATTTACAAGTATTGAGCACAGCCAGGGACTGTGATGAGCAATTCAGTCATTACGTCCACACCACAACCCAACCAGCAGGCATCAGGATCCCATTTACTGATGGAAAAAACTAAAACTCAGAGACTTTCAGGGAAGTGACAGAATCAGGATTTTAAGGGACACGGTGACAGTACCTTGCTGTGCCAAAGCAGGTTCTAAAGCCCTAACCCTGAGACAGTGAGCAGTGCCCATGACCCATCTAGTCCCCAAAGGCAGGTTTTCGTCCCAGACTGCCTGCTCCCACTGATGGCAAGTGAGGGCCCTGAAAATTCAGCTGCGTGACAAGAGCAAAGGCCATTAAAGGTTGCCCACGGGACCCGAGGCTCAAGAGGGACCTTTCTTTGCAGAGGCAGACTCCTCTCTGCAAAAATGAGTCCAGGGGGACCTGGGTGACTCATTCAGTTAAGTGTCCAACTTTGGCTCAGGTCATGATCTCATGGTTCATGAGTTCGAGCCCCACATTGGGCTCTCTGCTGTCAGTGCAGAGCCTGCTTTGGATCCTCTGTCTCCCTCTCTCTCTGCCCCTCCCTTACTTGCACTAAAAAATAAATAAAAACATTAAAACAAAACAAAAACAAAGCAAAAAACGGGAGAGTCTAGAAAGCCAACCCCATGCTTGCCTTGGAGTCCAGCTCCTAGAGAGGCTTGTCTCCTGCTTTAGGGCTTAGCAGTAATAATGACCATTCATTACTTTAAATCTTTTGATAAAGGTCTATGTCATGTGACTGGGACCAGGTCCCACGCTGGTCATCAGACATCCCAAATTGGGCTCACAGCATGGTGGCAAAGGGTCATTTCATTTCACATTTAAACTCTTGACCATCGGACAAACTGGATCCCCACTGCCCTTGCCCACTCCCGTCTCATCCCTGTACTCCACAAGACTGAAAACTGTCTTCCTGTCTCTGTCCTTTCCCCCACAATCTGCTCTGCACACAGTGGCCAGAGCTGTCTTTCTGAAACATAAATGGGGCTGCATCACTATCCTGCTCAAAACCCTCAAAGAGCTTCCCCTCACACTCAGAGCAGTGTCTGAACTCCTACATGGCCTATAAAGCCCTATAGGACTTGCCCCTGTAGACCTCTGCAACCATACCGCCCACTGTCTTCATTGTTCACAGCACTCAAACTATACTGGCCTTCTTTTTGTCCTTTGAGTGCAGTGAGTTTGTTCCTACCTCAGGGCCTTTGCACCTGCTGTACCCCCTACCTAGAACACTCCCTCCCAGACTTATGCATGGCAACACTTAGCACTCGATTCAAGTCAGCAGAAAGGACTCCCTTGGCCCCCTAACAAAAGCAGTCCCCTCCTCCCTGGTCACTCTCTCATTATGCTGTTTTATCTTTTTCACAGCACTTATCAATCAATACCTGAAATTGTCCAGTTTCTTTGCTGATGACACTAAGCCTCTCCAGAGTAAGGACTCTCTCTGCCTGTCTTCTTCTCCACCATGTGCCTGGACCAGTGTGTGGCATATAGTAGGTGCTCAATCAATAAATGGTTTTTCACTGACTGCTGACTCTTTGGAAACCGATCAGACCGTGTACTCCCAACAGGGTTCCCAATGGGGCACTGCCCTCCCTTCCTCAGCTCATCTCTCACCTCTCTCTAACACAGCCTGGACCACAGCCAGACCGAGGCTAGTTCACAAACACACGGGACATTCCCACCACCAGGCTTTGCTAAAGGCAAACCCCCTTCCTGGAATGCTCTTTCTTCTTTCCACTATCTTTCAGTCCCAGGCCTGGTGCCACCTCCCCCTAGAAGCCTTCCCAGCCCTCCTGGATCTCTCCCTGCTGTGAAGCACTGAGAACTCACGCCCAAACTACTTGGGTGGATCCTGGCCTAGTTGTGGTCTGGAACTTGGGGCCTCTGAGAGGATCTGCTCCAATGCTCCCATCGAGATGAAGAACACAAGGCTTTTAAGTCCTTCCACGTCTGTCTGGTCTCCCCAGCTCCGTAAACGGTCTCTGAGGGCAGGAACCTCACAGCTACTGCTTTGCACCCTGGATGATATCACAGTCCCTTACTCGAGTCATTTCCCTTCTCTTGGCCTCCCCACTGCTATCTATAGAATGGGTTACCTGAGATAAAGCACCTAAACTGCCTGGTACATTGCCTGACACCCAGAGCCCATCAGTGATACTATAACAAGAGCTACCTTTGACCAAGGGCTCATGTGACTCCTCCAGCTTACTTTATGTTCTCTCTAATCCTTAGATAATCCAACGAGTAAATTGTCCATCTCACAGTTAAGAAAACTGAGGCCCAAAGAGAATAAGCGTCTAGGACAAGGCCACACAGCTCTAAGTACCAAGGTCCTGACACAAACCCAAGAACTGCCCATGACACCATCTTCCTCTGTGGTTCCGCAGGGACAGAGCCCTGGTTTCCTAGCCACGTCACCTGGGCGAAGTTCTGTCACCTCTTTGAAGTCTGGAGATAATCTGTACCTGCCTGCAGAGTCATTATAAGGATTAAGGACAAGTATAAGATGTGATGCTGGGCACACGCCAGGCACTTCTTAAAGGAGGCCTGCTGTGACATAGCAGATTTTCCATACATCTTGGCTGATTCTTTGAGTACTTTAAACAATCAGAGTTGTTGGGGTGCAATCTTGGCTGCTGGGATAGGGGTGCCTGGGGAGCTCAGAGAGAGCCAAAGGTGGACCAGAGTTGCATAAAGGCATGGGCGTGGCTGGAGGATTTCCTTTGGAGGAACAGCAGGAGGGTGGGAAGTACGCCAGACTGGGGGTGGGGGTGGGTGGGGAGGGTGCTCTGAATGTCTGGATGCAAGAGGAGGGACGGAGCTATGGAAGAAGGCGGGTAACATGCTGTGAGGTAGGGTGGGAAAAGCTTGGAGTCAAACAGCTTGGCTTTTGTTCTCCTGTCAATAATACGTTATTTAAAATTATTATTATTTTTTGGGAGAGAGTGCTCCCCAAGCAGGGGAGGGGAGAGGGAGAAGGAGAGAGACTTATTAAACAGGCTCTGCGCCCAGCCCAGAGCCCAACGTGGGGCTGGATCTCATGACCACGAGATTATGACCTGAGCCAAAACCAAGAGTTGGACGCTTAACTGGCTGAGCCACCCAGGCGCCCCTAATTTTTTTTTTAAGTTTTTAAATTAATGTATTTATTTTGAGAGAGAGAGAGAGAGAGAGAGAAAGCGAGCCGAGGAGGGACAGAGACAGGTGGACAGAGGATCCCAAGCAGGCTCTGTGCTGACAGCAGAGAGCCCGATGTGGGGCTCGAACTCACGAACCATGAGATCATGGCTTGAGCCAAAGCCAGATGCTTAACTGACTGAGCCACCCAGGTGCCCGTGAAATTATTTTTTTTTGAGTGCGTTTCATCCATCCCAGGAGTGGAGGTTACATTTGAGAAGCCCTAACTAGGAGGCCTCACCTCAGATACAGGATCTCCCAGGCACCAGAGGACCCTATTAACAAAGGGAAGTTGGCAGTCATTTTTCAGAGCCAACGGGAAGGTGTGGAGAGACACATGAATGGTTTGCAGTGCTGCACAAGCGCTCACAAGCGCTTGTAGGAACACGGCAGGGACCTCACGCCTTGGGGGTGGGCCTGGGCTTCTGACACCCTCCGGGCTCGCCTGCCAGCGGAGGCTGCCCGACCCTCACCAGTGCTGGAGCGTCGTCTCTCCGCCTGCCTCCAGTGAACCTTTCAGGCAAAAGCAGGTCCTGGAACCTCACTGAGCTTATAAGGACAAGCAGGTGAACAGGGGGCCGCATGCTAATATTAGATTAGAGTGTCACGTAACCATTAGACTATATGAAATTGCCAACTTTTTTTTTTTTCTTTTCAGATTTTCAAACTGCAAATCCATATGGTTCCCCTTAGCATGCTGGTGCATGTGGCAGAAATCAGCCCGAGTCCTGCTTTCATGGTTGCGTAGGCTCCGGTGTCGAGGTTGTGTGGAAGCAGAGCTGTGCCTGCACCCACCTCTGACTGTGGGAGGCTGCTGGCACCTGCCCCAAAGGCCTGACAGCTGTGGACAGATACCCGGGGTTAGGTGGCTTCACAGCACATTTGAATCCCAAGCCTGCACCGATTAACAGAGTGGCCTTGCACGAGTCACTTCGACTTTTCCAGCCTCAGTTTCCCATCAGGGACGTGGGCCGATAGGATCTCCTCACGGGTGGTTGCAGCATTAGAGGTGAGCCAGCAGAGCACACGGCAGGGGCTCCCTCAGTGGCAGTTCCTCTCTTACAGCCATTTTTTAGGGTAGTCCGAGTGGGAGAGGCTCTGACTCCAGGCTAAGAAGTTGATGATGCTTTGGGGCACCTGGGTGGCTCAGTTGGTGAAGTCAAAATCCGACTCTTGATTTCAGCTCAGGTCATGATCTCACAGTTCGTGAGTTTGAGCCCCTCATCGGGCTCTGTGCTGACAGTACGGAGACTGCTTGGGATTCTCTCTCTCTCTCTCTCTCTCTCTCTCTCTCTCTCTCTCTCTCTCTCCTCCTCTCTCCCTGCCATTCTCTCTCTCTCTTCCCCTCCCTCTCCCTCTCTCCCCTCTTCTCTCCCTGCCCCTCCCTGGCACTCTCTCTCTCTCTCTCTCTCAAAATAAATACATAAACTTAAAAAAAAAAAAAACCCACTATGTTAAAAAAAAAAAGGCTGATGTTTTGTTTCAGAGGCTTGGGAAACAGGTGAATTCCTGAACCGTGATTTTAAGAGCCATTGGAACCAGGAAAAAAAGCCCCTTTCTGTTCAGAAGGAGCTAAAGGGGAGAGAAAAAGTGCTGGCTGCCAGGGGTGAGCAAGGGGATGACCTTCAAGGCCAGAGCCAGAGAAGATGATGGGGCTGTGCAAGGGGGCAGGAGCCAGACAGGCCACCACTTAGAGAATCAGGGTTTTGTGGGCAGACTAAGAGGAGACACCCCCGGACAAACACCAAGGGAACAAAGGCACCAGCGGGGCAAGGAGTTGCCAGTGTAGGATGCTGCAATGCTGTCTGGGCTCGACACCATGATGAAGGCCCCCCTGGGTCCACCCTTTCCTGGAAGAGCCCCTCCTGATGAAGGACCCTTCCCATACAAGGTTGACATGTTTCCTTATAAGCCCTTCTCTTCCTGGAAGCCCTCACTCCTTGGAGCCAACTGGGTCCTGGGGTTCTAGGCTGAGGAGGGGACTTAGTCCACAGGGTCTCCAAATATAGCTGTTTCCACTGACAGAGCGCCTGGGCGCTCAAGTTGGGCAATGGCACACTGCAGTTGATATTTCGAGGCATCTGCACAAGTGTGATGTTAGCTGGTCCTTCGAAGAAAGACTCCTGGCCCCATTTGACAGATGAGTAAGCTGAGACTAAGAAGATAAAGATCTCGCCCAGGTCACATAGTCAGAAATCTCAGAGTGGAGATGGGAATGCAGGGTTCCAGACGTCAAGTTCAGAGCCTCGTCTGACTAGGCACTGGACTGTTATTCACGAAGCACTTAGAAAACAGATCTAGAAACATGGGATGGATTATAACCAGATTATGCAGATCCTTGGTGGCTGAACAGCCTACCTCAAAAAGCAACTAGAGAAACGAGGTCAATCTGGGAAAAGGTCTCCAGGGGAGGACCACAACGCTCTATCCCATTCAACCCCGTATCATTCGTGTGGACAGCAACGGCAGCCAACCCAGGACCTTGATCTTGACCAAATCAAGATGCTGAATGCACGATCGTAATTCAACATGATCTTCACAGCCATACAACAGACTGAACCTATCAAATGACAAATCTACTGAATAAATGAAGATAAATGTAAACTCTCACACTGAGGTTCAAAAATTCAATCGCGAAGTCTGAGCTGGGGGAATCCTGTCTGGAGAGCAGTTCGTGTGAAAAAGACACAGAAGCCCCACACTCAGGGTGAAATAAGTCAGAAACACCTGCCAGAAAGGCCGGTGAAATACTAGACAGCACGACAGATGTACGACCCTCAGAAACAGACACAGAATCAGGGACCTGAGGCAGGAGCATGACCGTCTAGTTCAAGCCCCAGTGAGGAGGGAGCACACCCATGATGCTCTGGACTAGATAAGTTAAGTGGGTGCAGCAGGACACCCACTCTGGGAAGAACACTGATGAATGGACACGTGTTCCAGGGAGTGTGGCCAGACTGGAAAAGGGACACGAGACAGTGATAGAAAGAGGAAGTACGGATAGAAATGGTCACATTCTAAATCTGCCCAAAATATTGAGCTGTCCTCAAATACTGAGAGAAAGAGCACGTGGAAGAGAAAATCAACTTATTGTGTGCATCTAAGGAGGGTCGAATTTGGGATGAGTGGAATTCTGCCCTTTATATATAACTATTATAGTTTTTACAACGTCATGTTCTAGAAGTTACTTTCACATTTAACCTCTGTGCTTCAGTTTCCTCCTCTGTGAAATGGGCCAATAGTAATAATAGTAATAATACCTTCTGCAGGGGGTTGTTGTGAGGATTTAGTTGCTAAATACTTAGAACTGTGCCCCGTGCAGCACTGTTATAGATGTGTTTGCTGTTAACATTCTTATTGCTATTACTGTCATTATTGCTATACCTTCCTGAATCGAAAATGGGCTTCTAGGGGTGCCTGGGTGGCTCAGTCCGTTGAGCGACCGACTTCGGCTCAGGTCATGATCTCACGGTTTGTGAGTTTGAGCCCCATGTCAGGGGTCTGTGCTGACACCTCGGAGCCTGGAGCCTGCTCCGGATTCTGTGTCTCCCTCTCTCTCTGCCCCTCCCCCACTCATGCTCTGTCTCTCTCTGTCTCAGAAATAAACATTAAAAAAAAAATTAAGAGGGGCGCCTGGGTGGCTCATTCAGTTGAGCACCTGACTTCAGCTCAGGTCATGATCTCACGGTTTGTGGGTTCAAGCCCCACGTTGGGCTCTGTGCTGACCACTCAGAGCCTGGAGCCTGCTTCGGTTCTGTGTCTCCCTCTCTCTGTCCCTCCCCCGCTAGTGTTCTGCCTCTCTCTGTCTCTCAAAACTGAATAAAAAACGTTAAAAAAAAATTTAAAAAAAAAGCAATTAAGAGGGGCGCCTGGGTGGCTCAGTCGGTTAAGCATCCAACTTTGGCTCAGGTCATGATCTCACCATCCGTGAGTTCGAGCCCTGTGTCGGGCTCTGTGCTGACAGCTCAGAGCCTGGAGCCTGCTTCAGATTCTGTGTCTCCCTCTCTCTCTGACCCTCCCCCATTCATGCTCTGTCTCTCTCTGTCTCAAAAATAAATAAACATTTAAAAAAAATTAAGAAAATGAGCTTCTCTGGTTGTAGACAGAGTTGTCTCATGCCCCTTTGTGTCCCCAGCAATCTACCCTGGCACACAGTAGGTATCCACACATGCTTGTTGACATTTAGAGATGAACTGTCATTCCCAGCCAGTGTGAAATGTTCCAGGAACTGAGGTTGCTCAAAAATAGCGCTCTGGCAGGGATGTGTGGGTGTGGCCGCCAGAGCTCATGCCCCACAGGCGGTGTGGTTCCATCAGCAGGACACCCTAAGATTCTATAATACCATCTCCTCCTCTCCAAGGGGCCCTTGGCCAGGACAGCTGCCTGGCAAGTGAGGGGCAGGGATCACCTGATCACACACGTTTTAAATGGGGAACTAAGAGGCGCTCCCTATGACGTCCCTCCTCCCGGTGAGAATGTTTCTGGGACCCTTCCTACCTGGTCATCCTGCCTTCCCTGGGACAGCCAGAAGGCCCTGGCAAACTCTGATGCAAGTAGTGCTCAATTTCCTCAGCTAAAATTACATCTGGAGTCAATTTTCATAAAATGCATTGACAGATTTAGGTTCTGGAAGATGGAGCTTTCTCAGAAGGCATTAAAATGACCCAAACGGTTAGAATCAGCTGAAACCCGGCAGCCAGGGGCTGAGAGAACAGCTTTCATCCTTCCGCAGCCTTGTGGGAACCCGGGGTCTGGACCCTGCCTGGAGAGACTGCTGTGCCTGCGCTTGACTCCTCTTGGTCACTGGATGATTACCTCCCGGCCAAGGTTCCACTAACAGACGTTTTGCAATGAACTAACAGGTGGGAATCGGTTCCTGTTTATGAACAAAAGCAGTCTGCCATCCCGGGGGCAGCTTCAGAGATGGATCTGGATGTTTCTTTAAATTTCCCATTCCTGATACTTTCCTCTGTGGGTCACAGAGAGAATTAGGCAAAGAAATAGGGCCTCAGTATGTCTGAGTGCGTCTCCCCTTCTCCAGCAATAGCTTGAAGCCTGTGTCCTAGGGGTACCCAGCTGGCTGAACTCTGCCGCCATCACCCCTGAAGGCTGGGTATGGTGTTGATTGTCCACGGGGCGGCCTCCTTGATCTCTAGGGACCCTCCTGCTCTGGCATTCTGACCCCGTGACCCCAGCTGTCCCCAGCCTGACCGCCATGAGCTCCCTGAGTTGCCTCTTCCTGTACTTTGCCAGCCTCGCTCATCTGCTCGCTGTCCATTCTGGACTGTCTCCCTTTGCCCCTCTGGATCCACTCTCTTGGCCACCCTGCTCTGTGCCCGGGAGGCAGACCTGTGTGGACTGCGTCAACAGTCCCCTACCCTAGGTCTTCCAGTGGGGTGATACCGGGGGCCGGGGCGGGGAGGCACTGGCAGGAGAGCAGAGGGTGGAAAGAGAGTGAGGTTACCCAGGGCCCCCGCTCCTCCTAGGAAGTCCCCCTGGGGTTCTGCGTCCCCTTACCTCCTCAGGCCTTTAGTAGTAACAGCTTTCTGCTGTTGCCAGCCTCATGATTCGTCACCCCTCGCTGGTTTCCCTAAACCCTGAGGACTCCTTTATAAACAGCCCCTTATTAGCTCCTCCAGCTGCCCAGGACCTGGACTGACCTGCTCATTCCGGCCTCCCGCTGTGCCTTCCCTTCTACCGCCATCTTTGCTGCTGGGCCCTTGTGCCGTGTCCCCCAGCTTCCGTGAAACCCTGCTCCTCCAGGTGGGTGCTCCCACTGCACTGGGGCCTAGCACCCTGCCTCCACCACCTGAGGCCAGGCCTGCCCCTCTCTATAGAATGAGGGGGTGGAGCGGATGATCTGGAAGTTCCTTCTGACCCATGTTCTCCTCTGCTCTACGGCATGCACCCCTTAGCCCGATGGCTTGTGTTTAGTCACACTGGATTTTTAAAAGTCCAATGAGGGGCGCCTGGGTGGCTCAGTCGGTTAAGTGTCTGACTTCAGCTCAGGTCACAATCTCACGGTCCGTGAGTTCGAGCCCCGCGTCGGGCTCTGTGCTGATGGCTCAGAGCCTGGAGCCTGTTTCAGATTCTGTGTCTCCCTCTCTCTCTCTGACCCTCCCCCGTTCATTCTCTGTCTCTCTCTGTCTCAAAAGTAAATAAACGTTAAAAAAAAAAAAAAATTAAAAAAAAAAAAAAGTCCAATGAGCTAGCAAAGTGCTTTAGCTAGGGGAATCTGGGTGGCTCAGCCGGTTGGGCGTCCGACTTCGGCTCAGGTCATGATCTCGCGGTTCGTGGGTTCGAGCCCCACATCAGGCTCTGTGCTGACAGCTCAGCGCTTGGAGTCCGCTTCCGATTCTGTGTCTCCCTCGCTCTCTGCCCCTCCCCCGCTCACACTCTCTCAAAAATAAACAAACATTTAAATAATTTTTTTAAATAAATGAAAGTCCAATGAGCCATCAAAGTGCTTTCGCTAGGGGCGCCTGGGTGGCTCAGTCAGTTGAGCATCCAACTTCCGCCCAGGTCATGATCTCGCAGTTCATGAGTTTGAGCCCTGCATCCGGCTCTGTGCTATCAGCACGGAGCCCACTTCGGATCTTCTGTCCATCTCTCTCTCTCTGCCCCTTCCCCGTTTGTGCTGTCTCTCTCAAAAAATAAATAAATCTTTAAAAAATAAAAAAAGTGCTGTAGCTAAACATGGTCTGGCTGTAACTCTCTCTGTCCTCTGAACTCCCACTTTATTCCCACTGATACTTTTTTCTGTCACCGTTTCCTCTGTTAGGATTATTCACACATGTGAATCTCCCCTTCCAGGCTGCAAACTCCATAGTTCCAGCTTTTGGTGAGGCTCTATTTTTTTGACCATCTCCCTCTTTTCCCACTGCACCTGATAGGTTGCCTGGGACACATGAATGCTTACCGTTGCAAATATTAACCGACGGGGGAGGGACCGGGTGGCCCTGACCACTCTGGATGATGCCATACAAGGGTATTTACTGAACAATGACTACCCACCAGGCACATTACATCCCCATCTTGTTTCACCCGCTCTCACCACAGGCTTACCAGGTAGGTGTTATCCCCATATTACAGATGTAGAAACTGAGGCACAGAAAGGGTAAGCAACTTGCTCCAGATCCCGCCTCCAGAAAGGGCTGGAGCCAGGAACAAAGCACAGGGGTACCTGACACCAAGGCCTCCCACCTTTCCTCTGCTCCACCTGAGGGTGAGGGGATAACGATACAAGGTGGACAGTCAGGGACCCTGACCCAAATGGAGACACGTCTCAATTACTGAATGTAATTAATCGCTAGCAGAGCAGTGCCCTTAGGAAGAGGCCCGTCCAGACTTTTCCTGAATGAATCACTACGACATTAACACATTGCTGCTTTCTGTGAAGCTCGGCCAAAAGGCCTCAAAAGTAATTAGTTCACTTAAGTAGGCTAAACGTTCCCCCAGCAATCTGGTTTACACTGTAATTGGCTTAGGGTCTCAGAGAGGGCGAAAAAGGTACAGTTTAGCCCAGCCCCTGTGGAAATACTTCCCACACATTTTATGGATAAAATTCACCCCCTTCGGCCACGTGCTCCTGCCCCACACGGGGGCAGGGGTAGGAAGCAGGGCAGGTGACGCTCTGGCCAACCCGACAAGGAAGGAGGTTTGTTAATCAAGTCTGAGTTACTGAGGCTTTTACTGGCTATTCTCATTCTGGCCCTGTCGTCCAGGAGGGACTCCCCAGGTTCTTGGCAGAGCTTGGAAGGCAGACTAAAGAGTTGGGACTTGATTCAAAGCAGAGAAGAGTCACTGAAGGTTTCCAAGCAAGGGAATCACCTAACCGAAAGATCACATTGGTCAGAAACCAAGGGAAGGCTGGTGTAGATGAGACATGGCGCCAGCTGCTATATCCACGTCTTAGGCCACCACACAAGATCTTTCTTTCTTATTGGGCCTGGATTCCCTCTGTCTCCCCCGCAGACTGGGGCTCCCTGGGGACAGGGCTGTGTCTCCCCCTCAGACTGGGGCTCCCTGGGGGCAGGGCTGTGTCTTCCCCTCAGACTGGGGCTCCCTGGGGGCAGGGCTGTGTCTCCCCCTCAGACTGGGGCTCCCTGAGGGCAGGGCTGTGTCTCCCTCTCAGACTGGGGCTGCTTGGGGGCAGGTCTGTGTCTCCCTCTCAGACTGGGGCTACTTGGGGGCAGGTCTGTGTCTCCCTCTCAGACTGGGGCTCCCTGGGGGCAGGGCTGTGTCTCCCCCTCAGACTGGGGCTGCTTGGGGGCAGGTCTGTGTCTCCCCCCTCACACTGGACTCCCTGAGGGCAGGGCTGTGTCTCCTCCTTCAGAATGGGGTTTGCTGAGTCAGGGCTGTGTCTCCCCCGTCAGACTGGGGCTCCCTGGGGGCAGGGCTGTGTCTCCCTCTCAGACTGGGGCTGCTTGGGGGCAGGTCTGTGTCTCCCCCCTCACACTGGACTCCCTGAGGGCAGGGCTGTGTCTCCTCCTTCAGAATGGGGTTTGCTGAGTCAGGGCTGTGTCTCCCCCCTCAGACTGGGGCTCCTTGAGGGCAGGGCTGTCTCTCCCTCAGACTGGCACACAGAGGGCAGGAACTTTTCCCTCCACCATGTTTCTTCTTGCCATAGCAGGGACAAAACTCCATGCTCTTCAAGCCTTGCTATCCTTCCCAGGGGCTCAGATGCTGCGCTCCCAAACACAACGGGTGGGATGTCTCCAGAGTTAGACAAACAGACACATAATGAGGGCCAGGCCATGTTTCCAGGGTGGGCAAGGGGCCACCTACCTCCCGCCACTGCTTGTTCTCCATCCCTTGAGTATACATGACACATACTGTGGGGAAAGGAGAAAAACAGGGTTAAGACCCCAGGCCAAGAGGAAGGTGGGGGCCCCGGATGGGGACAGCTCTGGAGGGGGAGGCATCTCAGGAGACTCTGACCTGGGTCGCACCGTTTACGTCTGGAGCCGGGGTGGGGGCGGTCAGCTTGGAGAAGGGGCCTAGAACATAAGCGTGTCTGGGAGAGGCACCCTTTTGGGGGAGGTTAGGCCAGAACGTGATGGAGGGCACATGGAGGACTGAGTCGCAGAGACGGGAGAGGACATCTGCATCCTTTCAGACCCCAAGGCAGTCTCATGAGGCCCTGTACCATCACCAGCTCCACCTCACTGATGGGCACACTGCGGCTCAGAGGCGGCCAATGACCTGTCTGAGATCATACAGTTGACTGGCATTGCTCAGGGCTAGCTCCCTGGACTGCAAAATCAGCACTCATCCCCGCCCCTCCCCGCCCCAGACCACAGCCAGTTGGGGCTCTAAAATGTACCGGTTTCCCTGGGACCAAGAACTCCTGGCCTCAGACACCCCGATCCCTGCCAACCCCCTTGGTTGTGTTGAATCTTCACCAGTTCCTGCAGGCTGGGAAGGGTCAGACTCTCCAGTTCTCCTCCAGACAGTATCAGTAAAACACTAAACAGCCTGGATGCACCCGGAGTGGTGCCTGGCACATAGCACGCAGGAAGGGCTCCAGGGTCGGCCGCCGCAATCGGTCGGAATGTCGTTGCTGTTGTTGTTACTGTTATTATTGTCAGAGCAGGACTTACGTGGGTCGGACTTGGAAAACATGTCTTTGTCCAAAAGGTTCCTGAAAGAGTGGGGAGAGAAGAAAAGTTAGCACAGCCAGAGAGGAGGCTCTCAGGGGATTCAGGCCGATGTGAGACGCAGAGGCTGCCTCAGGCCCGCTGCAGGCAAAACCGGAAGAGAAGACGGCTCCTTCGGGACAAGATCATTAGGTGCTCATTAAAACCGGCATAGGGCGGGCGGGCCCTGGAGGTCCCTCAGCTCAGCCTCCTAAGGAGCGGGGCTCCCCACCTCCCACCCCAACCAGCCACACACGCTCTGGGTACCCTGGATCCCGCAGGACCTCACTCTTGAGCCAAACCTCACTCTGCCCAATGTCTTAGCCTGTTCCAGGAATTCTCCTGTCACCTACCTCAAATAAATAAATAAAGTAAAATCCAGCAAACAAAACTTAGCCACCTTGTGTCCCATTCTCTGAGGGCTCTAGTTACAGCCAGTTTATTCAACCCTCCCATCTATGCCGATAGATTAATGATACTTGGAGCCATGGGAAACAGACTCATTTGAACAGGGTCCCCGGAAGCTAACACATGGCCCTGATAATCAGACTTGAAGGCACTACAGCAGGACGATGGACACATCTGGGGACCGAGAGGTCCTGAACGGGTGGCAAGCCCCTCCTGCCCCGCTTCCGTGCTATCACACGCTCTTGAACCCCAGTGATGGATGCTAAGTGTCCTGTAAATTCGCTCCCAATTCACACGCTGCCCTGCGAGGTCAGTACCGGGTAGGCATCATCCCATCGGACAGATGCGGAAGCGGAGGCATAGAAGGATCAGGCAAGGGTATGTCCTGAACATCTGTGTCCCTCATTCCATAGTGACCTGCTGCTGTCAGGAAGCAACACAGCCCACTGGAAACTCAGTTTCTGGCTGGGACGTGACTCGGCTTCTCTGAGCCTCTGTTTCCTCACCTGTACAATGGAGACAATAGAACCAGTCCTGAAGATTGCAGATGCCTTACCCTATCTATCTCCTCAGCCCTTCTAGCTCCTGTACACACCCACGGTTTCCTCCGGCATCTGCTTCTCTCCCAAGGGCCTTCTCTGGCAAGCCAGCTGCAAATTACCAGGAAGTGTATGCTCCCCAGGTCAGCCCTCAACCAATGATGGGCAGGACTTGGGGGTAAATACCCAGTTCTTCATTGCTCTCCCCACCCCCCAATGCCAGGCAGATCCCAGGCGTGCTCCCAAGTCTCCAGTGGGACCGAGTCCCAGAAGCCCAGTGGGCGACCCCCTCATCAAAGACCTTGTTGACTCGTGTAAGGGCTCCCACCCCCACCCCTGGAAGACTTCTGTGAGCCCTCCTGCCTCTGCAAGCTACTGTTCCTTCCTACACTACCCTAAAGTAAGCCTGCCCGGGGCGCCTGGGTGGCTCAGTCGGTTGAACGTCCGACTTCAGCTCAGGTCATGATCTCGTGATTCCTGAGTCCAAGCCCCACATCGGCCTCGTTGCTGTCAGCGCAGAGCCTGCCTCAGATCTTCTGTCCCCCTCTCGCCACCCCTCCCCCACTTGCGCCGTCTTGACGATAAATAAAACATTATAAAATAAATAAAGTAAACTCTGGCCTTGCCAGCCATCTTAGCCTTGTCCCACCTCCCTTCCAGATGTCCCCAGGGGTCTTCTCACCCTGTCCCTCCACTCCTTCCATGAACTCCTTTCTCAGAAAGGAGAAACAATAGACACCGGTCCGTGTGGCTTCCTGACCCCCAACTCCAACTGTCAGAATATGGAGCCCTCTGGGTCATCTGTTCCGTCTTCTCCTAGGAGGGGAGAATGAAACCCAAGGAGCTGCAGGGAATAGGCAGTGGTAGAGCCAGAAAGATCTAGAAGAAGGCCTTACCTTGGGTCACTGTCACTAAAGCCATCAGGAGTGACAGTCTATCTGGGCAATTTGACCCCATAGTCAATGCCAAAGGTGGGAGGTGGGAGCCAAAGACGAGCTGATGAATGGACAGATGCAGTGGCAACCAGGTGCCAGCACATGGCACCCCTGCTGCTGGGGAGGCCCCAGATCACGCTCATGAATCCCCAAGACTCCCAGAGATGCCCTTGAGAGAGGGATCCCCAGATCCCCACCCTCTGTTCCAGCCTTCATTCAGGGGCCTCTTCCCTAAAGGCCGCCACCCACACCCACACCCCCTCTGCTGGTCTCCACCACTCCTGCACCAGATCTGCTTGGGGACAGCTGTCACTTTGGACATCATCTGATAAACCTCCCAGCCCACCGCAGTGAGCACCAGATGAAATGATGAAAGGCAGCCCTGAAGGGGGCAGGGGGAGTACAGGTAAGACATCACTTTTAAGTACATGCATCCACACCAACGTGGGCTGACCACCTCCTCCTGCAGTGTGCTAGGTTTGGGGGCAGAAGGGTCTATCTTGATTTCAGCAAAGGGCAAAATGCCTTCACACCAAAGATGAGACTCTACAGTGGGCAGAACATGAGGCGTGGTGAGGAGTAATAAAGAGGGTTGGGCGGGGGGGGGGGGGGGCAGGACATTATTAAAGAGAGTGCTGGAATTTATCTTTGAATTCCATAATGAAATTCTATAATTGCACAAAACCTTAGAATGTTCAAGCTAGAAGGGACCTGAGGTCACCTTTTCCAATTCCTTTATAAATCAGGAATATGAGACTCTGAGAAAGGACATCTCATTTCTCTAAGGTCTGGGTCTCCTCCAAGCTTGGGTCTGGAACTCAGGTTTTGTCACATCTAGGCTAGTGAGATGCTGGATTTCAGCGTGTGTGTGTGTGTGTGTGTGTGTGTGTGTGTGTGCATGTGTGTGTGACAGAGACAGACAGAGATGGAGAGACAGAGAGAGACAAAAAGATACAGAGAGATAGAGACAGAAAAGGAAGGACACAGAGACAGAGACAGAGGTGGTTCTGCCCATGTTCCCACCTAGACTGAGAAATAGAACCAGTGATGTAGCTTCAGTGGCTCCCTGCCCTGTAACCTCTGGACTCTCACGGAGCCCTGGGGCTTGGGTTAGCCTGACCCGGACACCCGAGGATGACGAAACCCTTGTCCAATTCCTATCCGTCCTTGATTTTGCCTTCCCTGAACAGGCACTGACCAACAACCATCTCCTCTCCCCTCCCCAGAGCTCTCTTGGGCCTGTAGTGTGCAGCCCCTGACTTGTAGGGCCCCATGTCCATACTCAGCACACCCTGGGCTGCAAAATGAGGGACACATCTATCTCCCACACTGGCTGGGTGCTCCTCCATGCTAGGGACCCCACCTCTGCTGCAGGCCAGCCCAGCATGTGACTCAGAGCAGGGTGCTGGCAAATTGGGATGAAGGAAGACCAAGAGGAATGGCCACATGGGTAAGGCTCTTGTCTCCCACCCGCATGGCATCTGCTCAGTCAGGACCAGCCCCTAGACTCTCTTTTAGCTGTACGGCCTAGTGGTTAAGTGCGTGGGCAGCAGGCAGACAAGCGGGGTTCACATTCCAGCTCTGGACAAGTTTCTTGCCTTCCTTGTGTCTCAATGTCCCCACTTATAAAGTAGGGCTAAACTGGTTCCTCCCTCAGGACTGCTCTGGAGCACCTGGGCCTAGTGAGGCTGCTCAGAGGGTCAGTCATCATTGGCTCAGGGCTGAACAGAGCGGCCACTCTCCTGGCGGGTGTTTAGGTTCATTTGGTGAAAAAGAGAGACCCAGGATGGGCGACACGAGCCACCTCCGCCCTCACCTGACCAAGGAAGCCCACCCCCAACACATATACTCCCAGCACCCCATTGTATGTGTTGAATCTCCTACTGGCTAACAGGAACCCCACTCACCCCAGCCTCAGGCCCCTCCTTGGCCTCCCCACCTTCCCTCCCACTCAGCTTAAGGCCCCTCTGCCCCTTTGCCTAAGTCCCTGCACCCTACACCCCTCTCTGATCCCTTACATCATCCACAATTGCCCCTATCTGTGCCTGACCCCAAGGGCCTGTCCTAACAGAAGCCTCAGGGCCCGCTGAGCCTACTCTTATGGCCCTGAAATGGTGGCTTCCCCACACAAGCCATGAGCCTCTCATTTCCTGGGACTCACCCCTGCCCCCTCTTGTAAAAAGGCAGATTCTTGGGCCCTAGGCCCAGAGCCCGGTTTCTGCTGGTCTGGATGGGCTCCTGGAAGTCATGTTTCAACTATCTTCCCCACCACACACACCCACACCCGCACACCATGTTTCTGATGGCAGCACTCCAAACACTGCATGTTGGGACACAGGGGTCTTTAGGGCCTCAGCTTCCCCCACCGCAACCATGTACACAGACACAGCGCTTGAAAGCTGTCACGTGACCCTCACCCTGAGGCATCGAGGACTCGCAGGCTGAGGGACAGTGACTGACTTGCCCACAGACACAGCCGGTGAGAAGCAGTGAGAAGCAGGGTGGAAGGAGACCAGGTCTGGCCTGAAGCAGGGCCCCGACCACAGGGCTCGGCCACACCAGACCATAAGTGCTTTTTCTCCACCTTCTGTCTTGGGAGAGCTCAAAGAGAAATTCTTTCCAACAGGCAAAAGGTGTTTTTTCCCCCAAACAGCATAAAACCCTTCAGCTGCCCGCACAGCAGCCTGGAGCTTAGCTTCTTTTGTTCCTGAAATCAAGGCTGGGGAAGGAGCCCAGGGCCCCTTTCCTCCCTCCTCTCCCCCAAGGAATCGTTTTCGATTCGGTGGCAGCCAGAAAAAACAACTATGCACTGAGTGGTGAGGTCAGAAGTCTCCAAAGCCCCAGCAAAGGGAGAGAGCACTGAAAGGGCGGAAATAGGACCTCTTACCTGGTGCCAAAGACGGGAGCCTGAGGGTACCACCCTCCCATCTGTGAGACTTAAAACAGTAGGGAGTATAGGCTGGGACTCTCCAGTCAGAGAGAGGAGGAGATACAGCCCTGTCCTCAGGGATACCCAGTCTGAGGGGGGAGACACAGCCCTGCCTTCAGGGAGCCCCAGTTTGAGCGGAGGGGAGACATAGTCCTGCCTTCGGGGAGCTCCAATCTGAGGGGGGGAGACACAGCCCTGCCTTTGGGGAGCCCCAGTCTGAGGGGGGAGACATAGTCCTGCCCTCAGAGCTCCCCAGGCTAAGGAGGGGAAATACAACCTGCCCTCAGGAGGTCCCAGTCTGAGGGGAGGGAGACACAGCCTTGTTCTCAGGAACCCCAGTCTGATGGGGAGACATAGCCTTGCCTTAGGGAGTCCAAGTCTGAGGGGAGACACAGCCCTGTCTCAGGGAGCCCCAGTCTGAGGGGGAGACACATTTGCTCTTGAGCTGAGTTGCTGGGTAAACTGACCATCACACATCCCTGGTTGTCTCTAAGCGAAGCCCAAAAATGCTATATAGATGCTCTGAGCAATGACTCCAGCTACGGCGTAGTGGGAAACACATTAAGAGCACTCACCCTCAGCTTTTCCTGGACCAGGGGTCCCCACGGACCCCCTGAAACTGGAAGGAAAACGTGGCATATTGGTACATTTGGATGCATTCTTTTTGGAGAGCTGTCATCAGATTCCCAAAGAGGTTCCTGAGGCTAAAAGAGTTACAAAAACCTGGTTCATCTTTTCCCCAGCAACTCTCCCTAAGCATCCTTCCAACGTCTGGCAAGAGGTGGGGAGCACAGAGAGCAGATGTGGAGCTTCACCACTCAGTCCAAAACTCAGTTCTGCCCTTTACTAGGTAGATGACCTCACAGATGTGCCTCAGTATCCCCATCTGTAAAGTAGGGATAATAAGAGTCCCTCTCTCCTTGGGATTTTCTGAGAATTAACAGAGCTCATAGATGCAAAACAGTTAGAAGAGTGTCTAACGTTGTAGTAAGCTGCAATTCGGTGCCTGGAATTCAATGGGTGCTGGCTAAAGGCCTGTGGAGAATGAAGTAGGATCTCTAGGGACGCCTCATGCTCTGCCCCCCTAAACGGGCTGCAGCAGGACTTTGAGCCCCCGCATGCTCACCACTGCCCAATACGGCTGCACGGCCTTCCTTACGGAGAGCAGACTGGGGACACGTGAGCCACCATCGGGGAGAAACAGGAATCTCGAGAAGATCCAGAGATCCCTGGCCCCGAAGAGCCTGCCAGCAACACCCCATTTCTCTGCAGAGCCATTCGACCCCAAACATCTGGCCCACACCCCAGGCAGGCGAAGAGGGTGGGAGCTGGCAGACATTAATCACAGAGACAGTCTGCTCCGAGTGCTTAACCTGTGACACCCTATTCACCCTACGTATCAAATGCCAGGAAGTGGACGTGGCCTCCTTCTAGAGGCCAGGGTGCTGGGGCTGACAGAGGTGCCCAGTGTCACCCAACTTGCCAGGGAACACGCTGAGCTTGAAGTCTGACGCCCAAACCCAGCTACAGGTGCCACGGGGAGTGTCTGCATTTCCAAACCCAGGGCCACCCCAAACCCCATCCTGGCCAGCAGTGCCCCCTCCCCTTCTCACTCTCCCCTGTGTCCTGCTTGGCTCTCAGCAGGGCTGCTTCCAAAGGAATGGCTGGAGAGAACTGGAGGGCTTTCTGTCTCCTCCTGCCCTGCTCTCCGTCCACACACGCAGAAGGAATCCAAGAAAAGAAGAGGAGGGAACTGGGGAAGAAAGGGATGTTGGCACCCAGCCCTTGGCACTTGCCCATCTCCCCCTTTAAGATCCCGCTCCTCACCCGCGTGCACTGTTTCCCTGCCAAGCCACCTCACCAAGGTCTAAAAAGCAATTTGCACACGGCTTAAAGAGCTCTCCTTCCTGGGGCTATTTGCATTATTATTATGACTATTATTAATTACTGCAATAATTGTCCCTCCCATGCTGTGTGGCCAAAGGACGAGAGCCTGAGTTCTGGCCTCAGAGGCATCCATGCTGGAATCTCCACACGGCCACGTGGTAATTCTGTGACTCTGGACAAGCTACTGACCCTCAGTTTCCTCATCTGCGTATGGGGTCACATACCTGCCTTCTGCAGTTGTGAAACCAATAGCTTAAAATAGGAAGGCAGGAAGCACGTTGACTCCTCGCTCCCTTATGCCCCCACCGGTCCTATTCATCAAGTCTTAACCATTTCTACTTCAAAAACACACTCCAAACCCCACACCACCATCAGCATTGTCTCTCGCTCGCTCACTCGGGCTCGCTCACTCGGATGTGGCAGTAGCTTCCTGCCTAGCAGTGTGCTTCAGTCCCTGCCCCCGTCGTCACAGCAACCAGAGAAAAGTTTTTTTAGAAAATGTATCAGATCACATTACTCCCGGTTAACCACCCGACCCCCCCCCCCCCCCAGGTGCTGTTAAAATACCCAACCCCTTCGCGCTGGTCACAAGGCCGTGACCCACATCCCCCATTTCCCCTCTAAGCTCAGCTTTCTTCCCTCCCCATCTCCCACACCGCTCCAGCTACACTGGCCTCTCTGCAGTTTTGAGAGCATACCAAGGTCTCTTCTGCCATCGGGCCTTTGCACTTGCCGTTCTCCCCCTCTGAATCACCTTCCCTACGGTTCCTTCCCCAGTTGGCTTTCTCATCCTTTGGCTCTCAGCTCGATGTTACCCGCTCATCCTGTCTGTAGTGTCCCCAACAACCACAGACTTATTTGCAGAACACCTATCTCTATCAGACATTACTGGCTTAATAAAAAAATGTATATATTTGTTATAATCCCCCTCCCCACCCCCTCACACACAGATCACTGTGAGTTCAACGAGAGAGTTTGTCTATCTTGTTCACCACTATATCCTCAGCACTTCAAACTCTGAAGACTCGAGGTACCTGGGTGGCTCAGTCGGTTAAGTGTCTGACTCCTGGTTTTGGGTCAGGTCGTGATCTCACGGTTTGTGGAAATGAGCCCTGCATCGGGCTCTGTGCTGACAGCATGGAGCTTGCTTGGGATTCTTTCCCTCCCCCCTCTCTCTGCCCCTCCCCCTGGCCTCTCTCTCTCTCTCTCAAAATAAAATAAATAAAAACTATTCAGACTCAATAGTAAATGAGGATCAATACCAATTGTTGAACAAATGAATGTATCAGTAGTGTTCAGTTATTGGTACCTATTACCATTATTAATTTTATTTAGTACATCCCAGTTTATACGGAACTTCACAAATATAATCTCGTTTGTCTTTATAACAATCTTATAGAACGTGGACAGGACCAATATTTCTCCCCATTTAACAGATGGAAAGACTGAGGCTAGAGATCTTAACTGAGCCAGCTGAGATTGTGGAGAGGGTAAGCCAGGAACCGCATTGACTTTCAGTGTCCTGCCCAGGATTCTTCAAGATCCAAAGGCATAAAGCTCTCCTATTGGGACCTGCAGGCACTATGCTGGGCCACCAGAAGTGAGCAGTATTAGAGGACAGAGCCATCTTGCAATGTTTTGCCCAGGAAGGTTTGCCAACTTATCACACTAAGTTTTCAGGGTTTTTTTTTTTTTTTTCTTGCCCAGGAGACTGTCAAGAACAGAGATAGTCAGGGGTCTGGCCAAGCTGTGCTTGGAGAATCAGTCCCCAGTCACCTAACACAGGCTGTCCACTTACTGCAGGAAAATCTAAGGAGCTAGTCCTCAGAGATACCAAACTCCAAGTACCCCCAGGGAGCTCAGGTAACATATGGATCACTTGGAAAGCCTCCTGTGGCAGAGGTCATGGCTGTCCACCCAGCAAGCATTCCTCACTCTCTTCCTGCTAACAGAATCCACAATGGTTGAGGTATCTGATAGAAACACCCGAAATCCTAGAAGGTAGATTCTTATCCCTCGTTGCTATCAACTGAATTGTGTACCTCCTAAAATGTATATATTGAAACACTAATCCTCAATGTGATGGTATTTGGAGATTGGCCTTCGGATGGTAATTAGGGTTATGGGGGTGGGGCCCTCGTGATGGGATTAGTGTCCTTATGAGAAAAGATACCAGAGAGCTTGCTCTCTCTTTCTCTGCCACGTGAGAACACAGTGAGAAGGTGGCCATCTGAAGTCATGAAGAGAGTCCTCCCCAGAACCCAACTATGCTGATCTCAGACTAACATCCTCAATGGTGGGAAATAAATTTCTGTTGTTTAAACCACCCAGTCTATAGTATTTGGTTATGGCAGCCCATGCTAACTAATACGCTAGTCCTCTGGAGGAGGACGTGAGGCCTAGCTTTAGCCACTGAAATAGAAGGGGAAGTCTGGTGAGATTTGGGGAAGGATTGTGCTTTTCAGATAAAAGAACTTGTAAAACAGAGGCCTTTGGCCCCATGCCTTGCTTCCTATCTTTGGATGTGGTTGTGATGCCTGGAACAGGTGCAGCCATTTTGTAACAAGGAGGTCCACCATTTGGATGGCAGCAGAGTAGAAAGATAGCTGGGTTCTTGGTAGCAAAGTGAGGTGACAAACCTGCACTGCAATAACCTACCTCCAGACTCACTGTGATCTGACAAAAAATATATATATTTGGGGTTTGAGCCACTACCAGATTTTCTGTTATCCATAGCTGAAACATTCCTAGCTGAACCTGACTCCTCTGTGCCCCAAAGCTTTCCAGCCTTATTCCCCTTACCTCCTCCCACCCTCTCTTCCCAATGGTAAGTCATCTCCAGCAATGGCCTTGGGTCCAAGCAAGAACTCTGGGCTGGGAGAGGAGGAATGGGAGCTACCACCATATGGTCTGGATGCCAGGGAAACTCACTGCCATCCCATGACTCTCTCTGGTCTCTGCTCCCTAGAGATTCCTCCCATTCTGGGTTTGCCTCCCAGAACCAGAGGCATTCTAGAGTAAGGAAGGCCTCTCCCATCCCTGGAGAGAGAGCACACACTCCTTGGTGACATCTACTATGGTTGGCACCCAGGCCCCTACGATGACCCTCATGGAGACCCCAATCCCCAACCTCAAGAAGCCCTCAAGGCCCTGAAGTCTGAGGAAACTGGATTTGGATCCCATTCTCCAAAATGTGCTAACTGAAACCTTTTGGGCAGGTCCCTTAACCTCTCTGAGCTCTGATTTCCTAATCGGCAAAAAGGGAAACTACTTCTACGTACCTTATAGGATTGTTGCAAGGTTAAAAAGATACAGTAATTGTGGATGGCAGAAATCGAAGATGGTCCCCAAGAGTCCTGCCCCCTGGTGAACAAGCCTGCATAGTCCCCTCCCCTTGAGTGTGGGTGGGACCTGGAAATATGATGATACTCATGCCGGTGATCACTGCTACTTTACATAAGACTCTGTCATGGCCGACTGGGGAAGAGACCTTCCTGCTGACTCCCAAGAAGGGACCCGCCATGTTGTGACAGGTCCACACAGCTAGGACCTGAGGGCGGCCTCTAGGAGCTGAGAACCCTCCTGATCCATCAGCCAGCAAGAAAACAGGACTTTAATCCCACAGCTTCGAGGAACTGGATTCTGCCAACCATCTAAATGAGCTTGGCTTAGGCCCCGAGCCTCAGATGAGATCATAGCCCCTGCAGACACCTTGATTTCAGCGTGGCGAGACCCTGGGCAGAGGGGCCAGATGCGCTATATGCCTAAGCTTCTGACCTACAGAAACTGCCAGAAAATAAACGGCTGTTGTCGTAAGCCGCTGGGCGCGCGGTAATTCGTCATGCAGCCACCGAAAATTAACATCATGATCTTAGTTTGAACCAAATGGCTGCTTGAGTCGATCGAAAACAGCTGAATACAGGCCACTGCATACGATTCAGCCTAATACAGATGTGAAGTGCCTAGCACATAGTAAGCACTCAGTAATTTCCACTCATTCCCCTGGCTCCACTACCAAGCGCCTGGGAGTAATCTTTTTCCTAACACTGGCCTTGACAGCTGCCACGTTGCCCCCAGGCTCCTCCTTCCCCAGAGCTGCCTTCCCAGCGCCTGTCAGAAGAAAGCATTCAGAGCCCATTCACACCCCTTCCGAGAGAGGTCCGGGGCACAGCTCCTGAGCTAGGCTGCCTCTCAGGGCTCGGCAGCAAAACGCCAACTTGAACAGACAGCAGAAAACATCTTCGGGGCAGAGACAGCAACTGCCCTCCAACCCCACCCGCTGGCAGGGGCCCGGCCGCTGCTTGAGAGATTCCAGCCTGGCCAAGCAAACTGTCTGCCTTCTGGACTCTCCCCTCCTTGTCTTCCCTATGGGCTCCAAGAGACCCACCGTGTGAAACTGTGCATTCCTTCTTCCCGCAGGACCCTGTGGAAGTGCAAAGGTTTCCTGTTACATAAAAAATGCAAATCGCTCTTTCTAACACACTGGTCCGGATCCCTGCACAGAGAGACCTCAAAAGTAGTGAGGATTGTGGGGAATGGGACACGAGATAGCTGAGTTTGGAATGGGTCTGCAGGGAGGCTAATCGTCAGGAAAGGTCTGCAACAGACCATCAGAGGAAGGAGAAGCTTGCGGCTCACGTTTTCTACAACGTCTTCCGGTATCTGGTCCCACAAACCATCTCCTCTACTTACCCCCCAAACAACCCTTCAGAATCTCTAAATGTACACAGTATGTCAAATCTATCTCAGTAAAGCTGAGGCAGGGAGGGGTGAATAAAAATCTCTCCATGGATCAGATCTCCAGGACCCACACAAACCCTGGGATCCAACTAGAAAGGCAAATGTTTATTTACTCATGTGTCAAATACTAGGCAAATCAATTACTATTCACGGACTAATCCACCTCACCCTCATAACTGTGATAAGAATCAGTGCACACCTTTTACAGATGAGAAAACAGAGGCACAGGTTAAGTAGTTTATGCAACGTCACAAGGATAGAGCTGGGATTTGAACCCAGGCAGACAGATCCCACAGTTCATGTTCCTAACCATTGAGCCAAATGACCAGAAGCTTCACAATATGTGAACCTGAGTTTACTAAAGTCAGTGTTTGCGCGTAAACCATAGATCAGCCCAAGGGATACACTACCCAAAGCAGAGAGACCCAAATACGTCCATCCCACAGTGTCATGTGCCTTCAGTGGAGGCTTGGCTAGGCCTCCACGGTGGTCCTGTGCAGGGGGTCAGACATGCCCCTGGACCAGGCAGCTCTGCTCAGCTAGCAGTGCCCTAGGAGAGGCGTGGCAGGGCATCAGGTCTTTCCCAGGCAAAAGCAGAGAGCTCCTGGGGCTGCAGGGTTGGCTGGGACCTTCCTAAGGAGCAGGGCGGAGCTGGAAGGGAACTGGATCCCAGGGATGTTAGTTTCCAGTTCCCTGAAATACCAGGCCCCTCAACCTGAGCTGCCCATTCTCAAAGCCCCCCGAAGTTCTCACCCCACCAACCCCTCTGCCTGCCTTCCTGTCCCTGCCCACCAGAAGGGGTCACCTAGATGCTCAGCGCAGGACATCCCTTAACCTCCTCTCCTGGGACCCAGTCAGTGCCGACCACGGGATACTGGGGAGGAAGACTTATGACCATGGAGTCTTGAATATGCTGGAGAAAGCCATTCTGTGCAGCTCTCCCTCCTCCCTCTGCTCCTCTTCTCCCACCTCCCCTTTTCCCTTCTCTCTCTCCTTCTTCTAGAAGCTAGATATTTGGACCTGCTGGAGGTAAAGATGGATTTACAATTCCAAGCCCACCCAGACTGGTTTTTGGCCTCCCCTCTGTTCCAGGTGACTCCTGCCTCCTCATCCTTCCTACCGACACCAGGCCCCACCCTCTGGGTGGCTTTCAGACCAGGAGCAGGGCCTGAGTTGGGCTGATGGATCACATCCCTTGAGATGCCAGGGCCGATCCCAAATCACATCCCCCAGGAACTCAGGGGGATCCCCGGGTATTTCTTAGGCAAAAACCTTGAGTCCTTTGGACCCCTCCGCTTTCCGAGAGCAAACAGGAGGGGCCAAGTGCTGCTGCCTCACAGTAATCATCGTACCTACTTATTGAGCACCGACTATGTGCCAAGCAAGTGCAAAGTAGGTGCTGGGTGCCTCCCCATCCTCTACTCCCGTAATTCTTCCAACCGCGTTTGTTACGTATGTGCAACATGCATGCCAACCACTCCTCTAAGCAGAGGCGCTACCTCAGCAAATAAGATTTCTCCAATACAGGTTTCGTTGTTTGTACTTGACCAACGGGGGTGATGGAGGCGAAAAGCATGCCCCAAAGGGTGGAGCTGAGTCAGTTTCAAGGTGTCTGACTCCAAAGCCACAGTGCCACGTGCCCTCTGCCTCCTCTCCTCTCCACTGGAGTAGAGGGTTCATGGGTCTGAGCCAGGGTGGGGATCCCCGTCCTCAAATGCTTAGACAGTTGCTTTGGGGGAGGAGGGGTGGAGCCTACACACCTGAGATGGCTTCAGAGGTGGAGTGCTCGGTATGTGAGTGACCCCTTGGGCCAGGCTGAGTACCCAGGACCCAGGGGACACAGAAGACTCTGTGATTCGGACTGGGTGTCTCATGGGTGAGCAGGAGGGCTGCAAGTGGGGGGCATGAGAACAGGCTTTTCAGGATGGGGGGACATGAACTGGCAGAGATGAAAGAGGGGTGAATTCAGGATGGGGAATAGGCTGCTCAGAGCCCGGTGGTGACAAGGATCTGGAGACAGCTCTGACACAAGCCTGACAAGCTGGGAGGGAGCGTCAGGCGCAGGGATGTGTGCTCCGCAGGGAAGGAAAGGCAGGCTGTGGCAACTATTGATGGCTGAGGAGGTGAGACTGGAGCTAATGGGCCATCAGGAATCTCCCAGCAGAGCGATGGCAAGATGCAAATGGAGTCAGGAGAGAATTCTGACAGCGATGTGCGGGACCACGGGGAGACATGTGGGTGTTATCACAGGAGACCCAGGAAGGGCCTGGCATGGGAGGGGGGGCTATGCTCCACCTCACGGGCCCTCCCTCCTACACACCCTCAAATCCCAGTCCCTCCCCTTCCTGCACCTCAGCCCAGCTCTCTGTCTGGCTACAGGGCCCCCAGGGCCACAACTGTGGAAACGAGAGTTGAGAGGCCACGAGGGTGAGTGAAGGGTCTGACCAGAGAGGGGCCTGGATGAAAACAGAGTGGGTGATTTGGAACAAGGGCACAGCCAGGACCGCGGAAATGCTATTGGGTAGCATCATCTAGGGTAGGAGGAACAGCAAATCCAGGGGAATGTCAAGGTGGGCTATGCCCGGGGCCACAGTACCCCTCACAGCCCAGCCAGGCAGTGACCCTAGGCCAGCCACAGGATGATGACTGCATTAGAGAAGAATCCCCCTTCTCCACTGGTACCCCATACTGCCTGGAAGAAACCGGGAGAGACCCAGCTCTCAGATGGAGAAGTTACCCCCAAAGTCTGTGTGACATGACTGAGGATTTGGGGGTGGTAGCCCATAAAAACACACCTCCCCTCCCCTGCTGGACTCTCAAATTCCACACTCACTGTCCTAGTCCTTTGGCTTAAGATTTTGTGTACCTAAGTTATTGTTTATTTTAATGGTGCCACTTTAAGTTGTTATCAGTTATCCATAGCTCAGTTATCCATTGATTGAATGAATCAATCTGATCCTTTTCCGCCGGTTCTGTTGTTGGAGATGAAGAAAAGCTTCAAACCCTGGGGTCTAGGGTAGTGGGTGGGTGGGGTGGAGAGGAGGATATTGGGGCAAAGGAGCAGAGAGAAGAGAGAAGAGAAGAACAGAGAAGGCGGAGGCTGGGTATTCCTGGGGAGGATGGGGCAAAATCACTCACTTCATCATTTGGGCAAGAGTTGATCGGCAATAACCTGTGCCAAGACCCCGGGATAGCCTTTCATTACCTCCCTCTCCTGCTTCGGGCGCCAGGACCCCTGTTCCTGTGTCTTCACATCTCTTCTCAGCAACAGCCTGGAGTGCAAACTTTCCGAGATAGGACCCCAAGCCTGGCTTCCCCCCATTCCGCGGTCATCACCCGTGGCTGGGCAGGGACTCCTGCTGGACACGCACGGGGGGGGCATCCTGGAGGCAAGGACACTCTGAAAGGGGGCGCGCGAGGGTAGAGGGTCCGCGCGGCAGGAGCCGCGGGGCTCCGGGTCCAGGGGCGGGGCAGGGGGACCCGGCCAGCGGGCGGCTCACCTGCAGGACACGGTGATCTCCACCTTGGTGGCCGGGATGCTGCCCGCCAAGGAGTCGAACTCGCTCAGCGACGCCATGTCCTCAGGCTGCTCCATCGCCTACCGCGCCCCCCACCCCAAATTAGTCAATCCCTGCGCGATTCACGCCTCCTCCAAAGCGACTGAAACCCTGGGCTCTCCCCCAACTCCGGAGCCGGCGCTGGGCGGCAAAGGGAGGAGAGAGGAGCGCGAAGAGGGGGCGTGGGAAGTGAGAGAGGGAAGGGGGGCGGAGGGAGCGGGGGCCGCGGGTAGAGGAGGGGGTGCAGGTGACGCGACGAGGAGGCAGGGGGCAGGGCGGGGGCAGCGGAGAGGGGCGAGGTGCCCAGGGAGCTGGGGTGCAGCGGAGAGAGGCGGAGGGGCGCGGGGAGAGGGCACCGGGAGGCACGCGCGGAGTCGTGGAGAAGGGTTTGGGGAGAGGAGCGTGCGGCTTCGGGTGGGGAACAGAAGGGGTGAGGGAGAGGGAGAGGGGCGTGGGGGTGGCCGGACGCCGGGAGCGCCCGGGCTGCGCCGCCCCTCGCTGGGTCTCGGCGCGGGCGGCAGCGGGGCCGGGGACCCGGCTGCGCGCGCCACCTCCTCGGCTCCGGCTGGGGCTCCGGGGCGCCCGGGCTGCGGGAAAATCAAATCTGCCCGAAGCCGCCGCC
The DNA here is from genome assembly GCF_024362965.1 of Panthera pardus. Lineage (NCBI taxonomy): Eukaryota > Metazoa > Chordata > Mammalia > Carnivora > Felidae > Panthera > Panthera pardus. Next base: position 144,712,378 of record NW_026526732.1, on the reverse strand, counting down.
TCCCGCCGGCCGGGGCGGGCTGCGTGCCGGGTCCGCGCGCGCCGGAGGGGGCGCCCGCAGGGGCCGGGGCGGGGCCGCGGGCGGGGTCTGCGCGCGGGTGTGAGTGTGTCCGTGCGAGCGTGAGTCTGTGTGTGTGCGTGTGTGCGCGCGTGGCGGGCGTGGGGACGCGGCTCCAGATGCTGGCAGCCTGGGGGGTGGGGGGTGAGCCAGAGACGGTCGGGGCCGTGTGCGTCTCCTTCTGCGCCCACCCCCTCCCCCCTCAGGGGTTTCCTACTGGAAGAGGGAGAGGGTTTTGTGAACCGCCGGGCGTCTGTTTGAGAAGGGTCTACGCCGGGCTGGGTGGGAGTGACGTGCGCAAAAGAGACATCCTCCCGCAAAAGGCTGGGGGAGCTCTCTGCTGAGGGTGCGCCCCACCGGGGGCCAGGCGTCAGTCTATAAACAGCATCACATCTCTTGCGGAGGTGTGTGGGGGCGACCCCGGTGCCCGGAGGGGCCTCCTGGGTTTCCTAAGGAGGGTCGTTAGGACCAGGCAGGGTCGGTGCTTGGGCGCTCCCCCATCCTCCTCTGGCCACACCGAGTCAGCCACCTAAGCCACACGCCAGCGCCCTCCCCATCCCCGGCCCGTCGTGACCACGTAGCTGAGCCAGCCCCTGGGGTCTAGAAGCTTCCTCCACCAGACTGCGAGGGTGGCCTGGGCTCCCTGGGCTCCTATCCAGCCAGCGCTGAGTAGGCGCCTGCTGTGTGCAGGGTTCTGATCCCTGTCCTGGGAGAGTGGGGACAGTTGAGGCACCTCTCAGGTGGCACCCCTCCTGAACCAACCCCTTCATGTCTTCAGGGCTGGACGGGCCCCACCCTGCCTCAGCCTGGCCCTTCCAGACCAGGGGTCTCCAGGACTGTGAGCTGTGGCATCTCCCTAGGGCTGCCCGCATAGATTGCTGCACTGAGACTCCGGAAAATCCCCCGCAGGCCCTCCTCAGCCTCTGTCAAAGCTTTGCAGAGATGGAGCCCACTTTTCTACGCCCACCACCGGATACCGTGCGGGGGGGGGGGGCGGGGGGGGGCTGGGGGAGGCCAAGAAGGCTGGACGCAGAAAAGTCACGCCCTCTGGGGGCATGCCGTTGGCAAGCCAGGCCTTAACTGGCAAGTCCAGAGATTGTTTGAAGTCGATTCCCAGAACATCAGATACAGCCAAAGTCAAAGATGAGTATAAGAACACATTCCTTGGCCTAGGTTAAGTGTTTTCGTTTACCCGTACGTCAGTTCGGCTGGACTCCTTCTGCCACCCGGGACTGACACCAAGGGGCAGAGGCGCTGGGACTCCCATGGCAGTGGGGCACACTGGGGTCTGAGGGCCCCACTCCTGGATTGACCCTTAGCCCTACCTCCCCAGAGAATAATCCCAGCCTCCTTTCCTGAGGGATGCAATACTGGGCTTGAAATTTCTCTGCCCACCACCCTCCCATCCCCCATACCTCTCCCAGACAGTGCTGCAAACCTGCTTGTGGACCGTTATCCATTCATTCCACCAGTATTTACTGAGTACCTACTGTGTGACTGGCGCACTGCTGGGGCCATTTGGGAAACTTCTTGATAACCACCATTCTATTTTCAAAGAGCCTACCCTGAGCTAGACACCATGATTCTTTTTTTTTTTTGAAAAAAAAAATTTTTTTTGAAATTTTTTTAAATTTTGAAATATCATACCCATACCATAAAACTGGTATGGTAATGTTTTATGGTAAACATTAAAACTAAGGCGCAGAGCCGGCTTGGGATTCTCTCTCTCTGCCCCTTCCTGCACTCTCTCTCAAAAATAAATAAATAAACTAAAAAAAAAAAAAAAAAGACTTTGTCCCCACAGAATCCTCAGGTTAATAGGGGCCCCAGGACATGCAGACAGATGGTACAGACAAACCCCAGTGAGACTTGAGGAGTGCTGCTGAGGTAGGTATAAAGGCCCTTGGAAGAGAAAAGAGTAGCCAGGAGTGCCTGGGTGGCTCAAGCCGTTGAGTGGTTGAGCATCTGACTTCGGCTCAGGTCATGATCTCACAGTCCCTGTGCTGACAGATGGGAGCCTCCTACAGATTCTGTGTCTCCCCACCCCACCCCGCCCCTCCCATTTGTGCACACTCTCTCTCTTTCTCTCTCTCTCTCTCTGTCAAAAATAAATAAACATTAAAAAATGTTTATTTATTTTTGACAGAGAGAGAGAGAGAGACAGAGCATGAGCAGGGGAGGGGCAGAGAAAGAGGGAGACACAGAATCCGAAGCAGGTTCCAGGCTCTGAGCTGTCAGCACAGAGCCCCACACGGGGCTCGAACTCACAGACCGCGAGATCATGACCTGAGCCAAAGTCAGACACTCAACCGACTGAGCCACCCAGGCGCCCCCCCCCCCAAAATAAACATTTTAAAAGCAAAGAGTGGCCAACAGTTTTGCCTCAAAAGTGGAAACAAGGGAGGGTCAGGGGAAACTGCAAAAAGGAGGTGATCTTGAGAAGGGCATTGAAGATGATGTCTGTTTGGTTCCTCTAGAAGCAGACCCGGAGAGAAAGATTTGAATGTGAGTAGTTTATTTGGGAGACGAAGGAAAACGCTGTGGGGAGCGCGGAAGTAAGACAGGTAAGTGGGCAGTCCTGGGTGGTTTCTCAAGCCGGTTATCACCGGGCAGCTAGGGCTCATTCGCACTGAGGAGCTCTGGCAGAACACGCCCTGGACTTAGCCCGCCACAGGGGTGAGAGAGCAGGGGTGTGTATACACCAACTTTTGTCAGTGGCTGGGGGTTCCTGTTTGGGGGGAGGGGGGGAATTCCCTGGCACTTCTGGCCTCTGCCCAGCACAGAGTGGCACATGCAGGTTCCAGAGGCCAGAGAAAGCTCCAGGCAAAGAAATGCAGGTGCTGGCATCCGGATGTGGGACTGGAACATACTGAAGCAGTAAAGGTCAGGGCATCACCGGGACAGCAGCTGCCACAGATGACGAGCTTCTGCCTGCAGGACAAGGCTAAGCGGGCACTCCTGGCAGGGAACCAGCACGATCAAGGGCCGGAGGGAGACCACGGTGTGGCTGGAGCCTAGGGTGAAGGTGGTGGAGGCAGAACAGGAGGCCAGGAGGTGGGGGGCCATGATGCAAGGCCACAGGTCTTGGCCTCCTCCTCCTCCTCCAGAAGCTTTTCAGAAGGGAGCACTTCAGGAGTGGTGGTCTGCAAGATACCCCTCAGCCACATGGCCAACAGAGTGAGCCCCAGAACACAAAACTTGGTGTTCAGGCCCAGGGCAAAATGCTCATAGTCCTTGCTCGAATGAATTGCTGATGGTTCAAAAGCAGCCAGCAGGCATGCCATCCGATGGGCCATTTCTTCTACTGAGGTCACTTGTGATGCCAGCAGGCCGGCAGGTGCTGCAGACGTGTTGTCTGGGCCTGGCAGCCACATCAGAACCAGCCATGGCCCTGGCCCACCCGGCCACGTAACCAACGCGCGTCCCTCTGATTAAGAACCGTGAGCACGGAATGGGCCATGCCCAGAAGATCTAGAATAATCAGCATCAGCGCTTTGCCTTTGCCATCTAAGACTGCACACACGCACTCGTCTGACCTAATCCGCGGTGTTAATGACGGCAGAGCAATTTCGAGAGGCAACTCGCAGCATTGATAAGGAGAGGAAAAGCACCACGGGGTTTAGGAGGCAGAGTTCCTCACAGGGGAGGCAGCTGCTGTCCACCCTCTCAGTACACTTCGTGTAAATGCCGCCCTCAGATTTGCCCTGGTGGAGACTGGTGATGGTCGGAGAACAGGGACCCAGAAGAGCAGAAGAAGGACTCTGCATGGGACAGGGACAGACTAGAAAAATGTGTTCTTCACTCTGGGTAAATGAAACCCTGAGCCAGACAGGGCACATGGCTTGTTAAGCAGGGCACGGGCGGGTCTGAGCCTCTACTTACTCCCTTGGCTGGGTGTCCTTGTGCAGTGAACACCCTCCACCACCACACATGGCAGCCCTGGAGAGAAAAGGAAAGATAGAGGGCATGGCAGAAACCTGAAACCACATGGCAGTAAGGAGGTGGGAGAGATGTAGTGTCTGATTCCATCCATTAATAGAAATGCTAGAAGGGGCTTGGTTGGAGACCATCTAGTTAAACCCCTTCTTTTACTAAGAAGCGTAGGGAGGGCGAACGCTGCATTCAAGGTCACCTGAACTCTTCCCTTGATAAGAAACTCCACCAGTAACAGCAAGATCAGGTACCCAAGAGCAGTGAGGACCTGCCTGGGAGGTGTGGGGAGAAGCCATGCTCTGCCGGAGTAGAGGAGGACGCTAAAGCCGGACACAGAGCTCTCCACACCTCTCGTCCCCTTTCCTCCTAGAGGGTGACAGTCTTCCAGCCGGGTGCCCTACTATCCCAACCAGAACCCCACACCGCCCCTCCCTCCCACTTCTCCCCAGATCATAGCGCCAGCTAACTGGGTCCATGGGCAAAGAGAAGCCCCAGGCCCTCCTGCTGCCAGCCCAGCAGCCTCTCTTGCCCTAGGATCCACTCCTCCCACGCTTCCCTGCCCTGGGGTCTGTGGCGGCCCAGTGGGCACTAGCTTCCTCTCTCACTTCTGCTCTCTTCTTCCTTCCAGCCACTCATGATTTTCCAAGTGAGGGGAGCCTCCCAGCCCTTACAGTTTGGCGACCAGAATCTTCACAGAGGCACCGGAAACCAAAGTCAAGTTGCGGCGCTCTGCTGGAGCTCCCCCCTGGCTCCCATCTCACTCTGTGGTGAAAGGACTTACGAGGCTGTGGGCCCCACCCCCGTGACCTCTCTGACTTCATCTCATCGTTCTCTTCCCCTCACTGACCCCATGCCAGCCACACCAACCTCCTCATTGGCCCTGCGACTCCTGTCTCAGGACCTTTCTACCTGCTGTTCCCTCAGCCCAGTCTGTCAGGTATCTGCCCAAATGCCCCCTCTGCATGGAAGCTTTCCTGGCCACACTACCTAACGCAGTGCCTCGTCACTCTCGTCCCCCGGTCCTCTTTATTTTCCCTTATAGCATTATCCTTGTCTGCTTCCCACCAGGATGTAAGTTTTATGCAGGCAAGGACTTCCCACCGCTAAGACCGTGCCTGGCACATTGCAGGGGCTCAATCAGTCAGATGACTAAAGGAAAAGTCTGCCCCTTCCCTCTGAAACATCGACTCATTCATGAAGAACCCCGGACTTCCACCAAGAAGTCCCAAACAGGGCCTGGGTCTTCCCCACCACGCACATCTTGCCTTCTGTCCAGCAAACATTTATTGAGCATCTATGATGAATTCAGTTGTTAAACTGTTTGACAACTGTCAGATCGAGAATCTCTGGGCCCCTTGACCAGTAGTAGCACAGAGAAGGGAAGGAATTTATATGTTTGTTTTTTTACAGAGAACCTGCCATGTAATAGGTGCCGTGGTGAGAATTTAACATCTGTCACATATTTAACCCTCACACTAATTCCATGATGCTACTGTCCCATTTGGCAAATAAGCCCCCGTGCCAGACTAGCTGCCCAAATGAGCTAGACGAGTTGGTTACCAGGGATATAGAGATAAGGGAGACCCTGTCTCCTCAAAAGCTTGTCCAGTGGGGTTGGAGCAATCACTTTGAATTAACGTTCTAGAAATCTGTAGAATAATGGGCATCACCTGCTCCATTTTACAGATAAGGAAACCGAGGTCTGAAGTAGTTCAGTACCCCAACTTGTCTGAGCTCACACAGGGAAACGACCTTAGGATGCAAAGCCAGGACTTTGTGGATCCAAAGCCCCTTTGCCCAACACCAAGCCGCCTCCTTCTAGTCCTCACTCAGGGCCTCAACCAGGAACCTCAATGTCCGCCAGCATAGCCCAGGTCTCCAGCCCCTCACTGGTCTGCACCATATGATCTATGCTCGGGGCCTTGACCCTTCCACTTCTCACTTTGTCCAGGGTAGATATCACTGTCTGTCACCAATGCCCCCATATTTAATACAGTATTTAGCTTAGCATTATTTTTGTTTTTAAGCTTATTTTGAGAGAGAGAGAGAGAGAGAGCGTGCGCGAGCAAGCACGAGTGGGGGAGGGGCAGAGGGAGAGAGAATCCCAAGCAGGCTCCACACCACCAGTGCAGAGCCCGATGCGGGGCCCAAACCCACAAACCACGAGATCATGATCTGAGCCGAAGTGAGACCCTTAACCGACTGAGCTCCCCAGGCGCCCCTAAACTTGGTATTGTTAGTTGCGATATTAGAAAGCTCACTGCTGCTTAGTTTCAAGATAATTCAACTTACCCAGACTTTACAGATCTGGAACTGAGTCCTTGAGAGGGAAAGAGATTTGCCCAAGGCTGTTCTGCCAATAAACAGAAACTAGAGATAAAAAAAAAAAAAAAAAAAAAAATTAACAGGAGCTCTGGTTAGAAGGAGTCTCAGGGATCTGCTCTCACCTCGGCTCCTTCAGGTAAGACATGGGTCCCTTTGACTTTCTGTTGATTGAGAAACACAAATGTGCCGTCTCTGGGCCTTCCACAATAAAAGCCAAGGTCCTTCCAACCTGTCCTTCCACTGAACCTCCAGAACTGTTCTCTTAGGTAGATTTTTTTTCTCCTCTCCCCACTAGCAGGGGACGTGCCCTGAAGGCCTTGACTTTGGTCCTCCACAGTGTGGCCTTTCCCGGGCCTCAGCCTCCCTCCTTCTTTTCACTGGACTTAATTGCATTTGAATACATTATGACCAGCCAGCCAGTCTGCTCCTGGGCCTCTTGAACTGTCTCCACTTGATGTAAGCTGATTTCCTCTTGCTTGAGCATCTTGGGAAATGGAGAGTGAATCCTCACATTTCTTCACAAGCTGAAAAGCAAACTATGTCCCTCCCTGAAGGCCCAGCCTCCCACCAACACGCTTGTCACATTCCCGATTGGCAGGCTCAGGCCTGGGTGAGGGTCAGAATAGCTGGATTTTTACCTGGCTGGCCTCAGCTGATTCTATTCCCAGAAACCCCTCTCCTTTCTCCCCTGTCCGAGCTGCTGTGAGGGTCTGCCTCGGCCTCAGGACTCTCTGCCCCTCCCTACCTGAGGCCATTGGATACAAGGCTGTGGTTTCACCCAAGCCCTCAGGTCCCCTGTCACCACTGCTCCCTCACATCTCCCTTTGCTGCACCTGTATTGGGGCAGCCTGAAAAGCCACTGAAGATGAAACACTTCTTTTAAGGTCTAAATTAATTTTCATGCCAAGCTGCCCGCGTTTGCCTGCCTGGCTGCTGAAGACTGAAACGTGCACAAAATGCCATGAGACTGGCTTTGTGCAGGAGCTAAAGTCCCAGTGGCCCTGCCCCTGGAGCTCGCCTGCTTGAATCTCCAGCTGTCTGCCATGATTTCTCCCTGGGTTTTATTCACTCTAGGCCCTGCACTGGAAGAGCAGCTCATCAGACACACTTCACATCTTGCCTCCTCCACCCCTGGCTAAGAAAAGTTGCCCTGATTACGGGAAGTATGTGTTCCCCAGTTCGCTGATAATTCTATCAGGAGCCAGGGTGAGGCTCAGATGTCAGGCTCCCAGAGCTGCTGCTGACAGCCTGCGTGCGTGCCTGGGGGCTGGAGGCAGAGTGCCGGGTTCTCCATTCATGCTGTGACCTTGAACCCCTCACTGCATTTCTGCCTCTCAAGTAGCCCTAGCTTTAAAAATGGGAATAATACCCATACCACCATCCCCCCAAGTTTGGTTTGAGATTCTAATTAGATAAGGACGTGCTGGGAGCTGCTGGGCGAGAAAAATACCTTCATCAAATCATCGGAGTTTAGACCAGAGCGGGTTTAGTCTGGGCCCCTCGTTCCACAGATGGAGGCTTGGGGAAGGAAGCTGCCACGGTCACACACTGGCCCGCGTGAAAACCAGTCTCTATATTTTTGTGAGTGCAAGGAGGGAACAAAGGTAAATGCTGTCACTATGGGAGTCTGGGGTATGGCAGAGGGAGAGCACAGACCCCCAGCTTGAAGCTCAGCCCCGCCAAGGCCCAGCCAACTGAGTGGAGCCTTCACCCATGAAATGGATGCACCTGTGAATGGGACATCACGAGGCCTCGTTCATAGGCCTTTAGAGAGTTTCAAGGGAATAATACGTGTAAAGCGTCTGGCACCTGGTATGTTCCCCAAACACAAGTTCCTTCCCGACTCTTGTTTTATCTTAAACAGCATCACAAATGCTTTCAAAAAGGGAGGCACAAAGAGAACATCTTCTTAGAGCTGAATGTTGCCAAAAAGACAATGTGAACCTTGGATTCCCTTTCCTTTGGGGGCTTTTCTTATCCAGTGAATGTGAAATGGCCATTTTCCCTGTCAGCGTAATGAGGAAGTAGAAATATTGCCTCTCCTTCCTCCCCCGCTGCTTCTGCTGTACAAGAGCTTCCTCACAGGTACACGTGGGCCAGCAGCTTTTAATGGAACTGTGGCTAAATCCTCATGGAGAGGAAAGTGATTTCTGTGAGATTCGCTGAGTTGTGAGGCTAATACAGTTATGATCCAATAAACACACTGAGTAGGGTCATTTGTGTTCCCTCCCCCCCCCCCTTCCCTCCTGCTGTGCCTCCACAGGCCTGGTTCAGGCTGCTGGGAAGGAGCTTCGAGACAGCTAAGCCCGGAGCCTCCCAGCCAGCCCCGCTTGGGGACACCCTAGGACGCAGCAGCCGATTGGTCAGGCCAGCGAGAGATTCAGGATCCAACCCCTTCCCTGCCACTAGATCATTCTCTTTATCTGTTGGTCATCTTCCTCCCCTGTATGCCAAAAGTGGAGATAAATGGGCTGAACTTGGGATCAGAAGTTCCCAAGTTCAGGTCCGAGCCCTGGCCTTTTACTAGCCATGCAACCCTGGACCGGGTATCCTATCCATTCCTTGACTCTGGACAAGGCTTTGTGCTACTTACCTTTGGTCTCCAGTTTGTAACCTTAGAGGTTGATTTGGGGAATTAAGAGAAAAATACAAATAAGAAGCTTCCACAGAGCACGGAACAAGGGCAATGGTAACTTCATTTCAAGCTTCCTTCTGGTTGACTTTCTGATTCTTTGAAAATATTTGCTATTACTGGGCATAAAAGGGGTACCAGGGGGCGCCTGGGTGGCTCAGTTGGTTAAATGTCCAACTTTGGCTCAGGCCATGATCTCACGGTTCATGAGTTTGAGCCTGGTGTCGGTCTCTGTGCTGACAGCTCAAAACCTGGAGCCTGCTTCGAATTCTGTGTCTCCCTCTCTCTGGCCCTCCCCTGCTTGCGCTGTCTCTCTCAAAAATGAATATTCACTAAAAAAAGAAAATTAAAAAAAAAATGGTACAAGGATTACTTGTTAAATGAATGAATTCAACAGTAAAGCTGAATATTAGAGGAAACTAGCTCTTTTTAATGAGGCATGCTATAGAACCGGGCCCTGTGGTCACAAGGACTCAGCCAATCTTACCATGCACAGTGGGCTTCTCTTCCATCTAGTCCAGTAGACAGGAAAGAGGGTTGGTCGGCACGTACCAACAGATAGACTTAGTGCCAGGCTGACATCTCAATTCTGGCCTCTTGCAGTCTGAATAGTTGCTGGTTTACCACATCCAAGGGGTGGCAGGCCCGGCTTAGTAAAATCGCGAAAGGCATGGGTAGGCCTTTCCTTCCGAAGCAAGGCTAAACTGTATTCACAGCGGCCTCTAGTGGCGAACTTCCAAAACAGCATGCTAAATGGAAACTTGGCAACCGAAGCTATCTTCTCAGAATGACCTAGATTCAGAAATTTGGGGCTAACAGGGGACTACTTCTAATTTTCGCTTGATGAATAAGGAAACCAACTTCCAGAAGTAAAGGGCTTCACCAAAGGTCACACAAAAGCTTCATATCTCTCTGTCCACAAACTTTGCCCCCAACTGGCTACCTGTGGTTTCAGATGCAGTTAGGGATCATGAATTACCCATTTGGAAGAACAAAGGAGGATCCAATTTCTAAAATCAGACCAAGCCAACCTTCGAGTGAGACCCTAACATGTTCTCTTCCCCTGCACTTTGCTTCTCTCTTATCTTCAAAAGAATGTTGCTGGAAAATCCCTATCCTGGTATTTACCTAGAGTAAGTAACCTACTCCTATAGGCAACAAGGCTCTGAGGCCACAAAGCACTTTGTAGGCAGTAAACTCCACCACTCAAACAAATGTGCTTTTCAATGTTTCCTCCTCCACACGTTGCAAGAATGTGGTGCCAGAAGGGGCCACAGTGACGTCTCAGATTGGCTCGAGGATCTGGGGGTAGGAATCATTTCCCTTATGTGGGGAAAGCTATTTTGACATATTCTGGAGACACAATCCAAAAATAAATCAAGCTGAGGACTTCCAGAGGGCTTAGTGGAAAGGTTTTGCTGCCATACCAGCTAAAATCTGGGTTTGGAGATGCGGTGAAGCTATTTCAGCGAATGGATCTTAATCTTTTCCTGACAGAGAACAATTCTAAATTTGATTCATTTAGCAATAACTTCAAAGAATTGCATAAGGTGCTGAGGGGGCTCCCAGCGGGGAATAAGACAAAACCTTTGCTCTGAGGCTAGCCCAGTGGAAGGGAGAAGCTGTACAAGAGGTAGGAGAGGGGTGTGGTGGCTTTGAGGGCCACTGGTAATAACTGTAGCTGTTTTCTAAATGCTGGTGCTTTTTCAGATGACCTGTTCTAGCTCATTTAAATCTTCACAACCCTATGAGGCCAGGGCTATTATCCTCATTTTATAGTGGAGGAAACTAAGGCACAGAGAACTTAGGGAACTTGTCCTTCGCACCACTGCAAAATGGCGAAGCTGGGATCTGAACAGCAATCTGGTTTCAGAGCCCTTTTTCTTCAATGTCGTATTTGCTGAAGACCTCTCCCCTGCATTTTCTGTGATGTCTACAACCTATACCGTATCTTACCCACGCTGGTGCCCACACGGGGACTCAGTGCCACACACCATTGTCTGATGTCCGGTGTAGTAAAGTGGGAATAAAAGGCAGAAGGGCACTGTTTCTACAAGCTTAATCTCAGCAGCCAAAGCCAGAAGCAGTTAAAGCTCATCCTGTGCTTTGAATCTCTTCACTCTTCCAAGGCCACCACTGGTCGGGGAGGCAGATCAGGTTATGGTGCGGACTGTCCCACGCTTAGGAAAATCTCCCCCGCCCCCACTGTCAGGTTGGACAAACGTGACCTCTGGGATGTCACTACTCAAAGTGTGATGTCTGGACCAGCAGTCACCATCTCCTGGGAGCTGGATAGAAATACAGACTCTCTGGACAGACGCTGAATCCCGACTTGCTTTCTAGCAGGCTCCCGGTTATTCATGGTAAAGCATGCCAAGTGCACTGTACTCAGGCCCTTTCCTTCTCTGAGCAGTAATGGTACATTTCCACCACTCCCACGACCTGGGTGAAAACGGGCATTCTCAGGATTATAATTCGGGGAGGTAAGTGGATGGATGTCTTATTCTTTGCTCTTAGAGGTGGGTCCAATGATGTCTGCCCAGTTCAGGGCAAAAGAAGTTTCTACTTCCCCAGAGTCTAGAACAGTACTTTGCCCAACACCATCTCTGAAAAGTTAATAAAGTCATTTACATAGTTTGTTGTTGGGTTTTGCTTTTTTGTTGTTGAGAGGAAAGAAAGAGAAGCATGGAGAAAGAGGCTGAAGGTGGGGAAGGCTTGAGGAATACAACTTTTTGGTCATTCCCTAAAGTAACCCATCATTTCCAAAATTTATGGAATGACAAGGAAGAAGATTAAAGCTACAATCCCCTCTTCAATCAAGGAGCTGCCAATTTAAGGAAGCCACACTACATACCACCTCTGGGTCCGTAACAACATAAAGGTGGGTTTCCCGCAAGTTCAAGGGATGCTTTAGGTCTCTCAGCACATCCACCTAGCTAATCTACACAATTCCCCCTCACTCAGAAATGCCAGTGGATATCACTTAAATTCTTTCTTAGATACTGCCTTTTTAAAGTCCGCCCTGCTCTTGAATAGAAGTCCACTGGAGACCCACAAACCTAAAATGTGAAATGTTGAAGATGAGCCCTACAATCCTACTTGAGATGGTTCACAGGTTAAAATGGCTGTTAAAACTTCATACAGTCTTTAAAATCAGAGCCCAGAAGCAATTTCAACCATCAGTGGCACTTTATTTTGGAAGTTTCTATGTATTACATAGATGGCGACTTCCTTTCTGTTACCACCCCCCATTAAAAAAAATCAGAAAGATTTAAAAAACATGTAAAATCCCTTATCCAGTTTCTCTAGTCCTAGGTTAAAAAAAACTTAAGTGGTGCCTCTCCTTCATGACAATACTGCTTTTTAAGGAGAATTCATAGTCTACCCTTATGCTCACTACAGAGTTCTACTCCTTCCTGGGGAAAAAATGGTCAGTGTTTCTGTTTGCTTTTAATAAATTCCTTTCTCGATTATTACACATTATCATTCCCCACTTGACACCTTCTTAGAAACTTGATTGTTGGATGCATTTTTCATTTGGCAAAAATCCAACGTGGCTTTGCGTGGGATGTCTAAGTGTCAGAAACAGCAGTGTTGATGTTCTGGTTTTGAGAGGGAAAATATATATAGAGATGCATACATTCCCTGGAAGAACAAATGTAGGAGACTGAAATAGGGTGTGCATGGAGTTAAGAAGGCTGATAGACACTACTTGGTTTTGAATTCTGTGGCTGTCAGCCACCGAAGACCGCGGTGTAGGCCAGAATATAAATCTCTGCAGGAAGAAGTTTGGTTAGGCACCACGAAATGACAGAGCCGGCTGCATTTTGTTCCAAGTGTATCAGAACAGACACAACCAAGGAGGGGCTCATTGGCAATAGGCAGTTCCCTGTGAATGACTACTTATGAGCATTTCTGTGAATGCTCTGTCAACAGAGGCACCAGGGGAAGAGAAAAGAAGCATCCTATTAAAATCTACTTCCGGGGTGCCTGGGTGGCTCAGTGGTTGAGCGTCCAGATCTTGATTTTGGCTCAGGTCACAATCCCAGGTTCATTGTATCGAGCCCTACGTTGGGCTCTGCACTGAGTGTGGACCTTGCCTGGGATTCTCTCTCTCTCCCTCCCTCTGCCCCTCTCCCGCACTTGTGAGCGTGCTCTCTCTCTCTCTAAAATAAAATTTAGAAAAATTATTTAAATAAAAGAAAATAAAAATATACTTCCATCTCTAACTCACCCAAGACCCTAGGTCTCCTTAGCTCTGTGATTTGCAAGGCCAAAATGAAGTTTAAGTATGTGTCATTCTAGGTCATCTGGAAGCTGGTTCACCGAGGCCATCTCAGAGGACCTGAGTGTGCCCAAGAAAGCAGCAAGCCTACCCAGAAGGGTATGCCTTAATGATCTTCACATCATCCACAGGGCGGTCCTGGGAGTTCGTTTCCACCATTCCTACTCGATTCACCATTCCTATACCCTGGCACACACGGCCGAAAATGGTGTGTTTGCCATCAAGCCACTGGGTAGGGGCTAGGGTCACAAAAAATTGGCTGCCGTTGGTGTCTGGCCCCGCATTGGCCATTGCGAGAATTCCGGCCCCTGGTGGGAAAAAGGAGGAAAGAGTATGAATAACCCCCAAAGCTCCAGCCTGGAGCGTGTTACACCATCCCAGACTTTGTTCTGGCCTCTGTCCTCAACCACGTGACCCAAACAATCTTGCCCTCAGGGCAGGCTCTCCGCCTTTGCACCAAAGGCCATCACTGCACTACCCCAACAACCTCATCTTCCTGGTCTTCGCCTACTCCCCAGCTTCTCTATCCATGATGATCCCCACCAACTGCTGGGCCATGTTCCTGATTCCCCTCCAAATCCCAGCAAGGTCTCCTCCTTCTCTGAGGAAAGCAGACTTTAGTTATAGTGCAGAACTACAGACACGTAGTATATAAATATAACTCCCAGTTTATGACCGCAACATTCAACAATTAGAGGCTAGAACACTCAGGCCAGCACTGTGAATTGCTCAGGACCCTGAGAGAGGCGTCATCTTCTCTAATCCACCACGGCTCTTTGTGGCACCATAGCTGGGCAGCGGCATGGCACCACGCCACGGTGTCAGGCATGCGCCCTGGATCACAGCCAAGGGCAAGCTTTTAAAGTCCTCTCCCTCTTCCTACCCAGTCCGGCCAGATTCTTTACTTACCCGTGAATTTCAAGTCTGGATGAAGTTCATCTTCAAACTGCTTGCCGTAGATAGATGCACCACCTCGACCTGCCAGATTAGAAGACAAGAAGCCAGTCAGCTAGTCCCACGCTCTACCTCACGGCAAGAATTATGGTTCAGGGTCAAAAGATTCTTCGGAGTATACAAAAGGAAAGAGCAGTGAGCACACCTGGCCCCTGCTAAGTATACTGCAACTACGTAGCCCAGCAGCAGGATCAAGCACAGACATAGCACATTCGGATCACTGGTTTCATTCAGGTAAGAGGTTTCTTTTCAAAATAACACCAAGAGTGTTTTTTCCTGGTTATTAAAGTAATACGTGTTCACTGTCAAATATGCAGAAAGCATAGAACATTATCAATAGGACATTAAAGTCCCCTATAACCTAACTATCTACAGTTTAACTACCATTTATAATTTGATGGATTAAGAGATTTCTTAATTTTTAACTTTTTTATGAGTATTTTAGACAGGAGCGCCCCAAGCCTTAACCCGGTGCCCATCACAGACATTGCTGATCAACCAACATTCCTCCCTGCTGAGCTTCGACGGGCCTCTGTGGCCTACCAACTCAGAACTGTAGGCAGCCGTGTTTAATGGACCAGAGATGGCACAAGACTTAAAGAGCTACTCGCCGTCCTGAACCTAGATGAAGGAAAGTAACATTCATTTAAGTCAAAGATCTCCAGCTTAAGGAAAACAGAGTGGAAAGTGGCAATGTGGCAGAAAGGAATATCACAGCAGGCAGAGTCCGTGGAGAGGAGAGGTCGTGCATCACTAAGGAGATTATGAAGAGACGTGAGATTAGGAACGCTTTGCTAGCAACATCACCACCTTACGCCATTTATATTATGTCCACGAGAGTGTGGCGCTGGCACCCAGGTTCTGTTCTTAGAGCAAAATGATACAATAAATATGGTGTTCCCAAAGGAAAAAAAATGTCCTAATAGGAGGCAACTCGCCTAATCAACTATTTAGCAAAAAAATATGACTTGCTGAATTACTCTGGTTTCTCCAAGTTGACCAACGAAGACAAAACAGCCTGGAACAAAGTGAACATTGGGTTCATCAGCTTACTCTGCTTGCCTGGCAGCCAGAAAACAGCCCAGACACAGGGAGCTCACCTCCTCTTACAGCCTGCGATGAAAGTAGGATGTTAACGCACCATGTTCCTCCCAGGCCCCAGGGGCCAGCTAAGGTGTTTCCATGGTGAAAATCCCTTGCAGTACTTAGAATGTTCCACCACAGACAGCCTGCCATAGCCCCCGGTGCTGGAAGAAAACACTTCTCACGCAAAGAAGAATGGGAGTGAATCCTAACAGACTCAGGGAAACCTCCCACTCGGCCCAGGCTACCTATGCTTCTGGGAAAGTACCCAAATACCAAACTTTATAAAAATGTGTTCCAAAAATTCCAACCTGTCAGTTTACTTCTCAAGAGCAATCATGTAACCAATATATTATCTCAGACTACAGAGTCAAGGTTCCTACCTGAGGCTGGGGGCAGAGGGGGTGGTTAGTGCTACGGCTGACTATGAAAGAGAGGGCCATGGGCGCAAACTGTGGTCAAGCCCTAAATCCAGGGCTTGAGTGAGCAAACGGAGGGCGAAGTTCAGTAGCGGGCTGTTCGTCGCAGGCTGGGCCTTGGAAGTGGGATCCCTGCAAGCCAGGGGCTTCCAGGATGAAACCTCAGGGCCCCTGCCCTCTAGGAACCGAAAGCCATCACATAAATGGCACTAAGAACAAGAGGGTTAAGGGATGGGCCAGTCAAGAGTCACACATGAAGCCCGGGGGGTTAAGTCATTAGAAGGAGAGGAGAGGAAAGAGCACGGGGGCCCCTCTGTACTCACCAGGCATAGTCTGACCAGTTGCAACTAGTGTGGGGCTCCACAGCAGCATTTACACACAATATGTTATCTTTTCATAATCTAATTCAACCCAGTAGGGTTTGCAACAAAATGTCAGAAAGACAAAGAATTCCAATCAAAACATTCCTTTGGGCATGTGGAATAGGGGAGAGACGGTAGGGGGACAGCCACGATTAAAGAGTTTTCCAGTGCAGAGCAGGGTACCCAGATGCCAACGATCACTTATAAAGCTGACAATCTGGAAGCTTTGCAGTCAAAACTTTGCTGTGTGCCGAGTCTAGTACAGATACAATGGCGACAGGCACTGATCTGTTTTGTAAACTCTGTATTCTGGACGCTCTTTTACTCTTCTGTCCCTTCTCTTCAACATTTATTCAAGGTATTTAATATCTCAGATGTACAAAAGAGACAAGGAATAATGAGACAAACTGCACCCTCGCTCAGGAAGTGTGGTCAATCCAGTCAAAGACACCATGCACACACACTCCCTGCCCTCTGCACCCACCTCCCCGCCAGCTAACAACTACTTCAAAGAATCACGTTTTCCTCTCAGGTAGCCATTATGCTGGCCAGGAGTCTGTCCCTTCCGTGCTTTCTCCTTTTTACTACCTAAGTATGCACCCTAAAAAAATGCATTGCTGCTGTGCATATTTTTCGGTTTATATAAAGGGTATTATACTCTATGTATTCTTCTGCAATTAGCTTTTCTTTGTTCGCCATATTTATCCATTTTGTTCCATGCGGCTCTCTGTAGTATTCGTTCCAACTGTGCGATTGTAACACCAATCTTACCTTTCCTCATGTCGATGGGTGTCTGGGATCCTTCTCCTGTTTCTGCTGTTGTGAACCATGCTGCAGTAATCATTCTTACGCCTCTCTCAGACAAGTGCGGGAGCTCTTAGGGACAACACCTCATGGGCAGGCAGGGTCACGGTTTGAGTATTTCCCCATTACCAGATTTCTTCCAACAGCTTGCCAGAAGTGGCCCCAATGTGCACTCCCACCCACAGTGCTCACTCTTACTGCTCTAGGTGCTTTAGCCAGACTTTCTAACATTCCTCAGTCTGAGAGGTGTCTGATCTCTTGGGCTTTAATCTGCATTTCCTTGAAGGTGTGCATAACGCCACGTTTACTGGCTATTTAGCTTTCCTCCTCTGTGAACAGCCACTTGTCTACTAAGTGGTTTGACATTCATATATATAAAAATATGTATATAATTCATATACATAATATATATAATTCATATATATATATGATTTGTGTATTATTAGGATTAATATTTTGGATACTAATCCTTGGTCAGTTAATGCTTTTGCAAATACTTTCTTCCGGTGGACGAAATTTTATCACTCTTTTAATGGGGTCTTCTGCTGCACAGAATTTTTCGCAGTTGAAATCCCTCAATCTTTTTCTTTATGATCTTCTGCTTTAAAAAAATATTTCCTTCTCCCCAAGACCCCTCCGATGTCTCTTCTTGCTCACTGCCTGGCAGAAAACTCCCACGATGAACTGGAGCGGCATCTAAGACACGGTGGTTTCAAAGATGACCATACTTGGTGCTACTTACCCCATCGCTCCCATGCCACAGCCCCTTTTGGGACCAGTCCCAAAGCAGTACAGGTGAGCCAGGGACCCATGAAGAGGCCTACGTGAAAGCTCTGCCTGGGGCACCTGACTCCAGAAGGCGACTGACCAAACCCATCAAAACCTCTTTTCTGGCAAGAGAGCATCTAACAGCAGGTTAGCTGTTCTCTGAGCATTTCTAACTCTTTCTCTAACCCCTTCTCCATGGCCTACTTCAACCTCAGGGACAGGAGAAGCAGGTACTGACCAGTGCCTTTTGCAGCTAGGGGTAGTCAGATGATCTGGTTCGGACTTACTGATACAAACAGAAGCCTGCTGAGTAGAGTTTCTGGGAAAGCTAGAACTTTCCTAATAAAAAGGGAGAAAAACATGCTCCTTTGTCTTTCACCCATAGCTCTTTCCCCATCTCCCTTTTTTGAAAGCAGAGGTGATGTCAGGAGCAGCAGCAGCCATATTGCAGCCATAAGACAAGTCTGAGATCCAAGGCCAACACACTAACAATGATGGAATGGAACGATATAGTAAGGTTGGGTCCCTGACAACTCTGTTGGGCAGCTGAACCAAGGCCTACAACTGCTTACCTTCAGACATTTTCTTATGCGAGAAAAACAAAAGCTCTCTTTGTTTAAGCCGGTGCAGTTTTCTGTTATGTGCAGCCAAAAGCATTCCAAATTGATACAATCGCTGTTAGTAACAGAGTCTTTGGAAGAGGGAACTAACAGGTGGAGCTGCTGCTGTTGGATTACCAGGGCAAATGCCAGATACCAGATCTAACGTGGGAAACAATGCTACATCTCTCCAAGAAGCTTTGAGGGTCTTAGGAGTCCTGTCTTCCTCACTTGCCTCTGGGGCCAGAGAGATCCAGATTTCCATTCCAACTCCACCACCAACTGGCCGTGTAGCCTTAAGGAAGATATTTACCCTCTCAAAGCCTCAGTTTCCTTGTCTGAAAAATGGAATAGTAGAAGTACTTCTGTCGTACTTCTGTCTCGTAAGACTGTTACAGGAACTAAGTAAGATCGTGCACAGAAACCACGCAGTGTAAAGCATGGAGCAAACACTGTATTATCAGCGATGATGAGCTATCTTTTTTTTTTTTTTTTTTAATGTTTTTATTTATTTTGAGACACAGAGACAGAGCACGAGCAGGGGAGGGGCAGAGAGAGAGGGAGACATAGAATCCGAAGCAGGCTCCAGACTCTGAGCTGTCAGCACAGAGCCTGATGCGGGGTTCGAACTCACAGACTGTGAGATCATGACCGGAGCCGAAGTTGGACGCTTAACTGACTGAGCCACCCAGGCGCCCCTGAGCTATCTTTAACGGAGACAACCTGGGCATTTTCCTGTGAGAGGCAACTGTAGGTAGTGATTAATACTTCACCTTAGGAGTCAGACTGCATGGGTTTTTGCAGTTCCTCAATCGGCAAACCTCCACCACTCCCTCACTGCTCCTTGCTCTGAGTGTAACTCTGCTTATTTCAATGACAAAAAAGGCAGAGAACTTTCACGTGCTCTCACCACCAAATCCACTCCCCTTCCCACATCTCCACCCATTTCCCTTCCTTCTTCCCTCATTAATAAACCGTTCTTGTGACTATCCCACCACCATGTACCTAATCGAGCCC
This sequence comes from Panthera pardus, assembly GCF_024362965.1. Taxonomy (NCBI): domain Eukaryota; kingdom Metazoa; phylum Chordata; class Mammalia; order Carnivora; family Felidae; genus Panthera; species Panthera pardus. The sequence continues at coordinate 144,693,140 of NW_026526732.1, read as the reverse complement.
ATTCACCGTTATGGAACTTTGCAACTACAATTCCTCCCTCTGCTGTACCATTTTTTTCTTTCTAGTAGACCAGGCCTATCAGCAAAAAAAAAAAAAAAAAAAAAAAAAAAGAAAAGAAAAGAAAAAAAGGAAAAAAAAGGTCTTAAAAATTAAACATAACGCTCCAAGTATCCCTATTCCTCTGCGCCCCTTCACAGAAAAACTCCTCAAAAAAGCTGGCAACACTTGGTGTCTTGGCTTCCTCTCCTGCCTCTAAATGCGCTCCAATCAGACTTTTGCCCTGACCGCTCCATTACAATGGCTCTTCCCAAGGTCATCAGTGACCATCACGTCATTAAATCCAATGGCCAATCCTCAGGCCTCACCTTGCTTGCTCTGTGAGCAGCATCTGACAGTTGATGTCACCCTTCTAAAAATCCCACCTTACTGGTGGTGGCTCCTCCCCTTCCTCTACTGGCTCCTTCTCCTCTGCCCCCTGTCCTTTTATACGTTAGACCTGCACTGATGTGTGAAGACCTCCCCTTCCAACCACTGCTCTCTTGCCCCTTTAACTTTCACAGGCGTTACTCCAATCAAGCTCTTGAATGTCTAACTCTGTCTTAGCATCTGCTTCCCAGAGGATCAGAACCGACAGAACCACTATCACCCTAGGCCAAATACAAAAAACTCTAGCTTTGATAAACGTCACAAGCTTCCAATTGGTCTCCTTGCTTCTAGCCTTGTCTCCTCTTTTCCAAGCCAGCTGGGTCTCCACATGGAAGTCAGGGGGACCCTTTTAAAACAAGCCTCATCATGGCAGTCCTCTGCTCCAAATCCTCTGGTGACATTTCATCACGCTTAGGACAAAATCCAAAGTCTTCACCACTTATGAGACTCCATGACCTGGTGTCCTGCTACCTTCCAAAGTCATCTTCTGTCACTCTTCCCCCCACTCACCTGCTCTAGCCACTTGCTCTGTGCTATTTCTTGCCAAGCATCCTCTGGTCTAAGGCCTCTGATCACTATTCCCTCTGTGGTGTCCTTGCCCCTGACAGTCTCAGGCTCACTATTTCACTTCATTCAGAGCTCTGCTCAAATGGACCTTACCAATGAGGTCTTCCCTAATCCCGCTATCCAAAATAACACCTCCGTGACTCCTGTGGTACTCAACTGAGGGTGAATTTGTCCGTTAGGGACATCAGACAATGTGTAGAGACATTTTTGGTTGTCACACTGAAGGGTCTACTAGCTTCTAGCAGGGAGAGGTCAGAGATGCAGCTGAAGAGCCTACAATGCACAGACAGTCCTCTAAGCAAAGAATTATCCAGCCCCAAATGTCAACAGTGCCAAGGCTGAGAATTCCTGCTCTACCCCCTTACTACAGCATTTTCTGCACATCATTTGTCATGATGGTGATAGTGTATTATGTACTTAGTTGTTCACTGTCTCTCCCACTAGAATGAGAACTTCACCAGGGCTTCCTTAATTTAGTATTGTATCCCCAGCTCGTAGAACATGCCTGGAATATGGCAGGAGGTCCAAAAGATGTTTGTTAAGTAAGTTAACAATCAAAATAAAGAATAACATTTTTTAAAGCTCCTATTTTGGGTCAAGACTGTACTCATCATTTTACAAACATCGGCTCATTTACGACTCACAACTCCATGAGGTGAACACAACCACACTCTGCATGTATAGATAAGACGACTCAACGAGCTTACACAACTTGTCTACATTTAGTAAGTTCAAGTGAAGCCAAGATTCAACCCCAAGCCCACCAGGCTCTACGACCCTGTTCACCCCACACTCCATGACCTTGCCATCTACCATGGCTGAATTAAATTTCCTCACTTATTTTTCTTATCCCAGACTCAAGAGTCCCAAAATAGTTCCAGAATAATATTAGATCAAATCTGAACTCCTGTCTGGGAGTCTCCGTGAACTGGTCTGATCTTATCCACCATGCTATCTCTAACTACTCTGTGCACTCTGTCCCTAACAGCTCCTTAACTGTCCCCTAAACATGCAGTTCAAGGACCTCAGAGATCACATTGTACATATTTGTCCTGGACATGGAGAGGTGGCCGGTCCAGCATGTGAGACACAACATCTGGGGTGCTGCGCTCTCCTTCACACTCAACACATCTCTGTCACTTGTGCCTCTACTCTACTCATTCTTCTTCCTAAATCTAGAATGCCTTTCCCTGTCCTCCTAAGAGTTAAAAGTCTACATTTCTTTCAAGGCCCACCTCACAATATGCCTCCATCCATGCTAATTCCACTCCACTGTACTTTTTCTCTTATTATGAATTATTCCAACCTATGTCATATATATAACCCAGAGTGTACCACCATAAATTTGCATATTATATTACCTTATAGATGTTTCTTTTCTTTTCTTTTCCTTTTTAAGATTGAGAGAGAGAGAATGAGAGCAGATGGAAGGGCAGAGGGAGAGAGAGAATCCTAAGCAGGTTCCATGCTCAACGCAGAGCCCAACACAAGGCTTTATCCCACGACCCTGGAATCGCGACCTGAGCCAAAATCAAGTCAGACACTTAACCGACGGAGCCGCCCAGGCACGCCTCTATTGTTGTTTGTTGTAAGAACCATCTTGTCTTCCTGGCAGAGGAGGGAGAGCTGTAAGTAAAAGAAAATGCCTCGGCTTCCACTGCTTAAGTCTCTTCACAGGACTTGGAACAGCACAGGATACCCAGCAGACTCTGAGCAGATATTCACCAAATGAATACAATTAACAATGAGCTGGCCGTTCCACAGTTAAATTTCAGGTGTTCCTGGGGCTACCAAGAGGAGACGAGGAGTCAGAGGGAGGGCAATGTGCAGCGTAATCAGCATGCAATTAATCACCACGATCACGCCAGCTGGTGAGCACGCGAGGCTAACTGCAGAGCGTGAAGAGCGAGAGGAAGAGCCTGACAGGATGCCACGTCTTACAGGGAGGAGAGGAAGGGAAGAAGTTAGTAGAAGCAGATAAAAAAGACAGCTAAGGAAAAAGCCGGCATAGTTATTACAACAAGAGAAATTTTAAAGAGGAAAAATAGTTTAAAATGATGCCAGTGGGGTGCCGGGGTGGCTCGGTGGGTTAAACGTCCGACTCTTGAGTCCAGCTCAGGCCATGATCTCACTGATCGTGGGTTCGAGCCCTGCATCGGACTCTGCACTGACGATGCAGAGCTTGCTTGGGATTCTCTCTCTCCCTCTCTCCCTGCCCCTCCCCAACTTATGCTCTCTCTCTCAAAATAAATGAATAAAACTTAATAAATAAATAAATGCAGCAGGAATTCAAAGGTATCTGAATTGAGAAAACACCTGGCAAAGGTGCTTAAGAAAGACTGTGGAAAGGATAGTTAGTTCCAGAGTAGCCAGACCAAGGGACAGGGAGGGACAGAAATAGTACATCGACTTGCTGAAGAGCCCAGGATGCGTCATGCTGTTCACCTGAGATATTTAGCAAAAAACATGTCGCCTAATCAGCTAGCAGTTCATATTAGTGACCCAGGAGGGCCTCACCTTGTTTGCCTTCTACCACAGACCTACCAGCTCAATCATTCATTACACTTGAGGCTGGAGGCAATTACTTGGAAATCTTTTGAGTGATTCCATTTCATTAAAATTGCATCATGGAAATGTGACATTATGAAGGATTGCAGAGCAATTACAGAAATATAGGGAAGCTCTGACATGAACAACTCACATCTGAGTCACTTCCAATTCTTGTACATTTATCATGGACTCTCTCAGTTCACTGGCGTTATGAATTAAAATTTTATCTCGTAACGAGAGAGAGGAAGAAGACAGGAAAGTACAGCAAAGTGCTGACAGGACACTTTCAGATAAAGAAAGAGGAGTGAGGCAGGCTTAGACTCCCTCCATACCTGATGAAACAGACAAAAAAAATTCCACTTTTTTCCAAGCCCCAAATTCACCAGCATCAACCAAAGAAAAAGGAAAGAAACTTAGTACAAAAATGCTGAGAAGAGTAAGCCAAGGAAAGAGAGATTCTTCTGCCTGCACTCCCTAAAAGTAGTAAGCAGGAAAGAGAGTGTGGAACCCAGAGAATTCTTACAAATAGTCTCCAATTTTGAGAAGCCAACAGAAGAAGTGGGTGAGCAACCCTGAAAAAACTGAAGAGAAGTCCCTGAAGACAGAAGCCTGTGCATACCACAGGGGCTCAGCAGCGGCATGGCAGGCCACCAGCCACGGCCGCCTTGGGGGAGCCGGGGGGCACCGGGCCATGCTGGGGTTCAGGACAAGCTACCCCAAAATATGGCACTTGGGCACACTGAATATTTCAAATTGAAGGAATCTGAGAGACATCAGGTACAAGAAGGACACTGTGACGTTCCCTTGGAGTAGGTCCTAAGACCCTCATGTGAAAGGTGCCCTCACTATACCTGGGGAAAAGAACATCCCATTTCTAAGACAGAAGGACCCCAAGAGGAAGCTGAACGAACAAGCCTTGATGTTTACTACATTCAGTTCAGACCCCTTTCGTCCTAGCATGTTTTCTCACAAGTTTCCACACTAGCACAGAACACTCAAACAATGAAACCACCCTAGCACAACACTGTCAAACCTAGCACAAAAACACTCAAGTATAACCATTTCTTCAGGTCATTTTTTTTTTTTTTTTTTTTTAAGAGAAAGTGAGAGCAAGCACAAGCAGGGGAGAGGGGCAAAGGGAGGGAGGGAGGTGGAGAAGGAGGGAGAGAATCTTTTTTTTTTTTTTTTTACATTTATTTATTTTTGAGAGATAGACAGAGAGCATGAACAGGGGAAAGGCAGAGAGAGAGGGAGACACAGAATCTGAAGCAGGCTCCAGGAGCTGAGCTGTCAGCACATAGCCCAATGCGGGGTTCGAACCCATGAACTGTGAGATCACAACCTGAGCCGAAGTCGGAAGCTTAACTGACTGAGCCACTCAGGCTCCCCAGGAGAGAGAGAATCTTAAGCAGGCTCCATGTTCAGCATGGAACCCAATGTAGGGCTCAATCCCATGACCCTGAGGTCATGACCTGAGCCGAAATAATCAAGCCAAACACTCAACCAACTGAGCCCATGGGTCTTCAATTCTTTATCAAGGCTCCGGTGTCATCAAAACTTAGAACAAACAAATCTGTATGCTTTTCTATCAATCTCTCCTGTTATGGAGACCCAGCTATGAATGAAAAAGGGCAGGAGGATCCTTCTCCTCCACTACAGCTGTTCTCAGGGGACTACCCAGAGTCCAGGGTTGGGGGAGAGGTCTCCAGGGAGAGGGCTTTACTAGAGGCTGGGGAAACAGAACAGAGGCTGGCCCTCACGTAAGGTGCTCACTCAGCATTAGCTCTCCCACTACCTCATCAGGCCAGAACAGAATGGAGAGAAAGCAACCTAGCATCTGGAATGGGAAGGACAATGACAAAGAGGATCCACTTGTACTGTATCTAAACAAATAAAAAGTACAAACAGCATCAGTGCCAACATACATTAAGCATAGATAAGATGAAAAGAAGTGGCACAGAAACTATGCAAACGTATTACAACAAATGGAAGGAGAGAAAGAAAGGAAGGGTTGTAAGAGAAAAAACACCTCATGGGGCGCCTGGGTGGCTCAGTCGGTTGGGCGTCAGACTTCGGCTCAGGTCATGATCTCACAGTTTGTGAGTTCGAGCCCCGTGTCGGGCTCTATACTGACAGCTCAAAGCCTGGAGTCTGCTTCAGATTCTGTGTCTCCCTCTCTCTGCCTCTCCCCCATTCACACGCTGTCTCTCTCTCTCAAAAATTAAATAAACACTTAAAAAAAAAATTAAAAAAAAAAGAGAGAGAAAAAACACCTCAGGAACTCAGTCTGGGAGAAAACATAGTCCAAGGGCTTCTCTGCAGCTGTCTCAAGCTACAGATGCTTCAATAGAAATAAGAATCCAATAAAACAAAAGCTCAAAGACAAGATAATAAATCAACAAAATAAGTGAAATGACTGCAGAGCTATGGAAACAGATTGAGAGCCCAATAACACCAATACAGTGCTAATAAATCAATCAGAGCAGTAAAGGACAGAACAGACATGACCACAAGTTGAATAAGGCACAGAGTAAAGGTCTAAGATTATCTCAGTGGATGCAAGACAAAACAGAAAGACATCATCTCACACACTCAAAAGAAATCTAATAGGGGCGCCTGGGTGGCTCAATCGGTTAAGGATCTGACTCTTGATTTCGGCTCAGGTCATAATCTCACAGTCAGTCATGGGATTGAGCCTCGCTTCTGGCTCCGCACTAAGTGTGGAGCCTGCTTGGGATTCTCTCTCTCCCTCTCTCTGCCCCTCCCCTGCACGCATGCTCCCATGTGCTCACGCTCTCGCTCTCTCAAAATAAATAGGGGAGCCTGGGTGGCCTATTCAGTTGAGCATCTGACTTCAGCTCAGGTCCTGATCTCACAGTTCATGAGTTTGAGCCCCACACTGGGCTCACTGCTGTCAGCGCAGAGGCTGCTTTGGATCCTCTGTCCCCCTCCCTATCTCCCCCTCTCAAAAATGAATAAACATTAAAAAAAAAAAAAAAAGATTCTTAATAACTAAATAAACATATATAAAAATTTAAAAATAAAAGTAATGTAACATATGTGAAAAGCAAAGGTCATAGAACAAAGAATAACTAGTTTCCGGAACTAGGAAATCAGAGCAAGTGACAGAGAAAATATTCACAAATACAAATCAAAACACTTCTCCAGAGCTGAAGGAAGGAGTAAATCTGGCCTCCATATTCTCCAAAGCCATGTTTACAACCAGAAGTCAACAGAACAGACCTGTCTAAAAAAATCTGAGGGAATGAGCGTGGCCCAAGAACAGAATACCCAGTCATGGTCTTTTTCAAATTCTAACATGATGGAGTTTAAAAAAATGTAACACCCTCCAGTGCCTGCAATACAAACCACTCAGCAGGAAATTCTGTCCTCCAGCCCTTGTGAACAGAAAAGCCTACTGGTAAACACTGAACCCTCTGAAATGTAGAACCCATACTGTAGCTGAGGGAATCAGGCACAGAATGGAAAATGTGCCCTGATGAAAAATAAAACTAATGACGAAAATTGAGAGCAAGGGAGGGAGGAGTGTAGGTGTGAGGTAACAGAAGAGATATAGATGTGTATATATCTCTGTCCCCAGTTCCAGGCACAGAGCTCCTAAAACTCTTATAATTTCCTACATGATAAAAATACCAGGGGCAGCTCTTGTTCTAACATTTGGTCTTTGACCTGTCCTTGAAATTGGGCTTTTAAAACCCTTTGAAATTCCTAAGTGATAAGAGCATTAGGAGCATCTTTTGTTCTAATGAGGCAGGTGGACTCCTGGATGGCGACTGGTCCCCAGAAAGACCAAGCCATGACTAGAAGCATGGAATTTTCAGCCTCCCATCCCCCTACCCCTGCTTCTTCAGAGAAGGGAGAGGGGCTGAAGCGGAGATAACGATTGGTCATGTCTACATGAAGAAGCCTCCATAAAATCCCAATACTATAGGGTTCAGAGAGATTCCAGGTGGGCAAACACATCCCTGGATGGTGACGTACCCTAATTCCACAGGAACAGAAGCTCCTGCCCTGGGGACCCTCCCAGACCTCACCCTGTCCATCTCTTCATCTGGCTGTTCATCTGTATCCTTCATCATGTCCTTTAATAAACTGGTAAACGTCTCCATGAGTTCTGTGAGCTGCTCTGGCAAATTAAGGGACCCTAAGGAGGGGGTTATTGGAACCTAGGCTTGTGACTAAAGGGGGGCCAGGGGAAGAGGGGCAATCTTGTGGGGACTGGGCCTTAACTTGTGGGAACTGAGTTAATCTAAGACACTCACTTGGTGTCATAGAATTGCTTGTCGGGCGAGGGGGTGGGGGGTGATAAACCTAAATACATTTGTGTCAGAAGTGAAGTGATCTGTGTTAGCAGTAAGGGAGACATGCAGGAGAAAAACACAGGAGGAAAGAACTAGGTTTTTCCCATCACAGAATGCAGGCAAAACTGAGTTTTTTTCTAAACAACAGGAATGGGTAAAAATTTAAGTACTGACTGCCTCACCTTTCATAACAGGAAATCAATTTTTGTTAAATATATACAAAATTAAATGTTTTTTTTTTGTTTTGAAAACAATAACATGCATGACATAGTCTATTGTCTTGAAATCATCTCTATTTAGCTAGTGATCCATCCATTCATCCATCCTTTTAACTAGGTATCTGAAAAGAAAGATTTCTAGAATAATGTCCACCAACAGTTAACATCAATTGTTTCTGAGAAGTGGATATTGTGGGAATAATTAATAGTGGCTAGAAATCTTTAGGAAGGGGGCACCTGGCTGGTTCTGTCAGTTAAGCATCTGACTCTTGGTTTCAGTTCAAGTCTTGATCTCATGGTTCGTGAGTTCAAGCCCCACATCAGGCTCTGCATTAACAGTGGGGAACCTGCCTGGGATTCTCTCTCCATCTCTCTCTGCCTCTCCTGTGCTCTCTCACCTGTGCTCTCTCAAAATAAATAAATAAACTTAAAAAAAGAAAAAAAGAAATCTTTAAGAAGTATATGTATAAATGATCTTCGTGTTCTTTTGTCTAGTTTCCTATATCTTCTGTATTTTTAAATGTGTCCACATACATTAAAAACATTGAATACCTCTGGTTATAAAGGATAAATAGAGAACAACTGAAAATGACAAAGAATAACAAGATTAAGAAAAGACTGGCACAAAGATTATCAAACTTATTTAAAGGCAAAAAAAGCAGGAGCAGAAATTAGCAGAGAGAAAATTTAGACTGAGACGCAAGGGGCCTTGAAACTCACATTAGCATGCACCAATTTCACTAATAAATCCCATCTAAATGACAGTAACTCCCAAATTCATACCTCCATCCCAGATCTCTCCATGAACTCCATACTCCTATCCCTTCACTTATTCAATACCTCTAAATGAAGACCTGACAACTATTTCAAATGTAATGTCTAAAACCAAAACCAAATTCTTGATTTTTCCCTCCACACATGCTCCTCTCTCAGCCTGCCCTATTTCACTGAATTCAACTAATGTTGGCTTGGGGCGCCTGGGTGGCTCAGTCAGTTGAGTGTCCGACTCTTGATTTCAGCTCAGGTCATGATCCCTGAGGGTCACAGGATCCCCAGGGTCATGGGATCGAGTCCCACATTGGGCTCCACACTGAGCATGGAGCCTACTTAAGAATCTCTCTCGGTCAGCTGGTTGGCTCAGTTGAGCATCCACCTTTAGCTCAGGTCATGATCGCACGGTTTGTGAGTTCAAGCCCTGCATCGGGCTCTGTGCTGACAGTTAGGGGCCTGGAGCTTGCTTTGGATTATGTATCTCTCTGTCTCTGAGCCTCCCCTGCTCACACTCTGTCTCTTTCTCTCTCTCAAAAATAAATAAACATTAAAAAAAAAAAAAAAGATTCTCTCCCTCTGCCCCTCTCCCCTGCTTGCTCTAAAATTAAAAAATCAAACAACTAACGTCGGCTTAACTATACCTGTCCCCGTTGGGTCACCTCCCTGGATCATGAAGTCTTTGATGATTCTGTGGAATTTGGTGCCATTGTAGTAACCTCGACGTGCCAACTCTGCAAAATTCTTACAGGTCTTTGGAGCATGCTTCCAGTACAACTCCAGCACAATGATTCCCATGCTGCAGGGGGGGGGTAGGACAGTAGAGTTCTAGTCAAGAACAAGGTCACAGCAAACAGGAATATTATGGGACTGATCCAGGACTCTTTATTTTCAAACTTATGTAAGTCATGAAATTGTAATAAACATCAGATCTCATGCTCAGCAAAGGAAAACATCACAATGTAAATAATATAAACACAGGTATCTTCTTTGAGTAAAACACATAGGAACTTCTGGTACTTCTTGTAAACAAAGTAACTGTGGACAACTAAAAATTCAAACTAGCCTTATATATTAAAAAAAAAAAAAAAAAAGTCACTGATCATGGGAAACCAGTATAACCAACCCTCAATTTGGAAAAAAATTTCACTTAATACTTAATTTGTCATTTTTTAAAAAGAAGGTATTATTATATCAGGAATTTGTATTTATTTAAACATGCATAAGTTTCTGGGTAGGGGTAGAAACTTGACAAATGGGAAACAGGATGGTTTTTAATGAGTATTTTTTTTTAAACTTTTGTATTTTTGAACCATGTAAATATATTACCTATTCGTAAAAATTTTCATGGGAAAAAAAGGTACAGTTTGTGTGTATTTAAGAGAGGGTGCAACAAATGCAAAACCTGATTACTTCACATCTCTATACCTATCAAATGGGATGAGCCCTTCCCCTCTACCTCCCCCTGCCCCCCAAGTACTGCTCAGGAAAAAAGTAAAAGACTTAGGTGCCTTCCCCTCTTCTCTACTCCATCACTCACCTAGATCTTAAGCTCCAAGAATGTGAAAATTGAGGCAACTATGTATGGTTTGGATAGCCAGTGCCAAGCACAGCATAAGCACTCTATAAATATATATATGTGGTATATGCTAGAACATAGCTCTCTAAAAAAAGCCTTTCTACCAGCAATTCATCCCCTACTAACAATTCAGCAGGGATCGACACCTACTCTGTGTAAGGCATGGTTTTAGGCGGTTTTTTCCCTCATGGAGCTTATATTCTGGTGCATATTTTTTAAATACAGAGAATAACTTTTCGGAATGGCAACCAGGAAATACCTATACAGTTATGAAATCAACATACCTTTTGAGAGCAATTTCAACTTCTAAGTATTCTATAACAAAACTCACAAACGTGCTGCTAAAGGACACGGTATGTGGAAGGATATTCACGCCAGTATTTGTCATAACAAAAAACAAGAGGCAACTTAAGTGTCCTTCAAAGAAGTGACTAAAATACAAAATATCCACACTATGGGCAGCTGTGTTAGCAAGTGAAACAGAAGCAAATTACAGAAAAAAACATATACACAACATATATACAGTATGATCACATGATTTTGTTTTTAAGAAACAACATAAAAGAGATGGGCATCTGGCTCAGTCGGTTAAGCCTCTGACTCCTGATCTTGGCTCAGGTCATGATCTCAGTCTGTGAGTTCAAGCCCCACGTCAGGCTCTACGCTGACAGCACAGAGCCTGCTTGGGATTCTGTCTCTCCCTCTCTCTGTCCCTCCCTCACTTGCTGTCTCCTTCTTTCAAAATAAGAAAACAACAACAAAAAGATAAAAGAAGCAACACAAAAGAGATGTTTAGATGTTCGCAGAGAAAGATGTGGAAGGCCATCCAACAAACTATTTACTGTTTTTACAGGAAGAGGTGGCTTTCACTTACTCTATATACTTTTACACTGCTTGGATTTAAATTTTGATTTATTTTGTAACTTAAAAAAATGTGAACAGGTGAATTCAGAAATTGCTTTCAAGTTGGGGCCTGAAGTAGGATTTTCGTGGTGGGGAAGATGACCAGGGAGCAAAAGCAGCATCTGAGAACCGTGCTCCGGGGGGAAACAGCACGAGCAAGAGCAGAAAATAGAAAAAAAGTAAGCTGGTCCTTGGCTACTGACGTGGGAATGGCAGAAGATGCAGCCAGAGAGGGAAGGCAAAGGCCAGATGAAAAAAATAATAATCTTGAATGTCAGGCTACCATGCTTTAATTTTACAGTGTTGTAGAAATAAGAAGTTACTTAGGTTATTTGTACTACCTTCTTAAGATCACTTTGGACTTTTTCCAAAGAGGCAGTGGAATGAATGGAGCTAAAGAACCTAGCATGTGAGGCAGCCGGACCAGGCTCCAAATGAGGTTTCCCGACTTACTTGCTGTATGAGTCTGGTCAAATCATTTCATCTGTAAATTCTGGCATTTCTCCTGCTAAAACTGGAGAGAAGGTGGAATAATACCCATGTGTGTATTAAGTGGATTAAACTATATGAGATGCTATATGTCAGGGGCATGGCACTCGCTAGTTAGTGCTCAGTTATAGCACTCTTTGATACTGGGGGAAATGTGTCTCTTCCTGTGCCTTTCTAATAGTTTAATGCAACTAAACTGCTTACAACATTAGTTACTATAACAGCTGTATAAACAAGCCCCACCTAGATGACCGCAACTCTGAAATTCAAAAGCGGTGTGTGTCTTAGGCACCTTTTTTTTTTTAAATGTTTATTTATTTTTGAGAGAGAGTGCACACACGCACAAGTGGGGAGGGGCAGAGAGAGAGGGAGACACAGATTCTGAAGTAGGTTACAGGCTCTGCGCTGTCAGCACAGAGCCTGATGCGGGGCTCGAACGCAAGAACTGTGAGATCACGACCTGAGCCGAAGTCCGACACTCAACCGACTGAGCCACCCAGGCGCCCCATAGGCACCTCTAACCTGATTCCAGATCCAACGTCGCTGGCTTGTAACCTCAACACACGCTAGTTGAATGAATGAATGAACCACCGGGTGGGAGGAGGGCAACCAGGCCGCTGTCGCTGAGGTCTCAGGGAGACCCAGTGTGGAGCTCGGACGCGGGAGGTGGCGGTCCCCACTCAGCGCTCAAGCTGCCCTTACGGCCGCCGCTCTACGCTTCTCCACGTGGAGGCCGGCCTCCCGGGGGAGCGTACCCGGAACCCAGCCCCGCGGCAAAGCCGGGGGTCCGCGTCGCCACCGCCAGCCCAGCCCCGAGGCCCGACCCCTCTCACCTGGTCTCCAAGTACACATTGGGCGGCTGCCAGGAGTCTGGGGGGATCGCCGCCATAGCTCAGCGCGCGCAATTCAGCAGCACTTGCTACTTCCGGTGTCGATGCCTGGGGACCCGCCGCTGCTGCGCACACTTCCGGTCCTCGCCGTTCAACCCTTGCTATGGCAAGATTTGGGGAGTTGAGACAAAGAAGAAGGACCCCACTTCCAAGGCGGAGAAGCTGGTACGTGAAGCGAAAACAGAACGGCTGCAGAGACGGAGAAAAGCGCAAGCTCCATTGTAGGGGGTGGTCTCCAAGTGAAGCGTGAGACACTCTCCTGTAGCTCTGATTGGTTCGTTTAGGCGGGGAAGGCGGGAAGAACCAGAAAATCTGCACTCCGATTGGAGTTATGTCCTAATTTTCCATCGGAAGAAGCTTTAGTTCCACAAAGGGGCTGGGACTTGAAAGAGAGTAGAATGAAAGGGAATAGAAATGAGAGGTGCCAGTATCTGACCTTTGTAAGGCCCTGTACAATTTACATAGCACTTACATTTTATTATCTACTCCACAGAGCAATCCTGTAAAGTAGATATTATTGTTCCCATTTTTCAGATATGAAAACCGAGACCCAGCAGTTAAATGACTTGTTCATTTGTCTCTAGCCATACAGCAAACCTGAGCCTTAAGACTCCAAAAAGTAGAGCAAAGAGTCTGGGACAGAGAGAGGAAAAGGGTCAGGAAGAAAATGAGAAAGAAGGAAAGGGAGAGAGATGAGAATGAAGATCAAAGAGATGAGGGCTAACGCAAGGCTTAGAGTGACTGGCTGGGATATATGGGACAGAAGGTTGTTAGGGAGGTTTGTTCAGGGTCAAAGAGAAGCAAAGTAGAGGCCCTGCAAGGTTTGGAGGGAGGAGGAGAAAGAAATGGGGTAAGTAAATGTTGTAGATGCTTTGCACACTGGTTAATAATGATGGCTACGGGGCGCCTGGGTGACTCAGTTAAACGTCAGACTTCAACTCAGGTCATGATGTCGTGGTTCACAAGTCCCAGCCCAAGTCGAGCTCTGTGCTGACTGACAGCTCAGAGCCTGGAGCCTGCTTCGGATTCTGTCTCCCTCTCTCTCTGCCCCTCCCCCACTTGTGCTCTGTCTCTCAAAAGTAAATAAATGTTAATAAAGTTTTAAAAAATTAAAAAAAAAAATAACGATGGCTAAATGAGTTCTTACTCAATGTCAGGCATCGAGCTAAGAACTATGGTGTGCTTTCACCTTGTTAAAATCAAACACAAATGGAGACCAGACTTGAAAATTTCCTGAGCAAGCAAACCAGTTTAGTCATATAGGCAAACCTTAATTTAGCTTGTTCTGTAAAATAAGCGAAACTTAACTTGGGCCACTTCTTGTTAATGCCTCCGAAAATCAAAAACAAAACTTAAACTGTTCTCAAAATTGATATGAAGTAACTACTCTTTTTAAAACTTTTTTTAAATTTTTTTTAATTATTATTTTTTAAAATGTTTATTTATTTTTGAGACAGAGAGAGACAGAGCATGAACGGGGGAGGGTCAGACAGAGAGGGAGACACAGAATCTGAAGCAGGCTCCAGGCTCTGAGCTGTCAGCACAGAGCCCCACGCCGGGCTCGAACTCACGGACCGTGAGATCATGACCTGAGCGAAGTCGGACGCTTAACCGACTGAGCCACCCAGGCGCCCCAAAACTTTTTAAAATATTTAAAAAATATTTTACACCGTCAGCACAGAGCCTGATGTGGGGCTCAAACCCATGAACTGTGAGATCATGAAATCAAGAGTTGGACGCTTAACCGACGGAGTCACCCAGGTGTCCCACTATTTTTTTTTTAAGTTTATTTTGAGAGAGAAAGGGAGAGTGCACCAGGGGAGAAGGGGAAGAGAGAATCCCAATCAGGCTCTGCACTATCAGTGCTGAGCCGGATGTGGGGCTCGATCTCACAAGCTGAAATCAAGAGTCAGACGCTTAACCAACTGAGCCACCCAGGCGCCCCATGAAGTAACTACTTTTAACCCATCCCTATCCCTAGGAAATTCTAATATTATAAAATATCTGAAGAGTAAAAAGCCACACTGTCTCCTCACCGGATAAGCTGCTTCATAACGATATACCTCCGAACCTCATTCCATGTTCGGTTTGAGTGCTTCCAGTTTGCAAACTATTTTTTGTGTATGATACATTTTTACTAATTACTATTTCAGTGATCCACTTAATCTTCAAAACTCCATGAAGTTGATGTTACTATACCCTTTTTACTTTAAGGAAACTGAGCCTTACAAAGATTAAGTGACTTGTTCAGTATCACAGCTGTGAGTGTCTGTGTATAGTTAGTTCAATCCTAGTTCCCTTAATTGTCAGGTAGGAATAAGGCTATACGGTGTTGTAGAGATCAACTAGACAGTGAGCAGGCTGGGCATCTCCTTCATTTCTGTGCCTTTCTCGCAGAGTACTGAGAATAGGGTGTTCAGGTTTTGTTGAATTAATAATGGACAGAGAACTACATTTTACGCTGATGAGTGCTGGGCTAAGGTAAGGTATAATAAATTTTACACTTTCTGCAGTCTCGTGTTCATGTCCTCTTTATGACCCTTGAGCTGGACAGAAAAGTCTTTATCATTGGTCCATTCTGTCTATTGCTATTTGAGTTACCTTTCTCTGGATCTTATGTAGTTCCTTACTATCTATTTTGGGTGCCTTAGGGCACAGTGAGGATGCATTGGAGTTTTACACAAGAATAAGTCAGTGTCTTTTTGTCTCATTCCAAAATCCTTCCCCAAGAGACTCTGTATTTGTTGGCCTTTTGTCCCCAAGAGAACATTGGGTGACTTCAGGGAGGAATTAACAGAGATTTCTGAGTATAACTAATAGTCCACCTTAAATTACTCTGAGTGTCTTGTATTTACTTCATCTATTCTGTTAAGCTTAATTTGTCTTCTTAATAAATGTGCTTTATTAAAAACAAAATTATAAACTCTTACAGAAACATCATTTTGGGGGCTAGAAACTTGAAGATCATCCTCTTTCTCTCTGCTCCCTGTAAGTGATACATCATCAAGACTTATCAATTCTTTTTTCCCAAATTACCAGGCTTATTTTAACACCAGGCTTATTTTAGAAGCCCCCTTGTGGGGTTCCCTGCCTTTTGGCTTTTCCCCACTAATGCATCCTCCACACACACCAGCCAAAGCTTTCCTCCCAAGATATCTTGTATGTCACTTTGCCAAGAAATGTGAAATGGTTTCCCTTGGCCTGTTAAAGTCCCCAGGGTGCCTGGGGACTGAGTTGGTTAAGCTTGATTTCAAGCTCAGGTCATGATCTCAGGGTTCATGGGATCAAGCACCCCCCCCCCCCCCCCCGTGCTGTCAGCACAGAGCCTGCTTGGGATTCTCTCTCTCTCTCTCTCTGCCCCTTCCCTGTGTGCTCTCTCTCAAAATAAATAATAAATAAATAAATAAACATTTAAAAAATAATTTATAAAAACTAAATAAAATAAAGTCCCAAACCACTTGGCCTGGGCTTGAAGGGCCTTCACCCTGACTTCCCCAGCCTGATTTCCTACCATTTCATCCATGCCTTAAATGTGCCACCAACATTTCCACTTTCTGGGCCTTTGCTCAGGCCATTCCCTTTCCTTGCAATGCTTCCCAAACCTTGCCCATGCCTGGGTCCCAACTTCTTCAGAAATCCTCTCTTCCTGTCTGCGAGTAGGTTCTCTCCCTTTCTCCCTTCTTGGTCTTTAGTCCTCTGCCACCTTTCATTGTTGTCTAGCCACTTGTACACATTCTCTTCTCTCCAAGTAGATTGATAAGAGCCCACATTAGGGACCACGTCCAAGTTCGGTTCAGTTCGGCATTCTCATAGGGCCTGGTCCAGGCCAGAACCTGAACAGAGAGAGCCTCCAGTGGCTGGGCGGAGCTAAGTCACCACAAGCAATTAATTCTGTGGCACAGAGTGTTACTACCTGGAAACCTTCTCAAGGGTTTTTCTAAATGCCAACAGAAGCCCAGACTAAAGAAATGAGTATGTTTATCCATCATTTCCGTCCCTATCCTCTCCCCCAAACCGTTCCTCCTCCTGTGCCCCAGTCACTGTTGTCCTAGTCATCACACATCTTTTGATTCCTCACCCTCTTTCAGCTACATCCCCACACACATTCCAGATTGCCAAACTTTCACATTCATGAGCTCTTCTCCCACCAGCCAGGTTTTAGAGTGGAGGGCTCTGAGTGACCAACAGGAGGAGGCGACAAGCTGCAGGGCCCACAGGATTTAGTGTGGGCTGGAGCCCAAGCCTTTCCCCTGCCTTCCTCCCCTGAACCTTTCTACAACCTGATTTGTTGTACCTGGGAAATCTTCCTTGAGCAGATTCTCGTTCTTCCATTCCTTTTACCTAGACCGTCAAAGTTATTTTTCCCTTGAACTTTCCAAAGTTAATTTTTCCTCCTCCAATCTAGCCTTCGTCCATCCCACGGGATTTATATGGCCATAACAGAACTCTGATCCCATCACAACCCCACTCAAAAACCTTCAGTGGCTCGCCACTGCCCACAGGTCAAAGTGTTAGCATTCAAGTTCTTTCTGGCTATGCCAAACTGATCTTTAAAGATTGTTTAGGGGCGCCTGGGTGGCTCAGTCGGTTGAGCGGCTGACTTCAGCTCAGGTCACGATCTCGCGGCCCGTGAGTTCGAGCCCTGCGTCGGGCTCTGTGCTGACAGCTCAGAGCCTGGAGCCTGTTTCAGATTCTGTGTCTCCCTCTCTCTGACCCTCCCCCGTTCATGCTCTGTCTCTCTCTGTCTCAAAAATAAATTAAAAAAAAATTTTTAAAGATTGTTTCTTCTGGGGCACTTGGGTGGCTCAGTTGGTTGAGTGACTGTTGATTTTGGCTCAAGTCAAGATCTCACAGTCATGAGATCAAGCCCTGCCTTGTGTCTTTTTTTTTTTTTTAATGTTTATTTATTTTTGACAGAGAGAGACAGAGCATAAGTGGGGGAGGGGCAGAAAGAGAAGGAGACAGAATCTGAAGCAGGCTCCAGGCTCTGAGCTGTCAGCACAGAGCCCGATGCAGGGCTCAAACTCACAGACCGCGAGATCATGACTTGAGCTGAAGTTGGACGCTCAACAGACTGAGCCACCCAGGCCCCAGTACCTTGTATCTTTTGATGATGAGAGGTGGTTTCTAATTTAATTTTTTTGATGTTTTTATTTATTTTTGAGACAGAGAGAAAGCATGAGCTGGGTAGGGGCAGAAAGAGAGGGAGATAGGAACTGAAGTGGGCTCCATGCTGACAGCAGAGAGCCTGACATGGGGCTTGAACTCACAAGCCAAGAGATCATGACATGAGCCAAAGTTGGATGCTTAGCCAAGTGAGCCACTCAGGTGCTCCGGTTTCTAATTTTAGTGTGGTAAACTGTATCAATTTATCTTTTACAGAACATCTCAATTCTGACTAGCCACATTTAAGTACTCACTAGTCACTTGCATGGCAATGGTATTGGACAGAGCTACTCTAAAGTTTTATTGTTTCAATTTTTTTTTCATATAGAGCTATAATACACATAGAATTTATTTTGGTGTATGGTGTGAGGTTGGAGTTAAGTTTCATTTTTTCCTATATGTATATATAACCGACCCAGAACTATTTATTGATAGCATTATCCTTTCCTCAGTCCTCAGTTGTACCTCTTTGTCATAAAGCAAGTGTATATATATGTGTGGTTCTCATTTTGGTCTCTTTATTCTGCACAATTGGTTTGCCTATCCTTGCATCAGTATCACACTGCCTTTGTAGTTAGCTTTATTAGTATGAACCCAGTAGCATTTTGATGGCAGGTCTCTAGCAGAAAAGTTAGGATCTTGGCACTAAGGACTGGGCAAAATAAGTAGCCTGGGTTCTAATTGTGATCCCACTACTCTTTGTGTAATCTTGAGCAAGTTAAACTTTCCATAAACCTCAGTTTGGTTGGTATGAGGATAAATTTTCAGGGAGGAAGAATTTCGTCTGCATTTCAAGGTCCTTCCAGCTGGAAAAAGAACCAAACTGACATGAGACAGAATAACAAGAGAAAATCAAATTTAGTTTCATAAATGTGGAGAATGCACACGCATACACACACACACACACACACACACACACACACACACACGAAATTCCAAAGATAGCCGACATGAGACATCCTGAGCTAAGGAGAGGGGCAGAACTTGGGAATACAAAGGAGAGGAAGGCCTTGTTCTATTAGTAGTAAGGGGACAGATGTTTGGAAAACAAAGATCGCCCTATAAATTTCTTAGGTAAAGAGGGATCTCTATTAATAGTTCTTTCTGGTATAGGCAGGCAGTTGAGGGGGTGGGTAGAGAGCTTTTCCTAAATCTGCTGTGTTTTTATTGCTTTTATTTTTTTAAAGTAGACTTCACGCCCAATGTGGGGCTTGTACTCACCACCCTGAGATCAAGAGTTGCAAGCTTTATCAACTGAACCAGCCAGGCGCCTCTTGGTTGCTTTTAATTCAAAATAATCATCATGCCAAAGTGTCCGTCTTTGGGTGGCCTGCCTTTTGGCCCCTATAGGGACTATTTATATGATAGGGTTGTTGAATTGGTTTCACAAACATAAAGGGTTTGGCAATGTCTCGCACAGAGTAAGCTCCAATAAATATTTATGAGTGGGCTGTGTGTTTATTTGTATGATTTGTTTGCTTGTCTTTCTTTTAGACTAAGAGCTCCCAGAGGTAGGGGCCTGCCCTCCGTTACCTATCCTTCCCACTCCTTAATGCCTAACACGCTGCCTAGCACGTAGTAAGGGGGGCCCAATCAAAGGCTGTTGGATGAATCAGTTCAGCTGCTGAATCCGCCCGAACGCGGAAGAGGACAGACCCCAGTAAAGACTCAAGTGGGCCGAGCAGGAACCCGCACTCTCCAGATCTCGCGGAACTTCGCACGCGCGCGTGCGCGCGGCCAAGTCGCGGGTTCTGTTTCTGACGCAAGCGCGAGGCGTGAGGAAGGAGCTGCCCTAGCACGCGCGGCCTCGCCTGTGGCGTGGGAGTTGCTTCCGGGTTGCGCGCCCGGAAGCAGGAAGTTGGCGGCTTACCCTCCTCGCCCGGAGGCTGAAGTCCCCGAGGCGGGAGGAGCCCGAGGGGGCGCGGGCCCCGCATGTGAGTGACTGGGGCCCGAGGCCGGGAGGGGGGAGGCCGCCCTGTGACAGCCTCACCGCCGCTCCCGTCCGTGACACCCTCGCGCGGCCCTTTTCCTCTTGCCCTTGCGCAAACCTCTTTTCTGAACCTCTGGGGTTTCGCAGATTGACAGCACCGCCGGCAGCTCCCCCAGGATCGAGTCCCATAAGACGTCTTTTCCTTGGCTCCGCGGGGCCGAGCAAAGCGAGGTCGACCCTGTTGGGGCTTGTTTCACAGGTGTCACAGCAGTGTTCAGAACACCATCGGTGCTAGCGAAGTCTAGATTTCACTGCTCTTTTGACACATTCTTCATCTTTTGGTATATGGAGTAGATTCCTGGCCCCCCTTCGAAGCACCTTTTATTAATTGTTACCCGTGGAAGCTTGCCTTGTGTCAGTGGAAGTCTCGGTTCTTGAATTCCCCACAAAAGATTTACACGAGGATGCGCACTGGCATAAAGACCGTGAGAAGGAAGGTAGCAAGCACAAAGCAGTTTTTTAAAGGGCAGTACACTTTCAGGATGGAGTGGGCAGGCCTGGAGTTGGCGACTGCCCCGAGGCTACAGTTGTTTTTTCACTCCTACCGGTAGGGGGAACTTTGACCCTGCAAGGTTCCTGTCGAAACTGTCTCGGGAAACTATCATGTCCGTTTCCCAACGGGGATGGCAAACTAATGCAAATGCATTGTAATGAAGTCTAGGGTTACTCTGGGGCAGAAGAGTTAGAGAGAAGCGCAAGCCTTGTACCTGCTGCTCTGGGTCTTAGAGCCCTGGAAAGTTGGGAACCTTTTGCCCTCAGGTCTCTAAATGTAACCTGTTTATGGCCTTCCCTGCCTCCAGCTCATAGCTAACCAAGCGCCTACTCTGTTATTTCCCCTTCAAGGACTTGGGGCTCTGAAATCTTTCAGGTTGAGGACCAAAGTCAAGCTTCTGTAGCTGCTTCCTACTGAACAGGCAGTGTTTTCATTAGAGTCTCACTCTTTGATATCTGTCTGGGCCATGAGGAGGTGGTATGAGGTTATAGGGTGGAGTAGGGCTTGTGTCCTGGTCTCAGAAGGTTTGACCACTCCAGTCCAGGGGCTATAGTAGTCTTGATGTTTTCTTGAAAGGGGCTGATATCCTTGTTGCAGTAAGAGGTGAAGTTGGTCTTGTCTACCACAAGAGGAGATGAACTTAGTTATAAGATTAAGAAGACATGGTTCAAAAAGCAAAAGGATCACGCAAAGGAAAGGTCCCATGAAGGGAAGTATCCATGACATAAGACCCCAGGATAGGGAGATGGTGGATGTGCTTGCTGATAGGAGACGATGGGCTTGCGTTTGAGGTCTTTTGATACTTTCTTGAATAACCTGACTGATGGACATAAAAGCAACATTCTTCCTGGACTAATGTGCCCCTTTGGGCTAAAGTGAGCTATCTAATGCCCTTCGATTTTGGAGGACTACCCGTGAGAGTGACCACCAGGACAACCAGACTGGAGTTGAAGGAAAGCTTACCTGTAAAGGAGGTTAAGACAGAGTAGGTGGCTCCCGTGTCTAAAAGAAAATTAATTGTCCTACCTGCCAATGAGTTGAGTTGGTGGCCTAAGGTTGCCAAGACTTACATAGTTTCTTGAATGGATTTGCCTAATTCTTGAGAGAGTGGAGGACAGTCCTCGTGATCCCTGTGGCCAGTCCTAAGGCTGCTCCCTAGAAGGGCCCCTAGCAAGAGGAGTGTAAGGACCTCTTGCTTGGATATGGGTGTTTCAGTTACCATAGAGAGGGAAACTCTTTGAGTAACTCCTATGAGGGATACATCTGGAACTAACCAGGCCAAAGAACAAGTGCCCTTCCATCCATCTGAAAGGGTCACATATGCTTGAGTTCCAAAAATAGAGTCCCTTCTGAGGACACAGGTGAACCTTGGTTAGAATAGAAATAAAGGCACTTTCAAAAGGGGCTCCCCTAGGGCCAGCAGTGGCCCTAAAGAGGACCAAAGCCAATATGAAGGTGGGCAAAGAGGTCATGACTAGATGTTGTAGAGTTGCATTGCTACTTTAACACCGTTAAAAGGCCCACTCTTTTAATTTTTTTTAAGTTTGTTTTTGAGAGAGAGAGAGAGAGTGTGTGAGCAGGGGAGGGGCAGAGAGAGAGGGAGACACAGAATCGAGTCAGGCTCCAGGCTCTGAGCTGTCAGCACAGAGCCTGATGTGGGTCTTGAGCCCAGGAACCATGAGATCATGACTTGAGCAGAAGTGAGATGCTTAATCAACTGAGCCACCTAGGTGCCCCTTAAAAGACCCACTCTTAACCTTCCCCCAAAGGTCACCATCACCCCCCGTCCTTGGTCCTCCATGTCTCAATATTGTCAGGGCCACCCGTCAGCCCAGATAACCTCCTTCTTCTTCAATACACCTTATTAACAGCCTTGTCCCCTGTTGGAAAAACTCCTGGAACATATGTTCTGGGATCCTTATCAAAAGCTCCTCTTTAACAGTGTTAAAGTAGCAATCAGAAACACTTTCCCAAAAGAATGACTCACCTGCCGAAGTTAGGTTGAAATTATAAAGGCAGGGAGACAAGGGAATAAAACCCACTGGGGTCCCAGATGTTGGGTTAGTACTAACACAGATTGGGAAGGTCATATTAGACAGTTTAAGTTGAGATTATAACAGTCCCAAAATAGCAGGTGTTGGGCGGGGCCCCTGAGCATTTAGGATTTTTGTGCTGTGTTCCATGACCTTTCTTTGGAAGTTTCTTGCACTTATGTGGGGCTGGGAGGTCCATGTTGGTATCCAGAGACGGGTATAGGTGAAACTAATGGGGTTATTGGTGGTGGCCCACAATGAAGCAGGTGCGGGAGTTACAATGGCTAAGTGGGGTCCCACACATATCCACCAAGAGGAATTAGAATTGGTGTTGTTGAGATAGCGTTGAGCAGTATTAAGTGAGGGGGGCTACGGGGCAGCATGAGGCAGAAGTGGCTTGTGATCAAAGAGGTGCCATACCTATGGATTTCTTTAAGGGTATAGTCTTGGAAGTCCCCCTGCAGGACTACACTAAGGTATTGGACATAACAGAATAGAGGACTTTAGGATTTATCTGAGATGGCCCCTTTTTGAAGAGCAGTTTGAGGTCTTCCAGTGGCTCACCGGTATACTCAGAGGTATCAGGGTTGTCCTCTTTGTTAGAGGTCACAGCAGGCTTGGCTCGGGAGAGATGGATCCAGCTGGAGATTCCTGGGACCTTGATGGTTGTAGGGGTGGATAAAAGAACAGTATAGGGTCCCTTCCATAAAGGCATTTGTTGGGATCCGGGAGCTCAATCTATCCAGGTTTTATTTATTTATTTATTTTTTTAATTTTTTTTTAACGTTTTTTATTTATTTTTGGGACAGAGAGAGACAGAGCATGAACGGGGGAGGGGCAGAGAGAGAGGGAGACACAGAATCGGAAACAGGCTCCAGGCTCCGAGCCATCAGCCCAGAGCCTGACGCGGGGCTCGAACTCACGGACCGCGAGATCGTGACCTGGCTGAAGTCGGACGCTCAACCGACTGCGCCACCCAGGCGCCCCATCCAGGTTTTAATTAGGACCTTATCTCCTGGTTGGACCAGGGATGTTGGGTTTGAGTGGTCTGGCTTTAGTAGGACCTGTTTTTCCCATAGAGCCTCTCAAAGGCACTGACTGAGTCCCAAGAATATATGAATGTTAGGTTAGCTTTGTTGGTAGGCTCTTCACTCCCATAACCAGACAGGAGTTGAAGGAAAGCTTGCCGTAAAGGAGGATAAGACAGAATAAGTGGTTCCCATGTCCAAGAGAAAATTGTCCTACCTGCCATGTCAAGGGGTCACCCTGGGCTCTGTCACAATGAGGGAAACAGTGAGTGGAGGAGCCCATTGGTGCCATAGGTTGCCTCAATCCATGGTGGTGACAGCTTGAAGGGATGCTGAACCCCTGGTTGTCCCATTAGTGGGGCAGTCTCTCAGTGTCCTGTTTGAGGACATTAGGACAGGCCATATTAGGGAGCTTAAGGAACAGACATCTCTCCAGTGTCCCTCCTTTTTGAAATGGTAGCAGGCTCCTTTTGGTGTCTCCCTTTTGAGGGGGTGACCCTGGGGTGATGGCTGGCATTGCAAGGCCACCAGGAGTTGAGCCTGTCTCTGATCCTTACGTTTTTTCTTTTCCCTTTTTTTTCCTTCTCCTGGTCCTGGCCATAGAACTCAAAATTGACCACCTTAAGGAGTTCAGAGCTTGGGATGTCTGGCCCTAGGGATAATTTTTGGAGCTTCCTCCTAATATCTGGGGTGGCCTGAGTGATGAGTCGACCATTAAGAACTGTAAGACCAGCCTCTCATCTGGGATCAAGAGTATGTTTAGCTGAAGTCTCTCTCAGTCTTTCCATAAAGGTTGTGGGGTTTTCTTCCTTTTCCTGGTTTATGAAAGCCAGCTTGTTATATAATTAATTGGCTTTGACTGGCATCTTGACATTCCATTTGTTAGACAGATTCTAAGATGGTCTTGGGACCATTGCTCTTGTGCAGTGTCATAGTTCCAATGAGGATCTGTTATTGGAACTGCCATGTTATCTGCCATGAGGATCTGTTATCTGCAGATACCTTGCACTGGAACTATGAAGTTTATCCCCAGATTAGATGGTGGGCTCCCCAATTCTATCTCAGTCTGCCTTGGAGAGAGTCTGATTGAGAATGAGCACTATGTCCTTCCAGGACAAATCAAAAGTTAGTATAAAACCCTGAAGTCCTGACATGTAACTGTCAAGGTCCTAGGAAAAATCTCCCAAGTCCTTCTGGACTTGGTGGAGATCACTCATAAAGAAGGGAGTTTGGACCCACATGGTGGTTCTGGTTGGCTCAACTATTTCCTGGAGGAGACACAGAATTGGAAGGGGCTTGTTAGGACTTGACGGTGTTGGTGGTCTTGGATATGGGGCAATGGATCATTGTTTTGGGCTATGGTAGGATTTGGTGGGGCTTGGGGAAGCCTCCTCTGGTGGTGGGGGAGGGGACTTAGGACTTAGGTCTGTGAGGAAATCTAAAGTGGACAGCTGAATTTTGCAGGTTTTGAAAAGTGTGAGGTTTGTTTAACATAAAGGCTTGGACCTAAGGGAACTGAGACCACTTTGTCTGGTTTATACAAAATAGGTCTAGTTTAAGATGGTGTTATAATCCAGTGTCCAATTGTAGGGCCCTGTTGCCCCATCTCTTAGTTTATATTGGGGCCATGCTGTATTGCAGAAAAAGATGAGCCTTTTCCTCTTTAAAGGTTGGGGGTCAAACTTATCCCAGTTAGTGAGGATGCATCCCAGTGGTGAACCCCGGGAACTGCCATCGGGTTTCCCATATGTAAGGGAATAGCAAAGAGAAGGGGAAGAAGTAGACACAGTATTCCAAGAGTGTCCCCTTGGAATGTTGTGTATCAAGAGGAGAGGTGGCCTTTCTACCTCCTTTGAAGAATGACCCTTCAAGGATGTCCCCTCAGGGGAGGCGCACAGCCCAAATTAGTATTATTGCAGCCTGTCCTTTCTTTACTTGCCTCCCCCAAATTGAGGTGCCCATGAGGGAGGGATCTGGTATATTTTATAACCCCTAACGAGTCCCTGAGTGCCAGGATGTATGCCCCAGCCTTCAACATCTATGTGGTTCCATTTCCAGATTTCATCCCAGGCTCCTCTCAGTTTTGTTGTTTTTTTTTTTTTAATTTACATCCAAATTAGTTAGCATATAGTGCAACAATGTTTTCAGGAGTAGATTTCCTCTCAAAAGTATTAACTCGAGGAGTTGGAATAGACACAAAGATTTGCCCTTACCCTCTTAGAAATAAACTCCCGCTGGAGACTGTGATTATCATGTACCCAACTTGGATTTAAGTATCAGAGGCTGATTGAGACCATCTTTCCGGAAAGGGAAGGGGAGGGAAACACGTAAGAAGGTGTGATTTGAGGCAACAACACAGAGGGAGAACTACTGGTTAGATGAATCATCCAGGAGATTGAATGAGTATGAAAATGGACCGGCCCAGCAGATGTAGAGGCTTTCACATATATACAGCACGTCCTCGGGGTTTGAGGGGCACAGACTTTGTGAGAGTGATGGCAGAAGTGGCTTAGGAGAGGAAGAACTATAGACAGTAACAGTAGTGGCCAAATTGCAGAGTGAGAGCTGATCTCCGAGAAAGTAAATCAGATAGGGATCCTCTAGCCTCAACGGGGTGAGGACTGTCTTACCTTGGGCGGTCGGAGTCGCGGCACCAAAAGATGTTACTGGGGGAAGCTTGCATGGTGTCAGTGGAAGTCTCGGTTCTTGGATTCCCCTCGAAAGATTTATAGGAGGATCCGCGCTCGAATAACGACAGCAGGGAGGTACCAAGCAAGAAGTGGTTTATTAAACCACCAGTACACGGTCATAATGGAGGAGACGGGGGTTGAGGAGTCACCGAGGATACAGTTTTTTCTAAGTAAGTAGGGTCTTGAGCCATGCAGGAGGCGGTCTCTAATGGAAGCTGCCTCACATCTTTGGGGAGACGCCTCCTACCTGTGGAGGAGAACTGACCCTACAAGGTTCCTGCTGGAACTGTCATGGCGTCACTCCCCACCAGGGGGCGCAGAACCTGTAATGCAAATGCCTTATAAAGCCAGGGGTTACCCTGGGACAGAGGTTGAAGAGGAGAACGCATGCTCTGCACCTGCTGTCCTTGCTCCGCTAGCCCGGAAAGTTGGAAACTAAATGTTTGTTGTCTTTCTCTCATTAAAACTAAGCTCCCACAGGTAAGGGCCTGCCCTCCATTACCTGTCCTTCCCACTCCTTAATGCCTAACACGCTGCCTGGCACGGAGTAGCGGGGGGGGGGGGGGGGCCAATCAAAGGCCGTTGGATGAATCAGTTCAGCTGCTAAATCCGCGCGAGCGCGGAAGAGGACAGACCCTGGTAAGGCCTGAAAGGGGACGAGCAGGAGGAACCTGACGCCAGGGGGAGCAGGAACCCGCACTCTCCAGAGCTCGCGGGACTTCGCGCGCTCGCGCGTGGCCAAGTCGCGGGTTCTGTTTCTGACGCAAGCGCGAGGCGTGAGGAAGGAGCCACCCTAGCACGCGCGGCCTCGCCTGTGGCGTGGGAGTTGCTTCCGGGTTGCGCGCCCGGAAGTAGGAGGTTGGTGGCTTACCCTCCTCGCCCGGAGGCTGAAGTCCCCGAGGCGGGAGGAGCCCGAGGGGGCGCGGGCCCCGCTTGTGAGTGACTGGGGCCCGAGGCCGGGAGGGGGGAGGCCGCCCTGTGACAGCCTCACCGCCGCTCCCGTCCGTGACACCCTCGCGCGGCCCTTTTCCTCTTGCCCTTGCGCAAACCTCTTTTTCTGAGCCTCTGGGGTTTCGCAGATTGACAGCACCGCCGGCAGCTCCCCCAGGATCGAGTCCCATAAGACGTCTTTTCCTTGGCTCCGCGGGGCCGAGCAAAGCGAGGTCGACCCTGTTGGGGCTTGTTTCGCAGGTGTCACAGCAGTGTTCAGAACACCATCGGTGCTAGCGAAGTCTAGATTTCACTGCCCTTTTGACAAAATTCCTAATTTTTTAGTATGTTGAGTTGATTCCCCGCCCCCCTTCGAAACGTCTTTTTCTAATAAAGTGTGGACTTGTATGCGATAAACATAGCATGTAGGATTTCAGAGTTATATGACTTGATTTATTGACCCGATAATGGGGTGTTTGTAATCACCATTTGCTACAAAAATCTCCTGCCTAGTGTTCCTAAGACCACTAACCTTGCTGGTCACAGGTTTTCCTATTTAAGAGCTCGTATAGCCTTGGTATTCGCGAGTATATTTAAAGTATTTAGTCATCGCTTGATAATAGAAACTACTCCCGGATGCTTAACTATTCTGACTTTTTCAGGTTGCTCATCTGGTTGTTTCCATGGTGGAATCCTCTATGGGCATTTCTCCCTTAATGAAATCGTGTGTCCAGGGTTTATCACAATTTCTCTCTAAGGAACAACATCCTTTAACCTAAATTCAGCTTTGCTACGTTGAAGTTTGACTAAAGTTCACTTAGTCCAACTCGCATACCAAAGAGTGTCCATGTTAGGCTCTTTCTGCTTTGAACCAAAACAATTTTCAAGATCCAGTTTTAATCCCTGTTCCTCTAACAAGCTACCTAGCAACACCACAGAGATTCTCTAAATGAGAGGTTCCTATTCTCACCTAAACCCTCCTTAGGTTGATGTATTTTTAAAAATAAGAATAAATGGTAAAATAAACCAACCATTAGTTAAATTAGTTTGAGAACAGAATGATCAGTTCCTTTGTATAAATTTGTTCAGACGATACTGATCAGGTTCCATGACTCTGAGGTGAATTTCCATGTCTGTTGTTCTGATATTTTCTCCACTTATCTCTGCTTTCAAGTGTTAAATAACAAAAAATTCAAACGAGTAAATTTTGAACATCTAATTGCTGTAATTAAATCATGAATCAGGCAGCATCCCATCTGACAAGTAGAGAGGAGGAGCTCCTAAAGGGCTACAGGAAAGGAAAGGCTTTTCAAGGTAGAGAGTGAAGTAAAGGAAATTATTTTTTTTTAGGCATTGCCGGTTTTTTAGGCAAGGTCATTCTAAGGGGGAATGGGGTTTATCAGTCAATGTTCTAGCACTGACCAGGAAATTCCATGTTGGCTGGGTAAAGTCACATTTCCAAGGGATTTGAAACTGCAGTTAGCTTAGATGTCAAGTCTTGGTTTGCTCACTTGGGACCCTAACCTAAGTGACACCATTTTGGGCCTGTGGTTTTCTTTTTAACACAAGGGACAATTTAGTGTGAAGAGACATGGAAATAAATATAATACAAAGTGACCAGAGTTGTGTTTAGGGTTCAAAGGACAAACATCAAGGCTGGAATAAGGAGTTCACTGATTGGAAGAGCATGGGGGTTTTCCCCATGGTGGGCAGAGACAATTATTTGTACAAAAGCAAAAAGACGTAAAATGGGATGGCAGTGAAGAACGTGAGGAAGGAATAGGAAATGAGACTGAACAGGTAGGCAGTGACCAGGTCATAATGGGAAGCTAAGTAATTTGAACTTCGTCTTATTAAAATTACCAAGTCTTAAATTTGGGTATTGGGACAAATGTTTTACATTCATCATCTCGTAATCCCTTCACAGCAGTGTTGGAAAGACACAATTATCCCCATTTTATAAAATGATGAAAACTCAGAGGCTTAGATTAAGTACTGTCTCATGACTATACAGTAGTGGAAGATTCACAAACAATCAGTGTTTGTATTTAGCTTTTTCCAAGTCCATTTGCCTTCGTAACCACCTTGCTAAATTGTTCCACAGCAGGACATGGGGATTCAAGGAAGTTGCTTTAAATAGACAAGTAACATTAGCTGATTTGTTTCAGAAAAATAATTTGTGGGGCGAGTTGAGGATGGATCAGAGAGGAGAAGGAGAACTGGCAGTATAGAGATTAAATTTATCTTTGTGATGGTCCACGGGACAGATGTTGAGAGCCTTGACTACCATTAATGTAGAGCTAAAAAGGAGATGATGAATGTGGGAACTATACAGGGAGTAGAATCGAGGATTCAGTGATTGGTTCATTAGTGGTGATGAAAAACGAGGGGTTTTAAATATGGAGAACTGGTGTTTCCATTAATTACAAAACAGAATACAGTAGGAGAAATGGGTTGCGGGGGTGGGAGGGCAGGAATAATAAGTCAGTTATGGGCACATTACATATAGGGAACAGAA
Organism: Panthera pardus; assembly: GCF_024362965.1. Lineage (NCBI taxonomy): Eukaryota > Metazoa > Chordata > Mammalia > Carnivora > Felidae > Panthera > Panthera pardus. The sequence goes on along the minus strand of NW_026526732.1, from coordinate 144,663,580 downwards.
GGAAATTTCTGCCAGAGTGTCTGGTATATAGATAGATGGATGGGTCTGGAGTTCTGGAGGGTTTTAGACTGGAGAAGAGATTTGGAAATCACTAATAGCTGGTAGTTAAAGCCAGGGAGGGAATGAGAAGATCAAGGACAACTGTGATGAATGCCAGCATTCAGGGGTATGGTCTCTGAGATAAGAGAATTATGCTAAGGTTTGAGAGCACTTGAGGGAGGAAATGGCTGGCAACAGGAACTTCTGTGGAGAGGTCAGTTAAGGTAGTAATTGAGAAAACGTCCTTTTGACTTGGCATGTAGAGAGCCATTGGTGACCTGAGAGCTATATTAGTGGTGTGAGGGGGGCAGAAATGTGATTTGAGTGGTTAATAAAGACATGGAGACCTTAGAAACACGAAGGTGAAGTGATGCCTTTTTTTTTTTTTTTTTTTTTCTTTTCTTTTTTTAAGGAACTTGGCTCTGGAGGGAGAACACGAGCACTGGAATTCTAGAGAGAAAGGATTTTTTTTTTTTTTTTTTTTTAATGATAGAAACTGGAAAAGATGAGGATACGAGCAGGTAGAAATAAAGTTTATTTATTCTAGAGAGAGAGCATGCAAGCAGGGGAGAGGGGCAGAGGGAGAGAGAGAGAAAATCTTTAGCAGGCTCCATGCTCAGCACGGACCGCACCTTGGGGCTCAGTCCCATGACCCTGGGATCATGACCTGAGCCAAATTCAAGAGTCGACCTTCTGAGCCCCCGAGGCACCCACCCCTTTTTGTGTAGCTAGATGCATCTATTTTACATCTTAGACTTGCCTAGTTGGCACAGCTGTTTAGTTTGGAAAGCTGAGCACCTCCAGGTGTTTACTGTCAAATCAGTGTTTAGGACATATTTATAACCATAAAGAAGTTCTGTATTAAACAGGACAAAGGAGAGGTTCGCATTTAGTTGGACCTCTTAACCTGTTTTCTGCAGTAAACAAACTTTTATTGTAAGTTCTGTTAGAGTCATTCTATCGGTTATGCCTCTGTCCTGTTTTTTTCCTAGACTGAGACACAGAAGGAATTGTGGAGAACATCTCATCAGAGCTGTCAGTGGCTTCCTTCTATTCCTGAGATGCTCCTTCAGAAGTGAACAGCCTCCTGGCTTATCTCCCCCCCCCCCCCCCCCACCCCTTGCCTCCACCCTGGCCTCCCTTGAAAGCAGAATTTCTTCACCTCAGCACGCTTAACATTTTCAACGGGACAGTTCTTTGTTGTGGGATGTTTAGTCTTCACCCACTGGATGCCAGTAGTGCCCCTCCAGTTTTGACAGTCAGAAATGTCTCAGACATTGCCAAATGTCCCCTGAGGAGCAGAATCACCCCTAGTTGAACGGCTGTTCTAGAGCAGTGTCTCCCATTTGGGAGTGTGCCTTTTCTCAACAGGGAAGAGTTTGAATACTTCTGCACCAGGATCCCACTCCCAGAGATTCTGGCAATTCAGGATGTCTAGGGTGGTGCATGATACCTTGATTTTTATAATTCTGCTAGTGACCCTGCCTGTGCCCTTGCAGGTTAAGAGTCAAGCTCACTCTTTGGAACTTCCCTCTGTGGCAAAGCTCATTCCTGCTAGAGTTGGATCTTCTTTCTTTCTGGAGGTAAAGGAATTGCCTTTGCTCAGCTGATTTCAGTCAGTGCCCTCATACTTGATGCTAAGCCATGACTTTGTGTTTGAGGTTTTTTTTGTTTTGTGTGTGTGTGTGGTTTTTTGTTTTGTTTTGTTTTTTGTTTTTAATACAAATCCTTGTGTTGAAGGCTTTCAAATCTCAGCAAGGGAGCTGCTTTGCTGGTATGAAATCCCAACCCAAAGGGACAAGATTTTTTGTGTGTGCTTAATTGACATCATATCTACTAGATGCCAGTACCCCTCAAATGTGACCATCAAAATGTCTCCAGACTTTCCAAATGTCCCTGTCCAGAATTGCCCCCAGTTGAGGACCACTTGTCTAATGAAAGCCAGAAAGAGGGCTTATTATGAAGATCCCCACGTGCTCTCAGAAACTTTATGAAGTTATTGGTAAAGACCCTTCCAGTAACTTGGGAAATAGTCAAAATCTCAAGGAGAAAGGATGTACAGCTTGCAAAAATATAGTCAGTATCATAATACCATTGTATACTTGAATTACCAAAAAAAAGAAAAAAGAAAACCAAAAACTGTTGTTTTTGTGATAAAAACTGGGGGTTTAGTGAGGTTTTTATGTGTCCTGAAAGTAGGCCGAGATTTACAAAGGTTGTGAAGTAGTCATCAGAAATGGTGATAGTTGATTTTCTTTTGAACCTCACTTGTACTTCTGTTCCCTTCACGGTTCTCCTAAAGGCCCACCAATATGATGTTCTCTTCTGCCTGAGGGATTACCTACACGTACCCCACCTTCCAATACTTTTCAGAATTTTTTACTGGAATCCTTTCCAGATTCTCCCTGCTCTCTTTTCTAGTCCTTTAATGAGTTTTAGTGGATTTTGACTGGATGTCGTTGGGTAATTTATTGTAGTTTTTTTGAACAAACATTATCCTCGCTTGCTTGCTTGGAATATCTTTGTTAATTTCAACAGGAAAAAATGCTATCTCTGGAATCACTAGTCACAAAATCAAGATGTGAAAAATGTTGTAATAAGTTATCACTTTATTCTTTTTCCAGGAATCATTGTAGTTGATCACTTGTCCAGTTCTCAGCCAGTCATTTGTGATAATCGAGGGGCATGGTGTTGTGGTTTCCAAACTGCCAGCTCAGAATAGGAAAATACTTGGTAAGGGAGGCAGCATGCATAAAGGTTAAAAGCATCAACTTGGAAGTCAGGCACACTTGACTCCACATCCTGGCAAGTTATGGAACCTTTCTGAGCCTTACTTTCAACATCTGTGAAATGGGATTAATCACATCTACCTTTTGGCAAAACAAAAAGCAAAGAGACAAACCAAAAAAAAAAAGACTCTTCACTATAGAGAACAAACTGGTGGTTGCCCAAGGGGAGGTTGGTGGAAGTGGGGGGAATGGGTGAAATAGGTAAAGGGGATTAAGAGTCCACTTACCATGATGAGCGCTGGGTAATGTACAGAATTGTTGAATCACTATATTGTATACCTGAAATTAATAGAATACTGTATGTTAACTATACTGGAATTAAAATTAAAAACTTAATAAAAAAAATCACACCTACCTTTTGGGATTGCTGTGATGATTTACTAAGATCATGTTTCTTGTGTGCTTAGCACGGTGCCTGCATTTAGGATGGCACAACTGGAAGTGGTCATTTAGGAATGTAATTGGACATAAGTCTTTAGTTTCTAATGAATTGAAGTGTTTCTACTTCCCAAAGCCTTCCAATACCCTTAAAATTTTAGAGCTAGAGGGGACTTTGAAAACCTCTTAGTTCAGTCCCTTTATTTTTTTAGGTGAGGAAATAGACCAAGTGACTTAGCCAAAATCATAACAGCATAGTTTAATAAATGCCATAGCAGGGGTAAGTTCAAATTCTATAAATATACATTGTACAAGACCAGTGCTCTAACCCCTGAGCTGTAGGTCCTATAAATACACATTTTAAAAACATCTTTACTGAAATTTAACTTATATGCCATAAAATCCACCTGTTTGAAACGTACAATTCAGTGTTTTTTAGTACATTCACAAAGTTGTGCAACTATCACCACAATTTAAGTTTTGAACATTTCTGTCACTCTAGAAAGAAACCCTTGGATCTACCGACAGTCAGTTCCCGTTCTTCTCCACTCTGTGTCTGCATAACCACTAATTAATCTACTTCCTGTCTCTATAGATTGCCTCTATTATTAACTTTTTGCATTTTATTAATACAGTCTTACAACATGTCATCTTTTTTGACTGTCTCCCACTTAGCTTAAGGTTTTCAAGGTTCACCTATGTTGTTGGTACCCATACTTTATTCCTTTTTATTCAATCATATTCTATTGTATGGATATACTACATTTTATCCATCCATTTAGTAGTTCATGGACATTTGGATCGCTTTATTTTTGAGCTATTATGAATAATGCTTGGATATCCATGTACAAATTTTTGTGCAGAAACATGTTTTAAATTCTCTTGAGTTCATACTTAGCAAGTGGAATTGCTGGATCATATGGTAACCCTGCTTAAGTTTTTGAGAAACTGTCCAGCTGTTTTCCAAAGCGGCTGCACCATTTTATATTCCCACCAGCAGTGTACAGGAGTTCCAGATGCTCAATATCTCCCAACTTATTATCTGACTTTTTTTTTTTTAAGTTTATTTATTTATTTTGAGAGTGCAAGAGAGAGAGAGCACGGGAGGGGTAGAGAGAGAGGGAGAGACAGAATCCCAGGCAGGCTCTGCACTGTCAGTGCGTAGCCCGACGTGGGACTAGAACTCTTATCAGAAATAGAGTTTGCGTATATTTCCCCCCATTCTATGGGTTGTCATTTCACTTTCCTAAAAGTTACCATTTGTAGCACAAAAATTGTTAATTTTTAACGTAGTCCAATTTATTTTTTCTTTTTCTGCTCTTGCTTTTGGCGCCGTATCTCAGAAGCCATTGCCTAATGGAGGGTCATGAAGACTTTTTCCCCTGTGTTTTCTTCCAAGAGTTTATAGTTTTAGCTCGTATGTGTTTGATACATGTTGAGTTAATTTTTGTGTATGGTAGAAGGAAGGGTCCTACTTCATTCTTTTGCATGTGGATATCTAGTTGTCCCAGCACCATTTGTTGAAAATACACATTTTTATTTATTTTTTTTTTTAATTTTTTTTTTTTTAACGTTTATTTATTTTTGAGACAGAGAGAGAGAGCATGAACGGGGGAGGGTCAGAGAGAGGGAGACACAGAATCTGAAACAGGCTCCAGGCTCTGAGCTGTCAGCACAGAGCCCGACGCGGGGCTCGAACTCACGGACCGCGAGATCATGACCTGAGCCGAAGTCGGCCGCTTAACCGACTGAGCCACGCAGGTGCCCCGAAAATACACATTTTTAAATAGAGTTGACACCATCCTTTTATCTGAACCTTGAAATGAAAGCCTATGTGGCCTAGGGAAAACACAGTCTGAGCAAGAGCAAAGAGTTTGGGGAAGGGATTTGGCCTTGTAGCGTGTGGGGGTTCCCGCCCCTCCCCAACCAATTCCTCAGTCTAGATTACCTGCCTGTTAATTCACCATTGGAAATCCAATACTGTTTTATTTAATTGGTTTGGGTTGAGGCCCTGGTATGAGCATTCATTAAAAATTCTGGTGACTCCAGTGTGGAGGCACACTTAAAAACTAGTGAACTAAAGGGTTAATAGTCCTACCAGGGACCAAACCGTCAGTATCAGGAGGTGCTGCTGGAAGGGGAGATAGGCTGAGGTGCTTGCTTTTCTCCACGGAGCTGCAGGAGCTGCAAGACCGTTGTCCTTGGCTCTACAGGTGGCAGCATCTCCTTACTGAAAAAATAGAGTTGTTCCACGTCAGTGCTTTCTGGGGTTAGAAGCACTTTGGGCGTGACATATATGAAATAAGACGACTTCTACATGTAAGGGAAAAAGAGACCAATAAAAGAGCATAAATCCCAAGCACTGTTTTTCCTTTGGTAAGCGACAGAAGATGTTGTCTTATAACACAAGCATTTTTTAAAAAGAACGATTTGATTGCATGTTACAAATGTTACAAGAGAGTATTCTACTCTGCCACTTTAGTTTCTACCTTTTCTTCTGTGGCCGCTGTGAAACAATTTGGCTTTAAAGTAACTATGAGAACAAATTGAATTTTGAAATTAGTTAAAGATCTTAGGTCTTTCAAGTATATGAAATACAAGTAAAATGCTCTTTATTGTCTAAAACTGTATTTGCAGAAAAGTATGAGGACTCTAGCCTGCAAGGTCTGAACAGTCCCAGTGCCATGGTTTTTGTGTTGCCTGAAATTCTTGCTCTGCCAGTAGCAAAACGTGTCAGTACGTTCCCCATAGTAAATCTTGCAGTGCTTAGTTCCTCCTGTGTTGCCAAAAGGTGTATCTAATACAAATGCAAAGAAATAATGGATCAACAACACTCCATTTCTTTTTAGAAATATTGCATTTCTTTTTGAGTAAATTACCAGTAGCAGGCCTCCTGTGATTTGTTTCAATAATCCTTTTGGTTGGCACTAGTGTTTCAGAGTCCCGTTAGGGATTTATTGTGCTGTAGACTAGTGGTCCTCAAAGTGTCTGTGAACCAGTAAACTGTGTTACTAGCCCACAATTAAGGAACACTTAAAAGCTGTGTAGTACTGGGGCGCCTGGGTGGCTCAGTCGGTTAAGCTCCGACTTCCGCTCAGGTCACGATCTCGCGCTCTGTGAGTTCGAGCCCCGCATCGGGCTCTGTGCTGACTGCTCGGAGCCTGGAGCCTGTTTCGGATTCTGTGTCTCCCTCTCTCTCTGACCCTCCCCCGTTCATGCTCTGTTTCTCTCTGTCTCAAAAATAAATAAACGTTAAAAAAAAAATTAAAAAAAAAAAAAAAAAAAAGCTGTGTAGTACTAACTTGACCTAATCTAGACATTCGTTATGTTCTACAAAAGCATTGGCTTGCAGTGGATTGGGGAAAACATGAAGCTGGTCCTTCCCATGAAGCTCTGTTCTAAGTGAAGTAACTTTGAGGGGTGCCTGAGTGGCTCAGCTTTGGTTAAGTGTCTGACTTCAGCTCAGGTCACGATCTCACAGTTTGTGAGCTCGAGCCCTGCGTTGGGCTCTGTGCTGACGGCTCAGAGTCTGGAGCCTGCTTCGGATTCTGTGTCTCCCTCTCTCTCTGCCCCTCACCTGCTTGCTTGCTCGCTCTTTCTCTGTCTCTCTCTCAAAAATAAATAAAACATTAAAAAATTTAAAAAAAATAAAGGAAGTAACTTTGAGGAAGAAGGAATTTTAAAGAAACCATCTTTCTTTTTACATTTACTTTCTTTCTCTCAGGGATTTTGTATTGGAAGACATGGATCTTGCTGCCAATGAGCTCAGCATTTATGACAAACTTTCAGAGACTGTTGATTTGGTGAGACAGACAGGCCATCAATGTGGCATGTCAGAGAAGGCAATTGAAAAATTTATCAGACAGCTGCTGGAAAAGAATGAACCTCAGAGGGGACCACCCCAGTATCCTCTCCTTATAGCCGTGTATAAGGTAAAAACGTGTTTTGACTTGGAGATTCCTTAAACAGAGCACAAACTCTTCAACTTTCTCCCCAAATTTTACTGTTGACTGCTTCTACCATCTAACCTTAGTTTTCCTATGAATAAGTTGGCCTTTGCTCTTGTTACCATGAGTTACTAGGAAATTTGACCCATTTTGTTAAATATCCATGATGAAAGCTATATATTTATAATTAAACTGTATTTATGTATACTTTTTAATGGAGGACATAGCCCCATAGAAGCCTGGTGCTGAGTGGCTCAGTTGGTGGAGCATGCAACTCTTGATCTCCAGGTCGTGAGTTCAGGTCCCACTCTGGGCATAGAACCTACTTAAAAAAGAAAAAAAAAAAAAGAAGAAGGTTGGTGAGCCTTGCAGTTCTCATAGTTCTCAAACTTTAAATGTATTTCATTCAGGAGTGAATGTAGCCAATTTGGCAATAAATTATATTACAAAAAATAAAATATAAATAAAATAAATTTAAAAAATGAAACTATAAAAGGTTTAAAAAATGAATGCAAATGGCTTGTTTATGAAAATGGATTAGTTCCTAAGGCACAGTGAAAATAATGGAAGAGGCTGGGGTTTTTGGTTTGTTTTGTTTTTTTTTTTCTCTTGGCATTAAAGTATTTTGTTTGCTGGGACAATTATTAATCCTTCTCCTGTCTTTCCTTATAGGTCCTTGTAACCCTGGGATTAATCTTGCTCACTGCCTACTTTGTGATTCAACCTTTCAGCCCATTACCACCTGAACCGGTGCTTTCTGGAGCTCACACTTGGCGCTCACTCATCCATCACATTCGGCTGATGTCCTTGCCCATTACCAAGAAGTATATGCCAGAAAATAAGGGAGTTCCTCTGCATGGGGGTGATGAAGACAGACCCTTTCCAGGTAGAATCCTGCATTTTACTACTTACACGGTGTTCTTGACAGTGTATGATGGGAAAGGAAATAACATGTACTGACATCTAATGAGAGACACTTTCTCGCTTTTGTCTTTAAAAAAATTTTTTTTGTTTTTATTTTTGAAAGAGAGTGAATGAGCTTGAGCGGGGGAGGGGCAGAGAGAGAGACAGACAGACAGACAGACACAGAAAGACACAGAATCCAAAGCAGGCTCCAGGTTCTGAACTGTCAGCACAGAGCCCAACACGGGGCTCGAACTCACAAACTGTGAGATCATGACCTGCACTGAAGTCGGACACTCAGCCGACCTGAGCCACCCAGACACCCCTCAATTTTGTCTTATTTAATTCAGTCCCCACTAAAACTCTATTTGATAGTGGTTTTTTTGGGTTTTGTTTTTTTGTTTTTGTTTTGTTGTCCCTGTCTTGCAGATTGAGGAACTGAGGCTCAGAGAGATTAAGAAACTTGCCAGAAAAACACTCCTGGGGGAACCAAATTCAAACCCCTTGATTCCAAAGCACACATGGTGGGGATGAGTACTTTTGTTTATAAGGAAAATTTCAGTGTATCTTATTCTACCCTTTTCTCTCCTGTGATCCCTATCCATAATAGATATTTTCATAAATAGCTATTGATTTATTGAAAACATCTGAGTCCAGCTTGCTTTTAACCAGATCCTCGAATAGTCCTTAGCCTGTTGGGCTGGGTTTTTGTCGCACTTTGTCTTACTCTTTCAGTATAGTGTTTTCTCTGCCTCACAGTATGCTTAGTGCTCCTAAGTGTGCAGTTTTGCCGATAAGTTGAATTTAAGGAACATTTAAATTTAGTAACAGTGTATCAGTGGGAGCACAGGAATTTCTGGTCTGACATACCATTTGAGGAGTTTCCTTTTGCGAAGATTGTAACGTGTGATAAGACTTGAAATTTACCTTTTTTTTTTTAATGTTTATTTTTGAGAGACAGAGTATGAGTGGGGGAGGGGCAGAGAGAGAGGGAGACACAGAATCTGAAGCAGGCTCCAGGCTCTGAGCTGTCAGCACAGAGCCCAATGTGGGACTTGAATCCATGAACCTCGAGATCATGACCTGAGCTGAAGTTGGACGTTTAACTGACTGAGCCACCCAGGTGCCCCTGAAATTTGCTTTTTGAGAAAGAACAGAGGGCATTTTATTTTATTTTATTTTTTAAAGTTTATTTATTTTGAGAGAGACCTTGAGCTGAGGAGATGTAGGGAGGGGGGGAGAGAAAGAATCCCAAGCAGGCTCTACGCTGTGAGTGCGGAGCCTGATGTGGGGCTCAAACTCATGAACTGTGAGATTATGACCTGAGCCAAAGTCAAGAGTCAGGTGCTTAACCAGCTGAGCCACCCAGGTGCCCTGCATTTTATTATTTTGGTGGTATTCATCTTATTTGCCCGGATAAAGGAATATGGAAATTAATTTCACAAGTGTATTATGGGAGTTTTTGTGTAACTGTTCTGAAACCTTTAGATTCCAACATAACTGGAATCTAAACTGTTTAGGAAGCATGCTTTCTCCTCAGTGTTGCATTCAGAAAAAATTTCCTAGTGGAAGCTACACTTTATAATGTTACTCTTTTCTCTTTTTTAACTTTTTTTTTTTTTTTTTTTTTTTGAGAGTATGAGAGAGAGGGGAAGGGAGCTCAAGCTGGGGACGGATAGAGAGATCTTAAGCAAGCTCCAAGCCCAGTGCAAAGCCTGACATGGGGCTTCATCCCTCGACCATGAGATCATGACCTGAGCCCAAATCAAGAGTCAGGTGCTTAACCAACTGAACCACCCGGGCACCTCTATAATGTCACTCTTTAAGCCAAGATCTAATCAGTCATAAAAATCCCTTGTATTGAGTCTCCTTTGAAAGCTATTTTTGTACACTTGAGGAAATTATGGAAAGATTTTCAAAATTATGCTAAAATCAGAGGAAGGGAACATTGTAAAGCAAAAAGCCTTGTGAGGTTTCTTTGGTTTTGTTTTTTTTTTTTGTTTTTTTTTTTTTAGTTAGCTCATATGTATAGAGTTTTTGATTCCAGATATAACTTCCTTGTATTTTTGAAATGTCATCAACAAAGCTTAAAAAAAAAAAAAAGAAAAGTGATGTTTCCAACTCCTCTGTCAGAAAGTCCAGAGCACATGGGGGAAAGACCCAGAGAAACTTGTCAGGCCAGCCTGATGCTGCTTCCTCACATGCATCAACGCATCAGCCTCCTTTCCTGTCTTCCTCTCACTGCCTCCCTAAAGGCATCTTCTGCCCTTTGGCACATAGAGATCAAGTCAGCAGTTTTTAGGACCAAATTGATGGCGGTTACTCTGTTTCTCCCTGTCCTGTAAGGGAAATTTCCTTAGGCTATTGAGTTAGGAAGTGACAGTTGATGGACCACTATTGCTCATTCTCTAAATCAGAGTCTAATAATTCAAGAAACCTTCGTGTCTTGTCAATAAGCCTAACTATTGGGTTCACTCCAAATGAGTATTTTGCCTTGCAGGTGGAAACTGAATTCTTGGAGCTCAGTTGTAAGGAGAGAGCATTGGAAGGGTGTGGTTTTTAGCTCTTTAATGTTGTTGACTATTAAAGTGCTGCTTTTACTTACCAGTGTGGATATCGATGCACCATATATTCTTGTGGGTGATCATTCTGGGAAGCTGTGGGCATGTACAACTAATAGCATTTTGCATAGCATTTGGAAGGAAACTGAAGAATGCATAATAATATAAGGGATAAATAGAAACATACGGAGGAGAATTAGGTACAAGAAATAGGAACTGCTGGGCCTGTAAGAGGGCTAGAAAAGGAAAAAAAAATAAATTATCCTTCCTGATATCATGGTACCAATGAACAACTGCCTTTTAGTTAGAATTACTTGGCAGTACCTTTGAAGTAAATGTAGAGGGAACATGGCATGGCAGATTCAGCTCCCTAAAGGAAAGCCCTCAAGCATATTGTTTCCTAAGGGCTGGCCTGTCAAAGGCCCCTGGATCATCTGACACTCCTTGCAGTGGCGCCTTGGGAATGACCGAGGGCACTGGGAGCAATGGTGAATACCTGACCTCTGGTAGTTTCTCCTCTTGACTCCACCCAGGGAACAAGAGGCAGCAGAGGTGGGGTTCTTTTTCTAGGTTTCAGCCTTGGGTAGGAAACCCTGCTCCTGAATTCTCTTGATGAGAAGAATGGAGGGACTCCATAGTGACTCACGTCAGCCTCCCACTCTGCAGCAGAAAATAAATAAGCTGACACTTATTTAGTACTTACCAGATGCCAGGCCCCGCTCTAAGGGCTTTCCATATATTGCTTCATTTAATCTTTACATTATCCCTGGGAGGGAAGTTCTGGTTGTATGCCCGTTTTAAGGATGGAGACACCGAGGGACAGTGACATTATGTCACTTGCCCAAGGTCCTAAGGCTACTAAGTCATGGAACCATGATTCAAACCCATCCTATCCTTGCAGTCTGAGCTCTTAGCCTCTGCTGTGAGTAGGGTGTCGCTATACACTATACCCACAGAATCTAGCTTTTAGTTTGATTTGGGAGTTCTGTGCTCTCTCTCAGCTCACCAGATGCCTCCTTTCCACTCCCTGGTGCCCAGAACAAGGTTTTTCTGGCTGGCATTGCATGTCCAAAGATAAACCATCCTCCGGGCCCTGGCCCTCTAGAATTTTCCTGAACTAGTCTTTTCCTAGGCATTCCGCCCAGCTCATCTTCCCAGTCTACAGCCTTATGGGTAATGTGTGACTTGTTTGACTTAATCCTTTATCTGATTAACCCATAGTTTTCCCTTCACGGTCACATTCTTAGTCCCCCCCAGTCCCGACCTCATATCTTTATGTCCACTTTGATCCTACCAGCCATCCTCTTGGCTTTCATCCTTCCATGGAATCACTGAGTCTTAGAGCTAAAGAGGAACTTTAGCACTGATCTAGTACATAGCCTTGTTTTGTAAAGAGGGAATTGAGGACAGGAAAGGTGAAGTAACTTGTTCACCCAGCTAAAAATGCCTCACTGGCACTCGAACCTTTATTTCTTAATTCTAGTATGGTGTTCTCTCCATCACACCACACTCACTGTCTGCTATCTTTGCCCTCAGCCAAGCCAGGCTCCTGCATGTTAGGCCCAATTTGTTTACTTGGGACATCAGTAATTTTTTTTTTAAGGTTTTATTTTTGGGGCACCTGAGTGGCTCAGTCGATCGAGCGTCTGACTTTGGCTCGGTCATGATCTCACGGTTCGTGGGTTCGAGCCCCGCTTCGGGCTGTGTGCTGACAGCTCAGAGCCTGGAGCCTGCTTCCGATTCTGTGTCTCCCTCTCTCTCTGCCCCTCCCCTGCTCACACTCTGTTTCTGTCTCTCGCTCTCAAAACTAAATAAACATTAAAGAAGAATTTTTTTTGAAAGATCTTATTTTTAAGTAATCTCTACATCCCACACAGGGCTTGAACTCACAACCTTGTGATCAAGAGTCTCATGCTTTATCGACTAAGCCAGCCAGGTGCCCCTAGGCATTTATAATTTTTAATTATGACACCCATTGATGCTGAGGAGGTCTGAGATAGTCTCATATACAATGGAGAAGTATATCTCTGTATCTGTACTGCATAATTGGAACTTTACATATCCATGACCTTTCAAGGGAAGGTTGGAGTCGATCCAGCAATATCAAGTGGTTTTAGGAGTAGATCATTCAATGACTTAGAACTGAGGACCAAAGCAGGGTCTAGGCTAGTACCCAAAGATGAACTGCTTAGACCTCAGAAAATGCCCTACTATTTTATTTGCAAATAAAATTTGAGGTGATGATAACAAATATGTCAAGCACTTACTGTGTAGGAGGCACTGTGCCATGTACTATGTTGTGTATTTTCTCAGTCCTTACAACAATTACAGAGGTAGTTACCATTTTTCTGTCCCTTCCAAAGATGAGGAAACTTGATATGCAAGGGGGTTGACTAACCTAAAGTCTCATGTTTAGAGTCCACTTAAAAAAAAAAAAAAAAAAATATATATATACACACACACACACACACGTACATGCATATATATATATATATATATATATATATATATATATATTTTTTTTTTTTTTTTTAAGTTTATTTGAGAGAGAACACACATCTGTGAGCAGGGGTGGGGCAGAGAGAGAGAATTCCAAGCAGGCTCTGCACTGTCAGCATGGACCCCAGTGCAAGGCTCTATCTCATGAACCACGAGATCATAACTTGAGCTGAAATCAAGAGTCGGACCCCGACAGAGCCACCCAGGTGCCTCTAGAGTCCATTTTTTAAAATAGCAGTATAGGGGCACCTGGGTGGCTCAGTCTGTTAAGCATCCGACTTCAGCTCGGGTCACGGTCTCACGGCTCGGGTTCGAGCCCCACGTCGGGGTCTGTGCTGACAGCTCAGAGCCTGGAGCCTGCTTCAGATTCTGTGTTTCCCTCTTTCCCTGCCCCTCCCCTGCTCATGCTGTCTGTCTGTCTCTCAAAAAATAAATAAACATTAAAAAAATTTAAAGTTGAAGTGTAATTGATCTACAATGTTACGTTAGTTTCAGGTGTACAACATAGTTATTGGACAAGTCTGCACTTTATGCTGTGCTCACCACAAGTGTAGCTGCCATCTGTCACCACACAAGGCTAATACAGTACAACTGACTGTATCCCCTATGCTTTACCTTTCATCCTCATGACTTACTCATTCCATAACTGGAACCCTGTATCTCAGCCCCCTTTACCCATTTTGCCCATTCCTCTCATCCCCCTTCCTTCTGGCAACTATCAGTTTGTTCTCTGTTTTTTTGAGTCTCTTGCTGCCTGTTTTTAAAAAAAATTTTTAATTTTTTTAATTTATTTTTGAGACAGAGAGAGACAGAGCATGAGCAGGGGAGGGGCAGAGAGAGAGCGAGACACAGAGTCTGAAGCAGGCTCCAGGCTCTGAGCTGTCAGCACAGAGCCTGACGCGGGGCTTGAACTCACGAACTGTGAGATCATGACCTGAGCCGAAGTCGGACGCTCAACCGACTGAGCCACCCAGGTGCCCCCCCCTTTTTTTTTTTTTTTGATTCCACATGTAAATGAAATCATATAGTATTCATCTTTGTCTGTCTGACTTAATTTCACTTAGCCACAGTACCCTCTCGGTCCACCCATGTTGTTACAAATGGCAAGATCTCATTCTTTTTTATAACTGAGTAATATTCCAGTGTATGTGTGTAATATGTGGGGTTTCACTTCTCTGTCACACCCTTTTAAAATTTAAAATAGCTATTATAAGGAGATTTTTTTTGGAGCAAAGAAACCTTGGACATTAAAAGAAAGTTAGGAAGTTACCATCCAACTTCCATGGGCCTTTCTGTCTGCTGCTGCAGGAAGAGTGGATAGAAAGAGAGGGAAGGCTGGAAAGAAGGCACATGCAGCAGGTAAGGTGGCCGGAGAAGAGCTCTGTCCTGGAGTGGCATGGAATGGTCTGCTCTGTGCCGCTGGCTATTTTCCAGGATGGGATTTTGCTCACTTTGTGCTATCATGGTTCCAGCCGATTGTATAGCGAACATATCAGGTGAAGCCATCCTATCTGGAAAGATAGAGGCCAGGTTGGAAGTCTGGGTACTCCTCCTTTTTGGGGCATTTTGTGGGAAGGGGAGGAAGCACCCCAACCATACACCCCATACACACCCAGACAGTTCACTGCCTGGTGATTCCCCAGTCCCTTCCCACCAAAATATAAACACTTTCTTTATCCACCTTGGTGATCTCAGGGCTGTAGAGAAATCAAAAGTAGCTCTTCCTTTTGAAGATTGGCTCCCCTAGTTCAGATGGATGGCATAAGTTACCCCATTCCAGTGATCCCTTTTCCTCATTACTTCCCCTCTTCCTTTGCTGGACGCCAGCCTGGTCAGTGTCTCTGCTCCTGTAGAGTACCTCTCCAGAGGCCTGCCTTCTTAAGATGACTGAACCCTCCATTTCATAAGTTTTCATGGCCTCCAAAGACATTTCTATTTGAAAAATACATAAAACCCATACAAAGACAATAAAAAGGTATAAGATTTTTATGTTTAAAAATACACTTTTAATAAAGTAAAATTTCTCTTGATCCCTTTAACTCCTCCACCAAACCAACCCCTGGTAATAATTTGGTACACATCCTTCTGAGTTTTTCCATGGCTGTACAGATAGATATACTTTTGGGTACACACGCACACATAGAGAAAGGTCTTATGTAGCTTGCGTAAATACTTCCAGCTACTACCAGAAGTTGGGTGGCTTAAAACAACAGTAAATCTGGGGTGCCTGGATAGCTCAATTGGTTGAGCATCTGGCTCTTGTTTTCTGCTCAGGTCATGATCCCAGGGTTATGGGATCAAGCCCCGTGTTGGACTCTGTGCTGGGCTTGGAGCCTACTTAGGATTCTCTTTCTCCCTCTGCCTCTCTCCCCTAAATCAAGATCTCAGTAAGACTGTACTATCTCTAGGGAAGATTCTTCTTTGCCTGCTTCTGGTGATTGCCAGAAATCCTTGGTATCCCCTGGCCATGATAGCAGAACCCCAGTCTCTGTGGCCATCTTTACATGGCCATCTTTCCTCCATATGTCTTTTGTATCCTCTTACCTTCTCATACGGATACCATTCAGATTAGGTTTAAGGCCCATTCTACTTCAGTACGACTTCATCTTAATTGGTTACATCTGCAAAGATTCTGTTTTCAATTGTGGTCACGTTCTGAGGTTCCAGAAAGACTTGAATTTGAGAGGGACACTATTCAACCCAGTATACACATTTTTCAGGATCTTATACTATTCCATTCTGTGACTGTTCCATAATTTAAATTTCTAGTTTTTTGTTTTTTTTTTTGTTTTTTTGCTGTTATAAAATGCACCTGGGACATTCATATATACGTACCTTTAAAAAGTTTTTTTAAATTTATTTTTGAGAGTGTGCATGCAAATGGGGGAGGGGCAGAGAGTGAGGAGGACAGAGGATCTGAAGCAGGCTCTGTGCTGACAGCAGAGAGCCTGATGCAGGGCTCAAACTCACAAACTGAGATCATGACCTGAGCCGAAGTTGGATGCTTAACTGATTGAGCCACCCAGGTGCCCCCATATATACATATACTATTATTCCTGTAATAGATTCTTAGAAGTAGAATAGCTGGGTTAAAGGGCATTTTCAATTTTAATAAATACCACCCAGATTG
The DNA here is from genome assembly GCF_024362965.1 of Panthera pardus. Lineage (NCBI taxonomy): Eukaryota > Metazoa > Chordata > Mammalia > Carnivora > Felidae > Panthera > Panthera pardus. Next base: position 144,647,334 of record NW_026526732.1, on the reverse strand, counting down.
TCTTCATAAACTTATACCAACTTTCATTAACAGTATATGTTGCTCACCAGGACTGGATATTGTCACTGTTTTGCCAGTTAGAAAACTAAAGAATGGTATCTTATTTTAAGATGTATTTTTTTTACTATTATTGCAGTTGGATATCTTTTCATATGTTTTATAGACCATTTATATTTATTTTTCTGTGAATTACTGTGAATTGTCCCAACATCATTTATTGCATTCATCCTTTCTTCACTGAATTGAAATCGACCTTTATCACAAATCAAATATTCTCACGTGCGTGTGTGTGTGTGTGTGTGTGTGTCTGTCTGTGCTGGATTTGTTACTGCATTCTTTATTCTGTGTTATTAAACATTTTGTCTGTTACTTTACAAGAACATAGTTCTTATTATTTGCAATAGTTATGTTTCATAAAGTCTATGCAAACTTTCTGTTGCTTTATAAGAAGATACAGTCAATTCTCATTATTTTCTGTAGTTATGTTTTATGAAGTCCCTGCAGACACTGAATTAGTGTTTGCACTAGTTACTAATTAGTAATTACTAATTACTGACCCATTGCCCCTAGGGAAAATCAGAGTTAGGTTCCTGAGAGTCTCTGGGCACATTTTCATCAAGTGATGAATACCTGACTTTATGTATATTTTTGTTTAAAGATACCTTATTTAATATATATTGTTGATTCATTAACACTGAATTCACGTCAACAAGCACTATAACTCCTGCCTAAACAAAGCTTACCCAACACATGTATTTTCCCTGGAAGGCACATCACAGCCTGTTTGCACTTAGGAGCGCTAGAGAGTACTTTAGCACTGTGCTCCGAGACCATTTTTTAATTAGCGAACTATTTGTTGAGTTTTGGGTTCATAGCAAAGTTAAGTAGAAAGTGCAGAGAGTTCCCATATACCCCATCCCCACAAACACACAGCATCCTTGGGAGCCATTCTGAACTGCAAAACCACAATAAGAATGCGAAAACCGTGGCACCAAGTAGCCAAAAGGACACTCGTTTACAGTTCGAAGGTGAAGCAAAAAGGTAGAGTGTTGTCTCCTTCCACCTCAGCTGGAGTTCGCCCCTCTGCATCACCACAGGAATTGATTGGGGTTACAAATAAATTTCAGAGAGTAGGCAGGTTCACAGATCAGAGTCTGTAAATAATGAGGATTGACGGTACTTTCTGAATCACAGTAGATTTCTAGAATGCTGCTATACGTTTTTATACTTAGTAGCGCAAGTTCCTCATTTTTTTCTTATTCAACACTTTATTGTCTACAGCTCTTACCGTACGATATTAGACGAATAAGCCAACTGAAAATGGGCAAAAGATTTGAGTAGACATTTCTCCAAAAAAAAAGATATGCAGATAATGGGAATGTAAACTAGCACAGCTGCTTTGGAAAAGTTTGGCAGTTCCTTGGAAAATTCAACACAGAGTTATTAAGTGACCTAGTAATTCCACTCCTAGGTGTGTACACAGCAGAATTGGAAACACATGTCCACACAAAAACTTGTATGCAAATGTTCATAGAAGCATTGTCCGTAGTAGCCCCAAAGTAGAAATGTCCAGCAACATATGAATAAATAGGCAAAATGTAGTATATCCATGTAATGGAATATTACCTGAAAATAGAAAGGAAAGAACATTTGATATGCACTGTAACATGGATGAACCCAGAAAACATGCTAAATTAAAGAAGCCAGACAAAAAAGACCCTATATTGTACAATTCCATTTATTTGAGATATCAGGATACGCAAATGCATGGACACTAAAAGATGAGTAGTTGCCTAGGGCTGGCGGCAGGGGGGTTAGAATGGGAAGTGTCTACTAATAGGCATGGGGTTTCTTTTTAGGGTAATAAAAATGTTTTATAATTAGATAATGGTGATAGTTATTCAACTCTGTGAATATACTAAAAGCCAATGAATTGTACACTTTAAATGAATGAATTTTATGGTCTGGGAATTAAACCTCAATAAAGCTGGTTTTTTTTTTTAATTTTTTTTAATGTTTATTTATTTCTGAGACAGAGACAGAGCATGACTGGGGGAGGGGCAGAGAGGGGAGGACACACAGAATCTGAAGCAGGGTCCAGGCTCCGAGCTGTCAGCACAGAGCCTGACGCGGGGCTTGAACTCACAAACTGTGAGATCATGACCTGAGCTGAAGTCGGTTGCTCAACCGACGGGGCCACCCAGGCGCCTTTTTTTTTTTTTTTTTTTTAATGTTTTATCTACATGGAGAAATAAAATAATGCTCTTTCCCTCCAGTTTTGCCTTCTTTATGCCCAGCATGGAGAGAGGCTCGAGCCGTCCAGTGACTCATGAGCAGTGAGGGGTGAGGGTCCTCAGGTCCACCATCTGCCTGAGGTGTATCATATGAGGCTCTTAATGTATTCTTTTTTTTTAATTGTTTTTTTTTTTAAGTTTATTCATTTTTGAGAGACAGAGACAGAGGGTAAGCTGGGGAGGGGCAGAGAGAGAGGTGGACACAGAATCCAAAGCAGGCTCCAGGCTCCAAACTATCAGCATGGAGCCCGATGTGGGGCTTGAACCCACGGACTGCGAGATCGACCTGAAGTCAGATGCTTAACGGACTGAGCCACCCAGGCACCCTCTTAATGTATTCTTTAATGGTATCTGTGCCTGCGGGGGGTGTCCTCTATAGATTTTAAGCAGTGACCATACTTTGTAATTCATTTGTATTACCTAGAATGCCTTCTGGCCCTTAAATTATTTCCAGAGTTACTTGGGGCAGGGAATGGATTATTGCCTGTTCTTATACATTTACTCTTGTAGATGAACTTCAGAATGAGATTGTCACAGCCTCACCCTACTCCTACCTTCATCAGAAGCAAACTCTGGTGGGAACCTATCCAAGTTCTATTGAATATACTTTTGGGTAGACTTGGCGTCTTTGTAGTATTTAGCCTTCCTGCCCAAGATCGCGGTATGATATGTTTATTTATTCAGGTCTTATGTTATGCCCTTCTTGTTAAATTTATTGCTGGTTGTGAAAGAGGCCATTTTCCGTTCCAATTTTTAAATGACTGTGGCCAGGAGAGTAAGAAGTAATTGATGTTCCTGTGTCTGGATGTGAATGTCTTATATTCTGCCACCTTATTGAGTCCACTTTTTAGTACTCTATTCTTTCTTTTTCTTTCCTGATTTTTCTTCCCAGGGTTTTCTTCTTCCACCTGCTTCTGAAAGCATCTCTACCTGGAAATCCCAAGAATATCTAAAGTTCAGAATAAAACTGAAATTAACTAAGTTACAGTTAAAATAATGTGTCTGTGCTCTGAGGTTCAGAACTGCTCACTGCTAGCTCTTGAGGCACCTTTATAAATTGAGAGAAGATGCCCCCTTTCTCCTGACACATGACTCTTATCTCCTGGGGAGATTGCCATACCTAACTGATTCCGTCAGAATATGACGCATGACCGCAGAAAAATGTCATAATGAATCTGCAGGTGTCTGGCGTCTCCTGTGTCCGGGCTCTCTTAGACGAGGTGCAGAGGCATTCTTGTAGCACTGCTTATGTTTTATTTTATTTATTTTATTTTATTTTATTTTATTTTTACCTTATTTTATCTTATTTTATTTTATTTTTAATAAAAACGTTTATTCTTGAGAGAGACGGAGACAGTGTGAGCAGGTGAGGGACAGAGAGAGAGGGAGACAGAATCCAAAGCAGGTTCCAGGCTCTGAGCTGTCAGCACAGAGCCCGACGCAGGGCTTGAACTCACAAACCGCAAGATCATGACCTGAGCTAAAGTTAGACACTTAACTGACTGAGCCACCCAGGTGCCCCTTTGCAGTACTGCTTAGATCTGTAGATTTTGTCTTTGCTGCCTCAGTTTACCTCATTATATTTCACCTCTCATCACAGGACAAGTTCTGTCACCCCACCCACCGCCAAAAAGACAAAAACAAAGTAAAACCCAGTTGTCCTCTGCCCAGCCTGTCTCTTCTCACTCTAGTCACAATCCAGAATAACCTTCCTAAAGCATCAGGAAATCCCTGCCCAAGGCCTTTGATGGTTCCTTGTTTTGCTCAGAGTCAGATGTGCTTCATGCCCTGGAAGCCCGCATCATGGCCTTCCTCCACAGCTACTTTTCTCGTTTCCCCTGCCGCCCCCTCTGTGCTCTTCCCCAGTTGGGAACTCATGGTTAGTGCCTGTCTCCTGTCACTCTCTGTTTGCTCATCTGTAAATGGAGAATAACGCTGCCTCCTCAGTAATTCTAGGGCAACAGGTAAATGATACAGCACGCGATGGTGACCAGCACCGGGCCTGGCACTTTCCCCTTCCTTCCCTCTCCCTCGTGAGGATTTTGGAAACTGAAATGCTGTATAAGTATAACATGTTTAGATTATTTATACCTCACTGTATGTCCATTACCCAAAGTTCTTGTATTTAGGCAGGAATTCATATTTGACCTCTAATCAGGAACATTTGAAAATATTCCAGAAGGAAAAATAAGGATAACTTTGCAGCCTCAGTGTGCCACCAAAACAGGTGCCATTGAAGGGTTCCCGGGTGTCCTTGGAGGCCCCTGGCAGGCTTAAGGGTGCAGCATTGTCTCCTGGCTGTGACAGTCTGTCCACAATTAAGGCAGGTGAGGAGGGGAGGTGACAGCCTCCTCAAGGAACACAGGATCTGTCTGCAGGAGATGGAGGGTGTTTGGAGGGTCCTCAGGAGACGTGCTGAGAACAAACACAGTCCTTCCCTGGTGGGGATTTCCTCCGCCCCGCTACTACTGCCTTAAGAAAACATGGAAAAAGCCCTCGCTGCCAGCCACAGCAAATGTTTTCTGGTTAAGAGTCATTTTCCAAGTGTGTTTATTGGTTCAGAGAATTGATTTCATTTCAGCCCCATTTGGTGGTCTGTTTATCTTTTGTTCTAGGCTTTCTCCCGATTCGGTTTCCATTGGGTTTTAATCAGAAACCATCTGGTGAAAGCATTTTGGATCCAAACTAGAGTTTATCATAAGAACAATCTCCAAGAACACAGATGAAACCCAGAGTGGAACAGAACACAAACAAGAAATAATGCAATAACACTATCAACAGAACAGTGTCAGAGGGAGGGAGGAGGAAAGGAGGGAAACTGAGAAGGGATGTGTAGAGAGGGAGCCAACCCTTCAGAGGAGGACCAGCCAGGAATAGGGGGTGGGCAGGCAACTAGCACTCACATCAGGGGCTGGTGGGCCCTTCTTCCCTTGCTGACCAACCTGCAGCCCTTGAAGGGGTAGAAACCATGGTTAGTAGCCCTTACCCACTTCTGAGCCGGGACAGAGCACTGTCTGATGGGCACATGCAACTCACTTCGCTCCAGAGATGGGCCCCTGAAATGTCCCGTCTCCTCTCCATCCCTTCTCTCTGCACCCTTTTCTTGCTCTCCCTTTCCCAGAGTCATCCTGGCCTCCACTTGGAGAAGACACGCAGTGGGGCTCATCACTGATGATGGGACCTTTGCCGGCCCCTCCCCCAAGTGCTGTAGACTTTCAGACGCTTGGGTCACGGGTTAGAAAACAGTGGAAGATTTACCTCTCCAGCCCCACGTCACTGAATATACCAACTGGTCGATGTTGCTGCTTTGACTTAGGAGATACGTATACGTGTTAAAAAAATATTTTCTGTAAAGTATAGAAGATTATAAAGAAGAACATAACCTCTCCTTCCTACCCCATCCCCTGTGCCCTCTGCCCCTTCCTCAGAGGCTACCTATTTCATATGTATCTTTTCAGAGGTCACCAGTACTTATCATTGTTAGCTTTTAAAAATTACTATTATATCTCTCCTTTTTGCTTTCACTGCTGAGGCTACTAGATTTACCCGCTGTGTTCTTCCTGTATCTGCCTTCTCCACTTCCCTTCCTGTCGCAGACTTTGACTCTTGGTGGGCAAACAGTTGTGAGCAGAATGAGTCGGACCCCATCCCTGCCAACTGCAGTGGCTGTGCTCAGAAATTACCCCTCAAGGTGATGCTCCTGGAAGACACCCCGAAGAAATTTGAGAGACTCCATCCTCTGGTGATCAAGGTGAGCAAGGAACGCGCTTCTCCCCCTGACAGATGATCTGTTCGATGCCCAGAAGGCAGCAAGCTCTGTGACATTCCTGATAAGTAATTCTGTGTTATTTTGTCTCGCTCTTGTCCACCTTGTCAAGACGGGCCAGCTCTTGCTGCCAGAGGAGCTTCAGCATTTTTTGTGCCAGTACCCGGAGGTGGCGGAGGGCTTCCCCGAAGGGCTTTTCACCAAGTGGTGGCGCTGCCTTCCTGAGCGGTGGCTCCCATTTCCTTATCCATGGTGAGTGCGGGAAAGGGCACTTTGTCTGCGTGTGGTGGCAAGGGGGCAGACTGAAGGTCCAAACAGTACCCCTGAGACCCTCCCATGCCCCGCATTGTGTAAACACTCTACAGTACCCTCTTCGAGTCAGACAATACTCAGGAGCTCGCTGTTGAAAAACCAGTGATGGGAGATAAAGAGGATGAAGTCGAAGAGGTGCCTCGAAAGGGCTGTCACCACGAGTGGACACTGACATTGCCTAATAGCATCACAGTTTATCTCTGCGCATGTTTTTACGCAGAATGCCTCCTGAGCATCGGAGGGCTAACCAGAAAGCCTGAAGAATGGAAGGGAAGCTTCATTTCCTGGCACCTTGTTTGTGCCAGGCAGTGTGGGATGGTGGTTAGTGCCTGTTGCTCATTGGTGATGCTCATAGTAGCTCTAGGAAGTAGGAATTATCATTGTCATTTTCAGGTCAGAAAAGTGGGGGTCAGAGAGGTTAAGTACCTTGCCTAAGGTCACCCAGGCAGGATTGAAACACAGGTCTGTCTTCCCATTTCTTCCTGTGTCCTATAGAAGACATGGTCTGTTTTTTGGGGTGAAGGTTTCTGTCTAGAAGAAAAGAAAGCCAGTTTCCATCTAGAACCATTCCAAAAGAGAATTAAAATGGCTTTTTTTGGACCTTTTTGTTAGATAATTTCTCAATGCTTTTGTCTTTCTTAAACCTTTATTTGATTTCTTACTTATGCATTGATTTGCATGATTGAATACTCACTTTAACTAGTCAGGCTTCCCACCGCATGCCACAGCGCCTTAGGTTCATGATTTTTGCCCGTTCCTCCTCCCTTCTGTTCTCCCGCCTGGCCTGTTACTTCAGTCTCTTTTCCAAGATAGAATGAATGGACCGTTTATTTCCTTCCTCTATATGTTGTTTTAGCTGGATTTTATAAGCATCCCACCCACACGTACAAATCGTGGCTGTGGAGTTGTGTGTGTGCTTGTGAATGTCACAGTTAATTGATTTGGCATGACTGTTCCTCATGAACCTGATACTTAAGATGTTGTCCTGATATTTTTCCCTCATTACCCACCGCCCACAGTTTTCCCACCGTGCTTAGCTCTGTTAGTCATGGAGATAGAGGCCGGCTTGCCCAGCTGAATTACTTCTGTCTCTTCCAAACTTTTACAGGAGAAGACCTCTAAACAGAGCACACATTTTACGTGAGCTTTTTCCTGTTTTCACCTACCTGCCATTTCCAAAAGATGCCTCCATAAAAAAGTGCTTCCTTCTTCAACCGGAACCTATTGTGGGTAGTAAGGTAGGACATTTTGAGAGGACTTGGGTCGTGGCTTTTCCTCACTTAGCCCCTGGGCTGATGTCATACTCCCTTCCTTCCCTACGTGTCAACTCAGGGTGACTTGAAGGGACATCCACATGACCTGAAGTTCTCCGCCTGTTGCTTGCCAGGGGACCTGGTGTGGCCTGCCCTGTTATGAAGGCATGCTTAAAGTCTAGTTACCTTGCAGATCTGTTTCCTGCTCTAGACACTTGGGGGCAAGCTACTTTTCTACATTAGGAAGTAGAATCCTAAAATTTGAAAGGACCCAAGCATGCAGTTAGTGTGAGTTCCCTACCTCAAAGTGTAAAGCAGGCAAACCGTAAATGAATGCCCCAACTTACTCATTTTGTGGCTAGGGACACTGAGCCCCAGAGAGAGTAAATGATTTGCCCAAGGACACAGGAAGTTAATAGGAGGGCTCTACCCACCCAATTCCCAGGTTGGCTTTCCCCAGAAATAAACAAATGAGAAACTTCGGGGAGAACAGGCTAAGCAGGAAGCTTGAGAGGTTTGGGGACAAAAGGGTTGATGGGCACGTGGCCAAGGCAGGCAGACTAGTTTGGGTGGCAACACTTCTTGCTCAGTCCATGGCCAAGTACCCAGAGCCCACTTTTACCCCTCTGGGACGAGTGGACTGGGTAAAAGCCGTTCTGAGTTGTGTCTGTTTACTTTTCTCTGAATTGCCCTTTTGTTGAGTCTCATTCCTGAGGACCGTTTTTGAGTTTGGATTGGTTTGGAAGAATTAAAAGGATGAAATTTCCCAAACTGTGACCCCTACCAACTCCGGGTTGTGTTTTCAACCTCCCAATACTATTGTTTGGCTTCAGATTTGCTGAATCGTGTTAAAGGAATTTCAAAGCCTATAAAAACAATCATTTTGTCTAGGAGTAAGAACTTCTGTCTGCCAGCAGTAGGGTGGAGGTGCTGGGATCTTGCCTCAGATTTTAAAGACGTTTATTCTGCTGTCCCCAGCTAAAACTCCGGGCCCCAGTATGAGTTAATCTTCATAATTATGATACAATTCGGGGCGAAAGCTTTTATCTTTATCTTGGTTTTCCCACTTGAATCTGAAGTTAATTTCACCAGTCTGCTTAACAGGGACTCCGAGGAACCCCGCCAACAGGGTAAATACTAAGTTACTCAGACGCCTATCAGAGTCATCTTGTGGTTCGCAAGCATGTTTTGGGAAGGGGAGTGGTCCAAATAGGCAAAAATCCTGAGAGTCTGGTTTCTTAGAGCATCTGCTCCCCGCCCTGGCCCAGGCTCTCCTTTTTCTTCAGCCTCGTTACTCCGCCCTGTTGTCCACATCCTTGGGCCCCTAGACCCTGGTAAAGTCACATGTCTGTGCGCCTGGGATCCCAGAGGCAACCTTGGGATAGAAGATGTGAAGTGGGGTCTGATTGTAAGAGGCGAGGCACTGGGGAAAGAGGTGAAGGGCTCCAAGGCCCACCTCACCCAGTCCACAGTGTTGCCCAGGGCTGGCCTGCTCCATCCTGGTGTCCATTTCTTCCCATCCTGGGTGGGGAGGAACCTGGTTCTGCCCCCTCTCGGGCCTGTATGAAAAAGAGATACATCCACTTGGTTTTGGTCTTCTGGAATTTCTTCAAGACCGCAGATGTCAGGGCTTCTGCCAGTCATTTGCAAGCCAGTAGTCCTCCTTAGTTAGTCTTCCTTCTGTCATGACAGTGGCAGTTGAATGGCTCTAGTGTTGCCATGGAAACGGAGTCGTGGCCACGGCCTGCTCTGAGAGCAACAGAGAGCCCAGGGTTGGAGACACAAGAAGATGGAGCTAAAACCAAACCTCTGGAAGCCCAAGTGGTGAAGAGAAAATCAAGACACGGCCCAGGGAGTCAGACTTCGGACCCCTGTGCTATGCGGACACAGAAAGGCTGTTCCTGGAGGGGACAGGGAGGGGAGGTCCTGAAGGTTTTCTGTCACCATCTAGGTAGGAAGAGGAGCCTGAGCAAGGTCAGCTTCTCCCTTTGTCCCTACTCCCTGCCTACCCCAACGCCACCTTCGCGACTGTTCCTGGGAGACAGCAGGTTGCCCTTCATGCCTATTGGAGGCAGTGGTATCCCTCACGGTGCAGTAGTTACCTGTGGGCGTGCATAGCCCAGTTGTCTCCTTGGTATTCAAACTCTGAGGCCAATCTTACTGTCACTACTTTTTAGTCAGTAGCAGGATAGATCTGCTCACCTAGGTCTTGCCCGAAAGAGTGAACTTGAACTTCCTGCTGTTCAATTCTCATCAAAACTCTGGCAGTAAGAAATAATATCCTAGAAATGATACTACGTTGCCCAAAGGATATGCAGACTGTCTGTTTCTCTAAAAAAATCCGGCTGGAGTACCTGGGTGGCTCAGTTGGTTAAGTGTCCAACTTTGCCTCAGGTCATGGTCTCACGGTTCGTGAGTTCGAGCCCCGCGTCGGGCTCTGTGCTGACAGCTTGGGGCCTGGAGCCTGCTTCGGATTCTGTGTCCCCCTCTGTCTCTGCCCCTCCCCCACTCACACTCTGTGTGTCTCTCTCAAAAATAAATAAATATTAGAAAAATAAAAAAAATAAAAATCTGGCTCACACCAGACCCTCAGAAGATTGTGTACTTAGACCACTATGTGTTGGCCTCTGCTAGACTTCTGTTAAATTGCACTGAGATGATTTGCCTTTAGCCTGCTTTGGAGCTGTGGCTAGAAGTAATCATGAATTACGAAGCTCGTGCTAGATCTACATTCGGGCTATTTGTTGAGGATGTCTCTTTATGAGAACCCACAGAAGAGATTTCACCCTAGTCTCAAGATCAGGAGATGCCATGCTTAGGAGAAACTAGTTTGTTTTTGTCTTTCGGACATAATCGCGAATTGTGTTATTGGTTCTGTTTTCTTTGTTGCTTAGGCTGGTATGAAACTCAGAGCCATATATAGACAGATTTGTGTACGCTCATCTCCCATGCCACTGGGTTTTATTTTGTTTCCTTTTCCTTCCTCTTCTTCCTTGTTTTTTTTTTTTTTTTTTCTTTCCTCTCCAGATGCATAGAATGCATGACCTATTTATCATTGGCAGCGGCGAGGCCATGTTGCAGCTCATCCCTCCCTCCCAGTGCCGAAGACACTGCCAGTCCGTGGCGATGCCGCTAGAGCCAGGGGATATTGGTAGGTGGGGCCCCCAGGGGCAAGGTCAGTTTCAGGATCTTTGTAGTTTTTAACTCAGAAAATATTCTAAGAATTAAATATTGCCTTCAGAAAGCTTCAATTAAATAGAGTCAAAAAGAGCATTCCTTTATGGACAGAGTCAGTATTTATGCTTGGTAGAACAACTAATAAGGAAATGTAGCAGAGAAGGGCCTCGATTTATATATATTTAGAATGTGCGATGTGTTCCATTGGTCTTAGAAACTTCAAGTTAGAAGGCATTATAGAAAATGTTTAAGGGCACCTGGGTGACTCGGTCGGTTGAGCGTCCAACTGCAGCTCACGTCATGATCTCACAGTTCGTGAGTTCGAGCCCTGCCGAGAGTGCAGAGCCCCCTTCAGACCCTCTGTCTCCCTCTCTCTCTGCCCCTCCTCCACTCATGCTCTTTCAAAAATAAACATTAAAAAAAAAGAAGCAAATCTTTAGAGCAATCCTTTATTTTACAGATGAGGAGAGATTGAGACCCAGAGAGGAGAGGTGACCATCCCAAGTTCCTCCCATCACCTAGGCAAAGCATCAAGCTTTAAGTGTCTCCTTCACCAGGGGCAGGCCAGGGGAGGTACAATTCTAGATTTGAGGAAACCCTCTCTGTGTCTCTTTTGCTAATAACACAGTGCGAGCAGTATGTAAGGGCAATGACCCCATGAGGAAATATTCCCTTCCGTGTGGGTCCCACTGCCAAGTCATAGCCTCACAGTCATGACTCACCGTTGGCTCCATGATTTCCCAACTGTGGCTTATTCTGTGCATTATATTCTAAAAATCCTTTCCAAGGAAGCAAGTTTGAATCAACTGCTGTCCGTAGCAATCAGTTTGACAGTAGAGTTTTCTTGGCGGAAGCAGATAGTATCACTATTGCCCTCTGTGTTTTTCCTGCCTCACAAAGCCTAGGGGGAAGCCTAGGGTCCCTGACAGAGCCCAGACTGGTTTTCCAATTGATTTCTTTTAATTTTACCTCTTTAGAAGACCCCAGTCCCTGGAAACCTTTCACCCATTTGGAAGTAGGATACAGACTGCAAACCATGACAGGCTTTAATCCATGTTACATAACTTATTTCAATGTAGAAATGAAAATCATGCACAAATTAAGCGTTAACTGATAATGGAGCACAGCTGGCCTGGCCCCTGGGAATTACTGCAAAGAAGAGGATTTTTGTGTAGAAATTGTTTTTGAAGCTATTTTCCTGTAGCGGAGTGACCCTTCCATGAGGCATGTCTATTGCACAAGCCTGTATGGATGGCATTTGGGCTTGAGAGTGCGTAGTTATGCTTGAAAAAGTCTCTGTCTTATGTTCTGCAAATGCCAGACAGTTCAGACAACTACAGAAACACCTTAGTTATCCAAATTTTAGGTTCCTGGATCTCACAAACCTCTAGAATGCCAATTAAAGAATTAGGGGGAATAAATGGGTGGGTGGCAGTGATCAAAGAAGCTTTGAGCATCAAAGGCTGGTGGGAATAGTGATGAAAAGCCGAAAATCCGGGGCATGATAACCTGCCGGGCTGTGACTGGCTGGCTTGCTGACGAGAAGGAAAGGAGCCCTGTGGGCATGAAAGGCCAGCCGCAGGACAGCAACGGGGAGAAGGGATGGGGAACTGACTACAACAAGAGGGAGAGGGCAGGTCTGGGAGAAGAACGGGGTAGGGCGGGCTGGGGAGGACAGTGAGCTTCTGAAGCAGTGGCAGAAATAGAAGCGATGGCTGCGGCTGCCACAGTTAAAGATGAGCACAGGAAGCGGACCCTGACAGCAAAGGAGAATAATTCAGTGCTTGTAGGACAGATGACAGCTCTAGCATTTTGGGGGGCCCTAAAGAATGGCACTGTGACAAGTGGGTTCTATGGTTTTTGCCGAAGTAAGCATTGTCCTCTGAAGGCAGACAGGAAGGGGACAGGAATACACATCACCAGAAAACCTGTGATGAGAAGCATTTTCAAGAATGCTTCATCATCTACCTGCCGTGGTTGATGAGTCACTGCCCATAGTGGCCTTTCTTTCTTTCTTTTTTTCTTTTTTAAATTTTTTTAATGTTTATTTTTGAGAAAAAGAGACAGTATGAGCGAGGGAGGGGCAGAGAGAGAGGGAGACACAGAATCCAAAGCAAGCACAGATGCGGGGCTCAAACTCACGGACCACAAGACCATGATCTGAGCCGAAGTCGGACGCTTAACCGACCGAGCCACTCACGCACCCCCATTGTGGCCTTTCTTGAGTCACTAAGTAGAGGTTAAATTCTATTCAGTGCTCTCAATTTAATGATGGGTAAGGTATGTCGCACTCTAGAAAATTTTCCATCAGGAGTTTATTGAAGTGTTCCAAGTTTTTAAAGCTTTTAAGTCTACCTTCCTACTCCACTCAAATAGTGTAGGGTCAGTGTTTCCTAAACAGTTCTTCAGATCACTGATGACCCTAGGGATGGGAACAGGAGCCCCTTAGAAAAGCCCTTGGCAAATAGGGCTGTTGGATCAGTTGATTTGGGGAACTGCCTGTCTTGTGATTACCTAGTGCACATTAGTGTACAGAAGTCTCCAGAAGCCTTAGAGGAACCTAGTGTTTCTCAAACTTCCTTGACCATGGAACCCATTGGACTATCCTAACAGCATGTTACTATTTGCAGAACACAGTTTAGGAAGTGCTGGTCTGAGCGATTCTGGATGTTCTATAATGAGGCCATGTGACCGATAACATTAGGAGACTTGGATGGGGGGGTCCTACTTCCCTCAGAACTCATCGTATCTTCTTGCCAAGAAAGATGAGATGGGTCTGAGAATTGATGCCCAGCACCAGCCTCATCTAGAGCATCTTGCTTTTGTAAATCTGCTGAGTTGTGAGTCATAGTTAGCCAGGTGAGTGGTGGTGATGAAGCACTTGGGTTCGTAGTGGCTCCCATTGGACATCCGGTTACAGAGAGGACCAATAACGGCATATTTATACCAGGCAGACCTGCCTTGTTCGTGCCCACGGGTGTGCCCAGTCCCTGCCATTCACCTGCTTTCCTGTTGCTGTTTCCCTTCAAGGCTATGCTGGTGCCACCCACTGGAAGGTCTACGTTACAGCCAGAGGGGTCCAGCCTTTGGTCATCTGTGATGGAACCACCCTCTCAGAACTATAGGAAACAAGAACTGTACAGAGGAACAACTTTGAGGTCCGAAGACCAGATCGAAAGGGGAGAAATAAAAACAGAAACGAGGAAACCACTTTCTAAGGTTACTTAGTTATCTGCCCTATGCATGCGTGTATGAGCCAGCTGTATGCTGGAGGCAATGGCCAGAGCCCGGCCCTCCCGACTCTTCCAGCCTCCCTGCTTGGCCCCGGGATTTTGCTGGTACCTGTCTGTGACAGACTGGGCTCTTCCACACCTTCTGGAACCGCAGCCTTGAGGCTGCCCCTCAGGCAGGAAACAGGGCTGATGCCTTCCCTTACTTACATGGTGTGATCCCCTCTGCTGGCTCCCTGGCCACAGAGAGGGTAGCCAGCAGGTCCTGACTTCAGGGCCATCCCTTACGAGGTGGTGGGCCTGCTTGTCCTGTCTTCCTGGCCACACCACCCGATACTTTTATGGAAAGCCATGGTCAATTAAAGAAGCTGTTGCAGTTTCCCAAGCAGAATGGAATCTAGAACCAAGATTAAGTAATGTCATTGCACTCAAGAGATGCACTGCCTTCCCAGTGTCCATGGCCCTTGGAGTCTCAGTGACGTCAGGTTGGAGTCTGATTATAATTGAAATGGTAATTGCCGAGGTAATACTTTCCTCCATCTCATCAGGTTCTCATGCCGGCCCCCCCTGCCCCCAGCCCCCACCCCCAGCTCCCTTCCCTTCCCTTCCCTTCCCTTCCCGCTCGCCTATCTGGATGGTTTCTCAGAAGCTGGACTCCTGGTCCTCCCTCGGCAGAGCCCTTTATTGCTGAGGCAGCACTGCTTCTGTCAGCTGGGTCGCTTTTACCAAGTGTCTTCAGAGGGGATGAGTTAGAGCGCTGGCCTGGGGAGAGGGCACCTCCCCGGGTTTGATCTTTAGGGTCCAACTTTCCGCAGGGAAGATGTTTTACAGATGTGTCAAGCTGATGTTGTAATGTGGTTGGGGAAGGAGCTCCAGACCGCACGTGTTTGCCAGCTGGGTGTGCGACTGTGGGATCCTCTGTCTCAAAATGATTTCTCTCTTTGTACTTGGGAAACAAGGTGAGGTATTTTGATTATTTGTAACAGTATAAAGCTATGTTCTTTCAGTTGGGTGGTTCACTATGC
Organism: Panthera pardus; assembly: GCF_024362965.1. Classification (NCBI taxonomy): domain Eukaryota; kingdom Metazoa; phylum Chordata; class Mammalia; order Carnivora; family Felidae; genus Panthera; species Panthera pardus. The sequence continues at coordinate 144,632,277 of NW_026526732.1, read as the reverse complement.
TCACTGTTTTCTCCAAGTGCTTTTAGTGTGTATTAACCAAATGGTGTAAATGAGGACATAGTTTTCTTCCTTTTTTTTACCCCCCCCCCCTTTATTCTTTTATTGATGCTGCTAGATACCTGGCCTCTGGCCCTATGCCATCACCCAGCTGAAGGAAAAAACCACACTGTAGCCCCTGGTTCCGAATTGCAGAAATCAGATGAATCCAGGTGTCCGTGACAGGGTTAATGGCAGGCGGTGGTGAGGGCAGAATGTGTGACTCCTTGCGGGGTCCCCTTCATCCTTGGACGTACCCCTGCACCTCCAAGGATGTCCCTGGGCCCTCTCTCAGCACCTCTCATGAGCAGCAGTGGGGATCATCAAGTCCCTGAGGGGCTGGTTTGTGAGCTTGTAAAGGAGAAGCATGGTTCACAGAGCTCAGGGTGGAAATACTCTGCCTCCACGGACTTAAATGAAACTAGGATGAATGGTACCTGAGGGAATTTTTTCTTAAACAAGTCCGCGCCTTGTGTGGGTTAATGCGGGAAAAACAAAATTTTTTGTCCATATTAAAGTCATGCTGCTAAGCCGTTATGATTTAAGAGGTTTGAAATCAGAGGGATCATTTCAAGGCCAGCTTTGCGCAAGCTTTTAGAGCCTTTGCAGTGTCCTTACCCCTGCTGCGCATGGAGAAGGCTTATATGTAAACAAGTTCTTTAGAGTTTTCTTAAATTAGGCCCTTCGGGTTAACGAAAGAGAGGGTTCCTTAGTAGAAAAAGAAACTATCTTGATGGTTGAGATTTCTGTTTTGTCGTTTTGAATCACCCCGTGTTCCTTCCCCATTTCCCACCTGCCCTTCACACCACGAATGTTCATAAAATACCCACTTCAACTCAAAACTTTAAAGACTAGGAAAAGTTTTCTTCTTGTCGCTCTTGCATGTGTCGCTCTTCTGAAGTGTCCCCTGGGGAGTCCCCCAAGCCCCTGAGCTGTCGAGCTCAACAAAAAATGGTGTAGCCGCAGATAAGCTGAGACTTTTCATGCATTTCCGACTCATTTTACTTAAAGTCTACCCAGTTCAGAACTGAGGGTAGATTTCTGTTAGGAAATTTTCCACAGAGAGTTTTCTGCTCTTAATTACTGGATACATAGAAGTAATTGGCCTTATCCTCAAGGCAATTCTGATAAGCAGGGTACAGGAACGGCTTCCTACAGGAATGACCCGCAGTGGCCAGCCAGTCCGTCTCTCCCAAGGCTTTGTGTGAGGGTGCTGCTCGCCCACCCCCACCCCCAGCTCCCCCACGGAAGCAGCACAAGTCCTTCCACATGACCCGGTGCGCGAAAGAGGGTCATCAAGATGAGGAAGAAGGGTGGGGAGTCATGGTGGGGCCACCTAACCAACCCCCTGCCTCCACCACCACAGTAAGTACAAAACCGCAGGGACTCGCAAGTTTGTTGAGTGGTTACTGAGAGGTGACACGGTGGTGACCTCCGCACATGGGTTAGGTTCGCTTTCTTGTAGGTTCCCAGAGTAGAGACTTGGATCCCCAGATCAGCTCTGTGGGGAGGAAGGTTGCTTTGGCAGCAGTCTGAAGCACTTACCTCCAGATGTCCTGAGGTCCAGAGGAGTCCAGTATTGACAAGACGCTGTACTGGTTCAGGCTTATAGAAAGAGGCAGAACTTATCTTCTTCCCTTATCTCCAATTTGTTTTAGGGAAGAGCGGAAGTAAAATAATACGGTTTATGAAAACAGAGATCTAGGGAGTGCCTGGCTGGCTCAGTCGGTGGAGAGTGAGACTCTTGGTCTCAGGGTTTGTAAGTTTGAGTCCCACGTTGGGTGTAGAGGTTATTGAAACATGAAATCTTTAAAAACACGAAACAAAACAGAATCTACTTATTTGGTGAAAAACAAAACAGTCTAGAAGTGAGCAGATTTGGGCTCATTTTCTGAGAGAAAGAAGAGTAACATTTGTCCAGTCCATCCTAAGAGTGTCTCCATATACGTGATCTCCTTTAGTCGTTACTCAGTCCTGCAGACAACTAGGGCTTAGACCAGTTAACTGCTGGCCAATAGGTAGTTGGTTTTGCAGTGTATTATTTTCCTGCTTCAGCACAGTGTGGTGCCCAAGAATGAAGATGTGGGTTTAATTGTCTCGGGTGTGCCCCCATTGGGGAGGAGGACTGAGGGAGGGGGTCAGCAAGCCGGGAACTCTTCAGGGTTTGTTTTCAAAACTGTCTTGGACAGAAATGGAAAAGGAGAGAGTTTAACCAGATGACTTTTATAAAAATCCTTTCACTTTTTCCCTCCCTGTTTGAAAACTCTTTAAGAGTGAGTGTGGCTGGAACACAACTGTGTCCAGCCATTTTCCCATCCCCACATGTTTCCAGATGTGTGACCAGAAGAGGGACTCTGCCCAATTCCAGTTGTGGGTCCCCTTAGAGTTTACCTCACTTGTTTTTCAGTTCTCGTTTCTGTTCCCTTCTCCCAAATTCCAGCATAGACCTCTGTGGAGGAACAATTATTTTTATAAAAATCAAAAGTTCCTTAGCTGCAGGTGACGGCCTCAGTCATTCTAATATAGTCGGGAATGAGTTGCTTCTTAACCAGTGGCTTCCACGATGAACATTCAAAACCCCAGAGCACATGTTCCCTTCTCATCTAATCCCTGCCCACAGGAGAAGCCCAAGTTGTAGGGGAAAGAGAAAGTTGCCTGTCTGGTTGCATGGAGAGAGGCAACCTTGGCTACCTTTTGAGAATCCGTTATTAATCGGAGGGGTCTTTTAGGCTTTTGAGCTCTCCTAGTGATGGGGGAGAAACTCTCCTGAGTTCACAGCTCTTTGCTCATTAACTTTCAGCGGTGACCCATCATGCACTAAAATTGGTCAAAGGAAGGCCATGCCACAGATGTGCTTTAGATGGCATTCTAGACTGAGATTCTCTCCATGTTTGGAGCTGTTCATATTATGCACAGAGCTGATGGTGTCAGGGCCAGGAGGCTAGGAAAGTGCCGGTGCTTATAGAGATAGCCCCATAGCAAAGGAAAAACAGGAGGCTCTGGGAGTGTGCTGTGTCGCCATCAGCGTGCGTCTCCCTGGCTTCCTCACCCCCAGCCTCCCAATGTCCAGCGGCTTCTTCCACAAAAGCATCTCCAAGAAGATGGACAGGTGCTCTCCCTGTTGAGCGCCACACCCAAGTCGGGCCCACCCTTGGACGCAGTGCTGGCCTTGGTGAGAGGTCCTCCAGCCAGCTTGTCTGATGTCCAGGTCCCTTAGTGTCTGGTTTCCCTGCCCTGCATAATTTAAGCATTAGAGCTAAATACATCTGTCATCTTCCTCTCTCCGGAGACTGGGAAATGTCCAGAGCTTTTCAGAATAGTGGAGAGAAGAAATGTTATGTAACTCCTAGTGGAGGCCTGGGGCTGACCCGACCGTTTCTCTTGCACTTAGCACGTCTGTCGGCGGCATGAATCCAACCGTGAGCCCCAGCTGCAAGCACCTGTGTAGAGAAGGGAAACCAGTCTAGAGTTTCCGACAGAATCCGGGGAGTCCAGACCTCAGCTCTGTGCCAAGCTTGATTGCCCTCATTTCCTCACAACACCTCTGTGGGGTAGGTGAGGTCATCCTGTGAAGCCACCTTTACTCAAAGACCAGCAGTGTCCCAGCCTTCAAATTCCAGCCCCTTGGGGCACTTTTGGCCCTCTTAGGAGCAAATTCTCACTTATGCACAAGAATCAGTGACAGGATCAGACAGACACATGGCATTCCCAGGAACCCCTAGTCTCATGACAGGCAACTTCCCCTCCAAACTTCTTGCTACAGTTTCACCCTCAGAAGCTAGCTGTGGTCTCTCTCCCTGCTCCCTTCCGTGGAAGAGGCAGCAACAGACACTGAGGCTAGGGGACCAGACGGGGGGCGGAGGTAGGCAGGACAGCTGCTGTGCATCTTCGGGGAACCGGGGAAGGTCCTGGCAGGCAGAGGCAGATGGACACCTGTCCCAAGCACACGTGCTCTGAATAGTGTGAGCTGTTCTAAAATGTGTCCAGTGCAGAATATTGACAGTAACTTAATGTGCTGCAAACTCGTACGACTTCCACCGTGTAAAGAATGTATGTAAATTAAAGTTTTATGTAATGAAAGTTTTTACTTTTGCAATTAAAAGTGTGTATGTTGGTTGATAAAAACTGTCCTGTACTCGGTGTCATTCTTAAATTTCCAGTTCTCTCTTGTCCCATAACTGAGGAGACCTCTAGCCACATCCTACTCATGAGGCAGGCCCCAGGGGCCTGGTCACTTGTTCCCCCCGCCCCGCTGCCCCGGCCTTGGTCCTCCCTAAAATTCTCTCCCAGCTTTATGAGACTCCTCTTTTCTCCACATCCCTGCACTTCGCCCAGAATTCAAATGAGACCCCGCATGCCCTTTTCTGTCTCCCCGGCCGGCTGCACATGGGCCGGATGTCATCATAGTGTCGCCTCACCTGTGGATGTCCTCGGTCCTCACAGGGGGACAGCCAGGCCTCTGGCTGGCCCACGTGAGCCAGCTGCCACTGATGAAGGCCACTCTCAGCCCTCTGTTAACTCGGTGCACGTTTGAATTAAGTCATTTTGGTGTGGTAATTTCTTTTTGGTAATGTCTTTTTTATCTACACAGTTTTATATAAATGCATAAATAGAACTGTTTCCTATACACTGCTTAGTGTCCTGTCTTTCCTTGGTTGCTTGCTAGAGACTTTTTCCTCTCCCCCATGTGACTCGCCCCCTTCCCTGATCAGGTCTATGTAACATATACACAGCCGTGCGCGTGTTTCCATGGCTTCCTCCATGCTCTCTAATCATAATCCTGAATCAAGATTCTTGTCCTTGCTTTATCTAAAATGTGACTGTATTCCAGGCACGTGTCTGTCACTTTTCTTACTCAGTACCTCACAGAGTTCTCTTGAAGTCCCCTGGTGTAGCTCCAAGCCTTCCTATTTAATGGTTGATGCTCCAAGGTGTGGACGCCCCCGTTTATTCCATTGTTCTCTTACCGATGGTAATAAAGTCGTCCTGTTTAATGACTGTTTGGATTCTAAGTCAAGAAGCTTAGAGTTCATTTTAGAAACGCTTGTTTTGGGGTGCCTGAGCATGGAACCTGCTTGGGATTCTCTCTCTCCCCCACTCGCACGTGCTCTCTCCGTCTCCCTCTCTCTCTCAATAAATAAAAAAAGATTTTTTAAAAACAAAAATACTTGTTTTAAAACAAGAACATTCATCCTTCTTTGTTCCGGCTAATGCATATTCTTCAAAAATTCGAATCTCAACCCATTCCACGGTACTATTCATTTGCCTACTCGGAAGCTGGAGTTCAACAAGAAAAGGGCCAGGGCTTGATCTCCTGTGAAAAGGTGACAAAGTCACCAGGTTTCAGTGCCCTTCTTTCTCTGTAGCACTTGACACTCGTGGAGAACGTCTGCTTCCCTTGGCTTCTGTGAGACTCACTACTCCCTTCCTGAACCTCCTCTTTTCCACTTCTGTCTCCTGTGTAGAATTTCCTTTCTTCCACCTGACTCTGAAACTTTGGTCTCTCCTACCGACCCTCCGCCCTCTCCCTGCAAGGCCTCGGCTCTGTGCCTTCCCTTCCACCCAGGGCCGAGTCACCTCCACCCTACACTCCCCGCCCACGCTTCTTGCCCGAGCCCTAGTTTTGTAAACCCAAGTGTCGCAAGCTCATTCCCCCAGTTGTCTCCCAAAGTGCCTCTAGTTCACTGTGTCCAGAACGACCGTGGCAGCCTCAGAGAGCTCCTGTCTTTTCTCTCGGCCTCTGCTTCTGATCAGGACCAAGCTCTAGAGAGTTCTGCCTCCCTGTTGCATGTCCTGTCCTGGTTTATAGCCTTGCTGCTCCACGCCTAGACTCTGCCAGTCGTTGCCTGTTTCGTGGGTATACTCTGCCATCTCAGTTCACCCACAGGGCTGCCACAGTGCCCTTGCTACGGCACCTGCCCCCGTACGCCCTTGCTCAGCACTCCCCAGTGATGCTCCATTCCCCACAGGGTACGTCCCGGCCAACCCCTCCAGCACATTCCACTCCTGACCTTTGCTTCCCCTCCTCAGTTACTGTTCCTCGCCCCTACGGAACCATCTGTAATTCCTGGAAACATCCAGGCTGGTTTTTCTTCTTCTTTCTTTCTTTTCTTTCTTTTTTTTTATTTTTATTTTTATTAAAAAACTGTTATTTTTTTAGAGCACTTTCAGGTTCACAACAAAATTGAGCAGAAAGAGTTCCCATACACCCTCTGACCGCCCCCCACCCCACCAACACAACCTCCCCCACTACTGATGGAATCAAACCTACATTGACACCTCATTATCCCCAAAGTCCATAGTTCACACTAGGGTTCTCTTGGTGTTACACACTCTGTGGGTTTGGACAAATGTATAATAACATGTCTCCACCACTATAGTATCATACAGAATAGTTTCACCACCCTAAAAATCCGCTAGGCTCTGCCTATTCATCCCTCCCTCCCTGCTAACTAATCCCTGGCAACCACTGGTCTTTTCGCTGTCTCCATAGTTTTGCCTTTTCCAGAATGTCAGATAGTTGTCTCCATAGTTTTGCCTTTTCCAGAATGTCAGACAGCCTTTTTCTTTTCTTTTCTTTTTTAATGTTTGTTTATTTTTGAGAGAGAGAGCACGCGAGCTGCGGGAGGGGCAGAGAGAGAGGGAAACAGAATCCGAAGCAGGCTCCAGGCTCTGAGCTGTCCGCACAGAGCCCAATGTGGGGCTCATACTCACAAACTGTGAGATCATGACCTGAGCCGATGTCAGACTCAACCCACTGAGCCACCCAGGCGCCCCAACGTTTTCAAATTGATTTCTTTCACTTAGAAATATGCATTTAAGTTTCTTACATGTCTTTTCATGGCTTGATAGCTCTTTTTTTTTTAAGTTTACTTATTTATTTTTATTTATCTTTTTTTTCAAAAAAATTTTTTTAACGTTTATTTATTTTTGAGACAGAGACAGAGCATGAACGGGGGAGGGTCAGAGAGAGAGGGAGACGCAGAATCTGAAACAGGCTCCAGGCTCTGAGCTGTCAGCACAGAGCCCGACGCGGGGCTCGAACTCACGGACCGCGAGATCATGACCTGAGCCGAAGTTGGCCGCTTAACTGACTGAGCCACCCAGGCACCCCAAGTTTATTTATTTTGAGACAGACAGCACAAGTGGAGATGGGCAGAGAGAGAGGGGGAGAGAGGATCTGAACTGGGCTCTGTGCTGACAGCAGAGAGCCCAATGCGGGGCTTGAACCCACCAACTGCGAGATCACTACCTGAGCTGACATCAGACACTTAACTGACTGAACAAACCAGGCACCCCTAGTTCATTTCTTTTTAGTGCTGAACAATTATCTGTGGTCTGGGTATATCATTGTCTATTTGTCCACTCAGCTACTGAAAGACATCTTGGTTGCCTCCAAGTTTTGGCAATTATGAATAAAGCTACTATAAACATCTTGTGTGCATCATTTTGCACGGACATAGTTTTTTTTCTTTTTTGATTTTTTAAAAAATGTTTATTTTTGAGAAAGAGACAGAGTGCGAGCAGGGGAGGGGCAGAGAGAGAGGGAGACAGAATCCGAAGCAGGCTCCAGGCTCTGAGCTGTCAGCACAGCCTGACACAGGGCTCAAACTCATGAACCACAAGATCATGACCTGAACCAAAGTCGGACACTTAACCAACTGAGTCACCTAGACACTGCTTCTTTTTTTTTTTTTAATATTTATTTTTGAGAGAGAGAGACACACACACACAGCACGAATGGGGGAGAAGCAGAGAGAGAGAGGGAGACACAGAATCTGAAGCAGGCTCTAGGCTCTGAGCTGTCAGCACAGAGCCTGATGCAGGGCTCAAACCCACAAACTGTGAGATCATGACCTGAACTGAAGTCAGTCATTTAACTGACTGAGCCACCCAGGTGCCCCTGTATAAACATAGTTTTCAATTCTGTTGGATAAATACCCAAAGAAGCATGACGGATGGATCATATGGCAAGAATAATGTTTAGTTTTGTAAGAAACTGCCAAACGTTTCCAAAATGACTGTACCATTTTGCCTTCCCACAAGTAATGAATGACAGTTCCTGTTACAACACACCCTCACCAGCTTTTGGTGTTGTCCGTGTCCTGGATTTTGGCCATTCTAATAGTTGGGTCGTGAAATCTCATTGTTGTTTTAATTTGCAATTCTCTGTGACATATGTTTACTTCCCACCTGTGTAACCTCTTCTCTGGGGTGTCTGTTCGGGCCTTTGGCTATTTTGTAATCAGGTTGTTCGTTTTCTCATTCTTAAGTTTTAAGAGTTCTTAGTATATTTTGGATAACAGTCCTTTATCAGTTGTATCTTTTAGAAATATTTTCTCCCATTCAGTGGTTTGTCTTCTCATTCCCTTGACACTGTCTTTCGTACTACAGAAGTTTTATGTTTTAATAAAATCTAGCTTCTCAATTGTGTCTTTCATGGATCATGCCTCTGGGGTGTTGTACCCAGGGTCCTCACCATAACCTAGGTCATCTAGATTTTCTCATATGTTATCTTCTAGGAGTTGTATAGTTTTGCATTTTATGAAGAGTGTAGGTCTGAGTCTAGATTTCTTTCTTTCCCTCTTTCTTTCTTTCTTTCTTTCTTTCTTTCTTTCTTTCTTTCTTTCTTCATGTGGACATCCAGTTATTTTAACAGCACCATTTGTTGAAAAAATTACCTTCACTTTACTGTATTATCTTTGCTCCTTTGTCAGTGACCAGTTGCTTGTATTTATGTGGGTCTCTTTCTGGGCTCTCTGTTGTATTCTATCGATCTTTTGTCTTATTCTTTTTTTTTTTTTTTCATTTTTTTAAAGCTTATCTATTTATTTTGAGACAGAGAGACAGTGCGGGAAGAGCAGAGAGAGAGGGAGAGAGAGAATCCCATGCAGGCTCCACATTGTCAGCACAGAGCCCATGCGGGTCTTAAATTCACGAACGGTGAGATCATGACCTGAGTCAAAACCAAGAGTCGGACACTTAACTGAGCCACCAGACACCCCACTTTTGTCTTATTCTTTTGCCAATACCACACTGTTTTGATCCCTGCAACTTTATAGTAAGTCTTGAAGTCGGGTGATGTCAGTTCTCTGACTTTGTTCTTCTCCTCCATACTGTGTTGGCCATTCTGGGTTCTTTGCCTCTCCATATAAACTTTAGAATCTCGGGCGCCTGGCTGGCTCAGTTGGTGGAACACACAACTCTTGGTCTCAGGGTTGCGGGTTCAAGCCCCATGTTGGGTGTTGAGGTTACTTTAAAAAGTATTTAAAAAGAAAAAAAAAACACCTTTAGAATCATTTGCCGATATCCACGAAACAACTTGCTGAAATTTTAATTGGGGTTGTGTGGAATCTGTAGATCAAGTTGCATCCGGGTTGCTGTTAATTTGAAGTTATAATTCCTATCCCGTGATAATATTTGTGAATTTTGATATGTCCTTTCTTTTGCTCAGTCTGGATTCCAGTTTCTTGTGCACATTCTTCCAACATGACACATGTCCTGTAGGCTTTCCTAATAAATCAAACTGACAAGCCTCCAGACACCATGTTGAAGACAGATATTTCACCAGTCTTATTTTTTCCAGAATAAAGACTTTATTATTTTTGTAAAAATGATGCATTCTTCTTATAAAGAATTGAAGAGAATTTGGGTGATCTTATGAAAATCTCCACCCAGAGATAATTAATGACATGAGGTGAGCAGTATTCTAGCATTAGCTAGGTGAGATAGAAATGCTTTTATTAAAATTGAATTAGTCATGCTATTTAAAAAATAAAAGAGAGCAATTTTATGTGAATCTAACAGAAGAAAAACTGAAATAGGCATTTCTTCCCTGTAAAACAAAAACAAAAACAAACAACAAACCCCATATCTGTATCTATATATCTATATATATGTTTTATGTGTATATATGTATATATGTGTGTGTGTGTGTGTGTGTGTGTGTGTGTGTGTGTGTGTGTGAACTCAGTCCCTAAAAGAACTCTGAGGTTAAGATCATAAGAAACATTAAGAAACTGTAATTATGGGGTGCCTGGGTGACTCAATCAGTTAAGCGTCCAGCTCTCAATATCGGCTTAGGTCATGATCTCATGGGTTCGTGAGTTTGAGCCCCATGCTGTTAGCACAGAGCCTGCTTGGGATTCTGTCTCTCCCTGTCTCTCTGCCCCTCCCCTGCTCTTTCTCTTTTTCAAAATAAATAAGTAAACATAAAATAAATAAATAAATAAATAAATAAATAAATAAATAAATAAATAGAACTGGAATTATTCTGGGGCATCTGGATGGCTCAGTTGCTTGAGCATGCAACTCTTGATCTCAGGGTTATGAGTTTGAGCCCCAGCTTGGGTGTAGAGCTCACTAAACAAACAAACTAGAATTCTTCTTCTTTTTTTTTTAAGTGACATTGTGCCATTTTTTTAAAAGTTTTATTTATTTGAGAGAGTGCAAGTGGGGAAAGAGCAGAGAGAGAGAATCCCAAGCAGGCTCCATGCTGCCAGCACAGAGCCCGACGTGGGGCTCGAACTCATGAAACTGTGAGATCATGACCTGAGCTGAAACCAAGAGTTGGTCGCTTAACCAACTGAGACACCCAGGTGCCCCTAAACTAGAATTATTCTTAATAAGGCTTTCTTTTTAGCTGGCATGGTTCAAGGCTCTGAAGATGAGCAAACCGCTTGCTTTTTCTGTCGCCTTATCTCTTAGCTTCTCAATTTGTGTTAATCTTACCTATACTGACATTATCAAAATCTGTGCATTGCCTTCTGCTCAGGAACCTTAATTCTCAAAGTTATTTAGACCTCATCGTATATTTAAGCTGATTTGTGACTCACCACCAGTACTTTTACTGTCACCTTTTCATTCCTGAATTGTTTTCAAACCCTTTTAATTGGCTAAATTGCATCATCAAGTTCCTCAAGGATGGCTCATGAATGCTGCACTTTCTGTGTTTGAGAATGTTTCCGTGGTTTTTCTACTTGAATGCAACTTGGCCGAGTAAAACATTCTTGCATCACACTGTCCTTTATTCAGAACTTTGGAGACATTTCACTGTTGTCACATGGCAGCATTGTCTGCTGGTAGGGACCAGACAGACCAGCCTAAGAGCCCCCTTTTAATCTGTATGGTTGAAAAATTCTTTCTTGTTATCTGTTAGTGTTCCCTGGAACAAAGTGTGCTCTTTTGAGCAGCAGTTCCATGCTTCTTTGGGGAGAAGATGCTGTGTATTTTTTTTCCTTCCAGTCTTATTGAGAGCTAATTGATATACATCACTGTAGAAATTTAAGGTGTCCAGCATGATGGTTTGATCTACAGATATTGTGAAACCCTTGCCACAGTAGGTTAATTTCATATCCATCATCTCCTGTATATGCCGTAAAAAGAAAAAAAAAACACAACAATTTCTCTTTGTGGTGAGAACTCTTTGGATCCAGTCTCTTAACAACTTGTATGTTCTTTATGAATACTTTTTCTTTTCCATTTGTTGGGTTTTTGTTTCAGACTCTGTTTATTCCTTTGTTTCATTGTCTTGATTTTGATTTTTTTTTTTTTTTTTTTAGAGAGAGAGTGAGAGCAAGTGGAGAGACGGGGCAGAGAAGGAGACAGAGACTCCTAAGCAGGCTCTGCATGGTCTCACAGAGCCTGACACAGGGCTTGATCCCACAACCATGAGATCATGACCTGAGCCAAAATCAAGAGTCAGACACAACTGATTGAGCCACCCAGGTGCCCCTCATTGTCTTGATCTTTTATAACTATAGTGTTCTCTCTGTTTAACACTTGTCTTCTTTTCTCATTTCCCATAATTCTCTCAAGCTTTCCCTCTAGATCGATTTATTTTTTCTCCAGCCATATCCAGTTTCTGATACACTAGCTTTGTCAAAGTGTTTGTTCCCTTATCTCATCCTGTCATTTTATCTTTGCTTACTTTCTCGAAAGCATGGTGTTAATTTTTCTATAGCTCAGAATGCTATTGGGGCTTTTTTTTTTTTTCTGTTCTTTGGGTGACATTTTCTTCTAGACTTGGTTTTCATCAGTTAAATACACATGTTCCTCTCCTGGTTTTTTTGTTTTTTGTTTTTTGTTTTGCATATATTTGTGTAACTACCATGCCATTTTTTTTTTCAATGTCTTGTGTGCTTAATGTCGCAGCTTTGGCCAGGTCTGTTGTTTGCATCTGGGTACATTCTCCATTCCAACAGCATCTGTGCCCACCACTAAAATTTAACAAATGTCAACATTTTATCGTATTAACAAAGTATTGATTTACACAACCTATTTAGTACTTGCTACAAAAGCCCCATCTTTGCTCTTTCATAACTGAGGACTCTCCTCACCAGCTAGAGCTGAGACTGTCAGGAACTCATATTTTCTTAACTACCTACCATATTCCATTTTCTTGTTTAAAAAAAAAAAACTAATTTCCCACCGCCCCCAAAAAGAAAGTACTGAAAACTAAATTAACGAAAACCTAGTATATACAAGAAAACACAGCATTAATCTAAAAACCAATAGATTAATAGCCCTTCCTTTCCAACCACCCAGGCACATACCCTGGGCTTCCTCACCCCTCGGAAAGATGTCCCTTGGAGTGGAAGGGCTGGGAACTCAGGGGCCAGAGACCTCAGTAGGACTCCCGGTTTTGGTTTGCTACTGCAGTGACTAGAAAGTTCCAATAACCTCCCTGGTTTTGGTTTCCTCATCGCTCAGTGTGGCTAATCTTATCTTCAGAGGGTCAATATAAAGGTACCTGAGACCATGTGAGTGAAGTGCCCAGCTCTGTCCCTGCACAGAGCAGGTACATACTGTACGTTCTCCCCTCCACTGTGGGCAAGACTCCTCCAGCCTCAAGAGCCATCTTCAAGGGCGCCTGGGTGGCTCAGTCAGTTGAGCATCCGACTCTTGATTTTGGCTCAGGTCATGACCTCACTGTTTGTGAGCTTGAGCTCCACATCAAGCTCTGTGCACTGACAGCGTGGAACCTGCCTAGGATTCCTGTCTCCCTCTCTCTCTGCCCCTCCCCAACTCATGTGCTCGCTTGTTCTCTCTCTCTCTCAAAATAAATAAGCTTAAAAAAAAAAAAAAAAAAAAAGAAGCAGAACCATCTTCAAAATCACCAAGGGCAGAGCTAGACCAAATCCAAAAGATTCTTTGCCAACCCCCCTCATTTTTCATGGATACAGGAGGAAGTTGAGGCCCACAGCTGAGCAGGAGTGGAAGAACCCAGACAGTGTTCTCTACCACCACTTTTCTTAAGTTTATAGAAACACTATCGGGGTACCTGGGTGGCTCAGTTGGTTGAAAGCCGGACTTCGGCTCCAGTCATGATCTCATGGCTCATGAATTTGAGCCCCATATCAGGCTCTGTGCTGACAGCTCAGAGCCTGGAGCTTGCTTCAGATTCTGTGTCTCCATCTCTCTCTGCCCCTCCCCTGCTTACCCTTGCTTTCTCTCTCTCTCTCTCATAAATAAACATTAAAAAAATTTTTTTTAAATGTCTGGGGGCCTAAAATGACTTCTCTTGCAATGTCTTGTCTTTCTTTTTCTGGGGACCCCTAATCCTATCTGCCTACAAAATCCCCCCCCCCTTGCGATATCTCCCTCCTCATTCTTGAGGGGTATAGGTCGAAGGTCATTTTTCTGTAGCTGCTTCCTGCCAAGAATGGGTGTGTGGTCTCCCCAGCTGGAAGAGTGGAACTCTCCTTAAAGCTAAACAAGTTTTGTTCTCCTTAAAGGTGTTTCCTAAAGGTGGGGACTGCTGTCACAGAACAAGCTGCATTTGTGACAAAGTTTACCAGGAGTCTGAAGATGCATGGGCCAAACAATATAAGTAGAGCAAGGGTTAACAGGGGCCCCATCAAAGGTCATAACCATGAAAACCATCCCCCAAGTAGACTGTTAAAGATTGAGTCCCAGGTCCAGTGTTTTCCTAATATTTCTATAGTTCTTTTTATGACCTCTAGGCTTTCTTCAACTTGGTTAGAGGTATTAATGTAGAAACCACATTCATCTCCTGGAGACCACAGGGACCCCCTGCCTTGGCCGTTAGGACACTTAGGACCCTCCTGTTTTTTGATACGACCTCAGCCAGAGCATTGAGGGCAGTTTCCTCATATTCTATTGCCACTACTGTTGCTTTCCAAGATTGTTGAATATATATATATATATATATATATGTATTCATATATATATTCATATATGTGTATATATATGTATTCATATATATATTCATATATGTGTATATATATGTATTCATATATATATTCATATATGTGTATATATATGTATTCATATATATATTCATATACGTGTGTGTGTGTGTATATATATATATATATACATATATATATATATATATAAAACATTATATACATATATATTTTTCTTTTTTTGGGTAGGCTCCATACTGGGCATAGAGCCCAATGTGGGGCTTGAGCTCACAACCCTGACATCAAGGCCTGAGCTGATACCAAGAGTCAGACACTTAACTGACTGATCCACCCAAGAATGGACATATTTTTGATTGACTTTTCTAGTTCTGGGATCTCAGTGAACCAGGAAAGGCCCCTACAGATAGTATGCCCAAGACCATTCCCATCTATTATAGGGTTGCTTGGACTTAAAATCCAAGTCCCTCTTAGTCAGGGATTAGACTCCTGACCTGTTTAAGGCAGTGGCTAGGAATGGGCCCAATTTAGGGATATGGGTCCTAGGGAAGTCATATTATAAACCTCCAGTAGATGGGACACCTGGTTGGCTCAGTCAGTTAAGCATCTGACTCTTGGTTTCAGCTCAGGTCATGATCTCACGCATGGTTCCTGAGTTTGAGCTTCAAATCAGCATGGAGCCTGCTTCAGATTCTCTCTCCCTCTCTCTTTGCCCCTCCACTACCCTTCCTCTGCTGTCTCTGTCTCTCAAAAATAAATAAACTTAAAAAAAAAAAAAAAAGGGTTACCGTGCATAGTAGTTGGGGGGCTGCACACAGGGAGTCTGCTGTTAGTCTCCCTAATCTGAGTAAGGTGGGGGCAGTTTAGATGGGTCTGGAGAGGAAATAGGGTGGATCTGGCAGAGACTCAGGATCTGGAGGGGACAGAGTTGCAGATGGGGCTGAGGGCTGGGGACTTCAGGGCAAAGGATCTTTGGGGCAAAGGGAAGTCTATGGGGTCTTCAGGGGTCCCTCCAAAAGAGCATGGTCTTACCTTTTGGGTTAGATAGTTGGATAGGCTTAAACCCACCTTTCTTCTGTAGTCCCTTATTCTTGTGGAGGGCCATAACGCCTTGTACATAACGGATCTCATCCCATCTCTCTTCCTCCTTACAAAATAGGTCTAACTGAAGTATGGTATTATAATTTAACAAGCCATTTTCTGGCTTCTTCTCCTGGTCTCCTAGTTGGTACGGAGGCCAGGCAGTATTACAAAAGAACACAAGTTTTCTTTGTCATTGGGGTATACCCAAAAGGCTTCCAGTAACCCAGGAGGCACCCTAGCAGGTGGTCTGACAGGATTGATGTCTGGTTCCCCATATCCTTGGATCTCTGCAAAGAATTTGTCTCCAGCTGCCAAGAGGTCTATAATAAGGGTTAGTGGAGACACAGACTTGCTGCTCTCAGCACACTGAAAATCCCATTCTCCAGAAAGCTGGTAGGTAAGCTCTCCCAGTTGATAATTTAAAAGTGTACACTCGGGGCACCTGGGTGATTCGGTCGGTTAAGTGGCCGACTTCAGCTCAGGTCATGATCTCACAGTTCGTGAGTTGGAGCCCTGCGTTGGGCTCTGTGCTGACAGCTCACAGCCTGGAGGCTGTTTCGAATTCTGTGCCTCCCTCTCTCTCTGCCCCTCCCCTGCTCATGCTCTGTCTCTCTGTCTCTCTCTCAGAAATAAACAACAACAATAATAATAACAATAATAATAATAAAAGATGTCCAGAGTGGACACTGACTCCATTCAGTGAGTCAAGTTGCAAGTACCTAACAAATTAGGTGCCAAGAGGAATTCTCCTATGCCGTTCCCTGCAGGTTCCCCAGCAACACAGACGGCATGACCTCGGTGAGCTGCCTACCGTGTCTGTCACCTGTTGAGAGCTGGAGGACCCCAAAGGGTTATGTCCTAACTGGGTATCCAAAATACGGTCCCCCAAGTTGGGTCCCCTTCTTGGTGGGTGTGAAGCGCAGAGACACAACCAAGCCAAAGAGTGGGAAAAGGAAGGGTTTTACTTGCAGAAGTTGGGAGGACACCGGGGACGTGTCCCAAAGCACTATGGATCCAGAACAGTGGAAGTTTTAAGCTAAGGGTGCATGCATATTCACGCGAAGGAATTCAGCATAGAACTGGGCCCAAGTCACCCTAAGCTGACAGGTCCTAGTTAACTGAAGACACGTGGGACAGAAAGGTCAGCAGCATCAAAGAGGGCCACTTATGTCCCATTAGAGTCCTGGGGAGGCCTGGGACAGCTGTGCTCCATCAGGAATTTTCTGCACCAAGAAGCCAGCAGACCAGGAGAGGTCTGGGCCAGACGCCAGCCCTGCTGAGGCCGAGGGCTCCCAGCCATAAGCTTTGGGAATTGGCTGAGCTTGTTTTTTTTGGGGGGGGCAGGGGGGGCACAGAGAGGAAGCCTCTGTGGGTCTTGCAAAAAGCTGGGGCCGGGTTAACATTCGGTGTCAGCTAGGCAGCTAAGCTTTCCTCTTTGGGGTAATACGCTGTGGTCCCCTCCTGGGGGTGATGCCCTCTCCTCAGAGCCCCCCAGCCCCCATTCCCTGAGCTATGCAACTTCAGACCAGGAGAGCAGCAGATCCCATTCAGCCCCTGGGAAACTCCTGCCTCTTTCCACCTATTCAAAACAGTTCCTGTTTACCAAGTGCCAAGTGTTTGGCCTTCATTTTATTTATTTGTTTGCTTGTTTTACTATTTGTTTTTGAGAGAGAGACAGAGGGTACAAGTGAGTGAGAGGGAGAGAGAGAGAGAGAGAATCGGGGTCACCCAAAACGGGGCTGGAGCTCACAAACCATGAGATCATGACCTGAGCCAAAGTCAGATGCTTAACAGACTGAGCCACCCAGGTGCCCTGGCCTTCATTTTGTTGAATCTCCCCAGAAATTCTCTGAGGTTCGTGTTATCTCATTTACGTACGCATGAAGTGAGGTTTGAGGGGTAAATGACTTGCCCAGCTAGTGAATGACAAGATTAGAGCCTGGGTGGCTCCGACCTGCTTCTGCCCTAACACGGGGGCGGGCACTATATTTAACATATCAGTCCTATCTGTAGAGGCAAGTTTTGAGACTGCCATTCTTATTTTTTTAATGTTTATTTTTGAGAGAGAGAGAGAGAGTGCATGCGTGTGCAAGTGGGGGAAGGGCAGAGAGAGAGGGAGACACAGAATCTGAAACAGGCTCCAGGCTCTGAGCTGTCAGCACAGAGCCTGACGCGGGGCTCGAACCCACAAGCTGTGAGATCATGACCTGAGCCGATGTCAGATGCCCAACTGACTGAGCCACCCAGGTACCCCTGCCATTATTTTTAAGTGAATTCGGTCATTCAGAGCAGAGAGAGAGGGAAAGAGAATCCCAAGCAGGCTCCGTGCTGTCATTGTGGAACCTGATGTGGGGCTCCATTCCAAAAACCACGAGATCATGACCTGAGCTGAAACCAAAAGTCAGACATTCAACCAACTGAGCCACCCAGGTGCCTCCTGGGCCCTGTCTTTCTGAAGGCAGGACCCAGAATCACAAAGGTAACTCATCGTATGAAGAAGGTGGGCTTCCCAGAGAGTCCTAGAGGTGCAGATACTGTGGGTTCTAGGTGATGAGGCCCGTGCCCTCAGGAATTCAGACCCACCAGCTCCCAGGAGCCAGGTGGCCCTTCCGTGGTGGCTCCCTTCCCCGGGGACACCCACACTCCCCACCATCTTAGGGGGAAGACTGAGGAGAAGGGTCCTCGAAACTGCTTCAGAAAGAAAGAACGCTACGGGTTTCCACACAGAGGTATCATTTTTAGTTTGTGGCAGAATGACGGGAAGGAGGTGTGAGGGCCCAGGATTTGGGGGTAAGGGGAGGCAAAGGCAGGAAGTTATTCCACAAGCTGGGAAAGTACGGGGGGATGAAATTGGCTTCCAGAGCTGCCCCCCACGCCACCCCACAAAAGCACCATAATGGCAGTAGAGACTTGACTTTGGATGGAGCCATTCCTGACTCAGTTCACTTCCCAACAGCACTAGGTAGAGGGGTCTTGGAGGGGCTCGGGTGAATCTGCCCGGGGGGTTCGTGACAAGCTGCAGATGTCACATCCCTTGCTTCAGGCTAAAGAGAGTGAGGAGCAAGATGAGGGAGACCAGAAGAGGGGCAACTCTTTGATTCAGGACCAGAAGGAGGAGAAGGAAAGGAGATAGCGTGTTGGCAGTTGCCCAAAACACGGGTCTGAAAAACCAGGACGGCGGTTTCCAGGTGAGCGGGTGGCTTGGGGTGCAGGGGGAGGGGCATATATCAGATTGGGTGTGAGGGAAGGAGGCCTGGCATCTTCTCTGTGATCCCCTTATTCAGGACCATCCATTTTCAGCATTTTGAGCAGGCTGGCTTTGACCCTTAGTACACGGTTCCCTGAAGCTCTTTGAGGCACGTGTGTGTCCTTTCAAAGGATCTGTGTCTTTCTCACCGACTGCTACCCCTGCTTTGGAGCCACTGGGATGGAACGAAGGTAAAGTTCTGCTCTTGCTGTACTGTCTGGTGGCTGGGACTATGAAAGCCATGCTCCCAGGGGAATTTCCATTCAGCACCAGGGACCTTTTGTTTTCATGCAGATAAGGAATGTGGCAACCAGCACCCGGAATTCTAATAAAAGAGCAAGCCAAGCTACACTGGTGAGAATGAGAACTAAAAAATAACATCCAAAATCTAAGAAAAAGAGGCGCCTGGGTGGCTCAAGTCAGTTCAGCATCCGACTTCAGCTCAGGTCATGATTTCATGGCTCGTCTGTTCGAGCCCCGTGTAGGGCCCTGTGCTGCCGGCTCGGAGCCTGGAGCCTGCTTTGGATTCTGTATCTCCCTCTCTCTCTGCCCCTCCCCAACTCACACTCCGTCACTCTCTCTCTCTCAAAAATAAAGAAACATTTAAAAAATTAAAACAAAACAAACAGTTATGTATAAAGATAAATAAGAAAAAGCCCCGTGCCCAAAGGTGAGTCGCTTGCAGCTGTCCCTGAGTCCCCCAGTGGTCTCACCGTGACACCTGACTGGGTAAGCTGCAGCGCGGTCCTTCTCCAGCATATTTTGCAAACACTGAAAATGGTAATCATAAAGATACAGAGCAAGCTGGAGAAATTATTTACAGCAAATTATCTGGGGGGAAACGTCAGGAGGCAACACTGTATGTGTGCTGTTGCGTTAAGGAAAGAGAAGGGAAACATACCAAGGCTCTGCTTCTCAAACCATCCCAGGTGAAGGACCAGTTTGTTTTTGTAAAATTTCCAGTCCACCACGAACCAACAGTTTGGTGAAATACCATAAAAACAAATGCCAAACACACATCTATCAAAGGACCGATACTTTTAAAAACTCTCAAAATCCAACAGTGAAAAAACCCAAACCAATCCAAGCTGGAAATGGGCATTGGACACGAACAGACCCTTTACCAAAGAGGATGGCAAGGAAGCACATAAAATCATGTTCGCTATCATTATCCACCAGGAAATGCAAATGAGGGGGCATCTGGGTGGCTCAGTCCGACTCTTAGTTTCAGCTCAGGTCATGATCTCACGGTTTGTAATTTCGAGCCCCAGGTCGGGCTCTGCTCGGATAGCACAGAGCCCGCTTGGGATTCTCTCTCTTCCGCTCTCTGCCCCTACCCGACTCGTGCTCTCTCTCTCTCTCTCACAAGTAATAAATAAATAAACTTTAAAAATTAAAAAAAAAAAAAAAAAGGAAATGCAAATGAGATCCTCACTGAGGCCTCACCAGCACCTACTGGAAATGGGTGCAGGGGTGTCCTAGGGCTGCATAACGAATCACCACAAACCGGGTGGCTGAAGACAACAGAAATGTATTCCCTCACAGTTCTGGAGGCTAGAAGTCTGAGATCAAAGTGTTGGCTGGGCTCCCTCTGAAGGCTCTAGGGAAGAATTCTTCCATGCTTTTCCAGCCTTTTGGGGCTGCTAACAATCCTTGTGTTCCCTGGCTTGTAGCTGTATCACTCTGCCTCTTTTGTCACATGGCTTTCTTCCCTGTGTTGTCTGTGCCTTGGCATGGCCTTCTTGGAAGGACACCAGTGACTGGATTTAGGGCACACCCTAATCCTGTATGACTGCTCCTTAATTTGATTATATCTGCAAAGACCTTATTTCCAGATAAGCTCACATTCACATTCACCCCCTCCTGGGGGTTAGGACCTGAACATATCTTTTAGGGGGGGCACGTTCAACTCACAACAGTGGCTAAAATAGAAAATAGAGTTAACTACAAATGCTGACAAGGATGTGAGGAGCTGGGTCCTTCATACACTGCAGCTTGAGAACAGTGTGAAAGGGTTTTTTAAATCATTTACTTATTTTTTAAAATTTTTTTAAAATTTATTTTTGAGTTTGGCGGGGGGACAGAAGAACTCACTACCTGAGCTGAAGTCAGACACTTAAACGACCGAGCCACCCAGGTGCCCAGTTTTTTTTAACGTTTATTTTGAGAGAAGGTGAGAGAAAGTGAGTCGTGGGGTTGGGACAGAGAGAGCGAGAGAATCCCAAGCAGGCTCCGCACTCAGCACAGAGCCCGACGCAGGCCCTGATCTCACCAACCGTGAGAGTCGAAATCAAGTGTCACAGTAAATGTGTACTTACCATAAGTCTCAGCGATCACGGCCTTGTACGTTTATCTCAAAGAAACGAAAACTCATGTTCACACAAAAATCTGTACACGATGCTCATAGCAGCCTTATTCATAATAACCAAAACATGGAAACAACTCAACTGTTTTTCAGCCAGTGAAAAGTTAAACCATGTACTTCTAGACCACAGACTACCGTTCAGCCATATGATGGAGCGAGCCATTGATACTTGCAACAATGTGGATGGATCCCAAAGGCATTGACGCTCAGTGATAAAGTCAATCTCCAAAGGCTACCTGCTATATGATTCCACTTACAAATTCTTAAAATGATAAAACTATAGCTACGGGGACATGTGGAGACCGTTGCCAGGGACAGCGTTAGAGGTGGCAGTGTGTGACTTTAGAGGGGTAGCGGGAGAGGGTTGCTTTAAATTCTGTCTTGGTTGTCGGGAGGTCTACACGATCTGAGATCAAGTTGCGCAGAACTACCCACACAGACACGTACACACATTCACAGATAAGTGACATCTGACTAAAGTCTGTAATTCAGTTAACTGTGCTGTACTAACATCAATTTCCTGGCTTTGATATAGTGCCACAGTTATAGAAGGTGTCACCATTAGGGGGAACTAGGCAAAGGATTCATGGAACTCTATGTTCTTGTTGTGACTCTTTTGAGTCTATGATTATTTCAAGATAATAATTATTAGAAAAATGAAATGGGGGCCCCTGGGGTGGCTCAGACAGAGAAGCACCTGAGTCTCGATATTGGCTCAGATCATGATCTCAAGGTTTGTGAGATCGAACCCCATGTTGGGCTCTGCGCTGACGTTGTGGAGCCTTGCTTGAGATTCCCTCTCTCTCCACCCCCACTCAAAATAAATAAATAAATAAATATTTTTTTAAAAAGAAAAATGAAATAAAAAAGATATACAAAATACAAGCCCCAATTTTTACTTTAGTTTTTTCCTTTTTTTTTAAATAGGCTTCACACATGGAGCCCAAAGAGGAGGTTGAACTCACAACCATGTGATCAAGACCTGAGCCAAGATCAAGGGTTGGACACTTAACCAAATGAGCCACCCACATGCCCCACAAGCCCCGATTTTTAAATCACAAATTCCAGGGGCGCCTAGGGGGCTCAGTCCATTAAGTGTCCAACTCTTGATTTAGGCTCGAGTCATGTTCTCATGGTTCGTGTGTTCAAGCCCCGCACTGGGCTCGGCGCTCCCCTTAGGGATCTCTCTCTCCCTCTCCCTCTGCCCCTCCCCCACGCAGCCTTACACGGTCTCGTTCTCAAAAATAAATAAATAAACTTCAAACAAAAAAAAAAAATCACAGATTCCACAGGCATAGAACAACTACACTGCTGTAGGAGCTTCTCAATGCTCACTCTTGTCTTCTGCACGTGTTGTGCTGACGAGCTGTAACGAACATCTGGCGCCATGGCATCAGGCCATGGACCACACTTTGAGTATCACCTGCTCAGAGATAAAACGAAAATACTAGAGATGGAATTTTTTCCCCCTCTTTGGCTTAACTTTTTCGTGGTGGAGTGACACCGCTATATGAAATGAAACTTGATTTAAAATATGTGTGGATAATAACCCCATAATAATAAAGAAATAATAATAAATGTATATTTATATACATTTCTACTTAGAAATAAATATATGTATAAATTTACATTAATGAAAAATTTTTTTGATTTATTTTATTTACTTATTTATTTAAAACACATAAGTGACTTGGGCTCTTTAGTTTTCCTTTTCACAAACAGCAGAACACTCCTTGGAAAAGAAATAGAAATCTAGAGGTTTTCCAAAGGTTAGCTCACAACTATTTTCTCTTTGGTAAAATAAGCCCAGGTGACAGGAGACACATAGACTTCCTTTCAAAACATACCAGACAACGGGGCGCCTGGGTGGCTCGGTTGGTTAAGCGTCCGGCTTTGGCTCAGGTCATGATTTCACGGTCCGAGGGTTTGAGCCCTGCATCGGGCTCTGTGCTGACAGCTCAGAGCCTGGAGCCTGTTTCAGATTCTGTGTCTCCCTCTCTCTGACCCTCCCCCATTCATGCTCTGTCTCAAAAATAAATAAACGTTAAAAAAAAAATTTTTTTTTAACATACCGGACAAGTGTTAGCCACCTACCGGGAAAGATTTCCTCCATCAAGTTTAGAACAGTGGAAACTCAATCAATTCCATAAAGAAGTCTAAATGATGCTATCTTAGAACAATATTCTTTGTATTTCTAATATTCCCTTGAGAAAGTGCTTTATATTCTGTTCACAAGTTAGCCATACAGAGCTAACAGTTTGGTATTTATTTATTTATTTTTTTAATATGAAATTTATTGTCAAATTGGGTTCCATACACCACCCAGTGCTCATCCCAACAGGTGCCCTCCTCAATGCCCATCACCCACCCTCCCCCCCTCCCACCCCCCATCAACCCTCAGTTTGTTCTCAGTTTTTAAGAGTCTCTTGTGCTTTGGCTCCCTCCCTCTTATATTAATGAAAACTTAAAAGCAATGAAGAAAATACGTATTTCCTCCCAATCATGGTTTATAGATAAAAACACAGCTGATGTACACCGCAGCCAATCCTCCACGTGCCTGATTCTGTCACCTCTCCCACCCCCTCTCCTTCCCTATCCACTTCCTGGAACTTCACCTCCTGTCTTCCACTCTGCTCTCCTGGCTGCTGGCCCTCAGCCTCTGACTCTCCTGCTCTCCCGCTCTTCAGCTCCCCCTAGCGGCAGGTCCCAGGCTCTGGTCCCGCCCCTCACTTGTAAGGACATTATCTCTCTGAGCAAGGTCCTTTGTGTGCGGTGATTTTGAGACCCACCTCAGAGCTGTCCTCTGAATAAATGAGATCGCCCACGTGGCAGGGACTCCGAGAACCACTTGGGAATGTGCACCTGCAGAATGGGCCTTTCGAGCGGCACGCCCTTGTCCCCAGACACTGAGACTGGCCGTGGTCAGCCTCCCAGCCCTTGTTCCCATCTCAACCTCCCCTCTCCAGCAAATCAGGCTCCTCTTTTTCTGTCCCCCTCGCCCCCCCTCACCCCCCCCGCAACTCACACCAGCGCCCCTGCCCCCGTGTCCTCCCCATGCAGCTGCTCAGGGGAAAAGGCAGGCTAGGCTGCTGTATTTTTTTTCCTGCTACAACTTGAGGCCCTGTTAATTCTCCCACCTGTAATAATAATAATAATAATAATAATAATAATAATAATAGATACTTTCATATTGGCTAACTCAATGAGCACTTAGAATGTGTGAGGCACTATCCTAAGCCCATGTATTAACTCACTTAATGCTGACAACCATCCTATGGGGTAGGTTCTGTTCTAAACCCAATATACAGATGAGGAAACTGAGGCTAACAAGCAGGGAAATAGCTTGCCCAAGGTCACCGACCTGGAAAACCCCACACTCTTACCCACAACACTATCCATGCTTCCTGGTGCATCTCCTGCGTCACGACAGTGGGGACTGGGTCTATCTTTCTCACGCAGCTCAGCACCTGGCACAGTGGGGAAACGCTGCAAATCTTTGTTGAATGAATGAATGAATGAATGACGAGTGAACGAATACAAAGCTGTTTTTCCCTGTCACACAGGGCAGCCCGAGTGTGGTGCCTGCTTCCACCCAGGCAGTGTCTGAGAACTGTGTCCTTCCCACTTCTGTCCAGCCCCTCCCAGACGGGGTCTTCAGCACTTTACTCCCTGGGAAGTTTTCTTCTAAGTCCCCTTATTTCTATCTCAAGCCCAAGCAGCTTTCATGGACTTGCCACATTCTCCTGTCCCTAGACGAAAGATACCATCTCACAGCTTTATCAGCTAAGCCCCTTGGGAGAGCTGCCTTTCGGGCTGGGCTGTGGTGGAATCTGGTGATTCATACCCTTCTCTCCTCCACTCCCTCCTCCTCCCGACAGACTGACCCACTTTCCTCAACTCTTCAAATTCTCACGCTCCACTCTACTTCCTAAACCTGGCTTCTCCTTTTTCCAGCAACCTATTTATTTCCTTAATCATCTTAAGCATAGCTATTTGAAAGTCTTCCAGACTGTTCTATTATCTCAAATTTGGGGGACAGAAACCCTCCCATTTGTGTTGCATGCTGCTGCTCACCATAGCTCAGTTCCCTGTGTGTTTTATAATTTCTGATTGTGCGCTAAAGTGGGGGTTTGTTTTCCCTCGTGGATGACGCAAGTGGCCTGGGTTGTGAAAGCTCCCTCCAGACATGATTTTCCCTTATTTCTGCTGAGACTACTCCCACCACTACCACCACTACTCAATATCCATCCTCCTTTGGACCAGTTTAAGAATTCCTAAGTTTTGGGGCACCTAAGTTAAGCGTTCGACTCTTGATTTTGGGTCACATCATGATCTCACGGGTTTGTGAGATTGAGCCCTGCATTGGGCTCTGTGCTGCTTAGGATTCTCTCTCTCTCTCTCTCTCTCTCTCTCTCTCTCTCCCCCTTCCCCTCACATGCACTCACACTCTCTTTCTTAAAATAAATAAATAAACTTTAAAAAATAGGGCACCTGGGTGGCTCAGTTGGTTAAGCGTCCGACTTCAGCTCAGGTCACGATCTCACGGTCTGTGAGTTCAAGCCCCCTGTGAGTTGGGCTCTGGGCTGATGGCTCAGAGCCTGGAGCCTGCTTCCGATTCTGTGTCTCCCTCTCTCTCTGCCCCTGCCCCGTTCATGCTCTGTCTCTCTCTGTCTCAAAAATAAATAAAAAACGTTTAAAAAAAATAAAAACTAAATAAATGAAATAAAATACCAAGTTTTGTTTGTGGTAAAATACACATAACATAACAAAGTTTACTCTTGCCCATTTTCATGTGTGCAGTTCAGTGGCATTAAAGCATATTCACACACTCTGCAACCATCACCACATCCAGTTTCAGAACCTTTTCATCTTGCCAAACTGAAACTGTATGCATTAAAAAAATAACTCTTCATTTCCCTCTCCTCCTGGCCGCTGGAAACTACTGTTCTACTTTCTGTCTCTATGAATTTGACTAGTCTATGTCCCTCATATAAGTGGAATCATACAATAGTTATCTTTTTGTGTCTGGCTTATTTCACTTAGCAGAATGTCTTCAAGGTTCATCCACTCCTTTTGTTTTTGTTTTTGTTTTTTAATTTTTTTTTTAACGTTTATTTATTTTTGAGACAGAGAGAGACAGAGCATGAACGGGGGAGGGGCAGAGAGAGGGGGACACAGAATCTGAAACAGGCTCCAGGCTCTGAGCTGTCAGCACAGAGCCCGACATGGAGCTCGAACCCACGGACCGTGAGATCATGACCTGAGCCGAAGTCGGACGCTTAACCGACCAAGCCACCCAGGCGCCCCTTTTGTTTTTTTTTTTTAAGTCGGCCCCACACCCAGCATGGAGCCCGACAAAGGGCTTGAACTCACGACTCTGAGATCAAGACCTGAGTTGAGATCGAGTCGGAGGCTTAGCTGACTGAGCCCCCAGGTGCCCAATAGATATCCTTCCTTTTTAAGGCTGGATAATATTTCATTGTATGTATATACCACATTTTGTTTATCGGTTGTTCTTTGATGGGCATGTGGGTTGTTTCCATCTTTTAACTGTCGTGAATAGCGTTGCTATGAACACTGATGTGCCAATATCTGTTCAAATCTCTGCTTTAAATTCTTTTGGATATATACTCAGAAGTGGAATTGTTGGATCATAATGTTATTCTGTTTCGTTTTTCTGGGTAACCACCATACTGTCTTCCACGTGGCTGCACCATTTTACATTGTCAGGAGCAATGCACAAGTGTTCCGATTTCACTATATCTTTGCCAGCACTTGGTATTTTCAGAGGAGTGTTGTTTTGTTGTTATAACAGCCATCCTAATGGGTGTGAAGTGATATCTCATTGTGTGTGTGTGTGTGTGTGTGTGTGTGTGTGTGTGTTTAAGTTTATTTAACTATTTATTTAGAGAGAGAAAGAGCGCAGGCATGCACACACAAGTGGGAAAGCAGCAGAGAGAGAATGGCAGAGAGAGAAATCCCAAGCAGGCTCTGTGCTGTCATCCCAAAGCCCGACGTGGGACTCCATCTCAAGAACCATGAGATCATGACCTTAGCCAAAACTAAGAGTTGGATGCTTAACCGACTGAGCCACCCGGGTGCCCCATCGTTGTGGTTTTGACTTGCATTTCCCTAATGACTAGACGTTGAGCATCTTTTCATGTGCTTTTGGCTCACCTGTATATCTTTGGAGAAATGTCTATTCAAATCCTATGTCCATTTTTTAATCAGAAATTTTGGGTTGCTTTGTTCTTGAATTGTAGGAGTTTTTTAATATATATTAATCCCTTATCAGGTATAAGATTTGATAATATTTCCTTCCTTTCCATGGGTTGCCTTTTCACTGTGTTTATTTAATTCTTTGAGATGAAATTCATCTATATTTTCTTTTGTTGCCTATATTTTGGTGTCACACCCTAAAAATCCTTGCCAAATCCAATGTCATGAAGTTTCCCCCCATGTTTTCTTCTCTTGTTTTGTAGTTTTAGCTCTTACGAGTAGGTGTTTGATCCATTTTGAGTTGATTATTTTTACTTTTGTATATGGGGCAAAGTAAGGGTCCAACGTCATTCTTTTTCATGTGGATATCCAGTTTTTCCCACACAACCTGTTGAAAAGACTATCCCTTCTCCATTAAATGGTCTTGGCATTCTTGTCAAAAATCATTTGATCATATATGCAAGAGTTTATTCTGGGATCTGTATTCTACTCCATTGGTCTACATGTCTGTGTTTATGCCAATGCCACACTGTTTTGATTACTGTAGCTTTGAAGTAAATTTAAAAATCAGGAAATGTGAGACCTCCAACTTTATGTTTTTCTTTTTCAAGATTGCTTTGGCTATTTGGAGTCCTTTGAGATTCCATATGATTTTAGAATCATATGGGGGATGGGTTTTTTTATTTCTGCAAATATCATCATTGGGATTTTGATAGGGATTGCACTCTATAAATTGCTTTTAGTATTAAAACTTATAATCCATGAACATGGGATATCTTTTCACCTATTCACGTCTTCTCTAATTTCTTTCAGCAATGTTTTATAGTTTTTGTTTGTTAGTTTTGTTTTGTTTTAGCGAGAAGGGGAAGAGAGAGCATGCACATGAGTGGGGGAGAGGAGCAGAGGGAAAGAGAGAGAGAATCTTAAGCAGGCTCCATGCTCAGTGCAGAGCCCGATGCAGGGCTCGAGCCCACAACCCTGGGATCATGACCTGAGCCGATATCAAGAGTCAGACACTTAACCAACTGAGCCACCTGGGCACCCCAGTGTTTTGTGGTTTTAAATGTACAAGTCTGGGGCGCCTGGGTGGCTCAGTCGGTTAAGGGGCCGACTTCGGCTCAGGTCATGATGTCGCGGTCCATGAGTTCTAGCCCCGCGTCGGGCTCTGTGCTGACAACTCAGAGCCTGGAGCCTGCTTCAGATTCTGTGTCTCCCTCTCTCTGACCCTCCCCTGTTCATGCTCTGTCTCTCCCTGTCTCAAAAATAAATAAACGTTAATTTAAAAAATAAATAAATAAATAAATAAATAAATGTACAAGTCTGTTGCCTCCTTGGTTAGGTTTACTCCTAATTTCATTCTATTTATTGTTATTATGAATGGAATTGTTTTCTTAATTTCCTTTTGGGTTATTCATTGTTAGTGTATAGAAATACCACTTGTTTTGTGTGTTGTTTTTGTATCTTACAGCTTTGCTGAGTTCCTAAATTAGTTCTAACAGGTACGTGTGTCTGTGTGTGTGATCCAAGTTGTGTTTGTTTTTGCTTTTGTTTTTACCCAGAGGCCTGAGCAGTAACAGGTTTTCTTGACATCTTCCAACGCCAGAGAGTAGACTTTTTCTAGGTGCCCATTCCCTGAGAGGGCAGCCTTTAAGAATCCCAGCTGAGGGGCGCCTGGGTGGCGCAGTCGGTTAAGCGTCCGACTTCAGCCAGGTCACGATCTCGCGGTCTGTGAGTTCGAGCCCCGCGTCAGGCTCTGGGCTGATGGCTCGGAGCCTAGAGCCTGTTTCCGATTCTGTGTCTCCCTCTCTCTCTGCCCCTCCCCCGTTCATGCTCTGTCTCTCTCTGTCCCAAAAATAAATAAATAAATAAATAAATAAATAAAAACGTTGAAAAAAAAAAAGAATCCCAGCTGAGGGGTACCTGGGTGGCCCAGTCAGTTAAGCGTCCAATTTCGGCTCAGGTCATGATCTCACGGCTTGTGAGTTTCAGCCCCGCACCCGGCTCTGTGCTGACAGCGCAGAGCCTGGAGCCCACTTTGAGTTCTGTGTCTCCCTCTCTCTCTGCCCCTCCGCCACTCGCACTCTGTCTCTCAAAAATAAATAAACATTAAAAATATTAAAAAAAAAAAAAAAAAAGAATCCCAGCTGAACTCAAGAGTACTGGTTCCAGATTCCTGCCTCAGGAAGGCCAAGACCTTGGTCCCTGCCCCTGCATGGTCATTACCATCAAAGTGCTTGGCCACCGGGCCCATTTCCCCTCCAATTCCCCACCCCCCCACCCCACCCTCCCCAACTCCTGCTGCATCAGCTCAGTCATGCCTCTGCTTTTCTGCTCTCTCTTGATTTCAAAAACAGACACATTGTATTTTCTCGATATTCAGAGCAGGAAAGGTCCCAACATCCTACTTCCAAATGAGCACCTCAAGCACATGCATTCAACAGGCACACAGAAGCCAACATTGCTCCCTAGTGAAAAGCGCAATTCCAGGATACAGCCAGAGTGGGAACACCTCAGTCTCTTCTCTCGTGGGCAGGAGTCCTGCCCACCGCCCCCCCACCCCACTCCCACCCCGCCATGGGGCTGGGGGCTGGCCAAGGCCGTGCCATATGAGTAATCGTTGGCTACGGTTACTGAGGGCTACTGTGTGCCAGATACTCTACTGGATGCTTCACATACATTTGATCTCATTTACTCCTCCTTCCAGCCCGATGAGGTAGGTACTATTACGGCCACTGATTCAATTGACAAAACTGCCAACAGTTCAGCTGGCAGAGGAGCAGAGTCAAGATTTAGGCTTCGGTTGGCCCGTTCCATATACCGAACACATCTTGGCTTCCTCCGTGCTCCCGTAAGTCAAATAGAGTTTCCTCATCTTCCCCAATCCTCAGGGACGGGGTCCGTGTGGTTTTCTTCCTCTTGCTTGTCCTCGGGCGCCCAGTGGGTGTGACTTGGGTTGCTCTATTTTGCCCCCCCCGGGGGGACCTTTCCACAACTCAGGAGGGACTGTGGACCGCACAGAGCTCTTGGCCTGAGCCCCGGTTACGGGAGAAAGGAGGCTGTTGCCAAGGACTCCGAGGGGACATAAATGCCGGGAGTGGACTCAACTCTGGTCAGGACCCAAGCACCCAGCCCTCCCAGAGACACTGTGTGAGCCGGGCCGGCCCTGCAGACAGCCCCTCCCGCTGCTCCAGCCAGGGTGGTGCTTGCGTGGGGAGGACTTTAAATCCGGCCGCCAGACCCCTGGCCGGGAGAGGCGGAGAGGACCGGCCACCATGCACAGCTCCGGCAGTCTGCTGCTGCTGCTGCTGCTGCTGCTGGCAGCCACCACGGGCCCCGCCGGCGCCCTCAGTGATGATGAGAAACGCGTGATGGTGGAGCTGCACAACCTCTACCGGGCCCAGGCGTCCCCACCCGCCGCTGACATGCTGCAAATGGTGAGTGCGGCTGGCGGGGCGGGGGGCGGCGCTCGCCTGCCCAGACCAAAGGGGCGCTGAGCCAGGACCCCCCCAATCCCTCCCACCCCTGGGTTGAAGCTCCCTCAGAGACTCATCTCTCTGGTCAGTGACAGAATTCCTGATACTATGCAATTCACAGGTCCCCAGAGGCAGCCCCATTATACAGATCAGGAAACTGAGGCTCAGTGGGGCTTGCGGGTCCCACAGCCGGTAGAGCCAGACCTGGGAGCCCCAGCTTCCCACTCCAGTGACTCCTTCCCAGCACTTCCTAAAATGCAGGTGCCCCTGATTGGGGGAACACAGGAAGTTCCTAATACAATGAGAGGAGGAACAAGGGCAGCAGGAAGGGCCCCAGCACCTAGGGAGGAGGGATGGTCTACGGAGGTGGGTGAGAACAGGAGCCAGAAGCGGTCCGGATCACACAGTTCAAATCCTGTCTCGGTCACGCAACAAGACCCGCGATTTGGGTCCCTTAAACTGGTAGGGACCCTCAGTTTTTCATCTGTAAAATGGGATCCTAATTAGAGCTACATATATATCAACATGGAGTGAATCTCACAGATATAACACTGGGGGGAGGATGAAATCTAAAATATATATATACATACAGTAGGACATACTTACAGAAGGTTTTAAACATGTAAAAAATACTATTGTATATTGGTGGGGACACATGCAAATATTGTCAGCATACAGGGACGTTCCTATAGATGATGGAAGCCAGATTTTGGGTGGCAGTAACCTCTGTCGAGAGGGAGAGTTATTTGATGGTAAGGTCAGGAGGCAGGGTGTTTATGCTCAAGATGAAAAAAGATAAAATCAGAAATTCACCCCCTTCCTGCCCTCTCTGAGGGCTGAACCGGCCGTCCTCTGGGCCAACCTGGAGGATTCCTGGGCAGTGTCCAGGGACGCCACAGTTAGTGGCCCAGAGCAAGGTCACACCTGGGGAAGAGAGCAGTGAGCCTGAGGGTCCGAGACTGGAGTTCTAATTCCTCCGTTCAATCTGGCGAAGTGATTCTGGACCGGTCCCTCTACCTTCAAAGGCTTCCATTTCCTGATCTATCACTTGGGACTGGCAATTCCTACCCTGAGGGTCAGATGGGGTGACGTATGACAGAGGTCAAGGAAGGCCTCTAGAAATGCACACAGCAGGACCATTCAACCCCTGTCGGCCTGGCAACCAGGAACTGCAGACGATAGATGAGGAGCACGGGAGGCTGGCACCTGCTCTGTCAGTAGCTCCCTGATTGAGGCCTGGAACTCATTGTTGAGCCTCAGTTTCTCCGTCTGTAGATCCCTGATGCCCTACAGTCTTGTTGGCTACCCAAGCCAGGAGCTGCTTTGCGGACAGAGGTGGACCTTGGGGTGGGGCCACATTCTGGAAAGCAGTTTGGATATTCAGGGGATACGGTGCTGTCTGGTGCGAAGTGATGGGAGGAGGGGATGGCCTGGGACACCGGGATAAATTTGGGACAAGGCTCAGGCTCGACCTCAGCATGCGGTATATACAGAAACTCTGGAAACAGATGGCCTGGTTCAAACCTTGATTCTGCCATGTATTAGCTGTGCGACCTTGGCCAAGTGCCTTAACCTCTCTGCGTCTCAGTTTCCTCATCTGTAAATTGAAGATGATGACTACATAGCAAGTCCCTTGTAAGACGGTTGCCAGGATCAAATGAGTGAATATTTATAAAGCACTTAGAACAGCGTGTGGCGCACAGTAAGGGCTCATAAGTGTTAGATTAACCAAAGAGGGAATGAATCCAGGATGACGCAGGTGGCAGTTATCATGGACGCCTTTCTCTCCCTGAGCATCCACATCTAATCATCACCGCTTTTACCTCCCAGAGGGTTCAATTTTCCTTGAACCCTACTTCCCCATCCTCATTCCTTCCTACAACCCTGATCCAGTGTTTCATTACTTCTCCCAAGGACTCCTAAAACAGTCTCGGCCTGCTCCCCCAGCCTCCGGCCTCTGCTTCCAGAATGAACAATCCAGCACATGGGCCTGACCTTGCTCAAAACCCTTCAATGGCTCCCACTGGCTCCTGACCGCCTCGGGATAGACCTCCAGCTCCTGAGAAGGCTCCCTCTGTGTGTCTGACCCCTGCTTACACCTCCAGCCTCCTCTCCTGCTCAGTTTTTCCCTCAGTAACCTGAACAGCTTCTCCTTCCCCAGCCAAAACGTTGTATCTCACCTTCATGCCTTTGCTCGTGCTGTGCCTCGGTTCAGATGTCTTTCCCCGTCCACCTGACCAATGCCTCAGTTTTATCACTTAGCTTAGTGTCTCCTCTAAATGGCCCTCTTTGGTGCCTCTATAGTACCCATTGCATATGTGTCATTTAGCACACGGTGGCCCAATCACCAGTTTATGACAATGTGAACTTGGGCTTCTAGGTCCTTGCTCTCACCTCCAGGCTGGTACAGTGCCCAACACTGTGTGTTGAATGAGTGGATGAATGAACGGACTTGCTTTCAGATGGTGACCATGTGGCCAATGTGGGTGGGTGCCGTGACTCTCAAATACCCACGGGGGTCTCTGGAAGACTGAGAAGACCTGAGACCCACAGGAACGACTCTACTGGCAGAACTCCACGCAGCCAGCCCGAACAGGAATCACAGCCGGGCTCAGTAGGGAGACCGCTTTTCAGCAGGGTCTGTCTCAGTCATCAACAGTTGACACATGCGTATCGAGCACCTGCTATGAGCCAGCACTGTGCCAGACACTGGGGTGACATACCCTGAAGGAGGTCGCAGTTTAGTCTGGAGCCCCGCACATCATCCCAGACACCCAGATCCAGGTTCCCCGTACCTTGCCCTTTCCCTCTCCCTACCCGCCCTTACTTACTCCCAGAGTCTGAAGATGCTCCGGGACCAGTGATTTGGGACAAAAACACCCAGGGAGGGAAAGGGATTCACCCATAGTCACAAAGTGGGGGGGGGTCCCAGTCCAGTGTGACCACCCCTCCTCCCCCCCGCCCCGCAGGCAGCTGCTCCTGAGAACCTTGTGTGGGTGAGGAGCCCCATCCCCCCCTCCTCTCAGGGTCGCCCAAGCTCTTGACACTTTACAGGCCGTCTGGCTCCCACAGCTGGCTGGGCCCCCAGAGGGTGGAACAGGAGTTGCCGCCAGGCCATCCATTTCTAGGAGAGGCCAAAGACAAAGTTTAATGGGATCCAGGCCTTCCTCCTCAATCCTTTGTTAATCCGTCTTCCCACCCACACTGGGCCTGTCCTCCTGGCTGGGGACCCAGAGAACTCAGAGGTCCCTTAACCTAAAATGCCCCCTCCCGCTGCCTCACCTGAAGTCCCGCCTGAAGGACGGGACGTTGGGATCTGACAGCTCCTTGAGACACCAAGGCTCTGAAACTAGGCCTCTCCGTAAGGGTCACACAGGGACACTTAATTTTCTTGGGGAAAGGGGTTGTCAGTTGACGAGAGTTGAGAGCACCTGGGAATAGCACTTGGGAGGGAAGCCTGGAGCTGGTAAAGCCATGGAGGCTGGGCGACCCCAAGGGGAGAGTGGGACCTGAGAGGGGAGTATCATATCTATGGTGGGAGGGTGAGGGGTTGGGAGGGGCTGGATCAACAGTGCAGCCCTTGAACATCTCACTGGACGTTCTGTGGTCTTCAGAGCAGGCAGACAGTCCTGGGAGGTAGGCAGGACACAGCTGCCACCTTTCACACAGGAGGATATTAATATTAATTAATAACAACAGTGTCACAAACACCATCTCATTTATTCCTCCCAAAGCACCACGAGACTTCAGAAAGGTCAGGCACTCTGTCTAAAATCACACAGCTGGTAAATGGTCCCAAGCTTAGCTCACTCCATGGCCTGGGGTGGCACCCTCCCATCCCCCACCCCCACCCCCACAGAAGCCCGCCAGGAGCACAGACCTGTTCCTGATCTTGGCCAAGAGTCACCCTGGAGGAGGGGAGGGTCTCCGGCCCCCAGAGGCCCCCAGGACACCTTCAACCTTCTTCTCTGATTCCCAGAATTGTGGGTATCCTCACCTCTCTCTCCCGCAACCCTCTCCCACCTCCACCGAGCCCAAGGCGTTCCTCACCTCCCTCTCCGACCTGCCCCGCAGAGGTGGGACGAGGAGCTGGCCGCCTTCGCCAAGGCCTACGCGCAGAAGTGCGTGTGGGGCCACAACAAGGAGCGCGGGCGGCGCGGGGAGAACCTGTTTGCCATCACGGACGAGGGCTTGGACGTGCCGCTGGCCATGGAGGAGTGGCACCACGAGCGCGAACACTACAACCTCAGCGCAGCCACCTGCGACCAGGGCCAGATGTGCGGCCACTACACGCAGGTGCGAAGCCGCGGGGCTGGTGGGCGGGGGCGGGCCACAAGAGCACTGGGCGGGGCTACATGACTAGTGGGCGGGGCTTACGAGCAGCGGGCGGGGCGGGGCGGGGCAGAGGCCACCTGTCCCTTCACCGCCTGGGAGTCCGCTTCTTAAACTGCCTAAACCATTTTCAGTTGACTCCAAAACCCACTAGTCGTTTGAAAATCTATGTGGCCCCTCCCGTCCTCCTCGGACTGAGGGGACCTAAGTTAAGTATCGCAGAGCCAGTTTCGTGGACGGTAATTATTCTAGGCAATCCTGACCGACGTCTAAGCGGTCCTGTCCGACCTAAGTTAGGCAGGGCTGCTTGTGCCCGCGGTCTTCTGTCTCATTGTCCCTCTTCTGTCATTTCTCATAGCGTCTAAGTTGCTGCTTCTACTCTGCCAGGGACCGATAAAGCAAATAGACTATCGTGTTCTTCTGCTTTTGAAAACTATGTGTAAATGAGAGCAAATCGTCACTGAGCGAAGGTTCCAGGGAGACTCCGAGAGCATTTCCTGCTCCTCACAGTCACATTTTGCTTACGTCAGGGTTCTCACTGCACTTTGAAAGTTGGAGTTTGCAGATAAGAGGTGTTGGGTGGGGGTACTGTAGGGGTGTGTGTATGGGTGTGTAGAGGAATTAACATTAGTGTTCTTGAGTTCTTATTTTCTCCACCCAATCCTCATTGTTCAAACAATACCATGACAATTTTTTTTTTTTTTAATAAACATCTTCCCACCCATATCCACTAATTCCACTTTCCAGGGCTTCTTTTGAGTGGTATTTTTAGTGCTACTCTTTAGGGAAGGGAATCCTAGTATCATCCACCCAGATGGAGAGGTTGTAAGTGCCCAGCAACCCCCCCTGGTTCCCTTCCCTCTGTCCCCTGCAATTTCTCACACTTCCCTTACCCCCAGCATGAGCGCGCGCGCGTGCGCGCGCGGGATCTTCCTGCAAGGATTACCATCAGTGCCCAGCGGGAGTGGGGCTGCTCCACCTCCAGCCCCATGTTCTCCAGGGCTGAGTGCACATGAACTCTGGGGTCATTTCTGCTTGGGAGATGCTCCATACTGGTACCTTCAGCTGACTTAAGTAGAACAATCCCAATCCTGGGGTTGTGTGTAGGATAATAGCCAGAGCTAGATCTCAGAGCAAAAACTGGCCTCCATTTGAGCGACTCCCGAGCAGAGTGGGCCTAGAAACAAGGGGAGGCTGCTGGTCTCGGCCCATGGCAGTGCCCGAAAGTTTTGAATTTAAAAATTTTATACTTAAGACAGAATTCCTTCTAGCAGGTAGGGGGCCCAGACTTAGAAACAGCAGAGCAGATCCCTGCCTACTTGTGATTTGGGGGAAGCTCTGCTTCCAAAATGGCTTCTTCTGTTTCTTGGATTTTGCTTGTTACTGATATCCAAGATTCTCCCATTTGAGATTCATTCCTTTGCATGTACCCTGTTTAAAATGCACAGGAAATTGCAAAAAAAAAAAAAAATGCACAAGAAGAATTTATGAGGGTATATACAAAGGGAAAGTTTTCAGAGAGGCCTGTCCAAACAATGTGTGTGGTTGGCAGGGGGAACTAGATTGTTCAGGACAAATTCCACACCACCGCCCCCCCCCCCCTCCCCGCCCAGCAAAATCCGTTTAGAGTTTTGTCCTGAAGCTGCATGTCCTCAGACTTGGATCTCACAGGTTGTAGGGATCCTCTTCTCCCCACCCATAGAAGACTGGTGTAGAGACACTAGCTAGGGACAATCCCACCCAGACTAAACTGTTGAGTTTGCCCTCCTTCAGGTGGTCTGGGCCAAGACAGAGAGGATTGGCTGTGGCTCCCACTTCTGTGAGAAGCTCCAGGGTGTTGAGGAGACCAATATCCATTTGCTGGTTTGCAACTATGAGCCTCCGTGAGTGCCCAGGGAGTCCTGGGGGTAGGGGATGAGCAGGGCCAAGGGGAGGGTTGAGTTGGCAGTCTAAGAAAGTGGGAGGGGGCCAATCTGGGGCCCTTGGGGGAGCTGTGAGGGCACCGATGGGAGTCTGCTCTCATTGACCCAGCAAGTTAGTTGGGAGCAAGTAAGACCCAGGGGTACTACCGGCCTAGGTGTGTGTATGAGGGATAAGGACAGGGGTTTGTAGGGACCGCCCCCCGCGCCCAGCACAGTCCTCGCCTCCCGCAGGGGGAACGTGAAGGGAAAGAGGCCCTACCAGGAAGGGACTCCGTGCTCCCTGTGTCCCTCCGGCTACCGCTGCGAGAACTCCCTCTGTGGTGAGTTGGGGGTGGAGTGGGGAGGAGAAAGAAGGGGAGGGAAGGGATGCCTACAGGACGGTCCTAGAGCCTCCCGGGACTTCCAAGAGGTGCACGGTCAGGGGGAGGGGCCTGGCGGGATGCGACCTCCGGGGGCCCTTGGCGGGCCCACCCTATGCGGGTTCCCAAGCCCAATTCGCCTTCCTTGCTCAGCCACTTTGGCCCCCTGTCATTCAAAGTGACCGGTTTTCAACCCCCCAAGTGGAGGGTAGGGGAGAGTCCGGCGGCTCCCGAGCGCCGGGCGAGGTGGGCGTGACCAGAGGGAAATGTTCCCCCCATGTGGGCGGAGCCTGGAGGTGGGCGTGGACTTGAAGGGACCCGGCCTGCGTCGGGCACAGGCACCTAGCTGGAGAGTCCCCTGAAAAAGTGATTGTGTGAGCGCAGAGAGGATTTGGAGGAGGAGGATGGAGAAGCCACTGTTACAACGTCATAATAAGACAACAAGGTTATAAAAAAGTATCATTTAGGGGCCTGGGTGGCTCCGTCGGTTAAGTGTCCGACTTCGGCTCAGGTCATGATCTCTCAGTTTGTGAAATCGAGCCCCGCCTCGGGCTCTGTGCTGACAGCTCAGAGCCTGGAGCCTGCTTCTGGTGCTGTGTCTCCCTCTCTCTCTACCCCTCCCCCGCTCAAGCTCTGTCTCTCTGTCTCTGAAAAATGAATAAAACTTAAAAAAATTTAAAAATATTTTTTAAATAAGTATCATTTATTATGAATGAAGGACATAGTCGCTGGAGAGGATGTGTTTGTGTGTCATCGTCAGACATTTGGTCGCCTCATCTTGGTTGCCGGGGGGCTCCGGACACGGGGTCCTGCCACAGCACTAATGCCAAAGCCTTGTTTCTTATCAGAACTCATCAGAGACCCGGAGGAGGCTCAGGATTTGCCTTACCTGGTAACTGAGGCCCCATCTTCCCTGGCAACGGAAGCTTCAAGTTCTAGGAAAAGCGGTATCCCTTCTTCCCTGGCAACGGAAAATCCGTCCTCCTTGGTAACAGAGGTCTCGGGCCCCCTGGCAACCAAGGCTCTTCCGGCTGTAGAAACCAAGGCCCCGTCTCCCTTAGCAACGGAAGATTCCCCCTCCATGGCAACAGAGGCTCCACCTTCCTTAACAACTGAGGTCCCTTCCTTTTTGGCAACTCACAGCCCCTTTGCCTTGGATGAGGGGCCAGCAACCTTCCCCAAATCGACCAATGATCCCATCTCCCAATTGTCAGACAAAGAGGCCAGCAGGACAAGAATGCCCCCCAAGGCCCCAGAGAGTTCTCTGCACCCCAAGATGTTCTTGACAGGGACACGGGAGCCACAACCCCACTCCCCGAAAGCAGGCAAGGCCGAGGCCAAGTTGTCTCCTTCCAGTGAGGTCTTGGCCTCAGTTTCTCCGGTCCAGGACAAGACAGGTGGGCTGCCGGCCACATTGAACCACGTGGGGCACACCTCCTCCAAGTCCCTGTCTAACTCCCCCAATACCTCTGCCACCTCTAATGCCGTGGGTGGGCGAACCCTGGCCCTGCAGTCATCTTTGCCAGGTAAGACCTGTAGTGTTCGTCCCACTTCCCCGTCTTCCTCTAGAATGTCGGCGCCCTGCCCCCAGCATGGGTGTTATAGCCATAGCGGGGCATGCACCCTCTGAGTCAGAGCTTCCTCCCTGGCTGCTGGGCCCCCGCTTGCATGCCTGGCAGGGAGGGTGGGAGGTCGGGCAGAGCTGTCTCCAGGCTGAGGCCCTCTCCCTCCCCACAGGCGCAGAGGGCCCTGAAAAGCCTAGCGTCAAGTCAGGGCTGAAGTCGGGCCCTGGTCACATCTGGGGCCCCCTTCTGGGGCTGCTGCTCCTGCCTCTGCTGGTGCTGGCTGGAATCTTCTGAAGGGGTCATCACTCAAAGGCAAGGCCTGGTGGGGGGACCCTGGCCTCGTGCCCGCTCCAGATGGTCTTTCTCCAAGCAAGAGGCCACAGTTTCCTGGGAAGGTCCTGCTCTGTGGCCCAGTAGCCGCCCCCCGGCCCCCCAGCCTTGACCCCAACTTCTGGCCAGACGCCAAGCCAGTAACCTTGTGCTCTCGGGAGGCCTAAGGCCAACTCCTGGCTCTGCCCCAGGAGTGCCTCTGCCTCTGTGGGGGTCTCCCCTTAGCTAGCTGCAGACCGTGCTGGGCAGTGTTCCTGCGGCCACTTGTGCCCATTCTCCCGTTGTCCTGTGGTCACGTTTCTGCTCTTCCAGGGACAGAAGATATCGGTGCTTCCCAGAGACCCCTTGACCCCTCCTAGTCCCCTGGCTTCTTCTTTAAGCCATCTGAGTCTGAGACTGTTTCCAGGAAGACCTTCTGCCTTCCCAGGGTGAAGAGATCAGCTGTCCTCCTGCCATCTCCCCCACCCTGTCCCCCGCCCCCAAACAAGATGCTTCTTGGCTGAAGGCCTTCTGGAAGGGAAAGGCTGCAGGGCACGCCTCATCCACAGATGCCTTTGGGGTGCGAGGCCTGGTTGGCTATGAGTTCAGGTTGCCACCTATGACTGCACCCTCTGCCTGGACCCCTCCTGCCCCTCCCACCTCAATCCTGGGTCTGGGTGGGGGTTCAAGAGAGATCCCTGCCCACCGGCCCTGCCAGAACTGTCTGCCTCTGCAGGTAGGGGGTTCTTCCTGAGTGCCCCCTCCCCCTACTTGCTGGTGTAGCCCCGGAGGGGGGTTTGTGAGGGGCAGATGAAGGACAAGCCCCACCTGAATGGGGTTCTATGGGGGGGGGCAGGCAGGGACCAGGGAAGGGAAGCAGCCCCTGACTCCTGAATAAAAGCCTGTGTAAGAATACCGAGTGTCTGTGCTTGTGAGGGGTGGAGGGCAAAAGGAGGGCTCTCTGAGAGGCCCTGAGGAGGTTC
This sequence comes from Panthera pardus, assembly GCF_024362965.1. Taxonomy (NCBI): domain Eukaryota; kingdom Metazoa; phylum Chordata; class Mammalia; order Carnivora; family Felidae; genus Panthera; species Panthera pardus. The sequence goes on along the minus strand of NW_026526732.1, from coordinate 144,592,216 downwards.
CCCTCCCAACCACTGGCAACGGTTCCTTCTCCCACACCTCCTGTCCCCACACACGCCATCCAGTCCTTCGGGGCGTCTTTCTTTTCCTTCCTAAAAACCGTCCCCCTCCACAACTCACATCTTCAGGCAGCCCGCGGGAAGGAGAAAGGGCCAAGGGGCTGGATCCCCCAGCTCCAGGGGTCACCAGTGGAGGCTAGTTGGGTTTTAGACCCAGAAGCAAGGAGTGGCATACAACCTCTTTGCAGGGTGCTGCCGCCCAGGCCCGTCTGGCACACAAGATCGGAAGGCTTTGCCAGCCCTCGGTGCCTGGAGGAATCCCGAGAAAGGGTTCTGGAGTCTCAGCCACATTCCCCCAGGGGACAACGGCAGGACTGTGCAGAGCGCTGTCCGGCAGGAAAGCGCAAATGTGGGGGGGTGGGGGGGTGCGGCTAGCAGCAGGTGACAGGGCAGCTTGGGATCAAGCAGGGGCTGGTGGGGAGGGGGAGAGCGCCTGTCTGGAGTGTGAGCAGTTAAAACAGGAAGCATACAAGTCAGGCTGTGTGGTGACTGTAAATATATATTATATAGTCGTATTTATGTGTATGTGTACATGTATATATGATACAATATATTGAGATATCTTAAAGATATAAATTAAGACATAACTCATATGGGGCGCCTGGGTGACTCCGTCAGTTGAGCGAGCGTCTTGACTCTTGATTTTGGCTCAGGTCATGATCCCAGGGTCAGGGGATCAAGTCTCGCATCAGGCTCCGTGCTGAGTGTGGAGCCTGCTTGGGATTTTCTCTCCCCCGTCCCTCTCCGTCGCGTGTGTTCTAAAATAACTATATATAACTCATATAAAATTCACCCATTTAAAGTGACCGCTCAGTGGTTTTTACTCACAGGGTGGTGCAACCATCAGAACATTTTAGAACGTTCTCATCACCCCAAAAAGAAGCCCCACACCCCAGATCCTAAGCCACCACTAATCCACTGTCTCTGGATTGGTCTGTTCTGACATTTGGTGTAACTGGAATCACACACAGGTGGCCTTTTTTTGGTCTGGCTTCTTTCACGTAACACATTTTCAAGATTTATCCATGTGGTGGCATGAAGCAGTTACTTCATTCCTTTTTATCACCCAGTGATATCCCCTAGAACAGAACACCTTTTATTTATCCATTTGTCAGTTGGTGGACATTTGGGTTGTTTCCAGTTTGGGGCTATTTTGATGTTGCTATCAACATGCGTGTAGAAGTTTTTGTGTGGATGTATGTTCTCATTTCTCTTGGGTATCTATCTAGGAGCAGTATCGTATGGTAGGTAACTGCGGGTCACGTGGTCACTCTAACTTTTTTTAGGAACTGCCGGATAGCTTTCCCAAGCGGCCACACCATTTCACATTTGCATCAGCAACAAGGGTTTCCATTTCTCCACGTCTTTGCCAACACTTATCTTTTTAAAATTATAGCAATCCTAGTGAGTGTGAAGCAGTATCTTATTGTGGTTTTGATTTTCATTTCTCTGATGGCTAATAATGCCAAGCATCTTTCCAGGTGCTTATTGGCCATTTAGCTCTGGAGAGAGGTCTATTCAAGTCTTTATTATTGAGTTGTAGAAATTCTTTTTTTTTAATTTTTTTTCAACGTTTATTTATTTTTTTTTTTTGAGACAGAGACAGAGCATGAGCGGGGGAGGGTCAGAAAGAGAGGGAGACACAGAATCTGAAACAGGCTCCAGGCTCCGAGCTATCAGCACAGAGCCTGACGCGGGGCTCGAACTCACAGACCTGAGCCGAAGTCGGACGCTCAACCGACTAAGCCACCCAGGCGCCCCAATTCTTTTTTTTTTTTTATGTTTACTTATTTTTGAGAGAGAGAGAGAGGGAGAGAGCTGCACGTGGGTGAGCCGGAGAGAGGCAGAGACAGAGAATCCCAAGAAGGCTCTGCAGTCAGCACAGAGCCCTAGGTGGGCCTCGAACTCACAAACCATGAGGTCACATGCTCAACCGACTGAGCCACCAGAATGCCCCTATTGGAATTACACAGTCTAGATAAGTCCCTTACCAGATATACAATTTTATTTTATTTTATTTTTTTTTATTTTTCCAGATATACAATTTTAAAACATTCTCTCTCATTCTGTGAGTTGTCTTTTCAATTTTTCTTTAGGATGTTCTTTGAACACAAGTTTTTATTGTGATGATATCCAATTTATCTTTTTTTTTTCTTTTGTTGCTGTTTTTTGGTGTTATATTTGAGAAATCATTACCTAATCCATGGTCACAAAGATTTATGCCTATGTCTTTTTCTAAGAGTTTTATAGTTTCAATTTTTTAAAAAAAATTTTTGTTTTTAACGTTTATTGATTTTTGAGATAGAGACAGAGCATGAATGGGGGAGGGTCAGAGAGAGGGAGACACAGAATCTGAAACAGGCTCCAGGTTCTGAGCTGTCAGCACAGGGCCCGACGCGGGGCTCGAACTCAGGGACCGCGAGATCATGACCTGAGCCAAAGTCGGGCGCTTAACCGACTGAGCCACCCAGGCGCCCCTATAGTTTCAATTCTTATATTTAAGCCTTTGATCCATTTTGAGTTAATTTTTCTATGTGGTGTGAGGTGGGAGTCCAACTTCGTTCTCATGCATGTGAACATCCGGTTGTCCAAGCACTTTTCGTGGAAGACGATTCTTCTTCCGTTTAATTGTCTTGTTGCCTTTGTCCAAAACCAACTGACCTTAAATGTAAATGTTTATTTCTGGACCCTCGATTCTATTCCATTGATCTATATGTCTCTCTTATGCCAGCACCACACTATCTTGGTTACCATAGCTTTGTAGTAAGTTTTGAAACTGCAAAATGAGCCCTCCAATTTTGTTCTTTTTCAAGACTGCTTAGGCTATTCTAGATCCCTTGAATTTCCACATGAATTTTAGTTTCGGCTTGTCAAATTTCTGCAAAGAAGTCGTCTGAGATTTTGATAGGGATTGTGTAATCTGCCATCTAAAGTTTTCCAATCCATGAACATGGGCTGTCTTTCCACTTAAGGTCTTTACTTTTGTTCAACAATGTTCTGTAATTTTCAAAGTATAAATTGTACGGTTTTTTGGTAAAACTTATTCATAAGCATTTTATTATTTTTGATGCTATTATAAATGAAATTGTTTATTAATTTCATTCTCACTTTCTTCAACTGTGTGTGTAAAGGAGTATGAGTGATTTTTGTGTATCAATTTTATAACCTGTACCCTTGCTGAATTATGTTATTTCTATGTGTTTAAACACTGAAGTGTTTATATGTATTTTTGGTGGATTCTTTAGGATTTTCTATGTACGAGATCATGTTGTCTATAGACATAGTTTTACTTCTTTCTTTCTAACCCAAATAACTTTATTTTTTAAAGTTTATTTTGAGAGAGAGAGAGAGAGAGAGAGAGAGAGAGAGAGAGAGAGAGAGAAAGAGCACTTGAGGTTGAGAGGGGCAGAGAGAGGGAAAGCAAGAATCCCAAGCAGGCTCCATGCTGTCAGCGCAGAGCCCGACACAGGGCTCATGAATTGTGAGATCGTGGCCTGAGCTGAAATCAAGAGTTGGACACTGAACCACCCAAGTGCCCCCCAGATAACTTTTAATTCACTTTCCTGCTTGCCCTGGCTGGACCCTCCAGTACAATGTTGAGTAATGGCAAGACAGACATCCTTGTCTTTCCCGAGCGTCGAGGGAAAACGTTAGGTTTCTCACCATTCAGTCTAATGTCAGTGATGGGTTTTTCATAGATGCCATTTATCAGGGTGAGGAAGTTCTACGGTTTTTGAATGTTTTTGTCATGACAGGAAGTTTGACTGGCACTCTGCGGCCTCCAGGCCTCTGCGGGGTGGGGAGTACTCTGCTCCAGCACTATGCTGCACGGCCCCAGGCATCTGGGGACCGGTAAAGCAACGAGGGCTCTGGTAGGACCCAGCACAGGCCACCACTACCAACTCAGGCCTTTTGGGAGGCCTAGCAGAGGACTTCCCGGTTTTGTCCTTCAGAATTAGGTTTCCCAGGAGGAGAGGATGGAGACTAACTCCCTGTCACCCCTCCTCTCGCTGACAGCCCAGCTGTGCCCCAATCCAACCCAATCTCCTTTCTCAGCTAAAAACCTGGTCGCACTTTAGTTTCCAGGACGGACAGGGAAATACCAGGGGCTCGGATGGTGGGTGAGACGTTAGCCTTCAAACACGGAACAGAGTAAACAAAGTTAACATACAGAACACCTACATCTGAATACTGACCTGAAAAACAGGAGGGGCAGAACCTGTACTTTGCTCACCTAAAACCTGAGACCGAGCATCCAAGGGGGATTTTCTTGCTGTTTCTGGGTGCAGAAGACAGCCTGGGAAATGTAGTCCGGACCCTGAAATGCCCAAGTCCAAGCGCCCCTAAATCCACAGGGGCCTTAGGAAGTAATCAATGCAAACACAGGAGCTGAAGGTGAAGCAACAGGAAGAAAAGTCACCCCGCGACAGTGGTCAGTGCCATGGGGGGAAACCACACCGGGCTGGAGACAGGTGACGTGCCACAAGGCAGACGTGCCTCTGAAGGGCCTTCCTTCTCTGGAAGGAAATGGTGCCAGCAAGGCCTGGCCCGCTGTGCTCCCTTTCCTTGCCGCTTTAGCAGTCTGAAGGGAGTAAGAGACCTCAGTGGCCTCAGCCACCGGACATTTACAGGACACCCACACGGGCATGCTCCTGAATTCCTGGGGAACAGGGATACATAAAGCAAACTGCCCGCAAGACAACTGTTACTAGACCACTGGGGAAAACCAGTTTTGCAAAAACATCCCAGGGGCCTTCCCGTCCCTGTGAGAAGCAGGACCACGGTCACCAGACCCCAACTCTCTGAAACCAGTCCTCTAGAACAAGGGCAGAGAAACACTCGGGGAACTCAGCTGGTATTCAAGCCCCATCAGATGGAAGCCCATGGTCCCCAGAGGCCAGCAGGTTCCATTTGTAAGTTTTGGGGGTTTATAAACCCCAGCACCGGGCAGACAAACTGAAGGGAGATCTGCCTTTACCAGAGAAGACAGAGCTTGGCGCTTTAGCTGGGCCCGTGTCTACCCCTTCTGCTGTAACCACGCCAAATGACTCTTGATAAAACCCAAGAATGTCATCCGCAAACCGTGCTGAGGCGACAGGGGTTTGGGTGGAACATTTTCTGAAGCTGGGAGGGCCTCTCCAGGCGATGGCTTAAGTGTCCAACTTCGGCTCAGGTCAGGATCTCACCGTTCGTGAGTTCGAGTCCCACGTCGGGCTCTGTGCTGACAGCTCAGAGCCTGGAGCCTGCTTTGGATTCTGTGTCCCACTCTCTCTCTGCCCCTCCCCTGCTCACACTCTCTCAAAAGTAAATAAAAATTAAAGAAATTAAAAAGAACGGACTCTCCACAAAACTCCAAATCACCACCGATACATTTATTTGAGGGAGAAAAGGTCAAATCTTACCGGGAACTTTTAAACCGAATAGTACGAGAGACACTGACCTGCCTAACTTCTGGGTGTTCACAACTGCACAGGTAACCAGATCCTGCATGTGAGGCATCACCATTAAACCGACGAGCATTTGATGAGGGAGACACACTCTGAGCAGTCACATGATTTCCCATTCAGAAGGTGCCCGCCTCGGCATCAGAAAAGTAGTGTTGAGAAGAACGAAGGCAGAACGTGGCAAGGGCTTTCTCGCACAGGCCTAGACATGATGGCGGCCTCATGAAAGCGGATCCCGCCGTATTTACAAAGCAGGGGGGGCAACGCTCCCAGCTGAGGCGCAGGATGAGGCTGGGGCGGACGAGGGTATGAGTGGGGGGGTGGGAGCTGACCCCGTGAGCCTTTTCCCATCCTACCTGGGCCTCCACTAGCCATTCTCTGGCCCCCTTCACAAGGCAGACTTGGCACGTGAGCGAAGGAAGGGGATTGTGCCCGAATGCCCTAGGCCTGCCCCACCCTCCCCGGACCTAACAGGTAACCAATCCACTGGGTGCAGCCTCACCCCCACCCAACCCCCACTTCTGGACAGACGCACGGTAAATACGGAAACCGAAGCCCAGCTGGCTGGAGCACATCTAGGTGTTGTTGGGTTGGACTCATCTGACAGGTGCCCGACACGGTCAGGCCCCACCCCCGGTGGCCAGGCTGACGCAGCATGTTTTTTCAGGCGATTCAGGTTACTCCAGGGCAAAGCACGATCCTGAGGACACCCGGCGGAAAAGCAAGCTGGACCCACGGAAAAGCTGGCCCTGGATTGGAAGCAACAGTCAGGTCAGTGAAAGGGGCCACCAAGCTTCTCATCCTGCCCCTGAGCAAGGCCAGCAGGGGACAAGAGAGGGTCCAGCAGCTCAGAGACCCCAGGGTCAGGCAGGGGTGGAGGGCGCAGGTTTGCAATCCTAGAGGGCAGTGTCAGAATATGCCACGTGCTGAGGCACGAGGGAGCGGACTGCCTCACGTCACAGGGTGTCCAGTGTCGCTGGGGCTACTCAGCAGGAAACCCCCATAGAGGAGACTCGCTGCTCTCTGGCTTCAGACACTTCGGGGACTCCCTAATGCCCATGCGATGTGACGTAGACCTGACGGGAGCCGCTGGGAAGAACTGTGTCTCTTGCTCCCTTGCTTCCTCCCACCTGTCCTCTTCTCGATCCTGAGGCCTGTCAGTGTGCCGGCTCCTCCCCAGACTGCTGCCCCACTTTGCTTTGAGGCAAACCAAGGCTAGGAAAAGGCAAGGATCTGCCCTGAACCAGACACCTGGATCCTTGACCTCTGGGCCCAAGGGCTACACCCCAGCAAGAGGGTGCCTGGGCAGAGAACATGAAATCCCAAGACGGGCACCCTCGCCGCATGGCCCAGTTCAAGCCTCGGGTTCTCCTGGACACCAGGGATGACCCACAGAAGGGAGGGGTCAGCCTCAGACACAGCAGCTGCTCGTCAGAAGTGCTCCTGGCCGCTGCGTTGTCAACCGTGTTACTCGAGGTCTAAGGTCCTGGGCTTCAGGTTCACCACCTACCCCATGGGCTCCCTCACAGAATGAGTCTTTAAAAGTTGAGGAAGAAAAGGAGACGGTGTCTAAAGTAAAATCTATAAGCAAATTCAGATCTAATGACCTCACATCTTTTCTAAAATAAAGTGAAAATTTAACGAAGATGCCTTACGCCAAAGGTCTCCGTTCTTTATCCTCCCTACTGACAACACTGGACCCCAGGACGATCCCTTGTCTTCCCACACAGCGTCAAGTCCACAAAACCGTCTCACCTGATTGACATGGGGGAAGAGCGGGGGGACCTCCTCTGTTAGGAGCTTTGCCTACCTGCACACTCAGGTATTTCCAGCAGTGGATCCAAGATTTGAACACGGGGGAATACGGGGGGAGCCCGGCCTGCAGCCTGCCCAGGAAGGAGAGCACGTCAGCCCCACTGAACAACGGGAGACGGATTAGCCAAGGGACAGGAGGTCTCAAGGGGTGGCCCGGAGCTGCCACCACCCACCTCCTGAATCCCAGATTCATCCCCAAGGGGGGCAGTGAATCCCAGAGGACGCCAGGATACCGGGGGCCCAGCCTACACACAGAGCAGTCGGGAGAAAGCAGAGCACCGGACAGACTCAGCTGGACCGCCACCCCCCAAGGTCCTGGCAGGGTGCCGGGGGGAGGGGTGCACACCTACCCGCAGTTGTTCACAGCCATGAGGTCACCGACCAGCAGGAAGGGGTAGGTCAGCATGCTCACCGCAATCTGAGATCCGGGGAGACATGAATGGCAGCGACCCCACCACCGCCACCAGCCCGTACCCCGGCCCAGGGAGCGAGGACACGCTGTCCCCACACCCTACACCCAGGCCTGCCTCCAGCCACCATTAGAGCTGGCTTCCCAAGCCCAACCCAGGCCCACAGGGCAGCGGAAAGGGCAGTGGGCTGAGCAGCTGGCTCGACTTACCCCCATCACAAATTTGGTATAGCTCCGGATGGCCAGGGCCTGGCTGAACTGGAGGGACAAGAAAGGGAGACCGGTTTGCTACAGGTACCTCAGGATGCAGACTTCAGACAAGCACCCTCGCCCCATGCTACCTGGTCTGCGGCCCCCCCACCTCACCCTGCACACCGGCCTCACACACCCTCTGGGCTCGATTCCTTGCACACTGCTGCACAGTGTTCCCTTTTAGGGCCCGCCAGTGGCTTCTGTGGCCTTGTAGTCAGAGCCAAGGGCAGCTCTGAGAGACAGAAGTGGGTAAGTGGACTGACAAGGCTTTGGAGAGCCCACCAGGGATGGTGAGGAGCACAGGTGCAGGCCACGTAAATGGGATCACTGGCCACTGGCCTGTGTACCCCAACGAGCCGTGAGTTCCAAGGGCGTGGCCTGGGTCTGCCTCGATCAGTGTCCAGGGCTTGGCACACAGTCGGTGGTCAGCAGGTGGACGAAAAGACAGACACCCCCCCCCGAACTCCCCAGACACAGAATCCTGGTCCTGCAGCAAAAGGCGAGGGGGAACTCGAAGCCTACTGCTACCCTCCCACCTTAGCAAAGTCTCACCCCCTTCCGAGTCCCAACATCTGAATTCTTTGCCCAGGGGACGGCCCCTCGCTAGGAAGGGTGACTACCTGTGCCTAGGGTTCCTGGGCGTGGCCATACTGCCAGGCGGATGCCCAGTAACCCAGACGGAGGCTTGCGTGGCTGCCTCACAGGCAACCTCGCCTTGGCCTTTAAGCCACACGCAGAAGAGCGCTCGCAAAGCCCTTTCCGCGACGCTGGTGACTGCCTGTGCTGGTGGTAAGTGCGGCAGCCCCTGGTCAAACACCCGCCCACCTGGACTCGGGGGAAACCCTCCAGCTGTGGGCCACCCCTCCCCCCCACTAAGATGCCCCGGCTGTCCCCGCCTTGCTCTGCACGTGACAGCAGCAACACGCCGCCCGCCCTCTCCCCAAGGCCCTGAGAAAGGGCAGGGCCCTGGGTGTGTGCCACTCTGACTGCAAGTGGGAGCTGGCCTCCAGGGAGCTTTAGGAACCTGCTTACGCTGAAAGGCCAGCGAGACTCACCTACCCAAGGCCAGCCCTGGTTTCCCTAAGCAGAGGCTCTCAGCTGGGGCGGGACATTCTTCACCACACGACACACGCCCAGACACAGACATATGCAGGCTATGAACCCCCACCCCCACCACGAGGTGGTTCTGACAGACAGGCCCCCAGCCCGCCTATCCTCCTGGGGCTGGCAATCCCTGCTCTTAGCGTGTCTGGCTACTTGCCCATCACTGCTCCCCAGCTCAACCTGGTTCAGGCAGAACCTGTCAACCCACCAGGTCCCCAGACACCTTTCTGAAACAAGCGCCTTTTACAAGGATCAAAGCCTCCTCATGCTTGACCTAGCCTGCTGAGGTCTGTGCAGACCAGGCTGTATGGACCACTGCTAACAAAAGAGTGGGGTGTGCCTATAAGGTATACTTCCTAGCCGAAGTAAAAAAAACCTCGAGGCGGGAGGAAGCACCCTCAGCCGAGCACAGGGAAAGACCCAGTCCCAGCCCTGCTGAGTCCTAGCCCAGTGCCTCTGGAGAGCCTCTCAATCTTTGGGTCTCAACTTCTCTACCAGTAAAATGGGACATTACACCTGCCCTGTTCCTTTCACAAATGGGGTGCTGTTGGGATCAAATACCATAATGTTCACAGAAGAGTGAACGTTAAGCATGAAACATGAAGCAAAAGTTAGAGGGTTATTAGCTGGTCTGTGTCCTGATTTCCTGATTCCTACTTGGATCATTTCCTCGGATAAGCTGGGATCCGTTTTATTTCTAAAACTGCCCAAGGACATGCATTCCATGAACTCCTCCAGGTCTGGTTGCGGATCTTGAATCTCCCCTCTGGAGCCCACTCTCCCCAGAAGCAAAGCTGCCCCCGGGACAATGAGAGGCCCTCTTAGCCCACTCCCCAGAGACTCCCTAGCCCTCAGGACCTTGGTGCTCAGATCCCAGAGTCCTCGATTCTGCCCCTGACCCTGGGCATCAGCGGTACACGGAAAGATTGACAAGTCCTTGTTCCAACCAACCTGGGAACCTGGATTCTGGTCGTTTCCCAGCCCCCCTGGGGTGTCACTCACGCTGTCATCCACCAGGTAGGCATTGATGAAGTGGGCCAGCAGGTTACAGCCCCACAAGAAAACCACATCTCCAAGGAGGTGAGGGATTAAGCCGCTAAAAAACAAGGTGAGCAAAGATGAGCAGGGGAGGGAGGGGAACATTTCTTGGGGGCTCCACGCCCAGGAAGGAGGCAGGGATGTTCCAAGCTGAAAACTTCAGCATAGCCAAAAGTACCGCCTCAGGACAACAGCCTGCAGGGGCCATGTGGGCCAGTGGCTACCCACGCCAGGAAGGCAGTGTGCTTTTCTCCGTGGGGGTGTCACACACCACATCTGATGCCAGTAAGTCTGCGGTCTCACAAGTGGTTTTCAAACTACAGAGGCCCGGCCTCAAGATGTGAATGTTGCTAAATCTGGGATTTTCAAATGCAGAGTGTGAAACAGGGTCTACACATTGATAGTTTTCTCCTGGCCTCTTTACCTAATCAACTCTCACAAAACACTCTGCTCCATGCATCTGTTGTCTTCACCCCTAGAATGTTCCATTGAAGCCATTCCATACAAGCTTTTGCAAAGAGGACTGACAGTTAAAATGACGGCCTTTAGAATTAAACAGCTCTACAAAATGCAATGGAAAGGTCCCTAAGATACGGTGCAGAGGGCAAAAAGCCAGATTGAGATCAACAGGTCCTGCGTGCTATTTGTGGGTTTTTTTTTTTAATGTTTATTTATTTACTTTGAGAGAGAGAGTGCATGCACATGCGAATGTGAGGAGAGGAGCAGAGAGAGAAGGAAAGAGAGAGAATCCCAAGCAGGCTCTGTGATATCAGCACAGAGCCTGACGTGGGGCTCGAATCCAAGCTTTTCAAATATTTTGAAATAATGTCCTTAATATCTAAACATGCAAACACGTTAAAAAAAAAAAAAACACAAGTTAAAAAAAAAAAAAAAAACCAGGGACACCTAGGTGGCTCAGTCAGTTAAGCATCTGACTCAGTTTTGGCTGAGGTCATGATCTCACGGTCCGTGGGTTCGAGCCCCATATCAGGCTCAGTGCTGACAGCTGGGAGCCTGGAGCCTGCTTCGGATTTTGTGTCTTCCTCTCTCTCTGCCCCACCCCTGCTCACGGTCTGTCTGTCTCTCTCTCAAAAATAAACACTAAAGGGCGCCTGGGTGGCTCAGTCGGTTGAGCGTCCGACTTCAGCTCAGGTCACGATCTCGCGGTCCGTGAGTTCGAGCCCCGCGTCGGGCTCTGGGCTGATGGCTCAGGGCCTGGAGCCTACTTCCGATTCTGTGTCTCCCTCTCTCTCTGCCCCTCCCCCGTTCATGCTCTGTCTCTCTCTGTCTCAAAAATAAATAAATGTTAAAAAAAAATTAAAAAAAAAAAAACCACTAAAAAAATGTTTCAAAAAATATTTGCAAAGCTCAAAAAAATGTATAGGACACACCTATGTTATAAAGGGACGTGACTAAAATGAACTTGAAGAATGCCATCTGCAATCTTGCTGCCCCGACCTGTGCTCAGACTAACCACTCACATAAGCTTTGGTGCCTCCTCAGTCCTGTAACACATATGTATCACCTGGTCTGCAAATACGTGATAAACAGAAGAACCCAATGAGCAAGCGTGTGTTGTGTCAGAATCTCTTCACACACCAGAAGAGGACCACAGAGTAAGTATGAAAACAGCCAGAGGTGGGGCCATGTAGTTTTACGGTCTGATGTACCAGTCACACAATCAAATATTCATTTTACTTACACACACACACACACACCTCAATATAGGAGTGTGTGAGTGTGTGTATAGATCAAGGTTTTTCAATCCTGGCACTATTGACACTTAGGGACAAATAATTCTTTGTCTTGGGGGGCCGATCTCTGCGTTGCAGGATGTTTATTTTAGCAGCATCCCTGGCCTCTACCCACTAGATGCCAACTGTGACAAGCAAAAGATGTCTCCAGACATGACCAATGTCCCCTGGAGGCAAAAATCACCCCCTGGTGAGAACCATTTATTATATATCACATATGCGCGCGCGCACACACACACACACACACACACACACACACGCACACACACCTACATGGTCGTCTCTTGGTTACATGAGAGATCCTGCATAAAAACTCCTGACCAACTATAAAGCCACAATGAACAGAGGACTCCGTGCTTAGACACGTATGTCACTGCCAAGGTCTTAACAAGGCCAAACAAAAGCCACATGTCAGGCTTGGCTCTTGGGTCTGCTTGTGGTTTATTCTGTCTGGACACAGTCTTTTTGGTCTTTCTCTTTTACATGTGAACTAAGGCGGAGGCAAGACAGCGAGGAGGGCAGGGATCCGCGGTCCTCGGGAGATCACGTGCCCTGCCTCTGGCCGCTCCGCACAAACACAGGCTCAGCAGAGCCGGGTTTCCCGACTTTTCAGGAGAAGCCAGAAGTATGGATTGTCATGTGGAATACCCTAGATAGAGTGCCCTGGCTCCTGAAGATCGGCCTCAGGGCAAATGGACGGGGTCTGGGGGAGGGGCCCGTCAGTCCCTCTCCGCAGCGTGCGGGACACGTAGTACCATTTCTGTGTGAGCCGTGATCTGCAAAGGGCGGGATGGCATCGGTCCTGACAATCCTTGGCTCACACGAGCCCCAGGGCTGCACGGAGCCAGAATGCAGCTATGCAGGCAGGACGGAGCCCAGTGGTTAGTCTGAGCCTGGCAGCTACAGCCTGGGAGGTTGAGAACGTGTCTGTTAGTAGAGCCACGCCACGTGGCCAGCTATGGGGTACAGAAACTCACGTACACAAAGAATCCCAGCAGCCCCTCCTCTTTGAAAATCTTCCCGATGGAGCTCAGCACGCCGCTGTGAAGAAGGCAAGACAGGGGTACGAGGTCACCCAGTCACTGTGGAGAAGACCACCCCTGGGGGGTGGGGGGGGGGGGGAGAGGAGAGGAGAGCCCACCATCCCTGCTCAAAGCCATCCAGTCCGGGCTGGGATGCAGAGAGGAGATTCTGTGTTACCAGGCAGAAACCAAGTGGAGAAGATTAGAGAGAGCTCTCGTCTAGGAGTGAGGGGCACTGACACAGTTCACGGGGATGGGAAACCCACTCACCCCAGGATAGGAGCCTAACGGTTCTCTACTACTGCCTGCTGTGGATCTGGAATTTGGGAATTGGCCTCCAGTCTGGGCTGCTGCAAAGGTAACAGGACCTTCTCCTGCCTGGCCCTAGTGCCTATCCCTGGCTCAGCAGCCTTCCAGCAGAGAAGACTGCATGCCCGACAGCGTGAGAGCAGGAGGGGTGGCGAGCGGGGAACCACCTGCCCAGAGGGCAGAGAAGGAACCTGAGGCAGAAGGTCCTGTAGCAGAAGGCCCCGATGCAGCCTGGGAAAAGTCACCTGGCCCTCCCCAGCAGGCGCTTGGAGATCAAAGGACAGGCTGGCGTCAGGTATGAAACGCAAAGCAGGCTTAAGAGCAATCTCTACGACTTGTGGCTCGCAATGCGAAGTGGCCTATCCTGAGCAGAGGCCCTACAAAGCCTAAGTGGCAGGGGAAGTTTAACAGAGAGACGATGGGAGCCGAGGTTGCTCCCAAGTCACCCAGCCCTGCCAGGCCCCCAGCCCTTCTTCTTGGCCACCGGGGCTCTGAGCCAGACCATCCCCTCATGGTCGTGTCTACCAACCTCGCGGTTTCATTTTGGGAGAATGGGCCAACCTCCCATTAGTGAACCTCAAATGAGGCCACGGCAGCCGAGTTGCCTGGGGAAGCGGCCCCACAGGACAGCTGCCGGAAACAACTGAAGCCACGAGATAAGAGTCTTGGGAAGGGTAACAGAGATGTGTCCTCCTGCCACGTGCCTCTAGGATCTGCCTCCTGTCCTCCACAGGGTTTCGTGGGGCAAGGAGGACAGGAGGGCATAACCGTCCCGGGGAAGAGCTCTGTCCACACAGCTCTGGCCCCACCGCACTGAGCTCACTGCGGGCCCGGCAGATGCCGGGAGGTATTCGGTGAGCAAGCAATGGAGTGGGCCCCCGCCCATAGGGTGGAACCGCCTCTTAGCAAAAGATGAAACGACCTACAAGTCAGCTCTGTGAGAGCTGGAGAAATGGTTAGGGCAGAACTAGGGGGTCCAGGATGGAACCCTAGTGCAGTCCCAGGTGGCACGGTCCAAGCCAACTCCACTCCCACTCACCCCTCTGCAGGGCAGCCCCGGACATGGGATCGAGGGGAGAAAACGCCCCTGGACACTGTCGATGGCCGCCCACTGCCATGTTCCTCTGAAGCTAGCACATTAGAACGAGAGTAGAGAAGGGACAGCAACTGACCCCAGCACGGCCTGTCCTGGCAGACTCTGAAGGGTGACAGGACCACTCCTGCCAGTCCTGGAAGAATTACCCACCTGTACTTGGCCTCCCGTCCCACAAACTGGACCATGCAGCGCATTGAGATGACTGAGGAAAAAGAAACACACGCAGGTAATGTCGTGGCCAAAACCCAGGGCACCCAGCTGCGGGGTGCCCGGTGCAGCGGCTGCTGCCCAAGGCCTGTGTCAGAGTGCAGCAGGGGAGGAGGGCCTCTGGGATTTCCCCGTCGTACCCCGTGACCACAGCATCCCATTTCTTCTTGCCCGGGAAGGGCCCCTGCTCCCTGTGGCCAGGACTCCCCGCCAATCTCTCCTCAGTGTGGTTCCGGGGGAACACCCCACCCCACTACACTTCCCAGGGCTCTACCGCCGCCAGCTTCAGTCCACAAGGGCTTATCCCACAGGTGAGAGGCAGTCTCCAAAGGGGTGGCTCACCGTGCAGGGGGTGGGCCAGCATGCGGGACACGCACTGCATCATCATCTCGTAGGAGGTCTGGAAGAGAGCAGAGGGCAGGGACTTGGTCTGGCCTCTCTCTCGAATGGGCCCTCAAGGGGAACACAAGCTCTTACAATGGACAAACTGGGATCCCACAGCCCCCGATGGGGCCAGTCTACCTCAGATAGCCCCACCTGTCACCCACCCCCCATTTCCTCCGCCCAGGGGTGCGGCTGGGTCTCAGGCCAGGCCCCATGATGGCTGACAGGCTTTCTGGGATTCCTTGCAGTGGCCATGCCGGGGCTCCTTCCATGTCCCACCCTACCCATGCGGAGTGAAGAGCCAACCCTGTCTCTTCAATGACCTGTCCAACTCGGCAGTGAGAAACAATCAGACTCCCCTCCGGGGCCTGTCCCTCTCCGACCCCAGATGCCCACCTCCTTCACCACTTTCTTCAGGGAAGTCTTCATGTCGTCCTTGTTGGAGACCTGCTCAATCTCATCCGGAGGGAAAACCTGAGGTACAAAAACAAAGGAGTGGGGTGCCCGGCTGACGCAGTCGGTGGAGCATGTGACTCTTGATCTCAGGGTTGTGGATTCTAGTCCACGGTTGGGCATAAAGCTTACTTAATTAAAAACAAGAACAAAACCCCCAAAACCCAAAAAACTTTGCCAAAAGCAAAGTTCAGCTATGCCTCCTCAGTGTAACTCTTAAGGGACAGGAATGGCAGGAATCAGCTCCTACTATTTTCCCTGCAGCTAGGTTCACCTCTGGTAACCCCAGGGCTGGAGCTTGGCGGGGGGTGGGGGAGGGGACCCCTCTCCCCCCACCCGCGGTCACAGCTTGTCACAGCTCGGGGAAAGCGGGAGGACTAGGGACGGGAAACTTCCCAGTCAAGGAGGTGTTGACGCACCAGGGTCTGGGGCCTGGCTATGGCGCCTGGGTGTCCCCTGGGAAAGGAGAAACCGGACCAGTGCACATGGCTGCCTCTGGGGCCACCAGGGAGCTTGGGGAGAACCTCAGGCAACCGATCCTGGCTTTGCCCCCCAGGCTCACCTTCTTCATACTGCCCCGGGTCACAGTGGAGAGGGCATTGGACATCAGTCGGGGGCTCAGGCCTCGGAACAGCCCTATCTTCCCATCCACCTGCACGATGTACTTGGCTACAAGAAAGCAGAGGTGGCAGTGTCACACACACCCCCCCCCCCCCCCCCCCGCCCCGACACCCACCCCCGGTCACAGTCACACCCAGACCAGATGCAGCCTGTCCCTCAGCACATGCTGACTTGGGTCACGGAAGGGGGCAGCTGTCCAAAGCCCACAAGCAATCAGGCCCCAACCCCAGAGTTTTCTCTAGCCCATTTCTTTTTGTAAAACCTTCAAAATGTATTTTTGCCAAAGTCACAAATTTTTGTTTTAAGTTTGAAAAATCGACTTGGCAAACTCAGCTAGTGTTTCAACTCAGCAACTTAACTGCTACAACCCACAAACCAATTCTGTTGCTTATAAAAGGAAATGTTTCTCTTGGGGCGCCTGGCTGGCTCAGTTGGAGGCACGTGCGACTTCTGATCTAGGGGTTGTGAGTTCGAGCCCCACACTGTGTGTAGAGATGACTAAATCATTAATTAAGAAACAGTTTTTCTTGGGGGAGAGAAAAAAAGGAAAAAGAGTGCCCGCAGGCAATGATGAAGTTTGCAACCTAAGGGAGGAAAAAGGAAAAACTCCCAGAAGAAAGGCTCAAGAATGTCCCCTGAGCATACCAGGAAGAGGACCACCCTTACCCTGTGCTGCACCCAGGCCCCACCTTAGTACCTGTTAGCATTTATGACTCACAGCAGGGGATGAGGTGGGGAAACAACATAGCTAGTGGAGAAGTAACAGGCACCAATGAACTATTCTAGAGAAAAAACTTAAGCAGTCAGGGAAGGTAGACCCTACCTGTATGAATCAGTGTTTTTTCATTAGGATCTCTAAAGGATACCTCTCTTAATGTTTCATTATTTTTTTTTAAGTTTTTTATTTACTTTGAAAGAGAGCGAGCGAGCACGAACAGGGGAGGGGCAGAGAGAGGGAGAGAGAGAATCCAAGCAGGCTCTGCACTGTCAGCATGAAGCCGGCCATGGGGCTTGAACTCACGAACTGTGAGATCATGACCTGAGCTGAAACCAAGAGCTAGAGGTTTAACCTACTGAGCCACCCAGGCGCCCCGGGATTTTATGTTTTTAAGTAATCTCTATACCCAACGTGGGACTCGAACTTACAACCTCAAGATCAAGAGTCGCATGCTCTACCGACTGAGCTAGCCAGGGGCTCCAATGTGTCATTATTTTAGTATCAACTTTTAAACTACGATCATTTTTTTTTTTTTAAACCTGCATACCTAGAAGCTAGCAGAACTTTCTCTCACTGTGCTCCCCTTCCAGACCTGACTTCAGCTCCTTAGCACCACGCAGTGGCAGGAACCGGCAAATGCACCTTTCTCTCCACTGCAACATGTCTGCCAACCCAGCATTTCAATGTCGCTGCTAGAAAGGGCTCATGGTGGGGCCGGGAGCACCTGTTCCCTGCATATTTAGCTTCCTGAGATAGGGGTGGGACTGGAAAGAGAAGAGTAGGAGGGGACAGGACACTGGGTGACACAGCAGGGTGCCCTGCTTCAGAGTGAACCAGGGGAAGAAAGGTTTATTTTGAGGGAGGGGAGCTCCAGCCAGCAAGAGAGAGCCAGGTAGGAAAAAGTCTTAGAGGGATCATGAGTGAGTCACTTAACCTCTTTCTAGCTGATCTGCCCACCAGTAAAAAAGGAGCAGGAACTCCTGTTTCTCAGAGCAGAGGAAGGCAGGCAAAAATTCCTCCAGGGGCCTTTGTGGGCCCAGAAGGTCCCACAGCCGGCCAGGGGCTCCGTCACGCCATGGTTTCTCTCCAGGAATTTCATTGTTACACCAAAGAATGTCATGACAGCTACGGCACTTTCCAACATGACATGGGGAGGAGTAGATGTTGTCCAGACAGCATCTAGACATGCAGACAGCTGAGCCCCCTCCCTGACGGGAGAGCAGGCAGGGTGTCTAAAGCGGCCTAACGGGCATCTGTTTACAACATCTGGACTGAAACAACATTTACACACGCGGCGTGAGCAGGGGCACCTCAGAGCTCTGCTCATCTCTGCAAGAGGCAAAATGTGGGTCAAGACCCCTCTACCGTGAGACCTTCCGGGAATGACTGTGTGACACAAGTAGAGACAATCTGGGCTCTGACCTGGGGTCCCTCATTCGGCTAGAGCGTGCGTAGAGGCCACAATGGAGGGGCTGGCAGCCGGCCACGCCGGCTTCCCACAAACCCAGTGTTAGCTTTGTACACTGGCTTTCCTGTGCCTACTTCTGGGCCTTCTCCCTCCCCCCTTCACTGACAGTTTTTAAATAAAAACAAATACGGACACACTTCCCCACAAAATGATATGTTCTGCCTGGCCCTAGACTACTCAATGTCATGGTGGCAAAAATGGAAGACAAACAGGACATCAGATTCTGCCAAGAGTGTGTGAAATTTAAAAAAGGTGACAGGAGGCAAAACCACAGGTTATTCAGCAGCAAGATTTTCAGGGGCGCCTGGGTGGCTCAGTCGGTTGAGCATCTGACTTGGGCTCAGGTCGTTCTCTCATACTGAGTTGGAGCCCCACATCTGGCTCTCTGCTGTCAGCGCAGGCCCTGCTTCGGATCCTCTGTTCCCCTCTTTCTCTGCCCCTTCCCGTTCACACACGCATGCACACTCAAGCTGTCTCTCTCTCTCAAAACACACACAAAGAAAGGTGGGGTGCCTGGGTGGCTCAGTCGGTTGAGCGTCTGACTTCAGCTCAGGTCATGATCTCGCCATCTGTGAGTTCGAGCCCCGCGTCGGGCTCTGTGCTGACAGCTCAGAGCCTGGAGCCTGCTTCGGATTCTGTGTCTCCCTCTCTCTCTGCCCCTCCCCTGCTCATGCGCTGTGTCTGTCTCTCAAAAATAAATAAATGCTTAAAAATATATAATTAATTAATTAATTAGAAAAAGATTTTCAGAGAACATTCTAGACTAACCAAACAAGAAAGAAGAGCCGAAGTGGAGGGAGCCTGAGGGTATCAGCCGGCTGGGAACATGGAGAAGCAAGGGCACATTTAAAGAAGTCTAAGGAGGGTAGGGACTGGGAGAGAGGCAGCGATAATGGGTTTGAAAGGCTTTTGGCCAGCTGGCGCCTGGGGGTCTGGGGACGAGCAGTGGAGGCAGCCAGGTGGGCTCAGGTGGCATTGGACAAGCTCCAGTGAGGCGGGCCGCTGGTGGACAGACCTCCCAGGCAGCAGAGCCGCGGAGGGGGCTGGGGGCTGCTTGCCTGAGGGGCCCGGATGAAGAAGCAGACACAGCTTTGCAGACTAGAAGCACAAGGCCAGAGCAGTGAAGCGATCTGCCCGAGCTCGTGCAGTGGGTCGGGGCATGCCAGACATGAAGCGCAATGCAGCGTGTGCTGGCCGCCCTGTGCCCCCTGTGTGGAGGTGCCTGAGTGGGGTCCACTGCCTGAGGGATGCAGGGGAAAGAGGAGGAAGAAGGAAAAGAACCCAGGAAGCCCCCGACAGGCCTCCTGCTGGACTAAAAGGAAAGCAGGAAAACTGGTAACAGCCCAGACTGCTCAGAAATCAAAAGGAAACCTCCCCGGACAACCCCCCCCCCAACACTTCCAGGCACAACTTGGAGCGGCAGGGATGACAGGGACCAGTGTCCTGGCCCGGCCCCTCCTGCTGCCTGGGCTGTCGGCTGGTAGCTGCTGGCAGAGGAGTTAGCCCAAAGCTGCATTGTTCACCTGCTCCCGCCTCAGCAACCCTGCTGCCTCTGGTCACTCTTTGATCCCCTCCTCCCTGCCAGTTCTGAGCGTGGGTGCCACGCTGTCCTGTGTGATCCCGGGGGCCAGCTGGGCCTGCTCCCCCTGTGACGTGTGACGCGCTTTTTTTGTCAGCACGGGCCCTCCTGCCTGGAAAGCACACTCACCATAGGTGAAGAAGCTGGGCAGATAGAGGACCTTCCTCCCCAGCACATTGGTCCCGATGGTGGGGGGCATCGGCTCATGACCCACCTTCAGAATCAACAAATACAAAAGCAAGGTCAGATTCTATGGCTGGTCCGGCTCACCGCTTCTCATACCCCAGGCCTCTGCCTCTTCTACAAATTCCAATGCTGCTCTTGCTGGTTTCCCCAGCAAAACATACCAGAAACGTCATCAGAATCTAGAACCGTCAGCATCACATAAGCTCCCAATGAACGGAAGTGTACAGTCCCAGATCCCTACCCCCTACCATAATCCAAGTCACCCCATCCCCCAACATTCTCACCTTCAAATGCCAGACATTTCCAGTGTTTTTGTGTGCTTCAAACCCTGCACTCATCTCAGAATAAATCTCAGTTAAGTCCCATCTCTGGGCTAAAACTTCAGTCCAACCTCAATCCCCAGTGTGCCAACTCCAAAACACATCCCACCCCCGCCTTGGTCCTGAACTTCAGGACAGCTCAGCTCCACCCCAGAGTGCGGCCCACACTCAGGTTCCTTTCTGCACCCAATGCAGACGCTGACAAATCAGTCGCTCTCGCTCCCAGGCCGAGCAAACCGTTACCTCCAAACTCGGCTGCTCCTCAAACAATTCCTCATCTGTATTCTAATCTTGATCACTTCATAGCCCTGTGACAGAATGACCCCCCTCATTTCTGTAGGGCTATCATAATTCTTGCTGTATAGATGCAGGTTATGATGACAGTAGCCATTAAACTCATGGCACGATGGGGGGTGCCGGGGGGAGGGAAGGACATAGCCACCCACACACCTTTGAGGAGGTGGGGTCTCTCTCCTGAAGGGTGAGGCCATTTATTATGCTGCCAACTGATGAGGAGAGAGACTCTGCTGTCAGGGAGAAAGCAAGGTGCCTGGGAGACCAGCACCTGAGTGGAATAGGAGAAGGCCCCTTCCAGGACACAAGCCGTGACCCTCAAAGGAGGCCAGCCAAGCCCCTGCACCACAGCAGCTCCTTTAGGATGAGGAAGGGAGCAGGGATGGCAGAGTTGGGATGTTCTGTCTTAAAAACTGGACTAGGTATGCTTCCAGGGCTTTCGTAGGCTAATTTCCTCCCTTCTTCACCTTAGTCAAGTGTTTTTGAAAGTTCTGGCTGTCCCCTGTCGATGTGATTTTGAGCTACCGGAGAGATTGCGGACTATAGATGAAAAACCCTCCACGACGGTGACCTTCTTTAAAAAACAAATTCCAGCCCAGGGGAGTTGAAGGAAAGACATGAGCCAGCTGACCCGTGCAGTGAGCCCTCCCCTGCTAGACCTTTCTCCTGCTTGGATAAACGTTCGAAGGTTCTGACTTAAGTTTTGATTTTGTTCCCTTCGATAGGCGGTATTCCCTTCACACCTTCAATTCCCAAGTGTGAGCTACTGTTCTGTTGCTGTCTCCGTCTAGTCACAACTTGGGAGTCCGAGTAATTCCAAGCGCACCTTTAAGTCTGCTGTGTCCCCTCACCCCATAGTCCCCCAGTTCGTTGAGTCTATTTCTTGTGCTTGCACCTGAGATTATGAAAGGCACACATCGCAGCCCTATTCCCCTCATTCTCAAGTTTTCGTTATTTGTGCCCAAGTCCCATTCACCCTATTTCATCCCCAAATCTGTTTCCCCAGTCCCAACCACAGCCAAAGCTGTAACTCTGTATCAGGCACTGGTGGGGCCAGTTCATCACCCTCAAATCCCGAACTCCCGAAACTTAACACAGACGAACCCTGATATGAGGCCCTGCGTTCTTAGTCACTTGATCTAGTCAACCCCCAGACCTGCCACTCCGATCTTGCCACCTGCCCCCTCAAACAGGTTCTGCCTTTTCTGCAAACTGCTGCTGACTCCCGAGCTCTACCTACTAAGGTTTCACCCTGAAACACGTTACACTCAGCACCAGCTGGGTTCAAATCAGATAGACCACCCAAGTGGGCTCACCCATCCTCCCCCACCCAGTGCTTTGGTGTTCCTCATTCCCAATTCCCTCTTCGAATCGCTTGTATTTCAATTTTCTCCTCAAACCAGTAAACCACATCTACCAAGGTCCAAACGATGAACCCTCCCCCCCGCCCCTTTCCTTATGCATTTCAGCACCCTCCACTCTACAGACTCTCCTATCTCCCACCCTAAAAACACAACCCTCACCCAATCTCACTCCGTCAGAGGAAAAACTCAGCTCTTGGGACCCTTACTTCTCATCTCGGGTAACAACCAGTTCCAAAGCCCCACTCTCTCTCCCAAACCTGTAATCTCTATTGCTGAAAATACAATCCTAATCCCCCAAATCAAGCAGCCCTCACTCCCCAAACACAACCAGTCCCAATCTCCCCCCACCAGCCATTTCCAAATCTCAGTCACAATTAGACGCTAGTCAGGCACCCTGATGTCCCCGACCGAATCTCCTCATTCCTTGTCATACTCCCGGTCACACCTAAAAACCCCTTGCCCCATTCCTCAGATCTCCAACTGCTCCCATTCCAACCGAACGTCCCCCTCCCCCCCACCAATCTCTCAGCCCAGTTAAAGAGATAGTAAATCTAACACCCATTCGCCTCGACTCAAACCTCAAATCTTGGTTGGTCTCCATCTCAATTTTCACACCCCCGCCCTGCCGCCGTTCCCCTAACTGGAAAATTCTAGGCTAAATCTTCAGTTCCAGTCCAGGCTGGAATCACCCCCATCTAAACAGTGCCTATCTTAGCCACCCACCTAATTCTGCCCAAGTGCACCCCCTCCACCCCGCCTCCTTCCAGCTCAATCTCTCTCTCTTTCTCAAGCAGTCCACTTCATCTGCAAGGTCTTGCTGGCCACCACCGTATGCCAAGTGCCCCTGCATGGCTCCATTCCAGAGTCATCCCCACCTTGGCCTCAGTTTCTGCCAGCCTCTACCAATCTTGCCACCTTAAGTCCCAACCGCCCCTCCTGCCTAATTCCAATACTTCCATAACCCATCCCCCCCATACAAGGACTGTTGAGTCCCACCTCCCGACCCCAACTGTGACTTTCATTTTCTCTCCCAAGTGCGTCATCCCTTTCTCCCTAAAAGCCTCCTTCTGGCTCCCCTCTCCATAAGAATCGCCATCACACCCCTCCCCCACTGCGTCGCCCTATCTGTTCCCCTCCCTCAAAACGCGTCACCCTGTCCCCTCCTCCCACCAAATCTGTCGTCGCCATCAAACTCATAGCGTTCCCTTGCTAAATCCTCTGCCTTCGCCCTGTCCCACCAAATTCCCTCACCATTAAATCCAACGCCACCTTCTCCTCTCCACCTCCCTCCCCCGAGGCTGATGCTCTTTCTTCCTTCTCTCCTAAATTTTTGGCCCTGGCCTCCAGTCCTTTGTCCCCTCAAACAGCTTTAAATCCATCTCTATCAAATCCAGAGCTCTTGCTCCCCTCTACTCTAAATATGTGCTCTTCATCTAAATACTTTGCTTTGGCCCCCCAATCCTCCTCCCCGCCCATTCGCCAAAACTTCCCGCCCCTCCCCCATTCTGTTGCTTCTTTACTCGCCCCCAAATGCTGCCCCTTTCCTCCAATTCCAAGTTCATCACCTCCCTTCCTTCAACCTCCAAATCCTCTCCTTCATCCCTTCGACCCCTCCCCTGCACCCGCCAAATGCCTTGTTCCTTTCATCCTCTCCCAAATCTGTGGCTTCTATCCCTTCACCCCCAGACCCATCAACGCTTCCTTTCTGTCCCATTCCTTCAGCTCACCAAACCTGCCGTCTTCCGCCCCTCTTCCCAAATCCGTCACCATAGGCTCCCTGCCCCCATCCTCCTCCAGATCCCGGCCTGTCACCTTCACAGCAGCCCCCATCTCCCGACGGCGCCCTGGCCCCCACCTGGATGAGCAGCTTCACATAGAGTAGCGGGTGGCTGAGCGCCGTCACACCAGCGCCCAGCGCCACGAAAAGAGCCTCGGTGGTCGGGGCGTTGTCCCCGGAGCCCAGGCCCCCGGACGCGCCGTCCATCCTGCGGGCGGAAGGCTGCGCCGCGGGTCGAGGGTGGCGCGGGTGTGCACGGTGCGCGGGCGGCGGATCGCGAGCCCGAGCCTCGACCCCCGCCGCCGCTCCGCCGCGAGCTCCCGCTCCTGCTCCGGCTCCCGCCATCCCCGCGGCACCGCCGCGAGCCCAGGGCGCCACTTCCGGGTCCGAAGCCCCCATGGCGCCGGGCGGCGAGGTCACTCCCCGTCACGTGACGGGGGACGCCCCGCCCCTAGTGGCGTAAGGGGGCGGGGCCGGGCCACACCACTCGCGGCTGCGGGGGAGCGCGGCTGTGTGGCGCCGCAGGTGGTACGCGCCGGATGTGGGCCTGGGGCGGGATTGGGGCCTGGACCGTCGCTGGGTTGCAGGCCGGGCGTCAGTGGTCGCGAGCGGCCCGAGCCGCGGGTTCGGAGAGTGTGAAGATTGCCGCCAGCCGGGGCGCTCCCCCGGGAGCCCCCAGGAAGGCGGCGGGGGCGGGGCTCGGCGGCTCTGCCAGCCAGACGCCCCCAATATGGTCTTAGACGCTTCCAAACCCCCTCCCCGGCTTCGGGAGTTTTCTCCGCAGTCCTGGGCCCGCCTCCTTGCGGCCCAGAGCGCAGACACTGTGGCCTGCGAGACCTCCTCCCCCAGTTTGAGCCCCTCCGCGGTCTCCAGTCGTGTCTTATCCCTTTGCCCTCCTCACTAGACCAAATCCAGGCGCCCCTTAACGACTGTGGCCATCCTGCTTTGCAACTGAGCCTTTGCGAACGTCCCTTAGAGCCCACGGTTAGGAAAGTGGCCCTAAAGTATTTGCGTATCTCCCTCACTAGATGGTGAGGGTTTTAATCTGTCTTTTCTTGGGAGCATACGCAGGTCCTGGGCTAGGCTCCGAAAGTCTTATAGTTAAATGGGTAGTGATAACTGGCCCTTCAGTCACACTTACTATGTGCCAGACATGGTCAAGTGCTTTGCGA
The DNA here is from genome assembly GCF_024362965.1 of Panthera pardus. Classification (NCBI taxonomy): domain Eukaryota; kingdom Metazoa; phylum Chordata; class Mammalia; order Carnivora; family Felidae; genus Panthera; species Panthera pardus. The sequence goes on along the minus strand of NW_026526732.1, from coordinate 144,567,373 downwards.
CGACGACGTGTTAAGAACAATCCTCATGACAACCCTGCGAGGAAGGTACTTACTACAGCAATTGCCTTGTCCCTGTTTGTAAACGTGCCCACCCTCACCCCCAGCAACCCCTAGAACAGTGCCCTGATGGCTGTGGAGGTGCTCAATAAACGTTTCTGTTTATATGGAAAAGAATCGAGTATCCCGGGGTCTGCAGGGACACAGCAGTGGGGCACCTGTCCCTTTGCCTGTACTTATCCTGTGTTCATTGTGAGAAAGTTCTTTAGAATAGACACATGCCTTCTGACCACTTAGACCAGGTTTCCTGCAGTCTGCCCTTCCTGACTCCCTTCCTGCCTTGCCCCCTAAATAGTCAACTCTCCCCTTGCCACTCCTGACAATAAATACTTCATACACTGCCCACGTTGAAATCCTGCCTGCCTGCTTCCCTCCCTTCCTCTCTTCCTTCCTTGGGCTCGCTAACCCAGGCTTGTTGTGGTCTCAGTCAATACAAAGCTTTCTAGCCCTTTCAAGTTATGTGCTTCCCCCTTGAAACATAACCTTCATCAAGCCTACCTCTAGCCCCCAGGAGCACTTTAAAGGACCTCCTTTTGCCTGGATTCTGATTTCGCTTTCTTATGGGAAGCTTTAAAGTCAAGTTCACCCACAGCCTCTGATAACTGCAGTACATTAACTCTCCACCCAGAAGAAGTCAGGGCTCTGGGGGACGTGGGGGGGGGGGGGGGGGCAGTTTACTTCACTTTACTTCTGAAACTTCTTCACACAAACCTTCTGCTTTTCTGGGTTTTTCCTCATCATCTTTCTCCACCTGGTTTTCCTTCTGAACTTGACTGGGTGTTCACCACTAGGCCTTTTACTCTGTCTCATTCACGTGATCACCTAACTTTTTGTGTGTATTTGGGTCCTTTGAGTCTGTGGTTCCATAAGGCAGCTACATTGTTATCTTGCACCAAATATGGGGATGTACGTACAGTACATTGGTTATAAGTGACTGAACAATTTCCCTAAGCGAGGAAATTAAAGTAAAAATAGATCAACTAAAGCAATTATAACTCTAGGACACCGAGGAGCAACAAATGTAAACTGCACCAAAGCCATATTTCCACAACCCATGGCTCATAGGGACACCCAGAGGGGGGAAAATCACACAGAAAAAATTATGAACCACTCAAAACCACATTCCATCGTGAAAGTGAATGGGGAAAAGAGGAAGGTTAATACTCCTGGGAACTTGATGTAATAAGGCAGTCTGAAAGAAACTTTAAGGGGGGAAATGTAGTTTTCACGTGGTGGCCAAAATAAAGAATGGAAAGTACTGGAAAAAAGGACAGTGTGAAAAAACAGGTATATTTGAACAAATCAAACAAATCATTTAGAAATGAGAAGTATACTCGTGGAAATGATTGAATGACAGAAAATCTTGCTCAGCATTCCCTCTACTGAGCGACCTAGCAGTAGTACTTAGAACTATACTTAAGTACTTCTACTTAATAGTACTTCAGTTAGCTCTGGGCTGGGTTAGTGGCCCCCCTGTGGTCTCATTACCATCTGCACTCACCACATTGTACGGGGGCTGCCTGCTTTCTGGTCAGTCTCCCTTGTTAGATTGTAAATTCTGTTTTTGGTTTGTTTTATTTTAGAGAGAGAGTGAGCCAGGGAGGGGAGCAGAGAAAGAGAGAAAATCCCAAGCAGGCTCCATGACCAGTGTGGAGCCTGGCACGGGGCTCAATCCCACAACTCTGGGATCATGACCTGAGATGAAATCGAGAGTCAAATGCTCAACCGACTGAGCCACTCAGATTGTAAATTCCTTGAGAGCAGGGCCGTTCTGTTCATGTTGGCATAGTGCCTGGCACATGGTAGACACCGACTAAATATTTTCTAGAAAATGAATGAATAAGCAAAAGTACTTTAAAAAAATTGTAGTTATTTACAGTAGCACCGCGTACAGAATGAAAACTTTAGGAAGACCCATATGCCCCAAAGAAGGATCAAACAGCAGAAAATGAATAAGAAATAAGCCTTGTAGACCTTGAGAATTGCCAAGTATATAAACCACCAATCCCTGGAGTCCTGTGGGGAACTAATGTTACAATGAAAAGAGAATACGAAATAGTAAGTAGCCATTAGTTGTAACTAGGTTGACATCACAGTAAACAGGCTAGGAGGGAACTGGAGGTGATCATGCCAAGGTCAGCATGAGAGTTCAGGCCTCACATCCGAGGGGCAAGGCACACCAGATATTGGAGAATGTATGCAGCTGTAAAGAAGATGGGCTTGTTCTGGATGCAGGCTGGTTTACTAGTTCTGGGTGAGAACATTCTGGCTACTGTCTCTGTTCACTCTCTTCACTCTGGGTGGGAGTGGGGAGCCCCGGCCTCTTTTCTGTCATGGATCCCTGGGGAGCCATACCCAGACATCAACCCCACCCAGAGGCCGAGCTACAAAAGGAGCCCAATTTAAGTTCTGGCACCCCACCCCACCCTGCCCCAAAACACGTAGGTTTCTACTGAGCAGTTTCAAGAGCTAAATTCAAGCAGCTGTCCTTTTCAGGGACTCCTCTGCAAAGGGAAGTGAGCCGTACCTCCAAAGGTCCCACCAGACCCTGTTGCTCCTGGCTTCCAAGTATCAACTCCATTTGTTTTTACGATATGAGGCCAGGGCTATGATAATTACCCTCAGATGATTATTTCCACGGATGAGGAAACAGAGACCCAGAGGTTAACTCGCCCAGGGTCACACAGCTAATAAGCGGAGCCAGGATTCAGGTCGGAATCTGCCTAAGTCTGCTACCACACGCTCTTAAACAGAGGTCAAACGCAGAAAATGGACAGGTGTCCAGAGTGATGACCCTGGGCCTCCAGAGGCTGCCCCCGGCAGGCTGGTCACTTCAAGGGTGTTGCTGGCGTGAAGGCCTTCTGGATCCATGGTCCGAGGAGAGAGCAAGCTTTCAGCACTCGCCACACACACTCTGGCAGCTCACAGCTCCTAACGATACCGAGGTAGTCACCATACCCATGTGAACCAGAAGGGTTCACAGGCTGGTGCCAGCCTCACTCCTGTCCTCCTTCTTTATTTATTCATGCCTGGTGTAGAGACAGCCCCTCCTTAAAGGGTCATCACTCTACCCCTGGGATTACCCTCTCTGCGGGCCGTCTCCAGCCTTGGAGCTCCACAGTTGCTGACTTCTCTAGAAAGAGCCTACCTGGTATAGGAAGCATGCAGTCTGGAGTCAAATGTCTGGCTCTGAATCCTGTCATTGTCGCTCACAGCTGTGTGGCCCTGATGGCCTCTCTGAACCTCGGCTTCCCCAGATCTGCAATAAGAACTGGCAGTAAGGACGGGCGCCTGGGTGGCTCAGTCGGTTAAGCATCTGACTTCCGCTCAGGTCATGATCACACGGTTTATGGGTTCAAGCCCCGTGTCAGGCCAGCCTCACTTCGGGCTTTGTGCTGACAGCACGGAGCCTGCTTCTGATTCTCTGTCTCCCTCTCCCTGTGCCCCTCCCCCCACCACTCACATGCGCACTTTCTCTCTCTCTCAAAAATAAATAAGCATTGGGGCACCCGGGTGGCTCAGTCGGTTGGGTGTCTGACTTTGGCTTAGGCCATGATCTCATGCTTCATGACTTTAAGCCCCACATCAGGCTCTGTGCTGACAGCTCGGAGCCTGGAGCCTGCTTCTGATTCTGTATCTCCCTCTCTCTCTGCCCCTTCCCTGCTTACTCTCTGTCTCTCTCAAAAAAAAAAAAATAAATAAAATAAACATTAAAAAAAAAGGAGCACCTGCTGTATGGTTCCATTTATATAAAGTCCTTAAGCAGGCAAAATTAATCTCTGGAGATAAAAATCAGAACAGTGATTACCTTTGGGGGAGGAATGGCTGGACAGAGGCATGAAGAATTTTCTGGGGGCGTAAGAATGCATTATCTTTGTTGGGATGGTGATTACACACGTGGCTACGTTAGGAAAATCTCACAAGCTGTACTCTTAAAACCCAGGCATTTTATTGTGTGACCATTATTTCTTAATTGAGGAAAAAATATTCAGGACTAAGATTGTTGTTTCCTCGTAGTGGGTATCCAGGGGAAGGTGCCGTCAAAATGTCTACTGCACACACTCACACGAATTCTTGTGTAACTAGAAAACAAAACGACTCCCTTCTCCACTGTTCCCTACCAGCCCTTGGCAGAATCTGAATCCTCGTATGTAATCCTGTGCTGGTAAGTTTAATAACTGGTCCTCTAGGAAGAAAAACATTCTGATTTGTAGCACTTGCCGAATGCATGAGGTGGAAACACTCTCGCTGTGACTGATTTTAAGCTGCTAATGTGACATGTCACTGGGCGTGGAGTTGGGAAGAGATGGGCACAATAGGGGCGCCTGGGTGGCTCAGTCGGTTGAGCGTCCGACTTGGGCTCAGGTCATGATCTCGCAGTCTGTGAGTTCGAGCCCCACGTCGGGCTCTGTGCTGACAGCTCAGAGCCTGGAGCCTGCTTCGCATTCTGTGTCTCCCTCTCTCTCTCTCTGCCCCTCCCCTGCTCATTCTCTGCTTCTCTCTCTCTGTCAAAAATAAATAAACATTAAAAAAAAAAAAGAGAGATGGGCACAATTGACTTTGGCGAGCCAGTGGGAACTGACTCCAGCACACTGCCGCCACAAGCCTTTATTGTAAAACTCCAGGGGAGTCCTGGCAGAGCTGAGGGAGCAGCCGTTAAGCGTCGTCGTGTGTCGTGTGTCGTGTGGTTCGGGAGCCAGCAGCCATCTCCTGCCAGCTTGAATGTGAAGGAGGGTGGACCCTGCCCCAAAGCAATCATGTGAAATCCCAAGCCCGTTGTAAGAGGGGTCAGCCTTGCAAAATAATGGACTTCCAACAACTTTATAACTGGGGTTAGCAACGCATTTGGCAGCCTCAGGATTTTTACATGATAGTACGGGCTATTTCATTTTAAATTCCTGAATTTTAGGGGTGCCTGGGTGGCTCAGTCAGTTAAGGGTCAGTCAGTTAAAGGTCATAATCTCGTGGTTCACGAGCTCGAGTCCCACATGGGGTTCGTGCCCACAGCTCAGAGCCTGGAGCCTGCTGCAGATTCTGTGTCTCCATTTCTCTCTGCCCCTCCCCTGCTCGCATTCTGGCTCTCTCTCTCCCTCTCAAAAATAAATAAAAACATTAAGAAAAAAAATTTTTTTTAATTCCTGAATTTTAATTTCTCTTGAGGAAGACAAAGAACAAAATCTGGCACCACGAGGCCTGCATCCACTCCTGACAACAGGCCATAACAGAGTAAAAAAAAAGCTGCCCTCACGAGAAGTCCGTGGCTCTCCAAATCTCAACAACACACTTGCCACAGCCAGTTGTGTTCCCTGCGTGGTTCTAGTCGGCATTGGAGTTTGTAAATCCTAGTTGTGGCTGTGCCCTGTCTGAGAATTAGTTTGGTCTTTGGCAGCACAGCGTGTGTGTGTGTGTGTGTGTGTGTGTGTGCTCACGAACAACTACCTGTGAGATGAACTGAGGAATATCCATTCACACCCACCATTCCCCCAGTGAATTGCCAAGATTTGGCATCTTGGGCACCTGTGCTCACTCTGGGTGCTCGGCAAGACTTGGGACATCAAGGGATACCAGAACCCAGCCAGGGTATTGCCTGGCTTCCCAGGCAATTGCCCTGATTCCCTACCCTGGTTCAACATTAGAATCACTAGAAGAGTTGGGGAGAAAAAAAAAAAAACAGTCCTCAGCCCAAACAAATGACTAAGAATCTCCGGGGATGGAGTCTGGAAATGAAACTGTTTTGAAAAAGCAGTACCGGCAATTCCTGTGTGCACCTTTTCTTTTTTTTTTCCAGGAAGTGCTATTTAGGGTGCCTTTTCCTTGCACTAAGGGAAAGGTCGCATGCAGAGGCCAGCGATCTCTTCCCTCCTCAGGTTGTAATTCCCATTCCAGCTTGTAATAAAGGGGTGGGGCAGTGAAAGAGGTGAGGCTTACTCACCCGCCCCCTGCTGGAGACGGGTGCAAGTTGCATTTTGTCCAGAAGACTGGGGGGTGGGGGGGGCAGTTAGGGGGCGGGAGTGCTGGGGTGCCATCAGGCACCAGAGGCAGAATGAGCTTTGGCTCACAGTGAGTGCAGCTGCGTACCCTGGAGTTTCTGCCCTGTGACAGCTTAGGAGGGACAGAAAGTAAAAATCCCCCTTGATGCCTTCGACCAATATTTATTGAGCACCTACTATCTACCGTTGTAGATGCTGGGGATATAGCAGTAAGCAAAATAGACATAAACACCTGCCTTCTTGCACTGACATTCCAGTGATGGAGATAGACACTAAACATAACCCCCCAAAGTTAGTGTATCAGCAAGTGAGAAGTGAGAAAAATAAAGCAGGGAAGGAGGACTGGGAATGTGCAGTGGTGGTGCAATTTGGGGAGTTTGTGGGAAAGAGGAAAGGCCCTGGTGAGAAGGTGATGTTAAAGCAAAGATCCTTTTTTGAAGTTTATTTAATTTGAGGGAGGGAGAAGGAAAGCACAAGTGGAGAAAGGGCCAAGAGGGGGAGAATCCCAGGCTGCCTCTGCACTGTCATCACGGAGCCCGACACGGAACTCGATCTCGCAAACCACAGACAAGGTCATGACCTGAGCCAAAATCAAGAGTCAGACGCTTAATCGACTGAGCTCCCCAGGTGCCCCTAAAGCAAGATTTGAAGGAGGTGAGAGGGTGAGCCATGCAGGTATCTATCTGGCAGAAGAGAGTTCTAGGTAGAAGGAATGGCAAGTGCAAAGGCCACGAGGTCAGTCAGCATGTGGCAGGTTGGAAGGCAGAGAGGAGGCCAAATGCTCAAGCAGAGCAAGAAAGGGAACAGGGGTGGAAATCAGGGCAGGGAGTTGGGCCTTGTAAGCCATTGGCTATGGACTTGACTATGACACGCAGTGAGGCATAAGCTAGATATATCCCTAATATAGCCCAGTGGAAGGTAGCCTTTGAAAAGATTGGAAAACTGAGGCTAGAGTAGTGGACATTCTGGCAGTTTCTTTCACATTTTCTCTGGGGACACTGGGGAGGGGGCTAGCTCGCTCACACTGGAGCACTGAACCCTGAGCTGGGTGGAAAACTGAGAAATGTACACAAGGCCTGGGGGGAGGAGGGAGGACAGGGTTAGGGCTTGAGGAACCTGGTCAAGATAGACAATGAGGCTGGAGGGGGGCGGGGTGGCGGGCGGTGTGGGACCAAAAGCCAAACTCAAGAGAGGACAGAAAATTGAGGAGGGAGAACCCTGCACTCTCCCATGACCCCTTCCTACATGCTCAGAATGTCCTGTTCCCGGGAGAAATTTGGGGAGGGCCTACTCCATGGCAGGCCCCATGCTCACTTCTGGGGACCCAGAGAGAAATAAGCCAGGGTCCTGGTCTCTCTCTCTCTCTCTCTCTCTCTCTCTCTCAGGGTTTTGTAAGGAGTAAAGCCTCAGGCAAGATTTGAGAGGGTCATTTGTCGTATTTCCCCAAGGTTCTGGGACAGGGGCTCTCTGTTGAAAGGAAAGAAGGAAGGGAGAAAGCTGGTGGGAAGAAAGGAGGCAATTGTGCGGCTCTTTGGTAGGAGAAATGGATCTGAGTGGGCTTTGCGTGGCTGGTAATAGAGCAGCGCTCCCAGAAGCATGGAAAGAGGGGAGCTTAGTCACAGAGCAGGTGCGTTAGTGTGGGCTCGCAGGCAGAGAAGAGGTCCCGCTGTTGTGTGGGAAGATGCGAAGAGGTAGCTCAGGCTGGGAAGTGGGTCGTGGAAGAAAGGTCGCCAGTGGGCAGGGCAGCTGGCTGTGCAGGAACAATTTGTTCTCTTTTTCCACTTGGAAACCTGTCGGTTCTCTCCAAGTTGCTTATGTTTCTGCACGGGCTGCTGTGGAGGACCCAGCAGTCCTTGAGAAAGGCCCACAGCTGTTTGGATATAAAAGAGTGACCCGGAGCGTGAGGCCCCACAAGCTGGCCGTGTGCTCGCACTCTGGGCGTCTTCTCAGGCACGGCCTGGCACCGTTCCTGGGCTGTGGCCTTGCCTGGCTGGCTCCCTTCTGGCGCCTCCCTGCCCAGGCCCGGGGCCTAGCTCTGTGGGGGCCCCCTCGCCTCCCCCAGAAACACAATCCCTCCCTCTGCCCCCTCCCAGCCTCCCAGGGGCATATCTCATGCCTCCTGCACAGTCGCTGTCAGCCCAGCCCCGGCTACGATTTCACACACACCACCCTTCCCTCTTCATTCCCGGTTTCCCAGGACACCTCCCTCGGCCCCACCTGATGCCTGCCTCTGGTGACCTTGAGTCCTTCCTGAATAGTAGGGTGGGTGCCAGGGCCTGGCAGGCACAAACGTTGCCCAATCCCTGAGAATGCCAACTTTGAAACTTGATCGTTCGCACGCTGAAGAAGAAAGAGCTGTTTCTGTTCTTCACTGACGTCCTCCCGGCCACCCACGTCAGGACTGACACACATTTGCTGTCTTGTCCACTTCAGCCCTCTTTGCACCCTGAGAGCCGACCCTCCGCCTGGGCAGCCAGCCCTTGGCTGGCACGTACTGAGGGAGTGTGGTGTGGCCTCTCCCGTGTTCCTCCCAGAGCTAAATGGCTCTGAATAATGACACCACTCAGATGGAAAAAATTTCGGACCCCCGGGGCCACAAAGGGCAGGGGTACACAGGAGCCGAATATGGGAGGCTTTCTGGAAAGGTGACCGGCAGGAAGGCAGACGGGCGCCTGAGGCCTGGCACCCACGCCTGCTGAGGGGGCAGGAGACAGACCAAGTCCTCCTAGAAGACAGCTTTGGTGGGATTTCCGGCAGAGGGACGAGTGGAAAAAGTCTGGCTGTTTGGGGAAGGACGGGGGAGCCCAATCTAGGAGGGATGTTGTTAGCTCGCTCATCTTCCTCCCCGAGTCAGGGACTGGCCATAGGGCCCACCCCTCCCGTCGGCACTGGTGGTGTGGCCTCTGCCCTCACATGACCACCCAGAACTCCCAGCCAGGGCTTCCCAAAGACCAATAGTGGGGTAGAGGATTCAGGCCGGGGAGGGGGAAGGGGGCTGCGAGGTGGCAGGCATGGGCTGGCGGGCAGGAACAGGTTTCAGCTGGCTGCCTGCACCTTCCCTGGAGCTGCGTCATCCCACTTGATGTCTGTCACGGGCCATTAAGCTCTCAGCAGGTGCTGTGCTTGACTGAGGCTGGGGGCGGGGTTGGGGACAAGGGGGAGCCCTGAGAACACACCAGCCTGTTCCCTCCTGGGCCTTCGCTCACTAGAGATAAATGCTCCTCTTGGGAATCTTCATTCCCCCCTCGACAAAGCTATGCCCTCACAAGCCCCTGGAGATTTCCTGTGTGTGCACACACATACACACACACACACACACACACACCCATAGCATCCAGGCCCTAAATTCTGACACTTCTTCCCTGCTGGCCCCCAGATGCCCCCTGCTGCCACAGGCCCGCCAGTGAGAGGCCCTTTGGATGCCCCTAGTCTGCACACAAAGCCCTCTTTGCATCCCAGGGCAGAGTTCTCTTGATAGCCGGCCACATGACCCAGCCCTGCGGTTCCTGGTGGGGCATCCCTCCCAGCCTCTGTCCCTCCCTCTTCCACCTCTCTGGGCTGCAGGGAACTGAGCTCTTCCAGCTTCCTTTATGGCTTTGAAAGCAGAAGGGAGAAAGCACGAGACTTATTCATGCCAAGGACCCCAAGAGCCCTGAAATAGGGATCTCCCCACGTAGAAGGAGATGTGTTCATGCCCATCAGATCAGGGGCTCCTCTGCTTAAAACTCTGTACCCACTCCCCTTAGCTCACAAGCACATCCACTCGGCAGACAGAGCCTGCCAAGGCCAGACCCTTGGAGTCTTCTCAGCCTATGTCCCGTCATTCCCCAGCCCCTGGACACCCAGATGTGCTGGACTGTCCACTCTTCTCCCCAGTCAACCCTTGGTGTCTCAAGCCTAATGCCCCTCTGCACATGCTGTTCCTTCTGTTTTGAATGCCTTTTCCACCTTGTCCACCTGGAGAGTTAACTCATCCTTCACCCTTCAGGTTGCCTCTGCTAGGAAGGCTTCCTTAATAGCACCTACTATTCTCTGCAGACTTTGATGCCCCTTCTTTCGATCCCTTGTTCAAAGCATTTCCCACATCATAGTTTAGTGGTTAACAGGCCCATCTTCCTCATTAAACTACGAGCTAAGGGGTAAGGGACTGCGTTTAATCTATAGCTTCTATCTTAATGCTGACACATAGTAAGTGCTTAAGAAATACTTGTTAACTGCATGCATGACTTAATAATGGGGCAGAAGAGATCAAAGTAAGCAGAGAGGAACACCAGGTCTCTGAGGAAAGAAAGCAATTCCAGTGGTCGATATCAAGGAAGGCTTCCTGGAGGAAGTGAACTGTGGAGACATTCCAGGCAAAAGGAACTGATTGGTTAAGGCAATGGGGTAACCATAGCAAAGGTCTTCCATCAGGATCAAGAATGTGTGTACCCAAAGTTCCCTGAGTGTCTACTCTCTCCCAGGTCTCACTCTGAGCCCTTACACATGGCACGGTCCCATTTTATCTTTCCAACCACCACGGGAGGGTGGCGCTCTAACGATCCCCATTTCACACGAGGAGAGTGAAGCTCAGTTACTGGCCCAAAGCAGATAGGTTGGATTTGATGAAAGAAGTAGAGGGGCACCTGGGTGGCTCAGTTGGTTGAGCATCCAACTTCGGCTCAGGTCATGATCTCGCAGTTCACGAGTTCGAGCCCAGCATCGGGCTCTGTGCTGATGGCTCTGTGCTGATGGCTCTGTGCTGATGGCTCGGAGCCTAGAACCTGCTTCGGATTCTGTGTCTCCCTCTCTCTCTGCCCCTCCCCCACTTGTGCTCTGTCTCTCTCAAAAACATAAAAACATTAAAAAAAAAAAGAAGAAGAAGAAGAAGCAGAGCCCCAGGAGTGGCAGAGGATGTGGGGTTTGACCTTTTATGACGCGGAAGCTGCTTAAAATATCGATGCTTCTGAGTCCAAGATCATCAAAGCAGGCAGTGGGGAAGATGGGTGTAAAATGGGGGAAGCAAAAATGGACTGAATCTGCAAAGAAGGGCTGGGGCTCAGCAGGATGAACAGGCAGCCACCTCCAAGCCACCAACCTCCATGACACAGGTGACCTGCAGAAGCAGCAGGCCCCCTTTGTCCTGGAGCCAACCACACACCTGTCCCAGGAGCTAGACAAGCTGGTGGTCTGTGGCGAACCCACTGAACTGGTGGAGAGGGGGTGTGCTGAGCCTCGGGGGGATGCCTGCAGGCGAGAAGCAAGTCAGGCAGAAAGGCTGGCAGCACAGTGAGGGGCTGAAGTGGGGGGACCGAGGAGGCAGGGCCCGGAAGATTATTTTGGGCGTGGGCGTCTTGGCTCTCTTTCCTGGGCTGATGCAGCTCTGAGGGTACCTGTGCCATGTTCAGAGTTGAGCTACTAGGTGGCCTCCTGCAGGTGCCCCTGTGCTCTCTCCTGGCCTGTATGAGGGGCACGTCTTGCTGTTTGGGTCTAGACTCTGCTCTAGAAGCCCAAGGCACTGGCAGCTGAGGGCTGAGATAAGCTTCTGGGCTCAGGGTGTAACATTTGTCCATTCCATATGGCTTCTGAGGCCCCGCTATGTTCTGAACACCCGGCTGGGCTGGGGACCAGACAGGCAGTGTGTGTCCCCGGGCCCTGCCTGCAGGGAGCCAGTGTATAGTCTGGTGGGAGGCAGGGGAGGAAGCTGGGCACCGGGCAGTTGAGGGGAGAGGAGCATCAAGGAGAGAAGCCTCCCCAGACCTGGGAGGACATCCAGGAAAAGTGGCATTTAAGGATGAATCTGATCAAGTCCCCAGCTCTAACAACCATGGACAGGAAATCCAGGAAATCAGCCCTGCAATTGGCAAAGTCCTGACCATGGGACCTGTTGGGCCAGCAACTCAGTGTCCTCTTAACTGTCTTGTGCGGGAACACGAAAAGAACAGAACAAACCTGTGGGTGGAGAGTTAATAATGGGACATTGTAACATGTGGATGTTATTTGGATCCTGATTTTTCTTTTTATTTTTTTAAGTAATCTCTACCCCCAACACGGGGCTCAAACTCATGCCCCCTGAGATCAAGAGTCACATGCTCTACCGACTGAGCCAGCCAGGTGCCCCTGGATTCTAATTTACAAAAAATGCTGTTGGATCAGTCTACGCAGGCTGCCGTAACAAGATACCCCAGCCATAGAGGCTTAAAAACAATACAAATTTATTTCTCACAGTTCTGGAGGTTGGAAATCCCAGATCAAGGCACTGGCAGGTTTCCTTTTCCGGTGAGATCTCTTTTCCTGGTTTGCAGCTGGCCACTTATCTCCACGTGGCCTCCCCTCAGAGGGAATGTGGGGTGGGGGGAGAGGTGGGTATGAAGAGATTGTTCCTATTCTTCTTCTAAGGCCACCCATCCTTTTGTTTTTTTTTAAACAGTCAAGTTTTTTTTAATGTTTATTTTTTTAATCTTTTTTTAAAAAATGTTTATTTATTTTTGAGAGCAAGAGAGAGAGAGCGCACGCAATCAGGGAAGGGGCAGAGAGAGAGAGGGAGACACAGAATCCCAAGCAGGCTCCAGGCTCTGAGCTGTCAGCACAGAGCCCGAGGTGGGGCTCAAGCTCACAGACCGCGAGATCATGACCTGAGCTAAAGTCGGACACCCAACCAACTGAGCCACCCAGGCGCCCCTTTTAATGTTTATTTTTGACAGAGAGACAGAGCATGAATGGGGGAGGGACAGAGAGAGAGGGAGACACAGAATCTGAAGCAGGCTCCAGGCTCCAAGCTGTCAGCACAGAGTCCAATGCGGGGCTCGAACTCATGGACCGTGAGATCATGACCTGAGCTGAAGTCAGACGCTTAACCAACTGAGCCACCCAGGCGCCCCTTATTTTTTTTAATTTTTTTTTTTTTTTATTTTAGAGAGAGAAAGTGAGCTGGGGAGAGGGGCAGAGGGAGAGACAGAGAGAGAGAGAGAGAGAGAGAGAGAGAGAGAGAGAATCCCAAGCAGGCTCCATTCTCAGCATGGAACCTGACTCCGGACTCAATCCCACAATCCTGGGATCATGACCTGAGCTGAAATCAAGAGCTGCTGGCTCAACTGACTGAGCCATCCTGGTGCCCCAGGCGACCAATCCTTATAAGGACCTTACTTTTCTGACCTCATTTAAGCTTAATTACTTCCTAAAAGCCCTATATCCCCTATACAGACGCACGCTGGGCTAAGGCTTAATAGATGAATTTTAGGGGGGGACACAATTCAGTCTGTAGCAGATGACATTTATGAAGAATTGGCACTTTGAATGTTGACTAGGTATTTGGTTATATTGGAGAATTATTAGTAAATATCTCTCTTGGTATGATAATGGTAATATTATTTTATATATATATATACATGTACATGTATATAACATATATATGTATGTATGCATATGTAGAATAATATTACCGTATGTGAGTATATAATTTATATATATAAATGTTTTATATATATTTATATATATAAAATATATACACACACACATACACACATGTACGTATATAAAATCTCCTTATCTTTTAGATGCACACCAAAATATTTATGGGTACAATCATCTGACCTCTGGGATTTGTTTCAAAATGATAAGGGGTAGTGAATGTGGCCATAGATGAAGCACTATTAGCCATGAGTTGATGCTTGTTGGGTCTGGGTTATGGGTTTTGGGAATGCATTATATTTGTCTACTTTTGTATGTGTTCTAAATTCTCCATAATAAAAAGTAAACACAAAAAGTGAAGAGGGTTATTATCGAAGTTAGGGAGGAGCCAAAGAAATTGCCAGAAGAAATTGCTCTGAGCTAGTGAAGCAGTTGGGTGTGTGAGGCCCCAGGGGTTTACAGGTGCTGGAGCGTGAAGGTGTGCCAGTCACTTCAGGTATCAAGATGACTGAGGCTCTGTCCCCACACTCCAGGACGAAGACAAGTCTTGATGGAGAGCCCTGGTTCAGGACCAGCGAGACTAGAACCCGGTGGGAGAGGCTTGGAGGGCCAGTGAGGCTTGAAGAAGGGGAATGCAGGCGATGGGCATTTGTTGTGGAAGGGCTGGGAGACCAGATGGTAGACAGGCGGAAACGACCCAGCATGCTAAGACAAGGAAGTCTGAGGAGGACACGGCAAGAACGTGATCATCCGGGTTCTCAACCAAACCTTTGCTGGAATTGTAGGCCACTCATCTTTGCTTTGGAAATCTGACTTCTTTTGCGTTCTTACTGGGTGACTTTGGGCAAGTTACTTAATCTCTCTGATCCTCAGGGTTTGTTGTTTGTTTTTGTTTTCATTTTCTGTAAAATAGGGATAGTAATAGGACCTACCTCATAAGGCTATTGTGGGATTAAATGAGAAACTACTTGTAAAGCACTAAAAAGAGTGCCTGAGTTAGCTGTTATTATCTGAGTTTCAGGGAGGAAGCCGCGCTCCCCTGGGGCAAGGAGGTGGAGACAGCAGTCATTAAAAGACTGAGACCAAGTAGAGAGGTGAGAACAGCACTGTACCCCTCCTTGCTAGCCCTTAACAGGTTTGTGATCTATTTTTAATTAAAAAAAAAAAAAAATCTGTTTCCTCACAGCGGTGAGCAGGTCAGATGCAGAAAAGAAGCTGCTGAGAAAGCCCCAAGTAAAATCCATTGGGCCTTATGAGAAAGTGTGGTTGGCCAAGCTCAGCCAAGAGCTGGCTCCAGAAACTACCTCTGGACCCCACTGCCCCCTGGGGGTGGCCTCTGGAATGAGGTCTACAGGAGTGAAAGGTCAGACCCTGGGTGGGTGGGCGGGGCCTGAGTGGGCTCCTCCCTCTAGAGGAAGCAGGGGCCTTTCCCCTTTGGGGCTGTGGCTCTGGGACCACTTCCTCCTTCTTACTCTGAAGCTGGGAGCAGGCCTCCTGAGCCCTCTGGAGCACATTCCAGGATGCCTTAGACCATCTGTGACCCCGGGTGGGGGTGGCTGAGGGTGCCGTTGGAGGCCACCTTCTCTGCTTCAGGGGTAGTTGAGGACCACCCTGGAGGTCTACAGAATGGAGCAAGAGAGTAAGGAGAAGCTGGCATCTGTGTCCAGTCTGGTGACTGTGTTTGAAAACAGCAGGTATGGGGTGGAGGGGGGTGGGAAGGGTCGCCAGGGCGGACTGGTGGCCTCCCTCTAGCTCCTTTGCCCACCCTGGGCCCCCCTCTGCCCACTGCCAGGCCCTGGAGCACATGTTCTGCCAGTCTTCAGGCTGAGGATCAGGGCCAGGACTGCCCTGGGGCCTCACAGCAAGCAGTTCTCTCTCTGGGCCCTTCCTGGACACCTCCTCCTGTCTGGGCAGTGCCTGGGTTTGTCACAGCAGCAGGCAGTGTCATTGGGCACCAGGAACTGGGCAGCAGTGAGAGTGTGTGTGTATATTTTTTAATGTTTATTTACTTATTTTGAGACAGAGAGAGAGAGAGAGAGAGAGCACACGTGCATGCAAATGGAGTAGGGGCAGAAATAGACAGAATCCCAAGCAGCCTCTGTGCTGTGAGCACCAAGACTGACCCGGGGCTTGATCTCACGAACTGTGAGATCATGATCTGAGCCGAAACCAAGAGTCGAATGCTTATCCAACTGAGCCACCCAGGCGCCCCAAGAGTGCATATATTGATATGTTGGGGAGAGTCCAGATGTGTGTAGTTATGAGTGAGCGTGGGCGGACCAAACAGTGTTTGGGCTGCAGGACTCCACCCATTGGAAATAATAGCTAATACTTATCAAGCACTTACTCCTTATAAGTAGGACAACCATATAATTTATCATTCAACTCAGGGTACAATTAAAACTGAAAGTGGATGCCATTCAATTTTTTTGGCAGAGGGGAGAGGACAATAGGAAAAGCTGAGACTGTATCAGGCAAACCAGGATGTATCATCAGCCTACCTTTGGAGCATTTTTCTATGTGATTTTTGTTACTTATTTCATTTAATTATCTAACAGCCTCCTGAGAGTAGTTCTGTTTCTATTCCCATCTTATAGATGAGACAATGGGTGCACAGAGAGGCAAGGGGGCTTAAAAGACTTTAAGTTCATGGGTAGGGGCTTCCATTTGAAGGAAAAAAAATAAAAAACTGGGCCAGATGTGTGGAGGTCATTGGAGGCCCTGGCAGCGGTGGTGGTGATGGTGTGTGCGTCTGTGAGTGTGTCTGTGTGTGACATTAGTCTACTCTGCTGGCATTCCTTAAGCCCAGGACTGTGCGAGGGACGGTTGTAGGTCCCTCTGGAAATAGACTCTAAGACAGAAATTTGCTTCTGGGGATAGTTTTGGGAATAACACCTGTTGGGGCGAGGGATACAGCATAGGGAGAAGTTGAACTGTGTGCACTTGAAATAGAAGCCTCAGGCTGTCCCAAGTTGCTCTGAAGCTGAGATGTCCCTCAAGTCGTTCTAATTGAGGCAAAGGGATGGGTCTTTATACCTCCACATGGGCTAGTCATTGGATGTGGACTTGGCCTGAGATGAGGCAGTTGTCTTCCAGGGAGGGCAATTCCCAGTCGGCCACCATACCATCAACAACTGGGGAGAAGAGCTCCTCAGTCCTGAAGGGGGTGTGGTTGGTACAACACAGCATCACACAGGAACTGTAGCAGACACAGGAGCCGAAAGACTGATCCCTGCTGGGATGATTTTCGTCTTTGGATGCCAAGCTCATGAAATTACTATGATGCCAAGTCATAGACAATAGATATCCTGAGTGAAGCCTAGATTCTGAGTGCTGAGGGCACTCAGAGCAGACGAAGACTTCTGTGGCCTTCAAGGTGCATGTGGCATAGATGTGGACCTAGAAGGGCAATTCAGCTTCCTGAGCCAGGGACCTTACCCTGACTCTCCCAGAGTCCTTTGCCAAACACGTTCTGTTCAGCACCAAGGACAGCTCCAGGCACCGCCTTCCTGGACCCCCACCCCACCCCCTGCTCCCTTCTGTGTGGGGAGAGAGCACCACCTCACTCAACATGCCAGGCATGCTCAGTGGAGACCCTTAGCAGGTGTGTTGTGCCCAGGCCACACCAGGCAAGAGGAGGCAGCCCTCAGACCAGAATGGGGTCAGAGGAGGCCTTGTCTGCAGGGTGAGAGTCACCTCTTATCATGTGAGAGGCCCTGTGCCAACAGCCTTGGCTTTGGCTTTCTTGTGAGGTCTTCCAGCCCCTTAGCTGATGTGAAACTGAGGGGGGAAGAGGAAACAGAAGCTGGCCTGGCGCACTTGGAGGGAAATGCAAGTGCTGAAATGCAAGGGAAATGCAAAAGCTGAAACCAAATGTAGAACAGAAAGCCTGAGGCCCAGCTGTTTCCGTGGGTTGAGGAACCAGGCACTGAGGTGCCAGAGAAGGGTGGGGGAGCCCATGAGGAGCCACTGAGGACCGGGTTCCAATCCTCTCTGCCACCAGCTAGCTGAGTGACTTGGGGCAGACATGTTGACCCGCTGGACCTGTTTCTTCTCGACCCAGATGGGGAGGGGCAGTTTAGGGATCAGATGCCTGATCTGAACTCCACCTTTGCCACCCCCTCGCTGCAAGTTACTTATGCTGCAAGTTACTCTCTGTACCTCAGTTTCCTTAGCTGCAAAGCTGGGGTAATGAAAACCTGTCTCAGAGTTTTGGAGATTTTGTACCTGTCTGGTCCTCCACTGCCCAGACTATCTGTCTCATCGCAAGCCTTTTCATACTAAAGGGAATGAGCACAACCCAAACCGTGGGCTATGACTCAGTGAAGGTGGCCTCTTTTATCTAAATACTTTAGCTGGCCTGTAGACTCTGCACTCAAAGATACCCTTCAAAGGCCCATCCCGGGAGGAACAGGGAATTGCTGCCAGACTGGCTTCCCCCCACCCTCCACCCACCCACTAGAGGTGTGGAAGGCACGGCTCCCATTGCAAAGTCCCAGCTTTAGCAGTCCTGCCCTCCCTGTAGAGTGTTCCATGGCTCCCTCCTTCTCTCCTAAGATTTTAGGGCCTTTCCTGCTGCAGAGACTTAACATTAAAACAGAGACGAGGTGTACAAGTGAGGGTGACCTGGGGCCACCTAAAAAACACTATATGCAGAAAGAGGGGTTCCTCCTGGCATTTTAAACAGGGAAGTATGTAGTTTCCCAGAAAACAAAACAAGTCTACGCTGACTCATTTTGAAAACTGGAGTTCCCTCCAAGAAGATGTTGGAAAGGAAGTGGATGTTTTACTTAGCAAACTCCCCCTGAGTGCCAGGCACTCAGGGGCCTCTTCACACCTGTGATGTGCATTGATCACTCCTAAATCCCTGACCAGGGAAGTGCTAGTCTTCTTCCTACTTTGCAGACAGGAAACTCTCAGATCTGTTCTGTTCATTTCAGGACTCCAGGAGCAGCAATCGGAGTCTCCAAACTGGAGGCTGAACGTCACCTACCCGGGTACAGCCTTACCCCGTCTTCAGAACCATGGAAGGAGTCCCACGTTGGGGAGAGCCTGGGGTCTGAGCCCAGGACAGTCAGCAGGAGGTACCTGAACTCCCTGAAGAACAAGCTGTCCAGTGGAGCCTGGAGGAAATCTTGCCAGCCCGAGATCCACCCTGGGCCAGGGACGCAGGTGCCTGAGGGCTGGAGCAGATGTGGGGAGCTGGGGGACGCCTCCACGGACCTCCCTGCAAATTCTCTCCCAGCCAAACCAGCACTTCTCCAAGCAGGGGTCTTATGTCAGCAGAAATCAGTTGAAAGCTAGATTCTACTCCCTTAACAGCCTTTGATGACATGCCTACAGTTCACCCCATTGTTCCATTGTTTCACATTCCCTTCACTGTAGGAGTTTTTTAGGCAAAGACATTGAAACTCAGATGGCTTAGGGGTGCCTGGGTGGCTCAGTCAGATGAGCATCCAATTCTTGACTTTGGCTCAGGTCATGTCCCAGCGTCGTGGGATCGAGCCCTGCATCGGGCTCCAAGCTGAGCATAGTAGAGCCTGCTTAAGATTCTCTCTCTCTCTACCCCCCTCCCAACTCTCTGTCTCTAAAAGAAAAAAACAACCCCATAAAACTCAGACAGCTTAAAAACTTGTCCAAGGCCACACAGCTTGTGTGAACTTGGCATCCTTCCCTGGAGTGGCCTCAGTTTCCCCACCACAAGAGGCAATAAGCCCAAACTAGAGAGAGAGATTAGTGCTGATCCTACCCTTAGACTGATCCTGGACAGGTCACCTCCCTTTTCTGCATTTCAGCTTCCTTGTCTGTGGAGTTCAAGGGCTAGGCTGCGTGGTACTGTGTCCCCCGGAGCCAGACTGCCAGTGATCACACCCCAGCTCTTCTGCTTCCTGGGTGACCTTGGGCAAAGCACTGTAGCTTCTTTGTGCCTGTTTCCTCATTTATAAAATGGGAATGGCGGTCACAGTAGTATGTTGCAGTTACCAGTTGCTGCAGAACAAGCACCCCAAAATGTGGTGGCCGAATACGATTTATTACTTCTCACAGTTTTGTGGATTGACCAGAACGTATGGATGGTTTTTCTATTGGTCTCACTTGGGGTTTGTCTTAGGTTGGGCCGACAAAATACCACAGACTGGGTGACTTAAGAGAAATATATTTCCTTGCGATTCTGGAGACCGGAAGTCCCAAACCAAGGTGCCGGCAGGGTTGGTTTCTGGCAAAGCCTCTCGCCTTGGCTTATAGACGGCCATCTTCTCACTGTGTCCTCATGCACATAGTCTCCTAGTGTCTGTCCCTCCTCTTATAAGGACACCTAATCCAATTGGATTAGGACCTCACCCTTATGACTTTATTTAACCATGATTATCTCCTCAAAGGCCTTATCTCCAAATACAGTCATATTAGCAGTTATGGCTTCAACATATGGATTTAGGGAGGGGAGCACAATTCAGTCCATAAGAGGGTCTCTCACATAGCTGTGGTCTGATGGTGGCCGGGGCTGGAATGCCCAAGATAGCTCAACTCTCAAGCCTGGTGCCTGGGCAGGGACAGTGGAAGGCTGGATTCAGCTGCGGTGCTGGCATTGCTGGGCCTTTGGCTCTATGTAGTCTCTGAGCCTCAACGTGGCCTCTCTATCAGCCAGACCTCCAGAAGTAGTGGTTCATGGCTCCCAAGAAGCTTCCAGACCTCTTAAGCCTTAGACCCAGAACTGGCACAACCTCACTCCTGCCCCATCCTTTGTTAAAGCGATCCCAGCGCCGACCCAGATGCATTGTGGGAGGCCATGAGTGTCGGGAGGTGGGCGCTCACTGGGGCATCTTTGGAGACTACATTGGGGTCTCCATCAGAGGAGACCAGAAACTGTGTCTCTCCTTCTCCTCCTGTTCAACCCCCCGCCCCTGGCCTCCCCTCCCCCACAGATGCCAGAGGAAAAGAGAATCGTCCAGGAATTACTGGAGACAGAGAAGGCCTATGTGGCACGCCTCCATCTGCTAGACCAGGTCAGTGGCCAGAATACCACCTCATCCTGCCCTGAGCCCCAGCACCCAGGTCTCCTCACCCCGCCCCTGCTCTGCCTTCTGTACAGCTCACCAGAGCTGAGAGCTAGGGCCTGGGATTTGATTCTAGGGCGTTCAGTTCCCGTTGGCCGAAGTTAGGGCAGAAATCAGGAAGTAGCATTAATGCCACTTGCCATTTCACCCCCAGCGCTGGGGCTGGCCTCACGTGTAGCAGAGTGCACACATCCTTCCAGTCCCCATGCCTCATCTGTCACCCCAATGCTCGACACCCTCACCGTTATTATCCCTTCACCCTTTATTTATTTAAAAAAAATTTTTTTTTAATGTTTATTTATTTTTGAGACAGAGAGAGACACAGCATGAGCAGGGAAGGGGCAGAGAGAGAGGGAGACACGGAATGTGAAGCAGGCTTGAGGCTCTGAGCTGTCAGCACACAGCCCGACACGGGGCTCGAACTCACGAACTGTGAGATCATGACCTGAGCCGAAGTCGGACGCTTAACCGACTGAGCCACCCAGGCGCCCCCCTTCACCCTTTCTTAAGAGGGTTAAATATTTGGAAATCAGGAGGAGGATCTTTTTTTTTTTTTTTTTTTTACTTTTTTTAAACTTATGGGGAGTGGTAGAAAGAGCGGGGAGGAGAAAGGATCCCAGGCAGGCTCCGTGCTATCAGCGCAGAGCTGGATGTGGGGCTCAAGCTCACAAACCGTGAGACCGTGACCTCAGCCGAAGTCAAGAGTCAGACGCTCGACTGACTGAGCCACCCAGGCGCCCCAGGAGCAGGATCTTTAGCGTGGCGAAGTTCAAGACCTTGGCAGATGCAAGATGGACCCATCTCTGACACTCACCAGCTGCCAGCCTCTCTGACCAAGTGTGTCTGAGTCTGGAGGCCTTCATTTGCCCTTCTGTAAAATGGCCAGAATACAACCCTCCCTATCTCTTCCTGAGGTTGTTTCGAGGATGATGGGAGACAGAAGAAGTGAAAGCATTCAGTAACCTAGGCGGGGGGGGGGGGCCCTAAAGCCCCTGGGCTGTGCTTGTCTCCCCCTGGGCTGCTGTGTGGGTGGCTCTTCTCTGCCACAGGCCCAGTGACCGCAGTGGTGGTTCCAGGTGTTCTTCCAGGAGCTGCTGAGGGAGGCCCGCAGCAGCAAGGCCTTCCCTGAGGACGTGGTGAGGCTCATCTTCTCCAACATCTCCTCCATCTACCAGTTCCACGCGCAGTTCTTCCTCCCGGAGCTGCAGCGGCGGCTGGATGACTGGTGAGGTCCCCCACGGAGCCCTGAGGCCCCCTGACCGCTGCCCCAGCCAGGTCAGCATGCAGCCCCCGGGGCACGAGGTTTGGCCTTGCTGCGTGGCCATGGCAGTCTCCTCCTCTGGGCTCGGTCTGTGTCTGTCCTCAGAGTAAGGGGCTTGGACAGATGAGTGCTGAGGGGCTGTGTGTATGTGTGTGTGTGTGTTCTGGGGAAGGGGATAGATAGGTCCTTGCTAGGCTGAGTGACTTAGGAGGCAGTGGAAATAGCCCTCGCTGACTGAGGGCTTCCTACATGCCCGGCATTGGGCTTCACACCTATTAATGTTACTATTACTCCTCTAATTTGCAAATCAGCCCGCTACGTGATCATGGTTATGCAAGAAACTGTCTTCGTTTTCAGAGGTGACCACTGTAGTGTTTGGTGATGAAATTACTCACTGTATACATTTTGCCGAAGCAATGCCATGACGTCCGGCATGTCTTTTAAAATTCTTCAGCAGAGGGGTGCCTGGGTGGCTCAGTCGGTTAAGCGGCCGATTTCAGCTCAGGTCACGATCTCGCGGTCCGTGAGTTCGAGCCCCGCGTTGGGCTCTGGGCTGATGGCTCAGAGCCTGGAGCCTGCTTCCGATTCTGTGTCTCCCTCTCTCTCTGCCCCTGCCCCATTCATGCTCTGTCTCTCTCTGTCTCAAAAATAAATAAAACGTTTAAAAAAAATTTAAAAAAAAATAAAATTCTTCAACAGAGAGGAATGTCCATAACTGTTAAATCCAGTGATGGATACATAGGGGTTCATTATTATGTTCTTTTTAGTTTATGGTTGCTTGACGTTTTTTTTCACAATAAAATGTTGGTTTGTGTGTGGTGGGGTTTTTTTTATTTTAATTTTTTTTAATGTTTATTTTATTTTTGAGAGGGAGAGAGAGAGAGACCCAGAATCCGAAGCAGGCTCTAGTCTCTGAGCTGTCAGCACAGAGCCCGATGCGGGGCCCAAATCCACAAACCGCAAGATCATGACCTGAGCCGAAGTCAGACGCTTAACCTGTTGAGCCACCCAGGAGCCCCTGTGGCGTTTTTTTGTTTTGTTTTGTTTTTAAAGACAACCCTATGCCTAGCATCATTCCCATTTTTTTCCAGTGGGAAAAGGAAGGGACAGTGAGGGTAGGTGGCCTGTCCGAGAACACACAGTTAGAGTAAATGGAACAGTTAGGAATCAAACTCAGGGAGGCCAGCTCCAGATCGCGGCCCCTCACTGCTCTGCTGTAACAGTCCCTGGGCTGACCTTCGGGCCTTACCACAGGATGACCCTGGATCCGTTCTTATCTCCTGAGCCTCAATTTCCTCATCTCTAAGATGGACCAGTGACCATCTCTTGCAAAGTTAAATGAGATGAGACATGTGGCATGTTTTGAGCAGTGCTTAGCCTGTGGCCCTCGCTGCTGTCACGTCGGAGGCCTTGAGTGGTTACTGGATACGTGTTGTGGGCCCAACACTATGCTGGGTCTTTGGGGTGGAAGAGAATAGCATCTGCCCTCCAGGGCTCAAGGTCTAAGGGAGGTTGGACCGTACACGTTTGGGCGAATGCCTACACCCAGAGGTGCAGTGGAAGGACTGTTACGAGGAGTTCAGAGAGCCTGGCCTAACCTGACCCTGCCTGAAGTCAAGAGAGGAGGTCCTCAGGCTGAAGGCAGTACCTAGGTGGCCCTCTTGCAGGACAGCCACCCCCCGCATCGGCGACGTGATCCAGAAACTGGCCCCGTTCCTGAAGATGTACAGTGAGTATGTCAAGAACTTTGAGCGAGCCGCCGAGCTTCTGGCCACCTGGACCGACAAGTCTGCACCCTTCCAGGAGGTGATCACCCGCATCCAGGTGAGGTTGGGTGAGGGGTGGGACAGAGCCTGCATTGCCACCCCCAGTGTGCACTGGCTCAGTCTCCCTGAGTGACTCTGGCCACCTCCAGGCTCAGCTGTTTGCACACGCTCCAGCATCAGCCTGCCCTGCCCACGCCCGTGGCCCTTGGGGTAGCCTGTCCCCCCCCCCTCCTCCGTTCTCGCCTCCACTCTTCCTCTCCCCATCTCTTCCCCAAGAGCAGCGAGGCCTCCGGCAGCCTGACTCTGCAGCACCACATGCTGGAACCTGTGCAGAGAATCCCACGCTACGAGCTGCTGCTCAAGGAATACATCCAGAAGCTGCCAGCCCAAGCCCCAGACCGGGCAGATGCTCAGAGTGAGGACACCCCTCCCCCCCAGAAATCCAGGGAGCTGGGGAGGCCTGAGCGACTCCCATTTATTTATTGAACACCTGCTAACATGCTTGGAATGACTATCAGCTATCAGGCACTTCTTAGACATTATCTCTACCATTAACCTTTTTTTGGTAGACATCAGCCCAAGAGAGATCAAGTGACTTGCCCAAGGTCACACAGCCAGGAAGGGGCAAGGGTGGCATTTTTTTTAAATTTTTTTAATGTTTTTTATTTATTTTTGAGACAGAGAGAGAAAGAGCACAAGCAGGGGTGGGGCAGAGAGAGAGAGCAAGACACAGAATCCAAAGCAGGCTCCAGGCTCCAAGCCATCAGCACAGAGCCCAACGCGGGGCCCAAACCCACAAACCGTGAGATCATGACCTGAGCCAAAGTTGGACGCTCAACCGACTGAGTCACCCAGGCGCCCCCAGGGGTGGCATCTGAAGCTATGCCTGTATTATGCCAAAACCCATGGTCTTTCCAAAGCACCCTCTGGGTCTGGCTTGGTTTGGCCAGCAATGAGAGTCACAGACGCCTAAGCCCTGTCTTCAGTGGCGTCCACTCTCTCCACTCTGGGTGGGAAATGGGCCCCATGATCCAAACATCTCATGTGCCAGGCTACACAGTCAAGGCTGCTCCTATGGTTACTCATGGCAGCCCCCCTAGGCCACTTTGTTAAGCCTCAAGGACTTCCTGCCTCAGCCCCCAGCCCCAAATTTTCAGGAGATAACGCTGGCCCTGCGTCCCCCTTCAGAAGCGCTCGACATGATCTTCTCAGCCGCTCAGCACTCCAACTCAGCCATCACTGAGATGGTGAGCTGCCGGCCCTCATGGGCGGGGGTGGGCGTGGGGCCCTGTACCGCAGGCCTCCGCAGGGGCCCTGTACCTCCTCCCTGCAGCTCTCAGCCTCCCCCAGCCCACCCAGGTCTCTATCTGCTCATCCCCTGATCCTACCCCATGACACCTGGCCCGCTGCTGTCCTCCCCTTCACATCCCATCCCTGTGCACACAAGGCAAACCTTCCAGAAGCAGGTGGGCCCTGCCCGGCTTTGGCTGAGGGTGCACCCCCTGTCCCAGGAGCGGCTACAGGACCTGTGGGAAGTGTACCAGCGCCTGGGGCTCGAGGACGACATAGTAGACCCCTCCAACACGTTGCTCCGTGAAGGCCCTGTCCTCAAGATCTCCTTTCGCCGCAGCGACCCCATGGAGCGCTACCTTTTCTTGGTAGGGAATGCTGGGGGGCCCATCCCGCATGGGGAGGGAAGTCCGGGGACCACACTGCCCCAGGTCCTGCCTGCCTGGTGTCTACCTGGCACCTCAGGAGAAACAGGGAAGAGCCCGCCTCTCTGTCCTTCCCTGATTTGGCATCCAGGTGATTTGGGACAGGTCACTTGCTGCCTCTAGGCCTCAGGGATTTCCGACTGAGGGGTTTCCCAGACAGGCCCTGGGAAGCAACAGAGTCAGATTTTGAACCCAGACTGTTTGGCTCCCAACTCTGAGGTATTAATCTGTGCTCTAGGGAATGCATAGCAGGAAGGAATTAGGTTACTGTTAAGAACTGCCCAGATTTGCACTGAAGAAGCCAGGGGGTCTCCTGGAAATCTGGAAACTGGTCCTGCCCGGAGGTCTGGAGGAGGGAGCCATAACCTCTCATGAGCCGTCACCACCCTGAGCCCCGATTAGAAAGTCCTTGTGAGTTTGATGCCCACAGATATGGCGGCCCTTCAGTGACAGTCCTAGGTGGATTAGGGGCCAGACCACCCCTTCATCATCACACCTGTGACTCCCGTGAGTAGCCCAGAGTGTGGCGAGAGGAGAGGGAGACGCAGTGGTGCCCCGCCCACCCCCAGGGAAGCCCTGCCCTACCACCCTTCCTGCCCCGCCACTGCGCACGCGCTCACCGTTTGTGTCTCCTGCAGTTCAACAACATGCTGCTGTACTGTGTGCCCAAGGTCATCCAGGTGGGCGCCCACTTCCAGGTGAGGACCCGCATCGACGTGGCCGGGATGAAGGTGAGTGAGAGGCACCCCAACCACCGTCAGGCTTCATCCCAGAGGTGGATTGAGTATGGGGAATAGCAGGAGGGACCACGCTGCGTTCTCAACCCAGGAACCCTAATCTGGTAGGTCCTGGGCCACCGTGGAGGTGGAAAAGTTTGGGGTTGGAGGTCTCCCCTGTGGGCTCCCGTAGGCCTGGCCCACTCTTTGGGGCAGTGCCCCCCACCCCGTCCTGGCCTCGCTCTGCTTTCCCTACCCTCTACAACAGTGCTTTGAAAACTTTAATACATGCATGAGTCCCCCTGGGAGTGTTGTTAAAATGCAGGTCCGGATTTAGTAGGTCCGGGGCGGGGCCCAAGATTCGGCATCACCCCCGGGTGATGCTTCTGCTGCACGTCCGCAGGCCAGATTTGGAGTTGTAAGGGTCTACACTGTCAGCTCAGCTGCTGGATCGTGTCATGTCCCCATCCAGAGGTGGCCACAAATGAGCGAGGAGGGCAGCCCATAACAGTGCCCCATGGATTGGGCGCTGCATCATCCCATCAGATTCTCCTGGGATCCCTGCAGTGTAGGGACTGTTATTTTCCCTTGCAATTTTGATTTTTCCTTTTAAAAATCACACTTTTGTTACTTAAAAATATAGATAACACACATTCCAGGGGCCCCCGGGTGGCTCAGTTGGTTAAGTGCCAGACTCCGTGTCGGGCTCAGCGCTGGGCATGGAGCCTGCTTGAGCTTTTCTCTCTCCCTTTCCCTCTGCTCCTCCCCCCATCTCAAAAAAAAAAGATCGTTAAACATTTTTTTTTTTAAAAGATAATACAGGGGTATCTGGGTGGCTCACTCAGTTGAGTGTCCGATTTCAGTTCAGGTCGTGATCTCACAGCTCGTGAGTTCGAGCCCCGTGTCGGGCTCTGTGCTGACAGGTCGGAGCCTGGAGCCTGCTTCAGATTCTGTGCCTCCCTCTCTCTCTGCCCCTCCCCTGCTCATGCTGTCTCTTTCTCTCAACAATAAAATAAACATTAAAAAAATTTTTTTTAAAAAGATAATGCATATTCCAAAATCAAATATAAAAAATATATATAGTGAAAAGTCTCCTCCCCACTCTTTCCTCTAGTCCCCCTTCCTAGAGACAGTCTTTGCTTCTTTTTTTTATCTAAAAATTTTATATAAAAATGTTTTAATGTTTATTTATTGGGAGAAGGAGAGTGTGTGTGGGCACGAGCGGGGGAGGGGGAGAGAGAGGGAGAGAGAATCTTAAGCAGGCTCTATGCTGTCAGCACAGAGCCTGACACGGGGCTCTATCTCTGGAACCGTGAGATCATGACCCAAGCCGAAATCAAGAGCCGGACGCTTAACCGACTGAGCCGCCCAGGCGCCCCTAGATAGCCTTTGCTTCTTATGAGGCCTCCTAGAGGTAGTTGTTACCTACACAAACTAATAATATGTTTATTACTGCTTTTTCACTTTTGTTTCGCATAACCAGTGAAACTGTTTTTCATAGACACTGTCCTGCACTTTGCTTTTTTTTTTTTTTTTAACATTTATTCATTTTTAAGAGACAGAGAGAACGGAGCATGAGCAGGGGAGGGGCAGGGGCAGAGAGAGAGGGAGACAGAATCCAAAGCAGACTCCGGGCTCTGAGCTGTCGGCACAGAGCCCGACGCGGGGCTCGAACTCACTGACCGAGAGATCATGACCTGAGCCGAAGTCGGACGCTCAACCGACTGAGCCACCCAGGCGTTCCCTGCACTTTGCTTTTTTAACTAACTGCAAACTCTGGTGATTGCTGCACGTGAGTAAGATACCAGCTTCCTACCCTCTGTGTAGCCACAGAGTATCCCAGTGTGTGGAAAGTACTGGAATTTGTTGGTTCAGCCAACCCACCGCTGAGGGACCTTTAGATCGTTTTCAGTGAATTAACCAATGAATTAACTACGTACGAGACTGCGTGTGAGTATATCTGTAGTTAATCCCATTTAAAAAAAAATTAAGGAATAAACCATGGTCCATCTAGACAATGGAATATTATTCAGTGATAAAAAGAAATAAAAAAAAAATTAAAAAAAATAAAAAAATAAAAAAAATAAAAAAATAAAAAGAAATAAGCTCTCAGGCCATGAAAAGACGTGCAAGAAACTTAAATGCATTTTGCCAAGTGAAAGAAGCCAGTTTGAAAAGGCTACGTGACATTCTGGAAAAGACAAAAGATCAGTGGTTTCCAGGGGTGGAAAGGAAAGGATAAGTAGGTGGAGCACAGAGGATTTTAAGGGCAGTGAAAAACTACTTTGTATGATACAATATGATACATGCCATTACATATTTGTCCAAACCCACAGAAGGTACTACACCAAGAGTAAATCCTAATGGAAACTATGGGCTTTGGGTGACAGTGCCGTGTCAACGTAGGTTCACCAATTCTAACACATGTGCCACTCCCTACAACTGCTCTAAAAAAAATTAAAAGTCTTTGAAAAGAAAACCAAGGCCCAGAAAGGTTATATTTTGCTTGGGGGTCACACAGCAAATCCTGGTCTGAGCGATCAAACCAGGTACAGCCCCGGCCGGAGCCCCTGTACCTAATCACCATACTGGACTGCCTCCTGTTAAGGCTTCAACTCAGAGGGGCAAACTTATGCTGAATCGCAGGCATAGTGGAGTAAGTGGTGGGGGAACCTTCTTGACAACTCCTCTCTGATCACTGCTGAGTCCCGGAGCGTCCTGAGGGCTGAGGCTGGGAGAAGCAGAGGTCAGGTCCGGCCTGTCCTGGTACCCTTCCATTTCTCCATCTCTTAGCCCTATCACCACCTCCCTGTCCTCTCCCAGGACCTGTCCTAGGAGGGAGGTTCAGGTAGGAGTTGAGCCAGGACCCTCCGTCCTCTGGAGAACCCCTGGGCCTCAGAGAGCCCTCAGCAGGAGGGCCTTGCCCTTGCTCCTGACTAGGCTTGCCTGGCATTTGGGGCCCAGTCAAGGGGCCTGGAAATGAGTGCAGCCTCAGAGGGTAATGAAAGCCAGTAGAGGGACCTGGGCAGCCTGTGGGGATTCCAGCCCACTCCCTGTGCCTGAGTTGACTGAGGTCTTTTATGAATGCAGCCCCTCACCCTGGGACATCCAGCTTCCCTTCCTCAGTCTTCAGAATGTCCCAGAGGCCGGGGTGTGTGTGCAGGCTTGTATGTTTGGGAGCCTTGGTGAGGGAGACTGAGAAAGGCATATTTAAGGAGAATAACAGACAGACAGAAGTGGAGACAGGCGGCCTTGTCTCAGGGCTGGCAGAGACCCAGGCATAGAAAAAGAGAGGCAGAGATTGACAGAGAGAAAAGCCAAGAAATAGGCCAAAACAGAGTCATAAAGAGAATATACACGGAGAGAGGACTGAGAGCATCAGACCCTTAGAGAATGTGTTGAGGGGTCAGTATGTGCCGGGTTCCTGGTGCCTACCAGTCCCACCGAGTACGTTCCCTGCACAGTGCGTCTGATGTTCCATTGGCCACACAGCACCTTCTCTTGAATGGTTCAGGCAGGGCAGGCACAGAGCTATCCGCCTGTCCACTTCTGTGCAGGAACCATTTTCTGAGTCTGAAGTCTAAAGGCAGTTCTGGCCTTTGATCACCATGATGGTTCCCACTGGCCTATGACCCCCTCGCCTCCTCCCTTCTGGATATTGGAGAGGCCTAGTTCTCACCAGCTGATTCTCCCCAAGGTCTGAGTTGGTCCTAATGTTGTGCTGTCCTGCACGAGGCCAGCCTGGGGAGAAGGAAGGGATAAAGGCACACACATACCCAGAGTCTCCATGTATAACTGTGCAGGTTGGGCACTGCACCAGCATACCTCCCCTAAGATGAGCAAATCTCATCTGGATTGTCTATTTACAGTTCTTACTTCTAAGTTTTTATTTATTTATTTTTGAGAGAGAGATGGGGGAGGGGGTGACAGAGATAGAGGGAGAGAGAGAGAGAAAATCCTAAGCAGGCCAAATGCTGCCAGCGCAGAGCTCGATCTCACAAACCTCAAGATCATAACCTGAGCCGAAATCGAGAGTCTGGGGCTCAACTGACCGAGCCACTCGGGTGCCCCTTTAGTTACAATTCTTATTGTCCGGCAGATGGCAGTCAAGCGACTTGTTCCAACAAAACCTCAACATTATGCCAGTTTGCCAACAGATGTCAGTAAAGCGTTTTGAAGAAGGGGTGTCTTTTTCTAATTAGCACAAAGGCACCGTAGGGGTTAGCAGGGGCCTGAACCGGCCCAGACCTGGGGAGTGGTTGACACTGGACACAGCAGAGCCTGGGAACTGGCCTCCAGAAGCTTCCATCCTGCCCCTCTGCAGAGGGGATCCTGGAGTCTCAGGCCAGGAGCTCTCCTCGGTTCCCCTTTTTCTACTAAAAGCATCATATTTCTTTTTAGCTCTGGATCCCAAACCTTAGATTTCTCTTCCCCCCCCCCCCCCTCCATTAGTCATGGAGTCTTGCCAGATTTCCCGATATTGTCCCCCAGGGAGAAACGTTCTCTCTTCCCAGGTGCAGGCAGGCCCCTCGTCCCCTTGCACACAGCTGCGGGAGGGGCTTTCTCCAACACCTCTCCAACAGCTGCTCCAGGTATAAACCCTCGGAGCCTCCCCATTGCCAAGAGTTTGAGTCCAAACCACATCAGGCCCCTCCTAGAGGGAACAGACTGATTCTGTGGGCCTGAAGGTGAAGGAGACCTAACGTGGGGCAGGATGTACCCAGGGTCACTGTTCTCCGGGATGCGGCGGGCCACCCTGAAAGTGGGCAAAAGCCTGGTCACCACATGGCTGGGAGCCAGCAGAGAGCCTCGAGTGTCAGTGGAACAACAAAGTTCTGCCACACGAGGGCTCTTGTCTATGTCTTAGTTTCCCTTTGTGACTCTCTCTCTCCACACTGCCTGGAAGAGGTCTGTGCTTGTAAGACTCTGGGAGTGGCGTGGAAATAGATGTTCTTGCCCCTTGGGGGCCAAAAACCTGAATTTGAATCCTCATTCTACCCTGTAGATGCTGTGTGAGCTCAGGCAGGTCTCCTGCCCTCTCTGCGTCTCCATCTCCATATCTCCTAAAGGAGGGTGATATCTCTCTCTCTCCCAAGATTGCTGTGAAGATTTTCTTTAAGTTCCTATTACAGGCATTTTTGAGCCAAGAAAGTAGTACAATGAACCCCTGTATGCTCATCACCCGGTTTCAACAGTTGTCAACCCCAAACCAGCCTTGTTTCCTCAGGGGTCTCCTTCCTAATCCGCTTTCCACTGGATTATTTAAGAGCAAATCTCAGATGCATAATCATTTCACCTATAAACACAGTACGTGTCTGAAAGAGAAAGGACTGTCTTTTTTTTTTTTTTTTTTTTTGCCATAAAAGGTGACAATGGTACTGTTATCACATCTGGCAAATGAATAATAATTACTTAGTAATATTAAGATCCTTTGGTTTTCCTTGACTGTCTCATAAATGTCTTCTCACAGACGATCTGTTTGAATCGTTTGTGATATGTTTCTTACATCCCTTCTAATCCATTACACATCCCTTTCCTCTTTTTTCTCCTTTGTTAATTGAAGAAACCAGCTCATTCCCTGGGAGCGTTTTGCAGTCTGGATTTTGCCGACTGCACCCCTGTGGTGTCATCAACGTGTCCCGCGGTCCCCCATATTTCCTGTAAACTGGCAGAGAGCCTAGAGGCCTGACCAGATTCAGCTATGCAAGACTCTCGCTGCCTGTCGCTGTCCTCGAGAGGCGTGTAGAGGCTAAGTGCTAGGGTGGATCAGTGGGTTCAGCAGTTGTGTGAATAAAAAGGGAACAGGTGTGGAGAAGCCCTGAGCTCAGTGGCCAGCACATAGTCAGCGCTGTCTGACTGGCAGCCTTCACAATGACCTTGGACCTGTGGGGTTCTGGGACAAGGGGACAGTGAAAGGCAGTAGAAGTGGGGGGTCTGTTGGGTTCTATGAATTGGGCAACCAATGTCTTCCTTCACTGTGTGGGGTAGAGGGTCTTGTCCTAGGCTTTAGGTTTGCTCTTGAAAAAGCTGTGTCCCCAAACCCAATTTATGACCCAATTTGCGTTTCTGGTGAGTCCTTTGTGAGGAACTGTCACTCCTACCTCACACTGGGCCAACTTAGCCGCTGCTAAAATTCCAGGAGCCTTGACACCCCGTGTTCTCAGAGGGCAGCCTGGTTGCGGGTGCCTTTGCTTGGTTCCGCGGGTTTAGGGAGGCCTTGGACAAGGTTGCGATGCCCGACCCTCGATTTTGAATCGTCCCTTGGGCACAATCAGCCTCCATCCACCCCGCGGTGTCTGGGGGGCAGGGGCTGACAAACCTGAGCGAATCCTCTCCCTCCCAATGCCGAGCAGGTGCGGGAGCTGACCGATGCGGAGTTCCCCCACTCCTTCCTGGTGTCCGGGAAGCAGCGCACCTTGGAGCTACAAGCGCGGTAGGCAGGGAGGGGGTGGGGGGATGGGCCCGGCGGAAAACTGGGAGGGGCTGCTCTCAACACCGTGTTCGCTTTCCGAGCAGGTCCCAGGAGGAAATGATTTCCTGGATGCAGGTATCAGAACGATCCAGGGCCCCTAGGATTCTGACCCCACACTACCCACCCAGGCTGAGGGGGAGGGTGGGGTGTGCGTGTACATGTTCATGGTGGGGGGGGCAGGTGTGTGTGTGTGTGTGTGTGTGTGTGTGTGTGTGCGCGTGCGCGCATGCCCAGCTGCTTCCTGTGCTTCTTCAGGAGTCGGTCTGTGGTAGTTTGAAATCAGATCTGGGTTCAAATCTTGCTGCCTTTCCCTGCCTACCTGGGTGGCCTTGGGCAAGTCACTTAATGTCCTCAGTTTTCACATCTGTCACCTGGGGCTAACAGTCTCTCCTCCCTTGAGTCAGCCAGTGTGTGCTGAGAATCCAGTGCCTGGCGCCCAGTAGGCTTTCAGCAATGTCTGTTGGCGGTGTGGATGGATGGACAGATGATCAAGCCCTCCCTGCCCCCCCCCCCCAACCACCTCCCATGCCCCCTCAGGCCTGCCAAGCAGCCATTGACCAAATTGAGAAGCGGAACGAGACCTTCAAGGCTGCGGTCCAGGGCCTGGAGGGAGACACCCAGGAGCAGGAGGTAAATGAAGCCTTTTCATATCCCTCACTGGAGCCACCAGCCTCACACACGCTTATTCCCTCACTTTGCTCTGCCCAGCCTGGCTCGGAGGGCAGGGGAGTGTCACCCACCAGGAGTGATTCAAAGGGACCAGGGAAAGCCCACCCACCCCAAACATCAGAGACTCAGTGCCAAAGGTTCTCCCATTAGCAAAAAATTCCTTTGGGAGCCTCTATATGCCACTATCCCTAGGAAGGATTTCACATCTACGCAGCTCAGGCTGTCGGGTGGTACAGGTCTGGGTTGAACGTGCCTGAGGAATGTAAGACCAAGGGAAGGTGGGGGGTCGGGGGGAGAGGGAGAGTGTCTGTGACTTGATTTCTAATCTGAGTTCTGAACTCTGGCTTCCTGGGTGTCTTTGCTGAGTCCCTTGACCTCTCTGGGCCTCAGTTTCCTCACCTGTCAAAGGGGAGTAATAGTGACTGACCTAGCATATAGTCTTTGTCAGTTCGGTCAGCTTCATGTGGAAGCTGCTGGGAAGCACAGCACACGCGACCCCTGCCACAAGCAGGTGGCCAGAGGGCCCCGGGGCGAGGCCAGAAGGGAGTCACGAGCAGGTGGCCAGAGGGCCCCGGGGCGAGGCCAGAAGGGGGTCACGAGCAGGTGGCCAGAGGGCCCCGGGGCGAGGCCAGAGGGGGTCACGAGCAGGTGGCCAGAGGGCCCCGGGGCGAGGCCAGAAGGGGGTCACGAGCAGGTGGCCAGAGGGCCCCGGGGCGAGGCCAGAAGGGGGTCACGATCAGGTGGCCAGAGGGCCCCGGGGCGAGGCCAGAAGGGGGTCACGAGCAGGTGGCCAGAGGGCCCCGGGGCGAGGCCAGAAGGGGGTCACGAGCAGGTGGCCAGAGGGCCCCGGGGCGAGGCCAGAAGGGGGTCACGAGCAGGTGGCCAGAGGGCCCCGGGGCGAGGCCAGAAGGGGGTCACGAGCAGGTGGCCAGAGGGCCCCGGGGCGAGGCCAGAAGGGGGTCACGAGCAGGTGGCCAGAGGGCCCCGGGGCGAGGCCAGAAGGGGGTCACGAGCAGGTGGCCAGAGGGCCCCGGGGCGAGGCCAGAAGGGGGTCACGAGCAGGTGGCCAGAGGGCCCCGGGGCGAGGCCAGAGGGGGTCACGAGCAGGTGGCCAGAGGGCCCCGGGGCGAGGCCAGAAGGGGGTCACGAGCAGGTGGCCAGAGGGCCCCGGGGCGAGGCCAGAAGGGGGTCACGAGCAGGTGGCCAGAGGGCCCCGGGGCGAGGCCAGAAGGGGGTCACGAGCAGGTGGCCAGAGGGCCCCGGGGCGAGGCCAGAAGGGGGTCACGAGCAGGTGGCCAGAGGGCCCCAGGGCGAGGCCAGAAGGGGGTCACGAGCAGGTGGCCAGAGGGCCCCAGGGAGAGGCCAGAAGGGGGTCACGAGCAGGTGGCCAGAAGGTCCCAGGGAGAGGCCAGAAGGGGGTCACGGAGTGCCCACCCTACTGCCCAACAGCTGCAGTCTGAGGAGCTGGGCCTCCGGGCGCCACAGTGGGTCCGGGACAAGATGGTGACCATGTGTATGCGCTGCAAGGAGCCCTTCAATGCCCTGACGCGCCGCCGCCACCACTGCCGAGCCTGCGGCTACGTGAGTCGTCCTGCCATCACCCCTGCCTCCACCCATCCCTCCTCTGCCTTCCCCTCCCTGGCCCAGGGCCCCTCTCCCCTCCCCGCCAACTCTGCGGGTTCCCACCCACGCAGCCCAGAAGCATCAGGTGCCGACTCTGAGCCAGGGATGTGAGTGTTTGGACCTCCCGGTGCCCACCCGTGAACCAGGGGCTCGTCATCCCTGTTCTGCAGATGGGGAAACGAGGCTCAGAGAGGCCAGACGATGTGCTCAAGACACTCCCCAAAGCTGGCCCTGCCAGCTCCTGTTTGTACCACCATTTCCTGAGAGCCCAGACCCAGCACCGGGAAATGGGTTCCCGTTCCAGGTGGGGCGTCCACACCCCTCAGCCCCTCGAGGGCCTTGCGCCCACCACCTCATCAGCCCCATGCCTGTCTTTCCTGTCTTCTTAACCGACCCTGGCTAACTGTCCCCTCCTGTCCTGGCAAGCCCTCGGTGCTCCAGCCCCTGGTCAGTTCTGTTCCTCACCGTGCCTCAGTTTCTTCACTCGTACCATGGGAATTGTAACACCTACCTCCAGGGTGGTAGTGAGGACTCAACAAAGAAGGTTCAGTGCCTTCCCTCTCCTTCTCCTCCTTTCCTTCCTCAGCAGTTCAGGAGGGGCTCACTCAGAGGAGCAACCACCAGCTGATTGAGGGAGGAACCTGTCCACTCTCTTACCAGCTCCGGCAGGGTTATCAGAGACAAATTTTGCTTTGCTTTTTAAGCACCTGCTGTACTTGAGCTGTTCTCTGTCGACATCACAACCCCCTCCATTTACTCTGCAAACAGAGAAGCCCTTTACAACCTCAGTCTTTAATGACCTCCAGGGGACAGGAGACCAGCCTGGCAGGTTGGGGCCAGTCAGGGAGGTGTCCCCAAAATGTATTTAAATGGCAATTGGGACACAAAAGAAATCTCTAGGACTGGGAACACACCTGTGTTCAGATGTAAGTGACAAGTTGTATCGGAACCTAATGGACAGGATCTGGGGATTAGCTACTGTTCTTGGTGATTCACGTCTGTAAAGAAGGGTCGGGTCAATTCACACTTGCGACTTTGTAAGTACTTCCTCAAAAATTATTAAAAATAGTTAAGAAATGCAAAGAGGCACAAAGAATAACAATACCTATGTACCCGCCTTCAAGGCACATGGAAGAAAGACGACATTCTGACCAAAAAAAAAAAAAAAAAAATGTATGATCCTTAATTGGATTGTGGATGGGAAAAACAAAACTAGCCACAGAGGTCGTTCTGGGGAACGTCAGGGAAATTTGATCACGAGCCATCTATAGAAAGTAATATTGTATCGATGCTAAATTTCCCAAGTATGATCATGACGTTATGAATAGGCAGGAAAATGCCCTTGTTTTTAGGAGATGCCAGCTACATATTTGAGGGTGCCGTGTCATGAGGACTGTAATTTGCACTCAGATGATTCAGGGAAAAAATACACGGATAGAGAGGGAGAGATAAAGCAAATGTGGCAAAAATGTTAGCAATTGGTGAGTGTGATGGGGGCAGTATCCTATGCTATTCTTTCAATTTGTCTGTAGGTTTGAAGTTTTTCAAAATAAAAAGCCGGTGGAGGAGACAATAAATACACACTAACCGTGTAAACACTTTAAATCTCAATAAATTAAAATACTCCCAGGGTCGTTGAAGCCCCCCCCCCTCGTGTGGGGCTACCTGAGAGCCCCTTGGCCCGATTTCAGCGTTTCCCATGCCCGCACCTACCTTTGTATTCTGTGAGTCATTCTTTCAGTGGTTTGGGCGCCCAGTTTCTGTCTCCCCACCTGCCAGACGGGAATCCTGGTGAGGGTGGGGCGGACCAGGCTTTCTGTGGGTCCCTCCCGGGCCACGTGCTGCGCTGGGCACCCAGACGAGCCCCCTTGTCTCTGTCTTGGCCCCCACTTCCAATCCCACATCCCGGGCTCAGCGTGACACCCCAGTCTTCCTGGAAGTTACATCCCGCAGCACCCATGTTTCTCTCTGAGTCTTGTCATGCCTCTTTCTCCTGGCCTCCCCAGCATGACCCACCTTGGCCTGTCTGGGGGCTTTCTCTGGGCTGGGCTCGGGGCGGGTCCCGCTCCACAGAGTACACATGCTGGGTCTTCCTGGCAAGAACGACCAGCTCATCTTTTTTTTTTTTTTTAATTTTTAAGTTTTTTAACGTTCATTTATTTTTGAGAGAGAGAGATGGAGCGTGAGCAGGCGGGGTGGGGGGGGGGCAGAGAGAGAGCGAGACACAGAATCCGAAGCAGGCTCCAGGCTCTGAGCTGTCAGCACAGAGCCCGACGCGGGGCTCGAACCCACAAACCGCGAGATCATGTGACCTGAGCTGAAGTCGGATGCTTAACTGAGCCACACAGGTGCCCCTCAGCCTGTTATTTTTCTATGAAAACATGCTTGACTCTAGGATTGAGTGGAATGCAAAATGTGCACGAATCCTAAAGCTAAACCATGGGGCTTTAAATACCTGTCCCGTATGTGGAGGGCCAGCCAAGTGGCCCTCGGCAAGTCCCTTGCTGTCGGGAGGGGATGACAGCCCCAGCGCTTCCACCTGGTGGGGCAGTGGGAGAACCAGGTGAGATGCTGAGGGGAGAGAGAGCTTGGAGAAGCGATTAGGTGCAGCCGTGTGTGCAGGGAAGCCCCTGGGATTCACAGCCGCCCTTACGAAGGGGGAATCAAGAGGCACCTGCAGTGGGGACCTGCCTTCGAGCCCCTGGCTGGGGGAGCCCAGAGCCTGAGCTCTCCCCTCCCCCGTGCCGTGGCCTCCAGGCCCCGGGGCTTCTGCCAGCACAGGGGACCACCTGTCTCTGCCTCCATCCCTCTCCCGGAGCTTGCTCTGTCTTCCTCCTGTCCCTGGTTGCTCTCATGCCCCCGCCCCCCAGGCCGGGGTACAGACGCGGTCCTCCCCTGCCTCACCCCCCAGGTGGTGTGTGCCAAGTGCTCCGACTACCGGGCTGAGCTCAAATACAATGACAACAGGCCCAACAGAGTCTGCTTCCACTGCTACACCTTCCTCACCGGCAGCGTGCTCCCCGAGGACAAGGAGGACAGGAGGCGGGGCATCCTGGAGGTGAGGGCCAAGGATCTCCACCCAGCAGCTGTGTGCAGGCGCCCGCCACGTGCTGGCACCGTCCTCGGTGCAAAGGAACAAGCCAGCTGCGGTCACATTTCCCATCCTCCTCTCTGCCCCTGGGCACCCCTCCCCTTCCCCCGCAAACAGAGCTGGGCCTGTCACCAAACAGAAGCAACCTTTGGCTCTAGGCTGTCATCCGGACTCTCCACCTGTCCTCTGGCCCCATCCAATAATCACAACGACCTCTCCACACAGTTCCTGTCTGTATGCCCATGCCCTGCCCCGGAAGTCTCCGGAGGTGAAGAGAGCCGGTGTCTCTGATCCCATTTCACAGATGGGAAGACTGAGGCTGCAGGTCAGGGTCCCACTTCTGGAAAGAGGCAGATTGGAAACTCCATTCTAAGTGGAAGGGACTTCAGGGACCTGTCCCATGGAGACCCAGGCCCAGAGAGGCAGCTTATCCGAGGTCACCCAGCAAGTTAAGAGCCAGCTGTCTGGCCTCTGCCACGTATGTTCTCTCTGCTGCCTTGGGGCTGGTGGAGCCACTCTCCACACCCACAGGTGCTCCCCAAGCTGCTCCCTCCCTGCCAGTCAACACCTGTGGGGCACGAGCCGCGTTCACTTCCTGCCACAATGTTCCCCAGCCCAGACACTGGCCACCACTGCCCCTCCGCCTGGTTGAAGGCCAGGTTGACATCCCACCGTCCCAGGGAGGTGGGAGAAGACCCCTTCCCCCCATTCCAGCTGAACACAGCTCCCAGGTTTCAAGGTGGTTCCCTTCCGTGGACCTCTGCCCGCTTTCCAGTTTTCCCCACTCCCTGCTCGTGCCTTCCCTGCCCGCTAGGCCACAGGCCCACTCCTTTCTCAGGCCCCCGTTCTGTTCCCTGGGGCAACTCGCAGGTGAGAAGCCCCTCCTGGCACCTGACCCAAGCTCCGGCTGGCCGGGTTTGGACCGCAGCCCTGCCACCGGCCAGCTGTGTGACCACAGGCCCGCGACGGGACCTCTCTGAGGCTCAGGGACAAGCAACCCCTCCTTACAGTGTTGCCGCAAGGCTGCGAAATAGTGATTGTCAAAGTCCCCAAACCAGCGTCTGTCACAGAGTGGGCGCTCTGTTCCCTGACAGCCTCCGTCTCTGGTTGTAGAAAGGGTCTGTGGCAGGGTCGGAGCAGAGCCTAATGTGCAGCTTCCTGCAGCTGGTCGGGGACAAGTGGGGCAAGAGCGGCCCCCGGGGTTGGTGCGTGATCCCCCAGGATGACCCCCTCGTCCTCTACATCTACGCTGCCCCTCAGGTAATGCCACCGCCTGCCTCCTAGACCTTGGCCTTCTCGCAGTTCATGTGTGTATGGGGTGGGTATTGTTGGCCCCATGTGCCCGAGGAGGAAACTGAGCCCCAGTGAGGACATGCTTCCCTCCCGTCAGGGTTAGTGGCTTTCAGAGCTGGGCCCAGACTCTGTCCAGTGGGCAGCCAGTCCTCTTCTTCCTGGATGCCCTCCCGGCAGTCCACCTGCTTCGTGGGTGTTTGGGAAGTGAGAGGTGGGGATGTGGCTATCACCTTCAAATCGGCTGTCTGAGGCATTGGGGCTGAACAGAAAGACAGCGGCCCATGGCTCTCTCCTCCCCTCCCAGGACATGCGGGCTCACACCTCCATCCCGCTGCTGGGCTACCAGGTGACTGCTGGGACCCAGGCAGACCCCCGGCTCTTCCAGCTGCAACAGTCAGGCCAGCTCTACACTTTCAAGGCTGAAACCGAGGAGCTGAGGGACCGCTGGGTGAAGGCCATGGAGCGGGCGGCCAGTGGCTGGAGCCCCGGGAGGCCCGATGATGGGGACCTGTCTGACTGACCCACAGCTGGCCACTCTCCCCTTCAGAGTCCGGCTCCCGGCACGGGCTGTCCCTGCGGCCTCTGTCATCCACGGTTCCAAGCTGATCTTTCAAATAGCTGATTTCCAGGGGCGCCTGGCTGGCTCAGTCTGTAGAGCATGCGACCCTCGATCTCGGGGGCGTAAATTTGAGCCCCATGTTGGGTGTGGGGATTACTTAAAAATATAAATAAACTTTAAAAAACAAACGAACGACTGATTTTCAGTCGTCAGTGCCCAGACCGTGTGTCTTGACTTGGAATTCAGAAAACGTGGATTTGTTCCTTTGGGGAGGGGGTAACTGAGCATCCCTGTTTGCTCAAGGGCTGAGGTGGTGCTGGGGACATAGGACTTAACAGTACTAAGACCTGGAAAGTCCCAGATAACCCAGGACTATTGGTCACCAGTATGGTTCTCAGCCTGGGCTGTACATTAGCATCACTTGGGGACCTTTAAAAAATACCAGAGAAGTCACGATCTCGTGGTCTGTGAGTTCAAGCCCCGCATCAGGCTCTGGGCTGATGGCTCGGAGCCTGGAGCCTGTTTCCGATTCTGTGTCTCCCTCTCTCTCTGCCCCTCCCCCGTTCATGCTCTGTCTCTCTCTGTCCCAAAAATAAATTAAAAAAACGTTGAAAAAAAAAAATACCAGAGAAGGGATGCCTGGATGGTTCAGTTGGTTAAGCGTCTGACTTCGGCTCAGGTCATGATCTCGTGGTTTGTGAGTCTGAGTCCCACATCAGGCTCTGTGCTGACGGCTCAGGCCTGGAGTCTGCTTCAGATTCTGTGTCTCCCTCCCTCTCTGCCCCTCCCCTGATCGTGTTCTCTCTCTCTCTCTCTGTGTGTCTCAAAAATAGATAAACATTAAGAATACATTTAAAAAAAAATCCTTAAGGAAAGAAATAAGGAAGGGAGCCACACAGATATCAGAGGGAAGAGCATTCTGGGTGGAAGGAACAGCAAGTGCCAAGGTCCTGAGGTGGGAGCCTGCCTGGCACATGTGAAGAACAGTGAGGAGGTCAGGATGTCTGGAGCAGAGTGGGCAGGAAGGAACTAAGAGAAGACATCAGATCATAGTCAGATCATCCCTAAACTAAAGGTGAGGTCAGGGGAGGCAGATGTGGGGGCTCTCCAAGGGCTG
This sequence comes from Panthera pardus, assembly GCF_024362965.1. Lineage (NCBI taxonomy): Eukaryota > Metazoa > Chordata > Mammalia > Carnivora > Felidae > Panthera > Panthera pardus. The sequence goes on along the minus strand of NW_026526732.1, from coordinate 144,526,603 downwards.
AGTGAGATGGAGAGTCGTTAGGGGGCGGGGCATCTGATTTAACAGACTCCCCCCTGCTGCTTGTTGTGACAGACTGAATGTGGCGAGGGTGGAAACAGTTTAGAGGCTGTGACGCCGACCCCCGGTTAGAGAGGCGATGAGAAGGGACTGGATTCTGGATTTATTCTGAAGGTAGAGCAGAGATTCCCTCACAGGGTGAACGTGGTGAGAGAGGCGGAAGGAGCCAAAGGTGACACTGAGTGAGACCTCTGACCTGACAGCATGGAGGACGGAGCTCCTGTTGACTGAGATAAGAAAGCCGTGGAAGCGGCGGGTCAGGGAGCAGCAGCACATCAGATCTCTGACGTGGACAAGTCATAGCTGAGGCACCCACTCCTGGCCACGTCCAGTGGTGGCGTGCCTGAGCCCGGGTACCAGGTCTGGACTGGGGATGTAAACGTGGGAGCTGTCAACCCAGAGATGGGGGTCAAAGTGTACATCAAACAGGGGCGCCTGAGTGGCTCAGGCGGTTGAGCGTCCGACTCTTGATTTCAGCTCAGGTCATGATCTCACAGTTGGTGAGTTCGAGCCCCAAGTTGGGATCTGCGCTGACATCGCGGAACATGCTTGGCATTCTCTCTCTTACTCTCTGCCCCCCCCCGCTTGTGCACACATCCTCTCTCTCTCTGTCTCAAAATAAGTAAATAAACTTAAAAGAAAAAAAAAAAGACTACCAAAGCATGCGTGAAACAGAAGGAAGAGGTCCAAGTCCTGAGCCCTGCACATCCCAACATTTTAACCTTTTGACCTACGTTTACAATTCTGAGAATTTACCGCAAGGAGACAGGCCAGTGCGACAGGATTCATGGACATGATTTACAATAGTTCTCCCAAACTGAAGACTACAGAAATAACCCATCCAAATGGGGAGACCTTTGCCCATAAACTTATGCCCATCCAGAGGGACTCAGACAAGCTGCTGTAACCATGCAGCGAACCATGCGGCTGTTGGAAGGGAAGGCTTAAATGTCAATGTGCTGCCTTGGGAAGACCGGCGGGATGCGTTAAGCAAGGAACAACCACAGAAGGATCGAACACTTTTAAACGCTCACTGTGTGTCAAGCACTGTGCTAAGGCCTTGGAGGCGATTATTTCATTCGATTCTTCTGTTTTCTCCTTTTTTTTTTTTTTTAATGTTTATTTGTTTTTGAGAAAGGAAGAGAGTGTGTGAGCGGGGGAGAGGCAGAGAGAGAGGGAGACAGAGAATCCCAAGCAGGCTCCACACCCATCAGCCCAAAGACCCATGTGGGGCTCGAAACCACCAACCTTGAGATCACGACCTGAGCTGAAATCGGATGCTCAACTGACTGAGCCACCCAGGCGCCCCTGATTCTTAATAATATTAGAAGTAGGTGCTAACTTGGATCCTCATTTTACAGATGAGAAAACCACGGCTTCTTTGGTTGAATAATTTGTTTGTGGGCACATAACATGAGGTAGCGGAGGCAGCATTCCCAACCATTGTGCGGTGGAACATTCCAGTCCTGCTTGGATGGAGATGTTTTATATCTGCAACATTTTAAGGGCTACCCAATATACTGCAGGAGTGGTTGATTTGCTTTCTTCTTTAGGTGCTTCTGTGGATTTGGATTTTTTTCACTACCGCATATCGCTTCTATAATCCCAAGGACAAAAGTGGTTTCCCATGTTAAGAGGAACATAAAGGAAGGAACAAAGGAAGACTCACCTGTTCTTCTCCAGGGGCCCAACCTGCTACGCAGGGTTGCTAAGACATCAGTGCCAGAGCCCAGGGGCTGAGTGGCCTCAGGGAAGCACTACCTGGGAGCACCCAGTGAGAAGGGGATCACTTGTTAGGCCACAAACGAGTGTGGGGTCATGGAAACGTGGAAGGACCAGAGGGCAGGGGAGGGCCTGGACTTGGAAGAACTCGGGGGTCCCACTGGAAAGCCATGGACACTGAGAGGGTTGTCCCCTGGGAACCCAAATGGCCCCCTGTGACCTGGGCAGCCCTTGACCTCTCCTGGCATCTCCTCACCCTGGATTCCTCACTCGCTGACACTGTGCATCCCAGGCTCTGGCTGTCAGGCGGCAGAGGCTCCGAGGGCTTTGAATTTCTTCTACGAAAGGTCCCTACCTCTAAAAAGCTGGAGGTTCCCCAGCAGTCTGGGAGCTCTGGTGCCCATGCACCCCCACCCTGGCGGGAGAACTCAGAGGGAAGAGAGAAGGCTGGCGGGTGATTTCTTCTACGAAAGGTCCCTACCTCTAAAAAGCTGGAGGTTCCCCAGCAGTCTGGGAGCTCTGGTGCCCATGCACCCCCACCCTGGCGGGAGAACTCAGAGGGAAGAGAGAAGGCTGGCGGGTGTCAGGGCGAGGGCATCTCTGGAGGGCCTGGTGGACCCCGAGCCAGCTGGAAGGCCTCCCCTTCTGGGAAATCTCCCTTCCGCAGGCACAAGGAAGTGGCGTTGCTGCCAGCACGCTGGGGCTCCAGGAATGGCATTCATTCATTCACTCATTCATTTCTGCCTATGTTCGTCATTGCTAGCGTTATTATTTTAGGATGTGGTGAGCACTCGGCCCGCATCATCTCACTTCATTCCGTAACGGCCTTTTGGCATTGTTTCAAGCGACCACGTTTTACGGATGAGCAAGACTGAATAACCTGTCCGCGGTCACCCAGCCAGGGAGTAACGAATGTATTCAAATTCAGACCCAGACCCACCGGATTCCAAAGTCTGACCCCAGCTAGCACTAGGGGGCAGTATCTCCCAGGGATTAATGGGTCCGGGCCACCACACAGCTCTGCCACTTACGGGCTGCGTTGTCTTGGGCGAGGCTTCGCCACTCCGTGGTGTGGGGGTTTCCTCACCTGTCAAAGGAGGGATAACCATGGTCCTACCTCTCTAGGGACTGAGGGGTCAGCTGAATGGATACGTGTCCGGCATTCAGAACAGTGACGGGCCACCCGTGATTATTACAGGCATTCGCAGGTATCAGCTCTTTCCTCCTGCTCTGTCTGCCTCCGTATGCTGTGATGCCCGTATTTATGGAGGATCCGGGGATAAAAAGTTGAAAAAAATCAAAGTCCTGGCTCTAAGGGAGCTCAGTGTCTAGGTCATTAAAATCACTTGGGAATCTTTTGAAACACTCCCAATGCCCAGGTTGCACCCCAAGCTCAAATAAGAAGCCCTGAGTTTGGCTGGGGCTGTGGCATCAGACTTTTAAAGCTTTATGGTGATTCTGATAGCTCACTCCGAAAGGGCAGGACCGGTTCCTGAGCCAGTCATCTCTCGACACTGCTTCGTTCCTTCCATCACACCAAAGCTATACTGCTCTATCCAGTTTGCATTAAGACTGGTATCTATCTCCACCACTGAAAACGTAAGTTCCTGGAGGGCAGGGACTTTGTCTCTTGTTCACCATGTTTCCCAGCCTCTGGCCCACAGTCCGTCCTCGGACCGTTGGGATGAATTGTGAGGCTCAGATACGGCAAGGCAGTCACCGTACTTACTAATCGTTGCTATGGCCACACTGATGCAGTTCTAGAACCTTCACGCCTGCCCTTCCCCAGCACTGACCCTCTTTTATTCATCCCTGCACCCCAGAACTTGGCAGAGAGAGCTCTATAGACTCTCATAAAAGAGTTCTAGGACTCTCTTATGTTTTGAGTGAGTGCTCAAAACCTATCCTCTGGCCTGGATTCACACTAGCTCTGTCAGGCCACGTGCTCTTTTTCTTCCACTGAGGTGCCTGGAGGTCAAAGACGTGAAATGACATGTGCAAGGCCACGTGGCACTCCTGTGGACTCTCTCAGGGACCAGGATGAGATGCTCCTAACTCTGACTGTGGCCTCATCCCTTGGCCTTTTCCTTACTGCTGCCTGCCTTTCTCCCATGGCTGGACCCCAGGACCCCGCTCCTCGAAACTGGTCACAGTGGGAGAACTCACCATGGAAATCGGCAAATCGGCCCCTCTCAGCCCTCCACCCCCTGAAAAAAGAGCTGGTTGTTCATCTTCGCCATTGGACACCCAGCCTGGCACCCTGAGCCCACCTGCCCGTGTCTTGAGCTTACAGCCCTCAAGGGTGGCCCAGATGCCCGATCATTATTCATTTTTTGAGACACAGAGACAGAGTGTGACTGGGGGAGGGGCGGAGAGAGAGGGAGACACAGAATCCGAAGCAGGCTCCAGGCTCCAAGCTGTCAGCCCAGAGCCCGACGCGGGGCTCGAACTCATGGACCGAGAGATCATGACCTGAGCTGAAGTTGGACGCTTCACCGAATGAGCCACCCAGGCACCCTCCCAAGAGCTAACGTTTAAAGAGCACTTACTGTGTGCTTTCCACGTATCAGCTCATGTAATCCTTACACGAGTCCATTGTACAGACGAGAATAAGGAGGCGCAGAGAGATTCAGCCACTTGCCCCACATCACACGGTGGGGAAGCAGAACTGGTCGCAGAGGCTCTGTGACCTCTCTGGGAAGCAGCAATAAGCACATCAGATTTCGAATTTTAAAAACATGATGTTGAGTCCTGGTTCTGTCACTCCCTTGTGACTTCAGTCTGCAGGCCCCAGCTTCCTTCCTCATTCATAAAACAGGATGACCAACACGTGCACTGCGTATTAATAGGCTTGTTTCAGGGTCAAAAGATATCATGGGTGTAAAAGGGTTTCAAAGGCCGTAAAGGGCTGAGGACATGAGTGGACGATTAGCATATGGTTCTCTTTTCCCATTTTCATGTTCTCTCTGGCTTCTCGGAAGGCTTCTGTGCCTCAGTGGGCCCAGTGCTTGTGGCGCCCAGTAAGCTCCTTCTCAGATGCGGAGGTGCTCGGGGAGTGACTTCTCCTCCTTTATTCTCTGCTGGGCCCCTATTTCCCAGGCTTTTCAGGGAGACTGGAATCATTTTAACAATCGGCCGTATCTTTACCAAAACGCTGCCCCTTACAAAAACTTGGTTTACATAAAATCCAAATTTTATTACCAAATAATTCTTAAAATTTTTTTTTAATGTTTATTTTTGAGAGAGAGAGAGAGAGAGACGGAGTGCAAGTGGAGGAGAGACAGAGAGAGAGGGAGACAGAATCAGAAGCTGGCTCCAGGCTGTCAGCACAGAACCCGAGGTGGGGTTCGAACTCACTAAACCGCAAGATCACGACCTGAGCCGAAGTCGGACGCTTAACCGACTGAGCCGCCCAGGTGCCCCTATTATCAAATAATTCTATGCTCTGCCTTACAGCTCTCTGAGGGTCCTTAGGCAGCTAGTCCTGCTACTACATCAAAAAATACGATTCGGGGCGCTCCTGGGTGGCTCTGTCGGTTGAGTGTCCAACTTCAGCCCAGGTCATGATCTCGTGGTTCGTGGGTTCGAGCCCCGCGTCAGGCTCTGTGCTGACAGCTCGGAGCCTGGAGCCTGCTTCGGATTCTGTGTCTCCCCATCTCTTGGCCCCTCCCCTGCTCATTCTCTGTCTCTCTCTGTCCCTCAATAATAAACTAATGTTTAAAAAGTTGAAAAGATATTTCTTTAAAAAAAATGATTCAATTAGGCAAATATGATTCATGTAACTTTTCACAGCCTACCCAAACCATCCTGGGTTTGTATATTGGTCTTATTGGTATTATCTTTTCCTTTTGTAGCCCTTATCAATGACAATATCATACGTTTATATTCCAATAATTCATGAGTTCTTTTTTTTTTTAAGTCTAGTTGTACTTCATTGAGAAGTTAAAGAGCACAAAATAGAATGCAATGCAGGGATTTTTAAGAACAACAGAAACATAGAACTGAATATGTCTCTTAGAATCCATTGGCTGCACAAGATTTTCTATTGACTTTTTTTCCCCTTAGACTCTGGACTGCTGTTTAGTTATAGGAGTAGGTGTCTTCTTACTTGATTGAGATTCCTTTTTTTTTTTTTTTAATATAATTTATTGTCAAGTTAGCTTACAGTGTGCACAGTGTGCTCGTGGCTTTGGGAGTAGATCCCTATGATTCATCACTTACATACAACACCCAGTGCCCGTCCCAACAAGTGCCCTCCTCAATGCCCATCACCCGTTTTCTCCTCTCCCCCGCCCCTCCCCTGTCAACCCTCAGTTTGTTCTCTGTATTTAAGAATCTCTTACGGTTTGCCTCCCTCTCTGTTTGAAACTATTTTTTCCCCTTCCCTTCCCCCACGGTCTTCTGTTAAGTTTCTCAAATTCCACATGTGCGTGAAAACATATATCTGTCTTTCTCTGACTGATTTATTTCACTTAGCATAATACCCTCCAGTTCCACCCACGCTGTTGCAAATGGCAGGGTTTCATTCTTTCTCATTGCCAAGTAGTATTCCATTGTGTATATAAACCACATCTTCTTTATCCATTCATCAGTGGATGGACATTTGGGCTCTTTCCGTAATTTGGTTATTGTTGATAGCGCTGTTATAAACATTGGGGTACATGTGCCCCTGTGAATCAGCACTCCTGTATCCTTTGGATAAATTCCTAGTAGTGCTATTGCTGGGTCATAGGGTAATTCTATTTTTAGTTTTTTGAGGAACCTCGATACTGTTTTCCAGAGCAGCTGCACCAGTTTGCATTCCCACCAACAGTGCAAAAGAGTTAATAATTCATGAGTTCTAAAGGACATGTGTGAGAGACCAAAAAACCAAAACCAAACAAAACAAAAACAAACACACACACACACACACACACACACACAAAGTGACTAAAATGTGGAACACAAATTGTGGAATTTCTCAAAGGCCTGCATTATTGGAGCTTATTAGTTTGGGGTGAATAAAAGGGAAAAGAAATATTTTGTACTTTCACATGCATTAAGCAGTTTTCCAGGAATTGGTCAAGAGAATCCTCTGGTGGTATATAAACTTCCCCAGGGGAGACAGCAGTTCAGCTAAAGGTGCAGCTGAGGGTGCTGGGCTGGGCTGGGAGTTCCAGGAAGCAGAGTAGGGTGCGGTCAGGAGCAGGAAGGCTAGGAGATAATCCAGGGGTGCCTAGGTCACCCAGTCAGTTAACCATCTGACTCTTGTTTTTGGCTCAGGTTATGAACTCACTGTTCAGAGGTTCAAGCCCTTCATTGGGCCCTGGGCTGACAGCACGGAGCCTGCTTGAGGTTCTCTGTCTCCCTCTTTCTCTGCGCCTCTCCTGCTCACACACTCTCTCAAAAATAAATAAATAAACATTAAAAAAAAAGTTTAAAAGATAATCCAAATCAAAGTCTTCAGATGCATCAGCAAGGCCAAAGAGCATACACAGGGCCCCAAACCAAAGACACAGCCAATGGGCAGAGCTTTGGAGCTGGACTGGCTGAGAACAGAGTTAGAAACAAGTTGGCAGGCACCAGATTGTTGCCAAGAGTGAGGCCATAGCTCATTGGTCTCTAGGTGCATGTGTGGGACATGCTGACCCACCGTATGGACTTTGTAGAGAATTGTTACAATAACGGCCCCCAACGGAATTAGCCCCACCCCTGTCTTTTGGAATGTTTCTAGTATCATGTGAAGAAGCCCAGCATGAAAGACCCCAGGGAGAGAAAGGTTTAGGCATCCCAGCCCAGCAGGTCTAGACCACCCAAGTGAGCTGAGCAGTAAGCAGACTGCAGCTACACGAATAAGACCAGAAGAAGAACCACCCAGCCAACTCACAGACCTGCAAGAAAGTCATTCAGTTTTGGGATGGTTTGTTACACAGCATCAGATAGCTTATACATCCCTTTACCCTATGAATTTACTATGTGAGTCTACAAAGGGTCTCTGCTGTTAGGCAAACTCAGAATTGTGAGACCCAGAATTACAAGTATCTTATGTGTTAATAATTATGTTCATCTTCCCATGTGCTATTTAATTTCATGTCATGACAATTCAGTGAGGAAGAGGAAGAATGAATGTGCCATATCTTCATTAAACGTGTGAGGAGACTGAGGCACAGAAAGATATATTACTGTCCCAGGATTGCTCAGCAAGTCAGTAGGGATACTATTATGGACTGAATTGTGTCCCCCCACTGCCAAATTCATCTGTTGAAACCCTAATTCCCCCATGTGACTATATTTGGAAACAGGGCTTTTAAAGAGCTAATTAAAATTAAATGAGGTCATAAGAGTGAGCCCTGAGGGCACCTGGGTGGTTCGGTCAGTTGAGCATCCAACTCCTGATTATGGCTCAGGTCATGATCCCAGGGTTGTGGGATCAAGCCCCACACCGGGCTCCACGCTAAGTGTGGAGCCCACTTGAGATTCTCTCTCTCTCTCTCTCTCTCTCTCTCTCTCTCCTTCCCTCCCTCTGTCCATCTGCCCCTCTCTCCCACTTGTGCATGCACTCTCTCTCTCTGTCTCTAAAAAATAAATAAAAAATTAAAAAAGTGAGCCGCAATCCAATAGAACTTATAAAAAGAGGAAGAGACATCAGGGATGATATACACAGGGAATAAGTCAAGGGAGGACATAGAGAGAAGTTGACTGCAAGTCAAGGAGGGGGGCCTCAAGAGAAACCAAGCCCTGCTGACACCTTAATCACAGACTCGCAGGCTCCAGAACTATGAGAAAATAAACTTAGGTTGTTTGAGCAACCCAGTTCATGGTAGGTTGTTATGGCAGCCCCAACAGATAGCGATACTCAAAATTAGGTCTTTCACTTTCTTAATAAGAATATTTTACAACAATGAGGTACCATTTCTTACATATCAAATTGGCAAAGATTTTTAAATTTTTTTTTTTTTTTAACGTTTACTTATTTTTGAGACAGAGAGAGACAGAGCATGAACGGGGGAGGGCCAGAGAGAGGGAGACACAGAATCTGAAACAGGCTCCAGGCTCTGAGCTGTCAGCACAGAGCCTGACGCAGGGCTCGAACCCACGGACCGCGAGATCATGACCCAAGCTGAAGTCGGCCGCTTAACCGACTGAGCCACCCAGGCGCCCCTAAAGATTTTTAAAAGATAAGCTATGTAGTCGTAAGGAGGTGAAGAAATGGGCTTTCCCAAACGCCACTAGTGGGAGGCCAAATTGGTACAACTTTCTAGAGGGAATATGGTAATCCATATCAAAGGTCTTTAAAATGTATTCACCAACACTTTTTTTGTAATAACAAAATATTGGAAATGGTGTATGGCAGATTATATTTTCTGAAGATGGAAGCACTGATCCCATTTCCTCTGGAACCTGGACAAACCTATGTAGTTGCCATAACCAACAGAATACAATAGAATACAGTGAAGGGGTGTGACTTCACAAGGCTAGGTTGTAAAAGGCATTGCAGCTTCCACCTTGGCTCCTTGGCCAGACTCACGTTGCGAAAGTCAGCTGCCATGTCACCAGGATGCACTAAGCAGCTCCTTAGAAAGGTCCATCCTTAGAGGAACTGAGGCAGCCAGCCCTCAGCTGGAACTACTTTGCCGGTTACATGAGTGAGTAACTTCAGAAATGGACTTTCCTTCAGATGACTGCAGCCCCAGCCAACATCTGACCGTGGCCTCCTGAAAGACCACAAGTGAGAACCATCCAGCTCAGTCCTTCTCAAAGTTCTGATCGACAGAAAACCTAAGAGAAAATAAATTTTTATTGTTGTCTCTTGTCGCTATGTTTTGGGGTGATTTGTTATACAGCCATATATAATTAATACAACAACCTATATGTCCATCAAGAGGGGACTATTTAAGTTGATTATAGTACATGCCTACAATGAAATACTACTCAGTTGTTAAAAAAAAAATGAAGAAAAAAAAAATGAAGAAGCCCCCTTTAAAAAAAAAAAAAATTTAATGTTTATTTATTTTTGAGAGGGAGAGAGAGACAGAGCGTGAGTGGGGGGAGGGGCAGAGATAGAGGGATGCACAGAATCCAAAGCAGGCCCCAGGCTGCTCTGAGCTATCAGCACAGAGCCAGAAGCGTGGCTTGAACTCACAGACCGCGAGATGATGACCTAAGCCCAAGTCAGACCCTTACCTGACTGAGCCACCCAGACACCCTGAAGAAGCTCTTTAGGTACTGACATGGGAAGTCCTCCAAGATAATATGTTAGGTGAAAAATGCAAAGTACAAAATAGTATATAGAGGATGTATTCTCTATAGGTGTATAGAGAATACACCTGTATTTTATACTTGTGTGTGTATATATACATACACATATACTATATACATATGTATAATTTATATACATGCAAAATATCTCGAGAACGGAGGTGGGGAAATGCCTTTGAAATTTGAAACGTACGAATATATCCAAAAAAAAGTTTAAAATGTTTAAATAGTGCTTTCTCTTCAACACAGAAGTTTCACTTCTAGGAATTTATCCTTAGTAAATAATCATGGCACAGATTTAGCTGTGAGGGTGCTGTCACTTCATTTACTATCGTGAAAATGGTGGGGCTCCTGGCTGTTTCAGTTGGAGGAGCGTGTGATTCTTGGTCTTGGGGTCGTGAGTTCAAGCCCCATGTCGGGTGTAGAGATTGCTTGAAAAAATAAACTTTAATACATGCAAATGGTAAACAACCCAAGTATTCAGCAATAGGAAGTTTATTGCATAGCTTATGACACTCTCATACTGTGCCACCATCACAAATGGTGGTGGAGGGGCACCTGGGTATCTCAGTCGGTTGAGTGTCCAACTCTTGATTTCCACTTGGTCATAGTCCCAGGGTCGTGGGAGCCTCCCTGCTTAGCCCAGAGCCTGCTTGGGATTCTCTCTCTCTTTCTCTCTCTCTCTCTTTCCCTCTGCCCCCTCCGCCGCTTGCATGCTCTCTCTCTGAACAGAAAAGACAAGAAAAGGAAAGGAAAGGAAAGGAAAGGAAAGGAAAGGAAAGGAAAGGAAAAAGAAAAGAGAAGAGAAGAGAAGGAGAGAAAGGAAAGGAAAGGAAAGAAAAGAAAAGAGAAAAGAAAAGGAAAAAGAAAAGAAAAGAGAAGAAAAGAGAAAAGAAGAGGAAAAAGAAAAGAGAAGAGAAGAGAAAAAGAAAAGAAAAGAAAAGAAAAGAAAAGAAAAGAAAATGGTGCCGGAGAGAACAATTCTGTGCCCGGTGAAGTGATCATGATATAGTAATTGATAAGAAGTTATGAAATGGTACTACTTAATCTTATCTTTAAAGTAAATGTAACCATACAAACATAGAGGGAGATGTAGATCAAGACACACGGATAGATACAGATTGAGAAATGTTAACAGTGGTAATCTCTGGGAGGTCTGACTCGTTAATTTTGTTTTCTCCTTTTTCATCTGTGTTTTCAAAAACAAACCTGTGCTACTTTTGGAAAAATACAAAGGCTAAAAGTTTGTCTCTCTATTGTTTTTTTTTTGTAAAGATTCATGGATGATCCTATAAATAGCAGCTCTGGGTAGAGAATTTGCAACTTTGTTTTTTAAAGAGGACAGTTCTTCAAGGGCAAAGATCACCGGACCTTCATCAGGTAGAGAAAGCAGCCCACCCTGCTAAGAAGTCCTCGAATCTGGTCACGACGTTGACCCCTTCCCAGCCCACTGGCCAGTGGGGGCCGCGTCCGGAAGCTGTCCTCAAACTACTCCTGATCAAAACTGGTAGGCAGAGGAGGTCCCAGGATCTCTAGAGGAAGGTGGTCATCCCTGAGCTGTGATCTTGGGACGAGTCTCCAAACTCCATTTCCAGAGTCAGCACATTGAGCACACTGTTTTCACGTCCATCGTAGGTTAAAAATCGCCAAGTGTTGGGGCGCCCGGGTGGCTCAGTCGGTGAAGCATCCGACTCTTAGTTTCAGCGCAGGTCATGATCTCACGGTTTGCGGGTTCGAGCCTCATGTCGGGGCTCCGTGCTGACAGCGCGGAGCCTGCTTGGGATTCTGTCTCTCCTTCTCTCTCTATCCTTCCCCCACGTATGCTCTTTTTCTCTTTCTCTCTCTCTCTCTCAAAATAAATACATAAAGCTTAAAATAAATAAATAAAGAGGCAATTAAGGTAAAATGAGGTCAGATGGGTGGGCCCCAATCCAACACGACTGGTGGTGTCCTTAGAAAACGATGCGATGAGGACACGGATGGGCATGGAGGGAAGCCAACCAACCCCGCTAACACCTCATTCTAAGGGGCGGATGGTAAGAAAATTCTAGCCGCAGGACGGCAAGAAAATTCATTTCTGGTGTTTAAACCACCTGGCGGTGGTACTCTGTTATGGCAGCCCTAGCAAACCAACACACCAAGTTCCCCAGAGATACACGTTTACGGAAGACGGAGAACATGTCCGTCGTCCGCAGCGAAGACCCTTATCTCCTGGTGATAGCTGTGAGGTGTGGAGTTGACGGCGATTACTGGGGCACCTGCAGCCGCTCAGGTCCACCGCTGTTGGCCGCACGGTAGCACCCCCCCTTTCCAGCAGGCCCAGAAGTAATCCCAGTGCCCTGCCGGCCCGAGGTGCACCCGGGACCTGGCTCGAGAGATGGCCTCCAGTTCCCCGTCAAGGCTGCAGCCCTGCGTGGAGTGGCAGCCTGGCCCTGAGGCCACAGCACAGTCTCACCAGTCCCCTCTCCAGGGACCACTTGGGACCCTGACAGTCCTTTCGGAGGGGCCCTTCCCAGACCTGCCCACCACCTGTATGCCCAGAGATTCTGGCTGCTGAAGTTCACCCCACGCTGCCATCAGATCCTGGAATACGGTTGCTGGTCTGGGGGGAATGCGTGGTCACCACATCCCAGAGACTGCCCTTTGTGGGGCTTTAAAGGCCTCTGGGCATTCTTCCTCTCAAAGGCCACGTCCCTCAGAAGTACTCAGATCCACCCACTGGCCACGTCACGTATCATCTGCATAAACTATAGAAGCTGAGTTGCAATTGTCTAGTTAACCTTTTGTAGACATTTAATTGTTTCGTCTTTATAATATGCTCTTGGGAGCTAGTAACCGGCCCCACTGTGGCTCAAGTGTCTCCATGGATGTTTGGAAAGCTGGCTGGTCCTGGGCACCGTAGCGATTGATGCAGCCGTGGGGGGTCCCTAGGGCCCCTTCTAAGGAGGTCCAGTGGGTACTGGGTGTGCCCGACCCAGGAGCAGCCCCCAGGCACCCAATGTCCAGTCACAATGCCCCAATCTCCTTCCGGGGCTGTAGGGTAAGAGGGCCGCCCTTTTCCAAGCCTCTTCCTCCTCTTTAAACTTGTTCCTTGGCGAGCTGGCACCTCCCCTTGCTTCCAGCAGATTTCCCCTGGGCTGGAAAAGCCAAGGGCTAGGAAATCCTTAGCCATCATGGCATCCAAACCTCCCCCCATTACAGAGATGAGAAAACCGGGGCCCAGAGGAAAGAGAGTCTTCTTCCGGAGCACCCGTGCATTTTTGTGGAACTTGAACGCAGCACTCGGCCCTAGGTTGAGAGGGAGATTTTGAGATTGCTCACACTGTAAGCAGCGTGTTTCCGCCCTTCTCTGACCATTGACAATCCCAGGTTTGCTTTCCGCCCAGGTCAGTGTTTTTCTCCCAGCTGTGCTGTGTGTCTCTCTCTCTCAACAGCACCCCGCTGGGACCTTGGGGAAGGCTTTGCCCCAGGTGCTGAGGGTCTGGGGTTGCTAGACACAAAACAGGATGCCCAGTTAAATTTGAATTTCAGAGAAACAACAATTTTTTTTTTTTTTTTTTTTTAGTGTCAGGATATCCCGAATGTTGTTGTTTATCTGAAAATCAAATTTAAGTGGGCCTCCTGTATCTTTATTGACGAAACCTGGCCACCCGCTGAGGGTCCTCTTTCGTTTGAGTCGGGCCCTTCCGCCACCAGCAGCTGTGTGTTTCCTTGTCACGCCGCAGCAGCCCTCCAGGCAAATGTTTTTGAACGGAAGAGCATCACGGTTCGGGGGAATCCCCCCACTGTCCCCGTAACGTATGTATTGGCAAAGAGCGATGCCCGTGAGAGGAAAATAAAAGAGGCCACGGGAGTTCCTCCCACCCTGGGGACAGCCCCGGCCATGTTGGCTCTGGGAAGGCAGTTTTAACTGGACGGCTTGCTCTCGACCTCTCAGAGAGGCTCAAGCTGTGGTGAGAAGCTTTGCGATACCAGAGGTCAGACCTTCCCAGCCAGCTCCTCTGGGGGTCTGTTACTCTTCCTTCCCCCCACCCCCCCTTCGGAGAAGAGGTCTACTGGGAAGAATGGGCTCCTGGGCTGTGAGCTGGGCAGGTGGCTCGACTTCAGGGATCATGATTGTGTCTTCGTCAGGGGGTCATTGTGGGTAATACAGGAGGAAATTCATGCAAAACGCTTGGCACACAGTAAGCGCTCCCTATCAATGGTGGCTATTGTTCGAATAATGCGAAGGGCTTTTACTTCACCCCCAAGCCAGGGCGTCTTCGTAAGAAGGCTGCTGTCAGTTCTCTGGGCTCCTGCAGTTTGTCCTTATGAAACAGGGGGGCCTCCAAAATGGGCACATCCCCTGGACAGGCATCAGCCTTAAGCTGGAGTCAGTTCTTCATCTGGGCCGGATTTTCAGTTGCCCGGCCGGGCCCCGAGGAGGCAGGGCTCAGAAGAAGTTGGCTTCGAGGGTTGAAGAAATAAGTTTCCTACCCTGGTGTCCCTGAGGGAAGGCAGGCCACGGTTTGTGCCTGACGGTGGGAGCGGCGAGGGGGCTTGGGGTTGTGTCCCTGGAGAGGAAGAAAGGCGGGGCCGTGGGAAAGGGCCTGCGAAACACACGTCCTCAGTTTCCTCTTCTGGAACTTCCGATACCAGGCCCCAACAAATGCACTTTGGTTGGAACCCAGGTGGGAAAGCCCCCGGAGCCAAAGCTCTGTCCCTTTAACATCTGCCTCCACCGAGCCCTGGAGTTGGGACACTCCGGCTTCTTAGAAAGAAACTGAAACCCCTTAGGAGAAACTCCACCACTTCCCCTTCCTCAGTAAGAGGAACTTGGAGTTGCCCTGACAGGAAAGTCTTGGTGGGGTTTCTCGGAAGCTGCCACTGCTTCTCTACTGAGGAAAACCGCAGGCCGGTGGGCAGGGGGGTGGGGGGAGCAGGGGGCCAGGCCAAGGGCCAGGCTGGTGGAGAACCAGCCATTGACAAAGTCACAGCCATCAGATAGGCTCCTGGGGAGCTGGAATATTTTCTCTTGGGCACCACCTGGCAACTTCTCCTTGGCGTCCTCATGCTGCTCCCCTTTCGCTCAGCTGCCCAGGCTCTCTCCCCACGGAAGCCACCCCCTCCCCCCCGCCACAGGCCTTTTCACCAAAACACCCTGCCTCTGGGCTCTAGATTCCCCACTATACACACCACCTGTCAAAACTCATCCCTCTAGTTCTACCCCTCAGAGAGGCACTGACACTCTAGTAGAGGCATTGGGGGTACCCAGGGGGCATAGGGAGTGACATTCTGGAAGAGGCCATACCCTCTGTGCTGTGTCAGAGAGCCTAGGGAGTGAAGGAAGGACATCTGCCAGGCACGCACGGATGCCTGACTTAACAGTGGCTGCTGTTTGCTTCACTCGTTTCTAGACTGGACACAGGCTTCTCTCTGGGGAACGGGGGTGTCTCTTCCCCCCCAGCCCCGGACAGGTCTGGGGGCAGTGCTGCAGTAAGAAGAAATAGTACGTAGGCACAGGTCACATCCTAGGCCCGGCCCCAGGAGAAGCCGAGACACCCTCAGGTCCTAAGCTTTAGTACAAACACATCAGTATGACACAGCCCCAGAATCTGGCCATAGCGCCCTTGCCAACAACTTTGCATGCTTTCCCGCTGCCTGGAGGACAGAGCCCAGGCTCTGTGGCCGGTGTATACGACCCCGTGCTGAGGGCCCTGGCTCTCCTCTCCCGCATCTCTGAGCTTGGACCTGATGAGCTACAGCCTCCTTCACCCAGCTGTCTCCTGCTCACGTAAGTCCCAGGGGGCCATGGATGGCCTAGAGAGGCCCTCCCTGCTCCCAGCCCCAGGCCAGACGGGTTAGGGGCTGCCTCCGTGACCTCACTGGGTGCACCACTCCCAGACTTTATCTACATCACCTTGTGGTTTCTAGTCTCTTGACCATCGCCCAACCCGTAGGATCCTGAGGGGCAGCGACGGTGGGCTTGGTGGATCTCAATGAACATTTGGTGAGGGAGTAAATGAGTGAATTTAATGCTATCTGCCAGGCTGTGTGGCTGAGAGCCCCCACGTGCCCACAGGCCCAGACATCCACGTGTGGATGTGGACGCCCACGTGCAGTGGGAGGAGACACGTGCATGCCTGTCATGGTGTCCCTGAGGTGTGTGTCTGTGGGTCCCTGCCTCTATGCACCAGCATCATGGATTGTGTCCTTCTGGCCAGCAGGTGGCGCTGCGCCATTCGTCTGCAGTGTTCATCCGCCCTGACCGGCTCTGGCTGTCATCACCAGAGGGGCCCTCAGCAGGCACAGCAGCCTCCCTTATCCCACAGGGGGACCAGGACTGCCTGGGTCTCATGCCGAATCAGTCTGGTCTTCCAACTGAGCAGCCAGGGCTCTGATACCACGGTTCAACCCCCGTGTCCATGGCACTCTGTATGCCCAATGCCAAGCTGGACCTCACAGGAGAGCCTGACGTCCAGGCAACTGAAAAGCATAAAGGTTAAAAAGAAAAGCATGGGCTCGCACTCCCAGCTCTGGCTCTGGCTGTCTGTGTCACCTTGGATGGGTCCCCTACCTTCTCTTAACGCGTTTCTCTGGTAAGTGGGAATCACGGCAATCTGTACAATGAAATAATCAATGTAAAACATGGGCCACCGTGGGGCTGTACCATAAGGCAGTGGCTCTCAAACTGTAACCTCGGAAGGCTTGTTAAAATGGATTGCTGGGCAGCCCTTCCAGAGGTTCAGATTCAGTAGGTCTGAGGTGGGACACGTGAATTTGCCTTTCTAATGGGTTCTTGCCATCTGGAGACCACACTCCGAGAACCCCTGGATCATGACCCGATCCTATGATGCTCATAGGCAGTCAGGGGAGACACACACAGGACAAAAGCATCCGGCCTCTGGTGAGATGTAATAGAAACAGAGGAGAAGGAGGAGCAAATTCTGAGGCCTGCAGGGGCCCAAGGGAGGAGTGTGTGTGTATGTGTGTGTGTGTGTGTGTGGCGGGGGGCAGGGGTGACTGGGCGGTAAAGGGGAGGGGGGTCTCTGGACCTGGCTGTGTTCTCTCCTCCAGCCCCAAGCAGTCACACTGGAGGCGGTGAGCCCAGGGGCAGCTGCCGGACAGCAGGACCGCCTGGCTGTCCCTCGAAGGGATGGGTCGATCAGTTCTCTTTTCCCAGCTTGGCCTCTGCTGTGCTTCCTCAGCTTCTGGGAACCCACATTTCCTTTCTCTGTCTTTTTTAAAATACTGCTTTTTAATCGAATTATCATAAAGGCAACGCATGTCCATCTTAGAACATTAATACGATATGAAAAAATTATAAAGAAGAAAATGAAAATAGCAGTCCGGGGCGCCTGGGTGGCTCAGTCGCTTAAGCGTCTGACTTCAGCTCAGGTCGTGATCTCATGGTTTGTGGGTTCGAGCCCCACGTCGGGCTCTGTGCTGACAGCTCAGAACCTGGAGCCTGTTTCTGATTCTGTGTCTCCCTCTCTCTCTGCCCCTCTCCTACTCTCTCTCTCTAAAATAAATGAACATTAAAAAAATTTTAAAAATCATCAGTCCAAGATCCAGTGGCTCAGAGATAATCACTGTCAGTCTATTTCTTTCCTTGTGTATGTGTCTCATGCACAGTATTGTATCCACCTGACGTCGCAGCCGATGTGTTGTCCTTTGCCATTGAAAGTCTTAGGGCATGTGATTTTAAGGACAGCACAACAATCTAAGTGGAGGTCTTGATCAAATGCTGCCAGCATTTCAAGTGACATCCCCGAGGGAACTTTCCAGAAAGAAACTCGTTGGGTCAAAGAGCATGAAAAGTTTTATTTCTTATTTATTTATCTTATTGATTTGTATACCTTTTTTGAGCATGAAAAGTTTTAAGACCCTTGATACCTATGGATAGAGTGCTTTCTAACCCCATCGTGCAGGTTGTCGGTCCCACCTAAGATGGGAAGGTCATGGAAGCTGCTGGACCCCATTCACAACCTCTGAAATGAAACAAGGCAGCCCAAGCAAGCCGCAGGGAGGGAGGAAGGGCCCGGCACTGTCCAACGCTGACACCAGCCGAGGCGGTGCCATGCTCCGTGCCATGCTCCGGACGAAGGAGGTGGCACCTCTGTCCAGACACAGCCTGGGCAAGACTGCACTCCTGCTCTTGGAGCCAGAATCCTTCTTGAACCCTCGCTTTCATACGTAATGTCCAGTCGGCCTGCAAAGGCTGTTGGGGCTACTTTCAGAACGTCCTCAATGTGCCCACTTCTCCCCACTCTACCCCTACAACATGACCCAACTCTGCCTAGGTGATCTCAATAGCCTGGCATGGTCTCCCTGCCCACCCCCACTTCTTGCCTCATTACAGTGTCCTCTCCCCAGCAGCCGGAGAGATCTTTTTAAAACCTGGCACAAACCAGGTCAATCCTCAGCTCAAAACCCTCCAGTGGCTCCTATCTCACTGGGGGTAAGAGCAAAGACCTTAAATGACCTATAAGGCCTTTAAGGATCTGTGCCTCCCCCACTCCCATGACCTCCCTGACCTTGCCTCATATCGCTCCCTCCCTTCCCTACTCAGCTCCCTAATGTTCCTCTGAACACCCCACGCACACTCCTGCCTCAGGGCCTTTGCACTTGCTGTGCTCTCTGCCTGGTATATTTCCTCAGCTATCCACAGGCCTCCCTTGCCCACATGTCATCTCAAAAAACAACCACCAGCAAATATGACCTATTTTGGAAAGGCCTTCCCTGACCACGCTGTCTAGTGCCCTGGCCACTCCGTGCCCTTACCCTGTGTCACGTTCCTTCAGGAGTACCACTCACTTCCTTGATTATCATCTGCTGGCCTCCTAGAAGAAAACCCCCATGAGGGCAGCACTCTCGGCCTATTTTGTTCACTGCTATATCCCCAGCACCTGCTGGACTGCCTGGTGCACAACAGGTGCTCAGTGAACAGGTCGAATGGGAAATTGAACGAAAGGTTTCACCATCCGTGTACGTGTGTGTTTTCTCCTCTAGGCTGCTTCTTGCTGCCTCTCAATCGCCAGCTTGCGGGCGGCTCCCAGCACAAAGTAATACCCGTGTCGTGTTGGCCGTGCAAGCGAATGCAGGAGGAGAGGAAGAAATTCCAGGCAGGGCATGAGAGGCCCCTGCACCGGGGCCGGGGACCTGGAGTTCCAGATGAGCCCTTGCCACTCAAAATCACTGAGGCCTTGGGCAAGTCACTTCACCTCTTTGGACTTCGGTTTTGTCATCCATGAGACGGGCGGGATGATGCCTGTGCTGCCGGCATCACACGGCTGCTGTGAGGGTTAACTGACAACTGTGGGTCAGCAAAGTCCAAAGGCAGCCCGGCTCAGGCCACCCCTCCTCTGTGAGGCTCTGCCCCATGCCTATCCTCACCCCACCGGCCACTCCCTTCTCTGAGCGCTTGCGGCCCCCGGCATAGGTACGTGCGTGCGTGGGAGGCCTGCGGGTGTTTGCCCGCGCGGTGCATTTACCAGACTGCTAGTCCCCCAGCCTGTGTGCCCTCAAGACGGGGGCCAGGCCTCCCCATCTTTGCACCCATCCGCCAGGCACCGTGCCCGGCAGCCGAGCAGTGCCCCTTGGACATCTGATAACTGACCAACGCACACATTTGTTGAAAGCTCTAGGTGCATTACCGGGATATGAATGAATAAGGGTAGGGATTTCGGACCTCACAGAGGACTGGGGGGAGGCAACCCAGCCAGGGGCTCTTTGGGGTTTGGGGCAGGAGGGCCTGCTGGGGCCTCAAGGGCCTTGACCTGAGAGGAAGGGAAGAAGACAGGCCGGCCGCCTTCTCTCTGGGACGGTGCCTGGCCAGCTTTCGCCCCAGACATCTGCCACTCCAGCCACATCTTCTGGGCTACGGGGCGGAGGCCTGGCTACCCACCTGCATTCCTCGCTCTGTCTGCCCATGATCTCATCCTGGCCCTGCAGCCGCCCACGGGGCAGGAGGCCGTGCCCCACTTTGCAGATGAGGAAATGGAGGTTCACGAAAATCGATGCCCTGCCCTGGGACGGTCATCCTTCCTGGGCTCGGGCAGGCGCTCTGGCGGGCCCAAGGCTCCACTGGGACAGGTGGGGTGTGGTCATGAAGACCACTTCACGCTGTCCAGTCAGATTTTAAAAGCCCCCATTGTCCTGTCCACACACTCCATAAACTCTGGTCAGTTGATTGATTGACTCTTCCTAGCTGCCTGGGGGTGGGGGTGGGGGGGCGTCCAGCCAGGCCCAGCTGCCTTCCCTCTGCGGGCTCAGTGACCCAGACACGGCTAGTGACACACAGGCCCTGCCCAGGAGGGGTGTGGGACGCAAGGAGCGAAACTCCTTTTAGGAACGAAATCTTGGAGGCAAGGTTGAGAAACTAGCGTCTGGCCAAGGCCTAGGGGTGAAGGAGCCCAGGTGAGCCGACTCAGTCCTCAGGAATGGGTGGGGTCTGAAGGGGAGGCGGGCACTTCCTGCAGCCCCAGCCCAGGGTCCTGGTTCAATCCTTATTGGGGAGTTTCCTGGCGACAGGCAGTGACCTGTCGGATGCCCGTGTGGGAAGCAGCTTGGCGTGGCCCGCACCATCTCATTAGTGGTGATTCACCCAGGACTCACCTGGCTGTCAGGGACCTGTCCCACTGCCCGCCAGAACCAGCCTGGCCGGCACCCTTGGAGGGGCAGAGACCTTGTTCCTTCAGCCCTCTGTCCTCCCTGGCACCCGAGGCAGAGCCTGCCTGGCACACACCCAGAGCTCAGAATTCATTCATTCATTCTACCAACGGATATTGATTGAGCGCCTACTGCATGCCAGACGCAGGGCTGGGTGCTGGGGATCCGGAGCGAACCAGGCAGACCCAAATCTCTGACCTCCTGGAACCCACAGTCTTGTGGGGAGAGACAGACGGTAAACAAATAAATAAGTGAGTCATCCAAGCTCTTGAAGATGGTGAGTGCTCCAGAGAAAGGCAGGGAAGCCTGTGAGATGAGGCTACAGTTTTGATTTATTTATTTTTTTAAGATGAAAAAAAATTTTTTTAATGTTTATTTTTGAGAGAGAGAGAGAGACAGAGTGTGAGTGGGGGAGGGGCAGAGAGAGAGGGAGACACAGAATCCGAAGCAGGCTCCAGGCTCTGAGCTGCCAGCACAGAGCCCGACGCGGGGCTCGAACCCACGAGCCATGAGATCACGACCCGAGCTGCAGCTGGACGCTTAACTGACTGAGCCGCCCAGGTGCCCCAATCTAAAAAAATTTTTTTAACAATTTTTTTAAAATGCGTATTTATTTTTGAGAGAGAAAGAGAGCAAGCAGGGGAGGGGCAGAGAGAGAGGGGCGCAGAGGATCCAAAGCGGGCTGTGCGCTGAGAGCACAGAGCCCGAGTCAGGACTTGAACTCATGAACCGTGAGAACATGACTGGAGCCGAAGTTGGACGGACGCTTTGGCCGACTGAGCCACCCAGGTGCTCCAAGATTTGATTTTAAAGTAACCTCTACACTCAACATGGGGCTCAAACTTACAGCCCCGAGGTCAAGAGTTGCATATTCTACCAACTGAGCTGCCCAGGTGGCCCGAGGTCGCAGTTCTAAACGGGGTATCCTGGTGGACCTCTCTGAGAAGATGGCATTCAAGCAAAATCTGATGGAAATGAAGATAAGGAAGGCAAAAAGGTATACCAGTGCAAGGAGCCTGGGATAGGAATGTGGGGGTGGGGGGCACATTGAAGGAACGGCAGGAGACCAGGGTAGCTGAAGCTGTCGGCCAAGGGGAGAGCAGTGGAAGAGAGGGTCAAAGAGGTAGGGGTTAGTTCAGCCTGTGCAGGGTTTTATAGGCCTTTACAGGCTGGTACTCAACCGAAATCTGTAAAAATGCTCCAACTCCCCAGCCCCACCCCCCACTCCCCTGCCAGTTGAACCCAAGACCAGCTCGTCAGGCTTCTCCTGCCCGGCTCAGAACCCAGGGAGCTAGGTGAAGGGTCAGGGGTGTTTCCACTGGGGAAGGGCCGGAAGGATGAGTTTGCTGAGAGGAGGGTTGCTACCTGTGGAGGATGTGTGAAGAGGAAGATGTCTGTTTGGGAAGCAAATACCTACTGCAGAGGGATGTTGTAGGGAAATGAAGAGAAGGGAGTAGAGGCCAAAAAAGAAAGGGGGGCCAAACTTGTCCAGCTGCCTGCCCACCCGCCCCCCCCCCCCAACGAAAGCCTGTCTTTCTAGGCTCATTGGGAACATACCTCATCTGATACTCTGCGACAACTTCTCTCTGACTTCTGGACCTTTGCACATGCTGTTCTGTCTCCCTGGGAATCCTTGACATCCTTTGCCTGGTGAATGCCCACTCATCCTCTATGAAGTGGACCCTGAGTCCCCAGAGCAGATGCCCCCCCTCCCCGAGATGGGCCCAGCACATCCCCAATGAAGCATTTTCACAGTGGGCCGTATCTGCCCACTGAGGGATCTTGCTTCTCCGTGAGATCATGGCCACAGACCACACTGGGCTTTGCTCACTAAAGGTCAGCCCAACAGAGTAGGTGCTGAAACAGAGGAGTGAATGAACAAACGCTCACCAGGATTTGGATCCCTCAGAGGTTTGGGAACAGAGTGACGAGATCTGATTCACATTTTAGGAAGATGACTCTGACTCAGTGTGTGCTGGGGGTGGGGGGAACCGGAGGAGGGTGACAGCTTACGGGCTACTGCAATAGTCCAAGGAGGGGCAAGAGAGAGGTGAGGAAGGACAGAACCAGGATGTCAGCTGCTGGGTGTGAGAGGAGGAGCAAGATCTAGGAGAAGTTTTTAAGACGGACATCAACACTGGCCCTGGGGGGTGATGTGGAAGAGGGAGCAGAGGGCGGAGTCCAACTTTCCCTCTTTGTGTGTCCTTCCCTGCATCCGGCCCACAGACAGACATTACTTTCTCAGATACAATATAGCACAGCGGTCACGAGCCTGACTCGGTTCAAATCCTACTTCTACCACATTCTTCCTAGTTGACATTCACTTACTCAACCTCTCTGTTCCTCAGTTTACCCATCTATAAAGCAAGGATGACAACTGAGAATTAATTACTACATTTTGTTGATTCTAAGATTCCTCTTTTAATATTTCCGGAATCAGCGTGAGTCTTAAAATCGATGACATGCCATGGGTTAATTGGCAGCATTCTTTTTTTTTTTTTAAGATTTTATTTTTAAGTAACCTCAGCACTCAAAACGCACAACCCCAAGATCAAGAGTCGCACGCTCCACAGGCTGAGCCAACCAGGCGCCCTAATTGTCAGCATTCCTTAGTGGTACATTAAATAATTGTACATCTGAAGACCGATGGAGCCTCAGATATGATGAAACACAAAAATACATGGAGAGACCAGTATCTGGCACGTCCTAAGAGCTACATAAATGTTGGTGATTGTTACTACTGTCATAATTTGCTTTCCGGAGTTCTGTTCATCGCAGTAATAAATGCTCCATCAGAATAAAGAGAATTCATACACAGATGTAAAGGTGAAAATTTTTTAGCAATTTCCCCCAGAAAAACACCCAAAGTCTAATACTTCCTCTGAAAGATCCCATAGAATTCTGCCAAAGTTCCAGAGAAAACTTTAGAAATTCCTCCTTTACAATGGGGACCAGAACTCCTGGCTCCCTGACCGGCAGGGGGAACCAGGGCATGTCCCCAGATGACTTCGGGGGTGTTCCCTGTGTCCTTGTGAATTTTCCTGAGTCACCATTACTCACTGCCCACAATCAGGGCTCTGCTACCTTCCAGCCAGGAGACCGATGCCCTGGGATCAAGGGCTATCCTTAAACAAAAGTGTGATTATAGAGTGTTCCGCACGGGCCGTAAACCTTCTGCAGCACAGGAGAGCAGGGTGACCCTCACCGGTGTCTTATTTTTGGCTTCCCGGGTTGTGTTCCTGCCTACTGACTTGGCAAATCCTGGGCGACTCGCCTTGTTTTCTCTCCTCACTTAAATACATGTCTGGAAAAAGCCTCCACCCCCACAGACACTGCTGTGTGTGGAAACGGTGACAGGCCTGGTGGAGGAGGAGAAACCAGGCGGCTGAGTCCTGGAGCCTCCCTCTCAATGAGGGGGGGAAGGGTTGGCTCAGCCACTGGGGTTAGTGACACTCCCAGGCCAGTGTCCCGTCCCTTAAGGCTCAGCCAGGACCCCCGTCCCGGTTCTTATTCTCTTCTCCTCTGTCTGCGTTAACAAGAGTCCCTCTCGGCCACCGACACTGCGTCAGGCTTACACAAAGTTCTCTGGTTTGTTCCTGTGGTCAGGAGCCTGTCACCCTGAAAACACAGGGACCGGGTGACCCACAGGGAACGGGCACATGCTGGACCCCAAGGGGGTGGGTGAAAGGCGCTCTGTAGTCCCCAGACGACATGCCTGCTCCTGCCCACTCTCCGCCAGTTGGGAGGCAGGACAGTATTCCAGGGAAAACGAGGGACCATGCAATCAGTGGTGGGTCTCTTGGGAGGTCCTTTCCTCCGATTTATATGGGGAAGACGGAAAGGACAAAGAGAAACGCAGGCTTCCTCCCACGCCCAAGACTCCGACAGGAGTCCAGAGAAACTGGTGGCATCAGAAGGGGGCTGGAAGCAATGCCCCCTCTCCATCAGCTCTACTGCGTTTTGATCAGAAATTCTTGATTTTACTACGTAAGGGCGCTCTGCAAGTTCAGCTTCGAGACTCTGCCTCTGTGGAGAACACGGCTGCCAACACTCCCCACCCGAGTCTGTACTGAAATGAGCTGTTTCCTTGTCTGTCTTGTCCTTTAAAGTTTCCAAGTTCCGGAAGGCAGGGTTGTGTCTAGTTCATCCTTGATCGCCTGTCCCCAGCACGGTGCCGGCACATAGTAGGCATGTTGTGAGCACGTTAAATGAAAGCACTTGTCCTCAGTGGCCAGCACCTCCCCCACGCCTATGTCAACCTGGGGAGACAGGCATTCTCATTTCCCCTTATCATCCCCATTAAAAAAAAAAAAAAATTTATTTAGAGAGAGAGAGAGAGAGCAGGGGAGGGGCGCAGAGAGAGGAAGAGAATCCCAAGCAGGCTCCACCCTGTCGGCACAGAGCCCCACGAGGGGCTTGACGTGGGGCTTGAATTCACGAACGGTGAGATCACGACCTGAGCCAAAATCAAAAGTCGGATGCTCAACTGACTGAGCCACCCAGGCGCTCCTATCATCCCCATTTTATTTTTTTAAATTTTTTTTTTTAACGTTTATTGATTTCTGAGACAGAGAGAGACAGAGCATGAACAGGGGTGGGTCAGAGAGACAGAGGGAGACACAGAATATGAAACAGGCTCCAGGCTCTGAGCTGTCAGCACAGAGCCCGATGCGGGGCTCGAACCCACGAACTGCGAGATCATGACCTGAGCCGAAGTCGGCCACTTAACCGACTGAGCCACCCAGGCACCCCTCATCCCCATTTTAAAGATGAGTAGACTGAGGCCCAGGGAGGTAAAATGCCTTCCCACAGTTAACGGGTAGTAGATTTGGGCTTTTAACCAACGTCAACCCCCAGAGCCTTCATTCTTGAGCCCTGTATTATATGTTGCATGTTAGAGGGTGTTTGACGAAGCCCCTGGCATACAGAGGGTGCTATTTGATAAACAACATTGATCTCACAACAACTCACTGAGGTAGCATTTTCCTTCCCATTTTATTTTATCTTTTTAAGTAATCTGTGCACCCAACATGGGCTCAAACTCCCAACCCCGAGATCAAGAGCCTCATACTCTACTGATGGAGCCAGCCAGGTGCCCCCCGCCCTGCCCCCCATTGTTTAAGGAATCCTATTTTAAGGATAAGGAAACTGAGACTCAAAGAAGTTCCACAACTTGCCCAAGACCACACATTTAGTAAGCGGTGGAGCCGGTCGGGTTTGAACCCAAATCTTACCTCACTTTACAAGTCAAGCGCTGACCACTGCACACATCGCCTCCCTTTTGGAAACGCCACTGGCCCCACTCAACCGAACAGTCGGCTTATGTTCTTTCTGCAAGCCCCACATCTGGAATTTTCTCTTGTTTCTCTCTTCCCGCCAGCGCCGGAGCTTTCCATCCAGCTTCCCGAGCGTGGGGTCCTCCTCAAACTGTGGTGCACCCCAGTGCCGGCCGCCTCTTTGTCTGGGCCTCAATCATGCCTCCAGACCCCGCAAAGCTCGTTCAACAGAGCCAAACAGCCCTGGCCTTGAACTTGTCAACAATTTCTTCCCCCAGGGTAACCTTGGGAGAGATGTCAGGAGGAAGATAACAGCAGGGAGTGGCCATTAAGAAGGGTGACAGGGGCCATATGAGGGGATGTGCCCCCCCCCCCCCCAACCCCGGAGAGTACCTTTATTCCTGGGTGGCATCTTTCGAGCCAAAGCAAAAATAGTGGCAGATCTGGCCTGCCTTTGCAGCTCATGTGTGCAGCTCTCCAGCCACAGGCCACCGGGGACAGCTCTCGGCAGGGCAAAAGCACTGGGGTCTCTGCCCAACTTTGCCTGGGTCTCCAAGGATCGCAGAGAAAACACCCTCCTTTGACCAAACAGCGGGTCAGTCGCGTAATCAGACTCCATAGAAGCATTGTGGGAGCAGTGAGAAGAGATTATAATAGTTTTACAAAAAGACATCCTGTTTACTCACATCCATTAGGATGGCTACTCTTAAAAAAAAAAAAAAAAATAGAAGGTAACAAGCATTGGCAAGGACATGGAGGAACTGGAACATGGAACCAGGAGGACATGGAACCATGTCCACTGTTGGTGGCATTGTGAAATGGTGCACCCCCTAGGGAAAACAGTCTGGAGGGTCCTCAAACAATAAGAAACAGAACTACCATATGATCCAGCAATCCTACTTCTGGGATATATATTTAAAGGAATTGAAAGCAGGGTCTCAAAGAGATATTTGCATACCCATGTTCTTTGCAGTGTTATCCACAATTCCACCGAGAGTTTGAGGTAATCTAAATGTCCGCCAAAGATGAATGGATAGGGGCACCTGGGTGGCTCAGTTGGTTAAGCGTCTGACTCTTGGTTTTGGCTCAGGTCACGATCTTGAGATTTGTGGGTTCGAGCCCCACATCAGGCTCTGTGCTGACAGCAGACTCTGCTTGGAATTCTGTCTCCCTCTCTCCCTGCCCCTCCCCTGCTCCTGATCGTGCTCTCTCTCTCTCTCTCTCTCTCAAAAATAAATAAATGAACATTAAAAAAAAAAAAAACAGGGGCGCCTGGGTGGCTCAGTTGGTTGAGCGTCCGGCTTCGGCTCAGGTCACGATCTCGCGGTCCGTGAGTTCGAGCCCCGCATCGGGCTCTGTGCTGATGGCTCAGAGCCTGGAGCCTGTTTCGGATTCTGTGTCTCCCTCTCTCTCTGCCCCTCCCCTGTTCATGCTCTGTCTCTGTCTCAAAAATAAATAAACGTTAAAAAAATTTTTTTTTAAATAATAATAAAAATAATAAAAAAAACAACAACAACAAAGGATGAATGTTGGTCTATCCATACAATGGAATATGACTTAGCCTTAAAAAGGAAGGAAATTCTGTTACAAGCTACAACACAGAATAACCTTGAGGACATTAGGCTAAGAGAAATAAACCAGACCTGAGAGACAAATACTGAATGATTCCACTTGTAGAAGGTACCTAAAGTGGTCAAGTTCACAGAAACAGAAAGTAGAATGGTGGTTACCAGGGGCTTGATGGGGGGGGAGGGGAAATGGGGAATTGGTGTTTAATGGGTATAGAGTTTCAGTTTTGCAAGATAAAAAAGTTCTAGAGATTCATTGCACAATCATAATGTGAATATACTGAACACCACTGAACTGTATACTTACAGATGGTTAAGATAGTAAATTTTATGTGTTTTTTTTTTTTACCATAATTAAAAATAAATTAAAAGCCGGAGAAACTCGTCCCTTTCTTCACTTTGGAGATTTCTAATATCGACTGAGCTAGGCACTTTATATGCATTGTTTTAATCCTCACCACGACGTAAGGTAGCAGGCACCACTGTTTCTTTTTCATGGCCTGGGAAACTGCAGCTCAGAGAAAGAAGTGGACTTATACACAGTCTCTTGGAATTTACTGTGGGGAAGAGCACGACTTGTACTCAGCTTCGTCTACCTCCAAACTGGGGTTCTTGCCACCTCCCATTCACTGCCAGAGGAGTGTCTCCAGATTCAAGCTGCAGTCATTGGCAGAAAGAAGACAGACTTTCTTTCTTTCTTTCTTTCTTTCTTTCTTTCTTTCTTTCTTTCTTTCTTTCTTGAGAGATGCTGGGGGGGGGGTGGATCTTTTTTTTTTAACAGTTTCTTTTTACTTTTATTACTATATATTTTTAATTTTTTTATGTTTATTTATTTTTGAGGGACAGAGACAGAATGTGAACAGGGGAGGGGGAGAGAGAGAGAGAGGGAGACACAGAATCCAAAGCAGGCTCCGGGCTCTGAACTGGCAGCACAGAGCCCAACATGGGGCTTGAACTCACGAACCGCGAGACCATGATCTGAGCCAAAGTCGGACGCTTAACCGACTGAGTCACCCAGGTGCCCCTATTATTATATTTTTTAATTTATGTTTAAGGGAAAGAGGGAGAAAGCATGATCAGGAGAAGGCACAGAGAGGAGGACAGAGGGTCCTAAGTGGGCTTTGCACTGACATCAGAGAGCCCAATTCGGGGCTCAAACTCAAGAACCCCAAGATCGTGACCTGAGCTGAAGTCGGATGCTTAACCCACTGAGCCACCCAGGTGCCCCGAGACAGAGGGAGAGAGAGAGGGGTGGATGGCGAGAATTCCAAGCAGGCTCCACGCTGAGCACTGAGCCCCATGCGGGGCTCAGTCCCACAACCCTGGGATCATGACCTGAGCCGAAATCAAGAGTAGGACGCTCAACTGACTGAGCCACCCAGGCGCCCCAGAAAGAAGACAGACTTTTAATATGACTGTTCCATTTCCCCAAATTGAGCAGAAGTTCCTTGGTGACAAGTTACATGTGTCTTCTATTTCTTGACCTGTTAGGGGAATTAAGTCAAGTCCTGGGGGCATGTAGTTAGTAGGTAACAAACATTTGAGAACTAGTTGATTTTTTACAACTTCTCACAGCACCAAAATGGGTTTTTACAGAAAATACCACATAAGGACTTTCAGCTCACGAAGCATTTTCACATACATTAACCTCTTTGCTCCTGATGGAATTCTGGGGTAAAAGAGATCCTTATGGTCTCTATTTTACAGAGGAGGGATGCACGGTTCAGAGGGGCATGTTCAAGGTCCCACAGCTGGGACTGCCATTTCTGGAGGCATGACTCGACAGGTGTCTTAGGACCTCGAAGTCTGTGATGCTTTTGCAGGCGGCCTCGTAAAGTTAGGGCCAGGCACGCTATCTCACTCAGGGGTGTCTGTTGATCTCGTGCTACGCTCACCTGTTGGCTAAAAGATTGGGCCTTGACCTTCGAGGCCAAATAAACTCTGGGTAGTCCGTGTGAAGGCTGGATGCGCCTTTCTTGAGATTGCAGTTGTAACATCAACGCTCAGCCATGTGCCAGTGAGTGAAAGGCTGGGCATTCCCAGCCCCAGAAAAGCGCTGGTCAGACAGGGGTCGGGCCGGAGTCCAGCTAAGCACGGAGGCCGGGCAGTTGGCTCAGGGCAGGGAGGCACAAAAGAGGTCAAGCTTGGGGAGCTAGCTAAAGCCATCGCATCAATAAGAGCCAACTGGGTCTGCCACCCAGGGGTCAGAGATGTGTCCAGAGGGGCTGGAGTGGGCAGAGCAGAAGACCAACGCTGCCTGGGGCGCCTGGGTGGCTCAGTCGGTTAAGCATCCGACTTCAACTCAGGTCACGATCTCGCGGTCCGTGAGTTCGAGCCCCGCGTCGGGCTCTGGGCTGACGGCTCAGAGCCTGGAGCCTGCTTCCCATTCTGTGTCTCCCTCTCTCTCTGCCCCTCCCCCGTTCATGCTCTGTCTCTCTCTGTCTCAAAAATAAATAAATGTTAAAAAAAAAAAATTAAAAAAAAAAAGAAGACCAACGCTGCCTGTTCTCTGCCCTATTTCCCACCCCCTTACCAAGTGTGCGAAGCTGCGAGCCCAAGGATTCTGACCCTCCGTTGAGGGCAGTCGGTAGCCTGTGGGGTGGGGGGTAGCAGGATGGCCACCCAGTCTGTTTGGTCCTTTCGTTATGACATTCTTTCCCCTGACAAAAGTATCTTGTGTTCACGATAAAAAATATTGAGGACCAGGGGTGCCTGAGTGGCTCGGTTGGTTAAGCTCGGGTCATGATGTTGTGGTTCTTGAGTTCGAGTCCCACATCAGGCTCTGTGCTGTCAGTGCAGGGCTCACTTAGGATCCTCTGTCCCCCTCTCTCTGCCCCTCCCCCACATGTGTACACGCTCTCTCTCAAAAATACATGAACATCTTAAAAAATATATTAGGGGGCACCTGGGTGGCTCAGTCAGTTAAGCGTCTGACTTCAGCACAGGTCACGATCGCATGGTTCATGAGTTCGAGCCCCACGTCGGGCTCTGTGCTGACAGCTCGGAGCCTAGAGCGTGCTTCGGATTCTGTGTCTCCCCCTCTCTCTGCCCCTCCCATGCTCATGCTCTGTCTGTCTCTCATAAATACATAAACTTTTTTTTTAATGTTTATTTATTTTTGAGACAGAGAGAGACAGAGCATGAACAGAGGAGGATCAGAGAGAGGGGGAAACACAGAATCTGAAGTAGGCTCCAGGCTCCGAGCTGTCAGCACAGAGTCCGATGTGGGGCTCGAACTCACAGACCGTGGGATCATGACCTGAGCCGAAGCCGAACGCTCAACCGACTGAGCCACCCAGGCACCCCTAATACATAAACTTTTTAAAAAATCTTTAAAAAATAAAAAAATGTATTGCAGACTACCCAAAAAACCACATATGCGCACAATAAAAATCACCTGTAATGCTCTCTTTTTGAACTGTTATAAAGGACAAAAGTTAAAAAGCAAATGCCCTCTGCTTCCCTCCCCTAACTCTCCCCTCCCCCACACACCCGAGGTCATCAGTGGCTTCGTAGTGCTTGTTAAGGCTCCTTCCCTCCTCTTCTCTCCCCCTGGGAGGGATGGATTTTCCCAGGAAGGGAAGCAAGAACCCAGTCACCATTTTTAATGACAACATAAATATTCGTTTCACTCTAATGTTGGGAACACGCGCTCTGTCTAGGAAGCGTCCTGGCTCTGTCCACTTGGATCACTTCCGCCTCCCCTACCTCCAGCCACCCTCACAACGTCCCTGTGCAGGAAACCAGAGGAGGGGCCCTCTGGGCTTTGACTTCAAGGCAACCAGGAGGCTTTGCTGTCCTCCAAACACCTCGTAGAGCACTGACACCGGAAATCCCACCGTTTGAGGGTCATCATGTTAACGGAAAACTTCATTTTCCCTGAAAATACAACTCCCTCACGGGAACTATGAATCTTTTAAAAGTGTGGAATAGACAATGTGTTGTAAGCTTTTTTCCTGAGGATGGAGTTTGGGGGGGGGGGGGTTGTTTTGTTTTTTGAGAGAGAGAGAGAGGAAGCCTGTGCCTGCATGTGAGTGGGATGGGGGGTGGGTAGGGGCAGAAAGAGAGAGAGAGAGAGAGAGAGAAGATCTTAAGCAGGACCCACACTCATCCCAGAGACCCATGTGGGGTTCCATCCCACCACGACCCTTGGGATCACGACCTGAGCCGACAGAGTGAGAACAAGAGTCAGACACTCAACTGACTGAGCCACCAAATGCCTTTGCATGTTGTTTTTGTTTAATGATAATTAGGTTTTCTTTCCTGATTATAAAATAACACATCTGTTGTAGAAAATGTAGAAAAAGAGGGGCGCCTGGGTGGCTCAGTCAGTTAAGCAACTGACTTCGGCTCAGGTCATGATCTCACGGTTCGTGGGTTCGAGCCCCACATTGGGCTCTGTGCTGACAGCTCAGAGCCTGGAGCCTGCTTCAGATTCTGTGTCTCCCTCTCTCTGTGCCCCTCCCCCACTTGTGCTCTGTCTCTCTCTCTCAAAAATAAATAAAATGTAAAAAAAAATTTTTTTTGAAAAAAAAAAGAAAATGTAGAAAAAGAGCATAAATAAGAAAACAAAATAAAATTTGCTCCTATCCCTACCAACATTTTTTATATAAAATTCTTCTGGGGGCACCTGGGTGGCTCAGTCAGTTGAATGTCTGACTCTTGGTTTCGGCTCAGGTCATGGTCTCACCTTCGTGGGATCGAGCCCCACGTTGATCTCTGCACTGAGCGTGGAGCCTGCTTGGGATTCTCTCTCCCTCTCTCTCTCTGCCCCTCCCCTGCTCACATGCACTCTCTCTCTCAAAATAAATAAACATGAAAAAAAATAAAATAAAAATCTACTTCTTTCTATGTAAATTATATATGTCTAGATAAATGCACACAAACACATTTGCATACACACATATAAAGAATGCCAAATTGGCATAAAAACAACTTTTTTAATGTTTATTTTTGAGAGAAAGAGAGCACGAGTGGGGGAGGGGCAGAGAAAGATGGAGACAGAGAATCTGAAGCAGGTTCCACACGGTCAGCACAGAACCCAACGTGGGTCTTGAACCCACGAACCATGAAATCATGGCCTGAGCTGAAGTCAGATGCTCAACTGAGCCACCCAGCTGCCCCGAAATTGTCATTCTTTAAAAATTTTTTTAAGATTTATTTATTTTTGAGACAGAGAGAGAGAGAGAGAGAGAGCGTGAGCGAACTACCTAGCAAGGGAGGGGCAGAGAGAGAGAGGGAGACACAGAATCCAAAGCAGGCTCCAGGCTCCGAGCTGTCAGCACAGAGCTGGACGCAGGGCTCGAACTCACAGATCGTGAGATCGCTGACCTGAGCCAATGTCAGATGCTTAACTGACCAAGCCACCCGGGCACCCCTGAAATTGTCATTTTTAAAAAACATTTTACCACATCATTAAATATTCTTTGATCACATAACTCTTAATGTATACATGCACACTCTCATATAAATATACCCCAATACAGTACAGGTAACTAGTCCCCTTTCCGCTGAACATACGAGCTGGTTCTAACTTTTCTCTGCCACATCTAGTGTTGGGGTGAACAACTTCGTGGAGAAGTACCACAAGCAGGTTCCACTCACAGGATCGGGGAACACGCGTAGCCACACCGGCCAGTGTGTGGGGGTAGGGGCCACTGAGAAGAGGGGGTCATCCACCAGGGAAGCCTGAAGAACACGGAGACAGAGGGCACCGCAGCCTCCCCAGATCGCACACCGTGGGCTGTGGCTGGCCTTCACTGCGTGGCACGTGAGACATGACAGGCAGGTGCTGTCTCCTGGCCAGCTTAAATGCCTCAGTGCTGTCCTCCTTCTATAAAAATAGCTCACATTCTCCGATGGACTGTCTGCACGGTTCCCTCTGAGGGCAAGCTGCAGCCACAGCCCCCACAGGCACAACCTCACGCTGCCGGGCCATAGGAGCCCACACCCTGGCCACAACTGTCCCAGCCAAGGTTTGGCCTGACACAAAGCAGCCATTTACAGGCTGGATACGCAAGGAGGGGCCTGGGGGAGGGGCAGCCCAGCACTCACACCCTGCCCAGTGGGGCCCTTCTGTATCGGACAGTGGCTTACCCAGCCAGCTCCCTCTCGCAGGGATGCTTAAACACTGGAGAACCATCAAGTGGGCAGAAGGGGAGGGCTACTCGAGGAGAAGGCAGTGGACTGGAGCCAAGGCGGAAGCCAGGAGGCAGCAGAAGACATTAGCGGAGAGAGTCCATTATTAGGTTCGGTGTCAGCATCCCAGGACTCCAGAACGAGGACCCAGTTGTTCCAGAGAGCTGTTCTCTGTCTGCTGGGACCGCCTCCCGGGCTTCCTACCTTCCCTGCACAGCTTCACAATGAAGCCTCATGACGGGGAGTAACCAGAGTGGGTCAGTGTTCCCTGCGGCCTGCAGGAGTCTCACTGAGCATGCCTGGACCGCACTTTACAGTTTGCATGGTGCTTTCCCAGGCAGTCTCTTGTCATGACAACCCTAGGAGGGAGAGTGGCTTATCCCCACTTTACAGATGAGGAAACTGACGTTGACAGAGTATACGAGTCTGCCGACAGGTCAGGGGGCAGATACTCAGGGCCAAGTTTGCCGACTCCACATCCAAACTGTTCGCACCACACCAAGTGGCGATGTCCTCGTATACCGCCGTACCACTGTCACCAGTCCCCTCTGAAAGTGAGCTAGCCTTAGTTGACATCATGTGTTTCAATCCGTCTACTCAACTGGATGTTGTAATGCATGAGGACTGGGCTCACGGGTTTCCTGGCCCATAGTGCCCAGTGCGTGGAGGATACAGGAGGTGCTCAATAAGTACACGTGGCTCCCAATGCAGTTTTTCAAAACGCAGAGCCCACGTCCCACTTCAGGGTCCAGAATGGGCCTCTAGGCAGCTTTGAAAAAATTTCCCTGGGAATCTGATCACATTCCAGTCTGAAATCAGATATACAGGAGGCTTATCCAGGCCCCTCAACTCTCAAAAACACATCTAGGAACCAGGAAATAAGGAAAGATATGTGAATAAGTAACCAAACTGAATCTCATAAGTTCCATGCACAAAAGCTAAAGCACGCTTGTCTTAAAAAAAAAAAAAAAAAGCTTTTGCCTCACTATGCACCTATGTACCCTTGCTTTATACATAATGCTAACAAGGCCGGTCACTTGAATTCCCAGCCCACCGTTTCTTGGAAGCAAGCATAAGAACAGCTATGAGAAACTGGCTGATAGTTTGAGAACTGAGGTCTCAGAATAGTAACAAACATCAGTAATCATAATCATGGCCTTGAGTTATGAAGACAAGGTTGAATTATGTAGCAGTAAGATACAATTCATTGCTGTGCCACTTCTAAGCTGTGCAGAAAGAGCTCCTAAAGAAGATAATGGTTTGGGTGGGGTTTTAAGATTTTTTAAAAATGTTTTTTATTTATTTTGAGAAAGAGAGAGAGAGCGGCTGTGCGGCCATGTGTGCATACACAAGTGGAGGAGGGGCAGAGAGAGAGGGAGAGAGAGAATCCCAAGCAGGCTCCGTGTTGTCAGTGCAGAGCCGACGTGGGGCTCGATGCCATGAACTGTGAGATCACGACCTGAGACGAAACCAAGAGTAGGATGCTTAACCGACTGATCCACCCAGGCGCCCCGGTTTGGGTGTTTAAAGGGAAGCGTTCCAGGGGTGCCTAACTGGCTCAGTTGGTGGAGCATAAGACTCTTGATCTTGAGGTTGTAAGTTCGAGCCTCACGTTGGGTACAGAGATGACTTAAAAATAAAACCTTAAAAAAATATTTTTTTAAAGGGAAGAGTTCCAGCTATCCTGAAGATTCACCATGGGCTAAATAAAAAGGTACCCAGTCCTCCCCTCAGTGCTCTGGTATTGCCTGTCCTGCCGGCAATGATGGTCTCATTGCGTTGCACCGAGAGGGTCCGTCTCTCCAAGGTGTGTGTTGTGTGCTAGTTAACAGCATGAACTCTGGAGCCAGATTCACAGGGTTCGAATGCAGGCTCTGCCACTTCTAAGCTGTGTAACCTCGGGCAAGTTACTTAACCTCTCTGTGCTCATTTCCTTAACAGTCAAATGAGGATAATAATGGTACCCACCCATCTGATGTCCCAGTCAGGTACAGATAGAGCTCTTGCGCGGGAGTGTGATGAGAGCAGGGGCTGAGTCTTATTCAACTCTACGTATCCTCATCTGTGAAAGGGAGGGGCTCATGCCCGCTTCCAGGTTGTAACCAGGATGAGTGGTGAGTACATAAAGCAGAGGGTGGGCCCTCAGGCTGTCATTACTGCAGCCTGGGGTCAGAACACGTGTGGGTTTTCAGAGCTTTCCAGATTTCAGAAGGGTCACGTGATGCACATGCTGACACTACATAACATCCCGGCAGGGTCTGGGGCAGCACCCTCAATTAAACACAGCGAAGTTTCTGTGGTGAAATGTACGAGCAGTAAGAGACAGAATAAAGCCTTTAAATAACCTCACGGCAGGCAGACCAGATTTGCGGCCAAATCAGTTTATATCAGGCTTATTTTTTAAAGTCTGGTTTTTAGAGCTCTCAGAATTCAGAATTGCAGAAAAGGGAGAGCGACGACAAAGGGGGAGAGGCAGCCGTGGTGGGGACCGTGGGGAGACATTGCCAGTCTTGAAGGAGGGTGCAGGGAAGGACTGAGCAGTTGCCTGCCTGCAGGGTTGAGTCCATAGTCAGGAGGAGAGGGCAGAAAGCAAGCGATTAGATGCTTTGGAGACAGGAGGGACCCTGACACACAGACTGTAGGAAACTGTCAAGGTTAGGGTCTGAGCAAGAGTGTGACCTAATCAAAGACAGAGCAACAGATTAGTCAGACTTGCAAACAAACAGGAAGAAGGCATCCTGGAGTTACCTCTTGGCCCCCCTTAAATTTCCCAGCCTCGAAGGAAGAGCCCTCCATGCTCCAGCCCCAGCAAAAACGCACAGGGAAAAGATTTTAATATTTTATCAGACTGTCAGGGACCGTCCATAGAGTCTTTTCAATTACATAGGTACATTTAAAATTTTTTTTTCAACGTTTTTTATTTATTTTTGGGACAGAGAGAGACAGAGCATGAACGGGGGAGGGGCAGAGAGAGAGGGAGACACAGAATCAGAAACAGGCTCCAGGCTCCGAGCCATCAGCCCAGAGCCTGACGCGGGGCTCGAACTCACAGACTGCGAGATCGTGACCTGGCTGAAGTCGGACGCTTAACCGACTGCGCCACCCAGGCGCCCCACATAGGTACATTTAAATTACTGAAACATAAACAAAAAATAAGCATAGTAAGAGTTCTGGTGCCAGGTGCCATGAACAAGTTCTCTCTAGCTCTTACAACAGCCTTATTAGGTATGGATTATTGTTCCATTTTACAGGGGAGGACGCTGAATCTCAGATCACCTAAAAAAGTCCAGGGTCACATGGTTTGTTCATTTAATGCTAGTGCCTGAATGTCTCCCGTTAAACCACACGCTCATGGGACCACTGCAGCCAAGACAAAGAAAGGGACAAATTGGAGGGCTCGGGTTTGGGAAAAGGATCATCTCCTGCAGCCTCAGAGACCCCTGCTTCAGCCTCCGGGTCCCTCGAACTTTCTGAATCTTTATGTTTTGGATGTATCTCTTGTAAACCCCAGCGAGTTTGTCCTGTCTCCATTCTGACAATTTGTATCTTTGGTTGGGAGCATTTAGTCCATTTACATTTAATGTAATTATAAAATATATTTGGGATTAAATCTACTCTCCTTTCTATTGCTTCCATCTCCCGGCTCTAGCACTTTCTAGCTGTGTGCTCCTTCCTAGCTGCTTTTCCCCAAGTCTGTTTCTCTGGCTGTCCAGTGTGTAAAATGTCACACAGCTTATTGTGAAACTTCAGTGAGCTAAGAGATGCCAAGTGCGCCGGCCAGGGCTTGGCACAGAGAAGAGGCTCGAAGTTCCCCTCTCCTCTCTGGCCTTTGCTTCTCTGCATCCCGGAAGAATGAGCCCTGGATGGAAGCAGCTCAAGAGTCTGGCTGCACAGCTGGGCCTGACCGTAGAAACCCTTCCCAGAAGGAGTCCCTCTGCTGTGAGGTGTTCCCAGGTTGCAGCCAGGCCGTAGCATCATCGATGACGGTGACGGACAGCACCGCCTCAGTCTGGGAAGTGGGAGGCTGTTGGGAAATCCTGCTAAAAGGTGGAAGGGGAGTGGGTTGTATTGATCAGTGTCCCAGGGGAGCCTGGGGAAGTGGGGGGTTGGATTCCCCAACATGGCATGTGTCCCCAGCCCGGCCAGGAAAGGGGGCCTGACC
Source organism: Panthera pardus (assembly GCF_024362965.1). Taxonomy (NCBI): domain Eukaryota; kingdom Metazoa; phylum Chordata; class Mammalia; order Carnivora; family Felidae; genus Panthera; species Panthera pardus. Next base: position 144,488,792 of record NW_026526732.1, on the reverse strand, counting down.
AGTGAGCGACAGCCTCCCCTCCTGGGAGGCAGGTGCGTCCTCTTGGAGAGCAGAGCAGTGACTCACCAGACTGCCACAGCTCGTTATAAATATCCCCTGAGACACCTAACTCCCTCGGCCCTGATTCTATATTAGCACAAGCAGCGCTCCATAATTCCATAATTAATTAGGTTTCCTAGGCACCCTGAGACTGGGAGAGGGTGTCCCAACCTGTGGACACAAATATTACAAACTACATGTGAACTGAAAGATAAGTTCTCTTTCTCTCTCCTATCTGTTCATTTACAGAGCAGCATTGTGGAAATTTCGAGAAGTGAGGGCCGGCCAAATGTCCCCTATTTGAATAATTCTAAAATGTTCCGATGGGCCCAGTAACCCAAACCAACCCCCTTCTCATTTACGTAACCCATTTGGGGAAATTGAGGCTGGGGGTCGGGGGGAAGCACCTAGATCTCAGAATATGGCGAACAGTGGCTGAGTGGTAACCCAGGGTTCCTGCCTCCCCCTTGCTTCAACTCTCAGGGTCTTGGCTGCCTCACTTGTGAACAAAGGTACCAGTTCCTGCTCTGAAGACTGTCAGGGCACTGAATGCAAGAGAGGGCAAAGGGGCCCGTGTTGTGGCAGCCTAGCACACACGGAGGGGCTAACGGACCTAGGGTCCCCTTATCTGGTCCCTCCTCCTAATTTTTTCCTTCCAGACCAATGTCTTTCTCTGCTTCCTTCTATTACACCTGGCAGTCGATGGGCACAAAAGTCTTGATAAAATGATTAAAGGGGGCGCCTGGGTGGCTGGGTTGGTTGAGCGTCCAACTTCGGCTCAGGTCATGATCTCACAGTTCCCTGAGTTCGAACCCCACATCAGGCTCTGTGCTGTCAGCATGGAGCCCGCTTCGGATCCTCTGTCTCCCTCTCTCTCTGCCCCTACCCCGCTGGGGCATGTACATTCTCTCTCTCTCAAAAATAAATAAACACCAAAAAAATTAAAAACAAAAAGTGGCTGGAGCAACCCAGGAGCTACATTTTTAATTTAACTTAATATAATTTTAAATAAAAAAGTTGATAATTCAGTTCTCAGAAAACTTTTAAGAATGTTTGGAACAATCTGGGTACATGAATCTACTTTTTCAACTGTAAATTTTGTGGAAATCTAACTACAGATCAAATATTTCTTTTTTTAATCTTTTTTTTTTTAGCATTTTTATTTATTTTTGAGAGACAGAGCATGAGTGGGGGAGGGGGGCTGGGAGGGAGTGGCACAGAGAGAGAGGGAGACACAGAATCTGAAGCAGACTCCAGGCTCTGAGCTGTCACCACAGAGCCCGATGCAGGGCTTAAAACAGTTCTCTAAGAGGGGCGCCTGGGTGGCTCAGTCGGTTAAGTGTCCAACTTCGGCTCAGGTCACAGTTCTTGGATTCGAGCCCTGCATTGGGCTCTGTGCTGACATCTCAGAGGCTGGAGCCTGCTTCAAATTCTGTGTCTACCCCTCTCTGCCCCTCCCCTGCTAGCACTCTCTCTGTCTCTCTCAAAAATAAATAAACATTTAAAATTTTAAAAAAATTGGGGCGCCTGGGCGACTCGGCTAAGCGTCCGACTTTGGCTCAGGTCATCATCTCGTGGCTCGTGAGTTTGAGCCCCTCACTGGGCTCTGTGCTGACAGCTCAGAGCCTGGAGCCTGCTTCGGATTCTGTCCCTCTCTCTCTGCCCCTCCCCCGCTCATGCTCTGTTCTCTGTCTCTCTGTCTCTCTCTCTCAAGAATAAATAAACATTTAAAAAATTAAAATAAATAAATAATAAAAAAATTGTTTACATTAAAAAAAAAAAGTTCTCTAAGATATCTTGTTCTCAGAGAAGAGGAAACTGGTGCTCAGAGGGATAAGTGGTGGGATTTGGGAGCCTATGTGTTTGGTTAGAAGCCCTTGGCTTCTAGGCTCACAACTGGCACCCATCCCATCACATCTTCCTGATAGTTTTTCCAAGGACCCTGGTGTGGGTGGGCCCATGAGTGAGCCACTCACCGTGATGGGCAGGGCCGGCGGGTGGAGAGGAGGTGGGGAGATGGAGAGAAGAGGCAGGGGAAACTGGGGCTCCTGTGATCACAGGGACCATCCAGGTGGGAGCCACGCAAGGTCCAAGGCCACAGGACAAAAGGGAGGGACAAGGGCTGAGCTGATGGGCTTTCCGTTTCATTGACCGGCTGTTTTATCTCTGCCTTACTTTGCAAAGGATCTCAGGAGCGGCTGCTGCTGTCTCAAGGAAAGAATCGGCAGGGCTGGTAAAGCCTTAGATTAACAGGCCCCAAAGGGGACAAATAATGGCACCACACGGGGACAGCCGGGGACCTGGTCATGTCCCAGTGTAAGAAAAAGGAAGTGGGGACGCTCCGCTTCCAACACGGCACATTGCACCTTCTTCCTTTCTCATTTCAAACGAGTGGATTCTCCATCCTAATGTACAAGACCCTGCTTTCCAACCGGCTGCCCCACGTCTTGGCCACCAGGAACAGAGGCAGTGCCTGTCCCTGTGCATTCCTTCTCTGCAGTGTCCTGAAACTACCCTCTGCTCCCCGTCCCAGCAGCCCCCCAGGACCCAGCCCAGGCCTCCCTGAGGGCAAGAGCACCATGCATGGGGTCCAGAGGCCCTGCCTCTCCTTGGGCCTGCCCCCGTCAGCCTGGGAAGGCCTCAGCGGGCCTCTGCCCGGCCAGTGAGGGCGCTACCCTGCTGGCTCTTGGAGGCCAGGGCCGGCCTGCCTGGCAGGGCACTGTCTGCGGCCAGCCGCCCACCGACTTCCCACTTCCAGATGCCTCGGAGCACGCCGGGCGGCCCTGTCCTGACGTGCCCCTTCCCCTCTGCTGCCCCGCCGCGAGCTTCGCTTAGAGGCGGCCAGATGTGCCGGCTTTGGTGCCGGCGGCCCCTAACAAGGTCCAGATGTGCGGCCTGGCCTGGGCCAGTGGCGGCTACCAAAGGAGAGGGAGGCCCTGGGAGGGAGGAGCCAGGCTGCAGCTTGACGCGGCCGTGCAGAGGAGGAATGCGCTGGGAAGGATTCCCACTGGAATGCGAGCTTGGGATGTCTCTGCCTAAATAAGGGCCTGGCCTCTCCTGGAGCTGGAGGCCCCAGCAAGTCTAGGTGCAGCCGCGCCGTGGACGCGCCTCCCCGGCTGTCCCAGGATCTTTGGCAATTTTTTCCCTCTTCTTCCTTTCCTCTCCTCTCCTCTCCTCTCCTCTCTTTTCTTTCTTCTTCTTCTTCTTCTTGGCTATCTTTAAAAGTTATACACATGGGGCACCTGGGTGGCTCAGTCGGTTAAGCGGCCGACTTCGGCTCAGGTCATGATCTCGCGGTCCGTGGGTTCGAGCCCCGCGTCGGGCTCTGTGCTGACAGCTCAGAGCCTGGAGCCTGTTTCAGATTCTGTGTCTCCCTCTCTCTGACCCTGTTCATGTTCTGTCTCTCCCTGTCTCAAAAATAAATAAAACGTTAAAAAAAAAATTAAAAAAAAAAAGTTATACACAGTAATTAAAAGCAGTTAAGAAACCCAAATAAGCTAGGGGCGCCTGGGTGGCTCAGTCGGTTGAGCATCCGACTTCGGCTCAGGTCATGATCTGACGGTTCATGAGTTCGAGTCCTGCATCAGGATCTGTGCTGACAGCTCAGAGCCTGGAGCCCGCTTCGGATTCTGTGTCTCCCCCTCTCTCTGACCCTCCCCCTCTTACACTGTCTCTCTTTCTCTCTCTCTCTCAAAAACAAACATTAAAAAAATAAATTAAATTAATTAGTTAATTAGTTAATTAAAAAAAGAAAGAAACCCAAATAAGCTAAAAGATGAAAACAAAAGGTAAAAATAAAAATCACCTAATAATTCCAGCACCCCAACCACCGTTAAAGTTCTGGAATGTGTCCTGCTAGACTTTTTTTTTTTTTTTCCAAATACAAATATGTACTTAGGTTGGTTGGTTAGTTTCAATCATGCTGCGGAGATTCTCAGAACCTGTCCTTTTCACTCAGCTCTTTATTCGTGAGTCGGCTATCACAGTGTTTCCCAAACTGGTCCCACAGAACCCCAGAGCCATTTTGCTATTGAGAGCAGAGTCCTTCCCCACCTGTTTGGGATGTACTGACTTATGCCAACTGAAATGGGCTTCTTTCCTGGAGAATTTCTCAGAGTCTTTAATTTACTAATGTACATTGTGAATCATCAAGAGGAGACTGGCATTTCCTAAACATATTTCACTATGAAATCCCTTGAGGAATCTTCTTGAGGCTTGGGTCCGTGGAGCATCATACAGGAAATGCTGTTCTGCAACATTCTTTATAGGGCTGCGGAGAACACAACAGTTTATCTCAATATCCCTTCAATTTATCGCTATTCCAAATAATTCTGCGATGACCATCCTCATACTCCTCCTTTGTTATACAGAAACATTCCAAGCAGTAGGACTGTTGGCCACATGAAAGACCATGTTTGGGGCGCCTGGGTGGCCCAGTCGGTCGAGCGTCAACTCTTGCTTTCGGCTCGGGTCATGATCTCACAGTTCGTGGGTTTGAGCCCCACGCTGGGCTCTGCGCTACGTCAGCGGGGGAGCCTGACACAGCGCTGAGCCTGCTCAGAATTCTCTCTCTCTGCCCCTCCCCCACTCATTCTCTCCCTCCCTCTCTCTCTCCCTTTCTCAAAAAAAAAAAAAGAAAGAAAGAAAAAGAAAATCTAAGCCAAGATCGGGATCTCAGAAGAATGCCCAAAGACACAGGCACCTGGCAAAGGTGTGCCTTCTGTGTCAGCAGTTGATGCGTGGACTGCCTGATCGTCCTGACCGAGAGAAATGGTCCCCGCAGACCCAGCGTGAACACACTCCAGCGGGGGCGGCTGCTTTCTGCAACCTTCTATCAGCACCGGATCCTCCTGCTACCCAGTAAGTCTGCCTCCCACAGGGCCGATGGCTTGCTGGGAACTAACAGGTCCACTCTCCCTTACTCGCAGTATCAAAATCCCCAAACTGCTGAAATCTGTATGATAAAGCCATTTTTATCGTAAGTCGTTTTACTACAAAGCCTGACCTGACGTGAACTCATTTGGCAGCAAAACGAGCCTCCACTGATGTGAGGCCATTTACGGCTTCTCTTTCCACCACTTAGTGTGTGAATGTTGGCGGACTTTGCTCAGAACTGTTTATATGTTTACCAGGTACTGCCCCACACCCTGCTGAGGGTATTTTGTAACATACAGTGTTAAGGGAATCCATCATGGCACTCTTCTTTCTTTCTTTCTTTTTTTAAGCGTATTTATTTATTTTGAGAGAGACAGAGACGGCGCAGGGCTGGGGCGGGGGGGGGGGGCGGGGGGGGGGTGGGTGGTGAGTGGTGCAGACAGAGAGATTCCCAAACAGGCTCCGCACTACCAGCACAGGGCCTGATGTGGGGCTCGAACCCATGAAGCCGTGAGATCACAACCTGAGCTGAAACCAAGAGTCGGATGCTTAATCGATTGAGCCACCCAGGTGCTCCTCATGACACCTTTCTAAACCATGAAAAATTCTGAATTCTGAACTATCTGGCCCCAATGGTTTTAGGTAAAGGATTATAGATCTGTATTTACAAAATTTTCCCTAAAAAAGTGTCATCGGCTTACAAGTAAAAGGAGCCAGACACAGACACAGATAGGATACGATCCTGTTTCTATGAAGTTCAAGAACAGGCAGAGCAAACTGACAGTGGTAGAAATCAGAATATCAGTTACCTCTGGGGAGGAGAATAGACCAGGAGGGAGCACGAGGGAACCTTGCAGGGTGCTGGAAATGTCCTGTATCCTGATCTGGGTGGAGATTACACAGGTACATACATATGTAAAAATTCACCAAGCTGTACATTAAAGCGTACTGCACTTTGCTCTAAGTCGGTTACACCTCAAAACAAAAGTAAAAATAAAGATTATGGGAATCTGTTATCTCAAATTAAGCAATAAACGGCTCCCCGTGGCACCCCATCCCACCCTATGATGTTTTTGAACTTCCCAACAAAACTTAAAGTCATCGTCACGTATGTTTGGCTCATCTTTAATCCCAAGAAACAAGTTTAATGCAAAAGTCAAATTTAGTGAACAGGTAAAAAACTCTGATTTGCCCTCCAAAAGAACCCATCCCCAGAGTGTATCTGAGCTTTAAAAGTGCCGCAGGAAACCACTCGGGGCCTGGCTCCCTTGCCTGAGAGCTTCTCCACTCTCATCAGCCACTGGGAGGATGTTTCCCGGCCCTGCTGCCTCCAGCAACGGCTGCTGAAACAGCCAGCGGGTGGTGAGCGCGGACCCAGGCCTGGCATCCTACCCACAGTGCTGCAAGTCAGAACTTGCGCCCGACCAACAATATCCCTTAATTGCATCTGATTAGCTGGAATTTGGAATTTGTATCTGAGAACTGAAGGGCACAGGGGACTCCTTGATTAAACAGGTCAGATAAGCATATATTGTTGAGAGGAGCGAGCTTCTTTCCCGAAGCTTGCTCGTTGCTCAACATCGGACAGCTCATGGCCTTGTCCTTTGACCCTCACTCCCATGACATGCCCACCTCCGCTTTCCCGCCCACTTCCTTTCTGTGCTCCACTGGGGGGAGGTCAGTGCTCCACTGGGGCCTGGCTTCTCTCTGCTACTCCACTCATGACTCAGCCCACATGTCAACCTTCCCATCTCCGGCCAGAGGGCACCGTTCTGATGGCCTCGGGCTGTCCTCGGCAGCCTCTGATCCTTTCAGGAACAAGTCAGGATATAAACAAACAAACTGACCCACTTGGGCTTTTCCCTAATCTTTCTAGAGCACGCTGTCCAAATCAAGAGCCTGTGCTGATGGAAACATTCTATATCTGCGTTCTCCAATTCGATAGCCACTAGCTACCTGTGGCTATTGAAACAGCACCCCGGTTATGGCTAAGTACAACTTAGGAACTGAAATATATTTTATATTATATTATATATATTATTATATATATATTATATATATAATATATTTCTGATGTTGCATTCAATTGTATTTTATTTTTTATTTTTATTTTTTAAAGTTTATTTATTTATTTGAGAGCAGGGAAGGGGCAGAGAGAGACAGGGAGAGAGAGAATCCTAAGCAGGCTCCACGTTGTCAGCACAGAGCCCGACTTGGAGCTCAGTCTCTCTCATGAACAGTGAGATCATGACCTGAGCCGAAACCAGGAGTCGGACACTTAACTGACTGTGCCACCCAGGCGCCCCTCTTCTTTTCTTCCTTTCTCTCTCTCTCTCTTTTTTATCCTTAGCTCCAAGCCCAAGGTGGGGCTTGCACTCACTACCTGGAGATCAAGAAGTACATGTTTTACTGACTGCACCAGCCAGGCCCCCCCCACCTTTTTTTATTTAAAGAAACGTCACCAGGGGCGCCTGGGTGGTTCAGTCGGTTAAGCGTCCGACTTCGGCTCAGGTCACGATCTCACGGTTCATGAGTTCGAGCCCCGAGTCAGGCTCTGTGCTGACGGCTCGGAGCCCGGAGCCTGCTTCGGATTCTGTGTCTCCCTCTCCCTCTCTGCCCCTCCCCCACTCACGCTCTGTCTCTGACTCTCTCAAAAATAAACATTAAAACATAAATAAATAAACAAACTTTTTAAATGCAGGGCCAAACCCATTACTTTCAATCCAAGGAATGCAGATCAAGCTGGAGGAAACTTAGCAGTGGTGCGCCATGGGGTTGGTTTTGACCGGCTCATCTCGGTGTTTGTATTAGACGCTCCAATAAAGATGTGCGGGTCTGCTAATCAAATACAGAGAGCGTGTTATGTTCTGAGAAGTCTGGCATACACATAACCAAGATTTAAACTATTGTGACAGGCAGGAGTGACACAGCTACAAAATTAGCTTCTCTTCATCAGACACCTCAACAGACCACACACGGTGCTAAGTGCCTTTCTGTATCATTTAATTGTCGCCCCTCCGTGAGATCAGAAATCGTGACCCCGTTTACAGATGAGGAACGTGAGACTCAGAGGGGCTAAGGCACTTACCCACTCTGAGCTTCCATTCAAAAGAACCTGACCCCGGAGTTCATACCCTTTCCACCACGCTCTGCCGTCTCCTACTCGGTTCCGCCAACAAAATGAACACGAAAGGGGTAAGTGACCTTGATACGACGCATGGTAAAGCTAGAGGAGACCTGGTTCTAATGTTCATGACGTCAAAATCTTGGCATTGCTGCTGAACTTAGACAGCGGCAATATAACTCCTGAAAAAGCTCACATGACCTCGGGCTCTACCACAAAGCACAGTGACCACATTGAGGGAGCCAGCTACCCTTCTGTGCACCCCACCAGTCAGTGACATCGAGAAGGTGGGACCAGTTCCAAATAGCAGGCTTTTTAAACAGCTTTCTTGAGGTATCGTTGACATACAATAAACCGTGTGTGTTTAAAGTATACAATTTGAGGGGCGCCTGGCTGGCTCGGTCGGTAGAGCGTGTGACTCTTGATCTCAGGGTCATGAGTTCCAGCCCCACATTGGGTGTGGAGCCTACTTTTAAAATGATAAATAAATATAGGGGCGCCTGGGTGGCGCAGTCGGTTAAGCGACCAACTCTTGATGTCGGCTCGGGTCACGATCCCATGGTTCGTGGGTTCAAGCCCCATGTCAGGCTCTGCGCTGACAGCACAGGGCCTGCTTGGGATCCTCTCTCCCTGTCTCTCTCTCTGCCCCTCTCCCATCTCTCTCTCTCAAAATAAATAAATTTTAAAAATTAAAAAATAAAAATAATAAAGTATGCAATTTGATAAGTTTTGACATATGTATAAACCTGTACAAGCATCATCCCACAGAGCTTCCTTGTGCACTTTGTTTTTTGGTTTTCTGTTTTAATTTTTTTTTTTTTTGATGTTTATTCATTTTTTGAGTGAGAGACAGACAGACAGAGCTCGAGTGGGGCAGGGGCAGAGAGAGAGGGAGGGAGACACAGACTCCAAAGCAGGCTCCAGGCTCTGAGCTGTCAGCACAGAGCCCGATGCAGGGCTTGAACTCATGAACTTCGAGATCATGACCTGAGCCGAAGTCGGACGCTTAATGGACTGAGCCAGCCAGGAGCACCTGGACAAATGCTTTAATTTATTCTGGGTAAATAGCTTGGGAGTTGAATGGCTAGCCTGTATGTTTCACTTTTTTAAAAACCTGCCAGTTCCTTTCCAAAGTACCTGTCCCATTTTATGTTTCCAGTGCAAACCCAGCTGGAGAGTTTCAGGTGCTCCCCGTCCTTGCCAGTACTGGTAGGGCCTGTCTTTTAATTTGGGCCATTCTAATAAGTGTATAGGGGTCAGACATCACTTTTTTTTTTTTTAATTTTTTTTAACGTTTATTTATTTTTGAGACAGAGAGAGACAGAGCATGAACAGGGGAGGGGCAGAGAGAGAGGGAGACACAGAATCTGAAACAGGCTCCAGGCTCCGAGCTGTCAGCACAGAGCCCGACGCGGGGCTCGAACTCACGGACCGTGAGATCATGACCTGAGCCGAAGTCAGACGCTTAACTGACCAAGCCACCCAGGCGCCCCCAGACATCACTTTTTAAAAGGGTAATATTACAGGGGCGCCTGGCTGGCTCAGTCGGTGGAGCATGAGACTTGATCCTGGGGTGGTAAGTTCGAGCCCCAAGGTGGATGTGGAGCTTACTTAAAAAAAGAGGGGCGGGGGGCAATATTACAAACCAAAAAATATATGGAAGAAAAAGTTGGAGGGGAAGGATCTGGACCCAGGACCCACAGGGAGCTGGGAGTATTTGGTTTGGAGACAGATGGGTATCTTAAGTATCTGTCAAAGGGACTAAATTTCTATGTTGTTTTAGAAGATGCACTAGAACCCGAGGGAAAAGTCACCAGCAAACAGACCCTGCTTCAGCTGAGAACCTTTTGATACAGGCTCTCAAAGGCAGAATGAGCGTTTGAGGAAGTGGGGTCTCTGCCCTTAGAAGGATCAGGCAGCAGTATTTGGAGAATTCCTCTCTCAGGGATGGTCAATTCAATACTGTTCATGTCGGCTGAGTACCTACTATGCACTGTGACGGGACGTGGCGAGAGGACACAAGAGCAGATGTTCTCATGCCTTTGCCTAAATACTATCATGTGATTAGGGTTCTGCCAAAGCTGTGGGCAAGGGGGATAGGAGGGAGAAGGAGGTGGAATTGCCCAGAGGGAGTGACCCTGGGTCTCCGAAGTCCTGTAGGAGGCTCCGAGAGAATACCTAAGTAGGGGGCCGCCTGGGTGGCTCAGTCGTTTAAGCATCTGACTTCGGCTCGGGTCATGATCTCGAGGTTCGTGAGCTCGAACCCCGTTTTGGAATAACATTCAGCTGAAATGCAATCTGGAGCATTCTTTCCATATGATACGGGAATGCTCTCCAAGAGCTATTGAGTGGAAAAAGCAAGGTCTAGACACTGTGTATGGCAAACTAGCAGCTGAATTTTTTAAAGGGGGTTTGGTGAGTTAAGAACACACACACAGGGTTCATTTGCATAATATCTTATACCTCTCACCTAGTAACATAGGTTGCTTTTGAGACAGGAAGTGGCTGGGAGACAGGTGTGGGAAAGAAACTGTCTGACATACCTTTCTGCATCTTTAGAATCTTAACGGTGTAAGTGAATTGCCTATTAAAAATAAAATTAAAATTAAACTAAAAACTTTAAAGGCACCTGCCTATTTCAGCATGTTTTCCTGGAGTGCCTTCCTCAGCCTTTTCCTCTGCGTTCACTTCCCTCCATTGAGGCTTGTGGGCAAGTCTTCCTCTCCGAGGAGGCCGCCGTGGGGAGCTTATATTTCTTTCTGCCTCTCTCCCCAAGGAATGCATCATCAAGACCGATTTTTCTTAAACATTAATGTCTGTTAATGTAATCAGCTTGGTATCTTGTAAAAATTCAGACTCTGATTCAGTAGCCTACGATGGCCACTGAGAGTCTGCATTTCTTTTTTTTTTTCTTTTTCTTTTTTTTAGATGTTTTATTTTATTTTTGAAAGACAGAGCATAAGTGGGGGAGGGACAGAGAGAGAGGGGGACACGGAATCTGAAGCAGTCTCCATCCAGGCTCTGAGCTGTCAGCACAGAGCCCAATGTGGGGCTTGAACTCACAGACCATCAGTTGATGACCCGAGCTGAAGGTGGACGCCCAACTGACTGAGCCACCCAGGCGCCTCCGAGAGTCTGCATTTCTAACCAGCTCCCGGGTGGAGCTAATGTTGCTGGTCTCAGACTACTCTCTGAGCAGGGAGGGTCTAGAGCTCTGTGTGTTCCATGCTGAGGCTCATGGCCAAAGCACTGAGAGGTCTCGAGAAGCTGTCCTGCTCTAGAGAAGAGGAAGGGATATGATGGTGGCGATTCTCATGAAGAGAGAGGCACGTCGATCCTCGGGCTGGTCTGAGCCCCTTAGTTAGCATTGCTGCCAGAGTAGGGACCACTGACCATCATCCCGGGTCTCCATTCCTACCCACCACTCTCTTGCCTGGAGCACAGACGCACTCCCATACTGCCTCCATTGAAGGGAGGCCCAGATAGCAGGTGCCTCAGAGGGAGCTGTAGGAGATGGCACCAACCAGAAAAATAAATGCCTTTCTTCTTCCTTCCTTCCTTCCTTCCTTCCTTCCTTCCTTCCTTCCTTCTTTCATAAACTCTACCTCCAACATGGGGCTCGAACTCACAAACCCCAAGATCAAGAGTCACATTCCTATTTCTGATGGACTAATGGTGGCTGCAGGCCACACCCTCTCTCATGCCCTCCCTGAAAATTCAGAAGCCAAATCAAACCTCCTACAGAAAATGAAACCAGACAGCATTCAGCACAGCCTTTCTCCCTGGGTGAAACGCAGATGTCTTGGATTCAGGTGTGGCGGGACCACCTGCTCTGGCAGAAAGTGGATTGCCCTCCAACAGAGGCCTCTTCACTTGCCCAGGATGAGAACTGACCCATGAACCTGGAAGCCAGGCTGCTGAACGCCCCCACCGCACCCCTTGCCCCAGGGGACAGGGTAGCTTCCTAGGCCACACACGTGGGTTTCCCTGATGAGGCAGTTTTCGGTATGACAAAACCCTGCTCTTGCCATTGCCAAAGAGGGAGGAGGATGGTGTAAGTTCTGGAGGGAAACCAACAGGCACATTCCCGCAGGGCAGACCCCACCCCTGACTGGAGCAGTGCCCCCCTCACCCCGGTGATCACTGGAGAAATGTCAGGGGAGGCACCCCCTCTCCCCATATCATCCCCACCCACCCGTGACCCTGCCTGAAATTGCACCATGCACGTTCATTCTTTTAGGATGAGAAACTGTATCTTTTAAAATACTCCCACCCACCAGAGAGGTAATACATTCAGCTGTTATCAGTCATCTACACCTTAATGTGAATTAGTTGATTAGTCCTGGAATGTTTCACCTGGAATGCGCCTGGTCCAATCCCTCTTTTTACAAGTGAGGGAAACCACAGCCCAGAGTGGAGGTGACCCACTGAAGGTCAAGCAACAAGGTGGTGGCCAAGTCATGGCAGGGAAGGGGCGTAAGGGAAGGATTGTATGCAGGTGGCAGGGGAAGAGGAAAAACCCCAGGATCACCGAGAGGGGCAGAGGCATCGTCAAGGTTGTGCTTTATACACTAATTCAGAGCTGTGTCAACCTTTTCCCCCCACGAGAAGGTAGGAGGCGGAACCAGAAGCACGTCTCCACCCCACCCCACCCTTGAACATAAAACTTCTTTGAAGTTTCAGGTTTTATCTCAGAGTTCATTCAGATGCAACATTCTACTCTAAAGCATATTCTGGTTTGTTTTCACATAAAAATAATAGAGAGAATAAACCGGTCGTTGCCAGAGGAGAGGTTAGAGGGGAAGGGGATTAAAAGGTACAAACTTCCAGTTATAAAATAAATTAGAAAGATTTTTAAACGCAAAATATTCTTTCTTATTTTTTAATGTTTTATTTATTTTTGAGAGAAGGAAAAAGAATGAGCGGGGGAGGGGCAGAGACAGAGGGGGACAGAGGATCCGAAGCAGACTCTGCATTGTCAGCACAGAGCCTGATGTGGGACTGGAACTCACCAACTGTGAAAGCATGACGGTAAATGCTTTAACCGACTGAACCACCAGGGCGCCCCGAAATATTCTTTAAATGGTGAGATTCAGGGACGCCTAGGTGGCTCAGTCAGTTGGGCGTCCGACTTTGGCTCAGGTCATAGTCTCATGGTTTGTGGGTTCGAGCCCTGCATTGGGCTCTGTCCTGACAGCTTAGAGCCTGGAGCCTGCTTCTGATTCTGTCTCTGCCTCTTTCTCTCTCTCTCTCAAAAATAAACATTAAAGACAAACAAACAAATAAATAGTGAGATTTAAAGGGCCCTAGGCGGCTCTGTCAGTTAAGCAACCAACTTCGCTCAAATCATACTGTCATGATTCCTGAGTTTAGGCCCTTCCTTGGGCTCTGAGGGCACAGAGTCCGCTTCAGATCCTTAGTCTCCCTCTCTCTACCCCTCCCCTATTCACTCTCTCTCTCTCTCAAAAATAAATAAACATTTTAAAAATAAGTAAATGAATGGTGAGATTCATTTAGTCAGATAGCATTTTCCACTTGCCAGGTAGGCTGAGATCAAAGTTTGTATTTCTGAGGAGGAAACTTGGCTGGCTGGGATGGGGTGAGGAGACTTCTCACTGCATGTCTCTTTGTACCTTTTTTTCTTTTTTTAAAGGAATCTCTACCCACAACGTGGGGCTTGAACTCACAACCCCGAGATCAAGAGTCACATGCACGCTCCACTGACTGAACCAGCCAGGCAACCCGCCCCTTTGCACCTTTTAAAATTATGTGCCGACTGCAAATATTACCTAGTCAAAAAAAATGAATAAAATTAAAACTTGAAAATGTGGGTGGGTGGGGGTGTGGGGAGACAGACCCTTTTGCTCGGATAGGAAAGAATGCGAACAGGAATATGTGCATGTTGGACAATCGTGGTATTAACCCACATGTTACAGGTGCACCCCTTTACCTAACAATGTCTGCTGTGGGGATCTAGGCCACACCTAGAAATGGCACACGAGCATATTCACGGCTCTATCATCTGTGCTGACCCTTAGAGGCTGGCCTGAGCATCTAGCTGTCTTTGAAGGCCTTGATGACTCTGAACAAAGACCAGGAGCTACATTGCCTCCTTTCCAGTCTGGCGACCTTTGCACATCACCTCTTAAAGAATCGCTCTGGGGTGCCTGGGTGGCTCAGTTGGTTAGGCGACCGGCTTCGGCTCAAGTCGTGATCTCACAGCTCGTGAGTTCAAGCCCTGCATTGGGCTCTGTGCTGACAGCTCAGAGCCTGGAGCCTGCTTCGGATTCTGTGTCTCCCCCTCTCTCTACCCCTCCCCTGCTCATGCTCTGTGTCTCTCTGTCTCTCAATAATAAATAAACGTTAAAAAAAAAAAAAAAGAATCGCTCAGTGCATAATAGTAAAATAACAACAGGGGTGCCTGGGTGGCTCAGTCGGTTAAGCATCTGACTTCAGCTCAGGCCATGATCTCACGGTTCATGGGTTCAAGCCCCATGTGCTGACAGCTCAGAGCCTGGAGCCTGCTTTAGATTCTGTGTCTCGGGGCGCCTGGGTGGCTCAGTCGGTTAAGCGGCCGACTTCGGCTCGGGTCATGATCTCGTGGTCCGTGAGTTCAAGCCCCGCGTTGGGCTCTGTGCTGACAGCTCAGAGCCTGGAGCCTGCTTCCGATTCTGTGTCTCCCTCTCTCTGACCCTCCCCCGTTCATACTCTGTCCTCTCTCTGTCTCAAAAATAAATAAACGTTAAAAAAAAATTTAAAAAAAAAATAGATTCTGTGTCTCCCTCTCTCTCTGCCCCTCCCCCTCCCCCCACTCATGCTCCGTCTCTCTCAAAAATTCATAAATGCTTAAAAAATTCAGAAAAATAATAATAACAACAGCTGCTGCCTACAGAGTGGTTGATTTGTGCCTGGCTCTGTTATACACACAACTCTTCCTGTGTCACAGCCACTTCATGAACTAGCTGCTCTTCTCAGCCATGTGGTAGACGAGGACACTAGGGCATGTCAGTGCTAACCTTGCCCACGGCCACGCTCCCTAACTCAGCAGTGGCAGAGAGAAGATTTCAACCAGATGCCCACGCATACATAGCAGCTACCATTTATTAAGCACCTGCTGTGTGCTGAGCCGCTGTGCTAGTCACTTGGTGGTGTTTTTACGAGGTCATCTCATAGTCCCCTGTGAGTGCAAGAGGTGATGGGGGTGAAGGGCGTCACTGAGGGAACTGTCCCTGCCCTTAAGAAGCTGATAATGCATGTAAGAAGATGACCACAACAATCCTTCCACTTCTGCAAAGCCTCACGGCTTCCAAAGCCCTTTATCTATCTCATTTAATCTTCTTGACAATCCAGCCAAATAATTTTTGTGATCTCTGCTCCAGGGTGAGGAAACCAAAGCTCTCCAAGTCACATGGGATTGCCCCCAAGATCATCCAACCAGCCAGGGGAGGGGCTGGAACCTGACCTCAGGTCTCATGACTCCGTCTCTGCTGAGGGGGTATAACATGCTGCCTCCACAGCCTGGCTCAGTGGTTTCCAACCTGCTCTAACAGGAGGACTCCTTCCCCGCTTTGGAAATTGTTGCAAGCCTGCAAATGAATGGAGCTGTTATTTAGGGTTTTAGTCAACCAGGGAAATTCACAGTGGAAAAACGACCAGGGAAGCAGCACCGCCAAAGAGCAGCAGCACAGTTAGCTATACCCAGACATTACTTATACAGTCGGCAGACAGTATTTGGAGTACAAATAGACACAGAGACTTCTTGCAATAACCCTGCAGCCCACGAGCAGGCAGCCACTGGCTGAGACCCCACTGCCAGAGCAGTTCAGAGGAGGACACGTCTCCCAAGTCCATTTTCTCGATCAGAGCGAGGTGGGGGTGGGGGTGGGGGGAAGCACCAAAATTCAATGGGATTGGTGGAAAGTGGTGTGGGGGGAGCGCTGGGAGCAAAGGGGTGTGATAAGGGCCGCAGGTCAGTGGAGAGGCCAACAGGGCACGTGGGTGTTTGTGTATTTCTTTTGGAGGAAAAGGTTGATTCTGGATGCCCAAGAGCCACTACAGCAGTTGGGGTAAAGAAGCAAACCAAACATCTAAAAAAAAAAAAAAAATTGGTGGGTTCGAGCCCCTCGTCGGGCTCTATGCTGATAGGTTGGAGCCTGGAGCCTGCTTCCGATTCTGTGTCTCCCTCTCTCTCTCTGCCCCTCCCCTGCTCACGCTCTGTCTCTCTGCCTCTCTCTCAAGAATAAATAAACATTAAAAAAAAATTTTTTTTTAAAGAAACAGACTAGAAATGGAGAGGATGGCCTAGAAGACAGATCATGCAAGAGGTTTGAACTTGCAATGAAATTACCTTTCGAGAAATAAAGAGAACATCCAAGGCTGTCGTAGTGGGTTCTCAGTTGCTACTGAGTGTGCCCTCCACCCTGCACCATCCCGCTCCCCTGTGCACCCACATCCGAGCTGAACAGACAGGCGGCCCTCCATGCCCTTGACTATGTAGACGGCCTCCATGCTTGATGATCCCTTACCTTTCCAGGATCTTCTCCATGCAGTACAACGCCACAGTGAAGCTCATTGACGTTAGAACCCAGAGGCCCGGGTGCAAGTCCCAGCTCTGCAGCAATCCCATACGACATTAAACTTCTCAGGGCTTCCGTTTCCTCACCTGTAAGACGAAAGTAACAATAGTACTTGCCCTGTTGCTATTTCGAGGATGAGGCGCATGAGCATATGTTAAATACTGAGAACAGGGCGTCCTAGAATAAACGCTTGATATTATTCCTATGAAGAAGCCTTTTCCGGAGCTCCTGGGTGGCCCAGTTTGTTGAGTGTCTGACTCTTGATTTGGGCTCAGGTCATGATCTCACGGTTCGTGGGATTGAGCCTTGTGTCAGGCTTAGCAATGACAGTATGGAGCCTGCTTGGGATTCTCTCTCCCTCTCCCTCTGCCCCTCCCCTGCTCATGCTCTCTGTCTCTCTCTCAAAATAAATAAACATTAAAAAAAAAACTTAAATAAAAAAAGCGGTTTCTATTCCCAACTAACACTCCTCTCCCCTGCACACTTGGCCATCCAAGCTCTTCTGCCACTTTCCCCCCCCACTTATTTGCCTATTTATATTTGTTTCTTGATATAAAACAGTAAACACCTGGCACATCAGAGACATTTATGAAGGAAGGAAGGAAGGAAGGAAGGAAGGAAGGAAGGAAGGAAGGAAACAAAGGAAGGAAGGAATGAAGGGAGGGAAGGAAGGAAGGGAGGGAAAGAGGAAGGAAGGAAGGAAGGAAGGAAGGAAGGAAGGAAGGAAGGAAGGAAAGGGAAGAAGGGAAGGAAGGAAGGAAGGAATGAAGGAAGGAAGGAAGGGAAGAAGGGAAGAAAGGAAAGAAGGAAGGAAGGAAGGAAAGAAGGAAGGAAGGAAGGGGAGGGAAGGAAGGGAAGGAGGGAAGGAAGGAAGGAAGGGAAGGAGGGAAGGAAGAAAGGGAGGGAGGGAAGGAAGAAAGTGAAGGAGAGAGGGAGGGAAGGAAGGAAGGAAGGAAGGAAGGAAGGAAGGAAGGAAGAAGGAAGGAAGGAAAGGAGGGAAAGAGGAAGGAAGGAAGGGAAGAAAGGAAGGAAGGAAAGAAGGAAAGGGAGGGAAGGAAGGGAAGGAGGGAAGGAAGGAAGGAAGGAAGGAAGGAAGGAAGGAAGGAAGGGAAGGAAGGAAGGGAAGGAGGGAAGGAAGAAAGTGAAGGAGAGAGGGAGGGAAGGAAGGAAGGAAGGAAGGAAGGAAGGAAGGAAGGAAGGAAGGAAGGAAGGGTGGGTGAGAGGGAAGGAGAGAGGAAAAGGGCCCTGACTGCAAAAACTTTAAAATTTCATTATGGAACAAGGCTGGCTCAGTCTGCAGAGCATGGATGGGACTCTTGATCTCAGGGTCGTGAGTTTAAGCCCCATGTTGGGCAGAGAGTTTGCTTAATAAAAGAAGTTTACTGTGGCAGTCACCAAAGTGAAAAGAAACCATACAATCCTCATCTTCTGTAGGCGCATCTTAAAACCCTACTTCCCACCAAGCTTTGGGAGTTTGCAAACATCATGTAAGTTGCAATCCCAGCCTCCATGGAACTGACAATCTATGGCGGGTGATGGGACATGCCATGTGAAACATAGCTGTAGAACAAGGTTGTTGTACTTGCCAGCCAAGGGATAGTCAGTGCCACTGGAAGGCCAGAGCTGGGAGAGGGCAGAACAATATGGGGTGAGTCACAAGTGTGTGTGTCATCCTTGCTCAAGGTAAACTAGGACTGTTGGGTAACAACAGGAAAATGTCACAAAGCAGGATGAGCCAGTGCATGCCTCTGATTGGTGGGCACAGCCTTGGGTGTGGAGGAGGGAGAGAAATTCAAGGCTTGCTGGGGGTCAGGGCACGCGTGGTGAGACAGTGGGATAGAAGTCCAGAGCCAGAGCCTTTCCAGAGCTCTTACTGGCTTAGAACCTCCATTTTTTTTTTATGTTCCCTGTGCTGTGAACTTTCTAGATGCTGGTTTCTGATAACTTTTTTTTATTACTATGCAAGTAACATGCTTTCATAGATGAAATAAGGAGCAAGAGGAAGAGGGAGAAGGAAAAGAAAATCCAGAGAAAAGAGAAAAAATAACCTAAAGTCCCACCGCCCCAAATCACTCCATATTTTGGTGCCTGCCCACCCACCCTTTATCCTCTCTTCCACCCACCCTTCAACCTACCCATCCATCCACCTATTCATTCATCCATCCATCTGTGTCAGAGCTCTTAGTTGCAAACGACAGAATCCACTCTAACTGAAAAGGAACTTCTCTTTTTTTGTGATGATTTGGTTTTTCAGTTTATTCATTTTTATTTTTTTAATCATTTTTTTTTAATTTTTTTTTTAACGTTTATTTATTTTTGAGACAGAGAGAGACAGAGCATGAACAGGGGAGGGGCAGAGAGAGAGAGACACAGAATCTGAAACAGGCTCCAGGCTCTGAGCTGTCAGCACAGAGCCCGACGCGGGGCTCGAACTCATGGACTGTGAGATCATGACCTGAGCTGAAGTCGGACGCCTAACTGACCGAGCCACCCAGGTGCCCCTTAATTATTTTTTCTAATGTTTATTTTTGAGAGAGAGAGAGACAGAGTGTGAGCGGGGGAGGGGCAGAGAGAGAGGGAGACACAGAATCTGAAATAGGCTCCAGGCTCTGAGCTGTCAGCACAGAGCCTGATGTGGGGCTTGAACTCACAAACCTTGAGATCATGGCCTGGGTTGAAGTCGGACATTTAACCGAATGAGCCACCCAGGTGCTGCTTTTATGGTTGTTTTTTTTTTTTTTTTAATGCTTATTATTTTTGAGAGAGAGAGAGAGACAGAGAGCAAGCAGGAGAAGGGCAGAGAGAGGGAGACACAGAATCAGAAGCAGGCTCCAGGCTCTGAGCTGTCAGCACAGAGCCCGACGCGGGGCTCCAACTCACAGACCACGAGATCATGACCTGAGCTGAAGTTGGCCGCTTAACCGACTGAGCCACCCAGGAGCCCCTTTTTCAGTTTATTTTAAGAAAGAAAGCTAAGTGGCATGGGGGTTGAGGGAGAGGCAGAGTCAGACGCAGAGAGAGAATCCCAAGCAAGCTTTGCCCTGTCAACAGAGTCTGACAGTGGGGCTTGATCTCAAGGACTGTGAGATTATGACCTGAGCTGAGATCAAGAGTCGGACGCTTAGCGGACTGAGCCACCCAGGTGCCCCTAACAGAAAAGGAACTTATTAAAAAACATTCAGTAGCTCACAGAATCCAAAAGGGAAGACAGGCACAGAGGCTCAGAATTCAGGGATGATGCCCAAACCACCTCAGGGTACTTTTCTAGCCAAACCACCAAGGCAGCTATCAGCATAAATTCTGCAACTTGCCTGAACTCACCCCCTTCAACAATGGTGGGAATTGAATCTCAGACCATCCCTCCTGTTGCTCTGAAGGCCAGATGCCTCCTCTAACCCCCTTCCCCAGGACACCTGCTTCCTGTTGCCCTCTTCCAAATCAAAAACCTCATGTGCATGCATCTGATTGGTGGAACCTAGGTCACATGCCTACACCTTAGTTGCAAAGGAGTCTGGGAAAGTAAATTTCTGGCCTCCAGAGAAGTGAGATTTATGATCTAGGGAAAACCCACAAACACAAGAAAGTTAATCAAAAGATACATACTGGTGACTTTAATGCAGGGCAAATGTCGCCTGCACTATGCATTATTTTTCTCCTTACAAATATAGAATGATATCAATTTAATTATTCTCTGAATCTCCAGTGCCTGGCACACAGTAGGCACTCAGTGCAGGAGGAAGGAAAGGAGAAAGAGAAGGGAGAGATTACACGTTTACATGCTGCCTTACTAAACAAGACTGAACGAAGACTACAAGTTTATAGAATCCATACAACTCCCAAGGCCGTCCGTGGATTACGAAGGAAGGTCTCTCGCCCAGCACGTTAGTACAAAGCTGCCCCCAGCCGTCAGGCTCGTGCTCTGGCCATGGCGTGCAGCATCTAGACCCCAGGGAATGCTGTATCCTGAGGAGTCACTTTCTCTGTAGCCCACCTGTTGGCTTAATGTCACTCAGGCTGACACTGAATCTTCTCCCGTCCCCAATCCCAGAGTTTCATGAGGTTTTAAGTAGTCTCTGAGGGCCACTCTAAAACAGTTGCTGCAAAGGCAACATTAGAGGCCTCCCAGGGTGATAAACATCACTGGCACCACTTTCAAGCAGATCTGTTCAAATCAGTCGTGTTCTTCATGGTCAAGGTGTGCCATCACAGAATTATATGGGTCCTGCCTTTTAGAAGTTTATACTGTAATTGTTAAGAGGCAAGATACATGCACTTAAATGACAAGCTCTCTTGCTGCCAAATAAGGTAGGAAAACGTCCCTGCTCCCAGGGCCTGGGGGGATGGCCAGGCCCCACAGGCTGAGTGAGAGGAGCCTGCTGAGAAGGGGAAGGGCTGGGAGAGGTAGTGGCCAGGACACCGGCTTGGGAGTCACAGCAAACCTGCATTCTTCCCTAACCCCCTCAAAGCAGGTCAGACCCTGTATCTTCAATTGCTGTTGCATCGTGTACCCCTCTTTATGGCTGAATTTCTTTGCGGGGTTATCTGGTTGTTGTCTGCCCCCTCCCCTCCACCCCGAGCTGGCTGTGGTGCCCTGAGGGAGGTTCCGGGTGGGCAGAGGCTGGTAAGGACCAAATCAGGGCGAGGCTGCAGGGAGGGTGAGGCTGAGACCCATCACAAAGACAGTCTGAAGCCTCCCCCTCACACTCCTTTCCCCCAGGGAGGAGCAGCTGATGTGTTTCTGGAGTGTTCCAATCCAATTAGTGCCCTCCCTTGCTCCAAGGAGGGGCCCAAGCCACCACTCCCCTCCCTGAGGTGGAGACGGGGTGGGGAGGGGGTGCTGAGGAGGTCTGAACACCCTGACCCAGCTCCTCCTGGCAGCGCGGCTGGCTCGCCGCTGCTGAGAGGCTGCTATGACAGCGCCCGTTTCTAGGCGACTGTTCTGGGGAATGGTCTGTTTTGGCAACCGGAGGGCCCCTGGGTAAAGGGGGCCCGCAGGCCGCGGCGCATTTGCATAGCAACGTCCTCCCCTCCCGGAGCCGCGCGCTGCTCTGCGGGCCGCTCAGCGGGGCGGGAGGCTCCCGCTCCGGCTCCGGCTCCGGCTCCGGCTCCGGCTCCGGCTCCGGCTCCGGCCCCGGCCCCTGCCCTCGGCCCGGCCCGGCCCGGCCCGGCCCGGCTCGGCCCGGCCCCAGGCCCGCCCTGTGCTGTCACCGCCACACGGCCCCCTCTCACTTCCCGGGGAGGTGGAGGCCGCTTGCTGAGCTGGGGCATTTCCGGAAAGGCTGGTGCCCTAGGGAAGTGGGGAAATGATGCTTGGGGACAAAACACAGACATGGGGGCGGGGGAGGGGGGATGGAATATAATCTTTTACACACCGGAGTCAAAGTCACAGGGCTTGGCAGCATCAAAACGCATCCTGGGTAACAAGGTTGCCTCACAAAATGTTTCTGTAGGTGAACCCTCCACTGAGCCCTAGGAGGTGCTCAGATAATGTCTTTTGGGTCATTAAATTGCAAGTGTATATGTGAAGTTGGAAACGGGTGGGCCTGGAAAAAAATATTTCTTATCTAGAAAAATCAGGGGGTGATATTCTTAGGAAATATTTTCAAATACTTGCAGGAGGGACTTGGTGACATAGTATTGTCCATGTAATTTCCGAAGAAACCGAAAGGGAAAATAAGTAACTCCCCGAGGCCCCCCTCTGTCCTGCACACGCCCACCCCACCGCAACTACATCTGCCATCTTGAGTCCGTGATGCCAGCTGAGATACCAGGCTCTGAACATGCGGACATTAACCGCCCAAGGACACATGCCCTGGGCTGGAACCCGAGAAGGGGGTTGGGCAGGGGCAGGTCACCTCAGCTGAGCGATCACATTCCCTGGCAGCTGTCCAAGGGGCAGCTCTGGCTGCACCTGTTTGTGGGGAGATTTGCTTTTATCAGTATTGACACAGCAGCAGGGGCAGGGAATAGCATAGTAATAAATAAATGAGAGAGGGAGAGAGGAAAAAAAAAAAAAAAGGCAGGAGCCACCGAGGCGAGGCAAAAATGCTGAGGTCTTTTTTTGCTTGTTGTATGTCAGCTCGTTCCATCCAGTTTCCCCACCCCTGAAATCTCCGAGGATCACGGAACAGCCTTGGCATGGGAGCCCTGGGTCTTAAAGAGATAAAATTGCAGCTCAGAAGCACCTTAAGATCCTTTTGTGCCAGGATCCCTAACCAACAGATCTCAAGGTTACTGGGTATCCTCACCCGCCACTTAACTGTGTCAGGAAGGTCAGCAGGAAGGGAGTTCCTTCCTCCCTCTGCCAAGTTCCAGCATCAGGGAGACAGCATGATTAAAATGTAGGTTTTGGAGTTAGGCAAACCTAGGATCAAAAACCTGGTTCTGTCTAGCTGTGTGATCTGGGGTATGCTAACTAAACCAGTCCGCGCCTCGGGTCCTCCCCAGAAATGGAAAAACAAAACCAACTATTGTTGCGAGGATGTTAAACGATGATATAAGCAAAGGCGTAGAATAATTCCTCGGTATATACAGTTCACTTCGTTGCTGTTATAATGTATCAACTTCCCATCAAGTTTTTTTTCAAAAATATTCTTCCCCCCACCCCACACAAAAAATTTTTTTTAATAATAATAAAGAAAAGAAAAAGGTAGGGGGAATCAGAACTGTTCCAGAAATGGCAGGGGAATGAAAGAGACTGAAACAGTCTTTATCTTCCAAACGGGGGCCAAACATGACCTCTTAGTTTCTCAGCCTTGCTTTCCAGTCTTCAGGGGCTGCAAACCACCTCACGTCCAATCTAGTCTGATACAGTGCAGTAAGTGGATTGCAAACAAACCTGGTCATCGGAAGATACCCTGACCAAGCCCAAGCAATAAACCGCGTTTGTAAAAATTACTTGCAGTGAGTCATTACCACGTTTAAGACACGGAGGTAGTTTCTGCAGAGGGCAGGCTAGCATAGCAGCGAAGAAGGTGGACTGAGCTGTCGGACCACTGGACTCTAACCCCAGCCTTGGCATCTGCTACTCGTGTGCCTGTGACAGCTTATTTAACTTTCATAAGTCTTGCTTTCCTTATCTGTAAAATGGGCATAATAATGCCCCATAAGCTCGTTGTGAGGACTGAATGCATGAAAAGCATGTAGCGAATGCATGACACAGAGAAAGTGCTTAATCTTGTCAGCACTTGTAGTCATTGCTGTTTGATGAATGAGGCCAGGGACTGTGTCATATATTCATCCCTGTATCCCCAGATCCTCAAACAAAGGCTGGCATTTAGTAGAGTACAGTAATGTTTGACGAAAGCATGAATGCAAGGCCCCTGCCCTCAAGAAGTTAAATCTACCCAGGAAATAGAACACATAAACTACCTACGGCACTCAGGCGCTGGAGACAGCACAGGGTTAAAAGCCAGTCTGCCAGTCCCGAAGCCCCAGAGGCAGACAGTCCCTTGGATCCCTGTTTCATCTATCCAGGATGCTTTCAAGAGAGGAAAACAGGAAGTATCCCTGATAGCCCAGCTTGCTCTGTTTTTTTTTTTTTTTTTTTTAAATGATGGAGGGTGGGGGTGGGGGTGGGGGAGAATGGTCCTCTGGGTCACATTTTGCCAGTAAATCAGCCTCCTTCCCTTGAAATGCTGGGGCTTCCAGAGGGGCAGATAAATAGCTTCTTGCTCAATGCAGAGAGAAAGATGTGGTCCAGAAATGACAAAGCTGACAGGTTGGGGTTCCTTAGTGGACTGCAGGTGTTTCTAGAGCTTGTCCTTTGCATTCATTCCCTCTCTTCCTCATGTGGACTAAGTGCCTGGCCTTAGTGTGGGGGAGGGGGGCCCTAGGGTTACAGCTCAGTGCCTAATGTCCAGGATATAAACAGTCCAAAATAAAGGCCAGTGAACTCAGAGAAGATGGGCTGAACTCAGAAGAGTGAGAGCGCTCTAAAGGAGAGAAACAGCATTATGAGAAACAGTCGTAGGAAAGAAAAACAGAAGGGGGCACTTAGATGGCTCAGTTAAGGGTCTGACCTTGGTTCAGTTCATGATCTCGCGGTTCATATATTCGAGCCCCACATCGGGATCTCTGCTGTCAGCCTGTCAGTGCGGAGCCTGCTTCAGATCCGCTCTCTGCCCCTCCCCCTCTTGTGTTCTCCCCAAAATAAATACATACTAAAAAAAGAAAAGAAAAGAAAAGAAAAAGAGGAAAACAAAAGAAAAAACATGGAGAATAAGTGTTTAGGAAAAACAAAAGAGAGCTTTTTTTTTTTTTTTTTTTTTAAGTTTATATCTTTAGTAATCTCTGCACCCAACATGGGTCTCGGACTCATGATCCCGAGATCAAGAGTTGCAAGCTCTACCGACCGAGCCAGCCAGGTGTCCCAAAAGAAAGCTTCTAAGAATTTGCAGCCAGGGTAATAGAATAAGTGGACACAGAGTACATGCAGAAGACCATCACCTCTAGGGACCCACAGGATGGCAGGAGTGGACAGAAGCTGGAAGGAGAAAAATAGCTTAAGATAGCAGACCTGACTCTGACCTAGCCAGAGTGAAGAGAGCGTGTGCTAACCCCTCAGTGTGCTAAGCTCACACTGATGTTTAATTTAATTGTTTAATAAGTTCAGTTATCCATTTGACCGTGATGGACAGGAGAGAACTTTCTAGAAAGGTGTAAATATTCTATATTGTGAAAGAGATATAGTTTACATGGGCAAATCTATTTGTCAGTATTACACGGTTAAGATTTCTGCGTTTGGGGCTCAGTAGTTTATTTTTTTTTTAATGTTTATTTATTTTTGAGACAGAGAGAGACAGAGCATGAACAGGGGAGGAGCAGAGAGAGAGGGAGACACAGAATCTGAAACAGGCTCCAGGCTCCGAGCTGTCAGCACAGAGCCCGATGTGGGGCTCGAACTCACGGACCGTGAGATCATGACCTGAGCCGAAGTCAGCCGCTTAACCGACTGAGCCACCCAGGCGCCCCTGGGGCTCAGTAGTTTAAACGTCTGATTCTTTATTTCAGCTCAGGTCATGATCTCACAATTGGTGAGATCGAGCCCCAAATCCGGCTCCGCACTGATAGTGTGGAGCCTGGTTGGGATTCTCTCTCTTCCTCTCTCTCTGCCCTTCCTCTAACTGCACTCTCTTCCTCTCTCTCTCTCTCTCAAAAATAAATAAGCTTTAAAAAACAAACAAACAAACAAACAAACAAGAGGGTGGCTAAGTTAAGTGTCCAACTTCGGGCTCAGGTCATGATCTCACAGTTCATAGGTTTGAGCACCTCATCAGGCTCTGTGTTGACAGCACGGAGCCTGGAGCCTGCTTCTAGTTCTGGGTTTCCCTCTGTCTCTGCTCCTCCCCCGCTCACACCCTGTCTCTCTTTCTCTCTCAAAAATAAAAACAAATTTAAAAAAATTTTTTTAAATATTTCTGTTTCAATGTTTGTAAATTTCACTTACAACAAGAGCTATACAAACTAGCTATGCAACTATACAAAATAACCAAGTGGGAGGGGCTGGAGGTACAGAAGAAACAAGAAAGAATGTAAATGATAGGTAAAGCATAAGTGGGAGTTTTGTTGACATTAAATTTGGTTTGAAATTTTTCATAATAAAAAAGTTTTTTGGGGGGGTGTCTGGGTGGCTCAATCAGTTCAGTGTAGGATTTCGGCTCAGGTCATGATCTCGTGGTTGGTGGGTTCAAGCCCCACATTGGGCTTTGTGCTGGCATTGCAGAGCCTGCTTGGGATTCTCTCTCCCTCTCTCTGACCTCCCCCATGCTCTCTTTCTTTTAAAAATAAATAAGTTATCTTTAAAAAAAAGGTTTATTTTATTTTATTTTATTTTATTTTATTTTACTATTTATTTTTGATAGAGAGACAGAGCACACAAGCAGGGGATAGGCAGAAAAAGAGGGAAACACAGAATCTGAAGCAGGCTCCAGGATCTGAACTGTCAGCACAGAGCCTGATGCAGGGCTTGAACTCATAAACTGGGAGATCATGACCTGAGCAGAAGTCAGTCGTTTAACCAACTGAGCCATCCAGGCGCCCCAAAAGAGGTTGTTGTTTTTTTTTTTTTTTTTTTTTTTTAGTTGCCTGTAATGTTTTACTGTTGTCCTTAAGCAAGTCCCTTTTGGGCTATCAGGAAGGCAGCGGAGACATTATCTAATCCAGTCATCCCGTTTTAGGTGAGGAAATTGAGGTGCACCTTGATTTGTCCAAGGTGTTCTCAGATATCAAGCAGCGGAGCTAATGATGGAATATCAGGAGGGAGCAGCACCCTTTTGACCTTTTCAACTGTCACCCACTTGTAGGGAGCCTGCTGGAATTCATCCCTTACCCGGGTTTGCCTCTCCAACCCCCCCAGGCCCAAGGATGTGCAGGGAGGTTGCGTGGGCTGGAAGGCGTCTGTTAGCTGCAAGCCAATTGCTCTGCTCTGGGTTGTTTTC
Organism: Panthera pardus; assembly: GCF_024362965.1. Classification (NCBI taxonomy): domain Eukaryota; kingdom Metazoa; phylum Chordata; class Mammalia; order Carnivora; family Felidae; genus Panthera; species Panthera pardus. The sequence continues at coordinate 144,461,739 of NW_026526732.1, read as the reverse complement.
AGTCTGAAAGGTAATCCTGAGCTCGCAGAGATTCAGTGAGGTCCCTTAGCTGCCACTTCCAAAGGCAAAAAAGGAAACCCAGACAATTAACGATTTCCAGTAACCAAGAGTTGAAACTCCAAGGGGGCCGGAGTCCCAGCTCTGCGGCCATCAGAGGCATTGCCTTAGGGCAGTCGCCTCTCTTGCCTTGGTTTTCCCTCATTTGTAAGAAGAGAGTGAAGAAGACTTTTGGGTTCTATGACCTTACGGGGTTGTCAGGAAAATCTCAAGAGGTGTGGCTAGGAAAGCACTATGAAAAGTAAAAAGCAGTAACACAGGGTAGCATTATCACAGAGAGAGGGCAGGGTGGGTGAGGAAAGGTAGCAAAGCAGGAAAGCTTCTGCAGGATTCTTTTTTTTTTTTTTAATGTTTATTTATTTATTTTGAGAGAGAAAGGGATAGAGAGCGAGGAGGAGAGGGGTAGAGAATCCCAAGCAGGCTCCGCAATGTCAGCTCAGAGCCCGACACGGGGCTCAAACTCACGAACTGTGAGATCATGACCTGAGCCGAAACCAAGAGTCAGATGCGTAACTAAGCCACCCAGGTGCCCCTGCAGAATTCTTAAACAAGTCTTTTGGGTTGTGCCTTAAGGAAAAGGCTTTCTGAGGCGGGGAGGGGATGTAACATGTATGGATGTCTTGCACCAGGACAGATATGTTTTGCCTTCTCTATGATATCTCATTTACTCCTCAAAACACCTTCTGGGGATTCGGGTACTATTATTTCGCTCATTTTACAGATGAGGAAAGAGGCACAGAGACCCTTAACCAACCTGTCCAAGGCCAGACAGCTGGTATGGGCAGAGCCAGGACCCAAAGCCAGGCGGTCCTGGGAGTCACAGGCAGGAAGGCCACACCCTCATCTGAGCACCAAGTGGCTGTGGAGGCTCCCGGTCACCTGGGCATCCGACTCACCGTCAGGAGACCCAGCCTGAGTTCCAGCTCAGCTGCTTCTTAGTCCCGTGACCTGGGCTGAGTCACATGGCCCCTCGGACCCTCAGTGTCTCCAGCTGTACCACGGTGATAATAAACCCTGCTCCGCCTCCCTCACGAGAAGGAGGTGAGGATTCCATGAAATCACTGATACCGGCAAGTGTTTTGAAACAGCTGCAAAGGGCGACAGAAATGAAGACATCAGGATGATTTTGTCAGAGACGCATTCCTGGGTTATCACACGGTGACATTCCAGCTCTTCAAATCCCCGGCCCACCCTCAGCACCCGACTGGGGGGTCAGATCCTGGGCCTGCACACACCTCGTCAAATACTGTTCTGGTGGAAAGGGGGAAGAGAGGCGTCACAAACTGTCCCAGCTTAAGTATTCCCCAAACAATCAGCACAGCACTGGCTTCAGGTTCTAGCCGAGGCCCGAATTTCAGCGAGGGCCCCCTTTTCCTGTTTGTCGTAAAACAAACAGGCTTTCTGCTACTTGGGCAGGATTTAACTGGCCATCGGCCCTGGAGATAAGTGGATCGCACTCAACAAGCTCACATGGGAGAAATTCGTACCCAAGAGCAGTTTCTAATTTATATTTTTGAATCCATAGTTAGGGAACTACCTTTATAGTGACTAGAGACACAGACTCCCCATAAACTGCATGCTTCCTTCTGTCCAGGCCTGAAATAACTGAGAAACAAGAGACCAAAATTAGTCAAATGAGCAAATAGCTTCTTCTTGTAAGACTGTAAAACTTTGGGGGCGCCTGGGTGGCTCAGTCGGTTAAGCGTCTGACTTCGGCTCAGGTCATGATCCCGTGGTTCGTGAGTTTGAGCCCCGCATCGGGCTCCGTGCTGACAGCTCAGAGCCTGGAGCCTGCTTTGGATCCTCTGTCTCCCTCTCTCTGCCCCTCCCCCGCTCACTCGCTCTCTCTCAAAAGTAAATATTAAAAAAAAAAAGACCGTAAAAATTTGAGGACAGGACCTCTTTCAGTTTACCTGTTTTGTATATCCCTCCACTCCCCTGCCCTGCATACCTGACACAGGACGTCACACAAAAGCACGGAGAATGTTTGAGAGAGAATGCAGGGGTTTTTGCAAGCTTCCTGGAGGTCAAGGCAAAGCTGTGTGTGTGTGTGGCTCTTCCCCACGGTTTGTGCCTCTCTGTGACACCCCCCTCCCCCCACCCCAGACACTCACTGCCCACCCACTCAACTCTAAGCTTAGAGAGACCATGTTTCCAAACTTCAAATCAGGAAAACCAGGCCTGACAGTATTCGAAACCAGGAATTTAGGTTCCAGAAGGATTTGTGCCCTTCGGTCTGTACTTGGGTTTATAATATCCTCCTTCTGCATTTTGCTCAACCCAGTTTGCCCGTTTACAGCTTTCCTTACGGTGATGACATTGATTCCTAAATACCCCTAGGTATTTAGGAAACTCACCAAAACTCACCGGCAGACCTTCAAGTTAACTCGCCTGATTTGGTGGTTCTATTCTGAAGCTTGCCCATGTCTCCATTTCCCTGTTCTGCTGTCCTTTCTGGAGTCCGCTAGACTAGGAGCACAGGAGGGGTGGATAGCTGAGTAAGGTCAGGATTGTCCCCAAGGGGAGAGCCCTCGGGTGCTGGGCAGGGCAGGGGAAGCCTGGATTCTAACTACAGATCTGCTTCTCATCAATGGTGTGTGGATGGCACAGGCCCAAGTGATTGACATCTTGCGACTCAAGCGCTCCGTGAGTCGCGGAATGTGAGAATTTACCCGCATACTCTGCTTCTCCTGCAGTTTGGGGATAAACTGTCTGGCTCCTATCTAAGGCAGACACCTTCACTGGCCTCTAGATCCCATCCCCTCCCTCCAGCAAAGCTCTCTCCTCTCTCCTGTATCATCTGTATTTCCCTGTTTGCTAATCATTCACCACAGCATATAAATGTATTTAAACATGCTACAATTCCACCCATCTTGAAAAGAGTCTCTCCCGGGACGCCTGGGTGATTCAGTTGGTTGAGCATCCAGCTCTTGATTTCAGCACAGGAGAAACCGTCCGTGGGTCATGGGTTCAAGCCCCGACTTGGGCTCACGTTGATAGTGCAGAGCCTGCTTGGAATTCTCGCTCTCCTTTCTGCCCCTCCTCTGCTCTCCCATACACGCACACTCTCTCTCAAAATAAATAAATACACATTAAAAAAAAAAAGAGAGTTTCTTCTGACTCTACTTCCCCTCTAGCTTATCTCTCTCAAACTCATTTTTTTTTCTTTTTTCTTAAGTTTATTTATTTTGACAGACAGAGAGCATGAGCAGGGAAGGGCAGAGAGAGAGAGAGAATCCCAAGCAGGCTCCGCACTCGAACTCCCAAACGGTGAGATCATGACCTGAGCCAAAACCAAGAGTTGGCAACTAACCGACTGAGCCACCCAGGCACCCGTCTCAAACTCATTTCGATCACTGCACACCTCTACCCAAACTGCTCTTTGTTAAGATCAGCAATCCTCCCCACCCCCGCCCTTGTGGTTAATCCTAAAGGTCATCGTTAGTCTTCATATTACTTGACCCACCGAGGATCACCTGACCGCTTCTTCTCCCTTTAACACTTGTTTCTCTTGGCTTCCAAGACACTGCGTTTTCTTGGCTATTCTTTAGGGTGGGTTCTTTCCATCTCTTTCACCTCTACATGTTGGAGGGTCCTGGGGCTCAATCCTTGTATCTGTACCCAATCTTCACCAATCCATTTGGTGATCTCATTCAGTCTCATGTTAAATGCCATGGGGCTTAGCCTAGGTTCCTCTAGAAGCAGAACCTTCATAAAAGGTTTGCATGCAGGTAGTTTATATGGGAATGAAATTCCAGAGAGCAGAAATGAGGGACAGGGTGACAGAAACAGAGAAGAAAGGATAAACCAATTCAAGTGCATTACTGAGCACTAATGAGTGACAACCACTATAGGATACTGACGCTTTTCTCCACACAACCTTCTAAGGAGATTCAGAACTGGCTGTTAAGGGATAAAAAGGGATCCACATTTATCCACCAGCTTCTCTTCAACATTGGTTAAGGGCGGCCCCATGAGTGTCAACTCCCCCATCAACTCAACTCTCTGAGTTATACATAATATGGCGGTGCTGAGTGAGTTTCCATGATTGTCCTACAGCCAACTTTGTACCGGAAGCAAGAAATACACAGAGAGGCAGGGGTGAGGCACGGTCAGTTTGTACCCATTGCAAATCTGGCCAATACCAACTGCACGACATCAAGCTGGGAGAAGAAGATAAGGCCAAGAGAATTTAAGGAAGTGTCTGATACATCATCTATACCTAGACGGCCCTCACCTTTATCTCTCTAGCCTGGACCTCCCCCTTAAACTCCAGACTCATGTCTCCACTGCTTACTCCATACTTGCAGTTGATTGTCTCCTCAAAACCTGCTCCAGTTATAGTCTCTGCCATCTTCATTAATGGCAACTCTTATCTTCACAGATGTTCCTTCCTTCCAAGGCAAAGACCTGGGAGACATGCTTGAGTCAGCATTACATACAATCCATCAGTAAATTATGCTGGCTTTACATTCAAAATATATTCAAAATCTGACCACTTCTTATTTATTTATTTATTTATTTATTTATTTATTTATTTATATGTTTACTTATTTCTGACAGAGAGAGAGAGAGAGAGAGAGAGACAGAGAGAGAGAATGAGCAGGGGAGGGGCAGAGAGAGAGAGGGAGACACAGAATCCAAAGCAGGCTCCAGGCTCTGAGCCGTCAGCACAGAGTCTGATGCGGGGCTCCAGCTCATGAACTGCGAGATCGTGACCCGAGCCCAAGTCAGATGTTTAACCGACCGAGCTCCCCAGGCGCCCCCAAACTCTGACCACTTCTAACCTCTGCTCCTTGTCCCAGCCACACCACCAGTCATGGACTGGACTGCTAGCAACTATCTGCTAACCAGTCTCCCTGATTACTCGCTTATCCGCTTACTGTCTATTCTCCACCCCAGCTAGTGAGCCTTTTTAAATACAAGTCAGATAATGTCCCTTCTGGGCATTTCCTTCCCCCCCCCCCCCCCCCCCCCCGCATTATATTTCTCTTTCACCCTTATCACTATCTGACATAATATATATACTTCATGTATTTACGTATTTACTTTGTCTATTGTCGTCTCCTTTTACTAGAATAACAGCAAGAATTTTTGTCTATTTCATCCCCAGTACCTAGAACGGTGCCTGGTGCCTGGGGGGAATACAGTAAATATTTGTTGCCTAGAGACCATCTAGTTCAAGTCCATGCACTTTACAGATGAGAAAACTGTAGCCCAGAGATATGACTGTGCTAATTATACTGCTCACCTTTTTTGTTTTTGGTTTTGTTTTTTTTTGCAAGGCTTTCTTGACACCTTGCAAGTTCGGAATAACTTGTCTCCATTTTCAGCAACATTACTTGTTAGTTATTATTATGGATGTTGGCCCTCTAGCCAGTCTGAATAGCAGTTTGTAGTCAGGCTCAAATGTACCTCCACAAAATCACTAGAGAACAATTCCAGGGCATTGGAAGCTTAAGTAATCCAAGATCATACAGTATAAAGACAGCAAGCAACAATGCAGGGAATTCAAGGTGAGGAAAGTCTCTGGGGTGTTTTGAGAAGTGCAACATTGAGATCCCTGAAGCAGAAAGTGCGTATTTCAGGTTGGGTAGCAGCAGGAGTAAGGAGACAAAATTACTAATTCCAAGGTGCCTGGTGGCTCCTTCAGTTAAGCATCAGACTTCGGCTCAGGTCATGATCTCACAGTTGGTGAGTTTGAGTCCTGTGTGGGGCTCTGTGCTGACAGCTCAGAGCCTGGAGCCTGCTTTGGATTCTGTGTCTCCCTCTTTCTGCCTTTCCCCTACCCTCACTCTGTCTCTCTCTCTCTCTCTCAAAAATAAACATTAAACATGAAAAAAAAAATTACTATCCCTAATTCACAGCATTCTCTGCCCTCATTTCAGCAGAGTGGGATGGCAAGTGTGGGATGACTTTGGGTTTGACCTAGGCGGTTAGTTCTACTCAGCTATGTTCTAGCTGTGTCACTTGGGCAAGTTACTTAACCTCTCTGAACCAAGGTTCTTTCATGAGGAAGATGATACCTACCCCCATTGAGATGGGAGCATTGCATGAAATAACATTAAAAAGTGCTTAGTAGAGAGACACAGACAAGCAATTAGTAGTATTAAGGTTATCACTATGACTCTTTGACCAGAATCATAAGAATATGTGTCTGGACCAATCAGGAATAAACTTGTGACCAGTTTAGAGGGCTGTAGTAAGGAAAGTTAAGATTCAGGGGCAGATAATGGAGGACGTGGCACATGTTGGAGTCTTGGCACTGTGACATCACTAGAGGATCTTGACCAGGGAACACACAGCACTCGGTGCCTGTGATGAAGAAAACCTGACATCCAGAAGACCCATGGGAAGGAAAAGCCTTCCATCACCTAGCCCTGTCGCAGGTGCCTGTACATCTTACATCACTGCTCTTTCCTCGTCCTGTTGCAGTGACCTGTTTCAGGTCTCTGTGTCTCCTGGAAGGTCAGGACAAAGTCATCCCTACCCTCAGAGCTTGGCACAGGGCCTGGCACATAGTAGGGCTCCATGAGCATTTGTTCTAGTCTTAATAATTTAGACTGACTGCTCTGGTGATAATTCCAGTGTGTGATGATGGCAGCCTGGGTAGGGACCGTGACAGTGAGAATGGGCAGGGTCAAATCATAGAAAGCTGGGGGAGAGGCAGCAATTGTTACAATTCTTTGTATTTTATTTTTTAATATTTTATTTATTTATGAGAGAGAGAGAGAGAGAGAGAGAGCTAGCACAAGCAGGAGAGAGGCAGAGAAAGGGACACAGAATCCGAAGCAGGCTCCAGGCTCCGAGCTGTCAGCACAGAACCTGATGTGGGGCTCGAACCCACGAACTATGAGATCACAACCAGAGCCGAAGTCAGATGCTTAACCAACTGAGCCACCCAGGAGCACTGCAATTCTTTTTACATAGAAAATCAAGAAGACGTGCAATCCAGGCTAAGAGGGTGTTTATTTTTTTTTAATATTAAAAAAAAAAATGTTTATTAGGGGACGTCTGGGTGGCTCAGTCGGTTAAGCATCTGACTTCGGCTCAGGTCGTGATATCACACTTTGTGAGTTCAAGCTTCGCGTCAGGCTCTGTGCTGACAGCTCGGAGCCTGGAGCCTGCTTTGGATTCTGTGTCTCCCTCTCTCTCTGCCCCTCCACTGCTCTCTCTCTCTCTCTCTCTCAAAAATAAATAAACATTAAGAAATATAAAAATAAATAAATAAAATGTTTATTTATTTATTTTTGAAAGGGCAGGAAAGGGGCAAGAGGGAGACAGAGAATCCCAAGCAGGCTCTGTGCTGACAGCACAGAGCCTGATGTGTGCCTCAAACTCAAGAACCGTGAGATAATGACCTGAGCCAAAGTCAACTGAGCCACCCAGGTGCCCCGGAGCTAAGAAGGCATTTACAAGTTGAACCCAAGTTCCACCATCCAGTAGCTGGTTGAGACTGGATATGTCATTTGCCCTCGGTGAGACTCCTTTTATCTAGTAAATAGGGATAATGCCTGCCCCACCTGCCAGCATTGTAAGGATCCAAAGTTTGTGGATATCTAAGTGATCTGTAAACTGTCAGGTGTTTTTAGAAGGTAAAGCGGTGTGAGCAACATGCTTATGATTAACTCCCCATCCTATTCTGTTCAATTCTTCATTTAAAATTATGAGGAGACTGTCTTTGAAGGTTCAAGCTAAGTCACTTCACAAACAGAAGCAGCAAAGACCTCAGGTGATGAGGTTTTCCGGCTTTAGGTAAAGTAAAGGATGGGTGGTGAGTGGTTGGTCTACAGCTCCCAGGCAACAGAGAAGAGCAGGAAAGAATATCTGAGCCAGTCCTTCAGCCCCCAGGCGAGGAAGTTCCCACCTCCTCAGAGATCTCCCCTTGCCGCTTTAGGAAGCAACCACCACTGTTCCACCCCCCTACCAGGTACTGAAACAGAAGACTGCCCATCCGAATATTAAATTAGAAATTACTATTATCACAACTAGAGCAGAGATAAGAAAGACATCCATTTGGTTTTAAGAGATTATTTTTAAGTAATCTGTACACCCAACGCGGGGCTCGAACTCACTATTCCGAGATCAAGAGTCACACGCTGCACCAACTGACTCAGCCAGGACCCCCAAGAAAGGCATTCTCTTAAAGGGCTCAGTGGCTCCAGAAGACGAGGTCGTACTAGATTGAAGGAATTTTGGCATACATTAAAACTGCAAGTTCTCAGGCCCCACCCCAAACCTACTGAATCCCAATCTGTATTTAACAAGATTCCCAGGTGATTCCTGTGCAGAATGCAATTGTAAAGCCTCTGTGAAAGGGAGGGTCAAAGGCAAGGAAAAGGAAGAGTTACAAAGGCTCAAGCTGACCATGCATATCGGAACACTATCTGGGCAGAGAGAAGGGGGTCTTGGCCAACAGACTGGGAATATTAAGGTCCCACGGGCAAGGTCATCCCTACCGTGGAGGTGGGTGAGCCTGGGTACCCAGCCTAATGCCCTTAAGCTTTCAAGTCATCTGACCCCTCCTTGCAATAAACCCGTACTCCCCAAACGCTACTCCAGTTACCACTTGGCTTCTGCTTATAGCACATGACGCACCAGGCATATTGACGCAAAGATTCACGTCCACCCGACAGACATTTTTCTAGTTGAAAGTAAACACCTGGCATTTTTACTTGATACACGAATCAAAAAGTCAGATGAGGGCCCACTTCTGGATTCAGATAAAGGAACCTGGGTCATAATTAGAAAGCCCTGTCCTGAAACAGCCCAGCCAGCCAGGAGGCCTTCACCAATAACTCTCATCTCCATCCCTCCTCAACCCCAGAACGTCTACCTGTGTCACATCATTTGGCTCAGCTATTCCTCTAGCATCACATTTCTCAATTTTGCACTACCAACTGGTAAGTTCCCTGAGGGCAGCCAAAGGCCGCAATTGAAAACAAACTTGAAAGGATCAGTAGCATGGGTGCCTTGAGCTTTAGCCCAGAAAGGAAAGGAAGTGCCTGCGATGAAACCACAATGTCTCTTTTGGGGGGGGTGGGGGGGAGGACTTCACGGAGGTTTTGATACTGGGGGAAAAAAACAAACAAAAAAAAACCCCAAAAAACCCAAAACCCAAAACCAAAACAAACACACACCAAAAAACAGGAAGCAGAGTACACGCGGACGGATTAGGGAACGGCTAGGCGCACGACGGCATTTGTATACACTGTATGCGTGTATTCAACACTGTGCTTTGCAACCACCGTGCGCTTAGATTGTGTGTAGTAATCTGGAAAATACTAATGATATACATTCTGGGACCATCAGGGTCCCAGCAGGAAACAGATGGCACAATCAAAATTGGGAACTTTGAAGAGAGTTTAATAAAGGAACTGTTTGCAACGGTGTGAGCAGCATTTGGAAAAGCAACAGAGAGGAGGACTGTTTCCACTTGCAGGCTGGGCCTGAAAGGGTAAGTGGGGCCCTATCGGAACATGGAGAGAGAACTACATGGAGGAAGGCCTAGAGGGTCACCAGCCAGGACCTGCGGCCTTTAATGGAGGGACTCAGCTAGTCTGCAGTGACCTGGAAGGGAGGGAGGTGGGGTAGAAATATCTCTCAAGCCCAACCGGAAGCCAAGGAGGCAAAGGAGCACACGGCAGCCTGCGGGAGTGCAGAGCAGGGTGAAGGCAGTTGGTGAGAATACCTGTAGGAGCAAACAGAAGATACCCAGCACCATGAATTTACCGGGGAGGGAAAACAATCCACAAGGCTGAATTGTAGGTACAGTACAGAGATGTTAAAACTGTGTATACGGACGAGGGGCGCCTGGGGGACTTAGTTGGTTAAGCACCTGACTCTTGATTTCAGCTCAGGTCATGATCTCAGGCGTGGTGAGATCGAGCCCCTAGTTGAGCTCCAAGCTCCAATCCGTGCTTGAGATTCTTTCTCTGCCCCTCCCCCACTTGCTCTCCCTCCCTCTCTTTCTCAAAATAAATAACCACTGAAAAAATGTTTAAGGGGGCACCTGGGTGGCTCAGTTAGTTGAGCATCCAGCTTCAGCTCAGGTCACCATCTCACAATTTGTGAGATCGAGTCCTGCTTGGGGCTGGCTGCCCTCAGCGCAGAGCCTGCTTCAGATCCTGTCCCTCTTTCTCTGCCCTTTCTCTGCTTGAGCTCTCTCTCTCTCTCTCTCTCAAAAATAAATAAGTCTTGGGACGCCTGGGTGGCTCAGTCGGTTGAGTGTCCGACTTCAGCTCAGGTCATGATCTCGTGGTGAGTTTGAGCCCCACATCAGGCTCTGTGCTGACAGCTTGGAGCCTGGAGCCTGCTTTGGATTCTGTGTCTACCTCTCTCTCTCTGCCCCTCCCCTGCTCATGCTGTCTCTGTCTCTCAGAAATGAATAAACTTAAATAAATAATGGGGCGCCTGGGTGGCGTAGTCGGTTAAGCGTCCGACTTCAGCCAGGTCACGATCTCGCGGTCCGTGAGTTCGAGCCCCGCCTCAGGCTCTGGGCTGATGGCTCGGAGCCTGGAGCCTGTTTCCGATTCTGTGTCTCCCTCTCTCTCTGCCCCTCCCCCGTTCATGCTCTGTCTCTCTCTGTCCCAAAAATAAATAAAAAACGTTGAAAAAAAATTTTTTAAATAAATAAATAAGTCTTTAAAATAAGTAAATAAAAATTAAAAAAAAATTTTAAACTATACATACATATGAAAAGAGCTCGAAGGGAATTCTATCCAAAAGGCAGTCGTTCTTGTACGAAGGCAGTGGGGACTGGACTGGGGATTTTGGTAAAATGGCGGGTTGTTCACTTTCAATTATTGATAATGTGGCCACGCTACTTTTCTAATAAAACACAATCAATGAAGCGAGCTGAAGAAAAGCATATGGCGGGCGGGGGGGGGGGGGAGCGGAGCAGGCAGCCTCTTGAGGCACCTTCTTGTATCCTTCCAATCGCTTCATTGTACAAAAGGGAGAAATGACTTGTTCAAAGTCATAAAGCAGGTTCACGGCGAGCTGGGAGTTTGGATTCCACTCCCCGTAAACCCCGTTTGCAAACTGTCCCTACCTCTCCATTCATCTCCATGCCGCCCCTCCCCACTCCCCCCTCCTCAATTCTCCCCTCCCCCTTCTCTTCTGCAAATCCTGGAGCTACTCCGACTTGAAGCCGCTAAACAGCCTCACACCCTTAATCTCACTGTCTGAATGATAAATCCTGCAGGACAGCTCATTCCATTCAAGCCCTTCACACTCCCCTTTGAGTAGCTGGGTGGTCTCTTCCGCCGAAGCAGGGGCGGCTTGCTCTTCCTTCCACTTAGCATTCCCCCAGGAGTCGAGGACTTCCCGGGAGCCAGGCCTTCGCCTCCAAAACAATATCCAGATACGCCACGGCCCTCCCAACCCCCTTTCAGGGCCAGACCATAAAATAAAGCCGCGTGGGCCTTGCACCCCTGGACAGAATCCTTTGTCTGGGTTGGAAACAGCCTGAAAAGATGAAAGAGACTTCCACTCTGACCTCTTCACCTCTTGTTATCTTGTGCCCACTCCCTTTAGACTCTCTGAAGCAGACGGCAGCCTTTTCCCATGGTCGCTGGGGTTAACAACGTCTTAGCAGCTAGCGGAGAAAGGAATGTGAGGAATGTACCTGCCTAAGGGGCGATTATTTTCATCAAGGACAGGCTGAAATGGATAATGAGGTCAAAAACAAACGCCATCTCTTTCTCAAAGGACTCTGTAAAGAGAGGCTATTAGATATAGTTCATTAGTTAGGGGGGTGGGGGGGGGGGGTTAGAGAGCTACTTTTTAGACCTGCTACTTGAAGAGAGAGGAAGGCATTTTGCCAAGTTTAGATTCTTTCCAAGTCAGCGGGGGGGGGGGGGGGGGGGGGGGGGGGGGCTAAGTTTAGAGGCAGATTCAAGCCTTTATACACCCATGTTTGCGTTTCATTCAGGTACAGGCAACAAGTGACAGCCTGGACTCAAAGGAAAGGTCTGCAAAAAAATGTATCATAAGGATACAAGTGGGGTCCACGGTAAAAAAAAAAAAAAAAACCGAATCCCCCCCCAAATCCAATTTGGAAAACTGATGAGCCAGGGTTTATATATAAAAATATATTTACCATGTGTTAGCATCCTTTTACAACATCCCCTTTCCACGATCATCAAGCGTCACCGGAATTCAGGCCCTAACTCCCCACCCTGCACCCCTAGACTTGTTCATGACTTGTAAACCGGAAACTTCTCAAGCCCTTTCCCTTCTGACCAATCCTGCATCCAACAGACTCCTCTTCAACTGCGTGGATCTGTGCCCTCAAAAACTTTCGCTGCTCACCAAGGCGCAATGTGAAAAGGTATGTGCTAGCTTAGAGTCCCGGCAGGACACTCTCCCTTCTCTTTTTCTTGAGTATCACCTAAAATCAAGTTTAAGCTCCAGATGGCATCTAAAGCTCTCCAAAATCGGAGCCTACTTAACTTTCAATTTGTAACATACACACTCCCCCCCATGACACCCCCACCACACACATATTTAAAGGACCACTTTCCAGTAATATTCCCATCTTCGTGAGCATGATCTCAGGGCAAATGCCTTGGGCAGCAACAGTGTGTTCAATAAAGTCTTCTCGGTATGTTTCAGTTCTTCTTTGGGGTTAATTTTCTCATGGAAAAAAAAAAAAAACAATAAACGGAACTTCAGGCTTGGTTCAATTCACACACACGATCACTTGCTGGAACACTGTGGGGAGGTAAAGGCCAAGGCCAAATGGGTGACCTCCCAGAGTGCCCCGTCAGACAGGAGGGGGCCTGCACACGAACGTACAAACACACACGTGAGAAAAAGGCTCATGCCTCCAAAACAAAAATCTGCAAAGAAAAGAAGAAGCAATTGGGAAAACAACAGCATAGGTGCTCTTCAACCTGGGGTAGTATCTTCCCGGCTCCCTAGGCCTCAGTTTTCTCACCTATAAAAGGTGTTAAGACCTACCTCTTAGGGTTGTTGTACTTAAAACACGAGATGTGAGTAAAGCACTTAGACTGCCTGGCACAGTTCTATAAATGTTAGGTCTGATGGTGATGATGATGATGATATAGACTGACACCTGCCAAAGTTCTTCTTTGCATTAAAAAAAAAAAAAAAAAAAAAACAAGACTGCTCTCTGTGGAACGTTCTGGACTCCAAGTTCCCTGATCAGGCTGTGCTCACTCAGGCTTTGTACCTTTGCCCCAGCTCTTCTCTGGGTTTGGAATGTACTCTCCCCTCCTCCTATCTCTGGTTCAAAGGACACCTACCCAGCCCAGCAGAACGAATTCTTCCTTCCATTAAGGGACCATAGCTCTCTGATGGCATGTCTCACATTGTAGAATAATGGCTTGCTTCTATGTTGGTCTCCAGAGTTAGAATATTAACTTCTAACCCCATTATTAGCTTTGGAATTCTCAGTGTCCAACACAATCCCAGATCTAACTCGCCCATATGGGTGTTCAGTAAGTACCTTTGGAAGGAATGAGCAAAGAATGAACAAAGGAATGGCCGTACCTGCATGGTTTCATGCCAGATCCCACCCCCCGCCCCCCAGCCTCTCCATCGTCAGACCCTCGCCGACACCTGTTTGAGAGAGTCGCTACTCCCAGAGGCTCCCTGGAACCTACCAGGGTATTATTACATTTTCAGCTGTGGCCTCCACCCACCTTGTGTGACCTGCTGACCAGCTGGAGATGCCACAGGGAGCATGACTCAGGGTGGCCAAAAGATAGTTTACTCCCCAAACTACAGAATTCAGTTACAGGATAGTGCCCAAACTGCTGCTTTAGGAAATGTGTGCAAATCGATCTGTGTAACGCACCTTATCAACACTGACAACTTGGTGGGCTTGCATTCTCTTTAGCTCCTAGGAAGCTCAGAGGAACAAAATGATAACCGATTACTTTCTACTTTTGTCCAGTAGTCATGAAAGACACAGACGATCCTGGTTTTTCTCCTTAATTCCGAGTTTCCATCAAATTCGAGGGTACGTAGAGTCTGCGGTCTTGGAATAGGACAAAGATATTGGGTCCTCACAGGGATAAAGCCAGTGACCTCCATCTCTTTAGCACCTCTTACGGCCAAGTGAACTTAATGGGCCACAGACACAGCTTCAGGCCTGCTGGAGACGTAATGCAGGGCGGTGATACTAAGGTGATGTAAGAAATGAAGCCTGGTCTCCAGTTAGATTTCAGTCACTGTAGGAATTTACCCCTTATAAACTATGGGAATATGCAGGTATGGACATTTCTGAGCCTTGGCTTTCTTCATCTACATAACAGGGATGATCACCTGAATCAGAGGACAAAGGTAGGAGGATTAAATGTGACAGTGAGTGATATATCACGCAGTGAGCGACTCCTTAATAAAAGGTAGTGGAGGGGCGCCTGGGTGGCTCAGCCGGTTGAGTGTCCGACTTCAGCTCAGGTCATGATCTCGTGGCTCGTGAGTTCGAGCCCCGAGTCAGGCTCTGTGCTGACAGCACGGAGCCTGGGGCCCGCTTCGGATTCTGGGTCTCCCTCTCTCTCTGCCCCTACCCTGCTCATGCTGTCTTTCTCTGTCTCAAAAATAAATAAACTTAAAAAAAAAAATTTTTAAAGGTAGTGGAAAGCTAGGCATATAAACTGGAGTGATAGAGGTCCAGTAAACAAGCAGAAATTAGGGAACGTGTACACGTGTGGGTGGGAAGGGAAGGGAAAGGGGAAATGGCTGCTCTAGGGTAAATGTTAGTGTCCGGGACAAGGGCGGGGGAAGGGACTGAAGTGAACAGGTGGGTATCAAAGGTAATGCAATCATCTATCCCAAAGTCTGGAAGTTACCTGGTCATCTAATGGCCCCCATCTACCTAGCCGCGTATCCTGTCTTGTCCTGGGCCCTGCTCTGCTAGATTCACTAGGATCTCTCAGGGAGCCTCAGAGAGCCGCTCAGTTATGATTTTACATCTTAAGTTCTTTTTTTTTTAATGTTTATTTATTTATTTTGAGAGAAAGAGAGTGTGTATGTGCGGGCGAGAAAGAGTGGGGGAGGGGCAGAGAGGGAGAGAGAGAATCCCAAATGGGCTCCACGCTGTCAGTGCAGAGCCCGATGCGGGGCTCAATCTCATGAACCACGAGGTCATGACCTAAGCCGAAATCAAGTCGGACGCTTAATTAGCTGAGCCCCCCAGGCGCCCCTTACATTTTAAGATCTTGAAGGAGATTTTGGACATCATTAGATCCCACCACACCATTCTATCAGTGAGGGAACCAAGGCCCAAGGTCATCATTCTAGTCCTACCTATGCCACCCATGTGCTGTGAGGTCTTTGGGCAGGTCCCTTTCTGAGCCTGCAGTAAATGTAGGCTCTGTAAAATGAGGGGTCTAGAATATTTAGAGATCTAAGTTCCCTCCAAGTGACTTTTGCTGTATTAAAATAATGGTTCTTTCTACCACTCTCAAGTTTAGGCATTAGATTCCTCACTCCCTGAGCGCCCCCCTCCCCCAAACACACACCCAGCTCACACACAAAGTCAAGCAAAGACATGTTTGGATACCTTTTGAGCTCCCTTAATTTTAACCGAGTGCTAGTTTTCACCAAGGGTGAGGACAAGAAGAGAGTGGTCACATAGAAGAAAGTGCTGGAGGCTGATGGCTCCTGGGCGCCCACCCAGTGTGCCCAGCCCCTGAGATCCTGCCCCTGCAGGGCTAAGAGCTGGCGGCGCAGCGGGGATAAATAAGGCCAGCGATCACCCTTACATGGCCGTCCCCAAGGCTGCCCGGAATCCCTGGGATTACGCAGACTTCTGGAGGGCTTGGAGCAGGTGCCCATCACCTGTTGCGGCCACAAGTGTGCCTGGGCTTCTGCAGCCTCCGTCTTGTGACTGAGGGATTTTTACGTGGAAGCTCTGAGCTCACAAAAAAAGAAAATGCCTCCCTGATGTCACACAGTTGCTGCCAATTCATCAGCTCGAGCTAAAGGTCAGAGAGGGGGAAGCCACTGCTCCAGGGTCCTGTGGCTGCTCCCTCAGATGGGGCTTCCCTTCCAGCAGGCTTCCCGCCAGCCTCCCAGGCTGGGCCAGCGGGGGAAGCCAAGCCGAGAGCTGTTTGCATTTCCAGGGCGCGCACAGAGGCAGTCCTCCCGAGGCTTAGCTGCTCCTGCCCTTTGCAGACATGAACCAGTTCACCCTCCCGGCCCTCGCCTGCCACCGCTCTCTTCTGCAGTCAGGGCACACCTCGGACCCTTCCTTGAAACAGTGCTGTCCCGAGGGTCCTTCCCTGGGATGGCTTCAAGAGTAAAACCAGATCGCACAGAATCTCTTTTGGTATTTTAATAACTAAATGCAGGGTTCAAAGAGCAAAGAGGAGGAGTCCCACTGCTCAGGATGGCAGGCTGCTTCCGCGGCCTCCCAGGAGTGGTATATTTGCAACTTATTTAACCTCTCTGAGCCTGCTTCCTGACCTGGAAAATAAGAATACTTAGCTCATAGTGTTTTCCTGAGAATTCAACGTGGAGCTCTGGTCCGGGGCCTGGCATGTTGTAAGTGCTCAATAAACATCAGCTTGGAACCAACACACAGCAGTAACTGGACAAGTTACTTAATCCCTGAGTCTCTGTTTCCTCATCCAATGGGGATAAGCATATGTAACTGACAGGGTCGCTGCGAAGATTCAGTGAGAACAAATATTAAGCAATTCACACAGCACCTAGCACCGGAAAAATAAATGGGGGCTGCTGGGACTGTCCTGTCCATCAATCAAACTGTGATCTGTAGGGAAGGCCTGATGTATTAACACCTTCTCAAAGCCTGACACAGTCCTTGGACCCCTACAAACCATAATACAGAGTTAAAAATGGGACACGTTAAAAAAAAAATACATATTTGGGGCGCCTAGGTGGCTCAGTCAGCTGAACATCAGACTCTTGGTTTCGGCTCAGGCCATGATCTCACGGTTCGTGGGATGGAGCCCTGCGTAGGGCTCTGTGCGGACAGCGCTGAGCCTGCTTGGGGTTCTCTCTCACCCCCTCTCGCTGCCTCTCCCCTGCCTGTTTGTGTGTGCACGCTGTCTCTCAAAAGTAAATAAACAAAAACTTTAAAAAAGGCATCTGCGTTAAAAAAAAGAAAGTAAAACTACGAAAAAATAAATAATAAATTAAAAAACATGTATATGGTTCAAACATGGGCACAGGAAAAAAAAAAAAAAAACGGGTAGTGTTTAGAGTTTTGCCTCTTCGGGAAAACTGTTTTCAGTTGCAGCCTACGTTTCCAGGAGAAGAGACAGATGATAAGCTTTGACGGACAGAAGAGAGGACTAAGTGGGAGACAATAGATGGAAAGTGAAGGGGTATCAGGGAGGAGAAGGAGGCTAACTTATTACTGAGTCATAAGGGAGCAGTGGACTTCTCTAGAATTGGAAGGGACGACAGGCTGGCTCTCCACTTCAAATGTAAAGAACACACCGGGCAAGACCATGACAACAACCACCACCTGCTCAGAGTGGCTCACGTGCTCGCCCAGCGCCGACTGCGGTTCTCCCTCCCCAGCACCCTCGGTGCCCCCCACACTCAGACTTCTGTGTCAGCGACTGACTGAAGGCCGCCTCCTTCTAACCACTCTGCGGCCAACCCTGCCTCTCCTTCCTCCCTGGCCTCTCCCATCCTTCACTTCTCCTGGCACAGGGATATACTAGATGAGGCTTCTCTTCTGGGTTCCTCGTTCCCTCTCTGTATGCTCTCACAGTGACCCAAACAGGGGAGCCCTGGCAGCCTCTTCCCACGGTCCTTCCTCTTACCCTTAAGACAAAGGTGTTCAAGGCTCTTTGTTTTAGATTTCCATGGGGTATTAGTATTTTAATGACAAGCCCGAGAGAGAGTCGACATAAATATATCACATTCTGTAAACATTTCTTAAGCCTATACCCAATTACCAGGCACTACTCTAAGCCCCTTCCACTTTCTCACAACTACCCTAGCAGCTTCCCAGAGGCGTTAGCTGTGAAACCTCGGAGAGTCACCGTGTGTGACCCGCCACGGCCTCTTGCCCTTCAAATCCGGGCAATGACCAAGTGTCGTGAGATTTTTCTTCTGTCTCCCACACATGGTTCTCCCTTGCGGTTTCCACTGGGCATCTCACCTCAGCCCTTCCTAGTCTGTCATTTGTACCTTATTCATGGAGGCCCCTGCCTCCAGAGCCTGAATCTTCCTCCTTCACATTATCCAACCCCCCAACTTCAAGTTCTTCCGTGGTTTCCCCCCAGATTTCATTCAGTGTTCTTTGTAACCCCGCCCTAACTCTCCGGAGTGAGATGTATTCATAGAGCCTCCCCCCTTATCATGACAGGGGGTTCGGGGAAGGAAGGAGAAGGGGGTCCCAGTGTCGGTCTGACGAGAGGGCCGTGCACCCAGGAGGGATTAGTGCAATGTGGCTGGGGCAAAAATCTGAATCATAGTCAATGAGGGCAGCCAAATTCCTATCTGGGAAATCAGGGCAGTCTGAAGGGTGAGGCCAAGCCGTAAACAGAATGAGTAATGAGGTCAGAAGCTGGAGGGGACCAGAATCATGTCTAGATGCAGTTCAAGGAAACGGAAATGGTACAGGACTGAGGCTGTGAATTGAATTATAAGAAGGTATGCTGCTCCACATGGGGATGGGGGTGGGAGGAGCAGCCCTCGAAATCTCCCTTCCCTCTGGCTTTGCTCTTTGGGTTTTCGTGCGTGTGTAACCGCCCTGCCCTGCCCTCCCTGCTGCGGCAGTTTCACACGCTTCCCCTGCCCCCAGCACTGCCAAGTGACTTGTCCAAGGTTGTGTGGCAGCGGATGTGGAAACGGAGCCACATCTCCCACCTGACAGGGGATGGGCTAGGGAAGTAAGCTTAAAGTCATGTTCGTCGGTTGGCAAATTCCCTCACATCTCCCTGTCTCAGATTCCTCATCTGTAAAGCAAGGACAATAATAACACCACTTCATAATAGTGTTACATAATAATAACACTCGTATGAGGATTAGCCAAGCAAATATTTGTAAAACGCTTAGAACAGTGCTTGGCACATGGTAAATGCTGTATAAGTGTTAGTTAAATAAAAATAAGGTGCGCAGCTGGTAAATAGGGCCAGTACTCAAAGTCAGTTCTAATTTTAACATTCGAGTCCTTAGATCCTCCACTAAGGTCAACAGCAGGTTATGATGGACTAAGCTGACTATAGGACTTTCAAAAATTAATTTTCATGTCAACTAAGAATAGAAAACATGCTGTTGGCTTATTTTACTTGGGCACAAAGGAAATATCACTTGATTTATCTCCCTTACCTGTTCTTAGGAAGCCACTAAGAAATCCAGAAGGGCCAGTTCAAATAGTAGTTCCTATTCCCAAATGTCATCAACCTTAAAAAAAAAAAAAAAAAAAAAAAGTCAAACTTGGGGAATCACTGTGAGTGTCAGGAAGGAATAGCAGAGGGACGCCTGGCTGGCTCAGTCAGTGGAGCGTGCGACTCTTGTTCTCGGGGTTGTGAGTTCTGGCCCCACGCTGGGTGCAGAGATTACTTAAAAATACAATCTTGGGGCACCTAGCTGGCTCAGTCGGTTAAGCGTGTGAGTTCGGCTCAGGTCATGATCTCACGGTTTGTGAGTTCGAGCTCCACGTCAGGCTCTGTGCAGACAGCTCAGGGCCTAGAGCCTTTTTTGGATTCTGCGTCTTCCTCTCTCCCTGCCCCTCCCCCACTCGTGCTCTGTCTCTCTCTCTCTCTCTCAAAAATAAATAAAACATTAAAGAAAAATTTTTTTAATTTTTTTTTAACGTTTATTTATTTTTGAGACAGAGAGAGACAGAGCATGAACGGGGGAGGGGCAGAGAGAGGGAGACACAGAATCTGAAACAGGCTCCAGACTCTGAGCCATCAGCCCAGAGCCCGACGCAGGGCTCGAACTCACGGACTGCGAGATCGTGACCTGAGCTGAAGTCGGACGCTTAACCGACTGAGCCACACAGGCGCCCCAAAATTTTTTTAATTCTTAAAAAAAAAAAAGGAACAGTATAGATTAGGGAAGCTCAGTTTGGTCTGGCAAGGGTCAAGGCTACAGAGAGCAGGTAACACAGAGGAAGAAACACCATATTTATTTTCCAAAACTGTTGGGGGAGGTGTTTGGAAAAGAGGGAGAATGTGTGTTCGGTTTGTAAAATGATAAAAAAAATGGACTGAGTGTAGTGTTCTGTAGCTCAGTTAGCAATTCAAAAAAGATAGTGCCCAAGCCTGCTTGCTCTTAGCAGTCTATCAACCAGAAATCTTTATTAACTGAGCCTCTCATGCGACTACAATATGGCACTAATAGATGTCTGAAAATGGTGACCCCAGTAGGCTGCAAAATCCTAAACAGCTTTCTGAAACAAGAGAAAAAAAAGATTAAATGAAGCTTGGTTTGTGACAAGTGTATTTTATTATATTCTAATTCTTCCCAAACATGCAATATTTTTGTCATCTGTAGTACGGGGTGATTTATAGGCCATCTAATAACTTTCTACTCATCGTATTATCAGAACAATACGTTGCCTGATTAAGGTTGGTTGCAGGCTTTCATAAAGATCCTTTTTCTCTAAACGCGCTTTCCCAATTGCTTGCTTCCGGGTTCCCACCCCCTTGTCCTTCATGCCTGTCTCGACTAGCACTTCATCCGACGGTCCTCCACTTTCTCGATTCTTCCCTGAAAGAGGTGTCCCTGGCCTCGGTAACCACCTACCCTGCCTTGCACACTTTCACACTGGGGTGGAGGGTTTGGGGTGGGTGCTCTCTTTCAACAAGGAGGGACACCAGCCTGGGGAGGATTTAAGAAATAAGCCCAACTCTTGGGAGGTAAGGCCTCGGAAAGCGAGGCAGCGACAGCTGGGTGGCGTGGAGCACGTGGCCAGACTAGCCCAGAAACCGAGCTGCAAGGGACCGCCCCGGGGACGCCCGAGACCCAAAGCAGAGCCCGGCTCGTGGCCGCAGGGCCCCGGATCCCTCACCCACGTAGGAGGTTCTCCCGCCTTTTCTAACGACCTTCCCATTCCTCTTGCCCCCCTCCGGAGCCCGCAGTCCAGGCTCTGCATACCACCGGGGTTAGACGCAAATAAAAACCCCATACATGGACTCCCCTCTCAGGTCACACAGCATTTGCTTACCGACCCAGACCGAAGATGGCCTCGGCTCCCACCTCCCTTCCCCACCACCGAATCTCTGCTTGTAAACACCGGTCACTTAGTAACACCCTCAATCAGACGCCTCTGGGCTATTATGCATCACCGACTAACCTTAAACCAACTGCATCTTCACAGGCCTCCCCCCAGAAGAGAGGAAATTCCACAGCTCTGAGGTGATGTGAAACGTGTTCAGCACGCCCCAGCTCTCTTTCTTTCTCACTCGCCCCAGCCAGTTCCCAAACTGGGTTTCCCTGGCCCCCCTGGAAGCGCCTTCCCCAGGCCCCCTCTCCACCCCCCACTTCTTTCCCTCTCCATTTAACACCCTGTAACCTGATAGGCTGGAAATGCAGCCTCTTTGATCTCCCATTTCCCACATCCTGAAAGTCCTTAGAGAAGGAGCCCACCCAGATAAAGGAATTCCAAGTATGTCCATCCCCCTCCCCCTTTAGCTCCATTCACAAAGCAGATTACTAAAGGCTCGGGGCTCCAGGGAGGCCCCGCTCCCCTCCCCACCCCAGGGCCCCAGCACCGCCCCTCCCCCTCCAAGAGTTTATTCATTCCAAGCCCTCACTCTTCACCCCCACAAAAACCTAAGTCCACATGCCTGGAACCAAAAATTAACTTTTCCCTGGACTCTGATCCTAAGGGAAGCTTTCAAACTTCGCTCTGATTGGGACTGTCAGGACTGGTGCCTACCATTCATCTGTCCCCTCGGCATTTCTAGATAAGAAGGCTTAGGGAAAATGTGTCATTGGACCAGGGGGAAAAGATACAAATGTTACATGTGATGTTTCAAGAGGACAGGCTCCCGTCTTTGAGAAAGATCACAGACTGTTCTAACCCAGACACATTTCCTTCCAACAGAAATTGTTTGGAGTCCAGAGGAAAAGACACTTTATTTGAGGGGATAGGCAGAGAATGTGTGTGTGTGTGTGTGTGTGTGTGTGTGTGTGTGTGTGTGTGTGTCTGTCTGGGGAGGGAGGTTCTGGTAACATTTTTGTTAAGGAATTTCTTGAGTCCAAATATCCTATGCTAGTTCTTCCTTACCCAGAAATCAGTGATTATAAAACATGCCCTCACCTCTGTTCTTTAGCAGCCCTGTCCTGAGTTGTCACAGACAGGGAAACAGAGGGCAGGGACAGCCTCTCTGACCTCAACCTCAAAGTTTAGGAAGTACCCCCCAAGCATCTCTTTTCTTTAAGGATGATAAACTATCTTATCCGTCCTTCAGGGAGGGTGGGAAAGATATTTGAATCTGTACCAGGTCTGGGATAATCAGGTTTCTCAGTTTACCAGCCACGGTGTGAAACAGGATTCCTGGGTCAGAGAATGCTCCCCAGTCCTGATACAACGGAGTATATTTAATAGATTCTAAACCACATTGTCTTTGCGACTCAGGATAGCTAACTTGCTCAATGCACTAGCATTGCACCGAAACTATGTTAAAATCTAGGCACAGGCGTTGGGTCATGCATTCTAGTAGATCTAATTATTACCCAAGGAGTCTCATGGAATCGCAAGAAGAATTCAAGAGTCTGACCTGGGAGTTGCAGTAATGATGGTAAGACATAACAACAGACTGTGGCAGAACAGCCACATGGCGGCTCCTCAGATCACCCCTATGGTGCCGAGGAGAAATCTGTACTGTAGCTCAGCTCCGGCACTGGCCCACGTTTGCAGTCCTGAAATAAGGCAGCGTGCTGCCGGTATCCAGCTGGTAACGGGCTCCTACACGGGCTCGGCCTCCTTAGACAACCGCAGCACAAAGGGATGCGCCTGATGCCTGCAGCTAGGAGCAAGTATTACTCTCTGAGTCTCGGTTTCCTTATCTGTGAAGTACTAATCCAAGGCTCACCTGGGAGCTGGCTAGAAATGCAGACTCTCAGGCCCCACCCCAACCTACTTCGTTTGAACGAGATCCCCAAGTGATTCCCATGCACGTGACAATTTGAGATGCTCTGGCCTAGACTCAGGATCTCTAAGGTCCTCTTTCTAGTTCTGAAATTGTCCAGACTCCTTAAGTGGTTTCCAGGGAAGTTTTTCTTCTGGGCTAAATGGTTTCTCTTCTTTCTTACGCCTCCTCTTGCTGTCTCCCCTGCCAAGGAACTCAAGTTTCAGTAGGCATCCGATTTGCATGAGGAGCTTATTCAAAATGCAGATTCCTGAACCCCATCAACAAACAGTGACTAGGAATGGGGCGGGGCCAGATAATCTGCATTTCAGCCAGTTTCCTCCAGGTGGTTCTACAGATCATGGTTCCCAGGTTACATTCGTTTCTTCAACTTAAAAAAAAAATTTTTTTTTTAATATTTATTTATTTTGAGAGAGGGAAAGAGAGAGAGAGAAGGACGGACGGCAAGTGAGGGAAGGTCAGGGAGAGAGGCGAGAGAGAATCCTAAGCAGGCTCTGTGCCATCAGCACAAGAGCGCGATGCCGGGCTTGACCCCACGAACCGTGAGATCACGACCTAAGCCAATATCAGGAGTCGGATGCTTAATCGACTGAGCCACCCAGGCGCCCCTCTTCAACTTCTTATTATGGAAAATTTCAAACACAAAACATAGCCAAAATAGTAATAATGAGCCATCATGTTTCAAAATTATCAACTCAAGGTCAATTTTGTTTCACTCGGATAGTATTTTTGAAGAATGTTTGTTTGCATCTCGACCTTCCCAGTCATCTCGGTTTGTTTGCTTGTCTATTTACTTATTTGTTTGCTTTTAAATAAACTCTACGCCCAACATGGGACTCAAACTCACGACCCTGACCTCAAGGTCAAGAGTCATATACTCTACCTGCTAAGCCAGCCAGGTGCCCCTGCTTGCAATATTTTATTTATTTTTTGTTTATTTATTTTTACATTAAAAAGAACTTCCAAGTAAAACCTAAATTATCATCTACCTGGATGGTTTCAGATGGAGGTAAACGGGATTATCCGATCCCCCATTTTTTCAATGTTTTTGCCTGTGACGTCTTCTTCAGTTAGAGAAATTAAGGCATCACAATGCATCTTACCAAGGGAAATAACTGGTGGAGAGTTTCCAAAAGTCCTTGTTTACATCTCTTTCCTTTTGGTTTCAACATTTTGTAAATGATTTTGTGTTTGTGTGTGTGCGCGGTAAGAGCAAAGGTAGGAAAATAGCTCTGGGGAATGAGGATATCATCTCAGGGCCTGTTTTACTCTTTAACCTGGTAATAAATCTCTTAAAGTTCCTGAGGTATTCAGAATATCCTGTACACGGCGAGGTCTTCCCACAGTTGTGAAAGGAATTCAGGTTTACTAAGTGGACACAGCGATGAGATCCCAAAGGCACAATCTTGCCCTTTTCGACTGTTTGCTAATTATGAAGGCTAAATCTGAGAACTCTCGGATGGGTATGCTAAATAATAGGAGGGAGAGTGCGGGAAGAGGCAGGACCCAACTGAGAAAAGAACTCTGCAGTTCCAAAACTCAGCACAACAATCAAGGGATAAAGCGGTAATTAGGCCTGATTATCATGCAAGGCAGCCCCGGTTAAATTGGAATGTAGCCGGAGAGACGAAAGGCTGGATGGAGAGTTTGCTATGCTGGAGACATGCTTTGATGTCTGCAGGGAAGGTTGTGTTTCATTCAGCCATCCAACCAACCAAAAAAATGTTGCAGGAGCCACATGAAACCTTCTGAAATGCAGCATACGGCAAGCTGAAGTGCAGAGCAAGTGGCCGGGTCCGAGTTCTCCTCGCGAGTGTGTGTGTGTGTGTGTGTGTGTGTACTTACGTCCTGCTTTTCTCAGATTTACTGCTCCAGCCTCTTGGATATGTCATTAGACAGGAAAAGAGAGGAGGAGGACACGCTCCAACTATTAACTCACCATCCTTGGCTTGGCACATTCTCATGACAAGGGAGAGTGTGTCTAAGCTTGGGACAGCCGTTTCACCTGCTGTGGGGAGAAAGCAAAGGAAATAGAGGTAAATTATTCTGTGTGTCCTGGAGAGACCCTGAACTATACCGATAGATGCAGATAGAGTCGTCTGAGGCTGCCGGCTACCGCAGCTTTTACACCAATTGATGTAGGAAGAAGAAAATGAGCCAAGAAAGTAGGTTAATCTCCCAGAGAAACACAAAATAGGTAGCGAGTACCATTTTTACACCTTTCACTTTTTAATTGCTTCCAACCCAGAGCTGTGAAGCACAAGGAATTCCTTTTGTGTCCTTACTTTACCTTTTAGGGGTATCCCCGATGTAATGTATTGTTTTTGTTCCAGAGCTAATTGCTCTGCTAGGCGCACTCCCCAAACCAACCCCACGATTTCCATTTCCAGGCAAAGGATTTTCAGTACAACTTGGTATCGGGAGACAATCAACTTTTTATTAAATCACTGACGGGACAACAATAGTCAGGTTTGGGGCACCTGGGTGGCTCAGTGGGTTAAGCGTCTGACTCCGTTTCAACGCAGGTCATGATCTTACTGTTCCGTGGGTTGGAGCCCTGTGTTGGGTTCTGAGCCGGTGGTGTGGAGCCTGCTTGGGATTCTCTCTCTCCCTCTCTCTCCCTGCCCCTCTCCTTCTCCGGCTGCCTCTCTCTCCCTCTCAAAATAAGTAAATAAACTTTAAAAACAAACAAAAAAAAACAATAGGTTTGTGGTAAGATGTCATCAGGTCATTGTTTTACTTAAACACTGGGTGTTCACCAGAGGAAGCAGGATAATGCAGCCTTGATTTTGTATTAAGACAGTCCTTGAAAATACAATCTTCCATGGGAGACCAAATGCAATTTCTAGTTGTCAGAGATTACCAGAATAAGACCCTCTCACCACTATGCGATACCGTCCCGACACATACTTCAGTACTTTTCAAAGGGATGAAGTAGATTGCTGATCAAGTTATCCTGAAGGGAACCAAAGGAGCATGTGTTACATATCCAACACATTGCTTCTTGGGTTTGCCTCAAATTTTTCCTCTGCTTTTGCAATAGACGATCCACAGAATCAGCAATTTTGGCTGTTTCTTCTGTACGCTAGCTTATTCTTAAAAATTGTATAAAATAATAATGATGTGTATTTACCATATAGGAAAGAGACCACGGAATAACTACAGGTGCAAATCTATTACATCTATCGCTACTGATATTGCTGCTATACTATAGAAATTATGTGAGTGAGGAATGATACTTTGTTGTAACAGGCTGTTCCTTCCCCCCCAACCCTCAACCCCCTCAAACAGTCACTTGATTTAGGAGAAACTCTCCTGCCGCCCCCTCTATAAAATTCCCTGAAATTACTCTTGTAGTGTGCAGCATAAATTTAGGATAAATAAATTGCACAAGATTGAAAATACCCTTTCAGCTATCTTATTTCGTATAATAAATGAGAATGAATTGTGGAGTTTTGTTTTTACTCAGCATAAAAAAAAAAAAAGAGGGTACAGGGAGGAAGAAAGAGTCTTAGCAGCTGTTTTTTTTTTTTTTTTTTAAATAAGAAAATAGCATTCCCCAGAATTTCCAGTAAAACCCTTAAGATTTAGGCAGTTCATCCCTAAAGTATGTGTGGGATGCTGGGAGCTCCCTGGCTTTTCCAGACAACCCCACCCCCTCCCCCCCAAAAAAAAACACCCACAAAAAAACAAAAGCAGATGGGCTGCATCTGAACGAATCAAACTCCCCAGGGGCCGGAGCTCTCTGCTCTAAATGCTAATAGAGTGAGTAATCAGAAACCTACATTTGGTAAATTATTTATCTTATCTCTGGAACTCTGCAAAGCTTAGAAGACAGCAACTTCTGTAGAAAGATGTTGTTGGTCCAGAACTGCAGCTGAAATTTGTACTTTTACTAGAAAAGGGAAAAGTTCAGAGTCCAGTGTGGCTCATGAAGCAATACTTTTTTTTTTTTTTTTTTTTTTTTTTAATGACCAAAGGCAAAGCCAAGGAAAACTGACATCACAGTTCTGTGGAACAGGTCTGGTTCATGTTTTGTCTAATGGGTCTTACGTTCCATCTGTATTAGGGTAATGGCAAAGCAAACCAATAGATAATAAGGATCCCTGCAGAGCCGGGAGTAGGTTCCCGCACTCCCCATCTCCACCTTTCCTCGCAGAGGGCAGCCAGCCAGAGTAACTAACTAGAAGCAGCGGCTCTGAGAAACTTGAGCTTCCTGCATCAGAATCACCTGGAGGGCTTTTCAAACTGATTGCCAGGCCTGCCCACCCCCCACCAGAATCTCTGATGCCGTTGGCTTTGCTGGGGTGGGGCCTGATTATTTGCATTTCCGCATTTCTGAACACTTCTCCGGGTGCTGCTGTTGGAGGCTCAGAGCTCATACTTGGAGCAGCAGTGGCCTGAAGGGGAGCGGGGGTCTTTCTGCAATCTGGTTTGCTTTCTGTAGAATCTAAGCTCCCTTCCTCAAGTGGGATACATAGACTTGCAAGTGTAAGGCCTGTATGTAACTGGGATTTTGACAGTGGAGTTAGCCCCAGTAAGCTATCTTAGCCCGTTGACTTATTTTACAAAATAGATTAACTTGATCAATCAATTCCATCCATGATTAACATTATACTGATGGCATATATACTCGCTTTGTGTCCGATGGTCCCAAGCACTTTGGGATTCAATACAATCGAGCAAATAAAAAAGTAAAGGCTTCACTTGAATACATATGGTTGTATAATTCACATTCATATTTATAAACACATTAAATGTTTTCTTTTGTCTCTGTATACAACTTCAATAGTTCGTCCACATTGTGAACTGGATTCCGATGGACTGAACTGTGCAATCAGAAAAACGCAAAGGATTCCTCTGCTTTTGCTTCTTTCCTTCAACAACAAATATATTTGGAGCACATATGTATGGATAACATGTAACAAAAATATAATACAGGGTATTGCCCCTAAGGGGAGAGGAGACCAAATGCTACAAACCACATGGGTTAAAGGAATTCCCCACCAAGCGAGGTGGCCAGGTAATGCTTTTACAGAAGGAGGCACTTGAGCTGGGTCTGTTCAAAATCCTTCTATGGCTTTCAATCACCCTTCAGATAAAATTCATACAGAACAGCACACACAACCCTGTGATCCCCTATGGGTACCTGTACAATTGGATTTGTCTCTACTTCTGTTACATCCCAGGGGCCATACTCTGCAGCAAAGTAAAAGTTTGTGATAATGTGGGGCACCCAGCTGGCTCAGGCAGAAGATCACACCACTCTTGCTCTTGGGGTCATGAGTTGGAGACCTCTGTTGGGTGTAAAAAGCCTGTGATGATTTGAATGTCAGATGTAACTGCCATCGACAATTAACCCTCTCCCAAGCACTCTACTGCTTTGTAAAAATTGGGGGCAGACCAAAGAGCTCTTTGGGTGGAGTGTTTCATTTCATTTTATTTTTTATTTCTAACATGTCTTTATTCTTGAGAGACAGAGTGCGGACGGGGGAGGGGCAGAGAGAGAGGGAGACCCAGGATCCGAAGCAGGCTCCAGGCTCTGAGCCATCAGCACAGAGCCCGATGCGGGGCTCGAACCCATGAACCGTGAGATCATGACCTGAGCTGAAGTCGGACACTTAACTGACTGAGCCGCCAAGCGCCCCTGGGTGGAGCGTTTTAGGGGGTAACTGGAAATGACTGTCTCAGGACCCTTTGTACTTCGCTTCAATCAGCAATTAGTCGTGTACACAATGAGTTTCACCACCCTTACTTTGTGTGCTTTTTGTGACAGCACAGATCCAACTGAAAAATAACCATTTTTCTTTAACCTTGCAGTAATGCAACCTTTACCTCTGTTTTAGGCTTGTAAAATTTTGGACCCTACTTACAGGGATATGGTGGGGTTTTTTCCTCTCATGCAAATTCGTGACTCTAGGTGTTTACACATGCTGTTCCTTCTTGCTGAAATTTGAATTTCCCTATCCTGTCCTTTGACTGGTTGATTCCTGTCTTCCTATTTATGTTTCAAAACCCACATCAGGTGCTACCTCCTCTCTGAAGATCCTTGACCCTGGAGATCGGATTTAGAGGGTATCATAACTTTCTTTGCACACTATGTCCTAACTCCAGTCACTGTAGATTAAGTGTTTGACTATGTGAGAGGTGTTTATTAAACGTTTATGAAGAAACGAGCCCAAATGGAGAGAGGCGGTGTGTAAGCAAAGAGAGATGGGAAAAGGCAAGTCTCACTCTGGGGACAGCAAGTTCTATCCTGCCCTTACCGTCTCCTCACATCATAGAGGAAAAAAAAGACACGCAATTATGAGAAGAAGACCTCAGAATAGTTGGGTCTTAGTTTCCTCATCTGTAAGACTGGGGTAATGACAGGACCTGTCTCATGGAGTGCTTGGGTCAGGAGTGGGGAAAGTGTTTATAAGGCACTTAGCACTGTTCTTGGCACGTAGAAAGGCTTCAGCTCAGGACACGGTCTCGCAGTTTGTGAGTTCAAGCCCCGCGTCGGGCTCTCTGCAGACAGCTCAGAGCCTGGAGCCTGCTTCAAATTCTGTGTGTGTGTGTGTGTGTGTGTGTGTGTCTCTCTCTGCCCCTCCCCCACTCATGCTCTGTCTCTCTCTGTCTCAGAAATAAGTAAATAAACATTAAAAAAAAAAGATTCTTGACTCAGAAACATGAAAGGCTGTTAAATTTCTGTTTCAACCATGAACTTGGGAGTTCAAAGACTTGGCTTCTGATCTCATTTCCCATTGGACTGTGGGGTAGTTGCTTAGCCTATCTTTGCCTCGGTTTCCTTATCTGAAATGGGGATAATGACCGCTATTTTCCTCAATACCAGAGGGTTAGATCTTTTCAAGTGTGCAAGTACAGTTAATATAGTTAACACCTGATAAAAGGCAGCTATTTTTATTATTAGGCTCAATGTTCTTTATATGTGAGCTCACATAAATTCTGATCAATGTCTAGGATCTTTTTACCTGTGAAACTGTCTATTACCAGTCCTTTCTCAGTGTTTGCATGACCCAGCTCACTCATTTTGGTGAATCTAGGCACTAGTCATTCAGCCATCCCCAGAGATTAGGTAGAGAAGTTTACCTCTAAGCCCACAGAATGTGTGCTTTCTGGGTCGGTTCCAGAGTAAATGCCCTTTTCCTTTAAGTGACATAAATAGTCCAGTCACTGCTTCCAAGCTCTGTTAAGAAGAGGAACAGACCTGTTTCCTCTTAGTGTCCCCTGAGTGCTGATAGTTGGATGCCAAGGAGTTGGCCAGATCATGTGGGATAGGCAGCTGTCTACATGGTGTAATTTGAGGGGTTTGAGGAAATCCCCCTGCTTAAAATATCTTCCCCCGATGGCTGGGACACATGCCTGAAACGTATGACTTACTCTTCAGAATAAGGTGCTGCTGAAATCAATTGTTATCCAGGAGTAGACTCAACATTCAGCCACTATCATTCATTAGCACCTCAGTTTAAATGAAGTTATCAGGTTAGTTGGTTGAGGATGCCAAAGATAAGCAGGTGCAAGACTAGTTAAGTTTCAAAGAGGGAAGCTGGTCCCAAAGGGTCAGAAGTATGGGGCACCGGGCCATTCAGATGGGGGGCTGTGAGGATGGTCAGAACAGTTTGGGGGCAGCAAGGGAGGGCTGAGATGAAAGGCAGGAGAGGAGAAGTACAGATAGGGGTGGGAGAGGCTCCAAACACTGTCTCTCTATTTTGAATAAAACTTCAATTGAAGACATTTAAAAAGTTTTTTTAAGTTTATTTATTTATTTTGGGGAGACAGAGAGATTGAGCACAAGTGGAGGAGGAACAGAGAGAGAGGGACTGTCAGCGCAGAGCCCGAAGAGGAGCTTGACCTGGGGCTTGAACTCACGAACTGTGAGATCATGACCTGAGCCAAAATCAAGAGTCAGATGCTTAACCAGCTGAACCACCCAGGTGTCCCGACATTTTTATTTTTTATGTTTTATGTTTTTAAAAAATATGTTTTTAATGTTTCTTTTTGAGAGAGGCAGAATGCAAGCAGGGGAGGGGCAGAGAGAGAAGGAGACCCAGAATCTGAAGCAGGCTCCAGGCTCTGAGCTGTCAGCACGGAGCCCAACACGGGGATCCATCTCACAAACGGTGAGATCATGACCTGAGCCGAAGTCGGATGCTTAACCAGCTGAGCCACCCAAGCACCCTATTTTTTATGTTTTTAAAAGATTTTATTTTTAAGTAATCTCTACATCCAACATGGGAGCTTGAACTTAGGACCCTGAGTCAAGAGTCATGTGCTCCACCGGCTGAGCCAGGCAGGCACCCCAAAAGAAGTGTCATTTTTTGAAAATGTCTTTGGGGAGCCTGGCTGGCTCAGTCAGTGGAGCAGCCGACTCTTGATTTCATCTCAGGTCATGATTCATGGATTGTGGGATCAAGCCCCGTGTGGAGCTCTGTGATGAGCGTGGAGCCTGCTTAAGGTTGTCACTCTCTCTCTCTCTCCCTCTCTCTCTCAAATAAAAAATAATAACGAAATTAATATTAAAATTTTGATTGCACGATGCCAAAAAGCTAGGAATTGTCAGTTCTGTGTACGTGTACTTGGGCTGAAATGTCTTTGTATAATCTGTATAATCGTCCTTGCAGAAGGCCATTCATTCATTCATTCATTCAACCAAAAGTTGTTGAGTTTATAGTAGATGCCAGGTGCCATAGTAGGCACTGGGGACGCAAAACAAAATCAGCAATCTCTATCTTCATGCAGTCTAATTACTCATCAATTTCAGACAATTTAACTATTCTTGGGTGTTGCCTCTTTCTACCACATTCCAGGCATTCTTATTCGTTTATTCCTCATGACTCTTCAAGTTGTTTCTCTTGAGAAATCTTTTTTTTAATTGTTTTTAATGTTTATTTATTTTTGAGAGAGACAGAGACAGAGCGCGAGTGGGGGAGGGGCAGAGAGAGAAGGAGGCACAGAATCCGAATCAGGCTCCAGGTTCTGAGCTGTCAGCACAGAGCCTGATGCAGGGCTCCAAAATCATGAACCCTGAGATCATGACCTGAGCCGAAGTCAGACGCTTGACTGACTGAGCCACCCAGGTGCCCCTCTCTTGAAAAATCTTAATCTGTCATTTTATACAGTCTTTTCAAAAGGCACCACCGTACTATGTTTGTTAAACTGATTCAAGCATTATGGTAAAATTTTTGTTGCAATTCTATCTCTCAGAGGCCAATCTGAATAATTTGGTTAATTATCATTTCTAAGTCACCATAAACTGAGTGCCTACGATATACTTGCCAATTATTGAGTTATGTCTAGGACGGAGCTATTATTAGCCCCAAATTACAGACAAGGAAACTGAGTCTTTAGAGGATAAGATTACATAACTTCTAAGTGGCTGAGTCAGGATTGAAACCTATCTCTGTCTGACTCCAAAATCTGTGCTCATATTGAGCATGAAAGAGTAATTTCTTAAACAAACACTTTAATGGTTAACATCCAAAGATGGTTATAGAGTCATCTAAAAATAAGATTGTCTTGTCAGAGGCTTGGATGAGAATTCCTGGATTTCAGAGCCAGTAATTTTGTAAATTTTTTACAAAGCATGTTAGTTCAGAGGCAACTGGCTGGCTCAATCGACAGAGCATGTAACTCTTGATCTTGGGGTTTTGAGTTCAAGCCCCATGTTGGGGGTAGAGTTTAATTGAAAAATAAATTTAAAAAAAAGTGAATTAGTTGTCTAAGGTCGTCATAACAAAGTACCATAATCTGGTGGTTTAAGCAACAAAAATTTCTTTTTCTCACAATTCTGGAGACTAGAAGTCGGAGATCAAGGTGTTGACAGGGTTGGTTTCTTCTGAAGCCTCTCTCTCTCTCTCTCTTTCTCTCTCTCTTTTGGGGGTGAGGGGCAGGGGGGGGGGAGAGAGGGAGAGAGAGAGAGAGAGAGAGAGAGAGAGAGAGAGAGAGAGAGAATCCTAAACAGGCTCCATGGTGAGCGTTGTGGGGCTCAATCCCATGACCATGAGATCATGAGCTGAGCTGAAATCAAGAGTCAGACACATAACTGACTGAGTCACACAGGTGCCCCTGAAGCCTCACTTTTTGGCTTGTAGATGGCACTCTTTCCTTCTTTGTCTTCGTGTGGCCTTCCTTCTATGCCTATGTCCCTATCTCCTCTTCTTATAAGGACACGAGGCATGTTGGGTTAGGGCTCACCTAGATGACCTCATTTTACCTTCATTACCTCTTGGAAGGTCCTATCTCCAAATACACATTCTGAGGTGCTGGGAGGTTAGGAGCTCAACATATGAATTTTGAAGTGGAAGAAACACAATTTAGCCCATAACATAAGGTAAAACTAAAGGGGCTAATCGTTACATGAAGAGAGTTGGATAACAGTATCCTTATCATGCCTTTTATCTTACCTTAGCACGTTCACTCCTATAGTTGTTTCAGAAAAAAAATTTTTTTAACGTTTATTTATTTTTGAGACAGGGAGAGACAGCATGAACGGGGGAGGGTCAGAGAGAGAGGGAGACACAGAATCTGAAACAGGCTCCAGGCTCTGAGCTGTCAGCACAGAGCCCGATTCGGGGCTCGAACTCACGAACCGTGAGATCATGACCTGAGTCGAAGTCGGACGCTTAACCGACGGAGCCACATGCGCTGTGCCCAAAAATTGTTACTAAGCTAAGAAAACAAAAACTGTGGAGGACACGGTGCCTGCCTTCAAGGAGCTTACAATCTCTCTGGAGAGCCATTCAGAGAAACCAGAGGGTTTTCTTTTGTTTTGGTTTGTTTAACGTTTTATTTATTTTTGAGAGAAAGAGTGCGAGCAGGGGAGGGACAGAGAGAGGGAGACACAGAATCAGAAGCGGGCTCCAGGCTCTGAGCTGTCAGCAAAGAGCCCAATGCGGGGCTAGAATCCACGAACCGTGAGATCATGACCTGAGCCAAAGTCAGACGCTTGACCAACTGAGTCACTAGGAGGGCTTGTTAAAATACAGATCACTGGGGGTACCTGGGCAGCTCAGTTGGTTAAAAGTCAGACTCTTAATCTCTGCTCAGGTCGTGATCTCACGGTTCGTGAGTTCAAGGCCTACATTGGGCTCTGCGCTGATGGCACAGAACCTGCTTGGGATTCTATCTCTCCTTCTCTCTGCCCTTCACCTGCTTGTGCCCTCTCTCTCTCTCTCTCTCTCTCAAAAATAAATAAATAAACTAAAAAAAAAAAAAAAAGGCTTGGGGCACCTGGGTGGCTCAATCGGTTGACCATCTGACTTTGATTCAGGTCATGAGCTTGTGGTTTGTGAGTTCAAGCCCCACATCAGGCTCGCTGCTGTCAGTGCAGAACCCGCTTCGGGTCCTCTGTTCCCCACCCCCTCGCCCCTCCCTCACTAATGTGCGCTCACACGCAGGCTTTCTCTCTCTCTCTCAAAAATAAATAAACATTAAAAAAAATTTTTTTTCAAGACTTTAAAAAAACAGATCACTGGACCCCGCCCCTAGGGTTTCTGATTCAGTGGGTCTGGAGTGGGCCCAAGAATTTGCATTTCTAGCAAGTTTCCAGGTGCTGCTAGTTTGGAGAGACCACATACTTTCAGAACTACGGAGCTAGACCTATCAAGATCACATGTGACGTATATGATTGAGGTGGCACAGGTGTTCAGGGAGCACAGAAGAGGGGCCATTTTCTGTTTTCATGCTAAAACAGCTGAGGAGACAACTGGGAAAGTCCCTTTGCACCTGAAAATTACCCAGAAAAAGTTTTAGCTTTTAGACCTTGACCTTGGAAACATATTATGGTAAGAAGCAATGCATTGTCTATACCAGTAATTAGCTGCTTGGTAAATACTACCTTTTATTACTAATTATATCTATATAAGAAAATAGAAAATGCTTGGGGTAGCAACCCAGTCTCGGCTCTATCTTTGCTCCGAAAATGCTATGGGAACTTTCGCAAAGTCCCTGTCTGTGAGGTTTAGTTCTGGTCATCTGTAAAACTAAAAGGATTAGTTGGGAAGATTTTTAAGTTTCCCAACAGCTCAATCTTCATGATTCTATATCTTGCTTTAACAGGAAAAAAATATCCTTAAACAGAACTAGGACCATATCCTTTGTCTCCATGCATCTCGGTAGTACTTAACACAGTACCTTGAACCTAGTAGCTCTTCAGGAAATATTTGACCAATTGACTGAATCACTCAAGACCAATGCAAGACACAAGAGGTTCTTGCCTCACTGTTGTAAAGATTATAGCTTCCCCTTACCCTCAGGCTAACCCTTCCCACACAAGCTTAGCTGCCAGGAGCTCTGGTTTTCAGCAGCCGTTCCTCCTGGCCACCACTCATGCACACGGTTAACTTTCAACATTGTTTCAATCCCCATTCATTTCTCTTGGGCACAATATTGAAGGAAATTATCCATGGATCCCATTGTCTTTCCATTCATTACCTTGCTTCCTGATTTTATTTAATCTGGCTCATGGCACTCTGTGCTCTGGGTATTACCTCTAACACACAAAGAACTACCCCATGGGAATGGAAACTGGTGCAGTCACTCTGGAAAACAGTATGGAGGTTCCTCAGAAAATTAAAAATAGAACTACCCTATGACCCAGCAATTGCACCACTAGGTATTTATCCAAAGGATACAAAAATGCTTACTTGAAGGGGCACATGCAACCCAATATTTATAGCAGCACTATTGACAATGGACAAAGTATGGAAAGACCCAATTGTCCATCAACTGACAAAAGGATAAAGAAGATGTCATTTATATATACAATGGAATATTATTACTCGGTGATCAAAAAGAATGAAATCTTACCAGTTGCAACAATGTGGATGGAACTAGAATTCCATATTATGCTAAGTGAAATAAGTCAGTGAGAGAAAGACAAATATCGTATAATTTTATTCATATGTGGAATTTAAGAAACAAAATAGATGAACATAGGGGAAGGGAAGGAAAACTAAGATAAAAAGAGAGGGGGAGGTAAACCATAAGAGACTCTTAAATACAGACAACAAACTGAGGGTTGCTGGTGGGGTGTTGGGTGGGGGGATGGGCTAAATGGATGATGGGCCTTAAGGAGGGGACTTGTTGGGATGAGCACTGGGTGTTACATGTAAGTGATGAATCACTAAATTCTACTCCTGAAACAATAACAACAATAACAAAGACAACAACAAGGACAACAAAAAGAGCTACCTGAAACATTGTTTATTCTCTTAATCAGTTTATGTTCCATGAATCATGGCTGGTGCCTCTCTCACCTGTGGACTTTGGACAAGTTATTTAACTTCCTAGGTATAATAATAATAAAGAGGGGGCGCCTGCGTGGCTCAATTGGTTAAGCGTCCAACTTCTACTCAGGTCACATGATCTCATGGTTTGTGAGTTTGACCCCTGCAATGGGCTCTGTGCTGACAGCTCAGAGCCTGGAGCCTGCTTCAGATTCTGTGTCTCCCTCTCTCACCCTGCCCCTCCCCCGCTCATGCTCTGTCTTTCTCTCTCTCTCTCTCTCATTCTCTCTCTCTCAAGAATAAATAAACATTAAAAAAATTTTTAAAAAATAATAGAGGATTAAAGGAAAAGTATAAATATATGTGCCACATGAATATCTATTATATATATACTATATAAGTACCATATATTAGGTATATGAAGTGATTAATTAGACTAGTGCTTAGCACATAGTAAATTGTCAATTAATATTAGATGTTATCTCTATAAATTTGACTATACGTATTTCTCTAAGCCTTTGGTTTGGGAATCTGGCAATCTTAATTTATAAAGGTGCTTTTCTGAGAAAGGCAAAAATTTTCTCTGACGTCCATATTCTCCAAAGAGCAGTCACCTGTCTTTTCATTATAACACATAGTAAATAGTGGCAGGGGCAAAGATTAAGGCAGGGGAAATTCACAGGGTCTTATGTGCTCTCTTTAGGGTTTCATTCAATTTATTATTTAAAAAAAATTTTTTTTTTTTAGTGTTTATTTATTTTTGAGAGAGAGGGAGACAGAGCATGAGCAGGGGAGGGGCAGAGAGAGAGGGAGACACAGAATCCGAAACAGGTTCCAGGCTCTGAGCAGTCAGCAGAGAGCCCGACACGGGGCCCAAACCCACAAACTGCGAGATCATGACCTGAGCCAGTGTTGGACGCTTAACCAACTGAGCCACCCAGGTGCCCCTTATTTTATTATTTGTTAATGTTTGCTTTTTTATTTTGAGAGAGGGGGAGGGAGCACTAGGGCAAGTGGGCGAAGGGCAGAGAAAGGGAGAGAGAATCCCAAACAGGTTCCTTGCTGTCAGCACTGAGCCCAACATGGGGCT
This sequence comes from Panthera pardus, assembly GCF_024362965.1. Classification (NCBI taxonomy): domain Eukaryota; kingdom Metazoa; phylum Chordata; class Mammalia; order Carnivora; family Felidae; genus Panthera; species Panthera pardus. Next base: position 144,424,303 of record NW_026526732.1, on the reverse strand, counting down.
CAATCCCATGAACCATGAGATCATGACCTGAGCCAAAATCAAGAATCAGATGCTTAACTAACTGAGCCACCCAGGCACCTTTCAATTTGGGTTTTGTTTTGTTTTGTTTTGTTTTAAATTTTTTAATGTTTATTTTTGAGAGAGAGAGACAGAGCATGAGTGGGGAAGGGCCAGAGAGAGAGGGAGAGAGACAGAATCTGAAGCAGGCTCCAGGCTTCCAGCTGTCAGCACAGAGCCCGACGCGGGGCCTGTGCTGAACCGCAAGATCATAACCTGAGCCTAAGTCGGATGCTTAACCGATTGAGCCACCCAGGCTCTCCTCAATTTAGTTTTTATTTTTTTTTTATTTTTTTATTAAAAAAAAATTTTTTTTTAGTGTTTATTTATTTTTGAGAGACAGGAGAGACAGCATGAGAGGGAGAGGGCAGAGAGAGAGAGAGAAGGAGACCCAGAATATGAAGCAGGCTCCAGGCTCTGAGCTGTCATCCCAGAGCCCAACGCGGGGCTCAAACTCACAGACCGCAAGATCATGACCTGAGCTGAAGTTGAACCTCAACCAACTGAGCCACCCAGGCGCCCCTCAATTTAGTTTTTAAAAAAATTATCTGTTTGGGGGCGCCTGGGTGGCTCAGTCGGTTGAGTGTCCGGCTTCAGCTCAGGTCATGATCTCGCAGTCTGTGAGTTCGAGACCCGCGTGGGGCTGTGTGCTGACAGCTCAGAGCCTGAAGCCTGCTTCGGATTCTGTGTCCCCCTCTCTCTCTGCCCCTCCCCCACTCATGCTCTGTCTCTCTCTGTCTCAGAAATAAATAAACATTAAAAAAAATTATCTGTTTAGTATCTCCCAAAGGGAGCTATGTGGTCTTAAAATTTTTACAATATAGTCTCTGCACATGAAGAGCTTATGGTTCCACTGGGGAAACATGGGTTCTTTCACCACAGATGCTCAATGCTCGCTGCTCTTAAAGATGATGCTGTGAAAACAACCAACACTCAGGTAGAAGAATATGAGTGTGTCAGATCACCAGCACAAATCATTGCTGTGAGTTTCCAAACTACTTCCTGGAATGATCAGGAAAAACCACAAGAAGTCCAAACGGACTTGAGTTGGTCAGACACGGTAGACTGAAATTGGGGATGTGTGTGTAATTTGGGCAAAGTATGCAATCTGTGTTGCCTTTATAGCCCTACCCAAGAGGACTGGCTATTTGCCAGTATAACTCCCCTTAATAAGAATGACTGGGAGACAGCGCTAATGACTGCCAATGAGAAGTTTGATTCTCATTTAGTGGGTGGGTATCTAATAAAGTAGCATCACTGAACACAGACGTGAGCTTAACCTATCCAGGGGAAAGTAACATCACTTCTATAAAGAGGACAACACAGCTCACCCTAGAGTGAGCAAGACTGTACGTTAAAAAGAATCTTTGACAAAGTGATACATTGAAGGCTGTAAAAAATGACTCCATGTTTGTAGTACGGTTGTCTTACTTCTGGCTGTGGGGACCTGTCTATGTTTGTTTTAGCAGCATCCAGACTGAAAAAGAGCACTAAAACAGAGCTGGAAAATAGGATGTATATGTTGAAAATGTTTTTCCAGGGGCACCTGGGTGGCTCAGTCGGTTAAGCGTCCGACTTCGGATCAGGTCATGATCTCATGGTTTGTGAGTTCGAGTCCCGCGTTGGTCTCTGTGTTGACAGCTCGGAGCCTGGAGCCTGCTTCGGATTCTGTGTCTCCTTCTCTCTCTGCCCCTCCCCTACTTGTGCTCTGTCCTTCTCTGTCTCTCAAAAATAACTAAATGTAAAAATATATGTGTGTGTGTGTGTATACACATATATAAAAGAAAATGTTTCTCCAAATTATCGAGTGGATTTTATCCAATCATGTTGATGCATATTGTCTTTGACATTTGGATCTTGAACACTCTATGTGTTAACCACAGAGTAAACTATTATTCTTAGACCTTAAGCTTTAAGAGATTATTTGAATAGAGAATCTTCCTAGTTTGTTCTTCAATAAAGACTGAAATAAAGTCTCCATCTTTTTTTATCTTTCACCTTTTGCATCATGACATCAGGAGGTCCTACTGATTTCTTCCTCTGGCTTTCTGCTTTTGATTTATTTAAAGAAACTTTTACTCATTCATTTCTCATGTTATAGGGAATGCGAAGAACATAATACAAAGCAACTTTTGCTTCAATTCCTGATGTTACTCAGCCCATTCCCTCTCTCCTTTCTACCTATTTATATCTTACTCATCCTTTAAGATCCACATTAAGCTCAGGGACACCTGGATGGCTTAGGTGGTTAAGTGTCCGACTTTGGTCCAGGTCATGATCTCACATTTTGTGAGTTCCAGCCCTGCATTGGGCTCTCTGCTGTCAGGGTAGAGCAGAGAAAGCCTGCTTTGGATCCTCTCTCTCCCTCTCTCTCTGCCTGCCCCCTCTCTCTCTCTCTAAAAAATAAATAAACATTAAAAAAAAAACCAAAACTTCGTAAAAAAAATCCACATTAAGTTTCTACATCCTCATGGAGACTTTCTTGACTTCGGCCTCCTCTGAACCCTGCCCTTGTGGATGATATCCTCAGAACTTAATCATAGAATACTCGCCAGATCCCTTAAACTCATCTTGTGTTCCTTGGAAAAGTGGAATGTCATGGTGGGTAGCAGATAGCTCTTCCGTATAGGCTTGGGCAAATTACTTCTCTCAGTTTCTGTTTATCTGGAAACCAGTGAAGACAGTAAAACTGCCCCCAAACCCTAAGATTTATATGAGGATCCACATAAAGTGCTTAGAAATATGCCTAAGACATTTTTGATGCTCAGCTAATGTTGGCTGCTATTACAATGTCTTTTGCCCCTTTCACCAGACCCATTTTTAGCACTTAGCCTTTATGTTCAATGAAAGGATGATTTCTGCCCTTAGTATGTTTATAATCTAGTTGTAGAGACGAAACACGTACAGAAAGGTAAGGCTGCTTACTATTAAATGACAAATGAGATATACAATAAACACGTTTTTCAGTAGCATCTGTTTAAGTGCCTTAGCAAGATATCTTATGAAATATTTGTGAGAAATTTTCTTTTTCACTTACCTAGATGCTTTCTGTGGCTTTTCCAAGTTTCACATCAGCAATTTTATTTTATGTTTTTAATGTTTATTTATTTATTTTTGAGAAAGAGGAAGTGAGCAAGAGAGGGGCAGAGGGAGAGTGAGAGAGAATCCCAAGCTTGCTCAGCGCTGTCAATACAGAACCCTATGCAGGGCTCAAACCCATGAACAGTGAGATCACGACCTGAGCCAAAATCAAGAGTCGGATGCTTAAAGGACCGAGCCACCCAGGTGCCCAACAGTTCTATACTTTTTAAAACATGGCAGACAATCCCCTCACCAACTTCCAAATATATGACATTCTCTCTCTCTCATGCCTGCTTCCTCTCTCTCTCTCTCTCCCTTGTACACACACACACACACACACACACACGATGGCCCCTTTTCTTTTTTCTTTTTCAAATGTATTTTATTTATTAAAATATTTTTTTAAATTTTTATTTATTTTTGAGAGACAGAGACAGAGTGTGAGCAAAAGAGAGGCAGAGAGAGAAAGAGACACAGAATCAGAAGCAGGTTCCAGGGTCTGAGCTGTCAGCACAGAGCCCCACACAGGGCTCGAACTCACCACCTGTGAGATCATGACCTGAGCTGAAGTTGGAAGCTTAACCAACTGAGCCACCCAGGTGCCCCTATTTTTAAAATTTATTTATTTATTCTTGAGAGAGAATGAGAGTGAGAGAGGGAGAGGCAGAGAGAGAGAGGGAGAGAGAGTACCCTAAGCAGCCTCTGCACTATCAGTGTGGAGCCCGACTCGGGGCTTGAACTCACAAACTGTGAGATCATGTCCTGAGCGGAAACCAAGAATCAGATGCTTAACTGACTAAGCCACCCAGGTGCCCGGGCCCCTTTTCTTTATCAGTTAGACATGCAGGGTTTTTATTCATGTGCCTGGTCTTTTTCATCTGAGGCATATATTTTCGTAGTCTAATAAGGTATCTTATAACAGTCTCCAAGCTCTCTGTAGCCTTTATATTCTTAACTACTCTTTTTTGTTTTTAACCTATCCAATAAATACTCAAGAACTGTAAAATCTTTGTATACAGTGCCTTCAATAAATATTGGCTATTTTTGCTCAAATTTTCAGTGCTGAATGTGTAAAATTCCAAAAATAAATCTAGGTTATTTTTTTTTTAAATGTTTATTTATTTTTGAGACAGAGAGAGAGACAGAGCATGAACGGGGGAGGGGCAGAGAGAGGGGGAGACACAGAATCGGAAGCAGGCTCCAGGCTCCGAGCCATCAGCCCAGAGCCCGACGCGGGGCTCGAACTCACGGACCGTGAGATCGTGACCCGAGTGAAGTCAGACGCTTAACCGACTGAGCCACCCAGGCACCCCAATCTAGGTTATTTTTATTTCTTTGTGTGTGTGTGTGTGTGTGTGTGTGTGTAAACAAATTATATCTCCTTTATTAGTATGGTACTGATTGAGAGGGTTTTTTTTCCTTTCTTTTTTAATTTAATTTTTTTAATTTTATTTATTATTTTTTTTTAATTTTTTTTAACGTTTTATTTATTTTTGAGACAGGGAGAGACAGAGCATGAACAGGGGAGGGTCACAGAGAGGGAGACACAGAATCGGAAACAGGCTCCAGGCTCTGAGCTGTCAGCACAGAGCCCGACGCGGGGCTTGAACTCACGGACTGCGAGATCATGACCTGAGCCGAAGTCGGCCGCTTAACCGACTGAGCCACCCAGGCGCCCCTAATTTTTTTTATTTTTTAAAATTTACTTCCAAATTAGTTAGCGTATAGTGCTACAATGATTTCAGTAGATTCCTTAGTGCCCCTTACCCATTTAGCCCATCCCCCCTCCCACAACCCCTCCAGCAACCCTGAGTTTGTTCTCCATATTTATGGGTCTCTTATGCTTTGTCTCCCTCCCTGTTTTTATATTGTTTTTGTTTCCCTTCCCTTATGTTCATCTGTTTTGTCTCTTAAAGTCCTCATATGAGTGAAGTCATATGATTTTTGTCTTTCTCTGACTGACTAATTTCAGTTAGCATCATACCCTCCAGTTCTATCCACGTAGTTGCAGATGGCAAGATTTCATTCTCTTTGATTGCCGAGTAATACTCCACTGTGTGTGTGTGTGTGTGTGTGTGTGTGTGTGTGTACGCACATATATACACATATATACACATTTATATATATGTATATATACACCACATCTTCTTTATTCATTCATTCATCCATTGACGGACATTTGGGCTCTTTCCATACTTGGGCTATTGTTGATAGTGCTGCTATAAACATGGGGGTGCATGTGTCCCTTCGAAACAGCACACCTGTATCCCTTGGATAAATGACTAGTAGTGCAATTGCTGGGTCATAGGGTAGTTCTATTTTTAGTTTTTGGAGAAACCTCCATACTGTTTTCCAGAGTGGCTTCACCAGCTTGCATTCCCATAGGTTATTTTTAATTTCTTAAAAAAAAGATGAATTGGTAATGAACTTAGATCACTTCGCCAGATAATAAAAACACTTTCTTTCTCCAACTTTGCTGAGGAAACTGAAAACCAAGTGATTTATACACTTGAAACAAATGTCACATCTTATCAAGGACAAGAACCAGTTCTAGCTTGACAACATAGATTCCCTGAGCTTTCTGAATTTGGGACACTGTGGATGTCTTAGCTGTCCACTACTATCATGATTATGACAACTTAAAAAAGAGGCTTTACTTCAATCTTTTAAAATTTACGGTTCCATGACTTACAGTTTGTAGTGGATTTTTACATATATTCCATACATAGGAAATACATGTGAAATTTAAATTTTTCTAAATAATCTTACAACTGTTGAGGTGATTGGAGTTATTTTTAAACTGTTGAGGTGGTTGGCGTTCTCCAAATTTTCTCCTTTCTTTTTATTTCCCCAAACAAGGAAGAGTAAAATAAAAAATAGTGGTGTTTCACCATTAAACATTTAAAAAAATACAGTAATTCGTACACCTGAAACTAATGTAACATTGTGTGCCAACCAAACTTCAATTAAAAAAAAATACAGTAATTCTTTTTTTAGGAAAGAAATAGATCCCAATTATTTCCACCCGATTAATTGCAAATAGCTTATAGAGAAAATGCTATACAGACCTATTTATTATATGAGTGCCTCAACTAGACTCGGAGGTACTTTAAAAAAGTGTACAGGCATCCCTTTCAAACTTACTTCTTCTAAGCTTCTGGTATTACAGAAATTGCTTAAGTAATTCCTTTTTTTTTTTAAGTCATTCCTTTTGACAATGAGAGTTAATCAACTCTGTATCAGGTGGAATATGGAAACTACCTAAGGATTAATGTGGCTATTGTTCAAATTAACATTAACAAATTCTTCCCTTTACAGAGAATTGTAAGCATAATTATGGCCTTTATCTTTCCAAAAGCTCTTGTTATTTAATTATTAGCACGATTTTTCTGATTCTTTGTTAGATTCTTTGAAACAGCACAGACTGCGATTGTTTTTATTATTAAAACTACATTTTGATGAATAAACACATCAAGTTCCCTACCCTCCCTGGAAGAGTAACTTTTAATGCAATACATACTTGAATGTTTAATAATTATCTTTAAAAGCAGTTTTAAGTAAATAAAAGCTCTTTGCCAAGCAAGGTCCATGTTTTGTAATTTCCAGCTGTGAAGCAGCCACCATACGAAGCAGCATATTAAATGTTAATCACTTTAGCTCCACCTAATTAAATATTTAGCCCTGCAAAGATCTAGAGAAAGTGAAAAAGGTTGAACTTGATTTAATGTATACAATTATTTTGAATCACATTCTGTCCCTGGATGATTACAATCAGATGTATCTAGTATTTCACCTTTGGAACCTCCAAGGTACAAGACCATTCCAAAATCATTATTGTCATAATCACAATCGTCATTATTGTCATCACAGCTAACATTTATTAGAAGTTTACTCTGTGCTAGGTTACGTGCTTTACATGTCGAATTTTAGTTGCGCCTTACAACAGTCCTATGAGGTAGGTGCTATTATCTCCATCCAGAGTCTAAAGCTTAGAAAGGTTAAGTAACGTGACGAATGTCACAGAACTAGTAGGTGCCAAATCCCATATTTTTAAGCCCCTTGCTCCTCACCTTCCCTTTATTTTACCCAAGCCCGCTTAATTCACTTAAATTTAGTATCAGTTGACTTTTCTCATGACCTTTTTGTTGAGACTCATTTTGGTCTTCTCCTTCTCCTCAACGACACATGTTGTCCAACAGATGTTGGACAACAAAAACATATACGTTTGGGGCGCCTGGGTGGCTCAGTGCATTGAGCATCCACCTTTGGCTCAGGTCACGATCTCGCAGTTCAGGAGTTCGAGCCCGGCATCGGGCTCTGTGCTGACACCTCAGAGCCTAGAGTCTGCTTCAGATTCTGTGTCTCCCTCTCTCTCTCTGCCCCTTCCCCTCTCACACTCTCTCTCTCAAAAATAAATAATAAACATTTAAAAAATAATAATAAAATACTTTAAAAATATATAAATATATATAATGTTCAAAGAATAGGGAAACAAGGTATAACTAATTGAGGAGTTAATCAACAAGGAGATCTAAAAAAATAAAAAGCCAAACACATGATTGTCAGATGAGTGGAGTGGACAGTGAAGAATGCTTGGCGTTGTTTAACAGTCTGGTGTCCTGGAGGCTGGAAAGGCTTTAAATAAAAGTGAAGAGGTGAGGGCATCCCTAGGATGCCCTCGGAAATAGGTTGGATGCCTCTGGAGAGGCAGAAAGTCTGGCAAGTGCTGGGTGAGTGGGAGCATGTCGGGGTTGTCCTGTAGGGCTCGAAAAAGGAGAACAGGGTATAGGGGATTGGAAGAGCTGGGTCACTTGCATTTACACTTGATGTCTTAGTACCAAGGACAGTCGTAGACCCTGATAAAAGGCAATCTTTGAACACTCCAAGTTGCATTTGGGTCATTGTTGTATGACCCTGTGTCATCCTATTTATGTTTCATTTTCCTGTCTGAACAAAAGGGAGCAATTCTTGTTCTCTTGGGTTTTCTCCTAGTCATCAACCATAAGAGTTAGGCCACAGAACACAGACAAAAGGAGAATGGAATATTTTATAAGATAGATTTCTAAAACAAGCGCCGGCGAAAACTTTTAACGAAACACCTAAATTCACTAGTGACTGCCGCTACAGCTAAGATCCTCGAACTTCCATTTCTCCTTTAAGTGACAGGCACTTGAAAAATATTAAAACGGGATGCAGTTAGCTTTCGATGACTTAGGCCACCGACAATTCAATGTATGGATTACACAGAATTTTAATGGACTCATTTCACACGTCGTTATCAACTCTACGTGAAGTTTAAAAGGACAAAGGCTGAAAGTGGATTTGGCCAGTTTTCCGCGTTATTTCCACGGTGGGGCAGAGAGTGGGGGGATTTCCTTTGAGACAAGACTCGGTGCAGCCAATAATTGCTAGTATTGCCAGACTGGTAATAACAGGCTGATGAAAAGGTGAACACAACGCGAAAACTCTGATTAAATCAAGCGCGCCCTCCCACCCTCGTTTTCGGTGAGGAATTTTCCTCTTTCTCCCGCCCTCACAGGAGGGGCTGAGACAGCATCTGGCATCATAATACCAACATTTGTTTCGTGATTCCTCTTTGCCGGGCACGCTAACACACATCACTTCTCAGGAATCAGGATTCACTGGTACTTGTCTGCATTTTTAAAATAAACGCCGGCTCGAGAATCTGGGGGCTGATTTTTTTTCCACCAGCTGGAACAACCGCGATCTGGACCCCTCCCCCGAATAAGCCGAGCTCTCCCCCGGTTTTATTCCAGGCCTGTGACACCTCCACTCCCTCGGTGAAACCGCCGTGACTCACATCTTGCAGCTCCTTCGCCCCCCACGCGCCCCCAACACACAACCCCCGGGGACCCAACCCGAGCCCACAGCGCCTCGTGAAGCCGCCCAAACTGACTTGGAGGTCTCGGGTCTGAGTCACACAGGAGGACCACCCTCGTCGGCACCCCGCCCCCCCCCCCCCCCCCCCACACACACACAGAGTCCCTCACTCCCCGGCGCGCCGGCCTCCCCGCCTGACACACCGACGCCCGTCGTCCCCGCGCAACTTGTTATGCTCCAGCTCGAGCCCTTGACCCAAAAACCTCCGAGAAACAGAGAGCCGCAGAGCCGGCCTCCGGCGGCCTTTGATGGCTTTGTTATTGTTTGGGTTTGAATCGATACGCCCCTCCCCATCCTTCCTCCCTCGCGGCTCGACACCCAGCTCCCGCCTCCCCTCACGCCCCGCGCCCCTCCCCCTCCATTTTGGCGCCTTTTCCTTCCCGCCACGTCGTGGCGGCGTAGAGACCATTCTGACCGCGAGAGCGGGGCGGGGCGTGGGCGGGGCGCGCCGCGTTATGCAGATCAGTCAGCTTCTGGTTGGCTGGAGACGCGCCGGCGGGGGCGGGGCCGGGGCGCGGCGAAGGAGCGCGCGGGGCGGGGGCCGAGGGGAGTCGCCCTGTCCCGCCGCTTCCCCACCCCCTCTCCTCCCTCAGCCGGCCCGGCAGCCCGGCTCCCCGCCTAGGCCTCCCGGAGAGGCCCCGCCCCATCCCCGCCCGCCCGCGACCCCCCCCGCCACCGCCGGCGCGCTCCGCCCCTTTACTCCTGGCGGCTGGGCGAGCCGGGCGTCTGCTGCAGCGGCCGCGGTGGCGGAGGAGGCCCGACAGGACTTGGCGGCGGCGGCGGCGGCGGCGGCGGTGGCGGGACCGGCAGCAGCAGCAGCAGCTACAAGCTCCCAGTGCCGCGGCGCTGCCGCACGAGCGCCACGAGCCGCCCACCCCGCCGCCCTCGGCGCTGACTGACCCCGCCGGCGTGTCCGCCAGCCGCCAGCCCCGGCAGCGCCCCCAGTCGTCCTCCGACTCGCCCTCGGCCTTCCGCGCCAGCCGCAGCCGCAGCCGCAACGCCAGCCGCAGCCTCAGCTCCAGCCATCGGCACAGCCACCGGCATAACCCCAGCCCCAGCTCCTGCTGCAGCTCCTCCAGACACAGCCCCTACGCCGACACCCTGGAGGTTGGGATGCTCTTGTCCAAAATCAACTCGCTTGCCCACCTGCGCACCGCGCCCTGCAACGACCTGCACGCCACCAAGCTGGCGCCCGGTGAGCGTCCACCCCCCACTTCCCATCCCGGGATGGGGAGGCGGCTAGACCCCTAGGGTTGGGAGCTGGGAGGGGGGGCCCTCACGGGCCGGCACTGAGTCCCCTTTGCCTCCCCCTTTCCTAGGCAAGGAGAAGGAGCCCCTGGAGTCGCAGTACCAGGTGGGCCCGCTACTGGGCAGCGGAGGCTTCGGCTCGGTCTACTCAGGCATCCGGGTCGCCGACAACTTGCCGGTGAGTGGGCGCCCCGCCGTGGGGAGGGCGCGCCGGGCGGGAGACTCTCGGGTGTGCTTTGGCCCCGGCGAGAGGACCTAATGGAGCCTCTTTGGGGGGTTTCCAGGTGGCCATCAAGCACGTGGAGAAGGACCGGATTTCCGATTGGGGAGAGCTGGTGAGTGCCTTGGAGTGAGCGACCCTGAAGGATGGGGTGGGGTGAGGGGTCCCCTCCGACTCCCGCCCTAACGTAGCCTCCTCGCCCCTGCAGCCCAATGGCACCCGAGTGCCCATGGAAGTGGTCCTGCTGAAGAAGGTGAGCTCGGGCTTCTCCGGCGTCATTCGGCTCCTGGACTGGTTTGAGAGGCCCGACAGTTTCGTCTTGATCCTGGAGAGGCCCGAGCCGGTGCAAGACCTCTTCGACTTTATCACGGAAAGGGGGGCTCTGCAGGAGGAGCTGGCCCGCAGCTTCTTCTGGCAGGTGCTGGAGGCTGTGCGGCACTGCCACAACTGCGGGGTGCTCCATCGCGACATCAAGGACGAGAACATCCTCATCGACCTCAATCGCGGCGAGCTCAAGCTCATCGACTTCGGGTCGGGGGCGCTGCTCAAGGACACCGTCTACACGGACTTCGATGGTGAGCCAGGCCTGGGAGGGAGCTGCCGGGGAGGGAGCTGCCCAGGTGACTTGGCCTTGCCTGGAGGCCTCGGCCGGCTTCCCTCTTCGGCCCTTTGTAAAGGTCATCGGGCCGTCTGGCTCGGTGCTAGCAGGGGTGGGGCGAAGAAGAGCTTCCCAGCGTAGTAAAGCCGGAGATTTCCAGCCAGCTGAACCTGTCATGTTTCTGGCATGATGTTATTTTTTAAGTGGAATTCAGTGGGTTCCAAGCTTTTCCGATGAATAAGAGGTTGTGGGCAACCGGCCGTAGCCCAGATTTCTGAAGTCTGACCCAGTTTCCCCGCCAGTAAAGGGATGGGGGGGGGGGGAGGGAGGAGAGAGCGGGAGAGATGAAAATTGACGCCGGCTTTGTAATTTTTGTTTTGTTTTATAAAGGAGTTTTCTGTGATGTAGTTTTTAGAGCTGCAGTTTCTCTCCCCTTTGATCTAGGGACGGATAAAGGGATAGAAACAGTAGTTTCACTAAATAACTCATTTTATTGTGCTTCCTCTTTATTTATTTATTTCTTTTTTGTCATTGTGGGGTGAGGGAGTCGGGAATGAATGTTGTGAAATAAGATCTCTTGCTGGTTTGAAAATTAGTTGGGTGTCTCCGCAGAGAGGATGAAAACCTACCCTAGGGAGGGGCTTGGAGCGGGTTCTTTCAGAAAAGATGGAATAGAGAGCCTGAGATCAAAGCAAAGGAGGGTGGGTCATCATCTGAGCGGCTTAACCTAACCAACTACAGCCTTTCAAAACTTGTGACTGGGGCTTGTGGTTTGTGTTTATTTGCCCTTGGAGGACGCTGGGTTGGGCAGCATTTTTTTGTATTTAACAGTTAATGGCTGGCCGGGTCCTCCCTTGTTTTTTCCTCCGAGTCTTTGCTGCCCCCTGGTGAGCACAAGCGGGATGGCCCCCACCTTTTTTTTTTTTTTTTTACAACCCAAAGTTTGTAAACAGGAATCACGTGGTCTGAAACCGGCTCTGCAGCGCTGTCTACCTTTGCAGTGGGGGGAAGACAGGGTGTGGATGTCTGTCGCGGCGCTCAGAGCGAGGGGAGGAAGGCCTCTCAAAGGGCACCCTGTCTTTTAGGATGTAGTATGTTGTATAAGGGCCCTGGACTGGATGGCAGCTGAGAAGAGAATCACCCAGGCTCCCGGGACACCTTCATGCAGTTTCAGGATATTCTGGGATACCTCCCTGGGTTGTGCAGACTTTCATCCCTTCGTCCCATTGTGGGTGGTCCTAGCGCATGCGGGCCTCAGGCTTGGGGTTTGTGGCCAGCGCTGTTTGTCTGTAGGAGCAGTTTGTAAAGAATTTTGATGTATGGTCTGGGCTGGTAGAGAGGTGGGGAAGGCTTTGTGTTGGAAAGATGCCACTCATCCACTCCTTTTAGCCTAGGGGGGAAATAGAGTTAGCCCAGCTCCTGTCCCGGGAGAAGTGGAGTGGTGCTGTTATTTTGTAAGAGTCATTCGCTATATGCGTTGCTTTGTTTCTTTTTTGCTAAAAGCGTGTTTTCCTTTCTATTCCCCCGGCTCGCAGGGACCCGAGTGTATAGTCCCCCAGAGTGGATCCGCTACCATCGCTACCATGGCAGGTCGGCCGCCGTCTGGTCTCTGGGGATCCTGCTGTATGATATGGTCTGTGGAGATATTCCTTTTGAGCATGATGAAGAGATCATCAGGGGCCAAGTTTTCTTCAGGCAGAGGGTCTCTTCAGGTAACTTTTGGGAAGCCCCTTGTTGAAGAGAAGCAGGAATCACAAGGCGGTTAGGCCTCAGGGGACAGTCTTTGAATTCTGGAGAGCTTCACCTCTCCAGGGGATGCCGCGACCCTTGGTTTAGCAGAGTCGTAGGCCAGTGATTCCGGAGAGCTGGCGCTCAGGAATTGAATGGTTTGTGTTGAGCATTCCCTGGGAGGCCATAGGAAGACCATGTGTGAGAATATTGTGAAGAAAAGACCATCTCGTTTGGCCGAAAGCTGTTTTTTTTGTTATTTTGTTTTTTGTTTTTGTGCCAGCAGTCCTGATCCCTCAACTCCTGGCTCTTTTGCCACAGAGTGAAAAGTTGAGGGTTCTTTGAGCCTTCTCCCTTAAGGCAGACTCTCTAAATGTTGTGGTTCCAGTGACCTCATTGTGGGTGGTGTTCATATTTGTAAGTTGTAGGTGAATTGAATCACCTCATCATGCTCACTGATGTCTCATCAAAATCCCTTGTCATCATTCTTCCTATTTCTAGTGAGTGGGTGTCGTGGGAAAGGCCCCAGCTATTGAAGTTTGAAAACCACAGGTTTAAGAGGGGAGCTGTTTTTTTAGCTGAAAGCAAGTTGGAAGATCCAGCTCTTATAGTTCATACCTTCCCATTGAAAACTAGTTCTAGGAGGTTCGTGGTCTCTGTTGGACCCCAGACTGTAGTGGGCCCCTGGGAAGCAAATGAGCAAGACCTCTGCATCGCAGAAACAGGTTGAGTCATTTGTAACCTCTGTCTGTCTTGCTTTCTGCAGAGTGTCAGCATCTCATTAGATGGTGCTTGGCCCTGAGACCGTCAGATCGGCCATCCTTCGAAGAAATCCAGAACCATCCCTGGATGCAAGATGTCCTCCTGCCCCAGGAAACAGCCGAGATCCATCTGCACAGCCTGTCACCAGGGCCCAGCAAATAGCAGCTTTTCTGGCAGGTCTTCCCCTCCCCCTCAGATGCTCAAGGGAGGGGAAGCTTCTGTTTCCAGCTTCCCAGAGTACCAGTGACACTTCTCGCCAAGCAGGACAGTGCTTGATAACAGGAACAACATTTACAACTCATTCCAGACCCCAGGCCCCTGGAGGTTGCCTCCCAACAGTGGGGGAAGAGACTCCTCTCCAGGCGTCCTAGGCCTCAACTCCTCCCGTAGATGCTCTCTCCTATTCAAAGAGGTCCGGCTTGGCTGGACTCTGCAAAATCCTGGGGGGGGGGGGGGGGGAGGGGGGAGGGTCAGAACCCTGCCATGGAACTGTTCCCTTCATCACGAGTTCTGCTGAATGCCGCGATGGGTCGGGTAGGGGGGAAACGGGTTGGGGTAGGATAGGACTAGCAACATTTGAAGTCCCTGTCACCTCTTCCGACTCTTCTGAGTGCCTTCTGTGGGGACTCCGGCTGTGCTGGGAGAAATACTTGAACTTGCCTCTTTTACCTGCTGCTTCTCCAAAAATCTGCCTGGGTTTGGTTCCCTATTTTTCTCTCCTGTCCCCCTCCCCCCATCCTTCCTATGAAAGGTGCCATGGAAGAGGCTACAGGGCCAAACGCTGAGCCACCTGCCCTTTTTCTGCCTCCTTTAGTAAAACTCCGAGTGAACTGGTCTTCCTTTTTGGTTTTTACTTAACTGTTTCAAAGCCAAGACCTCACACACACAAAAATGCACAAACAATGCAAATCAACAGAAAAACTGTAAATGTGTGTACAGTCGGCATGGGTAGTGTACAAAAGGATTGTAGTTGATTGAATTTTTTTTTTAATTTTGCCTTTAAGTTATTTTACCTGTTTTTGTTTTCTTTTCTTTCTTTCTTTCTTTTTTTTTTTTTTTTTTGGAAAAGATGCGCATTCTAACCTGGAGGTCAACGTTATGTATTTATTTATTTATTTATTTGGTTCCCTTCCTGCTCCAAGCTTCCACGGCTGCTGCCATAGTTTCTTTCCTCCTTTCCTCCTCTGACTTGGGGACCTTTAGGGGAGGGCTCGCTCTGTTTGTAGGGTGACGGGGACTCAGGCGGGGCAGCTGCTGCGGCTCCCTGACTGCTGCGGGGCCCCCTCACCTACTCGCCCAAGTGGGTATGGGTTCCGTGGGGGAGGGGAAGGGGCATTGCTGACTGGTGTACATAGGATAGATATATGAAAAGCAGTTCTGGATGGTGTGCCTTCCGGATCCTCTCTGGGGCTGTGTTTTGAGCAGTATGTAGCCTGCTGGTTTTATCTGAGTGAAATACTGTACAGGGGAATAAAAGAGATCTTATTATTTTTTTTTTTTTTATACTTGGCGTTTTTTGAATAAAAACCTTTGTCTTAACTTGTGGCTTTTAAAGTGTTGTCCGTGCTGAGGGGAGGCTCATTTGTTGAATTCCTGGCGGGTGCCTCAATCTCCTGAGAGAAAAGAGAGCGTTAAGCCTAAATTGGGTTTCCTTCAACAGGACATGTGGGCTAGTAGCCTTTCTGAAATAAATATGCGGCCAAAGGCTTGGTGGGGGGCAGCCTTCGGTGGGCAAATTCGGCCTGAGGGGTCCAACCTCTATTTCTGATGCAGATTCTAGAGCCCTCAACACACTATACGGCCTAGTCAGTTGGTGTCAGTCACGTTTCCTGGAATAGCTCCTCCTGACTAGTGGAGGTGGAACTACAGAACATTTTCATCGCTGCAGAAAGTTCTATTGGACAGGGCTGACCTAGAGAGAGCAAACCGCTCTATTGCTAAACTGACAGTGGAAGCTTCTTTTTCAGCCGTCGTTCCCACCAGCCAAACATTCTGAGCACGCATACCTGACGTGTTCAGCTTCCTGAAAACCTGTATACCTGTATTGCTCTCAGTTCCCGATTCGAGGTCCCTTCGCCTTTCGTGTGGGCTTGAGTCATTAATAGCAGGTGGGTGGAAATGTTTTTGACTTAAGCAGACCGGGTTTTCCCCTCCGATGTGCTTTACACAGAGCTTATAATGGGAGTAGATGAAAAGTTAGCTCTGCCATTTTACTGCTTGTTCTGGGATTAGTATTTTTAGTCTATGATTTCTTTGCAGGAATCTGCTCAAGCCCCTTGCCCCTTTTTTGAGTTTCTTTTCTCTTTTTCTTTTTTTTGTTTTTCAAGTAAACTCTACCCCCAGCGGAGGGCTCGAACTCACAAGACCTCACGTCGCAGGCCCTACCAATGAGCCAGCCAGGCGCCCCTGTCAGAGTTTAGTGTAAACTGGATGGTGGAACCTATGAATCCACTTAGTGCACGTGGCCTGAATACACCCTGATAGGCAGCAAGCACGTTTTGGAGCGTGTGCTGCTGTTAATTTGCATATTAAGTATTAGTAAATGTTGGTTTCTTTTTCTGCATAAGCATCAGCAAGCGCCTCTAATATTCTTTCCCCATGGGTCATCTTGCTCCCTCCCCTCGGTGCACGCAAACACCCTTTGGACGCTGGCCAGATGTCTTCTCAGGTTGCTTGAGGGTCCGGGGTCACGATACTTTTCATTGTCTGCCCTTAAGCTTGAACTAGACCCCGAGCCCTAGCTCAGCCCCACTGTGGCTGTGGGAAAGGAAGTATTTTTCGGTTTTGGGGGCCGATGTTTTGAGTTCCTCTTTCCTCCCCACCCCTACCCAAGCACACACACAAACTCCCAATCTCTTGGAGCATGAATGTTGGATGTCTCATCCTTTCCAGTAAAGTTGACACTTGAATACTCAAAAGTTGCTCCAAACTTCTAACGAAATCTTGCAAAACCCCACCCATCCCTCCCTTGAAGTGAATTTCTGGCAGTTTCCCCTACTGGGACTGCTAGGGGTGATGGAAGACAGTGTCTCTTTAAAGAAATACAATATCGTGCTCCTATTACAGGGTGCAGGATCTTAGGGGTTGTATGGGAAGGGAGAAAGCACAGTCTCTTCTCACTGGCAGTTGACAATCTAGTGAAGAAAGGGAGTCCATGTCTAGTAAGACTGTGGCCACAGGAATATTGGGGGAGTGATGGTTAGAAGCACTAGCTTGGGACTCACTCTTGAGCTTTGATTCCATCACCATTACCTGGATGCCTTGGGCAAGTTCTAATCTGCAAATAGAGATATTTCTTGATTGGATTGTAAGGAAGAAGGAATTAAATAAGGGGTGTACTACTTGCAAACAAACACTAGGGATTATGCTTAGGGATGCCAAATAGATGTGATGAAAGTAGGGGTGGGGAGGGCAATAGAGACAGGATAGTGGTCCTTACTTCTGGGGAGGAGGAAGGGAAGCTATGGTTTGGGGAGGAGTATCTGGGGGCCTTTGACTGGGCGATGCTTTCTTTCAGAGGCTAGATGATAAAGATGAAGATATTTGCATGATCCCCCCCCCCCCCTTTTAAAGTAGGCTCTAAGCCCAACATGGGGCTCGAACTCATGACTCCAAGATCAAGAATGGTATGCTCTACTGACTGAGCCAGCCAGGTGCCCTTGCGTTGTTCCATTAAAAAGTTTTTTTTAATGTTTATTTATTTTTGAGAGAGACAGAGACAGAATGCGAGTGGGTTAGGGGCAGAGAGGGAGGAAGACACAGAATCTGAAGCAGGCTCCAGGCTCTGAGCTGTCAGCACAGAGCCCGACGCGGGGGCTCGAACTCACGAGCTGTGAGATCATGACCTGAGCCAAAGCCGGACACTCAACCGACTCAGCCACCCAGGCACCCCCCTGTGTTGTTCTTTATAGCTTTTGGTTGGTCTTAAATATTGCACGATAAATTTTAAATTTTGATTTAATTTTTTACAGTTTATTTATTTTGAGAGAGAGAGAGAGAAAGGGAGTGTGAGTGAATGGGGAAGGGGAAGAGAGAGAGGAAGAGAGAGAATCCCAAACAGGCTCTGTGCTGACAGCACATCTCTATCTCATGAACCGTGAGATCATGACCTGTGTGGAAATCAAGAATCCGATGCTTAACGGACTGAACCACCCAAGCATTCCAATTAATTAATTTTTTTTAAATTTTTTTTAACGTTTATTCATTTTTGAGACAGAGAGAGACAGAGCATGAATGGGGGAGGGTCAGAGAGAGGGAGACACAGAATCTGAAACAGGCTCCAGGCTCTGAGCTGTCAGCACAGAGCCTGATGCGGGGCTCGAACTCACGGACCGCGAGATCATGACCTGAGCTGAAGTCGGCCGCTTAACCGACTGAGCCACCCAGGCGCCCCTTAATTAATTTTTTTAATTTAATTTTTTATTTTTTAAAATTTACATCCAAATTAGTTAGCATATAGTGAAACAATGATTTCAGGAGTAGATTCCTTAATGCCCCTTACCCATTTAGCTCATCCCCCCTCCTACAACCCCTCCAGCAACCCTGTTTGTTCTCCATATTTATGAGTCTCTTATGCTTTGTCCCCCTCCCTGTTTTAATATTATTTTTGTTTCCCTTCCCTTATGTTCATCTGTTTTGTCTCTTAAAGTCCTCACATGAGTAAAGTCATATGATTTTTGTCTTTCTCTGACTGACTAGTTTCAGTTAGCATCATACCCTCCAGTTCCATTCACATAGTTGCAAATGGCAAGATTTCATTCTTTTTGATTGCCGAGTAAGACTCCATTGTATATATATACCACATCTTCTTTATCCATTCATCCGTCATCGATGGACATTTGGGCTCTTTCCATACTTTGGTTATTGTTGACAGTGCTGTTATAAACATGGGGGTGCATGTGTCCCTTCAAAACAGCACACCCGTATCCCTTGGATAAATGCCTAGTAGTGCAATTGCTGGGTCATAGGGTAGTTCTATTTTCAGTTTTTTGAGGAACCTCCACACTGTTTTCCCAAGTAATTAATTTTTTTAAAGTAAACTCTACACTCAACGTGGGGCCTGAACTCACAACCCTGAGATCAAGAGTCTCATGTTCTACCCACTAAGCCAGCCAGGGGCCCCCATGATAGATTTTAAAAAGTAACAAACAAATTTGTGTTTATCACATAGGAGGCAGAAGGTCGAGTTATTACTGCCCTTGACTGAGGTGATCTGGGAAGGCTTCAAAGAGGAAGCAGCATTTCAACTGGCTTTGAAGGATGAGCCTCAGTTTGTTCATCTGTAAAGTAAGGCATTGAACATGCAGACTGAGCTAAGAAATCCAGAGGCTAATTTTTTTCCTCATTAAACAAAGGATCAGTAAACTACGGCCTACTGACCAAGTCTGGCACAGCACCTGGGTTTATATAACCTGCAAGCCAAGGCTGCGTTTTATATATATATAAATATATTTTATATATCATTTTATTATATATATATAATTTATATGTCACATAAATTATAACATTATATATATATACATTATATATATACATTATATATATATACATTATATATATATAAATGTTTATTTTTGAGAGAGAACACAAGCAGGGGAGGTGCAGAGAGACAGAGGGGGACAGGAGGATCAGAGGCGAGCTCTGCACCTACAGCAGAGAGCCTGATGTGGGACCCAAACTCACCAACCGAGAGATCACAACCTGAGCCAGAGTTCGACGCTCAACCGACTGAGCCACCCGGGCACCCCGGGTTTTATGTTTTTAAATGGTTGAAAAAAGATCAAACGAAGAATAATATTTTGTAATGTGTAAAGATTATATGAAATTTAATAGTGTTCATAAATAAAGCTCGTCCACGTAGGTATTGTCTAAGGCTGCTTTCATGCTACAATGGAAGAGTTGAGTAGTTTCGACAAAGACCTTATGGCTGGCAAAGGAAAAATATTTATTACCTGGCACTTACAAAAAAAGTTTGCTAACCCCTGCACTAGACCTACATTTTTCATAACACTTAGGGGAGAAGAGCTAACATTCATCCAGTACCTACTGTGTGCCCGACACTGTTCTGCATGCTTTGCATATATTAACTTATTTAATCTTTCAATGCTCCATGAGGTAGATACTATTTATTCCCATTTTACAGATGGGGAAAACTGAGGGACAGAGCAGTTGAGTACCGTGTCAAAGGTTACCTGCCTAAGAAGTGGCCGGGTCAGAGTTTGGACCCAGGCAGTCCATGTTCATTACCACTCTGTCATACTGCCACTTAAAAAAACTGTTTGTATGAATTAGTCAACTCAAGGTTCTTTCAGGGCCCAGGATCTGGAGGTCAAGAAAGTTCTTCCCCAGACTTCAGAGAATCGGGTAAGCACTTCTGTTCTGTGGAAATATTCATTGTTGGCTCTAGTGAGCTGCCCTTTGCTTGAGCCTGGGTGGGGAGGAAGAGTTGGAGGCGGTAAAGGGAGGAGAAGGAGGATGGGGTGGGGAGGAGCAGGGAGCGGGGGTTAGGGGTGGGGCAGGGGCACATTTCTTGTAAATGTTGCTCAGCTCCTTCAACTGCTCTGCTGGTTCTTGGAAACCCTCACCACAAAGGACCTATCGACAACAGTGTTAAAGCAGATATGGCCTCATCCCCCAGTTCATTTCCTGCCCAGCCTTGCGCTAGTAACCCCGATTGCCAAGAGCAAGGTTGCAGTGACCCCTCAGCATCGCTGTGGGAGGAAGTGCAAAAATAAGCAGAACTAGGGTCAAGCTGAGGGGACAGTCCTTATTTTTATTTATCGTAACAGGATATCCGATGTACAGAATTTTTATTAATCGTAATCCTTGGTTCATGATACAGTCTCAAGCTCCCAGCATGACCTACTGTATTATTATATTTTATTATACTAGGTGAACTCACCATCCAACTCGAGAAGCAGACGTTAACAATGACATCCAGCTACCTAGATGATCCTCTCTGGGCCCACCCTTTGCCTTTCCCAGATGCAGTTCACTGTCCTAAATTTTGTTTTTAGCAGTCTCTTACATCTCTCTAAAATTTTTCTTTTTTTTTTATTTTTTTTGTTTTTTAACGTTTATTTATTTTTGAGGCAGAGAGAGACAGAGCATGAATGGGGGAGGGTCAGAGGGAGGGAGACACAGAATCTGAAACAGGCTCCAGGCTCTGAGCAGTCAGCACAGAGCCCGACGCGGGGCTCAAACTCACGGACCGCGAGATCGTGACCTGAGCCGAAGTCAGCCGCCCAACCGACTGAGCCACCCAGGCGTCCCTAAAATTTTTCTATTTAATGGGCACATGTTCCCGAATTATGTAATGTCTAGTGTTCGTTGTTCTTGAACGTTATTAAAAGAGTATCACGTATGTAGGTAGTGATCTGGAACTTGTTCTTTTCACCCAACATCATGTTGTAAAGATTCATGCAGTTGTAGCACGTGGTTCCCTTTCACGCTAGAATATTCCACCGTATGGACAGGCATTTGGATCGTGGTTAGCGAAGGCCACTCTTTAGGGGAGGCCTAGGTTAAATTACTTAGGAGGTCAGCGCGTGCGACCAGGCGTAGCCCTTGCCCGATACCCCAGGATGAAAGCTAGTGACTGTGTGGCTATTCCAGATTTATCCGCGGAGCACCTACCATTGTTCCAGGTGTCGCGCTGTAAACACTGAGAACTCCTTATGCATCAGGAGACAGAACCAGGCTTCTCTCATCTGTCCCCTTCCGCGTTCAGCGTGATGCCAGCCAATAGACGAGTGTCAGGGCAAAGCGAAGATCTGTGGTCGTGCGGGCTCCCAGGAAGCTCTACAGATCAGCCAGTGACTGGTGGTGTGTAAGTGGTGTGATGTGTGTGCGAGGTAGCGTGTGTGTTGCAGGAGGTGGGTGTGTACGTGGTGTGTGTGGACATGTGTGCCTCTGTACATGCACACTCATTCTTGGAGTGACTGCTTGCTCACCCCACGTGGAAGAGAGTTCTGTGTCTTCACCACGTGGCCTGGCTGCCTCTCTGCCCCACGTCTGCCCCATTCTCTTCTCTCACCTCTTTTCATCTCTTATCTTCCTCCAAATCTCCAACTCAGTCCCCTCCTCCATAACCGCCCTCCCAATTCTCTTCATTTTGTCCCCTGCTCCCTCCTCCAGGTGGCCCATCTCAATACACCTTTGAGGTCCACCTTTGCAACCTCCAAGAGCTGTTGGCCCCTCCCTCCTTCTGGAGACTCCCTCCTCTGGTTTCATAACCCCTGCTTTGCCTTAGACGTCTTTGCCCCTTGGGCCCAGTTTCCTTTCCCCCTCCTTGCCTTTATTTATTTACTTATTATTTATTTATTTATATTTTAAAATTTACATCCAAGGTAGTTAGCATATAGTGCAATAAGGATCTCAGGAGTAGGATCCAGGGATTCATCCCCTACGTAGACTACCCAGTGCTCATCCTAACCCCGCCTTGCCTTTAAGTTGGGGTGTTCTCGGGGCACCTGGGTGGCTCAGTCGGTTAGGCATCCGACTTCAGCTCAGGTCATGATCTCACAGTGTGTGAGTTCGGCCCAATTATCGGGCTCTGTGCTGACAGCTCAGAGCCTGGAACCTGGTTCGGATTCTGTGTGTGTGTGTGTGTGTGTGTCTGCCTCTCCCCTCCTCGTGCTCTCTCTGTCTCTGTCTCTCTCTCTCAAAGATAATAAACATTTTTAAACATTTCAAAAAAAAATTAAAATAAAGATATAAAAAAAAGAAAGAAAATAAATAAATTGGGGTGTTCTTTCCCTTCCTCACCCCCAAGTGCCCTGTGTGGGTAGAACCCCTGCAGGAAACAGATGGCGTGCCGTGGGCAGATTGGGTCATGTGAGGAGAGTGTGAAAAAGAGCGATTTACAAAGGTGTGTGGGGCAGGTGTTGGGAAACCCTGAGGTGCAGTGCTATACCCTGGGGCTAGCAACAGTGGGAGAATTACCTGGCTCGGGCCTGAGGAATAGAGAAGGGGGCAGGGACTAGAACCGGATCAGTGTGGAGAAGCCTGCCTGACAGGAGCTGTGACCTTCATGGGAGAAAAGCAGTCTGGCCTGTGATCACCCCACGTGGAGGGAGCCAGAGGACTAAGTGCCCTGGAAGCTCTCTCTTTTCCACCCTCGGATCTGAACCCCTTGGCTGAACCCAATGCGGAGCCAGAAGGCAGGGAGTCTGAAGTGATGCAGTCCTCGAGGATCAGCGTGTGGGGGCGCAGAGCAAGATGGAGAATCTTGGGGAGTGGCGCTGGGGAGGCAGAGGAAGGCGCCCGCACCGTCATGGCAGGACCGTGCCTTGTCCCCTAGCTTCACTGACCATCTTCTCCGTGATGATGCCCATGAAGCCAGTACAGACTGCGCTCTGAGCTCCAGGCCAGGGGATCCATAGCCTTCCAGATATACTCCCAGGATCTCCCAGGAGCCCAGGAGCTGAATATCACTCGTGTGACCGCAGGAAAATGACTGTGACCTTTCCAGCCTCTGAATCCCACCCGGCCATAGCTCTCCTCCCAGATCCACTCATGAAGTTTCCAAGAGACACAGATGCCCACATATTTCCCAGGTAAAAAATAGTTTTTTTTTCCGCTTATAAAAATGACACATGCTTTTTAGTAAAAATAATGGTATAAAGGGGATTAAAAGCTATGTGATGAAATCTTTTTAGCACATCCAGACATCATACATATATATCCATCCATACATATATGTATAATATTTTTATACATACACATGTATTACTATATATGCTTTTACGGAACAGAGGTTAATTTTTGGTAACTTGTTCCTCCCGCCCCCCCTTAACAACATACTAATGAAAAGTTTCCAGAGCTCCTGGGTGGCTCAGTAGGTTAAACATCCAACTCTTAGTTTTGGCTTAGGTCACGATCTCACAGTTCCTGGGTTCAAGTCCCGCATCAGGCTCTGCACTGACAGTGAGGAGCCTACTTGGGATTCTCTCTCTCTCTCTCTCTCTCTCTCCCTCTCCCTCTACCCCTCCTGCGCTCTCTCTCTCTTGCTCAAAATAAGTAAACTTAAAAAAAAAAAAAAAAAAGAACTATAGGGGCACCTGGGTGGCTTAGTTGTTTGGGTGTCCAACTTCAGCTCAGGTCATGATCTCACATTCTATGAGTTCAAGCCCTGCATTGGGCTCTGTGCTGACAGCTTATACAGGCTCAGAGCCTGGAGCTTGGTTCAGATTTTGTGTCTCGTCCTCTCTCTGCCCCTCCCCCACTCATACTCTGTCTCTGGCTCTCAAAAATGAATAAATGTTTAAAAAAAACTAGGGGCGCCTGGGTGGCTCAGTCGGTTGAGCGCCAACTTCGGCTCAGGTCACGATCTCGCGGTCCGTGAGTTCGAGCCCCGCATCGGGCCCCTGTGCTGACAGCTCAGGGCCCGGGGCCTGTTTCAGATTCTGTGTCTCCCTCTCTCTGACCCTCCCCCATTCATGCTCTGTCTCTCTCTGTCTCAAAAATAAATAAATGTTAAAAAAAAAAACTAAAAAAAAAAAAAACTATAGAGGGGCACCTGAGTGGCTCAGTCGGTTAAGCATCCGACTTTGGCTCAGGTCACGATCTCACAGTTTGTGGGTTCAAGGCCCACATCTGGCTCTGAGCTGACTGCTGAGAGCCTGGAGCCTGCTTTGGACGCTGTGTCTCCCTCTCTCTCTCCCCTCTCCCACTCACACTCTGTCTCTCTCCCTCAAAAATAAATAAACATTAAAAAAATAAAAAAAACTATAGATAAATATAATCATTTTGATATGGCCATAATATGGATGTACATTATTAATTTGTGTAATTTCCAATTTTCTACCATTATATATGAAATATTGTTACCGGATAAGGCTTTGGGCAGAGATTAATGGTTGCCTAGGCCAAGATGCATTATTCTTTCTTTCTTGGTAACAGAACCCCTGATTTTTAGCTTGTCACATGACCTTCCTTAATATAGATCTATCTTTAATTTTAATTAAAAATTTATTATTATCATTATTTTAAGTAAGATCTATGCCCAACGGGGGCTTGAACTCATCACCCCAAGATTGAGATTTGCGTGCCCCACTGGCTGAGCCACCCAGGAGGTGCCCCTCTTTTTTTTTTTAAACCAACTTTATTGAAGGATCGTTTACATACACTAAATAGTACCCATTTTAAGTGCATGATTGGATGTATTTTCACAAACATGCACGCCCCATGTAACCACTATCTCAATCAAGGTATAAAACACTTCCACTACCCCCAAAGGTTCGCCTGGTCCTTTGCAGTCAATCTGTCCATCCCACCCTCACCAGCCCCAGGCAACCACTGATCCACTTTCCATCACTATAGATTAGTCTTGCCTGTTCTAGAATTGCATTTAAATGGTGTCAAACAGCATGGGCTCATTTGTGAGGATGACCATTTATTGGGCGACAGACACTTTACAAATGCATAATCATTTCTCTTTCAGAAGTGAGAAAACCAAGCTCAGGAACGAAATAAAATTTACCAAGGTCACAGGGCTAGTAAATGGCAGAGAGTAGAATTCTGGTTAAGTTTCTCTGTCTGCAAGTTTAGGGCCTTTCCTTATACACCACACCGCCACTGTCGGTTTTGCAAATGTCTTAAAAGATTAATATGTTAGGGGCAGATGGAAAGTCAAAGTTTACAGTCACGAAAAAGCGGGGCACGCCTGAGTGGCTCAGTTGGTTTAAGTGTCTGACTTCTGCTCAGGTCATGATCTCACAGTTCGTGAGTTCAAACCCTGAATCAGGCCCACTCTGTGCTGTCAGCACAGAGCCGCCTTCAGATCCTCCCTCCCCCTCTTTCTCTGCCCCTCCCCCGCTCTTGTACACGCGAGCACACACACACACACACACACACACTCTCTCTCTCTCTCTCTCTCCCTCTCTTTCAAAATAAATAAACATTAAAAAAAAAATTTACAGGGGCACCTGGGTGACTCAGTCGGTTAAGCATCCGACTTTCGCTCAGGTCATGGTCTCACGGTTTGTGGGTTCAAGCCCCACATGGGGCTCTGCTCTGGAGCCTGCTTTGGATTCTATGTCTCTTCTCTCTCTGCCCCTCCCCTGCTCACACTCTGTCTCTGTCTCTCTCTCTCTCTCTCACTCAAAAATAAATAAACATTAGGGGCGCCTGGGTGGCTCAGTCGGTTAAGTGTCCGACTTCGGCTCAGGTCATGATCTCGCGGTCTGTGGGTTCGAGCCCCGCGTCAGGCTCCGTGCTGGCAGCTCAGAACCTGGAGCCTGTTTCAGATTCTGGGCCTCCCTCTTTCTCTGACTCTCCCCTGTTCATGCGCGCGCTCTCTCTCTGTCTCAAGAATAAATAAATGTTAAAAATAAATAAATAAATAAATAAACATTAAAGAAAATAAAAAAAAAATATTTACAATCATGAAGAAGCAAGAGTAAGGCACATGGAACACCTGGAGAACAGACAAGAGGCTACAGTAATCAAATGTTAAAATGCATTGTAACCAAGCGCCACAAATATGTTGTCTGCATTGTACAGATACAAACAGCTGCTGGAGGTCTAAGAAGAGAGGGTTGGCTAAACTGTCAGGGCAGGTTCTTAGTGAGGTTATCCATCTATCACCCTCGACATTTACTTTGGACAAAATCACGAAGCCGAGCTGGGAAAATCTGACTCGTGCGGGCAGGGGCAGGGGTGGATCTCAGGTCTTCTTCCTTCCTGTCTGGTCAAACCCATGTTGGAATCATAATTTAATAAGGCAAACACAGACCTAGTCCCCAAACCCCAGAACAGTGGCAGGAGGAGGGCAGCCGGGACACTTCAAGGAGTTTAAGGACAAGTGAAAAGAAGAGACAATTCTCCAGCTTCTACAGGGTCATGTTTCAGAAGTTTGTTTGTATATCCTTTGTTTGGGATTCAACACATCTTCCCAGAGAAACCGCATTACAAATGGATGTTGGGCACTCAGATCCTCCCTCAAATGCTGAGTTAACACACGAGGTGGCTGAAATACTATACAACCGCTATGAAAACAGTGCAGGGGCAATTCTAGAACTCAGACAAAACAGTGGCTTGTGGACTCGTAGACAACTTAAGCTGTCGTCTAGACCTCCGTCCTACACGGTATGGGGATCTGCTCCACCGCGTCCCTGTCCACACGCATTCTGCGTTAACCGGGTCCCATCCCTCTTGCTAGATAGAAAATTCTTCCTGGTTTCAAGCTGAAGTTTGTCTTCTGCTACCTTCCCCTCCTTGGTCCTAGCTCCATTCTGAGACTCCATACGAACCCGATCGCTTTCTCATGTGACCAGTCTTCAAAGAGTTTATGAATGTTCATTTTTCTATTTTTTCACCTTTCCTGTGTGTTTGACATTTTTCATAACAAAAAGTTGTAGGAGATTTTGGGGAAAATTTCAAGTGAGTAAGTATTTTCTCTGTGAAATTGGCAAGGACAGAATATAGTCATCGGGAAAAATTATTGGCCTTCTTGACAAAAACGTGACCACGACGTACCCAGCTCGTCAGACATTTATCAGGGGCAAGAGCGTGAGAGAAGAGCCAGCCAACTGCAACACTTACATGACTGGTAGGAGCCTAAGACATAAACCCTTTCTCTAGGTTGTTGTAAGGAGTATTTGAGACCATGTCAAAGAAAGCACAGGCTGGGCCAGACGTACAGAAGGTGTTACTGAATACCATCAATTCTCATTATTCATGGTAGCTGTGTTCTAGAAAGTGGCTGTGAACCCTGGACCACCTTGCTTCTAGGGGAATACGGGTTCCTACAAGCCTCTGATTACAAACATTCCATGTGTTTTCCTGCTTAAAGACATCTATTTTTTTTTAATGTTTATATATTAATTTTGAGAGAGAGAGAGAGAGAGAGAGAGAGCAGGGGAGGGACAGAGAGAGAATCCCAAGCACTCTCCTTGCTCAGCATGGAGTTCCATGCAGGGCTTGATCCCACAAACTGTAAGGTCATGACCTGAGCTGAAACCAGGAGTCAGATGCTTAACGGACTGAGCCACCCAGGTGCCCCAAGACATCTCCTCCCCCACCCCCCAAGACATCTTATTTATTTTTTTAAATTTTTTTAAACGTTTATTTATTTTTGAGACAGAGAGACAGAGCATGAACGGGGGAGGGTCAGAGAGAGGGAGACACAGAATCTGAAATAGGCTCCAGGCTCTGAGCTGTCAGCACAGAGCCCGACGTGGGGCTCGAACTTACGGACCATGAGATCATGACCTGAGCCGAAGTCGGACGTTTAACTGACTGAGCCACCCAGACGCCCCCCAAGACATCTTATTTAATGTATATATTAACTCATTCACATTGAGCTCATGGCCAATAGTCCTGTAACTCACACCTGAGGGAAGCTTATCCAACACATGTGTTTTCTCCATGAGGCATGGTCACTTAGGGACACTAGACAGCACCTCATCACCACATTTGGGGCAGTTTTAAACAACAATGTCACCAACAAAAAGCACAAAAATGGCAACACCTAAGCGGCTTGGTTGGTTGATCATCGACTTCGGCTCAGGTCATGGTCCCATGGTTCGTGAGTTCGAGTCC
Source organism: Panthera pardus (assembly GCF_024362965.1). Taxonomy (NCBI): domain Eukaryota; kingdom Metazoa; phylum Chordata; class Mammalia; order Carnivora; family Felidae; genus Panthera; species Panthera pardus. The sequence continues at coordinate 144,396,164 of NW_026526732.1, read as the reverse complement.
CACATCAGGCTCTGGGCTATTTGTGCAGAGCCTGCTTCAGATCCTCTGTCCCTCTCTCTCTGCCTCTCCTCTGCTCATGTTCTCTCAATCAAAAATAAATAAATATTTTTTTTGAAAAGCACAAAAATGTGAAAAACACAGCACTAAATATATCACAAATACTGATTCATTTTGTTTTGTTTTGCATTTGAACTTTCTTTCATGTATTTTGTTTCTTTGGAGAAACATGAGGTAGGCCAGGGAAATGATATCCCCCCCCCCCCCCTTTTTGTTTTGTTTCTTTTCTTTTTCTTTTTCTTTCTTTTTTTTTAATTTTTTTAAACTTTTATTTATTTTTGAGACAGAGAGAGACAGAGCATGAACGGGGGAGGGTCAGAGAGAGGGAGACACAGAATCTGAAACAGGCTCCAGGCTCTGAGCTGTCAGCACAGAGCCCGACGCGGGGCTTGAACTCACGGACCGCGAGATCGTGACCTGAGCTGAAGTCGGACGCCTAACCGACGGAGCCACCCAGGCGCCCCTTCTTTTTCTTTTTAAAGTAATTTCTACACCCAACCTGGGGCTCGAACTCGATCCTGAGATCAAGAGTCACATGCTCCCCTGATTGAGCCAGCCTGGCGCCCCAAGGACAATGGTCGTCTCCGCACTTTATAAATGTTTAGAGTGACAAGGCTCGAGTGTCAGAGATAAGACTAGTGCCAGGATTTTACCCTTCTGTCCCAGGACTTGTCCACCACAAGTGTATTTTGGTTTCGGTTACCACAAAGTGTCATTATTCAAGCCTACTTAACTGAATTTTGAAATCTTTATATTTCCAGTCATCTAGAGACTCAGTGAAGGAAGTCGTTTGTTTCTGCAATGATTTATTTATAGCAGCATGGACTCACGGGTATTTATTTTGTGGGTTACAAAATCCAATACGATTGTTACTTATTTTGTGGCTCAAGCCTTGACCCCGCCTTGGCCATTGAGAGTGCTTTCAGGTTGGTTCTCGTGTCCTTTCCAGGAACTTAGGTGCTCCAGGCTCATCTGGTGCTTTCCCTTCCCAGCCCTGGAATCAACCACTTCTCCAAGGAACCTTGGTTTCTTTCCCTGAAGAAAGGCCTTGAAAAAATAAATCTGGGCGCCTGGGTGGCTCAGGCGGTTGAGTGCCCAGCTTTCGATTTTGGCTCAGGTCATGACCCCTAGGGTCATGGGATTGAGCCCTGAGTGGAGTTCCATATTCAGCATGAAGCCTGATAGATATTCTCTCTCTCTCTCTCTCTCTCTCTCTCTCTCTCTCTCCTCCACTCCTTTCCCCTGCTCATGCTCTCTCTCTCTCAAATAAAAAACAAAATCTTTATGGGGTATCCGGGTGGTGCAGTTGGTTAAGTGTCCGACTCCTGATTTTGTCTCAGGTCATGATCTCAAGGTTTGTGAGATCGAGCCCTGCATCTTGTTCTTCTACTGACAGTGTGGAGCCTACTTGGGATTCTCTCTCTCCCTCTCTCTCTGCCTCTCCCTTACTTTCTCTCTCTCTCCCTCAAAATAAATAAGTAAACTTAAAAAAATCTTTAAAAGCAAAATCTGGGCCTTAGATGTGCTCAGTTGCTACCGGGGTGTTACTGCTTCTACACCTTCTCAGGGGTCAGAGCTAGGAAATACACGCATACATACTCATCCATGCATGAGCACAGATCTGTGTTTACTTCTGTATCTATCCGTGATACCGATTAAGGAGTACTTTTTTTTTTTTTAATGCTTATTTATTTATTTATTTATTTTTAATTTTTTTTTTTTTTAACATTTTATTTTTGAGACAGAGAGAGACAGAGCATGAATGGGGGAGGGGCAGAGAGAGGGAGACACAGAATCCGAAACAGGCTCCAGGCTCTGAGCTGTCAGCACAGAGCCCCACGCGGGGCTTGAACTCACGGACTGCGAGATCGTGACCTGAGCCGAAGTCGGCCGCTTAACCGACTGAGCCACCCAGGCGCCCCAATGCTTATTTATTTTTGAGAGAGAGTGAGACAGAGTACAAGCAGGAGAGGGGCAGAGAGAGGGAGACACAGAATCCGAAGCAGGCTCCAGGCTCTGAGCTGTCAGCACGGAGCCCAAGGCGGGGCTCGAACTCAGGAACCGCAAGATCATGACCCGAGCGAAGTCAGACGCTTAACCGAATGAGCCATGCAAGTGCCACTTAAGGAGATTTTCATGAAGGTCGCTCCTGTCTTTACAGTGTAGTATATAGTAGGTTTACAATAAATATTTTCTGATTTGAATTGCATTAATTAGATAATTAGAGAACAATGTGATGCAGAAAAGTGTTTGAAGATTGAAAGAAAGCAAGATAAAGGAATTTTTGTCGACGGTGACATTGAGGGGGCCCATTGAGGGTGCCTGGCTGGCTCAGTCTATAGAGCATGTGACTCTGTCAGGGTCATGAGTTCAAGCCCCACATTGGGTGTCGAGCTCACTTTAAAAAAAAGTCTGAAGGGGCCCAGTCTTGGATTCAGAGATCTGAGTTCTAGGACCAGCGCTTGCCATGTATAGCCCCGGGACCTTGAGTCAGTTACCTAACCTCTATGAGTCTAAGTTTCCCCATCAATTAGAAGGGGGAGCAAGTGGGCTAAATGATCTTTAAGATTTTTTTTCAGCTTGGGAACACAAAACATCACATTGCTCATTTGCTTAAAACCTCTCGTAAGGACAGGAAGTTTCTCTCTCTCGCTCCCTGTTTTTAATACAATCCATCATAATGAGTGTCATTTACAATATGGCCTGGGGTGTGTGTATAAGCACATGTACACATATGAACACATACCCATGCATATAGACATACACACACGTATGTGTATTAGGGATTGGTCTGAGATAACGTACTAGAAATGTTAGCGTGCCTTCAATAAGATAGATGTTAACTTCTCTTTCACATAACTTGACTTCTCTTTCATAATCCGGGGGTATGCTTTTCAGGGCACTGACACACTGAACACATACATAGCTTCTAATTCTGGGCCTAAAGTGACTGCTCCAGTTCCTGCCATCATGTCTGTATCCCAGCCAGCGGGAAAAGGGAAAGACAAAGAAGTCCATTCTTTCTTAGGAGCATGACTCAGAGGTGGCACTCCCTACCATGCTCACACTGCACTGGTCAGAACTTACTAACATGGACCCACCCGACTGCAAAAGAGGCTGAAAAATGTAAATTTTTCAAAATGGTTATTTAATTTTGAGAGAGAGAGAGAGAGAGAGAGAGCAAGAGCAGAGGAGGTGCAGACACAGAGGGAGACAGAGGATCCAAAGTAGGCTCTGCGCTGACAGCAGAGCCCCACGTGGGGCTCGAACTCACAAACCGAGAGATCGTGACCCGAGCCAAAGTTGGACGCTCAACCGACTGAGCCTCCCAGGTGCCCCAAGGCTGGAAAATGTGGCTTTTAGCTCGGCAGCCATGTGCCAACACTTGGGGATCCGATATGAAAACAAAGACGAGAATGGGTTGATGGAAAACTTGTGGCATCTGGGTCAATGTATATAAATGAGATAACAGTTTCACAAAATGGTACTTACTCTTTTTAAACAATTTTTTTAGATGTCTATGTTTTTTTTATTTTTCTAAGTAATCTCCACCCCCAATGTGCGGCTCGAACTCACGACCCCCAAGACCAAGAGTTGCGTGCTCTACTGACTGAGTCAGCCAGGCACCCCTAAAAGGCTGCTTACTCTTCACGCAAAGAGTATTGTGTCTGTTTATTCTCGTCTATTCCACTCAATTTTCTTTTCATTTTTAAAAGTACTGGTCTTGACCTACCTACCTGATTTCACATACTCAGATGGGTTACAACCCTCAGCGTGAGCAACACTTTCCCAGAGCACAGTGCAAATGCCTTGGCACAGTGCGGTGGTCTCTTCAAGACACGGCTGCCGCTCGCTCTGCCACCTCCCTTCTGGCTGTTGCCACGAGCACTGTGGCAGCCCCGCGGAGCTCCCACACCCTCAGACACATCATCATGTTCCCCACCTCCTTGTCTTTGCACTTGGCTGTTCCCTCCATCTGGGATGCCTTCTGCCCTTCCCTCAATCTTCGCCTACGCCAACCACCACCCCCCCCCCCCCCAGACTATCAGCCTGGCAAACCGTCTTCATTGTTAAAAGCCCAACTCGTATGTCTCCTCTTCTAAGAAGCCTTTTCTTACCTGTAAGTCCCCTGCAGGGCTGGTACCTCCTTTGGTGGTATCTCTGCTTCCCCCCTGTGTAGAAGCCACTTCTTGTCCCGCTTCACAATTAATGTTCTCAGCTGTCAGCTTCCCCTCCTGCCTGTGAGCCCCTCAAGGGCAGGAGGGCAGGTCTCATTCATTCTTCTACAACCAGTACCCTTCTCAAGGACCAGCACAAAGTCCAGGTCCAATGCACATTTGCCAAACTGACCAGAAGATCTTCCGATCTCTTTTGGAGGAAGGGAAGCCTGACCTGATCCCCTTAGGCTGAGTTACTTGTGTCTTTGCTTTGCGCTCGGAACGCCTTCATGGAGCCTCACACGCTGCCTGGATCTGATCAGTTGCAGACACTCTGGAGCCAGGTTGCCTGGGCTCAAATCCCAGGAGTGTACTCTATGCGTTAATCCAGAAGACAGACTTAACCTTCCCGGGCCTTGGTTTTCTCATCTGTGAGATGGGGAGGACAACGTGATTTATTTCATAGCATTGCTGTGAGAATCAAACGGGTTCGTTCATTTGGAGCACTGCCTAGGAGACACTCACCTAGCCTTAGTTATTTGGTCTATCCGTGCATTTCTCTCCGCTGGACATTCGGCACCTGGAGGGAAGCCCTCTATCTCCCTTGGTGCTTTCTGTACAGGCTTGCTTAGAGTCGCACTCCTTAAATGCGGACTTTAATTGGCAAATCACCTGGAAGTTCAGACCAGTGTCGTTTCCAGGTCTGGTTAGCCTGTGGGAATTGTGATAAAGGGCAGGTTAATGAATATCTTGCCAAGTATAACCTACTCAGGGAAAGGTGGCCAGAGGAAACCAAGCCTGCAACATCTACTCACATTTTTTTAGCTATTCAACAAGCGTGGCAGACAAAGGAAAACTTGTGGACTTGTTTATTAAGACTGCCAACAATTTTTTAATGTTTACTTATTTTTGAGAGACAGAGTGTGAGCAGGAAAGGGACAGAGACAGAGGGAGACACAGAATCCAAAGCAGGCTCCAGGCTCTGAGCCGTCAGCACAGAGCCCGACGTGGGGCTCGAACCCACGAACCGTGAAATCATGATCTGAGCCCAAGTCGGATGCTTAACCAACTGAGCCACCCAGACGCCCCTAGACTGCAACAATTCTTTGACCAAGTCTGAACTACCCTGAGGGAGTGAGGGGAAATGTTTTGTTACAAGCGTGGAGTTGGCTGGGAAACAGTGGGCAGAGGTAGACAGGTGCTTGTCTGTGTAACAGAGGGGTCTCCCGAGGGGCAGAGCTGGGCCTCCCAAGGATCAGGATCAGCTGCAGGAAACTGGAGACCCCCACGGGTATTTGAGGCAGGAAGGGATTGAATATAAGGAATCGGTTCCTTCACAATCTTTGGAAGGGTGCAAGAGGTTTCGGGCTGGGCCTCTGGGATGACTCCTGGAATAACAGTGCCGAACCGCCCCACTGGGAGAGCGGTTGCCGTTGCCCCCTCGTTAAAGTGGGAAACAGGGGCCACCCTTGGCACTGTTGATTTTCAGGAAACACCACAGCTGTAACCCAGGGATCAGGAAGTTACAGCAGATACCAAGGCTACTGACCAAACCCTGGAAGGTGGCTGCAGAGAGAGAGGGTTTCCACACATTACCCCATTGCCAGTGGCAAATTAATGGCGGCAGGAGCATGGCCTCTGCCTCACTTCTGGTATATTTGAGTACAGTTGACACGGCACGTTTAGTTTCAAGTGTACAACATAGTGATTCGACAAGTTGATACATTATGCTGCGCTCATCACAACATAGCTGCCGTCTGCCATCATAGATCGCTATTACAATATCGTTGGTTCTAGTCCATGGGCTTTTTGTTCACGTGACTTATCCATTCCATAACTGGAAGCCTGTATCTCCCACTCGCCTTCACCCATTTTGCCTGACCCCCACACCCTCTGTCACACTCCTACCTTCTCAAGTTCACACTCCGTGGCCAGTCTCCAGGACTGTAGCTGCAAGGGAGTCTGGAACGTTGGGTGTTAGGTTTCCGCTCTGAGACACAGGGAGGCACGCCAGAGCAGTTGAAAGGAACACAGGACCAGTTGAGCCACCATATCCTCCAGGCTGTCACCCGCTGTGCTCTAGTCACTGGCTTTTTGACTGGTCTTTGCACACACTAAATTTGCTCCCCCTGCTTAGAACTTTGCATTTGCTGTTCCCTCTGCTTGGAACGCCCTTCCCACTGATTGTCCAAGTCCTGTTAAGCATCACTTCTCCAGAGAGACATTCCTTACTCGGAGGCCCCCTAGATGCCCCCCTCCACTGGGTCTTGGACCTGTTCCTGAAACATTCAATCATAAGAGGCTGCAATGCTAGGACTGGCTAAGTCTCACTATCTGGGATGAAGCTCTATCACGTCACCTCATTTCATTTTCTTAGCACCCATCACTGGCTGAAATCGTTATCGTTATTTTTTTATTTTTAAAGATTTTATTTGTAAATAATCTCTACACACAACGTAGGGCTCGAACTCAGAACCCTGAGATCAAGAATTGCATGTTCTTCTGACTGAGCCGGCCGGGTGCCCCTGAAATTATTGTATGTACTTGCATGTTCACTTGCTTATCCCTTGTCTTCCCTCCTTAGAATGTAAGTTTCATGAGGAGAGGAACTTTATCTGTTTTCTTCTCCCCGAAGCTCCAACATCTCGAACAGAGCCTGATGTGTAGCATAGCATGTGCTTAACAAACATTTGTTGAACGAACCACTGAGAGACAGAGATAACATAGCACTTTGCACTTACCTCCATTACCCAATTTATCATATAATGTTGTAATAACTTCCTCACATGTCCCTCTTCTTTTTGTTTTTAATTTTTTTAATGTTTATTTATCTTTGAGAGAGAGAGAGAGCGTGAGCAGGGGAAGGGCAGAGAGAGAGGGAGACACAGAATCCGAAGCAGTTTCCAGGCTCCTAGCTGTCGGCACAGAGCCCGACACGGGGCTCAAACTCACAGACCTCGAGATCATGACCTGAGCTGAAGTCGGATGCTCAACCAACTGAGCCACCCAGGCGCCCCATCTTTTTTGTTGTAGTTGTTAATGTTTATTTATTTTTAAGAGAGAGAGACAGAGTGTGAGCAGGGGGGTGGGGGGGGCAGAGAAAGAGAGAGAGAGACAGAGACACAGAGTCCGAAGCAGGCTCCAGGGTGTGCCGTTTTGAAGGGACACATGCACCCCCATGTTTATAGCAGCACTATCAGCAATAGCCCAAGTATGGCAAGAGCCCAAATGTCCATTGATGGATGAATGGATAAAGAAAATGTGGTATATATATACAATGGAGTATTACTCGGCAATCAAAAAGAATGAAATCTTGCCGTTTGCAACTACGTGGATGGAACTGGAGGGTATTATGCTAAGTGAAATTAGTCAGAGAAAGACAAAAATCATATGACTTCACTCATATGAGGACTTTAAGAGACGAAACAGATGAACATAAGGGAAGGGAAACAAAAATAAAATAAAAACAGGGAGGGGGACAAAGCATAAGAGACTCATAAATACGGAGAACAAACTGAGGGTTGCTGGAGGGGTGGTGGGAGGGGGGATGGGCTAAATGGGTAAGGGGCACTAAGGAATCTACTGAAATCATTGTTGCACTAGATGTTAACTAATTTGGATGTAAATTTTAAAAAGTAAAAATAATAAGGAAGAAAGAAAGAAAGAAGAAAGAAAGAAGAAAGAAAGAAAAGAAAGAGAGTGTTTAGGAAGCATAGGTGTGTTCCAGGATGGCCAAAGGTAGGGAAGGAGGGTGGTTAGTTATTTATTTTTTATGGTAGGCCCCATACCCAATATGTGGCTTGAGCACAGGAACCTGAGATTAAGAGTTGCATGCTCTGGGGCACCTGGGAGGCTTGGGCAAGCGTCCAACTTCGGCTCAGGTAATGATCTCACAACTCGTGAGTTTGAGCCCCGCATCGGGTTTTCTACTCTCAGCACAGAGCCTGCTTCGGCTCCTCTGTCCCCCTCTCTGTCTGCCCCTCCCCTGCTCATGTGCTCTCTCTCAAAAATAAAGAAACATTAAAAAGAAAAGAAGAGTTGCATGGTCTACCGACTGAGCCAGCCAGGCGCCCCAAGAGGGTGGTGACTGTACAAGGGTGACACAATGCTAGATAAAATCGCCTCAGTTCGTCCAGAAAACGCAAGCTATCCCTGGGTCAGAGGGTAGAGCAGGTGGGGTTGGGCCAAGTTCAGGGTGGCTGGCGGGAGCTCAGCCTGGGCAGAGGAAGAGGCAAAGAGCTAGGGAAGCTTTGGAGCTGCAAAGGTCACTTTCAGAATTGAGAGGCTTTCTAGTTGCTTGGGCACTTTTTATAATTGCTTTCTCCCAATCCCTCTGAAAAGGATCATCTGTTCCCCTAAAACTCTGAGAAGCAGGACTGCTCAAGTTTCATTCTCTGCATCATTCATAGACTATGTCTTGTCAGTGTCATGCTGTTGGGGCAAGAGAAAAACCAAGTATCCTATTTGTATTTTATTTTGAGATTGTGTTTATTTGTTTAAAGATTTTGTTTTATTTATTCTTTTATTTGAGAGAGAGAGAGAGAGAGAGGCAGGGGGGCAGAGAAAGAGAGAGAATCTTAAGCAGGTTCCATGCTCAACATGGAACCCGACAAGGGGCTCGATCCCAGGACCCTGGGATCATGACCTGAGCCAAAATCAAGAGTCAGGTGCTCAACCAACTGAGCCACCCAGGCATCCCTAAAGATTTTATTATGAAGTAATCTCTACACCCAATGTGGGGCTCGAACTCACAAACCTAAGGTCAAGAGTCTCATGCTCCACTGACTGAGCCAACTAGGTGCCCCCAAACATCTTTTTTTTTTTTTAATTTTATTATTATTTTTTTTAAATCTTTTTAAAAAAAAATTTTTTTTAACGTTTATTTATTTTTGGGACAGAGAGAGACAGAGCATGAACGGGGGAGGGGCAGAGAGAGAGGGAGACACAGAATCGGAAGCAGGCTCCAGGCTCTGAGCCATCAGCCCAGAGCCCGACTCGAGGCTTGAACTCCCGGACCGTGAGATCATGACCTGAGCCGAAGTCGGACGCCCAACCGACTGAGCCACCCAGGCACCCCCCCAAACATCTTTTAAATAAGATGCCCTCTAGTGTTGCCCCTTTTGGGATGTATTTCTGAAGAGGAAAGGCAGTGTTGGTAGGAGTCAGAAGCAAATTTTAGAAGAGCATAAAGCCTGGGCATTTCTTTGACCTTTTTATGTCTTTAACATGTAAGTTATTTTTTTATTATTATTTATTATTATTTTTTAATGTTTATTTATTTTTGAGAGACAGAGAGAGAGAGAGCATGGGTGGGGGAGGAGCAGAGAAAGGGAGACACAGAATCTGAAGCAGGCTACACGCTCCGAGCTGTCAGCACAGAGCCTGATGCAGGGCTTGAACCCACGAACGGTGAGATCATGCCCTGAGTCGAAGTTGGATGCTTAACCAACTGAGCCACCCAGGAGCTCCAATATGTAAGTTATTTTTGACCACCAGCAAATAATTGTTTGACTCAGCCATTACATGTTCACAAACATGAAGACCACACATTACAAATACAGATACATAAATACACACACACAGAAACACAACATACACAAACACACACGAACATTCACATACACAAACACAGATACACAAACACACACAATCACACACACAAACACATACACAGAAGGCATTTGTGAAAACCATTTCCCAGGGAAGAAAATCATAATTCACTTATGAAAATAAGAAAGTAAGCATTTTTTAAAAGTTTCATTTATTTAAGCGATCTCTATATTCTACATGGGGCTTGAACTCACAACCCTGAGAGCAAGAATTGCATGGTCTTCCAACTGAGCCAGCCAGGTGCCCCAATTTTTAATTTTTTTATTTTTTTTAATGTCTATTTATTTTTGAGAAAGAGAGAGAGAGAGAGAGAGAGAGAGACAGAGCATAAGTGGGGGAAGGGCAGAGAGGGAGACACAGACTCCGAAGCAGGCTCCAGGCTCCGAGCTGTCAGCACAGAGCCCGACGCGGGGCTCGAACTCACGAACCGTGAGATCATGACCTGAGCCGAAGTCGGACTCTCAAATACTGAGCCACCCAGGCGCCCCCAGGTGCCCCAATTTAAGGATTTAAACAAGTTATTTTACTAACAACTGGTGAGGGGATGGAAGAGAAGAGAAAGGAAGCTGAGGCGAGTTTCGCCGAGCCGCTCACCCACGGGAAAGGCTGTCTTGAGAGTCAGGGCCTGGCTCTCAGAGGCCTTCATTAACCTCTTGTCCGGTGGCCAAATGAATTGGAAAAAACAGCAAAGCATCAGATGATACGTAGAGACTGGTTGTCAGGAGAGACCAAAGAAAGGGAAAAAAGAGCTTTGAAGGCTGAGGACAGTAGCAATCAATGTTGGCAGTTCTAGGGGAAAGGAGGCAAACGAAATGGAAACCTAGATCCTGGGGAAAAAAGAAGTCAAACAGATGGAAACATTGACACATCTCGAAACAGATGGGGAGAAGTGGACGCAGAATGAAGTCTGTAGGACATGGCTGCTAGGGGAAACTTGGAGTTATAGGTGACAGCAATGAGGTGGGAACGGTGCTCAGAAATATTCAGTGGTTGTGTACTTAAGAGCGAACGCCTTCTGGGAGCAGCCAGCAGAGGCCGTGGGAAAAGGGGAGACCCTCTTCTCTCTGGGGAAGTTCATGTCTGCTTGCTTCCTCCTGACACCATCATCTCCCACACAGAGTAGCTTCCTTCACCCTGGGGTAGCTCTACTATCCCGGGGTGTCTGTACCTTCTCAGGCTGCCACCTTTCCTTTTCTTCCCCTCCCTTCTCAGGGCTCTCTTCCAGCTGCAGCTTAAATGTCTCCTCCTCCAGGAAGACTTCCCTGATTCTCCAGTCTCCAAGAATTAGGCCTCCTCCGACGGTCCCCCCAGTGCTTCCCTCAGCACCCATCTTATGGATCCAAATGGCCCTGAGTGACTCAGCCCTCCTGAGCCTGTCAGCCTCTTGAAATGTGGGCTGTATCTTACTTTCTAGGGTATTCCCCAGTTCCTGGCTCAGGGCCTGCTACAACAGTAGGCACTCAGCAAACCTAGTAAAGCAGGGGGGGATGGAAGGCCAGAGATCTTCATGGGGGCGGGGGCCGAGGGGAGATAAGGAGGTGATGGTGACAGCTCTCAGAATATACCCTTCCCAGGGACACCTGCACTGTTCAAAAGGCTTGTTGTAGGCTTGGTGAGGTGAGCTGGAAGATGGGGTGGTGTTTCTAGGATCAGCAGCTGGTGCAAAGGAAAAGAGGGAAGAAGGAGAGGGACAAGGAAGCTGAAATCATACCCCTTGTGAGTATTTCCCACCTGCAACTATCTGCAGACTCCAGAAGGGAGTGAGAGAAGAAAGGAGCAGGAAGAGCAGGCTGAAGGGCATAAGAATTTGCTCCTCACTGGCCCGCCTACTATAACCACCAGGGGGGAAGCTGGCAAAAATGGCTCATTCTATGCTGCTGAGGGTCTGTCCACTCATTCACAATGCTTTTTTAGAGTGAGAGAGAGTGTGTGTGTGCGCACAAGGGACGGGGTGTGGAGGGAGAGAGGGAGAGAGAGGGAGAATCTTAAGCAGGCTCCATGCCTAGTGCAGAGCCTGATGTGGGGTTCGATCCCACGACCGTGAGATCATGACCTGAGCTGAAATCAAGAGTCGGATGCTTAACCGACGGAGTCACCCAGGTGCCCCCGTTTCACAAATATTTGTGGAGCACATGTATGCGCCAGGTGTCGTTCTAGGTGTTGGGAAAACAGCGATGAGGAAAATATGGCCCTCATATTTTGGGGGGCAGTGGAGGTTAACTATAGTAAGTCAGGCGATGTGTTATGGAAAAAATAAACCAGGGTAAGTGGGTTACAGAGGGAGGGAGTGGGGAGGGGCTGGGTTCCTAGGTCAGTAGGGAAAGCGTCTCTGATGACTTTTGAGCAGACACCTGAAAGAAAGAGAGGAAGCTATTGGATACCTGGAGTGAGAACATTCCAGACTGAAGGAACAACGGGTGCAAAGGCCCTGAGGCTAGAGTGTGCTGGGCGTGTAGGAGGAACTGCAAGGAGGCCAGTGTGGCTGGAGCAGAGGGAGGGAGGACGATGGTGAGAAAGGAAATCAGAAGGATGACAGGAAGCATTTCCAATGTTTGAAGGTCAGGGAGATGAAGGCCAGTGAGGCAGGTGGTGAATGGAGAGTGATGGTCCTGGTGAGAAAAAGCTGTTTGCAGGTCCGGGAGGTATCGGTTGGTCAAAAGCCATGGAGAGGTCTAGCAAGAGAAGGCTGAGCTCAGGACTGGGCAGTGTGGAGACCACCTTAACAGGAACAGACTCGGTGGAGTGGAGGGGGTTCTAGAGAGAATGGGAAGCTGGGACCGGGGAAGCGGGAGGCGGACAGAGCGGCGCTTCCGAGGAGTCCTGGTGTGGAGGGGCGCACAGCCTTGTATCTGAGCATCTTAAGCTTTCCTGCACCAGGTAACTCTGAGTTGAGCTGATTCTTGGAACTTGGCTTCCCTCTCCACCTCTTCTGCACACCGTCTCGGGTCTCCCAACCTCCCCACCGCCACCCCAGCTGGGAAGGGGGGATTAGAGCCTGTTGTCAGCCCATGTTTTATTTTTTATTATCTGGCACCAGTCAAGACGTGCTTTGTGAGACTAGGGCGGGGATGCACACTGTTAGTCCTCAGTTATCAGGTTGAGGCTCCCCAAATCCCTCATCATCCCCACTTAGAGGACTGGCTGGGAAGGCGAACAGCGCGAAGCAAAAGCTTATGACTGACTGCCATCTGGTGGACATTTTGGGAACTGGTTTGGATCCAAGTCTGTGCCGGGGTAGGGTGGTGGGAAGAATTTAATGAGTTCTCCGAGTAGCACCAGGCATTTATTAAGTGTTTGGTAAAAGTGGGCTACTGTCGTTATGCTCCTGGTTTGGAGGAGTGTGGTTAAAATAAATGTGTCCCTTGGGCGCTGGGTGGCTCAGTCGTTCAGCATCTGACTTCAGCTCAGGTCATGATCTCACAGTTTGTGAGTTTGAGTCCCACTTCAGGTAAACAAGAACGCCCTCCTCCGGCAGCCCCCTTCTCTCTCTCTCTCTCTCTCTCTCTCTCTCTCTGTCCCTTGCTCTCTTTCTCTCTCTGCCCCACCCCCCACTTGTGCCCTCTCATTGTCTCTCAAAAAAAGAAGTGTCCCTTGATTTCACTTACAACATTTTTCTTAATGTTTATTTATTTTGAGAGAAAGAGATTGCAAGTGAGAGAGGGGCTGAGAGGGGGAGAGAGAGAATCTCAAGTAGGCTCAGCATCGTCAGTGCAGAGCCCTACTTGGGGCTTGATCTCAGAACTGTGAAGTCATGACCTGAGCTGAAATCAAAAGTTGGACACCTAACCAACTGAGCTACCCAGGTACCCCTCACCCCCAACATTTTTTTGAGCGAAAAGCAAATGCTCTAAAAGGAGGTCCCTCTTTTTTATCTTGGTGAAGATAAGACTGTTTCAGGGAACCAAGTAGGACATTGTGTAGACGGTCAGATGATCTAGATTCAAATCCAGCTTTAGCCACTGTGTGACCTTGATCACATCCCTTAAGCACCCTGAGTCTCGGTTTCATCAAACCATAAAATGGGAGCGTTAGCGTTAAAGGTACACCAGGCAGTGAATGTAAAGGGCTCTCAGTAAAAGAGAGTTAATAGTAGTGACATAGCAGCTCTCAACGCTGGGGTGTATGGTAAAACAGTGGTTCTCAGGACACCTGGCTGGCTCAGTTAGAAGAGTGTGGGACTCTTGATCTTGGGGTTTCGGGTTCAAGCCCCATGTTAGCTGTAGAGATTACCAAAAAAGATAAACTTGAAAAAAATATAAAATAAAATAGTGGTTCTCAACGGGGGGCGATTTTGCTCCCCAGGGAACATTTGTCAATGTCTAGAGATATTTTTGGTTGTCACAAGGATGGGGGGATGCTCCTGGCATCTAATGGGTAGAGGTCACAGATGCTAAACATCCACCAATGCATAGAACAGCCCCTACAGGATAGAATTATCCTGTCCAAAATGTCAATAGTGCTTAAAATGAAAAAATCCTGGAGCTTTTAAAAATGAGGATTCTTCTTGCCATGTATGGCCCAACACGAGGAATTTCTTTCTGAAAAGTAAGAGAAAAGCAGAGTGATGCATGAAGCTAGAAAGGGATTCTTTCTACGATTATATGCAGGAGCAAAATGAGGGTCCAGATTATTGTGCTCTCCAGTATGGTAGCCAGGCGCCAGCCACGTGTGGCTATTGAAGTTGAAATTACTTAAAATGGGAAAAAAAATTTTAATTGATCCCTGGGTTGAAATAGCCACGTTCCCAGTGTTTAGTAATTTTGTGACTAGTGGACAGCACAGATATAGAACATTTCCATCGGCACAGAAAGTTCTACAGGATAAGCACTACTCAAAACAAAACAAAACAAAAAAACAAAAAAAAACCTCAGCAGAACCAGGCATGGGTGAGACAATCTGCAAGAGAAAAATTAGAAACTAGGGACACGCAGGGAGGAGGGGACCATGAGAAGTAATGGCATATACTGAGACGGCTAAGTAAGAACAAAGGCAGAATATAATTAAAGGCTAAAACAAGTCACAAATACACACATGCACAATAATTGATCCATGCAAACGTCCCTCCCCCAAGAATACTCTTAGGTGCATAAAACTCAAGGACCCTGAAAAGGTAAGCAGAAGCAACAGAAGGCAAGCAGGGAAAAGGGGAGCTATCGCTGGGGAGCACTGTTTATTTATTTCTCTCCTTCCTGGCACAGTTCAGTTTAACTTGCGGTACAAGGTTCTCAGCCCGACAGGCCGCCACGAATCGACAGTACTGATGGAGGAGTGCCTGTGGCGGCCTATTTTAACTGAAATCTTGGGGTCCTTGTAAAGGACGTAGGTATACTTGGTGACAAAAGGCAGAGAGAAGAAGTGCAGAAGCATACGGGAGATTTGGAAGATCAGGTAGAGGTACGTCACCTCCTTGAACTCATCTTTGATGATGCCGTTGATGATCACGGTCACGGAGACACTGATGAGCTCATACGTGATGATCCACAGGGCATAGCACAGCAGCCCCACGTAGTTGTTCACGCGGATGCAATAGAGAAGCAACACGCTGAACACGAGGGTGATGGTGGATGAGATGACGTTGATGCCCCTCTTGTGGATCATGACCCAAGACACCAGCTCAGAGTTTGTGTCCATGTAGATACTGACTTTGTCCTCGTAGCCAAAGTACGTAATGTGGTTCAACTCAAAGATGAGGAACTGGATGGTGTTAAGGAGAGAGAAGATGCCCACCACGAGGGAGACCGTCTTGTTGTTCGTTTTATACATGTTTTATCACAGCACCTGCTGCAGGGGAAAAAAATGGAGATAAATGATACGGTGGTAGAGGTAACCCTAGACAAATTCCTTGAGCCCCCGGATGTAAATGGAAGAGAGCTAAGAGTAAGATTGGTATATGGATAGGCAGTGGGCCAGAGGTCAAGGGACATGGGCGTCTGGCCCCTGCTCTGATGTGACTAGCTATAGGCGACCAAGTCACTGGGAATTGAGGGCGTCGTTGGCCCAGGATACCCCTGGGATAGCTCACAGCTCTGCTGTTTCAGAGGCAGCTATGCTTTAAGGGGGCAAAAAGCATGCTCCTGTCAGTGCCAGGCTTGTGGGAATTAGGAGGCTCCTGTATCTGGAATGATGATGAAGGCAGCTCTGGGATATTTGTTTCTGTGAAGTCAGAAAACTGGCATGGCTCCTTGAATGGGGGCCTGGAATGACCCCTGATTTTTTTTGTTTTTGTTTGTTTGGTCAGTGCAATTGTTCTATTGTAGTGAAATATACATAACATAATTTTTACCACTTTGGCCCTTTGCAGGTGTGCAGTTCAATGCCATTAAGTACATTCACATTGTTGTGCGACCATCACCACCATCCATCTTCAGACTTTTATATATCCCCCAAGAAAAAGTCTTGTACCTAGAAAATGCTAACTCCCCATTCCCCTACCCCCAGCCCCTGCTAACCACCAATCTACTTTCTGTCTCTGTGAATTATGACTACTCCAGGCACCTCATAGAAGTGCAATCATACACTTTTGTGCCCGCCTTATTTCATGTAGCATATTTTGCTTCTTTTTTAAAATTAATTAATTAATTATTTTTAACATTTTATTTTTTTTTAATGTTTATTTATTATTGAGAGACAGAGAAACAGAGCATGAGGATGGGAGGGGTGGAGAGAGGGAGAGACACAGAATCTGAAGCAGGCTCCAGGCTCCGAGCTGTCAGCCACAGAGCCCCATGCGGGGCTCAAACTCACAAACCACGAGATCATGACCTGAGCTGAAGTCAGACACCCAGCCGACTGAGCCACCCCCTTTAATTAGTTTTTTAAATGTTTATATTTGAGAGAGAAAGACAGTGTGCAAGTGGGGGAGGGGCAGAGAGACAGAGACAGAATCCAAAGCAGGCTCCAGGCTCCGAGCTTGGAGTTGTCAGCACAGAGCCTGACGCAGGGCTCAAACTCACGAACCGTGAGATCGTGGCTTGAGCCGAAGTCGGACTCTTAGCCGACTGAGCCACGCAGGCAACTCTAGCATAATGTTTTTCAAGTTCATCCCAAATATTCTTGTACCTTATTCCCCACTATCCTCCCAACTCCGTGTGTCTCCAGAGTTTAGTCCTTGGTACACGAACCTCTTGCTGCACTCCAGGCCCCAGTGGTTTCCCAGGTAGGGTGGGAGAAGCTTTGTGCTGGCTGGTGGAGAACTGCGCTGATCCTTCCCTGCCCCCGCCGAGCAAACCTCCCATTGTCCCTGCCCACAGAACAGCTTCCAGAGGGGTACTCTCCTGCATCATTCAAAAGGAAGGCCCCAAGCCACACAGGTGTCTTCCCTTGGTTTAAGACTGTTTTGCAGATTTCAAGGCTTGTCTTTGTAAATCCCCTTGGTTCTTTGTCCCTGCTACCCCAGCCTTGGGCTTAGCCTTTAACGCTGTCCCACGGTCACCATAAAAACTGCCTGACTTCCCTTTCTGCCTCCTGTCCTGTTCCTCTGGCCCATTTTAGTCATTCAGCATTCACTCAGCAAACACGTACTGAGCATTAACTATGTGCTGGATACTGAGCTTGGCACAGGTAAACATTCTAGTGAGGAAGCTAGACAAAAACAAAACAAAATGTGAATAAAATGTTTTCGATGTTTTTAAGGAAAACTTACGATGCGTTGTGATAAATGCCACGGAGGAGGTGGTCCAACGTCCTCAACATGTAGCAAGATCTAATCCAGATCACTCTATTGTACACCAGAAACAAATATAACACCCTGTGTTAATTAACTGCAATTAAAATAAACTTAAAAAAAAAAAAAGATCTAATCCAGAATGAAAATCAGGGGAGGCTTTCTTTCTTCTTTTTTTTAAATTTTGTTTTGAGAGCACAAGTGGGGGAGGGGCGGAGAGAGAGGGGACAGAGGATCTGAAGCGGGCTCTGCGCTGACAACAGCAAGCCTCATGAGGGACTAAAACCCATGAACCATTGTGACCTGAGCCGAAGTCGGAAGCTTAACCGACTGAGCCACCCAGGCGCCCCAATTTACTTCACGTTAATGTTTGCAAATACACTATTAGCAATTCTTAAATATTTCAAATCAACTCACTTAAGTATAGAAGGCTTGCTCATAGGTCTTCTGAGGTGACAAGACGACTGAAAGGAGCCTTGGACTTGAGTCCAGATCTCTAACCAACAATCACCATGTCATCACTGGTGAACCCATATGAGGGAACTTCAAGACTGAGAGGTGCAGGCCCCTTCCTGATCCCGCCAGAAGCATCATAGTGTGACCCATGGCAAGGGCAGTAATAACCACCAAAATCTCCTGCATTTGCAATGGGTACACAACCAAGATGAACGCAAACACCTATCAGGATAACCCGTTCAGGTTTTTCTTTACTCGATCTAAATCATGCTGTGGGTCCCCCAACTGGGACACTTCAACTGCGGCTTCCTGCTCAATTTCCTTCCTGGTTCTATGACGCACAAACATCCGTTTTCCTCTCCATTGGGAAGCCATGTTCTTGCCTTCTGGAATATCGGAGAGCTTGATTTCGATTTTCGACACGGCCAACATGTGAGCAGAAGCACTCATGCTGGAAACAAACTGGGAGACGACATTCTTGACAGCGTATGTGACACCTATACTCGTTGTTGCGGTTATCAAATAGGAGAAACCTTTTCTAGCCTCACTGCTCTCTTTTGAAGACTTTGTACCATCTAACACTTCAGTGCGTCGATAGTCAGACAAGTCAGGCACTCTGATGTCTGTGTGGGGATAACGGACAGAAGCAGGGACATTGAGGCCCACGGAGGCGACTCCTGGCACAGGAAGGGCCGCTTCACGTCCGGCACTGGCGGCTCCAGGGTGGCGGGCACCGAAGCCTGAACCAGAGGCCGCAACGTGCTCGCCACCCCGCGGGACGTGGCCCATAGGACGGGCGCGAACAGGCCCGAACGGGTGACCACCGACAACATGGCGACAGCTGCTCCGAACGCCGAGCCGGTGGGTCACAGGCGAGTTTGGTAAATTCTTTATAGATTTTGGATACTAACCCTTTGTACGATAGATCATTTGCAAATTATTTTCTCTCATTCCGTTGGCTGCCTTATAGTTTTGTTGTTTCTTTTTTTTTTTTTTAATTTTTTTAACGTTTTATTTATTTTTGAGGCAGAGAGAGAGCATGAACGGGGAGGGTCAGAGAGAGAGGGAGACACAGAATCGGAAGCAGGCTCCAGGCTCCGAGCTGTCAGCACAGAGCCCGACTTGGGGCTCGAACTCACGGACCGCGAGATCATGACCTGAGCCAAAGTCAGACGCTTAACTGACTGAGCCACCCAGGCGCCCCTAGTTTTGTTGTTTCTTTGCAGTGCAGAAGTTGTTTATATTAACAAGGTCCCAATAGTTCACTTTTGCTTTTACTTCCCTTGCCTTCAGAGACGTGTTGAGCAAGAAATTGCTGCGGCTGAGGTCAAAGAGGTGGTTGCCTGTTTTCTTCTCTTGGGTTTTGATGGTTTCCTGTCTCACATTTAGGTCTTTCATCCATTTTGAGTTTATTTTTGTGTGCGATGTAAGACATGGTGGAAAGTGGACATTGTAGACAATATACTGTAGCAACTCTGGGTAATGGGATGCCCCAACCCTCCTCTAGGCTTGTTATTTGCTTGTTTACTTGTTTAGTGACTGGCTGGATTACTTTGGTAAACTATATTCTCCCCTGTACCCCAATATCCCACAGTGTGAAGCTTCTGATATTGTTTGTCAGGGAGGTGCAGCTTAGGGTATGCCCACAGTCACTCTAGGATGACAATGGTTTTGGAAGTGCTGTCTTTCCTCTTTCTCCAGCCATGCCTTAGTTGTTAAAATTCACTAATCTCTGGCTGATTGCTCTATTGTTTTCAATAATGCCCTAGGGCATAAATTGCTCTACAGACTAATCCAATAAAATTTGGGCTCCTCTGAAGGAATAGTTTCAGAAGTCAGTGTTTGAGGGTGTGTGTGTGGGGGGGGGGGGGGAGTGGAAAAAGAAGCTGGTGTTTGATATTTTTTCTGACCCTAGGAGGGTTTCTCTTAGTTCTTTCTTTCTTTTTTTTTTTCTAATTGGGTTGCTTGTTTTATTTTTTAAAGTTTATTCATTTATTTTGAGAGCGAGAGAGAGCCTGCTCTCTCTCTCTGTCTCTCTCTCTCTCTCTCTCTCACACACACACACACACACACACACACACACACACGCATGCTTGCACGGTGAAGGGGGAGGGGCAGAGAGAGTCCTAAGCAGGCTCCAGCTGTCAGCACAGAGCCCGGAGCCCAATGCAGGGCTTATCTCATGAACTGAGATAATGACCTGAGCTGAAATCAAACATCGGACGTTTAACCAACTGAGCCACCCAGGTGTCCCCTCCTAGTTATTTCTTCTTCTGGTTCTCTCCTGAAAACTAGCTGGCCTAAAGTTTAGCCTCTATCTTCATTGGAGCTACACATCTCCTATCAATTGCCTTTTGCCACAACCTTCACTGTTTTTTTTTTTAATTGTTTTTTTTGTTTTTTTAATGTTTACTTTTGAGAGAGAGAGAGAGAGCAGGGAGTGGCAGAGAGAGAGGGAGACACAGAATCCAAAGCAGTCTCCAGGCTCTGAGCTGTCAGCACAGAGCCCGACACAGGGCTCGAACCCACAGACTGTGAGATCATGACCTGAGCTGAAGTCGGACGCTTAACCGACTGAGCCACCCAGGTGCCCCCAACCTTCACTGTTTTAAAGAATGTCTTTAGGTTTGAACTTCTCTATGCTCTATTGGAAATGAATCCAGTTCCTTTGGGAAGAGATTGTGAACAATCTGTTTTATGGCTTACTTCTCTCCTGTCCCAGCCAAAATCTCTGAGCCACGGCTTTGGAACCGTGAGTGAGGACAATTATATGCTTCTGTCTTAGGGACACTCCTGCATTAGGAACTGAATGCTCTGTTGGGGCGTGGGGGGAAGAGAGCTGGATAAACAACATGTATACACATACAGTGGGATATTACTCAGCCTTAAAAAGGAAGAAAATTTTGATCCATGCTACAACATGGATGAACCTTGAGGATGGTATACTAAGTGAAATTAACCACTCAAAAAAAAGACAAAGGCTTTTTTATTCCATTTACACGAGATAGCTAGAGTAGTCAATTCATAGAGACAGAAAACAGAATGTTGGTTGCCAGGGGGTGAGGGGAGAGGCCGAGGAGCTGTTGTTTAATGGTTATAGAGTTTCCCTTTTGCAAGATAAAAAGAGTGCTGGAGATCTGTTGTACAACAATGTGAATGTACTTAACATTATTAAACTCGGCACTTAAAAATGGTTATGATGGGAGGTGCCTGGGTGGCTCAGTTGGTTTAACATTTGACTCTTGATTTCAGCTCAGGTCATGATCTCACAGTTCATGAGTTCAAGCCCCACATCAGTCTCTGTGGTGATGGTGTGGACCCTGCTTGGGATTCTCTTTCTCTCCCTCTCTAACTGCCTGCCCCCCCCCCCCACTTGTGTGCGTGCACTTCTTTCTCTATCAAGATAAATAAATAAACATTTCAAAAATGTTTTTTTACTTTTGAGAGAGAGAGAGAGAGAGAGAGAGAGAGAGCTTGAGTGGGGGAGGAGAGAGGAGAACAGAGGACCCGAAGTGGGCTCTGACTGACAGCAGTGAGCCTGATGTGGGTCTCGAACCCATGAACCATGGGATGATGACCGAAGCTGAAGTTGGATGCTCAACTGATTGAGCCACCCAGGAACCTCTAAATAAATAAACTTTTAGCAAATGGTTATGATGGCAAATTTTATGTTATGTGTATTTCACTATAACTTAAAATTTTTAAATTATTTAAATTTTTAAAAATGAAAGTGAAATAATCTTTTTCAGACATAAAAAAAGCTGAAAGGATTAATCATCAGCAGACCTGCACTACAAGAAATGTTAAAGGAAGTCCTTCTGGCAGAAGAAAAATGGTACCCAGTAGAAATCTGGATCTATACAAAGGAACAAATAACTCTGGAAATGGTAACAACATAGGCAAATATAAAAATAAAAAAGATATTTTTCTTGTTTTTTAAGGCTCTTTGAAAGATAATTTAAGGAAAGATAATAACAATATATGAGGAGGTTTATAAAAGTCAAATGTATGGTAACAATAGCACAAATAGGAGACGAAAATTGGAAGTATACTGTTATAAGAGTCTTGGGGCACCTGGGTGGCTCAGTCGGTTAAGCGGCCGACTTCGGCTCAGGTCATGATCTTACAGTCTGTGAGTTCGAGCTCTGCGTCGGGCTCTGTGCTGACAGCTCAGAGCCTGGAGCCTGTTTCAGATTCTGTGTCTCCCTCTCTCTGACCCTCCCCCATTCATGCTCTGTCTGCCTCTGTCTCAAAAATAAATAAAGGTTAAAAAAATAAAATTAAAAAAAAAAAAGTCTTATACTACATGTGAAGAAGCATAATATCACCTGAAGGGAGTTGTGCTAAGTTAAAGCTGTATACCATAAACTCTAAAACAGCCACTAAAATACACAACAAAGAATTACATATCTATAATAAGTTGGCAAAGGAGACAAAATGAAACCATAGAAATATCAAATTAATCCAAAAGGAGGTTAAAAAAAAAAAAGAGGAAAAAGAAAAGAGAAAAGGTGTGACGAATAGAAAACAAATAACAAGATGGCTACTAAATGTAAATGATCTAAATACTCCAACAAAAAAGCAGAAGTTGTTAGATTGGATAAAAAAGGAAGACACAGGAACACCTGGCTGGTTCAGTCACTAGAACATGCAACTCTTGATTGCAGGGCCGTGAGTTCAAGCCTTATGTTGAGGGTAGAGTTTACTTAAAAAAATTAAAAAAAAAAATTTTTTGGTGGGGGCCACCTGGGTGGCTCAGTCGATTAAGCAGCTGACTTCAGCTCAGGTCATGATCTCACGGTTTGTGAGTTCAAGCCCCGCGTTGGGCTCTGTGCTGACAACTCAGGGCCTGAGACCTGCTTCAGATTCTGTGTTTCCCTCTCTCTCTCTGCCTGCTCCCTGCTCACATTCTGTCTCTCTCTCAAAAATAAATAAATATTTTAAAAAATTTAAAAAAATGTTTATTTATTTTTGAGAGAGAGTGTGAGCAGGGGAGGAGCAGAGAGAGAGGGAGACACAGAATCTAAAGCAGGTTCCAGGCCCTGAGCTGTCAGCACAGAGCCCGACACAGGCCTCAAACTCACAAACCGTGAGATCGTGACCTGAGCTGAAGTCAGACACTCAACCGACTGAGCCACCAGGCGCCCCCAAAAAATTTTTTTTTAAAAAAGGAAGACCCAACTAGTTACTGCCTATAATAAACATACTTCATACGTAAAGACATAAATTGACTAAAAATAAAAAGATGGGAAAAGATATACCATGTCAACACAAATTAAAAGAATATTAGAGTGGCTGCATTAATATCAAATAAAGAAAACTTCAGGGCAAAGAGTAATCTCAGGGATAAAGAAAGTCATTTCATAATGATAAAAGGGTCAATTCGTCAGAAGGATATAACAATTCTAAACATTTATGTACCCGCTAATAGAATTTCAAGATACATGAAGCAAAAACTGATAGAATTATAAAGAGAAATAGACAAATCCACAATTATAATCTGAGATTTCAATGCATCGCTTTCAGTAATTGATAGAACAAGTAGACAGAAAATTAGAAAATATATTAAAAGATTTGAATAATACCATCAACCAACTTGATCTACTTGACGTTTGGAGAACAGTGCACCCAACAATAGCAGAATAAATATTCTTTCCAAAAGCACATGGAACATATATCAAGATATAACATATTCTGGACCATAAGACTATTTTCAATAAATTTAAAATGATTCATATAATAAATTTATGTTCTCTGATTATACTGAAATAAGTTAGAAATTAATAACGGAAAGCTTTCTGGAAAATCTCCAAGTATTGAAACAAAGTAGCACATTTATAAATAACCCATAGATCAAAGAAAAAATCAAAAGGATATTAGAGAGTGTTTTTAACTGACTAAAAATGAAACACAACATATCAAAATTTGTATGAAGCCATTCAAGTAGCACTTAGGGGAAACTTTATAGTACTAAGTGACTATATTAGAAAATAAGTAAAGTTGGGGCACCTGGGTAGCTCAGTCGGTTGAGTGTCCGACTTGATTTTGGCTCAGGTCATGATCTCATGGTTTGTGGGATTTAGCCCTGTGTCAGGTTCTGTGCAGACAATGCAGGGCTTGCTTGAGATTCTTTCTCCTCTCTCCCGGCCCCTCCAGTGCACGCGCACACACACACACACACACACACACACTTTCTCTCTCTCAAAATAAATAAGTAAACTTTAAATCTTAAAAAAAAAAAAAAAAAAAGAAAACAATATGGTCTTCAATCAATGACCTCAGCTTCTACCTTAAGAAGATATAGTAAGAAGAACAAATTAAACTCAAAGTAGAAGAAAGAAAATAATAAAGATCAGAGTGGAAATCAATGGGACATAAGACAGGAAAAAGAAGAGATAAAATCAATGAAACCAAAAGCTGATTTTATTAAAAACTTAAAAATGTCTAGTCAGGCTGATCAGAAAAAGAAAAAGAGAGAAAACACAGATTAACAATATCAGGAATGAGATCAATGACCTCACTACACATTCTAAAGATGTTACAAGGATAATAAGGGGATATTGTGAATAGCTTTATAGTAATAAACTTTACAGTTTAGATAAAACAGACAAATTTCTTAAAAGACACAAACTACTAAGGCTTACTCAAGAAGAAATAGATAACCTCAGTAGTCCTATATCTGTTTTTTTGTTTGTTTGTTTGTTTGTTTTTCTTTTAGTTGAATTCGTAGTTTAATACTTCCCACAAAGAAAATTTCAGGTCCTGGGTAACCTGGGTGGTTCAGTTGGTTAAGCATCTGACTTCAGCTCAGGTCATGATCTCACAGTTCGTGAGTTTGAGCCCTGCATCAGGTGAGCTCGAGCCCCACTTTGGTTGAACCCTGCTTTGGGTGAGCCCTGCTTCTCTCTCTCTCTTTCTCTCTCTCTTTCTCTCTGCCCCTCATGGGATTTTATCTCTTTCCTTCTCTTGCTGCCCCTTGCTCATTTGCACCCTCTCTCTAAAAGAAAGAAGGAAAGAAAGAAAGAAAGAAAGAAAGAAAGAAAAAGAAAATTCTAGGTCCAGATAAGTTCATTGCTGAATCCCACCAAACATTTAAGGAAGAAATAAATACCGTGTACATAAACTCTTAAGGAAAATTGAAAAGGAAGAAATACTTCTTTCTATGAAGCAAGTATTACTCTACTATCAAAACCTGATGAAGACATTATAAGAAAACTACAGACAAACATCTCCTATGAGCATAGATTCAAAAATTCTAAACAAAATTGAACAAATCTAATCCCACAGTATATAAAAAAGATGATACAGCATGACCAAGTAGAGTTTATTCCAGGAATATCATGTTTGGCTTAATGTTTGAAAATATATGAAAGTAATTTACCATATTAACAATCTAAAAAATAAAGACCATATGATCATGTCATGTAGAAAGAAACATTTGGCAACATGAAGCATTTGTTACCGATTTTAAAAAAACCTAAGCTGGGGTGCCTGGGTGGCTCAGTCGGTTAAGCGGCCGACTTCGGCTCAGGTCATGATCTCGCGGTCTGTGAGTTCGAGCCCCACATCGGACTCTGTGCTGACAGCTCAGAGCCTGGAGCCTGTTTCAGATTCTGTGTCCCCCTCTCTCTGACCCTCCCCCGTTCATGCTCTGTCTCTCTCTGTCTCAAAAATAAATAAACATTAAAAAAAAAATTAAAAAAATTAAAAAATAAAAAATAAATAAAAAAACCTAAGCAAACCTGGAATAGAAGGGAACTTCCTCAACGTGATATAGGATATCTATGAAGAATCTACAACTAACACCATTATTAACAGAGAAAGACTGAGTGCTTTCCCTCTAAAATCAGGAACAAGACAATAATGTCCTTTCTCAGGGTGCCTGGCTGGCTCAGTTGGTGGAACATGCAACTCTTGATCTCAGGGTTGTGGGTTCAAGCCTCATGTCTGGTGTAGAGATTACTTAAAAAATAAAATCTTAAAGAAAATAATGTCCCTTCTCTGCTTCTACTCAACATTGCCCTGGAAGTGCTAGCCAGCCCTGTAAGGCAAGAAGAGGGAGAAGTAGGGGCGTCTGGGTGGCTCAGTCGGTTAAGCGTCCGACTTCAGCTCAGGTCACGATCTCACGGTCCGCGGGTTCGAGCCCCGCGTTGGGCTCTGGGCTGATGGCTCAGAGCCTGGAGTCTGCTTCTGATTCTGTGTCTCCCTCTCTCTCTGCCCCTCCCCCGTTCATGCTCTGTCTCTCTCTGTCTCAAAAATAAATAAACGTTAAAAAAAATTTAAAAAAGAAGAGGGAGAAGTAAAACTGTCATTATTTGCAAACCATATGATCGAGTATACAGAAGATCCACAAAAACATTACTTTGCCTAATACGTGAGTTTAACAGTGTTGCAGGATAAAAAAAATCAACAGGCAAAAAAATTATTTTTATATCCTAACAATGAACAACCAGAAATGAAATTTAAGAAATAATACCATTTACAACACCATAAAAGATACACAATTCTTAGAGATAAATCTGATGAAAGATGTGAAAGACTCATGCATTGAAACCACAAAGCATTGCTGAGAGAAATTAAAGAAAAGTGAATGAAGAGAGATATTGTTCTCAGGGGTTAGAAGACTCAAAATTATTAAGGTGTCAGTTCTCCCCAATTTGATGTATAGATTTAATGTAATCCCAATCAAATCCCCAGCAGGCATTTTTTAAAATAAAAATTTTAGGCTGATTCTAAGTTCATGGAAATGCAAAGGACCTAGAATGGCCAAAACAATTTTGTAAAATAATACAGATGGAGGAATGCGACTTAAAGACTTATAAAACTGGGGCGCCTGGGTGGCTCAGTCGGTTGAGCGCCGACTTCGGCTCAGGTCACGATCTCGCGGTCCGTGAGTTCGAGCCCCGCATCGGGCCCCTGTGCTGACAGCTCAGAGCCCGGAGCCTGTTTCAGATTCTGTGTCTCCCTCTCTCTGACCCTCCCCCATTCATGCTCTGTCTCTCTCTGTCTCAAAAATAAATAAACGTTAAAAAAAAAAAAAAAAGACTTATAAAACTGCCATAATCAAGGCATGATGACATTGGCATAAAGATAGACAAATAGATGAATGGAATAAAATAGGGTCCAGAAATAGGTGTGTGTGTATATATAAAGTCAATTCAGTAGAGAAAGGATAACCTATTCAACAATTAATATTAGAACAATTAGACATCCAGGAGCAAAAAAGGGAACTTTGATCTATATCTCTTGCCATATATATAAAAAATATATCTCAAAAGAGATTATAGGGGCGCCTGGCTGGCTCAGTTGGTAGAGTCTGCAGATCTCAGGGTTATAATTTTGAGTCCTGCGTTGAGTGTAGAGATTGCTTAAAAATAAAATCTTTAAAAGAGAGAGAGAGAGATTATATATCTAAGTGTGAAAGCTAAAATTTCTAGAGGAAAACATAAAACCATTATGATCCTGAGGTAAGCAAAGATTTCCTATATATGATAACCAAAAATGTGAGCCATGAAGGAACAAATTGATAAATTGGACTTCTTTGAAATTAAAAATCTCTGCTCTTTAGGGCACCTGGGTGGCTCAGTCAGTTGAGCATCAGAATCTTGGTTTTGGCTCAGGTCATGATCCCAGGGTTGTGGGATCAAGCCCCGCCCTGGGCTCCATGCTGAGTGTAGAGCCTGCTTGAGATTCTCTCTCTCTCTCTCTCTCTCTCCCTCCCTCCCTCTTTCTTTCTCGCTCTCCCTCTGCACCCGCCCATATTTGTGCTTGCTCTCTCTCTCTCTCTAAAATTCAATTCAATTCAATTCAGTTAAAAAATTGAAAATCTCTGCTCTTTAAAAGACACTAAGTGAATGAAAAGACAAGGCACAAACTGGAGAAAAATGATAAAGGACTTGTATCCAGAAAATATAAAGAACTTCCAAAACTGAGTAATAAAAAAACAAAACAAAACAAAACAAAAACCCCTCCGTAATAAAAAAAACACACAACCTCATTTTTTTTTTAAGTAGGCTCTATGTCCAACACGAGACTTGAACTCATGACCTTGAGATCAAGAGTTACATGCTCAGGGTGTCTGGGTGGCTCAGTTGGTTAAGCATCTAAATCCTGATTTCAGCTCAGGTCATGATCTCACAGTTTGTGAGTTCAAGCCCCTCATCAGGCTCCACTATGACTGTGTGGATTCTGCTTGGGATTCTCTCTCTCTTTCTATCTCTCTCTCTACCCTGCCCATGCTCACACACTCTCTCTCAAAACAAGAAAAAAAATTGCATGCTCTAGCAACTGAGCCAGCCAGGTGCTCAATAACCTCAATTTTTTTTTAAAGTTTTTTTTAATGTTTGTTTATTTTTGAGAGACAAAGAGACAGAGTGAGAGTGGGGGAGGGGCAGAGAGGGAGGGAGACAGAATCTGAAGCAGGCTCCAGGCTCTGGGCTGTCTGCCCAGAGCCCGACATGGGGCTCGAACCCACAAACTGTGAGATCATGACCTGAGCTGAAGTCAGATGCTTAAACGACTGAGCCACCCAGGTGCCCCAGTAACCTCAATTTTTAACATAGACGAAAGATTTGAGTAGACACCGTACCAAAAAAGATACAAGGATGCTAAATAAACACATAAAAAGATGTTCAACATCATTTGTCATGAGAGAAATGCAAGCAAAAACCACGATGAGAACCACTCTATACCCATTAGAAAGGCTAAAATGAAAAATTTATTGTTTGTGTTAAGTGCTTGCAAGCATGTGGAGGGACTAGAATTCTCATACCCTGCTAGTGGGAATATAAAATGGGACAACCACTCTGGGAAAACATCTGCTAGTTTCTTAAGAAGTTAAAATTGTATTTATCCATGACAAATGAAATCATAGGTCTATACAAAGTCTTATCCCCAAATGTTTATAGTGTTCCTATTTGTAATTGCCCCAAACTGCAAATCACTAGATGTCCTTCAAAGGGCAAATGGATTAAAAAACTGTGGTATATTCATGCCATGGCATACTACTCAGTGATAAAGAATGAACTTTCAACACACATAACGTGGATGAATCTTAAAGAATGAACTCTTGATACGCATAACAACATGGATGAATTAGGCTGAGTGAAAGAAGCAAGACAAAAAAAAAACACAAAACGGTGCATACTGTATGATTCTATATATGTAAAATTCTAGAAAATGCAAACCTAATAGATAATGATGGCAAATCCGTGCCTTGTGATGGTAGGGGGTGCTGCAGGAAGGGGAGGGAGCAGGGGTTAAGAGGAAACTTTTGGGGTTGATATGTTTAGGAATTCAGTTGTGATGATGTCACTGGGATATACTTATGTCAAAACTTATCAAATTATATACTTTATGACTTTTTTTTTAACGTTTATTTATTTTTGAGACAGAGAGAGACAGAGCATGAATGGGGGAGGGTCAGAGAGAGAGAGAGACACAGAATCTGAAACAGGCTCCAGGCTCTGAGCCATCAGCACAGAGCCTGAGGCGGGGCTTGAACTCACGAACCGCGAGATCATGACCTGAGCCGAAGTCGGACACTTAACCGACTGAGCCACCCAGGCGCCCCTCAAATTATGTACTTTAAACATGTGCAGTTATTATATGTCAATTATACCTCAAGAAAGCTATTAAGCTTATTAAGCCATAAGCAGTGGTTTTGTTTCTCTCACTAAACTGCAAAATCCTCAGGGTCAGGCCTTGTATCTTGTACTTTTTTTGTATCCTTCTACTAAGTCCAGCATAGTGATGGACACAGAAAAGTTTAGCAAATACCTTTTGGCTAACCGAGTGCATTTTGCACTCTTTGACAAATCTCGGGGAGGGGGGTACTCAAGACAGAAAATGGAAAACGGTTTTCTCTACTTTTATTCTTTTATTTATCTGGAATATAGCACAGAGGACAGAGGGGGAAAGACCATGGCACAAAGCTACCCCAAGACACCACCAGTCTCCCTTACACTACAGCTACCTGAGGTATAAATACAGATATGCCCGTGTCCCAGGGTTGAATTAGAGAGCTGTGGGTCGAAGACTGATGAAGGTATATAACAAGGTGAAAGGATTGCCAGACTGCAACTCAGCTTCATTTCATTCCCTTACCCTCTTTATTTTGACCTCTAAGGTGGCACTGACCAGAAGACGAAGGAGGAACCCAAGAAGTGCTTGGCAAGTAACAATGGCCTTTCACTAACCGCCCTTATGGACTGAGCAGGTGGTCCCCATTGGGATTATAATTACATTTCTCTCCACTTCTCCCAAAAAGATGGCAGTAGGGCCTCTATTCTGAACAGATCAGCAAAAGTGAAAGAGATGGAACTAGAATGACCATCAGTGGAGAGAAGGGCAAACATCATCCATGATAGTGTCGGGTAAAGTTGATGATCTTTGATTTCCGTCGTAGGAACTCTCCATTGCCTGTTGAAATACGTCTGTTGTAGGAAATTATATTCCCTGGGCTTTTACTTTTATAGATTGTGTGGGCATAGGAGATGACATAGAATATCCAGAAGCAGTGCATGAAAATACGGGACATCAGGCCAAACCAGCGCACGACTCTGACCTCTTCAATGACAGAGTCATTGTTGGTAAAGATTTGTACTATAATGTTTACAGCTTCATAGAAAAGGATCCAGATGATGTAGGTCACCAAGCCCCTGTGTATTTGAGCATATACTGAGTACAGGAGGAAGCAGCTGATGATGAGGGTAATGAAAGACAGGAAGAAGACCATATTGAAAGCCCAGCAGATGATGAACTGGCTTATCAGGACACTTGCACTCTTGTTCTGTAGGTGGCTATCAGTGCAATTGTTGTTCCTTATGTATCTGTGTTCGAAGATGAGGTACATGTTGGTGGCCACGATGGTAAAGACCCCTGATAACACGGTGCCCATTTTGGCAGTCATCCCAAACCAGTGCTGCTGTCTCATGCTGAGACTTCCTGTGATGACGAACAAGATACAGGAGAATTCTGGTTCCTGCCAATGTGATAAATGATCACAGTTTCTGCCTCCTGCCCCAAATGCACCCTGGAAAAACAATAGAGAGAAATATGGAAACAAGGAAACAACAGCTTTGGAAAGACGGAAGGCTTTAAAATTGCTTGTGAATGACATATCTGATAAAGGCTCAGTGCCCAGAATCTGTAAAGAAATTATCAAGCTCAGCACCCCAAAAATGAATAATCCAGTTGAGAAATGGGCAGAAGATAGGAGTAGACATTTTCCCAAAGAAAACATCCAGATGGCTAACAGACATGAAGAGGTGCTCGACAGCACTCATCGTCAGGGAAATACAAATCGAAATCATGATGAGATACCACCTCACACCTGTTGGACTGGCTAAAGTTAACAACACAAGAAACAACAGATGTTGGTCAGGGTGTGGAGAAAGGGGAACCCTCTTGCACAGTTTCTGGGAATGCAAACCAGGGCAGCCACTGTGGAGAATAGTATGGAGGTTCCTCAAAAAGTTAAAAATAGCCCTACAACCCAGCAATTGCACTACTAGGTATTTACCCCAAGTTTATAAAAATACCGAATCCAAGGGGTACGTGCACCCCAATGTTTACAGCAGCAGTATCAACAGTAGCCAAACTATGGAAGGAGCCCAAATGTCCATCGACCGATGAACGGAAAGAAGATGTGGTATTGATACCATGGAATATCACTCAGCCATCAAAAGGATGCAATGTTGCCATTTGTGGTGATGTGGATGGAGCCAGATTGTATTATGCTAAGCGAAATAAGTCAGAAAAAGACAAATACCGTATGATTTCACTCATGTGGAATTTCGGAAACAAAACAGATGAACATATGGGAGGGGGGAAAGTGAAGGAAACAAATCATAGGAGGCTTTTTTTTTTAAGTTTTTATTTATTTTGAGGGAGAGAGGGAGTGCGTGTGTGCAGACAAGCGATGGAGGGGCAGAGAGAGAGAGAATCGCAAGCAGGCTTCACACTGTCAGCGCAGGGCCAGATGTGGGGCTCAAACCCATGAACTGTGAGATCATGACCTGAACGGAAATCAAGAGTTGGATGTTCAACCGACTGAGCCACTCAGGGGCCCTCCATAAGAGACTCTGAACCATAGAGAACAAGCTGAGGGTTGATGGAGGGAGGTGGGTGAGGGACGGATTGAATGAGTGATTGGTATTAAGGAGGGCACTTGTGATGAGCACTGGGTGTTGTATATAAGTGAGGAATCACTGAATTCTAGTCCTGAAACCAATATTGCACCATATGTTAACAACTAGAATTTATTTATTTATTTTTAAATGTTTATTTTTGAGAGAGAGAGAGAGAGAGAGAGCACATGAGTGCGAGTGGGAGAGGGGCAGAGAGAGAGAGGGAGACAGAGGATCCAAAGCAGGCTCCATGCTGACAGTAGAGAGCCTGATGTGGAGCTTGAATCCACAAACCGGGGGATTATGACCTGAGCCGGAGTCGGACACTTCATGGACTGAGCCACCCAGGTGCCCCAACTAACTAGAATTTAAATAAAATTTTGGAAAGAAAAAAAATAAAATCGCTTGGGAGTGTGAGTGGGGAGGAGGGAGGATGCAGTCTGGGGCGGGTGGCAAGGAGCAGGTGATTAGAGAAGCGGTTCTCAGCCCTGGCTTTACATTAGAATCAATGAAGTACCCAGGCCCAGGCTCCACCCCGGACCAGTTAGAACATCCCGCGTGTGCTACTCAGAAATCGGTATTTTTCATGACTTCCTGGTGATTTTCACAGGTAGCCAGTAGTAGGAAACACTGGGTAGAGAAGGTAGTTTAAATTACGCTCTTCTCTTCTCCCAGCACTGCTGCACCCTGGTAGGGAAAATTGGCGGCACTTGCCAGACCTTGAGTGCAGGTGTCTCAGGAGAAAATCAGTACAGTGTCGCCGCTGGCGTGAGGCGTTGACGAAAACAGGTGGACACCAACTGGCTTTCCGCAATCACTCCTGCACTACGACGTATCAAAACTGAATACAAAGAAAGTGGGAGGGACGAGAGGGTGGGTGATGGTCACTGAGGAGGGCACCTGTTGGGATGAGCACTGGGTGTTGTATGGAAACCAATTTGACAATAAAGTTCATACTTAAAAAATAAAATAAAATAAAAGAATACACAAGAAAGGTATACTTTAAGGGAAATTTGGAGCCTTCAGGAGAGGATTGCCTAACAATAGAAAAGAAAAAGCAACAATGAGCTGGGTGTTCAACTAAAAAACTTAAGGGGAAAAAAATCCCAATAATAAGAACAACAAAAAAATAGGAGGAAGAAAATAAACAGAAGAGCAGAAATCAATGAAAAGGAAATAAAGATAGAGGGATCTCTGATTGGTTAGGTTATCGGGGCCAACTTGCTGCTTAAAGCAACTAAAAAATGCTAGACACCATAGTTTTAAAATATTCTTAAAAGCACAGAAGAGCTGACAAAGTAGGAGGTGGGAAGACAGTCTATGGCAGAGGTAAGAAAGCATGGAAGTCGATTTTGCTCTGAGGGTATTTACCAGTCTGAGCAAATGTGAATTACATTATGTGCTGTAGGCTAAGGGTGAATGAAATCAAAGCTCAGGATCCACCAAGGTGGGGAGTCTATTAGAAAGCCTTCCTTGCATTTGTCATGCCCGTTCCCCAGAGGGCTATGATTAAATGTGAATCAGAAGTAAACCTGACCCCACATCTTTCTCTCAAGAGCTCCAAGGAAGACAACTTAGTACTACACTGCACAAAAGGGGAGAAAACTCCCCTTGAGACATTGTAACCATAGCTAATCTTTTTGTGGATTTGTAGCCCAAATTTTATGAAGTATTCAAAAAAGCTTTTAATTTACCAGGAGTCTAGTTTAAAGCAGTCCTGAGGGGCGCTTGGGTGGCTCAGTTAGCTAAGTGTCGGACTTCAGTTCAGGTCATGATCTTGCAGTTCGTGGGTGAGAGCCCCACATCGGGCTCTGTGCTGACAGCTCGGAGCCTGGAGCCTGCTTCAGATTCTGTGTCTCCCTCTCTCTCTGCCCCTCCCCTGCTTGCACTCTGTGTATATGTGTCTCTCTCTCAAAAATAAATAAACATTAAAAAATAAATAAAATAAAGTAGTCCTGAACTGGAATTCTCTTAAGTTCCTGGTAGCAGCAAATTCACATCTTCTCTGGAGGAATGCATCTTTGTGTTGGTCCTCAAAGAATCTCCAGCAGTTAATCACTGCATAGACGATGGGTACCACACAGTAAAAAAGAACCCAGCATGCAAGGAACAAGGCACTGCAAGTGAGAACCAGCAGAAATAACAGCAGAAACAGAACTGCGAAAAATATCAACTTATGAAACAATTATAGTTACTACATTTTTTGCATTAAAATTTTTATTTTCTTAAATTTTTATTTTATTTATATTTTATTTTTAATGTGTAAAGTACACATAAAATGTACCACCTTAATCATTTTTTAAAGTTTATTTATTTTAGTAATCTCCACATCCAATGTGGGGCCCAAACTCATGACCAAGAGTTGCATGCTCTTCCAACAGAACCTGCCAAGTGCCTCACCAACTTAACCATTTTTAAAGCGTACAGTTCAATGTTAACTATATTCACATTGTTATGCAGCCATTCTCTAGAACTTTTTCATCCTACAAAACTGAAACTGGATGCCCATTAAACAACTATTTCCCCTCCCCCACAACCTCTGATGAGCATCATTCTACAATTCTTTTTTTTTTTTTTTTTTTTTTTAGTAGGCTCTATGCCCAATGCAGGACTTGAACTCATGACTCTGAGATTAAGAGTTGCATGCTCTCCCAACTGAGCCAGCCAGGCGCCCCATCTACTTTTTTTTCCTATGAATTTTACTATTCTGGATATAATACATAATATACTTGGATGATATATATTCAGAGTAGTAAAGTGGAATGATACAGTATCTATCTTTTTGTTTCTGGCTTATTTTACTTAGTGTAATTTACTCAAAGCTCATCTATGTTATAGCTTATATCAGAATTCCCTTTGATTACACATTTATGTAAATAAAAGGCAATATTGAAAGTATATGTAAAAACAGGAATCCATAGAAAATAACCTAGCAGACCTGAACGAGAAGCAAATAGAATTTCTAGAGAGGAAAACCTCAAGACCTGAAATTAAAATTTCATGGGTGTATTTGGTAGCAGATTGGACACAGACAAAGTGATGATTAGTTAACCAGAAGAGAGGTCAAAGGAAATTATCCAGATCGTAGCACGGAGAGGCAGTAAGATGGAAAATATGGATGAGAAGTTAAGAGACATGAAGAATATAATAAGATGGTCTGACGAGAGAGAGAGAGAGGGAGGGAGAAAGAAAGATGGAGAGAGAAAGAAGAAGGAGTAGAAGGAGGAAGAGAAGAAAGAGGAGGAGGAGGAGGAGGAGGAGGAAGAGGGAGGAAAGAGGAGGTGGAAGGAGAAGGAAGGGAGGAGACAGAAGAATAGGGTAGCATATTTGGAGAGGTAATAGCTGAGTGTGATATTGTGATTTATTATAAGAAATATATATTTGGGGGGCGCCTGGGTGGCTCAGTCGGTTAAGCATCCGACTTCAGCTCAGGTCATGATCTCGCGGTCCATGGGTTCAAGCCCCGCATCAGGCTCTGTGCTGACAGCTCAGAGCCTGGAGCCTGCTTCAAATTCTGTGTCTCCCTCTCTCTCTGACCCTCCCCCATTCATGCTGTCTGTCCCTGTCTCAAATAAATAAACGTTAAAAAAAAATTAAAAAAAAAAAAAAAGAAATATTTATTTGGTCTTCATCCCTGGTTCTGGCTCACAGCTCCCCAAGCCCTTGGAACTTCCTAAGTATAGAGAATGATAGAGGTGTCCTTTGTTATGTTAATGAGGCGACTCTTGTGCCTTCCCTCTCTCTCCTATCCTACATCCCCAAATACTAAGTTCCATCTCCTCTCCCTCCCACATATCTCTTGAATCAGTCATTGTTTTTCCCACCTCCATTGCCACCACCATAGTCCAATCACCATCATGTTCTTCTCTGGACTACTGTGACTGATACCACTTGTGAAGTTACAGTCTTTTTTTTTTTTTTTTTTTTTAATGCTTATTTATTATTTTTGAGAGAGGGAGAGAGAGGGAGAGAGAGTATGAGTTGGGGAGGAGCAGAGAGAGAAGGAGACACAGAATCCGAAGCAGGCTCTAGGCTCTGAGCTGTCAGCACAGAGCCTCACGGGGGGGCCCCAACTCACAAACTACCAGATCATGACCTGAGCCGAAATCGGCCACTTAACCAACGGAGCCACCCAGGCGTCCCAGTTATAGTCTTGATACAGTCATGAATGATGCTACAGGGAGTGGGGAGGAAGACAGTGGATATGTGTGCAGGGGTAAGAAGTCCTCATCTATCAGGGTGGGAAGCCAATAGATACTGTCTAAAAATGATTAAGCAAGAAGTATCAATACAAGTGTATAGTTTAGAGATAATGAGGTCAGTAGGAGGGGAAGTAGACGAACTGAAGGTGGATGCCCATGGGAACTATGACTGGGAGTGGGGGGCAGAGGACTGCTGTGTTTACTATAAGCCTTTCAATATTAACTAGTGCTACACATACACACAATTTTAATAAAAATGGGTTTATGAAAATAGAATTATTTTATTAAGTCTAATAAATCAGATCATTAAGTATCTCCCATTGGCTCCCTTTATGTTGTCGGGGTAGCTTTCTTTAATACAGTATCTTTGTAGCCCCCCAAATGGTTAAGCCAGCATTGCGGAAGGACAGCCAGATAATTGTCGTCTAAACCAAGAGCTACAAATGTTACCATGAAAAGTAGTTGGTAATAGTGCGATGAGGTGCCTGAGTGACTCAGTCAGTTAAGCATTCCGGTCTTTACCTCAGAGTCGTAAGTTCAACCCTGGACTGGGCTCTGTGCTGAGCCTGAAGCCTACTTAAAAAAAAAAAAAAAAAAAAAAAAAAAAAAAAAAAAAAAAGTGATCCCAACAGTCTTTTTTGTTTATTTGTGAAATGTTCTGAAAATGAGACATTTCAACAAGTACACCACTAGAAGTGATTCTGATTCCATCTTTGAATATTGACATTTTTTTTTAAAGTAGGCTCCATGCCCAACGTGGGGCTTCAACTCACGACCCTAAGATCAAGGGTCACATACTCCATCAACTGAGCCAGCCTGGTGCCTTGAATATTGATATTTTAAATGCTGAAAAAAAATTTAGGGGCGCCTAGGTGGCTTATTTGGTTAAGCGTCTGACTTCAGCTCAGGTCATGATTTCGAGGTCTGTGAGTTCGAGCCCCGCATTGGGCTCTGTGCTGACAGCTCAGAGCCTGGAGCCTGCTTGGGATTCTGTGTCTCCCTCTCTCTCTGCCCCTCCCCTGCTCATGCTCTGTCTCTGTCTCTCTCTCTCAAAAATAAATGAACATTGAAAAAAATTTTTTAAAACGATGTAGAAAAACTGCTGAGATCCCACACAACTATTAGTGAGAATATGAAACAGAGTTAGGCCAGTTAATAACCAGAAAAGAAAAAAATGTAAAAGCGTGTAAAAGGTACTTCAGTAAAGAAGGTATGAGGATGAATAAAACTGCTACATAGTCACACAATGCTATGTTAAATGGTCATCAAGATGAATGTCTGTGGCAACATACAACATGAATGGATCTTAGGTAGTAATAAGGGGGAAAAGTACCAAAAGAAGATACATAGTTAAAAACAACTATAGATGGGGGCGCCTTGGTGACTCAGTCAGTTGAGCATCGGACTTCCGCTCAGGTCATGACCTCACGGTTTATGGGTTTGAGCCCCACTTCTGGCTCTGTGCTGACAGCTCAGAGCCAGGAGCCTGCTTCGGATTCTGTGTCTTCCTTCCTCTCTGCCCCTCCTCTGCTCATGCTTTGTCTCTCAAAAACAAATAAACGTTAAAAAAAAAAACACAACAACTATAGATCTATATCATACACACATTTTATGACTATATGTATAGGTGCAATAAAACTATAAAACTGTTGGGGTGCCTGGGTTCAGTCAGTGGAGCATGCGACTCTTCATATCAGGGTTGTAAATTCGAGTTCCATATTGGGTGTTGAGATTACTTTTAAAAAAACTTTTTTTTTTACATTTATTTATTTAATTATTTAATTTTTTAGTATTTTATTTATTATTTATTTATTTATTTAAAAAATTTTTTTTAACGTTTATTTATTTTTGAGACAGAGAGAGATAGAGCATGAACGGGGGAGGGTCAGAGAGAGAGGGAGACACAGAATCTGAAACAGGCTCCAGGCTCTGAGCGGTCAGCACAGAGCCCGACGCGGGGCTCGAACCCACGAACTGTGAGATCGTGACCTGAGCTGAAGTCGGACGCTTAGCCGACTGAGCCACCCAGGCGCCCCTTTTATTTATTTTTTAAGACAGAGAGAGACAGAGCATGAATGGCCGATGCGGGGCTTGAACTCATGAACCGTGAGGTCATGACCTGAGCTGAAGTCGGATGCTTACCGACTGAGCCACCCAGGTGCCCCTGGATTACTTTTTCTTATTTTTATTTTTTTTATTTTTTATTTTTTTTCAATATATGAAGTTTATTGCCAAATTGGTTTCCATACAACACCCAGTGCTCATCCCAAAAGGTGCCCTCCTCAATACCCGTCACCCACCCGCCCCTCCCTCCCACCCCCCATCAACCCTTAGTTTGTTCTCAGTTTTTAACAGTCTCTTATGCTTTGGCTCTCTCCCACTCTAACCTCTTGCCCCTGGATTACTTTTTTAAAAATCTTAAAAAACACCCCTACGGGGGCACCTGAGTGGCTGAGTCAGTTAAGCGTCTGGCTTCGGCTCAGGTCATGATCTCCCAATTCATGGATTCAAGCCCTGCTTTGGGCTCTGTGCTGACAGCTCAGAGCCTGGAGCCTGCTTCGGATTCTGTCTCCCTCTCTCTCTGACCCTCCCCCATTCATGCTCTGTCTCTCTCTGTCTCAAAAGTAAATAAACATTAAAAAATAAATTAAAAAAAATAAAATAAAA
This sequence comes from Panthera pardus, assembly GCF_024362965.1. NCBI lineage: Eukaryota > Metazoa > Chordata > Mammalia > Carnivora > Felidae > Panthera > Panthera pardus. The sequence continues at coordinate 144,357,223 of NW_026526732.1, read as the reverse complement.
ATTATTTTGGGGGGATGCGCCTGGGTGGTTCTGTCGGTTAAACGTCTGACTCTCGATTTCGGCTTGGGTCATGATTTCACAGTTTGTAACCTCAGGCCCCACGTTGGTCTCTGCGCTGACAGTGCAGAGCCTGCTTGGGATTCTCTCTCGCTCCCTCTCTCAAAAGAAATAAACTTAAAAAAACACTAATTTCTTAAATGTATTCTTTCTACTCAATCTATACAGTAAGTGAAAATTCATGTTCTGATTTGTACATCTTATTGATGACTCTTTAGGTTGAATATTTTAAAAGTATTTGTTACCTACTTTTATTACTTCTTACGAGTTATTTATGTCCTTTACCTGATACATTTGTGTATTAAGATGTTAGTTATTTTTTTCCAATTTGTATGAGTTTCTTATATGATAAAGGTATTACTCTTTGTTAAGAAAGAAAATACAGAGGTGGCCGTGTAGGTGATGGGTGGTGTTGAGACCCTGCAGTCCTCTCAAGGTAATTCAAATCCTCAGAAAGGTGTCGGGCTGTCGGATGGCATCCGTAATTCTCTTGGCCTTTCTTTTGTGGTCGTAAGCCGACGGCCACAGCGCCTCGCACCAATATCCCAAGCAGGAGTGTGCCAGTAAGCTCTCCCCCGTGTCCGTCTCTTTCATAGGAAGGAAAGCACTTTCCAGAACCCCTCAGCAGCCTTCCTCTCATGGCTTGTCGGTCAGAACTGGTTCACGTGGCTACCCATAGTTTCAAGAGAGGCTGGGGAAGCCAGTTCCTGGCAAAGCTGAGTAGAATTGCCATAACTGGTTTAGTCATATTGTGATTTATGCCCAGAATACAGCTGCACAACCCCCCCCCCCCAAGAGTCCCCTTAACAAGGAGAAGCAAGGAAGTGGCTGATAAAGTCTGCCATACATATCTTGCTCTGTTAACTACTCTTTTTCTCCTCTGACATAGAAGGAACCAGGGCTACCTGTTCGCCCCTTCTTTCACAGAAGCAGAATGTTTAGGTATATACACGGTTGGCCAGGAAAAGTTTTGCTTTTCCCCAACTTTCCTTGCAGCTGAATGTGGTCATGTGACCAATTCCTAAAAAGGAGTTGAAAGGGGACAAAATGAACCTAAGTACCAGAGAGTGGGGCACGTGGGTGGCTCAGTCGGTTAAGCGTCTGACTCTAGATTTCAGCGCAGGTCACGATCTCATGGCTGTGAGATCACGCGCTGCATGGGTTGTGCTGGCCATGAAGCTCCCTTAAGATTCTCTCCCTCCCTCTTCCTCTGCCCCTTAGCTGCTCACACGGGCATGCGCTCTCTCTCTCTCTCTCTCAAAAAAAAAAAAAAAAAAAAAAAAAAAGCGCACCAGATAGTAAGGAGAAAGTCCTGTTCTCCCTTTCCTTCTTCCCAGTGGTTGGAACATTGATGTGGTTGGGAGTCATTTTGGACTCGCCGGGCAAGGGCATAGTAGAGCATAGACAGAAGGAGCCTAGGTCTCTGAAGATTTCACGGAGCAGAGATACCCACACTAGCTTAGGCTTTTACATGAGAGAGAAAAACTATAAACTTTTGTCATCTTTAAATTTTTCTTAATGTTTATTTATTTTTTAAAGCGAGAGAGACAGAGTGCAAGCAGGGGAGGAACAGAGGGAGAGGGAGATACAGAATCCGAAGCAGGCTCCAGGCTTTGAGCTGTTAGCACGGAGCCTGATGTGGGGCTCGAACCCATGAACCATGAGATCGTGACCTGGGCCAAAGTCAGATGCCCGACTGACTGAGCCACCCAGCACCCCAACTTTTATCATCTTTAAAGCACTGTTATTTTGGGGGCGCCTGGGTGGTTCATTCGTTTGAGCATTGGATTTCAGCTCAGGTCATGATCTCATGGTTCATGAGTTTGAGCCCTGCATCTGGCTCTCAGCTGTCAGCATAGAGCCCGCTTTGGATCCTCTGTCTCCCTCTCTCTCTTCCCACCCCCTGCTCACGCTCCTTCTCTCAAAAATTAAGAAAAAAAAAAAAACATTAAAAAAATAAATAAAGCACTGTTATTTTGCAGGCACACTTACATCCTAACAAATACAACTGCCTCCAATCCTCTGTCTGAGAGCATGCTAAAATCTCTCCCACCTTGATCTCTCCCTTGATCCTGTGTTTCTAATTTACATTCAGTCTTTCTCTGTGTTAGTCAGAGAGGGCAAAAGATACCGATCATTTGCCTGATTTAAGCAGAAAAGGGCATAGCTCATAGATTGTGGAGAGGGCTAGAGAACTGTCAGTTATCTCTTGCTACAATAACGCCACACAAACAACTCCAAAACCCCGGTGGCATGTAACAATGAACAGTACTTGGTTCATAAGTCCATGGAGCTCAGTTTATCTGGGGCTGAGCTGAGCTGGGCTCAGGTGAATTCACTGAAGTGTCTGGGGGTCAACTGTTGGCTGGCGAGAGAGTTGTGTTGATTTTGGCTGAGCTCATTCATATTCTGAGGCTCAACTGGTTGCTGGCTGATCTAGGATGGACTCGGTTGGGATGACTCGGGGAGACTAGGCCTAATGTCGCGCGTCTCTCATCAGTCAACAGGCTAGCCTGGACATATTCTAACCGCGATGGTGAGGACACCAGCGCGAGTGCTACAGAATCAATGCTTATACGCCCCCAAAATTCACCGGTTGAAGACCTAATGCCCAAGGTGATGGTATTAGAAAGTGGGGCCTTGGAGAGTGATTAGATGATGAAGGTGAAGCCCTCGTGAAGAGATGAAGAAATTAGTGCCTTTATTATTTTTTTAATTAAAAAAAATTTTAAGTTTATTTATTTATTTTGAGAGAGAAAGAGCACGAGAGCTGAGAGCAGGTGAGGGGCAGAGAGAGAGAGAGAGAGAGAGAGGCAGAGAGAGAATCCCAAGTAGGCTCCACCCTGTCAGCGCAGAGCCCCATGTGGGGCTCGATCTCCCCAACCGTGAGATCATGACTTGAGCCGCAACCAAGAGTTCGCTGCCTAACAGACCGAGCCACCCAGGCACCCCCAAAATGAGTGCCTTTATAAAAGAAGTCCCAGGGAGATTCTCGCTTCATTCACCACATAAGGGCACAGCAAGAAGTCAGCAGGCCGCAACCCGGAAGACGGCCTTTAAAACCAGACCCAACCTACGCTGGCACCCGATCTTGGACTTCCGGCCTCCGGAGCGGTGAGAAGTAAATTTCTGCCGTGTGTCAGCCCCCCAGGCTGCCGTGTGCTGTTCCAGCTGCCCAGACAGGCTGGAACAGAGAGCCAGCACCATCACGCAGGCGCTTCTCAAGCCTCTTTCTGTCAGGTTTGCTAACATCCCTTGACCAAAGCAAGTCCCAGGGGTGAGCCCGGCCTCAGAATGGGAAGGTCTGACAAGACAACATGGATGCAGGGAGAGGCGAAGAACTGAGGCCACGAATGCAGTCAGCCCGCCGCCCCACATTCGGAGCTCTGTCCGGGGGGTTGCCAACATCTTACCACAGGGCCAGACTACTACAGATGCTGCTAGTGCCACCGAGGAGCATTTGACGCTCAAGTCCCACCGACAGACCTTGGGGCACCGACCCCGGGTGCCGCTGCCATTGGCTGTTCCCCCCCCAAACTGAGCGTGGCTGTGACAACTGGCACTGCCCACCCAGAGAATGATTCTTTTCTGCCAGTGTTTCTTCGCCTCACAAACTCCTCCTCGTTCAAAGCCGAGGCTGGGCAGATTTTATTAGCAGAGCCTATGACACAAGTGCATGACTTCGTTCACGAGGAAAGATGGGAAAGTGAGGAGCGGGCGTTTTGGGCTACACAGTCCTGGGAGGTGAGCTGTGCTTCCCACAAGGTTTCATAGACTGGAAAATTCTCCATACATGGGAAAGGGGCTTATATCGTGGGCGGCTAAAGAACCGAAAGGGAACCACAACAACGAGGAGGAGGAGGACACTAGGCTCTCATTCCTTTCACAACTAAACGTCTTTTTTTTTTTAATTTTTTTGTTTATTTTTCGGAGAGAGAGAGACAAAATGTGAGCAGGGGAGGGGCAGAGAGAGAGGGAGACACAGAATCCGAAGCAGGCTCCAGGCTCTGAGCTGTCAGCACAGAGCCCAACGCGGGGCTCGAACTCACGGACCGTGAGATTATGACCTGAGCCAAAGTCAGACGCTCAACCAACTGAGCCACCCAGGCGCCCCCACAGCTAAATTTCTTGCAAGAGTACCCCTGGCTCGCTTTTCTCATGGTCCACTTCACTTCTGTCGTAATCAGTTACTACCACACTAATGAGGCAAAATCCAGTGGTTTACGACCACGAGCACCTATTTTTCTCACTCATGCTTCAGGCTGCGTGTCGGCTGGGTTTAGTTCCAGGCTCCAGTCTGGGTTTCTGTCTGCTACACACGTCTCTTCTCCACCTGGGACCAGCAGCTCCCAGAGTATGCTACGATGGTGAATGGTAGGAGTGCAGCGGAGTGAACAAAAATATATGATGCTTCTTCAGGTACATTGGCATTTTTGCTCACATTCCATCAGCCGGAAGAAGTCTAGCAGGGAACTACATACTCCATCCACCCTCATGCATGCAAGGTCACGTAGAAAGATGGAGGAAAGAACTGAGGACAATAATCCAGTCTACTGTAACTCTTCATCTGGCTCTGCCCAGCTGAGCCATTTGGGTCCATAATAACTCTACAATTGCCAAATCAAACAGTTTTCAGAGGATGGGGGAGCAGGCAGGTGCCGGGCCAGCAGTACCTTTTCGGGCATGGTTAGGAGTTTGGGTTTTATACTAAGTGTAGTGAAAGCCATTTAGTGGTTGAATATGTGGTCTTTCTGCAATGCAAATCTGGTCGTGCTATGCCCCTACTTAAACTTTCAGTGAATGTCCACTTGTCTACAGGAAAAGGTACCACAACTCTCACGTGGCATTAGAAGTCCACCATGATGGTTCCCTGCTCCAGTATCTACCATCACTGCACCCCATTCTGCGCACTCTTTGCTGTTCCCATGTAGTGCCACTTAGATTTTATTTTAGTTTGGGCTCTCCTAGGAGCAATCTCTAAGACAAGGACTTGAGAGCCAGTAGTTTATTTGGGAGGTGATGGAAACACCAGTGGAGAAGAGGTGGAAAGTGATACAGGGGAGGAATGTAGCCCATAAAGGATGGGCTATTAAGCTAACTACCACAGTGACTAAGAGGAGCTTAATCCTGTTAAGAAACTGGGCAACACATGCCTCAGAATGATCCCATCTGAGGGGTGAAGGAGCTGGTGAATTTACACACCAACTCCTGAGAGTTGTTGGTTGAGGGCTGCTCCCGGGAGGAGTTAACTCCTAGGCACTAATAGTACACTGGGAGTTTGTGAACTGTTTTTTTTTTTTTTTTTTCTTTCCAGTTTTGGGGAGTTGGAAGAAGAGCCTTTGGGCAAAGAGAGCATACATAGAGGTCGAGGGATGTGGGTGAGGCACTGACAGCGTCTCCTATGTGGTTTTTCAAATGCAACTTCTCTTGTAGACCACAATTCCATAAATGTTTCATCCTTCTGCCTAGGATGCTTTTCCTGCCCTCTCTACCTGCAAAACTCCTACTCATCCTTCCAGACTTTTCCCAGCTTCCTAAACAGAGAGGACCACACTTCACTCTGGGTTTTTTTTTGGATATAGTGCACACTTCTTACTTTTATTACTTATCACGCTGCTTTACTTATGAGCCCGACTCTTGTACTAGATTATACGTTTGTTAAGGGCAAGAGCTGTACTTCACAGCTTTTAATATAGTTTGGTGCCTAGAATATAGTACATGCTAAGGAAAAGCTAGTTGGATGGAAGCATTAATTTCTGTCTACAGAGTCTGGCGATGATCTGCTGGAGTGCTACATTGAACTGTGGCCAACCTGAGGGTAAATAATAGCGGTTTTTACGCTCCTTTTCATCTCGATGACATTACCTACCCTTCCTTCGCCCAATATCCTCCTCTTCTCTCTACCTATCCTTACATCAAAATCTGCTCCTAGATAACTTCTTTTACATCAAAGGAGGATTAAACCAAGAGATAGGAAATGTGAGTTCCTGTTCCTCTTCACCAGGTCCTTGAGCAATTTCTTCTTCTGAACTTCAGACTCCTCACTTGTAAAGTGATCTTGAATGTCCCTGCCCCTACTAAGGGGCTCTGTAAGAATATCTCTAGAAGGGGGGCACAGAAGGAACTGGCAACAGTGGTTGCCGCTGAAGGATATATGGGTGGCTCTGGGGCAAAGATGAGAGGGAGACCAACTTTTTCTTTACATCCTGGGTTAATTTCCTAGGACTATTGCATCAAATTGCCATTTGGTGACATAAAACAACACAAGTTTGTACTCTCACTGTTCTGAAGTCTGGGAGAGCACAATCAAAGTGCTGGCGGGGCCGTGCTCCCTTTGAGGATTTCAGGAGGAATCCTTTCTTGCCTCTTCTGGGTTCTGGTAGCTCCAGGCATTCCTCGACTCATGACTGCATCACTCCAATCTCTGCTGCCATAGTCACACCACCTCCTCCTCTTCTGTCTGTGTCTTCTCTCTTGTAAGGACATTTGTCATTGGGTTTAGGACCCAACCAAGTAAAACAGGACAATCTCGTTTCAAAATTCTTAACGTTATTATTTCCACAAAGACCCCCTTTTCCAAATATGGTAACATTCATAGGTTTCAGAAATTTGGATGCGGACATGTCTTTTGGGAGGCCACCATTCAACCTATTATATACCTATTTGGATGTCTTGAATTGGTATCATGTGCAAGTTTAAGAAAGGAAGATAGGAAAGAGGAAAGAAGGGAAGGAACAAAGGAAGGACCTGCTTGACAGAATCGTAGGAGATTTTTTTTTCTAGGATTCCTAATAGTTCAAACCAAGGTGGTCCACTCCTGTTATTGATTACAAGCCCAATACCTCCCATCTCCATGATTTTCTCTTCATGATATCCCCATAATTTTGAACAACAAAACATTTGCTTTCAGTATGGAGCACTCACACAAGAGGGTGGCGAGAAAAAGGAAGGAAAGAAGAGAGACTTGGATGTGACTGAACAGACACTAAGATTTCTATTTTTCTGCTTCCTGTTCAACCCAACTTTGAAGGGTCTGGCTTTGAACCAGCTTTCTCTCCTCAATTTTTATTTACTGTTGAAACCATGTTGTAGGCGATGAAAATGGAACTCTCATCCCATGCAGGTAGGAGAATAAAGTAGTACAACCACTCTGAAACATGATTGAGGGGTGCATGGGTGGCTCAGTTGGTTGAGTGTCCAACTTCAGCTCAAGTCATGATTTCACAGTTCCTGAGTTTGAGCCCTACTTTGGGCTCACTACTGTTAGTGTAGAGCCTACTTCAGATGCTCTGTCCTTCTCTCCCTCTGCCCCCCTGCCTCTGCTTGCAGGGCAAAAATAAACATTTTTTTTTAAATTTTTTTTAACATTTATTTATTTTTGAGACAGAGAGAGACAGAGCATGAATGGGGGAGGGTCAGAGAGAGAGGGAGACACAGAATCCGAAACAGGCTCCCGGCTCTGAGCTGTCAGTGCAGAGCCCGACGCGGGGCTCGAACTCACGGACCGCGAGATCGTGACCTGAGCCGAAGTCGGACGCTTAACCGACTGAGCCACCCAGGCACCCCCCAAAAATAAACATTTTTAAAAAGAAACACAACTGAACACTATTTTGCAAAGTTGAACACATGCACGCAGACCAGCAATTGCACTCCTACATTGATGTCCCAGAGAAACCCTTCCCCCTGTCCACTTATCCAGGAGACATGGATGAGAGTGTTCATAGCAGCAGAGTTCACACTAGCACAAAATGTGAAGCAACTGAGTGCTGATCAGTAGTCACGCAGATAAACTGTGCTATTTCTAAATTTTTTTAAATGTTTATTTATTTTTGAGAAAGACAGAGACAGAATGTGAGTGGGTTAGGGGCAGAGAGAGAGGGAGACACAGAATCTGAAGCAGGCTCCAGGCTCCGAGCTGTCAGCACAGAGCCTGACGCGGGGCTCGAACTCATGAACCGTGAGATCATGACCTGAGCCGAAGTCGGACGCTCAAGGGACGGAGCCACCCAGTCTCCCTGAACCTGTGCTGTTTATAAAATGGAATACTGTACAGCAGTGAAAATGAGCAAACTACACTCATCAATGTGAACTAAAGCTAAATCTCAAAACCCCAGTGTTGTCTAAAAGCAGCAAGCACAGGGGCTCCTGGGTGGCTCAGTTAAGCGTCTGACTTCAGCTCAGGTTATGGACTCACGGTCTGTGAGTTCAAGCCCCACATCAGGCTCTGTGCTGACAGCTCAGAGCCTGGAGCCTGCTTCCAATTCTGTGTCTCCCTCACTCTCTCTCTGCCCCTCCCCCACTCATGCTCTGTCTCTCTCTCAAAAATGAATAAACGTTAAAAATCATTTTTTTTTAAAGCAGCAAGAAACAGAATAGGTAAATACAATGTCATTACTATAAAGAATACATTATTTAAGGTTATGAACATAGGTGGAAAAGTATAAAGAAAGACAAGAGGACAATACAAAACCCTGCACAGTGGTTGTACCTAAAGTGAGGAGGAAGGGGAATGTTAACTGAACACTGTTCAAAATTAAAAAAAAAATTAGAGACAACAATTGAGGAATATTCACAGAGTGGAACACAATATTAGAGCTACTATGAATCAACTAAAGCTCCATTTATCAACAGAATAGTGAATGAAAAAAGCCAGTGGCTGAAGTTTACGTGTAGTGTGGTGCTATTTATAAAGTTTCAAAATGTGAAAAACATGATTATGGACATTCATACGTAAAGTGAAAGTTTGCAACATGCATAGAAAGCTGAACACATAACTCAGGATTGTGGTTTCCACGGAGAAGGGGAGGGGAACAGGACCAAGGAGGAACAAAAAGGGGACTTCAGGTTTACTGTAAATTTTTTGTTTCTTAACCTTGTTCTTATGTGTTCTTTATTCTTTTTTTATGTTTATTTTATCTAAAAAAATTTTTTTTAATGTTTATTTATTGTTGAGAGACAAAGAGTCACAGAAAGTGAGCAGGGGAGGGGCAGAGAGAGAGGGAGACACAGAATCCCAAGCAGGCTCCAGGCTCCGAGCTGTCAGCACAGAGCCCCACGTGGGGATCGAACTCACAAACTGTGAGATCATGACCTGAGCCGAAGTCAGACACTTAACCGACTGAGCCACCCAGGTGCCCCTATTATTTATTCTTTATTGCAGGGGTTGGCGAACTACCACACATGAACCGAATCTGTCATGCTTTTTTTGGTATGGCCTGTGAGCTAGGAATGGTTTTTACATTATTATTTATTATTATTATTCTTATATTTAAAATTTTTTTTAAATGTTTATTTACTTTTGAGAGAGAGAGAGACAGAGTGTGAGTGGGGGAGGGGCAGAGAGAGAGAGACACACGCAGAATCTGAACCTGGCTCCAAGCTCTGAGCTGTCAGCACAGAGCCTGACATGGGGCTCAAACTCACAAACTGAGATCACGACCTGAGCCAAAGTCGGACGCCTAACTGACTGAGCCACCCAGATGCCCCTATTTTTTTAATTATTATTATATCATTATTATTATTTAGTCTTTACATCTTTAAATAGTTGAAAAAAACTGAAAAACTAATATTTTATGATGTGAAAATTACATAACATTCACATTTCTGCATCCAAAAATAAAGTTTTGTGGCAACACAGCTACACTAGTTTATTTTCATATTGTTTGTGGCTGCTTTCATGCTACAGGGCAGAGTTGAGCAGTTTCAACAGAGCCTGTATGGCTGGGAAAGTGGAAAATATTTACAGTCTGGCCCTTTATAGAAAAAGTTTACCTACCCCAGGTTAAATATCTGACATATATTTCAAAATAGCAAAAAAGAAAAATTCTGGAAATAGAAAGATATATAATTCCACCACCTAACAAAATTTCCTTAATTTTCCTATGTTTTCTTCAGTCTGACAAAACCCATCTATTTTTTAAAAAATTTTAAAATATTTATTCATTTTTGAGAGATGGAGAGAGATAGAGTGCAAGTGGGGGAGGAGCAGAGAGAGAGGGAGATAGAATCCCAAGCAGGCTCCACACTGTTAGCACAGAGTCTGATGCAGGGCTCAAACTCACAAACTGTGAGATCATGGCCTGAGCCGAAACCGAGTCGAACACTTAACCGACTGAGCCACCCAGGCTCCCCTGTGACCACTCTAACTCCCTTTACTCCAACAACCTCTTGTTCCTTCAGTCTTTTTGCTTATCGCTTTGCCTTCTCTAATATAACTGATTTCTCTCATTTTGCTCTTTCTAGAGGTTGTTTAGATATCGAGAAAGCTCTGTTGCCTTTAGATCCCAGGTTGACCTCACCATCCCTTTGGTAACTCAACAGAACATTCTGTGGTGCATTGTGAGGGCTGCTCCTTGCTCTCCTGTCTTAACCCTTCTTCTCATCACAGGGTCCACTCCACTCCTTTGCAGAGGTTAAAGTCTGCCAGTGATCTCCTGGTAACTAAGTCCAAAGGCTTTTTCCTCGATTTTTATCTTCCCCAACCAGGCTCCTTTTTACTATTCTTCAAGTCTCTCTCCCCCTCTCTCCCTCTCTTTCTTTTTCCTATGGTGTCTCTACTCAGGGCTTATCTCTTCACAGAACTTTCTCTAAGGATTGGGATACACCCACCTCTTTTGAATCCACCTGCAACCCACACATGGATCATTCCCTTAACTCTACTTTGCCCCCGACTGAGTTGTTTTACTCTCCTTTGAATGAAGATGCAGTTAAGGAGGGAAAGGTTTAAACCTTGAGGGCAGATTACATTGAGAGTCTTCTATTCATACTTTCAAAATAATCAAACCTGGGGTACCTGGCTGGCTCAGTCCGTAGAGCATGGGACTCTTGGCCTCGGTGCTGTGACTTTGAGCCCCACATTGGGTGTAGAGATTACTTTAAAAAAAATACATTAAAAAATAATCAAATCCTTGAGATAAACTCAAGGGTCAAAGGCCATAAGGTGCTTGAAACAGATCTATGAAGGGAGGTCCACAGATAAGCAGCATCAGTGTCATGGGGGGGGGGGCTTATCAGAAATGCAGAATTGTAGGGGCGCCTGGGTGGCTCAATCGGTTAAGCAACTGACTTCGGCTCAGGTCATGATCTCGCGGTTCATGGGTTCGAGCCCCGTGTCGGGCTCTGTGCTGACATCTCGGAGCCTGGAGCCTCCTTCAGATTCTGTCTCTCTCTCTCTCTCTCTCTGTTCCTCCCCTGCTCATTCTCTGTCTCTCTCTGTCTCTCAAAAATAAATAAACATAAAAAAAAAAAACCCAAAAAGAAATGCAGAATCGTAGGCTGTAGCCCAGACACGCTGAATCAGAATCTGGGCTTTTAACGTGATCTCTATGCGATCCACATGTATATTAAAGTATGAGAAGACTGGCCTAGAAGCTGCAAAAGAGTTTGAAGAGGACAGTCTTTCCAAGATAGGAAGGGAGACTGTTCTTCAACCAAGAGTAGAGGCAAGCTTGTCGTCTTTGGTAAAGTGGACGCATCCTAGTAGGTGTTAGAAAACATGGTTTGTAACATGTTTTCCAACAACAGCAAAATGTTTATGAACAACATAGAGCCAAAAGACAAGAACAGTTTATACTTTTCATTTTCCTACTTAGTCAATATTAAGCACCGACTATGTGCCAAGTGCTATCCCAGGTGAGAATAGCAGGAAACAAAACAGACAAAATCCCTGCCCCAGTGGAGCTTACATTCTAGGGATGGAGATGGGCAACAGAGAAGTGCATAATAGGCCAGGTGGTGATCATGTCTTTTTTTTTTTTTTTTAATGTTTTTATTTATTTTTGAGACAGAGAGAGACAGAGCATGAGCAGGGGAGGGGCACAGAGAGAAGGAGACACAGAATCTGAAGCAGGATCCAGGCTCTGAGCACAGCGCCTAACGCAGGGCTCGAACTCACGGACTGTGAGATCATGACCGGAGTGAAGCCGGCCGCTTAACCGACTGAGCTACCCAGGCGCCCCGAGAGGGTTTTAAAGAAAAATAGAGTGGTGGGGACCGCTATTTAAGATGAGTGGTCAGGGATGGCATCCCCAATTGTGAAGACACCGAGGGAGCAAGCCATCCAGATATTTGTGGCAAGAGAATTCCAAGCAGAGGAAATGGCTAATACAAAGGCCTGGAGGTAGGAACATGCTGGGAGGATTCAAGGAACAGGGAAACTGCCAGTAAGTGCGGTTGGAGCAGATTAAGCAAGAAAGAGAGTGGAGGGGTCTTTTAAGGAGCTTGGATTTTATGCCAAATGTGATGGAGCCATTGCAAGGTATTGAGCAGAGGAGTGACATAAGGTGACTGACATCTTATTTTATTTTATTTTTCTTCCCCTGAAATATACATGTTTATTATTTTTTTAAATTTAAATCCAAGTGAGTTAACATATAGTGTAATGATGATTTCAGGAATAGAATTTAGTGATTCATCATTTACATATGACACGCAGTGCTCATCCCGACAAGTGCCCTTCTTAATGCTCGTTGTTCATTTAGCCCATCCCCCCACCCAACACCCCATCAGCAACCCTCAGTTTGTTCTCTGTATTTAAGAGTCTCTTATGGTTTGTCTCCTCTGTTTTCATCTTAGTTTTGCTTCCTTTCTCTTATGCTCATCTGTTTTTTTTCTTAAATTCCACATATGAGTTAAATCATATATTTGTCTTTCTTTGACTGACTTATTTTGCTTAGCATAATACCCTCCAGTTCCATCCACATTGTTGCAAATGGCAAGATATCATTCTTTTTGATCGCCGAGTAATACTCCATTGTATATATACCACATCTTTATCCATTCATCAATCAATGGACACATGGGCTCTTTACATACTTTGGCTGTTGTCAGTTGTGACTAACATTTTAGAAGGCTCTCTCTGGATGCTCTCTGGGGAAGAGACTCTAAGGGGGAAAGAGTATAAGCAGGGAGGACCAATAGGAGGCTGCTGTATAGATGTGGTTGGTTTAGATTTTGATAATGATGGTGGTGGTGGTGGTGAGAAAGGGCCCAACAATCTCAACTATCTTAATAGAGACTTTGGGTTGAGGTGGCTGGGTGCTTAAGAAAGACTATTTAAAGGGCCACATGGGTGGCTCAGTTGGTTAAAGGTTGGACTTCAGCCCAGGTCATGATCTCACGGTTTGTGAGTTCAAGTCCCGCATTGGGCTCTCTGCTGTCAGCACAGAAACCCCCCTCTTTTTTTTTTTTTTTTTTAAAGATACACAAAGTCCTCAGTAACTAGAGGAATACAAATTTATTTTTTTTATTATTATTTTTTTTAATGTTTATTTATTTTTGAGACAGAGAGAGACAGAGCATGAGCAGGGAAAGGGCAGAGAGAGAGGGAGACACAGAATGTGAAGCAGGCTCCAGGCTCCGAGCTGTCAGCACAGAGCCCGACGCGGGGCTCGAACTCACGAACTGTGAGATCATGACCTGGGCCGAAGTCGGATGCTTAACCGACTGAGCCACCCAGGCGCCCCACAGAAACCCCCCTCTTATCCCTCCCCCCCAAAAAATAAACACTGGGGTGCCTGGGTGGCTCAGTAGGTTAAGTGACTCGTGATCTCAGCTCAGGTAATAATCTATAGGTTCATGAGTTCGAGCTCTGCACTGGGCTCTGTGCTAACAGCATGGAGCCTGCTTGGAATTCTCTCTCCCTCTCTCTCTGCCCCCACCCCACTCCTGATCACTCTCTCTCTCTCAAAATAAATAAACTTAAAAAAAAAATAAACATAAAAAAAGACTATTTAAAAAGTTTTTGTCAGATGACAAGAGTGATTTTTTTTCCCCTTTGGATGAGAAACTGGCTTAGATGTAGGAAACAAAGAGTAGGAATAATAGCACGTCTCTGGATTGAACGATGTTAACAGCATCCCCTGGGAATCAGTGTTATTTAACATCTCATAAACAATTAAGAAAAAGGAATACTTTAAGACATTTTTTGGTGTACACATTATACTCTGCTTTCCACATAGTGAAATGTCAAGTCAATAGGGAGCATCTTCTGGAATATTTCTAAAGCTATGTGAGTAGGCTGGAAAGTGGCAGGCGACTTGCCACATGGACAGTATAAGGCAGCTAACACAGGGGGACACATTCTGAACTTCCAGTTACCACCAAAGAAAGGGATCTAGAAGTTGCTGTACATTATTCCTTTGAGATGCCAGCTCTTGTAAAGTCCAAAATGCCAGCAAAAGTTCTGGCTGTCTAGAATAAAGACAAAGCATCAGTTTCAACAAAAACCTCAGGAAACTCCTCGTGGAGCCCAGTATGCAGTGCTGGTCACTGCATTCGAAGAAAAAGAAAAGCCAAAGAAAGGCAGCTAAAATGATTAAAAGGCTAGAAGGGCTTTTTTTTTTTTGGATTAAATGCCCATAAAGGTGACTATCTGAGACTATGAAAGTCTATGAAAGCTTGAAAAATTCACAGAAAGTAAAATAGCCCGTTTCATACAGTATCATGGTTGCAAAATTTACAAAAGAAGCTTGAAAATGGGGGTAATGTCTATATAGAAAAAGGCCATTGGAGGGCATATGTTCTTTTTTAGACAGGGGGTCCTTAAATGTTCTCCAATATGTGGGAGGATGTGTTGTAACAGCAAACAGAAGCCGGGATGGAGGACAAGCAGCCCACGTCAACAGTTCTTTTTTAGGACAAAAATTACTTTGGACTAGGGTGTGCTCTCTGCCCACCCCCTCATTCTCCCTGCCCACCCCAATCACTGTAGTATACAACCACAGAAACTCACAAAGAGCAAAAAACACTGACAAGACATTCAAAGGATTCAAAACGCTGTATCAAATCTCATTCCAAGTGAAAACTAGATTGAAAATGAATTCAAGGGTGATAGATTTATAATAGATTAATAAAGGGGATTAAAGATGTTTGTGGGTATATCCTTAATCTTTGTGATTCACGCCTTGGAGATATGCTATGTCCCGGCAGGAAATGTTACTTAGTAGTCTGAATTGGATGGAAAAAATAAGAGCATGTCCTAAACAGTCAGTATCTGGCTTCTCATAGTCAGAAAGTGGCAGTTAATGATAGAAACACGGATTAAATCATTTGAATTTTACCCCCAGAACAAATCCTTTACTAGTGATCAATTACCAGACGAATGGAAGACTCTTATGAACCAACCGTTATTCACGTGTTGAACAGTTAGCAACCCTGGGCTATTGGATACGTATTGATCTTCCTTCATAGATTTAACAAAAAAAAAAAAAAAAAAAAAAAAAAAAAGACTCCAAACGGAACAGGGAAAGGTGAGGAGGATAATAACCAGAGTGACATTGATTTGGGAGATGTTAAAAATGGGCTGCAACCACCACATGGCCGTTATTTTTAGTTCAAAGATTTATATGTATAAATACATATGCTCTGTCTTTCCAAAAAATATTAGGCTCAGGAACCTCATTCCCTCCCGAAAGAAAACAGTACTCTTTCTTCCTTCCCCATAGGTCCCTTTCTTTACCTGCTTCTTCCACTCCCAGGGTTAAGGAACTTTCAGCCCCGCCTCCCTGCTCTTCCAAGCTCCGCCTTCCCGGTCCACCTGTGTGCCCAGTGCCTGATGTCACTTTTCGGCTTCAGCGGCCTGCAGGATTCCGGCTCTCTATTGGTCTGTCTGACCACGGCCTGCGCAACCCACCAATGGCAGCGGCGCTGGGTGGGGGGGTGCCCACATCCAAGATGGCGCCCCCAGGAGCTGGGAGCGGGTGACCGGCGGCGGGGAAGCGGCCTGGGTTGGCCCTCCGATTACGGGGTCCTGGGGGCATCTCGCCGGGTACCCCCTGGCCCGCCTGCAAGGTCTTCCCCGGCCAGAGCAATGGCCGCCGAGAACAGCAAGCAGTTTTGGAAGAGGAGCGCCAAGCTGCCGGGGAGGTAAGCCCAGGACGCCGAGAGGAAGAGATTGGACCAAACCCTTCCAGATCCTAAGCCCTAAATCCCGCGGCCCTGGGGCGCCACCGACCTCGAAAGGCTGGTTTGGGGGAGCCTGGGCTGGGGGAGCTGGGACTGCCTGGTGGCGGCGGGGCAGCTGTCGAGCAAAGGTAGCGGGCAGCGAGCTTTGGGAATGGCTGGGTGTGGGAGCACACCAGGGTCTGGGGGCGGAGGGCGCCGAAGCCGGTGCCCTCCGCCGGAGGTGGCCGGAGTCTGGGTGTAAAGGACAGTGGAGTTGGGTGAATAGCCAGTGTCGGTCCTGGATTTGGAGGGTCATCCCCAAAGCTGTCTCTCACTTTAAATAAAACTCCTTCTTGGGGGTCTCTATCACGCACAGGTGGTTGCTTGCATAAGGGCTGGCCCCTTCCCTTGCTTCCCCAGATCTGTACGTATGAATCTTTTCTTGGACTCTCAAAAGATTCTGGTGGGAGCTTGGGATCGTATCCAGGGGGACAGAAAAAGTGAGGAAAATTCTCCAGCTCGACCTTGCTTTATCTTAAGTTGGCTACTTCCCATTAGGAATTATTACAGAGTGACTCAAGGATCGAGGTTATTTCTTTAGCATTTTCTATGGATTTGTTTAACCCCAAGTGACCTCTTTCCTCTGCGTTGTAATGTTCTTGTGCAAATGCACGAGATTCTTTCATTCTTCAGTAGTTTAGTTGGAGAGCAGACCTTTTAAGCTACTCGACTCCCCTCCCCTTTTTGATGTATGTTGAGAGCTTAGCATTTGTACATCCATCAATCTGCTGTTGGTTTATAGTTTCAATTTGTTTTGGGCAGAGCCCTGAGGAGCATAAGGAATGTATATCTCAGTCAGGAATTTAAGATTTCCACCAGCCATAGGCCACTGGGTGATGAAATACATGTTTGCTTGTGCCCCACATGCTACTTTTCTTAATGGATAAAAGGTGTTTTCCTTCAGGGACAATCCTTTGAATTTGTGTGTATATGTGGATTTTTTTTTTTTTTTTTAATAGCAAAACGGAAATTAGGGTCAGTGATGGCTATGTAGCAGTCTTATTTAGGATCCTATTAGACATATGGAGAATGGGAATCAGCTTTTAGTAACACATTATTAGAATAATGCAAGAGAATGCAGAAATAGCTTCAGATTAAAGTGCTGTGGAATTACAATGTTAATACTAATGCTAAAGACTTCTATGTTTTTAGATAGGCACCGTTTCCTGCCAACTGATTTGTTTTCCTTCCTGGTCTAGGGAGCTCTCCAGTGTCACAACTGCTGTTTCTGGGGTTTTCCATGGTGAGATCATTCAATTTTGACATCCTAAGGTTATAGTCAGAATCAGTGGGAAAACTGTTAAATCAGGAAGCAGTATTTGAGATGTGGGATATGGTGGGGTCTTTTACGCCTGCTGACTGCTGATTGTTATGAACAATTTTTTGTTTTCCATATTTCCTCTTTTTTTTTTTTTAATTTTTTTTAACGTTTTTTTATTTTTGAGACAGAGAGAAACAGACATGAACGGGGGAGGGTCAGAGAGAGAGGGAGACACAGAATCCGAAACAGGCTCCAGGCTCTGAGCAGTCAGCACAGAACCCGATGCGGGGCTCGAACTCACGGACCGCGAGATCGTGACCTGAGCCGAAGTTGGACGCTTAACCGACTGAGTCACCTAGGTGCCCCCATATTTCCTCTTTTGGACTATAGGAGCAGTCAGCTTTTTTCAGAGCATTGCTTTTGTGTTCTGTAAGTAAGAGGAGTCTTTTCTGTTTCTTCAAGTTTCTGGCTTCCTTTTTCATTTCGAAGAGGAATAGAGGAGAGAACATTTGAGTTCAGAAAGGCCTGAGTTATTACTTGGACTCTTACCTGTGTGATCAATGACAAATGATTTACTCAATCTCTCTAGACCTCAATTTTCTTATTTATGAAATGAGGATAAAAATACTTCCTCGGGGTTACTATCAGGACTAAATTAAACATCCTATTTGTAAAGAACCTAGAACGATGTTTATTTAGCACATTATAGTTGCTTAATAAATACTAGTTATGAGGATTCTTGTTATTAGAGCAAGTAAACATTTAAAAGAATGTTTCTCAGCTCCTTACTCCAGTACTAGGTATTTATGTTTATTGTTTATCTTAAGGCATTAAAATGTTGGCACAGCTCATAACAGTTTTTAGTACCTTGCTGGTTGAAGAGAACTATTGTTTAGCTGTGTTCTTTCAGTGGGGAGCCCTAGCAGCTGTTGGTTATGGGAGAAAATTAAAGTTTTTTTAGATAGAAGGTGCTTTGATTTAAGGAAAAGACTAGGGCATTTTCCCAAGAATAGAAGTTTTGCATTTGTACTCTTTCAGTGTTAGTGAAGAACTTTCTCCTGGGTGGGGAAATGACATCAGTAACTTTCTAGGCCCATGGCAGCCTAGAAGTGAAACTAGTTTTCTCTGCAAATTGAAAGGTAAAAATTCAAAGTGATGGCAGTTCCTTTCAGTTTCTTTGATCATGGTCTAGCAACCTTAATGACAACAAATAGGAATTTTATTTCGTAAATTAGCCTAAGTTCAAAATGAATGAAACATCCTTTTTAAAAATAACATCCTTTGTTAAAAATAGCTTTATTGAGATATAATTCACATACTATGAAAATGCGTCCTTTTAAAGTGTACAGTTCAGTGGTATTTGGTATATTCGTTCAAAGTATAGATGGTTTTGTGCAACCAGCACCACCAATTTCAGTACATTTTCATCACCCCACAAAGAAGCCTTGTATTCGTCCCCTCACCTCGGCCCTTGGCAACCACTAATCCTTCTATTTCAATGGATTTACCTTTTCTGGACATTCCATGTAAATGGAATAATGTGAGGGGCGCCTGGTGGCTCAGTTGGTTAAGCGTCCAGCTCTCGATTTCAGCTCAGGTCCTGATCTCACAGTTTGTGAGTTCAAACCCTGTGTCTGGCTCTGTGCTGGCTCTGTTTTTGAAGGCTCGCCCATGTTGTAGCATGTATCAATATGTTGTTCCTTTTTATGGCTAGATAATATTCCACGATTATACTTCATTTTGTGTATCCATTCATCAGTTGATGACGTTTGGGTTGTTTCCACTTTTGGGCTATTGTAAACAATGTTATGAAATTCACGTGCAGGTTTTTGTGTGGATGTGTGTTTTCCATTTTTTTGAGTTTATGTAGAAGTGCTAAGTTATATGGTAACTAGATAGAATTAAACATCTTTTAAAATTTTATTTATTTATTTAAGTTTATTTTATTTAGAGAGAGAGAGAGAGAGAGATTACAAGTGAGGGGGGGGGGGAGAGAGGGAGAGAGAGAGAGAGGGAATCCTAAGCAGGCTCCCCACTGTCAGCACAGAGCCCGATGCAGGGCTTGAAGTCACAAACCATGAGATCATGACCTGAGCCAAAATCAAGAGTCAGACGCTTCACCAACTGAGCCACCCAGGCGCCCCTGTTTTTTATTTCTTGAGAGAGAGAGAGAGAGAGAGAGAGAGGGAGAGAGAGAGAGAGAGAACGCTTGAGCAGGGGAGAGGGGCAGAGGGAGAGAGAGGGTAACTCTTAGGTAGGTTTCATGCTCAGTGCAGAGCATGGCTGGGGGCTTGATCCCATTATCCTGGGATCATGACCCGGGCTGAAATCAAGAGTCAGATGCTCAACCCGACTGAGCCACCCAGGTACTCCTTAAACATCTTTTAAGATTCTCTCAGTTATTTATAAGAGCCTTATGTACTTATGACATCAAATGGTTCTTCTCTGGATGCCTAGAAAGATAGGCAACACTATATACCGTGTGGTTAAGAGTTTAGGCTCTGGAAACTTGCAACTAGGATAAATAAGTTCTGGAGATCTCATGTACAGCACAGTGATTATAGTCAACAACACCGTATTATAAACTTCAAAGTTGCTAAGAGACTGGGTCTTAATTGTTCTCACCACAAAAGAAATGATAATTATGTGACTTGATAGAGGTGTTAGCTAATGCTAAGGTGGTAAACACTCTGTACACTTTAAATTTTTTTTTTTTTTTTTAATTTATACTAGAGAGACAGAGCACAAGCGGGAAAGGGACAGAGAGAGAGAGGGAGATGGAGACAGAATCTGAAGCAGGCTCCAGGCTCTGAGCTGTCAACACAGAGCCCAACCGGGGCTTGAATGCACAAACTGAGATCATGACTTGAGTTGAAGTCGGATGCTTAAATGGCTGAGCGACCCAGGTGCCCCTGCACTCTGTACACTTTAAACTTATGCAATGTTTTACGTCAATTATATCTCAAAAAAAAAAAAATGCAGATTCTGGAACCTGACTGCCTGGGTTCAAATCCCAGCTCTGCCACTTTCTAGCTGTGTGACCCGGGGCAAGATACATAACTTCTCTGTGCCTCAATTTCCTTATCTATAAAATGGGAGCAGAGTACCTATCTCATAAGGCTGTTAGGAGGATTAATGAGATAATACACAGAAAGTGCATAAGAAGGACTCAATAACATTAGCTATTATGAAAATGATAGTTATGGTTGTAGTAGCTCCTTTTTAATTTGTTTCTCCCCCTTGCTCTAGTTTCTGAAACTGGGATTCAAATTGGGGCGCCTGGGTGGCTCAGTCGGTCAAGTGTCCGACTTGGGCTTGGTTCATGATCTCACGGTTTGCGAGTTTGAGCCCCCGTCGGGTTCTGTGCTGACAGCTCAGAGCCTGGAGCCTGCTTCAGATTCTGTCTCTCCCTCTTTCTCTGCCCCTCCCCCGCTCACACTCTGTCTCCCTCTCTCAAAAGTAGATAAACATTGAGACTGGAATTCAAAAACTTTGATCAGTGGTATGTCTGGAGCCCCCAGTGAGTCCTGGGTAAAGAAGATAACCCTAAACAAAGCACCCCCTATTGCTAATCAGGCAGAAGATTTACAGAGACTCAAAGAAGCCTAATGCAGGGCAGCTGTGGCTATCAGGTGTTCATTATCACCGAGGAGTATGATTGTGAGCAGCGGTCCTAAAACTTTAGACTTTGGTGAGTCACCTGCAGGGCTTGTTGAAACATAGATTGCCAGGTTTCTGATCCAAGGTAGCCGTAGGTAGCCAAGGTTTCTGATCCAGTAGGTCTGAGATGGGACCTGAGAAGTAGACTTTCTCAGAAGTTCCCAAGTGATTACTGCTGCTGCTAATCTTGGGGCTGCATTTTGAGAACCACTGGGATAAGAGCCCTGAATCAAACTGAAAGCAGCCTGAGTTCCAGCGTTGGGAGCCTTTGCCATGTGGATTTTGAACATTTAACGCATCTCCGCTTGGCTGTCCGATAGGTGTCTCATGCTGAACACACCCACACAGAACTCCTGATTTCCACATGTGCCCTCTCCTGCCAAGCCACTCATTCCATCTCATTTAATGGTCCCGCCATTCACCAAAATCCTAACGTCTGATCCTTCTCTTTCCTTTCCTGCCTCATTCAGTTCATCAGCAAGTTCTGTTGGCTCGTCTCAATATACTGTGGGTCTGAGCCGTTCTCTCCTCTCTGTTGCCTGGACTACTGCGTTAGCCTTCTAACTGGTGTTCCCATTTCTCTTCTTGCCCCTCTCTCTCATTTGTAATTAGAACGAAATCCAAACTCTCTATGTCTTCCAGGCCCTTTGTGTTGGAAAGATAGGCTGAGTTAAGGACTTTGATATTTATCCCAAGAGCAGTGGGATGCCATTAGAAGGTTGGTGGGGGCTGTGGCACGATCAGATTCGCATGTATAAAAAAATATTCTGGCTGCCCTGAGGAAAATGGCTTGGACCAGCATTTTCAACAGTTAGGGATGGGAGACACACAGTTGGTGTTTTGGGTGGGTTAAATCTGGGCTGTACTGGACTGTGGGATGTTTAACACCCCTGGCCCTTGCCCACTAAGTGCCAGGAAGACCCACCATTTATTGGGACAAACACCTTTCCCACATACAAGTTTCCAAACACTCCAGTCACCACCCACCCCTGCCCCCCACTGGGGATCAAGATGAGTATAGTTAGGTGGCCACTGCAGTCAGTGAAAGGAGAGGTGATGATGGCTTGGACTAGGGCAATGGCACATAGGGGTCAAATTTGAGAATATCAAAAGGACTTGGTAAACCACTGGATTTAGGGAGTGAGGGAGAAGGAGATGCCATTCCCAGGTTTCTGACTTAGCTGGTCAGGTAAGAGTGTGATGTCATACACTTAGAGAAAAAGCCAAGTTTTAGGACCAAGTACTTAAATACTCTATGCTCAGTTTCCATATCTATGAAATGAGAGTTTTGGATTGAGTGACCTCTAAGGCTGAAGCTGAGGATTAAGTTTAAAGTTCAACTAGTACTCAACTAGCTTCAACTCATGTCCATGGGTATTTCTCTTTTGCTTTGTCACTCACACCCGGCATGACTGATAGGTAAGAGTAGATGGTGTGGGGGCCACTGAAGTGGGCTTTTCTATCTCGTGCTTTTGGAAGTAGCAAATTGCTGGCCCCATGAGCATCTGAGTGTCGTGAAACTGTAGAATGTCTAAGGCCACTGCAGGTAAGGAAACTGAGGCCAGAGAGGGAAAGTGACTTGCCCCAAATCACGCTGTATAGCTGCAGATTTCTTGACTCTGGGTCCGGTGCTTTTTCTGCTACTTCTTCCCTCAGTCAGTCTCTGCCAAGATTAGGACACCTGTCGAGGCACCTCATCCAGGCCAGGGGTGTAGACGCTTCCGGTGAAAAGATGTAGATAAGACCTGGAATAGGAGAGACCAATGTGAGCCAAAGCCCAGCTAGTTTCCCACATTCTTATTTCCAGTCCTTCTGGGAAGGGCTTCTCCCTCTTTTTAAGCAAATGTGTTTATTGTTAAAATTAGGGAGGGGCGCCTGGGTAGCTCAGTCGGTTAAGCGTCAGACTTCGGTTCAGGTCATGATCTCACTGTTCATGAGTTTGAGCCCCGTGTCAGACTCTGTGCTGACAGCTCAGAGCCTGGAGCCTGCTTTGGATTCTGTGTCTCCTTCTCTCTCTGTCCTTTCCCTGCTCATACTGTCTCTCTCTGCCTCTCAAAAAATGAATAAATACTAAAAAAAAAAATTAAATTAGGGAGTGCTTTTTAGTATTAAATGAAGTTGAGAAAAGTGTCTAATCACTCAAATTATTTAGGAGCTTGCAGATTTGCAACTAAAAACCTCTGTCATTTGGTTATTTTCCATAACATTTATGAATCTGATAGTGGACTCAGTGTTATGGTCCCAGCCTGTCTGGGCACGTACACTGTATTACAACCTATTCTTAGTTTGGAAACGTGTGACTGATAAAATTAAGTGGCTAGAAGATACTAAATTATCACAGAGACAGCATAGAACCCCAGTTCTGGAAGACTTCCATCAAATGAGTGTGTGAACCTGAATCAGTTGCCAACATGTTTGGCTTTAAATCCCATAGGTCTGTTCCCATATTTGCTTTTGCTCCTTTGTCAGCACTCAGCAAACACCTGTTGATTTTTCCTACCAACGGTTTTGCACTATGGCGACGATGCAAACCAGCTCTATGCCAATACACCCTGTGGTGTCGGTTTTATTAAGGAGAACGTCGGAGGTTGACCAGGAGTTTTGCTCACTTTTGTCTCCATTGCGGTACGTGCTATGGCATTCATTTCTCTGCATGTGCAGTGTGATTTCTCCCAAGATGCCGGGTTTGCCTCTAGTGTTGAGGTTTAATGAGCCACTAGTCTGCCTAAGCAGAGGCCTGGGGTTTGTAGAGTTCCAGTCCTCGCTCGTTAAATTTTGTGTGTGTGTGTGTGTGTGTGTGTGTGTGTGTGTGTGTGTGTTTTGAAGTTTATTTTTTGTTCGTTTAGAGAGAGAGAGAGAGTGCACACACGTGCACAACCAGGGGAGGGGCAGAGAGAGAGAGAGGAAGAGGGAGAGAATCCCAAGCAGGCGCTGAGTGCGGACCTGATCCGGGCTCGAACTCACAAACTGCGAGATCATGGCCTGAGCCGAAGTCGGACGCTTAACCGACTGAGCCACCCAGGCGCCCCTCGTTAAGTATTGTTAGTAAGTGCCTGCTGGAGTGTGTTGCACTCTGCCGGGTGGTGAGGGGACTGCAAAACAAGACATGGCATCACCACTGCTCCCTAGAAGCGGGAAGTCTGCTTGGCACCGTGGCTTCCCCCGTGAGGACGCTGTGTATCATTGACTCTTGGGTTTCTCCACCACACATATGTTACTCTGTAATCAGAAAAACTGAAAAGTGCAGCGGGGTGAAAACACACTGTTGAGTGAGAAAAGCAAGACGTGGAAAGATAAGTGGCGTGTGGGCTTTTGTGTACGGTTTTAACACAAAACAGTATTTTATGTATGCATGTGTGTGTAAAAGTATAAAAACAGATGGAACGGATTTCATACCCACTTCAGGAGAGTGGTTGTCTCTTGGGGACAAAGGGGAACAGGACGGGGGACTGCACTTGGGACTTCAGTAGTCTTCCCCAATTTTATTTTCTTAAAAAAAGAAATGTGACACGTATTAACATTTGTTAAATCAGAGTGATGGGCTCATGGATGTTTGTTAATTTTTCTCTGTACTTGTCTTTTTGTTTGAAAATGTGAATAAAGTGGTTTCTGCACTTGTGTGGAGCAAATGCTTTTTAAATTTTGTGTTGGAGAGACCAGTTAGCCAGCCATGAAATTAAGGAATATTTAAAGTAGCATTTATGACTTAGGGTCAAAATAAGTCATATGTATAGTGTGGTGCCATTTATATAAAGTTTTAAAACACATGGAAAAAATACTATAATACTATAATATTCTTTAGAATATTGTTTGGAAAATAAAAACATGAAGACAAAAATAAGGGTGAAAAATGCCAGATGCAGTAAAGTGGCTTCTGAGGACGGGAGGGAGGAAGAGGTTGGCAGGGTTTGAAACCCATGATGTCTTCTTTCTTTCTTTCTTTTTTTTTTTTTTATTAACTTGTTTTATTTTTTATTATTATTTTTAATTATTTTTAATGTTTATTTATTTTTGAGACAGAGAGAGACAGAGCATGGACGGGGGAGGGTCAGAGAGAGAGGGAGACACAGAATCTGAAGCAGGCTCCAGGCTCTGAGCTGTCAGCACAGAGCCTGACGGGGGGCTCAAACTCACGGACCGTGAGATCATGACCTGAGCCAAAGTTGGACGCTTAACCGACTGAGCCACCCAGGCGCCCCTATTTTTTATTTTTTTAAATTTACATCCAAATTAGTTAGCATATAGTGAAACAATGATTTCAGGAGTAGATTCCTTAGTGCCCCTTACCCATTTAGCCCATCCCCCCCTCCTACAACCCCTCCAGCAACCCTCAGTTTGTTCTCCATATTTATGAGTCTCTTATGCTTTGCCCCCCTCCCTGTTTTTATGTTATTTTTGCTTCCCTTCCCTTATGTTCATCTGTTTTCTCTCTTAAAGTCCTCATATGAGTGAAGTCATATGATTTTTGTCTTTCTCTAATTTCACTTAGCACAATACCCTTCAGTTCCATCCACGTAATTGCAAATGGCAAGATTTCATTCTTTTTGATTGCTGAGTAATAATCCATTGTATATATATATATACTACATCTTCTTTATCCATTCATCCATCGATGGACATTTGGGCCCTCTCCATACTTTGGCTACTGTCGATAGTGCTGCTATAAACATGGGGGTGCATGTGTCCCTTCGAAACAGCACACCTGTATCCCGTGGATAAATGCCTAGTGGTGCAATTACTGGGTCGTAGGGTAGTTTTATTTTTAGTTTTTTGAGGAACCTCCATACTTCCATAGTGGCTGCACCAGCTTGCATTCCCAATGATGTCTTATTTCTTATGTACGAGTGGAGCACTGACCTCGGTATGCCTTATATTATGATCTAAATCAAATTCATTTAAAAAAGTTATTTACTTATGGGGTGCCTGTGTGACTCAGTCAGTTAAGCGTCTGACTTTGGCTCAGGTCATGATCTCGTGGTTTGTGAGTTCGAACCCCGTGTCGGGCTCTGTGCTGACAGCTCAGAGCCTGGAGCCTGCTTCGGATTCTGTGTGTGTGTCTCTCTCTCTTCCCTTCCCCTGCTCGTACTCTGTGTGTGTGTGTCTCTCTTTCTCCAAAATAAATAATAAAAATTTTTTTAAAAAGTTACTTACTTATTAGAAGTAGTATAAGCCCTGATTTATATATTTTAGGGAATCAGAGAAGGCATGGGTTAATGGATGCTGTGGGGTAGCGTCCGGGAAAATCTCATGGTGGGAAGTATAGAATTTGAAGGGAGTGTTTCAGATTGGATATGATACTGAAATGGGAGAAGAGCCTGATTCAGTAGCTAAGAAATATTTGGAAGGCAGAGTGGAGACCAGCCCGCTCTAGAGTTGAGTGTGGTTTGGGAGGAGAAGGGATGGTCCAGGCTGACAGGTGAATTATAAATGGTGGGAAATTGAGCACCTTAATCACCAGGCTTTCAGTCAGTCTGCATTTAGTCTCTGTTTCATCTTCGTTTCTCTTTCTTTTCAAATGTCTTGGCTACTTTTTGAGATTCCGTAAACTGATTAATTAAAGTGTTTTAGGTACAGATGCATCATGGTTTTTTAGTTCAAGAGTACGTTAACAAATTCAACATGGGCTCTGATACCTTTGCTGAAGAAGTCCATCACTTACCTTGGCCTTTCTGGCTGTGCCGACACCTTGAGGCTGACATAGACAAAACAGCCTACCAGGGCACCTGGGTGACTCGGCTGGTTAAGTGTCCAACTTGGGTCGTGATCTCATGGTTCGTGGGTTCAAGTTCCACACTGGGCTCTGTGCTGGTGGCGCAGAGCCTGCTTGGGATTCATTCTCTCTCTGCCCCCCTCTCTCTACCCCTCCCCCACTTGCTGTCTGTCTCTCTCAAAATAAGTACACTTTTAAAAAATTAAAAATATGGGGGAGAGGGGAAAATGGGTGATGGGCATTGAGGAGGGCACTTGTTGGGATGAGTACTGGGTGTTGTATGGAAGCGATGAACCACGGGAATCTACCCCAAAACCAAAAGCACACTGTGCACACTATATGTTAGCCAATTTGACAATAAATTATACTAAAAAAACCAAACAAAAACAAATAGAAATAAAACACAGCCTACCATGATTTTAAGATCTCCTTCCTGGATGGTAATTAATCGACCCGCACAATTAGGATTGCTTGTTTTTCTGCATGGACTACTGGCAGGTGGTGTTACTCTTTTAAAAGGGAGACTCTAAGGACCGTCTCTTATTTTTCTATCCATTCACCCAGTCTAACCAGCCTGTTGAAATCTTCCTGCAGGGTTTATCCTCTGGTCTTTATATTTTACTGTAAAGAGGCTTGTGGAGTTGGAGAACTCAAGCGTACTCATCTGTGAGTGTTTGCAAATATTAAAATACAAATAAGTAGCCCTTAAAAAAGTTTTTATTTTAATTCCAGTTAGTTAACTGTTGTATTAGTTTCGGGTGTACATCATAGTGATTCAGCAGTTTCGTACATTACTCATCGTGCCAAGTGCACTCCTTAATCCCCTTAAACCATCACTTACTTAACTAACCCCCCCCCCCCCCCCCACCTTTCCCTCTGTCCCTCTGGTAACCATCAGTTCTCTATAATTAAGATTCTGGGGCGTCTGACTTCGGCTCAGGTCATGGTCTCGCTGTTCGTGGGCTTGAGCCCCACAGCGGGCTCTCTGCTGTCAGCACAGAGCCCACTTCAGACCCCCTGTCTCCCTTTCTCTCTGCCCCTCCCCTGTTTGTGTTCTCTCTCTTTCTCTCTCTCCCCCCCCCAAAATAAACATTAAAAAAAAGTTTTAAAAAAAGATTCTGTTTCTTGATTTGTCTCTCTTTTCCCTTTGCTCGTTTGTTTTGTTTCTTAAATTCTACATAGGAGGGAAATCATATGCTATTTGTCTCTCTCTGATTGACTTATTTTGCTTAGCATTATATTCTCTAGCTCCATCCATGATGTTGCAAATGGCAAGATTTAATTCTTTTTTATGGTTGCATAATATTCCGTTGTGTATATATATATACACACACACACCACATCTTCTTTATCCACTCATCAATTGATAGACACTTGGGCTATTTCTATATCTTGGCTATTGTAAATAATGCTGCTATAAATATAGGGGTGCATGTATCCCTTTGAAATAGTGTTTTTGTAGTCTTTGGGTAAATATCCAGCAATATGAATCCTGGGTCATATGGTAATGTTATTTGTAACTTTTTTTAAGTTTATATTTATTTTTTAGTAATCTGTACACCCTATGTAGGGCTTGAACTCACGACTCTGAGATCAAGAGTCACATGCTCTCCCAGCTGAGCCAGTCAGGTGCCCCTATTTTTAACTTTTTCAGGAGCCTCCATAGTCATTTCCACAATGGTTGCACCAGTTTGCATTCCCACCTACAGTGCAAGAGGGTTCCCTTTTCTCCACATCTTCACCAACACCTATTATTTCTTGTGTTGTTGATTTTAGCCATTCTGACAGGTATGAGGTGATATCTCATTATAGTTTTGATTTGTATTTCCCTGATAATCAGTGTTGATGAGTATCTTTTCATGTGTCTGTTGGTCATCTGTGTGTCTTCTTGGAGAAATGTCTGTTCATGTCGTCTACCCATTTTTAAATTGGATTATTTGGTTTTTGGGTGTTGAGTTTTATAAGTTCTTTCTATATTTTAGATACTAACCCTTTCTCAAGTAGGTCATTTGCAAATATCTTTTCGCATTCAGTAGATGGTCTTTTAGTCCTGTTGATTGTTTCCTTCGCTGTGCAGAAACTTATTGTTTTGAGGGGCGCCTGGGTGGCTTGGTCGGTTAAGCATCTGACTTCGGCTCAGGTCATGATCTCACGGTCCGTGAGTTCGAGCCCCGCTTCGGGCTCTGTGCTAACAGCTCAGAGCCTGGAGCCTGTTTCAGATTCTGTGTCTTCCTCTCTCTCTGCTCCTTCCCTGTTCATGCTCTGTCTCTCTCTGTCTCAAAAATAAATAAATGTTAAAAAAAAAATTAAAAAAAAAACTTATTGTTTTGATGTAGTCCCAATAGTTTATTTTTGCCTTTGTTTCCCTTACCTCATAAGACATATCTAGGAAAGATTTGCTATGTCTGATGTCCAAGAGGTTGCTACCTATGTTCTCTTCTAGGATTTTTTGGTTTCAGGTCTCACATTTAGGTCTTTAATCCATTTTGAATTTATTTTTGTATATGGTGTAAGAAAGTGGTCTAGTTTCTTTCTTTTGCACATTGCTGTCCAGTTTTCCCAACACCATTTGTTGAAGAGACAGTCCTTTTCCCATTGGATATACTTTCCTGCTTTGTTGAAGATTAATTGACCATATAGTTGTGGGTTTATTTCTGGGTGTTCTAGTCTGTTCCATTGATCTATGCCTTTTGGCTTTTTTGCTTGTGTTTTCATTTTTGTTTTGTGTCAGCCTTCTCTCTGTATGCCAGACTTTCCTGTTATTCTTTGATCCCTCTTATTTTCTTTCTCCTTTTTCTCTGCCTAGGAATCTCTGTAAACATGTTAAAATTGTATTTGTATCTCTATAGTGGTATAGGTAATGGTTTGTTTACAAATTACTGAATAACCTTTCAGAAAAGTTTGGGGAGTTAGAGATTCTTAATAGCTAAAAAGGTCAGAGCTATATCCATAAAGATTGTACATAAGAACATTCCCGCTGGAATCTTAGTAGAAATCAATATGAAAATGATTGAATTGGCTGCATTTTTATTTAAAAGCAACTTTGGGATCACACTGGTTATGTCAAACAAGATAGTTGGTAAATTTGTTCTACTTTCTAAATGTTGGTAAGGAATAAATTACCAAAATGGGAGGGAGGAAGAAAGCCAACATTTCTTGGGCACTGAGTGTGTGCCAGGTGGCATTCTGGATGTTTGCAAATCTACCTCATTACCTGCTAGTATATTACTACCTGCCAGGAATTGTGCTAAAGGGCTTTTTACACATTGACTCATTTAAACCTCCCAACTCTCTTAAGATTGCTTCACTTATTTCCTAAAAAGGTGATACATGTCCATGATACCAATTCAGAAAGACACAAGAAAGTTTGTAGTAAAAACTCAGCCTCTCTGCTGCTGGGTTCTCCAGTTCCTCTTCCAAACCCCTGCTGCTGGTGTTGTGTGTATTCTCTCAGAGATCTCTAATCATAGAGAAGTATGCGGATTTGTTTTATTTTAAAGGTTTTCCACAGAAATGACGGCATGTTATGCATACAGTTCTGCATCTTTTTTTTTAACGTTTTGTTTATTTTTGACAGAGCACAAGTGGAAGGGGGCAGAGAGAGGGGGGGACACGGACAGCAGCGTGCCCCTGCGTATGTTTTTAATTAAAACATTTAATTAATGTTTTAGAGTTTGTTCCGTGCCAATGGGTATAGAATTGCCCCATTCTTTTTTACAGATGTACCATCATTTATTTAATCAGTCCCCTCTAATTAATAATTTTCTTGTAATAGGTAAGTTCAGCCCTTTTATATTTGCTGGAATGACTGATATATTTTATTGTAGCTCTGTTTTTAATGTTTTCTTAAAAAAAAAATCTTTCACTGTAAGGACTACTTGCTTTGGGAGAGGGTGTGTGTGTGTATATTCTGATAATTGGGAAAGTTTGTGTTTTTATTCTAGTGATTGCATTTATAACTCTATACTGTATTTCTTGAGACATCTATTGACCGCCTACCATGATCAATGATGAAATTGGTAGTTGCATTTCTTGCCCTTTCCTCATCTGCTTTTACTTGATTATTTTTTCTCAAAGTTTTTTTTATTTTTTTAAATGTTTATTTATTTGTATGTGTGTGTGTGTGTGTGTGAGAGAGAGAGAGAGAGAGAGAGAGAGATTGAGAGAGAGACTGAGACTGGGCATGAGCAGGGGAGGGGCAGAGAGGGAGGAAACACAGAATCTGAAGCAGGCTCCGGGCTCTGAGCTGTTAGCACAGAGCCTGATGTGGGGCTCGAACCCACAAACTGCAAGATCATGACCTGAGCCAAAGTCTGACATCTGACCAACTGAGCCACCCAGGCACCCCTCAATTAAAGTGTTTTTTTTTTTAAATTTATGTATTTATTTTTGAGAGTGGGAGAGAGAGAGCACGAGAGCAAAGGAAGGGCAGAGAAAGGAGCAGGCTCTGTGCTGTTAGCACAGAGCCCAGTGTGGGGCCTGAACTCACAAACTGTGAGATCATGGCCTGAGCCGAAACTAAGAGTCAGGCACTGAACCAACTGAGCCACCCAGGTGTCCCTATTTTTCTCAGTTTATCTCCTGTCCTAAAACATACTTATGCCTCTATGACTTGAGCTATCACCTTTAAATATCTTTTGAGTCTTGTCTGTGAAAGATGAAGAAACCAACATACTTTTTTAAAAAAATTTTTTTAATGTATATTTATTTTTTGAGAGAGACAGAATGTGAGCTGGGGGGTGGGGGCAGAGAGGAGGGAGACACAGATTCTGAAGGAGGCTCCAGGCTCTGAGCTGTCAGCACAGAGCCTGACGAGGGGCTTAGACTCACAAACCGTGACATCATGACCTGAGCCAGGGTTGGACGTTTCACCGACTGAGCTGCCCAGGTGCCCCAGCCAACATACTTATTTGGCCACTCCATCCTCTGTTCCATTTTAACCTATGCCACTTACATTGTTTTTACCTTCTCTAATCATGAAGCCTCAAATTTAAGACTTAGTCTTAAGGCTAAATTCATTAAATTCTTTACACGAGTCCTTTCACTGTAGTTTCTCTATCTCATTGTTCATTGAAGTTTTTCTTCTAGTAGTTTCTTCAGGAAGGAGTCAAGGAAACCATATTTCCTGGGTTCTTGCATCTTGCAACATGTTTTTCTCTCACCTTTGTATTTGAACAACAGTTTGGCTAGATATATAATTATTCTCAAGTCACTCTTTTAATGTTTATTTCAAGAGTGAGTGTGAGTGAGTTTATTTCAAGAGTGAGTGTTTATTTCAAGAGAGAGAGGAGTGAGAGAGAATCCCAAGCAGGCTCTGCACCATCAGCACAAAGCCCAATGTGGGGCTCAGCCCTACGAAACGTGAGGTCATGACCTGGGTTGAAACCAGGAGTTGGTCTCTCAACTAACTGAGCCACCCAGGCACCTGGCCCCTCAAGTCACTCTTTTTTATTGTGACCTATTCCATAAAACAGTTGTGTGGTATGATAACTTGACGAATAATCACAAAGTGAACACCCCAGAAGTGAGCAGGTCAGAAGCCCCTGGATCTGTTCTCGACCACAACTCTCTCCTTTCCTCTGAAGTAACCACATCCTTTTGTGTTAATCCCTCCTTCCTTTATGGGGTTATTGCTATGGATGCATCCCTAAATATATAAATCCTTTTTGCTGTTTTTGAAGTGTATATAAATAGAACAATACAGTATTTACCCTTTTATTTTTTGCTTGTTTTGCTCAGCACATTTGGAAGACTCATGCACATTATTACTTGTGTGCCCCATTTTGTATGTTTATGTTGCGATATAATATTCTATTATACGAACACATTACAGTTTATTTTCTGTTGGACACTTGGGTTATTTCTAGTTTTAGGCTAAAAGGAACTATAATGCTATGAATAGTCTTATATATGTCTTCTGATACACATATCTATGTATTTCTCTTAAGATACAGATTTGAGAAGAATATGCTAGGCTCTAGGGTATGCATATTTCGTTCCTCCTGGATATTGCCAACCTGTTTTTTTGAAGTGGGTTGTATCGCTTTATGCGCCCACCAGCCATCAGTGAGTCACTTGGGTCACCCTTCCCTTGGTATCTAGTGTTGCTTCACTGTTGTTTAGCCCAGGTGATCTTTTGGGGTAGGTGATCCTCTCATTTTACAGACGAGAAAACTGGTTCAAAGTGGTCCAGTAATTTCGCGCAAGTTTACAGAGGTGGCGGACGCCAGAACGCGAGTTCTGGTTCAAACCATGCTGTCTCCAGCTCAAAAGCCTGTTATCTTTCTGTGCTGCCGTCTTTACCGATAGGACTTCCAGTCTGTCAGGTATATAAGGTGCTGAAGCCCCAGTGGAAAATGAACATTCTCCAGAGACTTCATTTTTTTTATGTTTATTTCATCTGTACACCCAACGTCCGGCTTGAACTCGTGACCCTGAGTTCAAGAATCACACACTCTGCCAACTGAGCCAGCCAGGTGCCCCCAGGCTGAAAGGCTTGGATGTGGTTGTCTTGGAGGAGACCTGTTTCCCAAAGTCCCTTCCAATTTTGTGATGCAGATGATACTTACCTGACATATTTAGCTTCCTGACAATTTTCTTCTTTCTTTTTTTCTTGGTTCCAGCATCCAGCCTGTGTACGGAGCACAACACCCCCCTCTGGACCCTCGGCTCACCAAAAAGTAAGTCAAGATAGTTTTCCTTTCATGCATGTACTTCTTTTAAAACTCTCAAACCTTCCCCTACTTTGTTGAAATGACAGTTTCTACTTTGATCTTTTCTAGCTTCTCCCCTGCTCTATTTTGGATCAAGAGATGAGCAATCTTCTTACCTCTAAATGATCTATTATTAAGTGGGAAATTAACTCACACCAGAGATTTATTTTCCTGCATTGGAAGCTGGTATATGCAGGGTTTGGTGTTGGACCCTTTGTTCTGATGGAAGGGTCTTCATTGGTTAAATATCGTCTCCAAATTGGATGACTGATGACCTTCTTCTTGTAGGAGCCTCCTTTCTGGGTTTCATTGCTTCTGAATATATATAGGTCTGCCAACTTGTCTTCACTTATACTATGAGGACTGGGGCGAATAGAATATAACTGTAGGGCTGGCATTCTTCAGGTCCTCTTTCTCCAGCCTCAAAGAAATCTAGCCATACAGTAGAGTTAAAAGCTCCCTGGAGGTTATTTCTCTAGTAAAATTCTAATAAGTTATTTTCGAACACAATAGAAACCCTGGTCAAATCCAAGATGTGTGCGTGTGTATTCATACCCCCAATTACCACTTCATCGCTCCTTTCTCTCATGGGCCATCAATCAGCCACAGTGAATTTAAATGAAGAGATGCATCATCTTCTCAGGTTTTCTAAGAATTTTGGGCTCTGTCTCTGGGCACGCTTCATCTTAAGACTTATTTCCAGGAAAGCTGTAGTTTGTGGTGAAAGCCGAATGATTCGAGAGGTACAGGAGACCTAAGTTGTCATCTTTCTGGGGCCCGTGTAATAATATCTACCCTTTCTTTCCTTAACAGTCAAGGAAGGAGTAAAGATAATGTATATTAAAGTATTTTGAATACCTACAAAAATGCCATAACAGATGTACATTATCAATGTTTTAATATTTAAAGTTTTTTTTTAATGTTTATTTTGAGGGAGAGAGTGCATGTGTGTGCACGCAAGCGGGGGTCGGGGCAGAGTGAGCGAGAGAGAGAGAGAGAGAGAGAGAGAGAGAGAGAGAGAGAATCCCAAGCAGGCACTGCACTGTCAGCACAGAGCCCAGTGCGGGGCTTGATCTCACAAACCGCGAGATCATGACCTGAGCCGAAATCAAGAGTCAAATGCTTAATTGACTGAGCCACCTAGGCACCCCAGCATTTTAATATTAAAAAAAAATAATAACTTAGCTGAATATGTGGTGAACTTTCTGTAATTCTACCAACTCATTGCAAAAAGATGGCAATTTGGCCGGTATGTGGAAAGTATGGTCTCCTGAATCACTTTGGAAGCGCGACTGCTATTCTTTTCTGTAACGCACAGTTTTTACACCAGAAGCCACAGTATAAGCTCTTTGAGGGCAGGGATTTTCCTTTATTCACCGCTGTACCCTTAGTACCTAGAAGAGCACGCAGTGCGTACTAGGCACTTAGTAAGCATTTATGGGTTGAAGGAATGAAATCATTGCATGCACTTAGACAGTGAGCTTTACTTTAGTGCTTCTTAGTTTGTACCTCGCTCTTCATAGGGGAGCATGTTTTCTGTGACAATTGTGTGGCATTCACATTAAGTAGAATGGATACTCTTTCCTGGTTTTACCAATAGCAGACTATCTGGTCTGTCGGTCGATATAGCAGGCACTACTTAACTAACAGTCTTCCCTGCCCCTGCCTCTTCCTTGCTTAAGAACTATAATTTTATTCAGCTCTTGAGCAGGTATCTGTATTAGTTTAAGCCTTTTATAATAATCTTTTGGTAATCACAGTGACTGGCCTGCAGTGGGCTTATGTCATTGGTTCTGGCCCATGAGATGTAAAAGTTTCCTGAGGGAGGGTACCTGGAAAGATGTTCCTGTTCGATCAGAGAGAGATCATTTTGTGAAGAGAGCCTCTTTTTGTCTCTACTCACCTTTCCTGCTTTTGAATGTGGTGGTGTGAAAATAGATGCTGAAAGCTGTAGCAGGTAACTTGTAAGCTGAGGGAATGGGTAAGAGACCCTCAGACACCTGCCGAGTAGTGCCTTGGCATCATGGGTCTTTACAATTAAAGCATTAGAGGTTGAGGATTCTTTTTTTTTTTTTTTTTTTTTTTTTAGTGTTTTTATTTATTTTTGAGAGAGAGAGAGAGAGCACAAGCCAGGGAGAAGCAGAGAGAGAGGGAGACACAGAATCTGAAGCAGGCTCCAGACTCTGAGGTGTCAGCACAAAGCCGGACATGGGGCTCAAACTCACGAACTGCAAGATCATGACCTGAGCCTAAGTTGGAAGCCCAACCAACTGAGCCACCGAGGTGCTCCCAGAGGTTGAGGATTCTGTTCCTTGTAGCCAGTTCTGTTCACAGCCAGGATTTGTTGATTGGTAGATCCATTCCAGCGTATTTTATAATTGCCTTTGATGAATACGTGGCTAACACAGAAATCACTCAGTCCACCCATGCATAAGGCAGTCGAGGGTACTGTCCTCTATTTTATGTTTATGTCAGAGTCACCACACCTTGTCTGCATCTGTTATCGAGTGCATTTTCCCTGGTTCTGTATTGAGGACAGGTCTTGAGGAACATTCCCATATTCCAAACTGCCAAGACAAATTTTATATGCTTTTGTTTTCCCAACTATTAGTTATATAAAACCACAAAAGTTTTCACTGATCATTCAGGAGAGTTGGAATCAACTTTATTTTCTTTTTGTTTATAGGTTTAATTTTTTCTTCATGTATCTTACTTCAATATCATTCTCCTTTTATTTATTTTTAAAATTTTGTTTCAGAGAGAGTGAGAGCTAGGGGAGAGGGCAGAGGGAGAGAGAGAGAATATCCCAAGCAGGCTCCACGTTCAGCGTGGAGCCTGATGCAGGGCTCAATCACACAGCCCTGGGATCATGGCCTGAGCTGAAATCGAGAGTTGGACACTCAACCGACTGGGCCACCCAGGCGCCCCTGCAATCATACTTTCAATAGAAGTAATCACTTAGCTCTGCAATTTGGGAGGAATAGAATTGTCACTGAATAAATTGCCGCCTCTTTTCATGCACTCGGTGGTTTGTTAGCACTCTGCAACATGGGACAACCTCTAGGTCTGCACTGGACCATTTTACAGTTCCAGATTGTTACTATAAAACATTTATCGCCCTTATTTTAGTACCTTTGTTGGGACATTTTTATTACTTTCTCCTCTGTGTGATTATCATTCCACTTCAGACTGCCATTAATTACCGTGTGGTTAAGCCCCATCACAGCAGAAGCCTTTACACGGGGTCTTCAATCATCTAAACTGCATGAGCACAGTACATCGTTCCCTGTCTGTATATACTGACTTCAATTTGCCAAATTATTACCATTACTGATAATATTGCCAGCAATAATTTTTACAGCTCGGATGAAGCTAGCCTTACTGCAGAGTGGCCCCATTGGCCACTTGATGGTACGACAAGCCTCTAAATTTATTGTTTTCTGAATTGCACTAAAGTACGATCCTGGTTG
This sequence comes from Panthera pardus, assembly GCF_024362965.1. Lineage (NCBI taxonomy): Eukaryota > Metazoa > Chordata > Mammalia > Carnivora > Felidae > Panthera > Panthera pardus. The sequence continues at coordinate 144,320,410 of NW_026526732.1, read as the reverse complement.
CGCGTCACGAAGCTGGTTCACACGCAGCCACACTAGTTATCGGGATGACTGGATTTATTTGAATGTCACCGAATTCCCCGCTTGTTTCACACCCCTCACCAGTGTCAGACATTATTTTTCTGAGTAAATTTGTGTACTGTTTCTGTTAAGCGAGCAACCATGTCAGTAAAACGGTGTAGCCTCAATCAGATTACAGAATGATTGATCTTTTGTTTCCTAACCAGTAGAACCTGTAGCCACTCTTGTTCAAAACATCCTTTGGGGCTCGTGTCAGCATTCAACAAGTTACCATTCACCAAACAACTGATTTCTCTCAAATGTGCCACTTAATTACGTTTTCAGGAGTTTTAGGGTCGTGTGCACTCCTTGAATCTCTTTTTCTTCACCACTTTGTAGCTCCATGATCTTGGGCAAATTACTTAACCTCTCTGAGTCTCCTCATCCGTGAAATAGAAGTAATAAGACTCAGGTCACAGTTACTGGGAGAATTAAGAGGTCTCTGTGAAAGTGCTTTTGAAGCTATAATTTGGCATTCGGTCGTAAGGAGGCGTGATGGAGGTGTCTGTGACAGGCCAGTTTGGTTGTAAGTCTGACACAGATCAGTTTGAACAACCTTGGCTGAACTTCAAGCCACACTGTGGTTGTTAGGATACCTCAGGTTGGCTATCAATTAGTTGGGGCCATGTTAAAATGAGGCAGCCTATAAACCAGAGGTACCGCCAGCTGGGATCACCTGGATTGGTTTTTTCACTGGGCCTCCTGATGTCAAAAGAGAAGAGCGGTGTGTCTCCTCCAGGGACCATATTCCTGAATTCAGCCTCTTCCCATTCCGGCTACCGACGCACACAGCCTGTTCTGTGTAGACAGGAGACGATTGGCACAAGGCTAGAGAGTTAGGGCTGTCAGCTGTGCACACGTGGGGGCACTACGGCTGTGGTGGTATGTGCTCCGTTTGCCTGGCAACTCCTCTTCCTGGGCTGCAGATCTTACTAGACCTCCTTTTCTAGGTAGATTAGTTAAAGAGTATATGCAGGCCGTCAGGTCAGGTAGACCTAGATTTGAGCCCAGACTTTGCTGCCTGCTCATGACCTCAGTAAGCCTCAGTTTCCTGATCTGCAAATAGGAATAATAATAATAATAATAATAATACCTCAAAAAGTAATAGTACCTTATAGCCTTATGAATGAGCATTGATCAGAAAATGGGTATATATAAATATTAGCACAGAACCTGGCACCTAGTAAACAGCCAATACATTCACACTTTAATGTATGTATAAATTTATATTCTCTCCTTTGGAGAGAACAAAATGAATAAACATGGAAATGCTTCAACTTTAAATCATCCCACCGTTGTTGCTGGTCTGTAGATTTTCTTGTTTCCTCTCAGTGGCAACCCAGGAACCATTTCACTCTGACCTGCCTCTTTCATTCTGTAACTGGTTCTCACCAACCCTCAGTCCTCACACACCTACCCCTCCTGGTGGTACCAACCCCTTCCTCCATGAAGGCCTCTTTCCAGAAGATGGAGCTGACTTTTTTTAACTGGTTGGTTGCATTCTGGGTTTTGTGGAATAGGCATCTCTAAAATAATTTCCAGTGGCCTCAAGATGGTCTGCTTTGAGTCTCTTGTCTTCCTGTCACAGGGAATGACAGCCTTTCCTCCTTTCTTTGTTCTTCAGTGTGTTGGAATATGTCCTTCCAGTTTCTATTTGCAGAAGTCTTCACCTGAGTAATTCCAATTCTTAATCTCAATAGTTGACTTATATTGAATCTTCATCTCCTTCAAAAAATATAATGAAATATTTGAATGCTTAAAAAGATGTAAAGAAAAATATAACAAATCCTCATGTACCCACCACTCGGCTGATTTACCTCCTTTGTACGGATGTGTTAGAGCCTGAGTCTTAGCATGTCCCATCTCTTGGTGCAATGTTTCCATCCAGTGCAGGGTGTATGTGTGCTTCACCCAGTGTTAAACTATCAGCATCCAGTCACTTCTTTGGCCTGAGTTAAAATTTAGCTTCTTGGGGCGCCTGGATGGCTCAGTCGGTTGAGCGTCCGACTTCAGCTCGGGTCATGATCTCACAGTCTGTGAGTTCAAGCCCTGCGTCGGGCTCTGTGCTGACAGCTCAGAGCCCGGGACCTGTTTCAGATTCTGTGTCTCCCTCTCTCTCTGACCCTCCCCCGTTCATGCTCTGTCTCTCTTTGTCTCAAAAATAAATAAATGTTAAAAAAAAATTTTTTTAAATAAAAAAAATAAAAAAAAATTTAGCTTCTTGAGTTGATGGCTTATTTTAAAAATCTTAAAAATATCAAGAGAGTATTTAAGAGGGGCGCCTGGCTGACTTAGTTGGTAGAGCATGTGACTCTTGATTACTGGGTCGTGAGTTCAAGCCCCATGTTGGGTGTGGAGCCTACTTTAAAAAAAAAAAAGAGAGAGAGAGAGAGTATTTAGGAAACATCAACCAGAAAAACACGGTGGTTAATCTTGGTATCCAAGGTACTCCATATCAATCAGTTGGGTTCATTGTGTGCAATCTTGAGGTACACATAGCCTCCAAAAAGGAAAACGACAGTAACCACGAACTTGTATGCAGTATTTTATTGGTGGCAGAGCTTTCTTACACATCTGCCTATTTGTTCTTGACAGTGGACCATCTGAGGTATGTTCTACAGGCAATGGATTCTACATCCCCCTTTACAAAAGAGAAACAGTCATAGTGATGGGTCCAGAACCTGCAGCCTCAGCAGGTCCACAGACGAGTACTTTGCCTCTTCTGGCTCGTGGATGGATTTTTGACAGCAGATATTCACAATGTGTTGTCCCAGTTTTATTTTCTTTGATTTGAGCTCTTGCTCGTTTCTGATTGTTTGTTTAGTAAGTTTATAAGTACCCTTACTTTGGGGATTGATGAAAGCCAACAACCTTATCCACTGGTTAATAATATGCTCACTGTAGAAGACACAAATAATTCAGAGACCTATAGAAATGAAATGAAATGTCCCCTATAATCCACAGCCTAGCGATAAGCACTGTTAACATTTTGATGTATTTTCTTTCTGGTCTTTTCTATGCATATACTTTTTTTTTAATATAGAGATTATAAAAATATATTTTTTTGGCTCCAGTTTTCACTTTATTGAGATCGTTTTCTAGTGTTACTTAATAGCCTGTGAGATGTGCTTTTCAGTGGCATTATAACATTTCATCTGGTGGCTGAACAAATTTCATCATTCCAATTTCTAGATGTTTATGCTGTTTTCAGTTTTTAACCAAAATAACACCATGATAAACTGTCTTAGATCCTCTGACCCTCTGGTTATTATGTTAGGGTCAGAAATTATAAACCATTTTCGGGCTTATGGTATGTATGTTGCCAGATTGTTTTCCAGAAGGCTGTACAACATACACCCTCACCTGCACCATTAGATGGCGGTCCCACTGCACCCTTGGCAACACTGAAGAGAATGCTGTTTAGATCTTTGCTAACTTGGCGGGTAGAAAATGGTATTTTGTTTCTATCACATTTGAACTACTACATCTTGTAATCTAGTTTTCTCCCTTGTATTTTGTGTGATGTCTTCTCTTCCTTTACTCTGTGTAAGACCAGCTTTGAAAGCAATGCCTCAGTTAAAATCTTACTCCTTTTCTGTTGCTAATAGTAAGGACATATTGGTGAGCTGAGCTGTATGAGCTCCCAGACTGTATTTATCAGTGTTAATAACAATTATCTTTTAGGATAAGCGTTGGACTCATAGAGGGAGATGAGATGGGTTGTTAGACCACCCACCTCTACCCAAAGGGAAGAAACAGCTCCTGGAAATGGGGAGATTCAGCTCTTCTGGCAGAACCTTGTTTCCCCTCTAGTATCACTGTGCTTTGCTGGAGGAAACAGGGAGGCAATTAGTGATGTCTTTTTTTTTTTCAACATAATACTTAATTTTATTTTTTTAATTTACATCCAAATTAGTTAGCATATAGTGCAACAATGATTTCAGGAGTAGATTCCTTAGTGCCCCTTACCCATTTAGCCCATCCCCCCTCCCACAACCCCTCCAGTAACCCTCTGTTTGTTCTCCATATTTATGAGTCTCTTATGCTTTGTCCCCCTCCCTTTTTTTTAATTTTTTTTTTTTAACGTTTATTTATTTTTGAGACAGAGAGAGACAGAGCATGAACAGGGAGGGGCAGAGAGAGAGGGAGACACAGAATCTGAAACAGGCTCCAGGCTCTGAGCTGTCAGCACAGAGCCTGACGCGGGGCTCGAACTCACGGACCGTGAGATCATGACCTGAGCCGAAGTTGGACGCTTAACCGACCAAGCCATCCAGGCGCCCCCCCAACCCTGTTTTTATATTATTTTTCTTTCCCTTCCCTTATGTTCATTTGTTTTGTCTCTTAAAGTCCTTATATGAGTGAAGTCATATCATACTTGTCTTTCTCTGATTTCACTTAGCATCATACCCTTCAGTTCCATCCACGTAGTTGCAAATGGCAAGATTTCATTCTTTTTGATTGCTGAGGATTACTCCCTAGTGTATATATACCACGTTTTCTTTATCCATTCGTCCATCACTGGACATTTGGGCTCTTTCCATACTTTGGCTACTGTTGATAGTGCTGCTATAAACATGGGGGTGCATGTGTCCCTTTGAAACAGCACACCTGTATCCCTTGGATAAATACCTAGTAGTGCATTTGCTGGGTTGTAGGGTAGTTCTATTTTTAGTTTTTCGAGGAACCTCCATACTGTTTTCTAGAGTGGCTGCACCAGCTTGCATTCCCAAGTGATGTCTTTACTCCAGTGCATTCAGGCTCCAGGTGTAAATGTACACAAGGTTTGGGATTTGAGGGATGTTAGACAAGACTGAGTTAGAAATGTCCCAACCAGGTAGTCCCCAGGATCCAGAATAAGGGCCCACAGATGTTAAAGGGGAGACCTGAAGAGGAGACGGTCAGGAAAGTAGGAATGATTCGCATGACTCCTAGGACTAAGCTCTCTTTCCTCAGTGAGTCAATCTAGTTTTCCCAAACTGTCGTCATGTACCATCTTCGCGTTTTTTTGCCAAAGTCTGTTCTGTTATTTTACTGAATGCATTTTTAAAAAATAGCCTCTTAAAAAACCTCAATTAGATTTGTGCGTGTGTGTGTGTGTGTGTGTGTGTGTGTATTTAAGATTTTATTTTTAAGTAATTGCTACACCCAATGTGGGGCTCAAACTCACAACCCTGAGGTCAAGATTCACATGCTCTACCGACTGATCCAGCCAGGTGACCCACACTGATATATACATATATATATATATATATATATATACGTGTATATGTATATATATATATATATATATATATACATATACACGTATATATATATATATATATATATATATATATTATTTTTTCTTAATATGAAATTTATTGTCAAATTGGTTTCCATACAACACCCAGTGCTCATCCCAACAGGTGCTCTCCTCAGTACCCATCACCCACCCTCCCCTCCCTCCCACCCCCCATCAACCCTCATATTGTTCTCAGTTTTTAAGAGTCTCTTATGGTTTGGCTCCCTCCCTCTCTAACCATTTTTTTTCCTTCCCCTCCCCCATGGTCTTCTGTTAAGTTTCTCAGGATCCACATAAGAGTGAAAACATATGGTATCTGTCTCTCTCTGTATGACTTATTTCACTTAGCATCACACTCTGCAGTTCCATCCATGTTGCTACAAAAGGCCATATTTCATTCTTTCTCATTGCCACATAGTATTCCATTGTGTATATAAACCACAATTTCTTTATCCATTCATCAGATGATGGACATTTAGGCTCTTTCCATAATTCCACATTGATATTTTATCTTTTTTTTTTTTAATTTTTTTAATGTTTATTTATTTTTGAGAGGGAGAGAGAGACAGAGCATGAGTGGGGGAGGGGCAGAGAGAGAGAGGAAGACACAGAATCCGACGCAGGCTCCAGGCTCTGAGCCGTCAGCACAGAGCCTGACGCGGGGCTCCAACCCATGAACCATGAGATCATGACCTGAGCTGAAGTCGGACACTTAACCGACTGAGCCACCCAGGTGCCCCACATTGATATTTTAAAGTAAACCTCATCACTTCTGTAAATTAGAAATGGAAAGCTAATTATCATTTGCCAAAAATAGAAGAAGTAACCTTAAAAGTAAACACAGTGAAAAAAACAAAACTCTCTTATTAAGAAAATTCAAAACCAGCTGATGTTGCTTGCAAACATGTTGATCTGAGGCTGTCCTCTCTTTGTTAAAAAATAGCCTTAAAGACAGAGTAGCACCATACTGAGCCTGTCTCCTTTAGGCTAGCTGAAGGACTTTAACAGAATGAAAAAGGAACATCTCATTCATTCTGGAACTTGATGTTTCATGCTACATATGGACTGCCTAAAATTATCTCTGGTTCTGCCAGGAGTTCATGTCCTACTCTAAGGAATAGTTTAGGTTATGTTACCGTAGCAGATTAACTCTGGAATCTCAGTGGATTGTCACAACAAAGGTTCATTTATTCCTTTCTCATGCTACGTGTCCAGAGTGGAGTTGAGTGGGAGTGGAGGGCAGGCTCTACCCTACGCAGTCACTCTGCTTCCCAGGTGAGGGAGGCGCCTGGCCAGTTACCACAGTAGAAGAAAGCTTATAGAGAGAGAACTCATCCCTGTGCTTGTCTACTTTGGCTTTGGAGTGATTTCCTCATTTCTCTCCTCAGCTTATTGGCCAGAACTAGTCTTCTAGCCTTGTCTGAATACGGGGCGGGGGTGGGGGGGCTGGGAAGTATAGGGGAGCACATGGGATATTTGGTGAGCATTGTTGTCTCTGCTCCATCAGTCTCTGCAGTATAGTGCTGGTCTAGATGCCTCTAGATGAGGAATGGATACAGCTGTTTTTATTTGTAGAAGGTAAAGATTATATATCAACTAGTTTGTCATACTGTTCATATTAAGCCAGTGAAGGTGGTCAGAAGTATCAGATCATTCCCTGGTAATGATGTCTCCTTTCTTAAAGCTTCATCAAAGAACGGTCAAAAGTCAACGCAGTTCCTTTGAAGAATAAGAAGGCCTCCAGTTTCCATGAGTTTGCCCGGAATACCAGTGATGCTTGGGACATTGGCGATGATGAGGAAGAGGACTTTTCCTCCCCTTCTTTCCAAACTCTAAACTCAAAAGTTGCTCTGGCGACCGCAGCCCAAGTCCTAGAAAACCACAGCAAGTTGAGGGTGAAACCAGAACGCTCCCAGTCAACAACATCCGATGTTCCTGCCAGCTACAAGGTCATAAAGTCCAGCAGTGACGCTCAGCTGTCCAGAAATTCCAGTAAGTCCATCCTGCTCCCTTCCACAGCCTCACCCTTTTCAGCAGAGTGCACCTCAAATGAACAGTTTTTCTCTAGGGCATTACTCAGATCTTCCATTGAATGGTAAATGTGAAAGCTCAAGCCTGAGCCCAATGGGTCATAGACTCTGCCTGTTCTGCCCCCACACCTTGATGGCTACTTGGGGCTTCACTTGCTGACACCCCATTTTTGCCTGCCGTTTTGTTCTTCCTTTCCCTGTGATGGGGTCTAGAACTTTTGCTCTTTGGTTGCTTCACATTTCTTTGGGCCTGGTCAGGTTTAAGGTTATTGACTCATGTATGTAAAGTTGTTAGTGGCTGAATTTCACAAACGTGTGGCACTGTTGTTTGGCCTGTTCGGCCCTGGGGAGCAGTCATTAGTAAGGTTGTTCCTTTCCTGTTCCTAAGGAATGGAGCAACATGTGCCCGGAGGCTCTGGGTCACAGACTCAGGTTGGGGGCGGGGTGGGAGGAGACACGCCTTCTGTTTCTTTTTGGGAAACTGGCTTCTGCAAGTGGTTGAGGTAATGGTGGTTTTATCAGATGTTTGGGGTCTCTCAGTGTACCCTCTTAACTATCCATTGCTGTATGTAATTTTGCTCTAGAGGGTTTTACGGAAGCCAGTTATTCTGAGTCGGGGAGGGAAGTGTCATTATTCCAGTGAAAGTTAGAATGGCTGACTGGTAAAGGGCGAAGGGAAGTGGAAGAATGTCAGAGCCTGGCGTGTGTCCCGACTCATGCTCTAAGAGAACAACTTCTGCAGTTTCAGAATAAGCACGTGGTCATGAACTTAGGCTGTGAGGCTGTTAAAATGCCACAGTCACTTTCCATCGCCGATCGGGCTCCAGGTTCCACCTTCAGTGCCGTGCCCACGTGGGTGTTCGGTGTTGACTGACTGGCCGTAGCTATAGGCTGTTGGAAGTGTCTGTGTGCTGTGATTGAGGGTGTTAAAGGATCTCAAGTGTGAGGAAGCACCCCCCTCCCCGCCCCCATCCCTAGTAAAGGTGCAGCCCTCATACAGCCAGGACCGTCCAGAACATTCCCTTTATGAGGTCCCCTCCTGTGAACATCATGTGATATCATCGCTCTCAGGCCCCCAGTGTGTGGTCTGTGTTTCCTAGGCCCCATGTTACACTAGGCATCCCAGCCAAATACCCTGTGACTGTTGCTTCTGTAAACCTTCTAGTTGTGCATGTTGCTGAGTGCTCATCTTTTTTTTTTTTTTTTCCAAGAGAGGATTTCTTTATTTTGTATTAAAAAAAAAATTTTTTTTAAGTTCATTTATTTTTGAGAGAGAGACAGAGCATGAACAGGGGAGGGGCAGAGAGAGAGGGAGACACAGAATCCAAAGCAGGCTCCAGGCTCTGAGCTGTCAGCACAGAGCCCGACGCGGGGCTCGAACTCACAAACCACGAGATCATGACCTGAGCCGACACTGGACACTTAACCAACTGAGCCACCCAGGCGCCCTGTCTTTCTTTATTTTTTGAAAAATGTTTATTTATTTTGAGAGAGAGAGAGAGCATGCATGCAAGCAGGGGAGGGGCAGAGAGAGAGGGAGAGAGAATCCCAAGCAGACTCCATGCTGTTAACACAGAGCCTGACATGAGGCTTGATCTCACAAACTGTGAGATTATGACCCGAGCCAAATGCTTAACCAGCTGAGCCACCCAGGAACCCCTCATCATTTAATTCTTGTTGTGAGTCCTGCCTTTTTTTTTTTTTAATTTAATTTTTTATTTTTAAAAATTTACATCCAAATTAGTTAGCATATAGTGAAACAATGATTTCAGGAGTAGATTCCTTAATGCCCCTTACCCATTTAGCCCATTTTTTTTTTTTTAATGTTTATTTTTGAGAGAAGAGAGAACATGAGCGGGGAAGGGGCAGAGACAGTGGGATAGGATCTGAAGCAGGATCCGTGCTGACAGCACAGAGCCAGATGTGGGGCTTGAACACATGAACTTCGAGATCATGACCTGAGCCGAAGTCAGATGTTTAATTGACTGAGCCACTCAGGTTCCTTGTGACTCCTGCTTTTTAAGGCCCAGATAGATAAAAGAACATGAAATAGTTATGGAAGGACAGTCAGAATTTAAAACTGACTTTACTTTGGGGTAGTAAAATAAATAAGGATTTTGGAATCAGACAGACCTAAGGTGGCATCTCAGGTCTCACTAGCAAATCGCTTTTAACCTCTCTGAGCTGTGGTTTCTTCATCTGTAAAGTAATAATTCCTACCATATGTTGCAAGAATCAAATGAGAGATCCTATGTAAATGTGACCAGCATGATGCCTTATACGTAGTAGGAGCTCAGGAAATGTCAGTCCTATACTGCGCGTTTCTCCTTCCTATCATCTGGGTTAGAAATGTCAAGAACCAGCCATGTGGTTCTGCTGGGGTCTGTGTTCCTGTTATTTCAGTCATATCCCAGCAGAATTAAAAGCTGGCTCACCTTGGTGGGAAATGTAGGAGCACAGAGGAACCCAAAACAGGGTTGCCTGGGGCCAGAGCCTCTCACCTGCTGTGCAGGGCACATTGATGGGCCAAGAACAACTTCGGGTTGCGCCGTGGATATTGATCCTCTCAGCCCTTGGGCCAGCTGCATGGGGCCTGGGGCTTCAGGCAAGCAGCCACCTGTTTTTATTACATGTGCCCTACTTACATGCCTAACCGACTGAGCCACTCAGGTTCCCTGTGACTCCTGCTTTTTAAGGCCCAGATAGATACAGAATATGAAACAGTTATGAAAGGACAGTCAGAATTTAACTCACTGCTTATGTGCTCTGTGATGTGGAAAGGGAAGGCAAACACTACCTTAGACCGTGTTGCCCCCACATTCAATATTAGGCATGAAGACACATCCCAGGTTGGGGTAGAAAGGAAACATTTGATTTCCATCCAGAGTTGCCAAAACAGTTGTCACAGTTGCTACGGCCTCTGGAGTCTGTTAGCACATAAGATGCCTTGGGAGCCTGTGATAAAAATGCAGCCCTTCCCCCGGGCAGACGGTTTCCATCCCCTGGCTGCCCTCAGCGGGCGCCTTGGGGCGGCGTGCCAGCTGCTCGGACCCGGTTCTGGCGGAGGGGCCAGTACTGAACAGCCAGCTCAGGGTCCCTCCACGTCCATGCACTACATTGCCGCCTGTTCTCTTTCTCTTTCATTATCACAGGTGACACATGCCTGAGGAATCCACTCCACAAACAGCAGTCACTCCCTCTCCGACCCATCATCCCCCTGGTTGCCCGCATCTCGGACCAGAATGCTTCCGGGGCGCCCCCGATGACTGTCCGGGAGAAAACCCGCCTTGAAAAATTCCGTCAGCTTCTCTCCAGCCACAACACTGACTTAGGTGAGTCCCCATGAGCCCCGGGCAAGGTAGGACCTCTTGGTGACTGGAATTCTCAGAGACCTGGAAGCTATTGCTCTTTATTCTTCCTTCTTTTACTTTTCCAGCATCTCCTGATCTGGTGCCCATTGCAGTGACATGCAGGTATTAAGTCAGAAGTATGTTACTAGAAATTAGGGACCAAATTAGGTGGGACTGGATTCTGCGGCCCGTAGACCATAGTGTAGCTGTTCTGGCTTTGGTCTCCTCTGCCTCGAGGCAACTCTGACTCAAATCCACACCCACGGGTCTCTCTTTGCCCCCCCTGAGTCTGATCTCCGAGCTGACTGCATCACTACTGCAGAGCCGTGTCTTCGCCACTTTGCTGCTCAGGGCTGTTGTCTGGGGCTTTCTCCCCGTGCTTGTCGGTAGCCGCTGCTGCTGCTGGTGGTGGTGGTCTTTCTTGAATGGTGGGAGGAATCAGGCAGTGCTGGCTCAGGGTTGTCTTAGGGCATTTGTGGGAAGGGCTAATCCAATCAAGCCGTTGTCCGTTTGCAGATGAACTGAGGAAGTGTAGCTGGCCGGGGGTTCCCAGGGAAGTTCGACCCATAACCTGGAGACTCCTGTCGGTGAGTTCTGCCCGCTGTGTAGAGAAGCGTGAGCCTCACACAGCCCTTCTTACCTGCTGAGGTTAGTGTGGGCACATTCATCTTACTGCATAGACTCCTCCAGTCCCACTGGGTGTGGCAGATCTGTGGGACTGTCATCTTATTTCTGCGCCTAAATAAACACATCCTTGCGAGTTATTCACGCACGTATAGAAGAGCACAGCTTTTCCCTGTTGGTGTATCCCCCCTTGCTCAACGCCAGGGAGAAAGAGCGTAGTGAGGTAGGGATCTCAGCACTTGTTTGGACAGGCTCCCACACTCCCCAGACTTCACTCTTTCCTCAGTAGGAATAACCAGAGTGGTGGAAAGCGACTCTGGCACTGTGAGGAGGTGAGACATGGGCCTCCCCCAGGAGCCTGCACCAGTCCCGCTCTCACTGAGGGCAGAGCACTGTGCCAGCCTCTGTGATAGGGACGCTCGGACTTCCTGAGCCTGTCACGTTCGTTCATTCATTCATTCATTCATCTAGCAAGGAATTATTGAGGGCCTGCTGTCTGCCAGGCATGGTGCCAGCAGCTGCGAGGATACACAACAATGAATGAAGCCTGGTCCCTGCTCTGCAGGCCCTGCCTGGGGAATGTATTACATAAATGTCTGCGAGAGGAAGTGACTCTTTCCTCAGTGTTCCCCACGAGTCCCGATCCTGCGGCCATGTAATCACTGCCTCCGCCACTTCTAGTAAGTTTGAATGCCAATAAGAGTAGATTTGGTCGTGGTCTCCGGAACGGGAGCCGCACGAATTGAGAGTGGGCTCTAGACCAGGAGTGAGAAGGAAAGTTGGCCTGAAGCTTTGGCTAGGCGGGAGGCTGCTGCCAGAAGTTCCGTGTCTGCACGTTGTGGCTGCCCGTGTCACAGATTCCATTCAGCTTTCTAAGCTGGCAGTTCTGAATATTAGCGTGGAGAAGAATGTGTGACTGGCACAGACTTCCAAGGCACACCCCTGGGATGTGCCGTAGAGGTGGCCGTAGGGCTGGGATTCCCGGAAGTATCGCCTTGCACACACGCAGCCCTCCAGAGGCCCCCACTCGGGTCCAGTTCCCTCCCACTGACCTAGATCCATTGCTCTGCTGAGCCAGCTCCGGGGCGCTCACCAGCAGCACGCACTGCAACTACAGTGCAGGGCTGCGGGAGTGTGCACGTAACCCTGGGAAAGCTGGCCTGGCTTCATCTGCCCACATGTGGGTCTCATTGAAGGAGGAGAGAGCAGACGCTGGGCGGCCGGACCCAAAAAGGGAGGATTCTTGTGCTCTTGGCAGCTGTTCTTCCGCCCCTTTGACGGTTGCCAAGCCAATCCTTAGGCTAAAATAAAAATTAAGGACTCGTGCAACCAACGTGTGTCCCCGTCTAACCACGGTCCTGTCTGTAGGGCTATCTCCCAGCAAACACCGAGAGGAGGAAGTTGACCCTGCAGCGGAAGCGGGAGGAATATTTTGGCTTCATTGAGCAGTATTATGACTCTCGAAATGAGGAACATCACCAGGATACCTACCGACAGGTACAGTCGTCACCTTTTTGGTTACGAATCATAATTGTCAGGTGTATCTCCTGGGAGAACTGTCATAGTGCAGGATTTCCGAGTCTTCAGGCTTTAGTATACTGGTTAGGAATTAAATTTATTCCCGGAACTGCTTCCCCTGTTTCTAATGAGTAGCTCTGATTTTAGCCATTTTAAATAGAGTTTTTGTTTTTTTTGTGTTTTTTGGTTTTTTGGGTTTTTTTTTGCACTGATCAGTGGCATTGCTTCTCCAACTTCCACATGCATACAAATCATCCAGGGTCTTGGTAAAATCCCACCCAAGCGTTATGATAAGATGCAGATTCTGATTCAGTGGGTCTGGGTTGAGACCTTCACTTCTGACAAACTCCCAGGCGGTGTCAACACTACTGGTCCCAGGCCGCAAATAGTAAGGGTCCCCGGGCACAGAGTGAAAGAGAAGCTCACTCAGGAGTGGTCCAGTCCCTCTAGACTGTGTGACATTAGTATGTCCACCTGGCAGCTAGTGCCGTTTCAGCACCCATGTCGGCCCGTGTGTCTGCAGGAGCAGTAGTTACCAGCAGGCTCAGCAGGCAGTGTTCCACCACCCTCACGGTGGTCCCCACCGCCTGCCAAAAGAGGAGGGGAGGAAGAAGAGGGGCGAGGGGAAAAGCCCAGGTTGCTGGCAGCTGTCTTCAGGAAGCCTCAAGAGCCAAAGTAGCTTCTGCTGCTGTCGCCGCCACGGTCCTTGGGATCGATCGTTAAGGCTCGGAGAAATCCTGAAGCTGAAACCAGCTGTCGTGACCTCTTTGGTAACAGAAGTGAGGGCTTGGCAGTGACAGTTACTGAATGCCGGCTCCCTCTGGTTCCCAATCCAGTCACGTGTCTGCCACTTTCAGAGCTCTCTCCGCTCTTGGGAACTATTGATGAGTAAGACTCTGAAAGAGGGACGCACATTTTGATCATGCCTGTTGAGTAAGCACCAGCCCAGAGTGAAACAGACTCCAGGGCGATTCTCTTAGGCCGTGGGTTCTCTTAGGTCGTGAAGCCCGTTGCTGTTCGACATAAGTGGTTTATCTGCGGAGGTTTCCTCAGTTTCAGTAAGCTATTGCTGTCATGGAAACGTATTCCAGATGGACAGGCGGGCTTAATTAGACTCTTCTGGTATGTCCGTCAGTTCTTTCTGAAGATACTGTGCTGTCACTCTTACCCCCTTGATTCGCAGATCTTAAGAAAATAACTTCTCAAAAGAACAAACTGGCATTTGTGTTTTTAGACATGACTTCTCTTTTTCAGATTCACATCGACATTCCAAGGACAAATCCTCTCATTCCATTGTTCCAGCAGCCGCTTGTACAGGAGGTAAGGGAAGTACTTAACCGTTCTCGGCCCTTCTCCGCTCCATGCCTCCACAGCACCTGTTCTGCATGTGTGTGTCCTAGACCTCCCTCCGGCCGTGGGCAGGTGTGTGGCTAATCATGGGGGTACCTTCTGTTCGGATACGGAGCTGTGGTCCCTGCAGAGCTCTTTCTTGTGCATTCTCATTTGTTCTCCTCGACAAATCTATGGGCCAGGTCACACTCTGAGAAGTTAAGGGGCTTATCCGGGGCTTTAAAGCCACACTGGAACAGGATGAAGGCTAGAACTCATACCTCAGAATTCCTAGTCCTGTGTTTGCTCTACTTTATCAAGCTGGGCTAGTGATGGTTTTTTTATTGTGGTAAGTGTGTGTACCATGAAATGTCCCATTTTAACCCTTTTTAAGTGCACAGTTCAGCGGCATCAAGTACATTCACACTGTGGTATGACTACCACCTGTCTTTATGACTTTTTTCGTCTGCCCAAACAGAAACTTTGTATCCATTAAATAATAGTTCTGGGGGCGCCTTTTGGCTCAGTCAGTTGAGCGTCTGACTCTTGGTTTCAGCTCAGATCGTGATTCCAGGATCATGGGATCAAGCCCCATGTTGGGCTCCGTGCTGACATCAGGGAGCCTGCTGGGGATTTTCTCTCTCCTTCTGTCTCTGCCCCTCCCCTCCTCTCTCAAAATGAATAAACATTAAAAAAATAACAATAATTCTCCATCCCCAACAACCACCATCCTACTTTCTGTCTCTATGAGTTTGAATATTTCAGGTACTTCAGACAAGTAAGACCATATATTGTCGGTCCTTGCGTTACTGGCTTATTTCACTTGGCATGATAATATCTTCAGAGTTCATCTATGTTGTAACATGTGTCAGAATTTCCTTCCTCTTAAAACTGAATAATATTCGTTATATGTGTGTAACACATATTGTCCGTCTACTCTGTCCTCTGTCTGTGGACAGTTGGATTGCTTCCACTTTGGGTATTATGTCTGTTTGAGTCCCTGTTTTAAATCCTTCTGAGAATATACCCAGAAGTTGAAGTAGTCATGATACTGTGAAACCTGACAAGTCCACGAAACGCATAGAAGGTCTCAGTGGGACTGTTATCTTTTGACCCGAGCAGTAATTATAACCTCCTTGAGACTAGGGATTTCCTTAGCAGCTTCACGGTAGCTAGGACGCTGGGTGTAAGTGCTCTCTGAATCCTGTTTTCAGTTTTCCTTGGAATAGAGAGGGATGGTGGTAAACATGCTCAAAATAATTTCTATTTGACTTTAGATTATATTCATAATTCTATTTAAATGCAGATCTCCACTGGTGGGATCCTTCATGACTTACCAGTAGCATTAAGAAGATTTGAAGGGCGTGGTGACAGCATTATTTTAACTCTAAGATTCAGCTCAAAGGAAGCGGAAGACCCATTGAGGGTCCCTTTGTGCCTCCCATTGTTTCCCACGGCTCAGCCCTGCTTATGCTTTAACTTGGAGATGTTCAGATACCTCTCTTTTACCTGCGCGTGCTTACTATAAACTTGGAGACAGGGAACGCAGTTTGTTTAACATGCTTCTAGTAGTAGAATCTGAATACAAAGAAGGGAATTCAAACTACATTCTTTCCATTTTGTCTTGAATCATCTTTGCTTCTAGCTGGCTATAGTCCTCTCACAGAGTATTACTTAAAATGCTGACCAAGGAGCAGAGAACTAAGCAACACCGAATACTGAAAGGCTTGCTTTGCATATCTGAAAGGTAACTTGAGAATTGACTACAGTAAGGGAGAATTACCCAAGTACAAGAGGTGCAAGAAAAACCTTCAGGGATTATCCTTTCCACTCTTCTCCACAAGGCAAGATTATCCCAGGTTGTTTTCTGTCATGAAGGTTCCACGGTCTCCCCTGGTAACCAGGCCTGGTGCCAGGCCATGTCTGTGGCATCTTCACTTGTACAGTGTGTGAGCACCTGCATTGTCCCATCCTTACCAAGCAGGGATTGTCACAGTTCTCCTGATTGTGAGCTGCTGGCCTCCATGCCCTTGGCCACTGTTGAAACCAGTCAGCGAGGATCTGTGTTTTCACGAGGAGCTGACAGTGTAGAGCAGAAGCCCTGGGATTCTCTCTTTCTTTCTGTCTCTGCCCCTCCCCTCCTCTCTCAGAACTAACAGAGACGTCCAGACAGACACAGGCCACAGGAGGCAGGCAGGAGCCCCTTGGGATCTTCCTGAACGTGGTGGGTCTAGCCTGAGTTTGGGCTTGTGTTTCAAGGGAGGGAGGAAAGAATGTAAGAGGGCCCCCGTTAAAGTGTTGGGCCTAACCCATGTGAGGATGTCACGCCCTTCCCTCAGCCCCAGAGAGCAAGTGGGCAAGTCTAGTGGAGGCAGAGAGGCCAGCTTGCTTCCTGGTAGGGCTTGTTCTCACTGCCTGTAAGGGCAAGAGTGTTGACAATGGGCGTGTGTCTCATTTCCCTCTGCAGCTGGAAGGCAGACTCAACACGGGGGCTGGGACACATCCTTTATTGTGTCTCTAGATTCTCTACTTCTCTTCTGCGCTAGCTTACCAACTCCAAAACCATACAAGCATTTCCTTCCCGTTGTTCTCCCTGGGGGGGCTTTCTTCCTTGCACCTGACCTCTAAGAAGGCCTCTTCAGTCTGCCCCCAGAGCCCGTGTGTGTGCAGTGGAGGCCCTCTCATCTCCCATGCCCCCCACACGTGGTCACCATCAGCTCTGCCGTCCCTCTGGTGTGGCTCGCAGAGACACGAGGCAGCCCAGTCAAAGCCAGTGTAAGGAACGTGTCGGACTGGCAGTTTTGGCCACCAGGATGAAGCCCAGGGATGAATAGTATCAGAGAAGACGAGGGGATAGCTGAGAGCCTAATGAAGGCAGAGGGAGTGTAGCTGAATGGGGCAGGACCAGACTCTGAAAAGGGACCCTAGACATCTTTTCCTTCTCCCCAGTCTAGGTCTCTGGTCTCTTGTGGCTAGTATACTTAACCCCGGTGGCTTCCTCATGGAGGCCCAGGCTGATTTCTCTGTTCTCAAATTCCCAGCTGTAGGATTTGGTTTATTTGCTTTCCTTTCCCCAGCAAATGTCTGGGTTGCATCCTGATACACACAATGACTTCCTGCGTTGATAGTTCTCAGTCAGGTCGGGCTAGGAGTAAGTCTAGGTATAAGTTTTCCTCTGTCTCAGCGGGGAGAAAGGGGAGCGTGGTGGGGAAGGCGTTTCTACTCCACATCCTATGATGATAAAAAAAGGTGTCAAAAAAGTATCAGAACTTAGATGTTTTACCATCTTGCTTCTGGAAATCAAGAAATCGTTATCTACAAATGAGAGTGGGGTGGCCTGGGTTAGGGACATCGATAAGCAGACCTTTTCCTAAGCCCTTTGTGTCCCTGCCCTCCCCGTTTTCCTCATTTTATTTTATTTTTTAACATCCATTTATTTTAGAGAGAGAGAGAGAGAGAGAGAGAGAGCGCGTGCACAAGTGGGGGAGGGGCAGAGAGAGAGGGAGACACAGAACCCGTAGCAGGCTTTAGGCTCTGAGCTGTCAGCACAGAGCCCGACATGGGACTCGAACCCCCAAACCATGAGATCATGACCTGGGCTGAAATCAGATGCTTAACCGACTGAGCCCCCCAGCCCCCCCCCCCCATTTTCCCCATTTTATATCACAGTGGCTGGATACTGAAAAGAGAAACAAAGGCAAGAACTGTCTATCCACCCCTGCTTAAAAACAACCAGCATCTTAGAAACTTTCTGCATTTATAAACTTCCTTTGTCCCAGAGTAGCTTTAGAATTTTCCTAAAAATTTGGCAGCATCCCTGAGGCAAATTGTGACATAGGTAAATAGAGGGAGGGAGGGTATCCCTATGATTTAACAGTCCTGTCTTCTCTCTCCTTTTCCTAGATCTTCGAAAGAATTCTATTTATTTGGGCCATCCGACACCCTGCCAGTGGGTACGTCCAGGGAATTAATGACCTGGTCACTCCGTTCTTTGTCGTCTTCCTCTCAGAATATGTGGGTAAGAAGCATGAGTACCAAGCTGAACAAACTATTGCTCTTTCTTATCTGCGGTCTGTTTGTTTCTCCCAAGAGTGCAGCCAGTAGGCAAGTCTTGCTAAAAAAGAGGTAGTGGCCTTCGAATACACAGCTAAACCTGTCTGACAGCAGAAGCAGCCTGGAATTTATCTCTAGAGATGGCCACAGATGTCACCCAAAAAGGACCCACTTGGTTCCAGAATGACCAAATGGATACCTTTTTTGTTCTACCGTAAACAGATGGTTTGATGCTTTATTTGAGGTCCTTTTAGGATTATATTGAACTCGTCTCAGACACAGGCCCTCATCGTGGAAGCTGGAGTTTTAGATTGTACACCAGGCCTCCACACTCCAGTTCACATGCTGTATGTTGGCAGCATGAAAGGTGCTGGCATCAAAATCAAGCGCACGTTGGAGGTCCTGGAACAGGCCGAGGAGAGCTCCAGGACCTTGATTTCTCCCCTCCTCCTGCTCCTCTAATCCCACTGGGTTCTTGTCACTTTGGATAGGGTGATTGGATACCGTGGTGGCAGTTAGGTTTTCTTACAGTTCCAGCCTCCTCCTCTGGCCAGGCCTGAATTGGGCAGAGTCTTAAAAGGGGTTGAGGATCCTCCCCTTCTCCTTTTGATTTCTTTATCCGCTTGTGCTTAGAGACTCCCAAGAAAACCCATGTGTCATGTGTGTTTGCTCAGGCAGTTAAGGAGAAGCTCATGTGGAAATCAGAATGTTGGAGGGGGTCTCAGAACATCATCCATCTATCCTCTCATTTCACCAATGGGTTGTGAGATGCCCTGTCTCCTTGTTGATGGCAGAGCAAAGACTAGAAGCCTTTCTGTAGGCGCTGGAGGTGGTGGGTTATTGTGGGTGTTGGAGGAAGCCAGTGTGGGAGAGGAAGAGGGTAATGAGAAGTAGACCAGAGTGGAGCCCCTTGGAGGGTAAGGGCATGAAACTATCTCACTTGATCCATCCCATTCATTGTTTTCTCATAGGGCTCAATGGATGGTGTTTTGGTCTTTTATGAGGCAGTTTCCGAAAAGTAAGACAACTAAATGACACCATCCCCCATTCCCTTTATTGGCAGCAAGCTGAGCAGGACTGGGAGGAAGGTCTCTCTTGCCCACTCTATCTGGGGGTCCTAAGCAAAAGAAAGATTAGTTAAAATGTAGCTACGGGGGCGCCTGGGTGGCTCAGTCAGTTAAGCGGCCGACTTCGGCTCAGGTCATGATCTTGCGGTCCGTGAGTTCGAGCCCCGCGTCGGGCTCTGTGCTGACAGCTCAGAGCCTGGAGCCTGCTTCCGATTCTGTGTCTCCCTCTCTCTGACCCTCCCCCATTCATACTCTGTCCTCTCTCTGTCTCAAAAATAAATAAACATTAAAAAAAAAAATGTAGCTACGAAAAGCAGATAGGTAATGCTTTTGCTAGAGGACTTTTCATTTTCCCTTTCACATTAATGGGTCAGCTTTCGGAGGCAGCTTAATTCTGTGTGTTTAACTTTATTAAGAGCAGTGCAGCTAATCTGTTGGGATTTGGGGGTTGCTTCCTTGCAATAGTACTCTTCTAAAACACTATTAAAGGATGAGCCTAAGAAGGTAGTAATCCGTTCACTAATCTACATTTGAAGTGTAAATGCTGGCGTGGAATCTCGGTAACAGTATCATGCCAGTTACAAATAACCCTCAGCAGCTGCAGTCTCTAATTGGATATTTAATTATCTCGTTAGCTGCCATTTATATTGTATGCCAGATTTTCCTTTCCTTTCTGTAGGCACAGCTCTGTTGGTCCCACCAAGTACTGTGCCTTTCTTTGATAGATATGCCAGCATTCTGATCTTGGTATTGGCAGCCGCACCTGCTGACCCACGGCGTTTATGCACTAAAGCGTGGGCTTCTCCACCCTTCCTTGGAGGCAGTCTTGGCAAGGCCATGCCCAGTTTTACTGCTGCAACAGACTTTAGAAAGGTCTTGGTACCTCCTCCTAGACTGAGGAAGGTGGGCCCATTCTTTTTTTTTTTTTTTTTTATGAAAACTTTTGTTAGGTTAAGTTTCAAACAGATGTAACAGTAGAAAAAATCATGCCATAAATCTCCATATAGCTCTCACCCAGCTTTCCCAGCCAGGCTTGTTTTATCTATCCCTCTATCCGTTCTCTTCATCCTTTCCTCTTTGTGAATTATTGGGAAGCAATTAGACATCATATCATTTCATCCATAGATATTTCTATGTGTAGCTCTAGAGGATAGTGATTAAAGAAACTCACAGCCATAATGCAGTTATTACATCTAAAAAGTTGTAATAGCTCCATAGTATAATCTCATATATAATCAACATACACGTTTTTCTGATTCTTGTAAATATATTTAATAGTTTGTTTGAATCGGGGTACAGATTGGGTCCACACATTCTAATTGGTTGATGTGTCTCTTAAATCTCTCTTATTCCATCAGTTCCCATCCCTCTTTTTTTCCTTAGGAGTTTGTAGCTTTAGCCCTTGTTTTTCTGGTTTTCAGCTTAGGGCTTTACCACGCCAACCAGGGATAACACCCTGATTCTTAAAGCACTTTACCATTTTGCAAAGCACTGTGGCCTACCAGATTTCATTTAGTAGGCCCCAGTATCTCTTTAAGGTAGATGCACAACTCACTTTACAGGGAGAAATCCCAGGCTCAAGGATTTAATAAGCTTTCCAGACTCAGACCTAGGTCTTTTGACCTTAATACCTGTCCTCTTAATATGACTTGCTGCTGTTTCAACTTAGATCCCTGTTTTCAGACTTCTAATGGCTCCCTCTACTCCATTCTCTGTTCCAAAGCAGGCAGTACGTTTCTTACTGCTCCTTGCCTTTAAAAAAAAAAAAAAAAAAAAAAAAAAAATTGCGGTACAAAGTACATACTCATTGAAAAAAATCAAAACAGTATAGAAATGCTGTTACCTCCCTTACTTCCCACTCTGATCTGGTGTATATTCTTCTAGACCTTTCCCTGTGTGTACTGCACATACTATTTTTCTTTATTGTGTTGAGAAAAAAATGGGTTTAAACTATTCATACTTTTCTTTCTTTTAAAGATTTTATTTGGGGGAGGTGCTTGGCTGGCTCAATGATAGAGTGTATGACTCTTGGTCTTAGGGTCAGGAGTTTGGGCCCCGTGTTGGGCATGGAGCCTACTTAAAATTTAAAAAAATTGCTTGTAAAGATTTTATTCTTAAGTAATCTCTACACCCAATGGGCTCGAACTCACAGCCCTGCGATCAAGAGTCGCAAGCTCTACCAACTGAGCCAGCCCAGTGCTTCAACTATCCATAGTTTTCTTTTCTTTTTTTATTTTTTATTAAAAAAAAATTTTTTTAATATTTATTTATTTTTGAGAGAGCGAAAGAGAGAAACAAAGCATGACCAGGAAAGAGGCAGAGAGAGAGGGGGAAGAGAATCTGAAGCAGGCTCCAGGCTCTGAGCTGTCAGTACAGAGCCCAATGCGGGGCTCAAACTCACAAACTGCAAGATCATGACCTGAGCTGAAGTTGGACGCTTAACCAGCTAAGGCACCCAGGTGCCCAACTATCCATAGTTTTCTATATCTTGTTTGTCTTCATTAAAAAAAAAAAAAAAAAAAAAAAAAAAAAATCACGGCCAGCTTTCCAAGTCTGGACATACAGATCTACCTTATCATTTTCAGCAATGACATTTGTTCCCCTAATAAGGCTTTACTACAATTTGTTTATTTAACGATTCCTCTATTGAAGGACATTTAAGTTGTCTACAGTTTTTAGCTATTATAAATAATATACCTATTTTGAATATCCTTATATATATTTTCTTGTGCATTTGTGTTAAACTACGTATTTCTCCTGGGGTGCCTGGCTGGCTCAGTTAGATGAGCGTGTAGCTCTTTATCTCAGGGTTATGAGTTCAAGCTCCACGTTGGATATAGATTACTTAAAAATCTTAAAAATAAATAAATAAACAAGCAAAAAACAAACCTTATTTCTCTGAAAGAGAGCCCCAGAAGTGAAATTGCTAGTCCTAAGAGCATGCCAAATAGGTACTTCTTTTTTTTATTTTTTACTTATTTATTTTTAATATTTATCTATTTTTGAGAGACAGAGAGAGCATGAGTGGGTGGGGGAGGGGCAGAGAGAGGAGACACAGAATCGGAAGCAGGCTCCAGGCCCCGAGCTGTCAGTACAGAGCCCAACCAACATGAGGCTTGAACTCACAAACTGTGAGATCATGAACTGAGCCTAAATTGGATGCTTAACCAACTGGGCCACCCAGGCGTCCTTAGGTACTTTTAAATTACACGTCTAAATTCTAAGTTTGTACCAGTTTATACTCCAGCCACTAGCGTGGGGTGCACTTTTCTTCATATCCTTAGCAGAACTAGATATCCTAATCTAATTCTATTTCACCAATCTGGCAAATAAACCATGGTTTGTGTTTGTTTTTGTTCCGCTTGTTCGTGAGTGAGGTTGTTTATCTTTTCTTCTGTGTACATATTAGCATTTGTTTCTTGGGGATCTGCTTGTTCAGATCCTTTGCCACTTTTTCCTGTTGGATTGTTGGTCTTGTGTAAAAACTTTTGTAGATTAGATATATTCCTCCTTTACCTGGTATGTGTTAAAAATAGTAGGCTATACCACACAAAATTGCTAATATTCAACCATTTTTGACCCCCCACTGCCAAATGAGAATTTTATATGGTTCAGCCTAATATTGTTTTTCTCCCAGACTATCATTTGTCTTTTAACTTTGTTGATTGTGTCTCCTTATATAGAACATCCTGATTTTTATGTAGTCAAATCTGCCCGTTTGACAGGTGTTTATTGAGCTCCTGCTGCCTGCCAGGGGATAGAGAGGCTAAAATGACAGAGGTGGGCCCTGCCCTCTAGTGGAGGGGCTCGCAAACAACAAGTAAACCAGTCCTGGCAAATGGTGCTGAGGTCTCGAAGGAGACCACTAGTTTGGGGGTTTGGTATCTTGCTTAGGAAGTCTTTCCTTCCCCACCTCAAAATTATGAAAATACTCTCTCCTGTTTTCTTCTAATACTCTTGTGGGTTTGTTTTTACATTTAGCTCTTTAAATTTCATTATTAATTTGTTTTCCTGAATGGTGAGGGTTGAGATTAAAGTTCCTGTGCAACTGAATGGTTCATTGTTTCAAACACCATTTATAAATAATGCATCCTTTCTTCACTGGTGTGAAATCCCTCTTGGTAATACAACATAAATTCCTTTATTTACATGGTTCTCCTTCTTTATTCTGTTCCACTTATTTCCATTTCGATGCCAACAGCACACAGTTGGGGTTTTGAGCTTTGTAGTGTGTTTTGTCATTATTCCAGGGCCAGTCCCTTTCACCACCTTTCTTAAAAACTTGGTTTGGCTCTTCTTCCATGTGAACTTTAATTTATTTTCATGTTTCTACCTTCCTTTCTAAATTTTATTTTAATTTTTATTATTTAAAAAAAATGTTTATTTATTTGTTTTTGAGACACAGAGAGTGCGAGAGCAGGGGAGGAGCAGAGAGAGAAAGGGAGAGAGAGAATCCCAAGCAGGCTCCGTGATGTCGGCACAGAGCCTGATGTGGGGCTCGATCTCATGAACCATGAGATCATGACCTGAGCCGAAACCAAGAACGGAACATTCCGTCAACTGAGCCACCCAGGGGCCCCTCTAAATTTTATTTTAAATTCCAGTATAAGGTCGCCTGGGTGGCTCAGTCGGTTAAGCATCTGACTTCGGCTCAGGTCATGATCTCACGATTTGTGAGTTTGAGGCCCATGGCGGGCTCTGAGCTGACCGCTCAGAGCCTGGAGCCTCCTTCGGATTCTGTGTCTCCCCCTCTCTCTGCCCCTCCCATGCTCATGCTCTGCCTGTCTCTGTCTCTCAATCATAAATAAGTGTTAAAAAATACATTAAAAAATTCCAGTATCGTTAACAGTTACATTAGTTTCAGGTGTACGATATAGCGATTCAACACTTCCATACAACACCTGGTACTCATCATGACAAGTGCTCCCTAATCCCCATCACCTGTCTCACCCATCCTCCCCACCATGTCTCCTCTGGTAACCAGCAGTTTGTTCTCTACAGTTAAGAGTCCGTTTCTTGGTTTGCCTTTCTCTCTTTTTTTCCCCTTTGCTCATTTGTTTTGTTTCTTAAATTCCACGTATGAGTGAAATCATACAGTGTTTGTTTTTTCCTGACTGACTTATTTCACTTAGCATAATCACACACTGGCTCCATCCGTGTCATTGCAAATGGCAAGATTTCATTCTTTTTTTTTTTTTATGGCCGAATAATATTCCATTGTGTGTATACACCACTTCTTTATTCATTCATCAGTTGATGGACACTTGGGCTTCCGTATCTTGGCTATTGTAAATAATGCTGCTATAAACATGATGATGCACGTATCCCTTTGAATTAGTGTTTTTGTGTTTTTTTGGTGAATACCGAGTAGTCCAATTGCTGGATCATAGGGTAGTTCTATTTTTAACCTTCTGAGGAACCTTCATACCGTCTTCCAAGGTGGCTGCACCGGTTTGCGTTCCCACCAACAGAGCGCGAGGGTTCCTTTTTCTCCACATCCTCGCCAACACTTGCTGTCTCTTGTGTTTTCGGTTTTAGCCATTCTGACAGGTGTGAGGTGGTATCTCATTGCAGTTTTGATTTGCATTTTCCTGGTGGTGAATGATGTAGAGCATTTTTCATGTGTTTATTGGCCATTTGGATGTCTTCTTTGGTGAAATGTCCACTCATTTCTTCTGTCCGCTACATGAACTTTAGAATCAACCTGCCAAATTCAGGCAGTGGGAACCTTTTAGAATCTTTACTGGAGTTACAGTGAGTTTATAAATTAAGTTTTGTGGGCTTTTTTATTGTAGTGGCTTTATTGAGATGTAATTCATATACCATACAATTCACCCACTAAAATGTACAGTTCAGTAGCTTTTAGTTTACGGAGTTGCGTAACCATCACTACAATCAATTGAGAACATTTTCATAACCCCCCAAAAGAGAGCCTGTATCCCTTAGCCATCACCCTTAAGCTTCCCATCCCCTCTACCCCTAATTAGTTACTAATCGACTTTCTGTCTTTATGGGTTTGCCTTTCCTGGACATTTCATGTAAATGGAATCTTACAGTGTGTGGTCTTTTGTGCCTAGTTTCTTTCACTTAGCATGTTTTCGAGATTCATCCATGTTGTAGCATCTGTCTGTACCTCGTTCTTTTTTTTGGTCAAATACAAATATCCATTGTGTGGATATGCCACGTTTTATTTATGTATTCACCAGTTGATGGATATAAGTTACGTTTTAAAGAAATAAGGCATTCAGACTTCTCCCCAGCCTCAAGGTCGTCTTGAACAGAGATACAATATTGTTTATGACCTTTAAGAATAATTCTTGGGGTGCCTGGCTGGCTCAGTCAGTAGAGCAAGTGACTCTTTGGGGTGGTGAGTTCAAGCCCCACGATGGGCATAGAGCTTATATTAAAAAAAAAAAAAAGGGGGCGCCTGGGTGGCTCCGTCGGTTGGGCGTCCGACTTCGGCTCAGGTCATGATCTCGCGGTCCGTGAGTTCGATCCTCGCGTCGGGCTCTGTGCTGACAGCTCGGAGCCTGGAGCCTGTTTCAGATTCTGTGTCTCCCTCTCTGTCTGCCCCTCCCCTGTTCATGTTCTGTCTCTCTCTGTCTCAAAAATAAATAAACATTAAAATAATAATAATAATTCTCTTGTTTAGGTAATGATGCTTCTTTCCTCCCCTTCTCTAATGGTGTTGTGTCCTAATAAGGCAGCTACTGTAAAAGTCTTTTGCTATGACACCCCTGCTTCAGGAGGCCTCAGGTATCTTTCACCTGTGGGATAAGCCAGGCTCTTGCCTTTGTCATCCTGGGCAGGTGCCACCAGGCAGCCTTGGCCCACTGCCCCATCTCCCTGAACCATAGCTTGAAGGGTCTGCTCTATCAGAGTCTCTCTCCTTTCTCGTCCCCTATTTGCACTCCGTCATGTCTATAAAGTAGCACCTGAGCTTGCTTCGTGGTATGTCATGTTTGTTGTAAGAAGAGTTAAAAACGGAGATCCAGTGACTCCCTCTGAGTTGGTAGAGAAGCTGTCTATAGCTAGCCTGGCCCCCACGCAGCTTCTTTATCTGCTGAAGACAGCTGTTCACATAGAAGCTTATCTCTGGATAAGCCAGCTGTGTCTGGGCCCAGGGTGACAGTGCTAAAGGAGATCTAGTCTCTGGCCTGTGGTCCCTGAGACTGCAGAATACCTGTAAACTCTCATCCACAAGAACGTTTGCGCTTACACAATATTATTGATCTAGCCCCAAACATATTAAGGTCCACCATACCTGCTAGTGTGGTCCTCATCAAAACAAACTGCTTACTGGCAACTTTTGAGTGATGCATATGAAAAAATCCTGTAGAAGAGCTGAGCTCATGACCCGTCTTGTTTCCAAAGGCGGAGTGGTATCTGTTTGGTGGTTTCCATCAGTACAAAATGAAACCCTCGGTATCGAAAGCTCTCCCTCTTCTCGTCTGCATGAAGCAGCATAGTACGATTTTCATTTCAAGTTCTACTTGAAGCGTGATGTTTTCAGAAGCGTCATGGCGATGGACTCCCAGAAGGGAAGTCTTTCCCAGACCTCTGACTTCCGAGTCCCGGCCCCTGTGTGACATTTCCACTTGGATGCGTCGTAGATGATCAGTTAGGGCTAGCTTGGCTATGTGTGACTGGGAACCCCAAATAATAGGATCTTAAGCAAGATAGAAAAGCTTATTTAATTTCTCTCATATAAAAAGACGAGAGGTCGGGTGCCTGGGTGGCTCAGTCGGTTGAGCGTCCGGCTTCGGCTCAGGTCATGATCTCACAGTTTGTGGGTTCGAGCCCCGCATTGGGCTCTATGCTGACAGCTTAGAGCCTGGAGCTGACTTTGAATTCTGTGTCTCCCTCTGTCTCTGCTCCTCCCTTGCTCATGCTCTGTCTCTCTCTCTCTCTCCTTCAAAAATAAATAAAAACATTAAAAAACATTAAAAAAAAAAAAAAGACTGGTAAATAGTCCAGGGCTTGTATCTTAGGGCTTAGCCTGCCCTAAGATATGAGGGACCCAGGCTCCTCACTCTTGTTCTTCCGTTTTCAGCATGTGGTTTCCTTCTTGTGATCCAATATAGCTACTTGTGCTCCAGCCATCACGTCTGTATTCCATCCAGTACGGAGAAGGAAGGGAAGAAAGGGAATACTCTTTCCATTTAAGGACACTTCCCAAAGTTGTATATGGTGCTTAGGTTTGAATCTCTTTTGTCTACACTTGGTCATGTGAGCATAGCTGGCCAGAAAACAGTCTGTATCCCAGGTGGCCAGTACTCTTTAGGGGTCCCTTCACCAAGACGTAAAAGGGAACAGTTATTTGGGGACAGCCTGCAATTTTTGCTACCCCTAGGCTCCTCACACTCCGTGTTTTACCGACTCCTTCTCTCCCCGGACCCAGCCACTCTTTTCTCACAGTTGGCAGAGTTTTTTGACTCTTCAGTCAGAAGTGCTAAGAATTGTGCGTGAGTCTCACCCTTCTCTGTCTAATCATTTACAAGCCTCTGATGATTTTATGTCCTAAACGTTTCTTGCATGTGCCTTGCTCTCCGTTCTTCTGTGACTGCCCTGGGTCAGACCTGGGTTGCTGAAATGGCCACGTGTGTTTCCCCTTCTCTGCTTTTATCCCCTTTCAAGTCCATCTTACACACCATTCAAATACAGACTTGCCCATGCGGCTCCTCTACTTAAAGGTCTCCAGTAACATCCCCTCACGTACAGGTTCAAGTGTATCTAGGTTGCCTAGCTTGTGCAAGGTCCTGTGGGATCTGCTCCCTCCCACACCCCTTAAACTCAGCCTCCCCAAATTGACATTTTTAATCTAAAGCCTGTCCTGCACCATGCCCTTCTTCTCCCCTGGGCTAATCTTTGTGCCTCCTTTACAAAGGAAGCCTGCCCTCACCCTCGCCTTGCCCCCGCCCCCACAACAGTGCTGTGTCCGTAACCCCCGTACGTTTCTTCTATAGCACTTCATCATGCAGGTTGTTGTTTGTATTGTCCTCCTGCCCTCTGCCACCAGATTATATGATTCTTTAAGACTAGAGGCTATTTTAAATATCTTAGATTCCTAGTGCTTTCATTTTGATGTCCGAAATAACCACTCCATACATGTCTAGGTAAATGAGAGAATGAAGAGTTCACGATTAACTTTGTAAGATATTTAGGAATTAGTATGGCATTGCCAGGATTGGCCGCCAGGGGGCAGTGAATTACAATATTTTGATACTATGCTGAATTAGCCGGAAGTTTTATCTCTTCTAAGAGATGGAAACAGGAGTAGCACTACTCACTCAGCGAGTATTCATTGAGCATCTGTACTGTGCTGGGCACTGCTCTGGGCACTAGGGATACAAACATAAATAAATAAAGTAGAGAAAAAGCACAGTCTTTTACTGCTAGGTATTTATTCAAGGAAAACGAAAGCTTACAGTATCCAAAAGACTGTACAAGAATATTCATAGCAACTATATTCATATAGACAAAAATTGGAAACAACCCAAATATCTGTTAACAGGAAAATTCAGTGGATTAGTATTTAGCAATAAAAAGAATGAACTGTCAATAAATACAACAACATGGAAGAAACCATCCCCAAACCACTGTGTTGAACAAGTCAGATACCAAAAAAGGACACATTGTATCATTCCACGTAAATGGAGTTCAAAAATAATCCATGGCAGTAGAAATCAAAGCAGTGGTTGACTATGGTGGGAGATTGGGAAGAGACATAAGGAAATTTCTGGGGTGCTGGAAATGTTCTCTATTTGGACCAAGATCTTTAAAAAAATTTTGGGGCGCCTGGGTGGCGCAGTCGGTTAAGCGTCCGACTTCAGCCAGGTCACGATCTCGCGGTCCGTGGGTTCGAGCCCCGCGTCAGGCTCTGGGCTGATGGCTCGGAGCCTGGAGCCTGTTTCCCATTCTGTGTCTCCCTCTCTCTCTGCCCCTCCCCCGTTCATGCTCTGTCTCTCTCTGTCCCAAAAATAAATAAAAAACGTTGAAAAATTAAAAAAAAAATTTTTTTAGTGTGAGTGGGGGAGGGGCAGAGAGAGAGGGAGGCACAGAATCTGAAGCAGGATCCAGTCTCCGAGCTGTCAGCACAGAGCCCAATGCAGGGCTCAAACCGACAAACTGTGAGATCATGACCTGAGCTGAAGTTGGATGCTTAACTGACTGAGCCATCCAGGTGCCCAAGGACTGAGGCATCTTTTACACAGATGTATACGTGGGTCGAGACAGAACTGTGCACTTACGTGTCGTCTACTGTAAGTAAATCATACATAAAGATGGGGTGCCTGGGTGGCTCAGTCGATTAAGCGTCCGACTTTGGCTCAGGTCATTGATCTCACAGTTTGTGGGTTCGAGCCCCGCGTCAGGCTCTGTGCTGACATCCCTGAGCCTGGAGCCTGCTTCAGATTCTGTGTCTCCCTCTCTCTCTGCCCCTCCCCCATTTGTGCTCTGACTCTCTCTGTCTCTCAAAAATAAATAAATGTTTAAAAAACAATTAAAAAAAAAATAAAGAGAAATCCCTTCATAGAGTTTAGCTTCTGATGAGCAGAAACGGACAACGGATAGAAAAACAGGTAAAGTATTTGCTGGATTGTGATAAGTGCTATGGAGAAAAGTGAAGCAGAGATATATGCCCTGTTGGCGAGCGTGGAAACGGGAGCAGGCCCTAAACAGGGTAGTGAGCCAGGGTCACGCTGAGGAGAGGGTGTTTGTGCCAGGTCCTGAAGGAGGTGAGGGGCTGGCCATGCAGTTAGTTTCTGATAGTTAACACTCACTTTCAGAGAAAAGGGGGTGCTGTTAGTAACTGCCTGCACTCCCCCAGGTACCACGGACACTGCCTCCTTGTCTTGGTCCTGGGCTGTTGTGGATTATACTCCAGCTCCACGCTCTCAGTTCCTGGGAGGCCTTATTCTCTATCTCATATCTGAGCCTTTGCCTGCAATAGCCACCCTGCTCATCCTGT
The DNA here is from genome assembly GCF_024362965.1 of Panthera pardus. Lineage (NCBI taxonomy): Eukaryota > Metazoa > Chordata > Mammalia > Carnivora > Felidae > Panthera > Panthera pardus. The sequence continues at coordinate 144,290,129 of NW_026526732.1, read as the reverse complement.
CCCCTGTCTGGTGAGGAGTGGAGGCCAAAGATGAAACTGGACAGACTTATTTCGTAATGGTGGGTTTTCATTATCGTCTTAAGAGGACATTACTTGTTTGCTTTTTAACGTGAAACCTAATATACATTTTGTTAAGAAAGCTTTTTTTTTAAGTTTATTTATGTACTTAGAGAGAGAGAAAGAGAAAGAGTGGGGGAGGGGCAGAGAGAGAGAATTCCAAGCAGCGCAGAGCCTGACTCAGGGCTCCATCTCACAAACTGACATCATGAGCTGGGCGGAAATTAAGAGTCCTATGCTTAGGGGCGCCTGGGTGGCTCAGTCGGTTAAGCGTCTGACTCCGGCTCAGGTCATGATCTCACAGTTTGTGCGTTCAAGCCCCGCGTCGGGCTCTGTGCTGGCAGCTCCGAGCCCGGAGCCTGCTTCAGGTTCTGTGTCTCCCTCTCTCTCTGACCCTCCCCTGCTCACACTCTGTCTCTCTCTCTCTCTCTCTCTCTCTTAAAAATGAAAAAACATTAAAAAAAAAATTTTTTTTTTAAAGAGTCCTATGCTTGATCGTCTGAGCCACCTAGGTGCCCTGACGTTGAATTGTTTAGTGCCCACCGTTTTTGGATGCTTTCCTCAAGGTGCCTCCTGGCCCGGTCTTCCTAGATGAAGCAGCCTTGTACATGATAGGCGGTTGAGGAATATTTGAGGCTCTTCCCGGCCACACACATATATGTGGGTGTAGCCCCGCCAGCGTGTTGAGCTGAGCTACTTCCAGCTGGCACTTGAGAGCAGTGTGTGCATTTGGTGGGATGTCCAGTGGGATGTCCAGTGCTGGATTTCCTCTCATGTCGGAGGGAAGTTCTCCAAGGGCAGGTTGTGGCTTATCACCTCGGGAACCTTGAGACCTAGCCTGCTCTCTCGCGGGCAGTGAGCTGAGTGGCACGTGCTTGCTTGCTTGCTCTGTCTGCCTGGCATCTGACCCAGGAATAAGCGAGAAATTGTAACAGAGGAGAGATGGTGACAGCTCACATACTCAAGGCGTTTGAGCCCAGATGAAGAGCCTCAGAGCAGCTGACGTTGGGGGGCCCTGGACTCCCCAAGCCTGTTCGCATCCACAGTGTCTTGGGGACATGCTGCCTGTCTCTGTGGGTGATCTTTGGACAGGTCCTAGAAGGCTAGGTGTTTGCTGGACCTGGCCCTTCGTTGGCCCATTAACCCAAATACATAGTCTGGGTTTATGTAATCTGGGCTCCCACAGCCAGTGCCAAGAGGCTGGGGTAACCCCGAGTCAGTAACGTTTGCTAAGTAAAAGTAATACAGGAAAGTAGAAAAAATGGGGTGGTGTGTTGATTTTTAAAATTAATTTTAACCAGGGTCTCATGATGCACGTGTGCTCAGGCTGCTCCACGCTAAGAAGTGAACAGCCAGAGATCGTGTGTCGTTCCGAGTTAACAGTTACCTTTTAGTCACTGCACCATCAGGCACAGTGTCAGGAAGGGCTCGCTGGTCAGCTGCTTCCCTGCATCTCTGAGACAGCACGCCGCCTCTCTCACGGTCTGCGGCGTGGTCCTCACGAACCAGAGTCGACTCCCTGCGGGTCTCTGCTCTGTCAGAGCCTCAGAAGAAGTCTTCCGTCTGACCTGCTCCTTGCAGGAGACCAATTCTCTTTACCCTCCTTGCTCTGCCGGGTCGTCTGACCCTCCAGGAATGAGCCGGGAGCCCCTCCACCCTCCCCGTACTAGGGTTTGCAGTGACATCCTCACCTTGGCTGCTGCCATCGTGTACCTGCCTGCAAATGCCAGGTGAATAGTGCCCCGTAATACGTTTATGTCGCATTTTGAACCACTTAAAAATAATTACGTGCAAGTGACACCTTGAATCCCTTGACACTTTTCTTAAAGCGGTGTTTTTCTGGATGTAGTATTTACGTTCTGATTTTATGAGCTGCTTTAGATGGGTGACCAAAATTTTATTTTTCCCTTTCCTTACTTTTGTGTTCAGAAAATATTATGTAAGGTATTGTGTCTAGTTTTAAAACTATAAAGACAGGAATCAGGCAACCAAAAGCTTTAGGAAGTAGAAAGGCTATCTGCAGTCTGATGCCTTGAATCTTCTCCTGCCCACCAGTCGGGCCGAATCGTTCTGCCCCAACAGATCACAGAATCTAGAAATTGCCCTGCAATCACAGATGGCTCCTGGGAACTGCCTAGAGCGGCAAAGAGACGAGTTAACTCTTGTCAGTTTAAGCAGAACTAGTTCTTCCCAAAGCTGTCTTTGAGTATTTCAGGCATACACGAGCCTGATGTCAGGCCCAGGACTTGGGGTTCTCAGAAAAATAAACACTCGACTAGAGTCACCGCTCAAGTACGTTTTATCAGCTAATAAATGGACATGTTCTCGTCGAGCCCAGAGTGGGCAATTTGATTCTTATCAAGAGCTTTTGGGTTTCCTCTTTTTGGATGCTTTGCCTTTTAAAATAGCCAGAAAATATCCTTCAAATCTCATTGCCTCCAGTTGGAGTCCTGGCTGTTGTACGCTCTGTAATGACAACCAAAGACGCTGCCCCCATTCGAGACTACATTGCTGGCATGGGTTCCCGTTCCAGCTTCAATTATATGTTGAATTTTCTCAAGTGGAATGTTTAATGATCCTCCTGAACAGACTGTTTATGCTGAATGAAGCTCTTCAGAGAGCATTTGGGCCTTCCTTTCTCTGCTGCTTTTTTGCTGGTGCACTCAGCTCACAGTTTTTGACTGAATGTGTGAATTTTATCCTCCCAGCAGGCAGAACACTAGAACAAAACTCTCCTCCCACTCCCTGAAAGGCTGGTGAACTGTCCCACCGTCTGTGAAAACAAAGGTCTAATGCGCAGGCCAGGCACACGGGGAGACAGAGCCCCTGACTCGAGGCCCCCAAAGAGGGCTCAGCATCTTGTCTGTTGGTCCCTCTGCTCCTGGACAGCTAATGGTTTGGAATCGGTTCAGCTCCTGAGAGTGGCATCTTACCGATTTAAGACCTTACGTTGTTAGATTTTTCCTCCTTTAGACCAAATGGGGGAAACGGAAGGCTTTGAAAATTAGCTAATCTTTAAGGTACATATTGGAGTTAGGTGAGGGGTGGCTGCGAATAACAGCGATCCAAACTAACAGAGGCTCCAAAGAGATGGAAGTTTGCTTGGGCCTCATTTAATAACGATGATACCAGCTAACATTTACGTCACGCTTCTCGTGCCAGGCACTGTTGTTAGCACATTTCATGTATTAATCCTTGCAGTATCCTGTGACACTGGTAGGATATTACCACCTTAACAGAGAAGGAATTGAGGCACCAAAGTAAAGTCCTTTCCCAAAGCCGCACACCTAGCGAGTGACGGAGCCAGGACTTGAGTCTGGCTCCAGAGTCGGTACTCTTAGCCACGTGCCGTTCAGTCTGACAAAAACGCCACAGGCTGCCAGGGCTGATACGGTAGCTCTGCTCCCCATTCTCGGGGACCCAGGCTCTTTTCCCCCCGTTGCTACTCTGCGGTGGATAGTTCCCACTCCCAGTTACATTTCCACTGTGGTGTTCTGGAATTGCAGAGTGCCCCGGGTGGAGAGGACTCCTCGAATGATCATGGAGTTCTGGATCCTCATTTGGGAAATGCGTGGGAGCGGCAGGAGTGGTTTTGGTCTTGAGCCTTCCTTGTGGGTCTTACGGTTTTCTTCCAGCCCCGTTCTGAAAGGGGGGCTCCTGCCTAGGACAGTTAGTGTGAGCAGCCGCGCTCGGTCCAGGAGGCGGCACTGTCCTTGTCGCTGCTGGGCTGGCCCCGGGGAGCGCGCTCGCTGCCTGTACCTGTGGCTCAGAGCACTTCCTGTACAGGGTCGGAGGGGGTCGTCTCTCAGGGCCTTGTCTGTGGTAGCGGGAGTCAGAGCCACCTGCTATCTGTCCCTAGGGGGGTGGACATGTAAAGTGGTGGAACGCGTGTGGAGCAGCGAGCTGCAGGTACAGGATGGTCTCAGAAATGTAATAGGAAGCAAAAAGAAAAAGGAAGGTTCTGAACTGGGTCTTAGAGCTCAGTATTCTTTAATAGTATGTATATGGCACATAGTAGGTGTTTAAGTTGGTGGGGGGGGGATGCTATTTCTTTAGAAGGTTGTGGTTTTTTTTTTCATGTGATTTCTCAAGTGGACCCTTATATGTTATCTGAAGTCTTAGTTTCTGCAAGCTTAGTGTTAGTTTACAAAGCCTTTATTCCTTTTTGGTGATAAAAGACAGGTGTAGTCAATTGTAGCCCTTTCTTTTCTAAAATAATGTACGTTTTTCCCCCTACTATAAAAATTATGCTTATTGTAGAAATTTTGAGAAGTCGAGTAAAGCTTAAAGAAAATAAAAATCTTTTATCTCTACTGCCTAGGGAATAAACACTGTAAACCTTGTGGTATATTTTGTCTTTCCTCTGTGCTTATATAAGCACACATAAATATTGTATGTAGAGTAGTTGAGAGTATACCATAAATAATTTTGTATCTTGCTCTTTTCCCTTAACACTGTGACACACTTTCCTTTGTCGTTACAAATTCTTGATAAGCTTCATCTGAAATAGACTATATTGTACCCACTGTGTGCCAGGCCCGATAGTTAGCACTTTACATGTATTAACTGTAGCTGTACTTGGAGTTGAGCTTTTAGGTTGTTTCCAGGGTTATAGCTTTTCCTTTTTTCTTTAAAAAAATTTTTTTTAATGTTTATTTATTTTTGAAAGGGAGAGAGACAGAGCGCGAGTGGGAGAGGGGCAGAAAGAGCGGGAGACGCGGAATTCGAAGCGGTCTCCAGTCTCTGAACTGTCGGCACAGAGCCTGACTCAGGGCTCGAACTCCTGAACTGTGAGATCGTGACCTGAGCCAAAGTCAGATGCTCAACTGACTGAACCACCCAGGCGCCCCAGGATTATAGCTTTTCTAACAAAGCACCCTAACCCCCTCAAAAGGGTTTTTACAGTCTTTGATGTCCATTAAAAAATGCTGTTTATACAGAATGAAAATCTGAAAATTGTTACATGTTGTCCCAAGGGGGGTTAGTTGTAGGTCGTAGTAATAATTCTCATAAATGAAAGGGCTGGATTCTGAATATATGTTGTCAGATGCCTGTGTCTTTGCAGCACATGGGACTGCAGTGAACATCCTGTTTTCAAAATAAGGCTGTGGGTCTAAGGAGAAAAGCCGCCTTTGGCACAGAATTCTAGCCTGAACATTTGCATGTGTGGCCTCTGCCAGGCATGCCGGGGCCTGTGGGTTGAGGTGGCCTGTCATGTTAGCAAGCAGAACCTTCTTAGTACTCCCACCTCTGTGGCAGGAAGGACACATCCCATGGCCTTTTCCTTCTTCAGGTTTCTAGAGCACTTCTGATGTTCTCCCCACTTGGATCTCAGAGACAGACTAGTTCTCACTACTATTACTTAGTGTGGGGTTTCCACGAGAAGCTAAAAGTGGTCTCTAAAAGAGGTCCCTGGGTGCCTGGGTGGTTCATTCGGTTAAGTGTTCAACTTCAGCTCAGGTCATGATCTCATGGTTCCTGAGTTAGAGTCCCACATCGGGCTCTGTGCTGTCAGCACAGAGCCTGCTTCAGATTCTCTGTCCCCTTCTCTTTCTGCCCCTCCCCCACTTGCATGCACACATGCACTCTCGCTCTCTCAAAAAGAAAAAAAAAAAAAACACTTGAAAAAAAATAGAATAAATAAAAGAGGTCCTGTGGCTAAAGAAGCCTGGGAAGTCCTGGATAAAAAAGGTTAAATAGATTTACTTAATGCAAAATTTGTTATAATTTCCCAAATCCATTTGTTCGCTATGATCTTTGTGAATCTCCAAGATAAGACTGCCATTTCTCAACCGTACTTGTCTACGGAATGCCCTTCTTCTGGAGTACCCTATAGGTTTGATGTTTTACGGAACCCGGCTTAGGTACTACCAGCCTGGTGAAATTAAGTCCCAGAAGCTCCGTCAGGCTCGAGACATCTGCCTTCACGCCCTCATCTTCATTTCTGAGTGGTCTCAGCAGTGGGTCTGTCAGAATATGGAGATTCTGTCTTTAAAATGAACTATGGGGGGCCAAAGGAAAAAAAAAATGAACCACAGGGTCCATCTGATCCCACCTTTCTCAGTCCATGCAGGTGTGCGTATGCTAGACAGGTCACTGAATTTCTGAAATCAAGAATTTTTCCAGACCATCTCCAAGGGTCTGGGTATGTAGCTCACTGAGCATGAGGACTGAAATATCTTTTCCTAAAGCCGAATGAACAAATACAGCCGAGAAAGATATGTTGGACCCGGTGGAACCAGTGTGAGAAGTGGCCTGTTCTGTGTTGGAACGGGATCCTCAAGAGCTCTCCTGGGACCCGCTTGCCCACCTGACCAGGGGAGGAGGACAGGCCCTTACTCCTCGCATCACTTTAGCCTGGCTGTCCCCTGGCCTGAAGGACCCCGTAGAAGATCCCAGTCTCTAGCTTTCTCCATGTTTTAGAGAAGACCTCTGGACTTTCTTCACCTTTTGTTTTACAGAAGAGGACGTGGAGAACTTTGACGTGACCAATTTGTCTCAGGACGTGCTTCGAAGCATTGAAGCCGACAGCTTTTGGTGCATGAGCAAGCTGTTAGATGGGATCCAGGTGAGCCGGCTCTGCCCATGCGGGCTGCCCGGGTGCAGGGGCTCCCTGCAGGCCTTTGAGCTCCTTACTGCTCCTCGGTGTCAGCCAGAAGCACACCCCCCCCCCCCCCCCACCGCCCAGCACGGCTCTTCCTCGTTCCTCCACAGCACAGGGCTCCATCAGGATTTGCCCACCCTCTGCTGTTCTGTAGATTCCTTTGTTCTCCAGAACGCCGGCACCAGCTGTGGAAAACAGCTTGTGCTTTTAAACGTGTTTCAGTGAAGTCGAGAGCGGTAGCACGCCTTTGGAGTCCCTGTTCATCCCGGGCTCTGTGTCATTTGCAGGATAACTACACCTTTGCACAACCAGGGATCCAGAAGAAGGTCAAGGCGCTGGAAGAGCTCGTCAGCCGGATTGATGGTAGGTTGGAAGAAGAGGGATTCTTTGGTAGCAGCACGGTATGGTTCCGACACAGCCAGTTGTGCTGGTGGGGGCCTCTCCTCTGCCCGCTTCTTTGCCACCACCCTCTCCAGTTCTGTCCGGGCTGTTGGCGCGTGTGCATCCTTCCACACGTCGGCAGGAAGGGGAGGCGAGAGGTCTGCGGGCCCCTCGAGTTCTTTTTTCCCCTTTGTTTTTTGTCACCAAGTTCTGTCCATTCTTTTTAGCATCTCTCTTCACATTCACCCTTTTTTTTTTTCTTTTTTCCAACCCTTCCTCCCTTTTTCTTCTTTTCAAATTTGCCCTTTCTTCTCCATTTCCCTGGCCACAGCTCTGATCCAGCCATGCCTGGATTTCTGCAGCTTCCTCCTATAAGGACTTGCCTCCTCTGTACTCTTTCCTCTTCTAAACCTTCTGTGATACGACTGCATCTTTCCAGAGCACCATCCTGGTTCCGTCCCTCTCCTGCTCTGAAGCCTCCTGTGGCTCTCCGTTGCTTCTAGCATCAAGCTGTACTCTGACCTTGTCCTTCAGGTGGTGATGTCATTCAGAACTCCTGGACTTGACGCAGAGTCCTCTAGTCTGGCTGATATCCGGCAGGCCTTTCCACAGCTCTCTGCGACTAGTTTGGGCTGGTGGCAGGGGCAAGAAGTGAGACATGACTCTTCCTGGCACAGAAGGTCTCTGAGGGGCGAGAGCCCTCCAGTAATTCCTTGCCTCTGGCTTGGAATCATGGAATGTTAGAACTAAAAGGCAAGCTGGGAAGCCCTGCTCTTGACTGATGAGGAAACCGAGGCCCAGAAAGAGAAAGTCAGAATTAAGTTTCATAAAGATAGCCTAGAACCTCACAGTAAGGTCTTCTGTTAAGTGGGCTCCGTAGCACCATTTACACTGTAGAGCTTTTTTAGGACTCTACCAGACACGACACAACTAATAAACCTCATCTCCTGGCTTTCTGTGTGGATTTTGTGCCTCATCAAGGCATCGCCTTTCACCCCGCCCCCATACAAAAACCGCGTATCTTTCTCTCTCCTTCCCCAGCTTCTCTCTTCTTGAAAACCTTCCCTGGTTTGTGCCACTCACTCCAGATTCCTTTCATGACAAGATTTCCGTCTTCCTGTCTTGTTTGCTGATTTACGGTTGTTTCCGACACATCGTCCGGAGGCGGTTTTTCCCCCTTCTCGCCCTGACCTAGCCGCCCTGACCTAGCCGTGAGCTTCAGCGTGGGCCCGGAGGGCAGAGGGCTGTGGTTTCTGCCACCGTCTGCCCTCTCCTTGTTTTTTCTGCCCTCGCGAATACCTGATAAGACATAGTACTTTAGGATATTGGATTGGTAAATGTATATATCTTTATTGTTTCATTGAATCATAGAAGCAATAGACATTGTAAAAATTAAGACAATTCGGAGAAGCACAAAATGAAAAGTAAACATCCTCCCCCCTCCTTAAATCCTATTCCCCAGAAATAACTATTGTTATTATTCTTTCAAAAAGTATGTGTCTTACGCATTTACCACATGCCAGGTGCTGCTGTGAGCACTTTTGTTTTCTCATTTTCTCCTCCCCCGAATCTTCTGAGGTACGAATAATTATTTGCATTTTCTAGATTAGGAAACTGAGGAGGATAATAATTTTTTTTTTTTTTTTTTTAATGCTGTTAAGCACTATTTAAAGGGCTGTCATGTAGAACAGGGATCAGGTTTGTTTGGGGTTGTTCCAGAACACCACACAAACACCAAGGGTGGGAGTCAGGAAGGAGCTAGTTTCTGTTGAATACAGCGAAGCACTTTCTGGCGAATCACTTAATACATCAGTGGGAGAGGCTGCCCTTGATGGAGTCAGTGAACCTCTTTCTCTGGCAGTGTTTAAGTCCCTGCTGGCTGCCATCTGTCAGGGATGCTGAGGAGGAAGTCCTCACTGGCAGGAGGATGGCCAAGGTGACCCCCATGGTTCTGTTCCATTCTGCCTCCTCCTCTGAAGAGTAATGGGGTCAAGCAGCCAAGTGAACCTCACGTCTGCCGCTTTATGGCCAGAGGAGCCCTGTGAAGGAGGAAAGGTACCCAGAGCGTCACCATGGGTGTTAAAATAGTTTTGCCGAGTGTGGGACTGGGTTACCCATGTGGTGTGGCTGTGAGATGGCAGAATCCAACCTAAAGGACAGTCGGATGCCAGTTCGGCCCTTCTGTGCCTGTATTCCCCAGGAGAAGGGGGGAGAAGGAGATGGAAACTGCCCTTTTGGCTCATGCGGCCCTTTCAGGGTCCAGTCAGTCCCCTAGGTTGTGGTCTTGGGGCCAATGACACTTTCTGTTTCAGAGCAGGTACATAATCACTTCAGGAGGTACGAGGTCGAATACCTCCAGTTTGCCTTTCGTTGGATGAACAACCTGCTCATGCGGGAGCTTCCCCTTCGCTGCACCATCCGCCTATGGGACACATACCAGGTATGCGGGGACCCCTGCCCTCTCCATGCCAGGCTGTACCTGAGGCCCCCAGCTCCCTGCCCTGGTGGAGAGTAGCTGCTCAGAATCCCCTACCTCCTTTCTATTTCTGTGTCTGCCTTGGCCTCGTGGGCAGGGCCTCTACAGAGTCTGTTCAGGCCTCCGTGTGCCCAGCCGTGAAAGGAGTGCCTTGCTGTGCTCCTACCTTGCAGGAGGACCGGGACCGAGAGGACTAGAGCCGGCTCCTTGTCAGGGCCTGGAGACCTAACTGTTCTTTCCCTTCCCAGTCTGAACCGGAAGGGTTCTCCCACTTTCATCTCTACGTGTGTGCAGCCTTCTTGATCAAGTGGAGAAAAGAGATCTTGGATGAGGAGGACTTTCAGGTGAGTGGCCAAGAGCTTAGCCTGGGCTGGGATGAGCATCAGAGTGGGAGCCATTCCGTTAGTGGGGCTGCACAGGGAGAAGGTGCAAAGGCAGGTACCTGGCCGAGAGGAGGAAAGGAGACAGGGTGCTCAGAAGGCCAATGGGCCAAGTCAGTGAGCCCCAGAGTTCTTCAGTACGAGAAGGGTTTTAGGGCACCTGGATGGCTCAGTCAGTTAAGCATCTGACTCTTGATCTCAGCTCAGGTCATGATCTCACGGTCCATGGGATCAAGCCTGGAGTTGGGCTCTGTACTGGCGGCACCAAGCCTGCTTGGGATTTTCTCTCTCTCTGTCAAAATAAATAAATAAATAAGCTTAAAAAATATATATGTATACATATACATGTATGTATATACATATGTGTGTGTGTGTGTATATATATATATATATATATTTTTTTTTTTTTTTTTAATAGGTATTAGTGCTAGAAAGGTTGCAGAGCAGCTAGGCAGGCCTAAGAGATGTCTCATTCATTCATTGACAAGCATTTGCTGAATGCCTGCCATGTGCTAGGCACTGGTGAAGGCATAGGATATACTGGAAAGCAAAATAGACAGATCCCTGTTCCCATAGAGCTTACATGCTGGTTGGGAAGAGACTTAACAATAAACAAAAGCGTAGGAAATTTTTTTTTTAAGTAGAGCAGGATAAAGGGATTATTAGGTGGTAGGGAAGAGATAGTTTACAATTTCAAATACAATAGGATAGGCTCACTGAGAAGGAGATATTTGAGCAAAGGCTCAGGGAAGGTGAGAGAGTGAGTCATGGACATCTGGGGGACGAGTGTCCAAGCAGAGGGAACAGTGGGGTTCCCTGGGCTACTTAAGGAATCATGGTGGTGGCCTGGAACAGAGTGGTCCAGGGGAAGAGTAGGAAGAGGTGAGGCCAGAGAAGTCACAAGGGACCTAGATCACAGAGGACTTTGTAGCCACTGTAAGCTTTGGCTTTTACTCTGAGTGGAAGGGGAGCCATAAGAGGGTCTTAAGCAGAGGAGGGCCGTGATCTGACTTACATTTTCAAAGGGTCACTCTGGCTTCTATGTAGACTGTAGGTGTGGACGAAGGTGGAGGCAGGGAGACTGCCCAGCAGGCTGTTAGAGTCCTCCAGGTGAGACACGAGGATGGCTTGGACCTGGATGGTGCCAGTGGAGGTGTGACAAGTGGGCAGATCTTGCTTATATTTTGTAAATAGAGCCAACGGGATCTCCTGACGTGTCGAGTGCAGAGTAGGACAGAGAGGGATGAGTCAGGATGACTCAGTTTATGAGAAGGGTCTAGGAGGAACAGGCTTAGGGAGGAATTTCAGGAGTTCAGTTTTGGGCATGCCAAATCGGAAGTGCTTTTAGACACCCAAATGGAGATCTAGAGTAGGCAAACAAATCTTAGGAGTCTGGAGCTGGAGAAGGAGAGAGCTTGGACACACGTTTAGGAGCCTTTGGCTAGATGGTCCTTAAAACCAGGACAGTAGATGAGGAGTGAGTGTGGACGGAGGAGGGAAGAGCCCCGGGCCTGAGCCCTGGCACACCTTCCCGAGGAGGCTGGTGGGGAGAGGTGGACAGAGCAAAGGAGGCAGAGGGGACGGCCGGGGAGAGTGAGGCGGCCGGGAAGCCTTGGCTGGGGAACGTGAAGAAGACTGGAGGGCACACGCTGGGTGGTGGAAAGCCAGGCAGCTGCTCCAGGAGGCCCAGGAAAGGGGGAATGGGGAATTAGGGGTCGAGGGGACAGATTGCGAGGCTCTGCAGTCCGCAGACACAGAGGCCTGGAGGTTGTTCGATGGTCGTTATCTCTGGGGGGCAGCGATGGGCTTTTCTTTTTCTGCTTTGCACATTTCTGGACTAAGCAGTTTCCTTTCTCTTTCTTTCTCCCTTTCTTTTTTAATGGGCATAAAGCTCTTTTAAGAGCAGGGGTGGGGTTGGGGGGGGGGAAAGCCAAAGAAGGTTGAATGTTCTTCTGAGTTCTAACTAATAACGTAGGTGTTCTCAAGAGCAGCAACGTCTCTCTGTGACCCCTGGGCTGGACCTCTCCGTAATTGGTGTTAGGTGGTTAAAGAACAGAAGTCTCTTTAGCAGATAGACGGAAAGACGGGACCCAGCCTGCCCAAGTAAGGGCTTTGGAAGGAAAAGGAGAGAGTGGGCTTCTGTGAGCAGATGCCGGCTGTGGTGCCGAGAGGCTGCGGCAGCTGACCACGAGCCACGGCTTCTGCCAACGAGCGGCATATGCAACGTCCTAGGATGAATGAGCACAAGGGGGCCGGATTGGCCGCGTGCTGGGGTGAGCTATCAATTCTGATAATGTGGTTGAGGTGGAGCAGGACATCAAGAGCACGAGGTCTAATTTAGTTATCATGAGCCAGGCTCAGTGGGCCTTGTCATATGTGATGAAAGTGCTTCCCAGATTAGCTCTGAGAGGTGGAGGTGATTCCTGGAATGGCTTTCAGCAATTCACAATCCTGGCAGAACATAGGGCCATACTAGTCTGTGACTTTAAAACTAGAGATGTTCTTCTTTACCGGGTTGCATATTCGATTATCTGGTGGATTTGAGGTCTTTCTTCAGTAACCCACAGAATGACAATGAGGATTTGTGCCTGCTGCTGTATTAACACTTCGGTGAGACTACTCGAGGACTGTCACCTCTCTCTTATAGACGAAGTAGAATGGGCAATTAAAGTGGACAGTCCTCAAAGTTCCTCCCAGCCCCACTGTTCCATAATTTTATGGCCAAGAAGAGAAAACCTGTGCCCAGCTGTGTTAAGATCGATGGGCAGGGTCCCTTAGGAGACAGAAGCGTGGTGCAGGTGCGAGAGCGTTGTGCGAGATTGTGAGCTACTGGCCCGTGACCTGTGCAGAGAAAGAAGGTATGTGCAGCCTGACTGCTGAAGGGCCACCTGTGGTTAAGTCGCTGCAAAGGAAGCTCTGTAAATGAACACAGGTACCCCAGAAAGCCACACTGGCCCAGCCTGGATGAGAGAAGTTTGAGGGCTGAACAGCTGCAGCGACTCGAAGAAAAATTAGGCGAAGCCACTGCAGAAATCAAAGAGAGTTGTGGTGGTTTCAGCAGACCGGCCATTGGTCACCCTTAGTGACAGGGAAGAAGAGCCCCCGGTTAGGGGAGGGGCAGTGGAGGGGCATCAGGGGGAAGCAGAGACCCTCCTTCGAAAGTTGGGGACTATGTAGAATAGTGCAGTGGTAAAGCCACGGTCTGTGGAGCCAGACTGCCCGGGGTCAGATCTGAGCTCTGCTACCTTTCTAGGTGTGCAGCCAGAAGCAAGTAACTTGGCTCTGTAGGCCTCGGTTTTCTTGCCTGTAAAATGGGGGTGAGTACCTACCTCCAGGGCTACCGTGAGGATTAAATCGTTAATACGTGTGAAGCAGTTAGAATGGTATACGTGGCCTACGGCCTCAGAACAGGGTGCTTATTATCATTAATATTGTTTCCTGAAATGTACTCCTGAATGTCTGAGAAGCAGTGAAGACAAAGCTTTAGGAACCCAAGTCTCTAAGTGGTGTGTAACTTACCAGAGTAAACCATGCTAGGCTAATCGTGGGCGAAGCTGCCAAGCTAGATGGGCAAACAGGACTGGAGAGGGAGTGTCAAAGTTTGCGGAGGTAAAAGGCAGTGTCCCAGCTGTGGCAGAAGCCCCCAGAAGGAAGGGTGCCTGCTTCTCCTTGGCTGAGCAGATATCTGGGCTCCTACTGCCTGGGAGAGGGGCCCCAGAACTGACGACTTGAGGATCACTTGAAGATGTTTCCTTCCTGAGGCCTCTGAGCAAGGGAACCTGAGGCAATGTGTGCACAGGTGCTGCAGGGACAGAGTGGCCCGTCCTGTGAGCCATGGGCCACTTGAAGTGATAGCTTCTAATAGTGCTGGGCCAAGGCTCTGCCGTGGTCTGAGGGGCCCTCGGCAATTCTGGCCCTCAGCCTGGCCTGGTGTAGTGGAATAATGATGATTATATTAGGGTGACGTTTACAACATTGTTTTCATAGGTCCAAATGTCAGATATTGGCAGTTTCATAAGGTTCGACCTAATAATAACTAATTCTTAGCACTTTTAATGTAGCAGGCACTAATCTAAATGCTTATTTGTGTTGGGGCGCCTGGGTGGCTCAGTCAGTTAAGTGTCTGACTTTAGCTCAAGTCGTGATCTCACAGTTCGTGAGTTTGAGCCCCGAATCAGGCTCAGTGCCGATGGTACAGAGCCTGCTTGGGATATTCATTCTCTCTCTCTCTTCCCCCCTCTCCGCGCCCCCCGCCCCTTCCCTGTGCACGCTCACTCTGTCTCTCTCTCTCTCTCAAAATAAATATATAAACTTTAAAAAATAAATTTAAAAAAAAATCTTAAAATAAATAATAAATAAATGCTTATTTGTGTTTAATTCATTTAATCCTTGCAATAGTCCCACAGAGTAGGTCATAATAACTACCCCCATTTTACAAATGAGCAAACTGAGTCACAGCAAGATTAAGTAACTGGCTCAAGGTCACCCAGGGAGTTAGACAGCCAGCATCGTGCCCCACACATGGATTGTGCTCTGTTGCCTCTACCCTGGGGCCTGGCCAGACACCTCCTGGGGCATTTGAGCTGAATTCACATAGCAGTACTCCAGGATCCCGGGCAAGGATCTTCGTCCTCCCCCTCCTCCCCCTTTCCCCTCCTCCTTCCAGGGCTTCCTCTGCCCTCTACCACCCCTCACCTTTCATTGATAATTGCTCACAGGCTTTCTTCTCATGAAGTAAATGTTTAACAAAAGATTGGTTGTTTTAAAACTGAGAAAGAAGTCCTCTAAGGTCCTCCTTTTGGTCTACTATTCTGGCTCCTGGGTTTTTCTCCTTCCACTGCCAGAAGGGCCTTCGGCCTCCTCATTCCTTTCCATGCCCTCCTTCCCAGGAGGAAACTAAGGCACTTGCCTCTGTGGGAAGGTGGAGTCTGAAAGACCACCACACCTGGAGGCGACAGGGAGTTCTGGGCACTTGTACACGTTGCTGGAGCCCGGTTGGGGGGTCGGGGGGGTCTGGGCCTCTGTCTGGGAAGTCCTGGAGCTCCGCCCAGGCCCTGAGAGAGCCCCCAGGCTTAGGAGCCACTGGCGCTCTAGGGGCTGAATGCCAGACTCTGGAGGGGCTGGGGAGGAGGGACTCCACGCAAACCAGGTTTTTAAAAAAGTATCCTCTCTCTTTTACTTTGCAATAATTTTTATACTTACAAAATGTTGCAGAAATAGTAGAGTTCCCAAATAGCCTACCCATATCCACTTAATGTTTACATCTTATATTCCGTACTGTGATTAACCAACCAGGAGGTTCAGGTCGATAAAATATTAGCAATCTACAGACTTTATTTGAATTTGACCAGTCTTCCCATTAATGTCCTTTTCTGGATGAGGATCCAATTCAGGATCCTAACCTGGGACAATTCCTCCGTCTTTGTCTTCCAGGACAAAATTTTCAAAACTCTTGGAGAGTACGGATTCGGTATTTTGTAGACTGTCCTTTAACTTGGGGCTGTCTAATGTTTTCTTATGACGAAACTGAGGGTCATGCCTTTTGGGGAAGAAACCACAGAGGTGATGTCTGTATGAGGAGGTAGCTGGTGTTGGCAGGTCTCATTCCTGCCGCCTTCGATCGCTTGACTCAGGGGGGTCTCCTGAGTCTCTCCCCTGTGAAGTTACTATTTTCCCTTTGGTAATTGGTAAGTATCTTTTGTAGAGACAGTCTGAGACTATGCAATTCTGATGTTTCTCATCATTCGTTCACCCACTTTTTAACATTCATGAATGGCTCTTGCCTGTAACAGTCATTACTGTGATGTTTGCCTAATTGTGATTTTCTATTTTCACTGCTTCTATATTTATTAATTGCTATTCTAACCTAAGGGAGAGCTGTCCTTTCTCTCCCGTTTATGTATTCATGTATCTATTTATATCAGTATAGATTCACAGGTATTTATTTCATGGGTTATCTGACATTGTCATTATTTTGCTGTTCAGGTTGTCCCAGCTTTGGCCCTTGGGTTCTCCTTCAAGTTGTCTCCTATGTCTTTTTGATCCCATCATGTTTACCTTTTTAAAAAATTGTTTGTTTGTTTGTTTGTTTGTTTGTTTGTTTGTTTTGAGAGAGCACGAGCCAGAGAGGGGCAGGGGACAAAGAGAGAGGGAGAGAGAGAGGGAGTGAGGGAGAGAAAATTTGAGCAGATGAGGAACAGAGAGAGAGGGAGAGAGAGAGAATCCCAAGCAGGCTCTGAGCTGTCAGCACAGAGCCCAACACAGGGCTGAAACTCATGAACTGTGAGATCATGACCTGAGCCGAAATTAAGAGTTGGAGGCTTAACTGACAGAGCTACCCAGGCACCCCTGATCCCATCATTTTTAAAGCACTTTCTTACTTTCTGGTGCCATGAGATGCTCCCAGCTTATATTTTCTTTGCCCTACCTTGGAATCAACCATTCTCCAAGGAGCCCTGGTTAAGCCAGTTTTTTGCCACTAAAAAATATTCAGAAGTATCACGATAACTTTGGAAACAAGATTGTAGGAAAGCATTTATGTGAAGTTCGAACTTCTGATGTCAGGTCACTGGTTGTAGACGGAGTATTGACTGAGAAGGAACATGAATCTTCTGGGTGGTGGTTACATATGTAAAAATTGTCCAGCTGTACACTTAAGATTTGCGTAGTTACTGTGTACAAGTTATGCCTCACTGAAAAAAAACAAAAAAGATTGACAACAGAGTGCATGATAGGACAAGAGCACATGGTTCAGTTTGCTGCAAGGTCACCAGTGAAAGGTGAAAGTGCAATAACACTAAATACAACTAAATACAACCAATACACTAAAATCTCCATACTAAGTAGACAGTTGACTGTGTAAAAATCACCCAAAACAAAATGGGTAAATGAGTCCTTTCTCACATAGGAATCTTGGTATTGAGTGAGGATCTTGATGTTATTTGCATCGTGGGGGCTAGAAGGGCAAAGGGTGACCCTAGGATTCAGGGCTGCTGGCTGTAGGGGTAGCGGCCGTGCTAGAGGCTGTGTGATGCCGACTGAGGGTGTTGGGGATGGGAGCAGTGACGGTGGGAAACTGGCAAAGGGGAAGCTTCAGCGGTGGTCAGAGAGAGCGAGATCTGCCTTGGATGTGAGCGCCCTAATCAGAACCGGCAGGTCTCCTATGTGGCTGTGCACCTGCTGAGGGAGGGATTGGGGCTTCTCTCCCCAGCCGTGAGCCTAGAGAGAGTTCTGTCTGCCCAAGAGTTCTGTCTGCCTGTCCGCATCTCTTATAGCTGCCATAGGCACTTGAAGGAGAAGGTGAGCACAGGGGACTGTCTGGGGACCTAGGCTGAGCAGGTAAGAGCTGGGAGGCCTGCTGTCCCACTCAGCCCTTCCCAGCGCCTGCCCCTGGCCCGCACTTTGCTGGGTGCCACCTCCCTGGCGGTGAGGAGCAGCCCTGCCAGGGTAAGAGGTTGAGGGGTGGGGGGAGGGAAGAGGCAGAGAGAAGGCAGTGTGGCCGGAGTGTCACAGGGTGAGGGGTGGTGCCGCAAGACCTGATTGTGGAGAAGCCTGTGGAGAGATTGGGCTTGACCCTCAATTGGGGAGGAACTTTCACCCCCATCCCTTGTTGGACCAACAGCCTCCGTCCTAAAGCCTGGCCAGGGATGTCTGGGCCTTGACCCGTGCTGCTAGCTCTTTGGAGATGGAATGAAGAGGGGTGCCTTGGTCCCACCCCACAAGGCCGGCAGAGTGAACTAGGGAATCACAGGGGTGTACACGCCACTGTGAAGTGGCAGAATCATAGCAGTGACAGTGGACTCTCCCGTCCTCTGGCCAAGGCTGAACCTGGCACGTTAAGTGAGCCTGGAGAGCCACAGAATTTGGTCGCCGGAAGACATCTTTATTCCTGACACCCAGTGGCAGAAACACCATCAGGGCAGGCTGTGGGCGTCAGACTCTGGGGGAGACTTCCCAGAGCAGGCGCGTGTCAAACCCAGAAGGGCAGGAGATGGTTGAGTGAGTTCTGTGCGTGAGGGAACGTGGGCCGTGCACCACCCCATAATCACAACCAAAACCAAAGGAGTTGCCGGGGCGAAGGAGTGGAGCACCTCAAAAATCAGAACTTCAGTGTGCATTGGAAGGATATGAGCTATGCTGAAATGTGGGTATTCAGGAAAAAACGTGCGCAGAGGACTTGTACAGGCCCGCGGTGGTTCCCAGTGGTGGGGGCAGCTCCCTGGAGAACCGGAGGTGAGTAACGTCGTCTCTGAGCACTCTGGGGACACCTGGTAACTATGGACAAAGAGGACAAGTAGGTTCCCAGCAGCGGTGGCGTGCACGGGACCTTTGATCTGATTTGCTCCGTCAGCGTCAGTGACCTGCAGCAGCCAGCGACACAAGAAGAAGTGAATGTAGCAGAGCAAGTCCAGGTTCAGGGGAGCGACCCTGAGGACACGGTGGCCGTGGCCTTCGCACCCACCCTCCATACTGCAGCACGGCCACCCTTACTGGCCTGTCCATCACGGTCAAGCTCTTGTGATCCCTGCCCCAGCTTTTCACGATGGACGTACACTTTACACCGGGGTTTCGTTCCTTGGAGCTCGCGGTGTGCAAGCGACAAGAACTGGGTGGCGGCTACCCCGGAGAACACCCATCTGCCGGGGGGTTGTAAACCGGTGACTTGTGGCCAGCTCCTGAGCCTGGCGGCGTCTGGCCTCCAGCCCCACCCAGGGTGAGCTCCTGGCTTTGTTTTCTTCAATCGCTGATGATGAGAAACTAACATGTTGTATTTTGTAATAAACTCGTAATTTATATTAAAAAAAGAAAGAAAATTTGTACTGAATGAAGTAACCCACAGGAAGCCTGAAAACTGTTCCACTATGAATAACATATCTGGGAAAAGTGTATGTGCCTGAGTCAGAGAGAACAGGCACCTGAGTGAATGCCTGCTCCCTCGTCCCACAGTCTAAACAGTCATCTCAGGAAAAGCAGCATCTGTGAGAGCCCAGAAGGGCATGGGACCCCACAAGATGTGAGGGCCAACAAGGCCTCAGAGGTCTCAGAACTGATTTTGAGAAGCACCCCACAGAGGACTCTGAAGACTAATAATCAAAATTCCTTTACGTAAAATGGGGACCAGCAAGGGAGTCAGTGGGGCCAGCTGATGCCTCTAAAGCAAGGTGGCAGCTGATCCCAGAATCCCATGCCTCCATCCTACAGAAGAACACTTTGGAGAGACTCCTATTCTGAAAGCGTCTTTTGTAGGAGGTAGGTCAGAGTTGTTCAGTTCAGTAGTGCTAAGCCTATATAAGATGCTCACGGCCTAAATAGAAACTAAATGCAAATAAATCCCTTGAATCAGATGGCATCCACCCACCACTTCTGCAGGAACTCAAGGGTAGGATTTTGGAGCATTGGCCAGTGCAGGCCTCATCTTTACAGACATCCAGTGAGTTGTCGGTGTGAATCCTGCCCAGAAGAAGGGTTCAGAGGGAGCCCTGGGAACTGAAGATCTTTCACCCACAGCAAGCTGGCGTGAGAAAGGGCACGATCCCTAGACATAACACAAGCCATTGAAGAACTCAACCCGGCCTTCTCTGATGGGAAAGTTGCTAAACACACTTTGGGAGAAAACCAGTGAATAAGTTTGACTCTCAGAAAGTTTACATACAAGGACATGGTTTTGAAAATTTTTATTGTAACCAGGGAAATTGGTTTGCTAACTCACTGATTCTCAGAATGGGGGATTTGTTTTAAAGAACTGCTTATTTGACTAGGAAAATATTTTTACATGCCTGAGTACACTTTACATTTGCAAAGGATGTTCCAATATTGCTAAGTGATTCTACACACAGTATCTTATTTAATAGTGTATGTTTTATGGGGTCTTTAAGTTCTTTTGCTGTTAATTACTACACATCCTATCTTTGGTTGTGCTTGGCTCTTACCACTGAGTAAAATCAAGCAACTGTTCCACATTTCCTTCAAACAGCGTCTGCCATGACTTCCTTTCTTTTGGTTCCTTCTATGTTATGCCCCATTTCTCTTCTTACTCCAGGGCAAGCGCTGAAATATATAGTGGTTATGAGCACAGGCTCTAGAGCCAGATTGCCTGGGTTCAAATTCCAGCCCAGTACCACTCTGTGCCCCCGGGCAAATTCCTTAATCTCTGTGCCTCAATTTCCTCATCTGTAAGGTGGAGATAATATTATGTATCTCATGGAGTTGGTGGGAAGATTAAATGAGTTAATACAGAGTACACGTAAAGCATGTAGAGCCCCATCTGGTGTGTAGTAAGTGCTCAATAAATGGTAGCTGTCACTATAATGATTATTATTCTTGGTGTTCTTGCTCTCCACTTCTTCCATCTATTGGACATCCTCTAAGAGGTTTCCCCTATACCTTTTCCTTACAGGGTCTCTTTGGCTATAACCTCTATTCCTTCTCCTTTGACCCCCTTATCTAATTGTTGCCTCCCCCTACCCACCATGGCACTAATTTCTTTTCTGCCATATTCCTTTTCCTTTAGGATCTGTGGATTCTCAGCTGGCATCTAGGTCAGGTTGTTTTCTGCTATTTTAGCCACTTCCAACTTTTCTTTGGTCCCTTCCCATTAATTTGGAACTCCTCACTGCTGCTTGCCTCATAAGCTGTCTTCTCATGGCTTCAGTGTTTCATCTGACTGCCTGTCATGCTTAGTGCTCCCATGGGCTGGCTTTGTAACAAGTCTTCAGTTATTCCCTGCTCCAACTTTGTCTCTTCCCTATCATTAGATAAAAGCCCCTGACTTGTGATTAACACCTTCTTCCCCCAGCCATTTGGTTTCTGCTTCTTTTCTATCATCCCAGATTTATCAATGCGTTGGGCAGGGTTTCCCACTGTTGCAGCACTGTGCGAAGGGATGCAGTTCCTAGACATAGCCACCAGGTGGCAGAGTGCTCCCTCGCGATGCCTTACTGCCCAGGGGGCATCCGGGGACGTTAACTTGTGCAGTGTTAGAATTATTTCAAGATTTACCGGAGGTTTCTAGCAAGGTTAGAGGCATTGGAAATTATAGGTAGATTCTATCCCAGCAAAGAATATTCCCATCTAGAGATATTACTCTTTTGTTGTTTATCAATTGTGCACGGGTTGTAATCATTATAAAAAAAAATTAGAAACACCAATAAGCAAAAAGAAAAAAAGAACTAAATACCTGAGGTTGTGCCACACAAAGGTGCTTTATTTTCTTCCAGATGTTTCCCCATACAGATCTCCACAAATACGTACTGTATGTATATAGCCATTAATGCAACCATTTTATAACTTGTTGTGTAACCTCTTTTTATCACTTTACAAAATATGGTGGATATCCTATCATGTCAAAAACTGTAAATTCCGCCATTTTTATATCTTTTACACATCACATGAGTACATGCTCATACAAAAACTGTGAAAACATTAAAATAAATTGGCTACAAGCTATTTTTATTTTATAGATTTATCTTAGTTTGTGTAATGAAAGGTCTCTCTGTGTAACATCTAGGGGTTTCCTTCCTTAGGATCTCACCATGAGGCCGGCATCCCAAATATGCTCTTATTCCTGTAGAGCTTTTTAATCCCCCTAGAGGTAAGCCCACACCTGATTGCCCACTGGAATCATTGGGAAAGTGTGGTTACCAGGTCCCATCCCAGGGTTTTAGAATAAAAAAAACTCCAGGGATGAGGCTTGGGCTCAGGTTTTTCTAAGAGGTCCTACAGTTGATTCAGCTTTTGCAGCCTGGTTGGAACTTCCTGGCTGTGATGACAGGACGAACCCAAGGGTTTTTGTTGAGGCTCCCAAGTTCCCAGCGTCTGCTTGCTAATATTCCGGATGAGGGTAACCAAGTACCATTCCTTCAGCTCCCCTTCCATGGAAGGCAGGGGTTGGTTCTGAGTCAATGAAATGTGTCCTCAAGAAAAAGGATAACGATTTGACCTCACCCAGCAAGCTGATTGAAAATGGGACTGAAATTCTATAATGACAAAAGCAATTTGAACCAAAAAGAAGAAGGAGAAGAAGGGAGGGAGGGAGGGAGGGAGGGAAGGAAGGAAGGAAGGAAGGAAGGAAGGAAGGAAGGAAGGAAGGAAGGAAGGAAGGAAAAGGAAAGCAAGAAAAAAGTTTTCCAATGAATAAATTAAGTTAAAAATTTAATGTTAATATGGATACTTGGGTGTTAAACTTACCTCTGAAGGAAAGTATAATAAGAATTCTTGTTGACTGTGGTGTGAATCAAGAGAAGGGCAAGCTACAAGAGTAAACACTTTCATTTAGGGTCTAAGTTTAGAAGTCAGGAGATCCCAGGGCGCCTGGGTGGCTTAGTCAGTTAAGCATCTGATTGTTGATCTCAGCTCACGGCTTGTGAGTTCAAGCCCCGCCTCCGGCTCTGTGCTGATGCTGTAGAGCCTGCTTGGAATTCTGTGTCTCCTTCTTTCTGACCGTCACCTACTTGTGTGTTCTCTCTCTCTCTCTCAAAATAAATAAAATTTAAATACACACATACACACACACGAATTTAAAAGAAAGAAAAAAGAAAAAAAAGTCGGGACCCCTAGACATGAATGGAAGAAAATTTTCAGTTTTATTTTCGGTAACCCCAAATTCAAAGTTGGCATTTCCTACATTAACAAATGTAGCCAGGAAAGCACAGTAATATTAGTGGTACCTTCCTTTGTCACTAACTGCAGGTATTTTCATATCATATTAAGTTGTTACAGATATCTGAAAACATTATGTTCATTGCTACTTTGAAATAGTGATAGTTATTTAATCTGCCATTAGATCCTGTTACAGAATATATTAATAAAGTACATATACAGCAGTATCATAAATTTGTTTAAAAATATTTTGATAACTTTCAATTTAACGGGCCTTCTTCATGGTACTATGTATTTAATTTTATGTATTTAAAAAATCATGATTCTAAGAAGGGATCCATAGGCTTCTCCAGATAGCCAAAGAGTCTGAGGTATAGAAAAGGTGAGGACCTCTATAGTAGAGAATCTGCCCAAATTAGAATAAAAGTAGACTCCCTGAGGGGCACCTGGGTGTCTCAGTTGGTTAAGCGTTGACTTCGGCTCAGGTCATGATCCCACGGTTTGCGAGTTTGAGCCCTGCATTGGGCTCTGTGCTGACAATTCAGAGCCTGGAGCCTGCTTCAGATTCTGTGTCTCCCCCTCTCTCTGCCCCTCTCCTGCTTGTGCTCTCTTCCCGTCTCTCAAAAATAAATAAACATTAAAAAAAAATAATAAAAAGGAAGAAAGAAAGAAAGAAAGAAAGAAAGAAAGAAAGAAAGAAAGAAAGAAAGAAAGACCTAGAAGAGAGGCCAAGACATCCCAGGGAGAATTGTTAACCATGAGAAAAGCGCCCTCCAGAGACATTAGGTCAGCTAATAGTGTATTTAAACGCAACATTAGCATCTGGGTGGGTTGAGTGAAAATCATTAACTGGTTGAGTAAGCTGTCTGGTTGAATGAATTTCGGTAACAACGGTAACAACGTTGGGATAGTAGAGGGTGGCTAACCTACAGGGTTTGGGGAAGAGAGGAGGTTGATGGCAACCAGGATGGGGGGTTGGGGAGGAGGGTTGAACATATGTAGAGAAGCATATAGGCTGATTCCTTTCTCAGTGTGTTCATCCTGTGCATTCACCACCATGTTGACTTAAGGCTTTGAGCTCTCTTCTCAGGCTTGGAAATCTCAGGGAAAAGGGTTATGATTAGAGAACTTTGTTTAGTAAGAGTACTCAGTGCTGGTGGAGATCTACAGAAATGAGCATTTTTCTGGAATGCGCTTTCTGAATGAGCGTTAAATACCTTTTAAATGTTCATGTTCTTTGACAGTAATTTCAATCCTAGGAAGTCAGCCCATGGAAATAATCTAAAATATGGCTCTATGCACAAGGCTATTCATTGTAATTTCATTATAGTGAAAAACCAGAAATAATTAAGTACTCAGAACAGGAAGATGTAAAGTAAATTTGGTGCATCTGCATCGTGAGAAATTCTTTAGCCATGAAAATATTTACAAGGAGTTTTTAATATCAAAGGAAATGCTTATGACAAATGCTAAGTAGATTCAAAATTATGTAGATAAAATGTTTCAACTATGGAAAGTGTGCAGAAAAAGGAGTGGAAGGAAATATGCCAAAGTGTTTAAAAGTGACGTCCTTTTGGGGCTCTGGGCTGCCTCAGCCAGTGGAGCATATGACTCTTGATCTTGGCGAGAGAGAGAGAGAGAGAGAGAGAGAGAGAGAGAGAGAGAGATTGGGGTCATGAGTTCAAGCCCCACATTGGGTGTAGAGTTTACTTAAAATCTGTTTTAAGTTTATTTATTTATTTTGAGAGAGAGAGAGCATGAGCAGAGGAGGGGCAAAGAGAGAGAGGGAGAGAGAGAATCCCAAGCAGGCTCCTCACTGTCAGCGCAGAGCCTGATGCGGGGCTCGAACTCACAAACTGCGAAATCATGACCTGAGCCTAAACCAAGAGTCAGACACTTAACCGACTGAGCCACCCAGATGCCCCAATAAATAAATATTTTATTTATTTTATTTTAATTTATGTTTATTATTTTGAGAGAGAGAGAGAGAGAGACAGGGCATGAATGGGGGAGAGAGAGCAGAAAGAGAGGGAGACACAGAATCTGAAGCAGGCTCCAGGCTTCGAGCTGTCAGCACAGAGCCCGATGCGGGGCTCGAACGCACGAACCGGGAGATCATGACCTGAGTCAAAGTCAATACTTAACCGACTGAGCCACCCAGGCGCCCCCACCCCCATAAATAAATATTTTAACAAAAAAAGTGGCTTCATCTTGGTTATTAAATTACGGGTGATTTATTTTCTGCTTTTTTACTTTTTACTAAACAAAACTACCACAGAACATGTATTACTAAAGAGAAAAAGTTCTATCACCCGAGTAATGCATCAACACTTTATTGTAAAAATTGAAAACACAGAGCCCAAAAGATACAGAAGTATAACGGGAAAAAAGTGAAGGTCTCTCATCCCTGAAGGTAACTACTGTTAACAGTTTACCACCTCACCTTCTAAATTTTTTGTATACATATGTGCATATACAAATATATTGTGTTTTCTCATTTACCTAAGTGGGATCATCCTGTATTTTTCTACAACTTACTTTTCTTTGGTACTTGTAAAATTGCCTTTGTTATCTTTCCACCTCGGTGCACCTAGTGCGACTTCATTTGTGCCGTGTGCTGCCGTGTATTTCACGATGTGGATGACCACTGTTTATCCAGCGATTGATTCCCCACTGTTTGAAGCAGTGGTGCATGCCGGGAAGACCCTCCTGCCGGACTGCGAATATTTCCCTAGGACAGGATACAGGGGTGGAGTTGCTGGATCAAAGACCATGTGCATTTCTGATTTTGATAGCTACAGCCTGTCTTTGTTAAGATGATATAAGCTTGTCCCCTGTAACCAAGACCCTAGAATAGCAGTGGCTTAAAACCAGACCGTTGTTGACTTCCCCACAGTTCACAGTCTTTCAGCATAAGCAATCGAGGGCTCACATCCCGGCTCCAGTGTGGCAGGGACTCAGATGTCTTCTGTCTTCTCGCTCTGCCGTCTTCAACGCATGGCTGTAATCTTATGGTCTGAGATGACTGTTCCCCTCCTCCACTCACACCCACTTTCTGGGAAGTGGGGAGGGAGAGGTTTTAGGGCAGAACCAAGAACATACACTGTCCCAGAATGGGGCTCTTAAACAGTGATGTACCACAGGCAGCTTTGTGCACAGCTAAGTTTCTATTTCTAAAGGAAGAAATCTCGTAAAAGATATGCAAGACCTTTCCACTAAAAACTACAAAACATTGCTGGGTGTTCAGAGCAGCTAAAAGCAAGAGTACTCACCGCATGTGTGTTGGGCCATAGGCACTCTGCCTGTTACCTATTCATATTACTCACCTGTTTCTCTATTTGGTGGTTTTCTTATTTCTCAGTGATTTGTAGGCACCCTTTTTGGTTATAGATATTAACCTTTTGTCTTTTATAGGTGTTAAAAATATTTTCTTACAGTTTCTTTGTTTTTTATTAGTTTTATTTTTTTTCGTTTACATCCAAATTAGTTAGCATATAACTTATAGTCAGTCTCTTAGATTTTAACTTGGTTTTCGGCACCTTTGACATTTTGAAGTTGTATGTAATCGAGTCTGCCAGTCTTCTTGTGTCTCTGGGTTTTGTCTTGCTACTATTACTTTTATAATCAGAAAAATAAGACTATGCAGTTGATGGGGCACCGAGGTGGTTCATTGGGTTAAATGTCTGACTCTTGATTTCAACTCAGGTCACGATCTCACAGTTTATGAGAGTAAGCCCTAAATCTGGCTCTGTACTGACAGCATGGAGCCTGCTTAGGATTCTCTGTCCTTCTCTCTCTTTGCCCCTCCCGCTGTCTGTCTGTCTGTCTCTCTCTCTCTCTCAAAATAAATAAATAAAATTTTAAAAAAGAAGAAGAAGAATATCCAGTTCAAAAAGAGACACAGGGGTGCCTGGCTGGCCTGGTTGGAAGACCATGTGACTCTTGATCTCGGGGTTGTGGGTTCGAGCCCCACATTGGGTGTAGAGATTATTTAAGAATAAATAAGTAAATCAACTTAAAAAAGAGAGAAAGAAAAACAACATGAAGCAGCAGCAACAACATGGGTAAATAAATTACAGAGAAAACCTCACATTCGCTTTTTATTCTGTTATCCTCTTTAATAGGGTGTCTCTATGGGAACTGTTTGAGGGACCTGGGCTTTGAGAACTGAATAGGATTGAGGTAGGCAGAGGGGAAAAGGAAAGGTATTCCAAGTGAAAGGAACCAAGTAAACTAAACCACGGAGGCACAGATAAATCTGGCTGAAATGGGCCTAGCTGGAGGAGGCATGTATACTGGGATAGTAGGAAATGAGCTGGACCGGTAGGTTGAGGACAGGACAGTCTTTGGAGAACAAGGAAGAAGCTAAATATAGTGATTACAAGTGAACACTCGATTAGGAGAAATATGTCAAATGCATAAGGTTATGCATTTATGAATATGAATAAATGAGGGTTTTTTTTTAATAAATGTTATTTTTAAAGGAAGCAAATTAAGTATCTAACAAAAGATAAATGGTTGAGTACATTTGGGTATAGCTACATACTAACCCTGAGAATAGTCAGTTTTGAAGGCTGCATGGAAAGACACTAAAATTCTAGAGAAAGAAGATGATTAAAAAGCATAAAATCATAATTATGATTACAGCTGTTTAAAGAAATATGCGTGTGAGAAAAAGACTGAAAAGCAGTACTTGGAAATGAAGAGAGTATGTCTGGATGATGAGGGAGATTATTTTTCTCTTTTAAATACCCTTATTTGTCGGTGTCGTTCTCTGTTTATAGTATTGTTCAAAGAGGCAGGTGCTAGTGGATATCGGAAAATTAGCAGAGGCTTTTCAGGGCTTTCTGAAGGTGAACTGGGGGCCGGGAGATGTGTGCTGCTCTGGAGGAGGGAGCCCGACCTTGCGGGATGTGTGTGACCCAGGAGGAAGGGACCCCATCCCAGGGCCTGCTGGTCCCCTGGTCTGTAGTCCCGGGATGATAAAAACGTCTTTCTTGCATTCCAGGGTCTCCTGATGCTGCTACAAAACCTACCTACGATCCATTGGGGCAACGAAGAGATTGGGCTGCTGCTCGCCGAGGCATACAGACTAAAGTACATGTTTGCCGACGCCCCCAATCACTACCGCCGATAGGTGCTGTCTCCCCAGGGGGGACCCAGACTGTCCCCATCTCTGATGGCAATCTGATCACTGTGGCCACTGTGCGAGCCGTGGACTCAGGCCAGGAACCACTCCTGCTGTAAAAAGCTCACATCCGCCGCCCAGGTCTTAACTCTCTGGCGTGCCTGTCCACCACTCCATGTCTCTGGATATGTTTCTTGGACCACTGTCAGTATTCCATGACATGTGGATGGGCCCAGCTCTGGGAGAGGACAGGAAAGGAGGTACAGGGTTGTCTGCCCTTTCAAAGAAACTGGACAGAAGAAGGGGAAGGCTCAGGGTCTCAACTCACATTGTCCCTACATGGACGGACTGTCTCTTGCCTCCCGGCCCCAACTGATGCCGTTGCTTTTTGTGACATGGTTTCATTTGATCACAGGTCAAAAAACGCCTTATGTTTTCAAAAGACTCCTGGCCCCTCCCCCCCTCCCTCCCTCCCTGGTTCCTAGCCCTTCCCCCTCTACCCTCGTGTGAGCCGGTGAGGGGCAGTTTTAGACTGTTGTTCTCAGATAGAGGAGGCACTGATGCTTATAAGTCTGGGCAGAGGCCTACACCCAAGGGCTAGGAATTTTAGTTTTCCTTTTCTCACCAGATGTCTGTATGTGTGCCTGCGTTCGTGTGTGTACGTGAGTATCCACACCCCTCGGCATTTAGTTACATGTCCGAATTCATGTGTCCAGACCAGCCCTGTCACGACCCGCTGGGAAGGGCCCCCCGGTGACCAAGTATATAAGCATCCCTTGAGAAGGATCAGGGCAGGGGGAGGGAGAAGGGGCTGTTTACCTCTCCAAACCCTTTTTCCATGATGACCCACTCCAAGATATTATGTGTAAATTGTGTTATTATGTATATGGGTAAAGATGTACAAATATACGTCCTCTTTGTAGCAGATATGATTTTATATTTATAATGTGCATCAACATGTGAAAGCAATCTAGGTCACTAGCACAGATGACGTCGCCAGGCAGGTGGGCCCAGCGCCTCCAGGTCGGTTTCTGGGCGCCCCCCTGTGAGGGAGCGGGTGGGCGTCTGCCAGAGCAAGTGGCGCTGAGCAGATGGAGCTGCTTTGACAACCAGCGGTGGCCGTCCCAAGCGTCAGCGGCTGAGTTTTTCTGTCTCCCCCCCCTCCCCACCCCTCCCTGGGTCTTGGTGGAGCGTCAGCCCCACTCCTTCCCCCTGTTGGGCAGACAGAGCCCCCCTGCCCCCCACCCCTCACCCCTAGCCACCTCCCAGAGAGCATGTTTTCAGCCCTTCCCTTTCCCCAGGATGCTGGGGGAGAGCTTTTGTTTTTCCGTTTTAAGTCAGCGTTGTATTCAAGACAGAAGCTGTGACTGACTCATCAGTGCCAAGGAAAGGGGTTTCCTGTGTCTCCCTGGGGTTGAGGGCTCTTCTCCGAGAGAAGCATCCAGCGTCCCCCACTGTCACCACCATACCCCACACCGCTCATGAGATGCGTGAGGCGTGTTTGATTTCTAGAGTTCCGTAGTGGAGAGGCGGGGGGGGGGGGGGGGGGGGGGATGGTGGCAAGGAGCCGTCGTCCTCTTGGGAAGCCGGTCAGTGTCCCCAGTGGGTGACGCCCTTGAGTCTCCGCCAGTGAAGCTCCACCACGCTGGCATGTTACATTTCTCATCTGGAGCTGTTTCTCAGGCATTCTTCCCAACCTTCTCCTGTTCCCCTTCCGTGTGCCTCAATAGTCTCCTTCACAGAGCAAGAGGGCGGTGACCCTCCCTCAACCGGACTAATTAAAGAAAGACACTTGTGTTCCCAAGTGGTGGTTTTATTTTTTTAGTTTTTATGTTTGTATGGAAATTGTGGATAAAGTGAAAGAACTGTAAATAAATAGTGTATTTCCTCCTCCACTGCTGATTTTTCTCCCATGGGTTTGTGGAACCTGGAACCTAAGGCGTGCCGTGCCCTTTGGTCGGGTTTTTCTTGCTGACGCCAGTAAGGATGGGGGACACATTTTCCGTAGGGCAAGCCGGGGATCGACAGAGAGTCAGAAGGCGGTCTCGGAGGATGGTGCATCGACTCTGTGCTGGATACTGTGGAAAATACAAAACTGAGCCACATGGTACCTAACCACTGACATTTACAGAGCACCTCGCCATACGCCAAGTGCTGTGAGAAACACTTGGATGGTTTCCTCACCCAGAACTTCTCCCTGGATTCATTCGAGAGTGTTGCTTGGTTTCAGCAATTAGGAGCTGTCTTAGGGTCAAATGCAGCAACACGCTACAGAAACCCAGACGTAACGGTGGCTTACACACCAAGGGAGCATACCTTCTGCCTCACATCAAAGTCCAAAAGTAGACCACCCAGGGCTAGGATGATGGGTCTGTTTCACAGAGTCTTTAGGAATCTGGACTCCGCCTCGCGGTCTACACCGGGGAAGATGGGGCTGCCACGCCAGCCACTGCATCCACTTTCCAAGCAACAGGATGGATAAAGAAGGGACAGAGAAAAAGGAATGAAAAAAAAAAATGTGTCAGCAGTATCTTAAGGAATGTTCCAGAAAGCTGCCCCTTAATACCTCCTTTTACAACTCAGGGAGCGGAACTTCGTCCCACAGTAGGTCACACCTCGTTGTAAGGGAGGTTGGAGGAATAGTCTGTTCCAGGCGGCCATATGCCTGGCTCAAAATCAACAATTTTTGCCCTCAGTCGATACACATATCTTAAAGAACCTGAGAGGAGACACTTACCATTTATGTCCCTCCTTCGTTCCTCCGCTTGATCTTAGCCAAAAGGCCGAGAAGCGATTCCTCCTTCATTCCTCTGAAACTGATTTCCCTTCTGCCTGCAAAACTTTCTCGAGAAATTCTCTTAGTGTTCCTTCATCTGAGGATGGTCTTTATTTTGCCTTCAGTCCTGAATATATTTTCTCTAGGTATAGTTATTCTGGCGCTTTAAAGATGTCGTTCCACTGTCTCTTCCACAGTTTCTGATGAGAAATCCACAGTCATTGAGATCGCTGTTCTATGTTTAATTCCATTATTTTTCTCAGACTGTGTTTTTAAAAATTGTGGCAATATGCACAGAACATAGCTTGCCATCTTAGTCATTTTTAAGTGTACAGGTCAGTAGGGATAAGTCCATTTGCATCGTTGTGCGACCATCACCACAACTCGTTTCATCTTGCAAAACTAGAACTCCGTCTCCATTAAACGACAGCTCCCCATTTCCTCCTCCTTACAGCCGGCAACCGCCATTCCACTTTCTGTCTCTCTGAATTTGCCGACTCTAGGTAAGTTATGTAAGTGAACAATACAGTATATGGGGGTTTTTTGATTGGCTTATTTTACTTCGTAATGTCCTCAAGGTTCACCTATGTTGTAGCATGTATCAGAATATCCTTCCTTTTAAAAAAAAATTTTTTTTATGTTTATTTTTAAGAATGAGAGCGTGAGCATGGGAGGGGCAGAAAGAGAGCGAGACACAGAATCCGAAGCAGGCTCCAAGTTCTGAGCTGCTAGCACAGAGCCCCATATGGGGCTCAAACCCACAGAATGTGAGATCATGACCTGAGCCGAAGTCAGACACTTAACCAACTGAGCCACCCAGGCGCCCCATCCTTCCTTTTTTTAAGGCTGAATAATATTCCAACACGCGCGTGGGCACACACACACACACCATATTTTGTTTCCATCCGTCAGTGGTCTTACATTTTTTGGCCATCGAGAATAATGCTGCTGTGAACACAGGTGTGTAAATATTTAAAAACCTTGCTTTCAGTTCTTTGGGGTATATACCCATAAGCAGAATTACTGGACCATACGGTAATTCTATTTTTGATATTCTGAGGAATATGTTTTTTCTCAGACTGCTTCTAAGATTTTTTTTTTCCCTTTGGGTTTCAGAAGTTTGATAGTGTATCTGAATTGTGGATTGTTTGGGGGGTTATTTTTGTTTTTGGAGTTTTGGGTTTTTTGTGTGTTTTTTGGTTGGTTTTGCTTTGTTTTGTTGCATTTATCCTACTTGGGATTTGAGTTCTTTGAATCTATAGTTGTATGTCTTTCACCAAGTTTGAGAAGCCTTCAGCTATTATTCTTCAAATATATATGTATTTTTCTGCACCAGTCTCAATCCTCCCTTGGGACTCTAATGATGTGAATGTTAGACCCATACTTCCTCAGGTTCTGTTTTATTTTTTCACTTTTTCTCCTTTCTGTTCTTCAGATTAAGAACTTTCTTTTTGTCTATCTTTAAGTCCATTGACTCCTTTTCTGTCATCTCCATTCTACATTAAGCCCACACAGTGAATTTTTTTTTAAAGTTTATTCAATTTTGAGAGAGCATGAGTGGGGGAGGGGCAAAGGGAGGGGAACAGAGGATATCCAAAGCAAGCCCTGCACTGACAACAGTGAGCCTGATGCGAGGCTTGAACCCACAAACTGGGAGATCATGACCTGAGCTGAAGTCAGACAATCAACCAACTGAGCCACCCAGGCATCCCAAGCCCATACAGTGAACTTTTTTTAAGTTTATTTATTGATTTATTTGTGAGAGAGAGGGAGAGACAGCGCATGAGTGGGGGAGGGGCAAAGATAGAGAATCCCATCAGGTTCTGCTCGATCAGCACAGATCCCGATGCGGGGCTTGAACTCACAAACCGTGAGATCATGACCTGAGCTGAAATCAGGAGTCAGATGTTTAATGGACTGAGCCACCCAGGTGCCCCATGAATTTTTACTTCAGAAATTGCAGGCTTTGGTCCTAATATTTCCATTTGATTTTTTTTTTTTTTTTTTTTTTTGTGGTTCCTGTTTCTCTCCTGAGTTTTCCCTTCATTTCAAGTGTGTTTACTTTTACCTCATGAAGCATAGCTGTAATACCTGTTTTACATTTTTGTCTGGCATTTTTAACATCTGTCTCACCTTGGGGTTGGCATCTTTCAATTGGCTTTCCTCATAAAAATTGACCACCTTTTCCTACATCTTTGAATGTTGAGTAATTTTGGACTGTATCCCGGACATTTTGAATGTTATATGTGAGAGTCTTGGTCTTACTAAAATCCCCTAGAGCAAGGGTCAGCAACCTATGGCCTGTGGGCCAAATCCAACCCTCTTTTTGTAAATAAAGTTTTATTGAAACATAGCAATACTTATTCATTACATCTTGTTTTTGGCTTCTTTGACACTCCAGTAGCAGAGTTGAGTAGTTGCGATAGACTGTATGGCCCACAAAGCTTAAAAATATTTACTCTCTGGTCTTTTAGGGAGAAAGTTTGCTGATCTCTGCTCTAGAAAGCACTGACTTCATTTTGCTTTGTTTTAGTAGGCAACCCAGTTAGTTTTTTTTTTTTTAAACCACTTTATTGACAAATGATTGACATATAAAAAACCATACATATTTAATGTGCACAACTTGGTAAGTTTAAGATGTGGCTGTTTTTTTGTTTTTGTTTTTGTTTTTTAATTTACATCCAAGTTAGTTAGTGTATAGTGCAACAATGATTTCAGGAGTAGATTCTTTAATGCCTCTTACCCATGTAGCCCATCCCCCCTCCCACAACCCCTCCAGCAACCCTCTGTTTGTTCTCCATATTTAAGAGTCTCTTATGTTTTGTCCCCCTCCCTGTTTTTATATTATTTTTGCTTTTCTTCTGTCGATGGACATTTGGGCTCTTTCGTACTTTGGCTATTATTGACAGTACTGGTATAAACATTGGGGTACGTGTGCCTGTTCAAAACAGCATACCTGTACCCCTTGGATAAATACCTAGTAGTGCAATTGCTGGGTCATAGGGTAGTTCTATTTTTAATTTTTTGAGGAACCTCCATATTGTTTTCAGAATGGCTGCACCGGTTTGCATTCCCACCAGCAGTGCGAAAGAGACTCTCTTTCTCCGCACCCTCACCAACATCTGTTGTTACCTGAGTTGTTAATGTTAGCCATTCTGACAGGTGAGAGGTGGTATCTCATTGTGGTTTTTATTTGTATTTCCCTGATGATGAGTGATGTTGAGCATTTCTTCATGTGTCGGTTGGCCATCTGGATGTCTTCTTTGGAGAAGTGCCTATTCATGTCTTTTGCCCATTTCTTCACTGGATTATTTGTTTTGGGGGTGTTAAATTTGATAAGTTCTTTATAGATTTTGGATACTAACCTTTAATCTGATGTGTCATTTGCAAATATCTTCTCCCATTGCGTCAGTTGCCTTTTAGTTTTGCTGATTGTTTCCTTCACTGTGCAGAGCTTTTTATTTTGATGAAGTCCCAATAGTTCATTTTTCCTTTTGTTTCCCTTGCCTCTGGAGACATGTTGAGTAAGAAGTTGCTGCGGCCAACATCAAGGAGTTTTTTGCCTGCTTTCTCCTCAAGGATTGTGATGACTTCCTGTCTTACATTTAGGTCTTTCGTCCATTTTGAGTTTATTTTTGTGTCTGGTGTAAGAAAGTGGCCCAGGTTCATTTTTCTGCATGTCTCTGTCCAGTTTTCCCAGCTCCACTTGCTGAAGAGACCATCTTTATTCCATTGGATATTCTTTCCCGCTTTGTCAACGATTAGTTGGCCATACATTTGTGGGTCCATTTCTGGGTTCTCTATTCTGTTCCATTGATCTGAATGTCTGTTTTTGTGCCAGTACCATACTGTCTTGATGATTACAGCTTTGTAATACAGCTTGAAGACCGGGCAACCCAGTTAGGTTTAAACGGCAAGTTCTCTCTCATCTTCTGAGGGCCATTGTTCTAGTGTCATTTCAGTTTTTCAGAGGCTTTGCTATGCTACTTTGGGTTCGTTTTCACCATGCAAAACTCGTGCCAGTTCATACACAGAATTGGGATCCCCTCTCTAGCTGGCTTCTTTCTGGGATTCCCTCTTGTACTCTTTGGTTCACCGGTGCTCTGTTTCCTAGTCAGCCGGAATGACAGTGTTTCTCTTGAATTTTCTGCTGCCCACACTAGTGCCACCACTGCTGCACGATTTAGTCCTGCCCTTGCGACAGGTCCAGAAGAGAAAAAATTAATTGTAATTCCCCCCACACTCTCTGGCTCGCAGAGACCCTTTAACCAAGTCACCGGGTCAGGGAGATGTGGTTTGTGACATAATAAGAAATATATATTTGGTCTCTTCCCCCAGTCCCTGACACAGAGCTCCTAAAACCCTTGGAATTGCCTGAGTGATAGAAGCGTCTTTTGTTCACCTTATATTTTGAGGTGACTCATGGTGAGCTCCTGGATAACTTCAAAATGGGTGGCTGGTCATCAGATCAAGCCATGACTGTAAGCTTGGAACTTTCAGCGCATCCTCATCCTTTGGGGAAGGGAGAGGGGCTGGAGATTGAGTTATTAATCAGTTATGGCTACGCGATGAAACCTGCTTTAAAAACCCTTACCAAAGAGGTTCACAGAGCTTCTGGGCTGGTGAACACATCCATGTGCTAGGAAGAGTGATGCATCCTGACTCCACAGGGACAGAAGCACCTGTGCTCAGGACTCTTCCAGACCTCACCTTGTGTACTTTATCTGGCTGTTCCTTTGTGATAGACCATCAAGTGTAAGTAAGTACTTCTCTGAGTTCTGTGAGCCATTGTAGCAAATTATCAAACCTGAGGAAGGGGTTATGGGAACCCCCTAATTTGTAGCCACTTGGAAAAGACACAAGTGACAACCTGGGGCATATGACTGGCATCTGAAGTAGGGGCAGTCTTTTGGGATGGAGCCCATAACCTGTGGGGTCTGTGCTAGCTCCGGGTAGTGTCAGAATTGAGTTGTAGGACATCCTGTTGCCATCCAGAGAGCTGGAGAATTGGTTGATGTGGGGGAAAAAAAAAACCCCACACATATGGTGTCAAAAGTGTGAATAGAGTAGAAGAAACAAGAGTTGTTTTCTTTTGGGTTTCTCTCATTTTTTGTTGTCAGTGCTACTGGGAAGCCACTTAACTGGGACCTAATCTCAAGTCAAAGCTGTGAGAGTAAAGATGGAAAAAAAACTTTTTTTAATGTTTATTTTTAAGAGAGGGGGAAACAGAGCATGAGGGGGGACGGGCAGAGAGAGAGGGAGACACAGAATCCCAAGCAGGCTGCAAGTTCCAAGCTGTCAGCACAGAGCCCAACGTGGGGCCTGAACTCACGAACCATGAGATCATGACCTGAGCCGAAGTCAGTAGCTTAACCTACTGAGCCCCCAGGCGCCCCAAGATGGAAAATTTTTTAGAAACTCTCCCCCTACAGATAGCTTCTTCAAGCTTTGACTCCCTCCCTAATTTCCCTGCTTGTTTACAGAGTTCTCAGTGTTAGTTTGTCCAGAATTTTTAGACATAATAAGCAGCAGAGAGAGACTGCAGTGGGCTTACTCCTTCTTGTCTAGCACCAGAAATCTTCCAAACGTCTTTGACCACAACCTACAGTAAAAAACACATTTTACATTGAGCCCAGGACACAGACACACACACACACACACAAATATGAACAACAAACATTTCACAACAGTACATACTGTTCCTATACATGGTGGCCTGTGACCTGTTTTATTCCATTTTTTTCAAATGCTAGGGGTGCCTTGTGGCTTATTTGATTAAGCGTCCAACTCCGGCTCAGGTCATGATGTCACAGTTTGTGAGTTTGAGCCCCGCGTCAGGCTCTGTGCTGATAGCTTACAGCCTGGAGCCTGCTTTGGATTCTGTGTCTCCCTCTCTCTCTGCCTCTCTCTCTCTCTCTCTTTCTCTCTCAAAAATGAATAAACATGGGGGCGCCTGGGTGACTCAGTCAGTTGAGCATCAGACTTGGACTCAGGTCGTGATCTCGGGGTTCTTGGGTTCAAGCCCCACATCGGGCTCTGTGCTGACAGCTTGGAGCCTGAAGCCTGCTTTGGATTCTGTGTGTGTGTGTGTGTGTGTGTGTGTGTGTGTGTGTGTCTGTCCCTCCCCCACCCACGTCTGTCTCTCAAAAATAAATAAATGTTAAACATTTTTTTAAAAAATGAGTAAACCAACAAAAATTTTTTAATGCTGGTTAAGACTCATTACTGAGTGTTAACTTGAGTTTGAAAAACACAACTCTGCGTGTTATTACTGAAATGGAAGAAATAAACCTGCTGCTGGCTAAAATAAGCACATTTCCACAAGTCCTGAATAATAAATGCCACAGCTGATAATGCAGTGAATTTGTTAAGTCGAAAGAGTGTGATGAGAATTGCATTATAACCTTGGATTATAGAACTCAAGGTTCTCCACGTGAGAAACATTTCCACTCTCTCCCCCCCTTTCCCCAACCCTAGACAAAGGTGAGTTGAATTAGGGATTTTTGCTTTTTGGGTTTTTCTGTAGTCCAAACATAGCCAACTCAGAGTGATAGGATTCAGTTTTAAGTCACCCCAAGCCTATTTTATATTAGCTACCTAATCCCACGTATTACTTGCAAAATAAACAGCCTGAAGCCAACTCTGTCAGAAGAAGAAAACGAGGTAGTAATTATTGATACCTGATTCCTGCTGCCTCTTTCCCTCCCTCTTATCTACCTCCTCTTTTCCTCTCTCCCTCTCCCCTTCAGTAAAATCAGATGGGTAATAAATATTTGAAATGGATACTGATCCTTGGCAAGTTAAAGGATGCTTAAAGAAACAGCCAGAGCCGCAACCAGAAAGGAATGTGGTGGTTTCCCACAGCACTGCTTTCAAGAACCTCTAAAACACCCACCTTCATTCCTGATCACAATACCTCCAGAATACAGTAAAGTCGATGAGTCATTATAAGCACTTCCAAAATATAATAAACTTGATTAAAGGTATCAGAAATATCTTACAAACCCTATACTTAAAACCCTGTTTACATAAAATAGCAGTTAATACACAAGCTGTCCAAAGCAGATGGTGCCTTTTTCCTTCCTCACCTACTTCTGGTTTTCTAAAACATTCCCTTTCAAAAATAAGAGACATATTTCCCTGATTCCTTCAGCACAGAGTCTTACATTTGGGGGTGGGCAGAGAAGAAATAGTAGAATAAATGAGTAAAAGAAAAGGTAGAGTGAATGAGACTGTGGAGCCATTAACCCTACCTCCCCATCACATGCACACGCGCGCGTGCGCGCGCACACACACACACACACACACACACACACACACACACTAAGGCTGGATCACTCCATCTGGGATTTTACCTCCCCTCAGTCACCCTGAGTTCCTCCAAGTCTAGAGAACCCATCTGTGTAATCACGGCCCACCCCACCCCCAGGATGACTAAATGTAGCAGTCTATTGAAAAGTTGGCCTGTGATCTCAGGATTAGAGAGACTGAAGGAGAAACACAGGACTTTGCTTGAGATGCTATATCAAGACCCCTTTCTTCTCTGCTCAATCTTTTGAAATCATAATAAAAAAGTCCCACTTCACCTTTATTGAACCTCACACAGGGGAACCACGCTTTAAATCAACCGGCAGAGCTGTGCCCCCAAAATGGACAACGCTTGCTCACATTG
Organism: Panthera pardus; assembly: GCF_024362965.1. Lineage (NCBI taxonomy): Eukaryota > Metazoa > Chordata > Mammalia > Carnivora > Felidae > Panthera > Panthera pardus. Next base: position 144,252,058 of record NW_026526732.1, on the reverse strand, counting down.
GGAACTATTTGCTTTAGACGTTTAAAAAAAAAACAAAACACAAAACCATCTTGCTTGGAGATGGGTAATAAAAGTCTAAAACTGATTCAAGGGACTTCTAACTTTATAATAAGCCAATTTAAAGGGGGGAAACATTTTGTTTCCATGTCTTTAGACAAGAAAACATAGAGAAGGCACAGGGAGATAGACTTTATACCTATAGGAGGTGGCTTCTGCAGAAGCTGAAGCTCCATTCTTCTATAATAGTAGCTAACAATTATAGGGTACTTACTCGGTACCAAGCAAAACTATCTTATAGGAATTCACCAGATTAATCCTCATAACAATCCTATAAGTTGAGTGTTATCCTTATCATCACCCTTGTCTTATAAATAGGGAAATGGAGGCTTGAAGAAGTCAAATAACTTGCCCGAGGTCTCATATCTAGTAAGCAGCTGAGCCAGGATTAGAACTTGGGCAACTTGGCTCCAACCTCCACACATCTCACTGTCATGCCACAATAGCATCTAATTTCCCACCAAATTAAGGGCTGACCTTTCACAAAATCCAGAGTGGCCAAAATGTGATCACTGATACTCCATCCTTCTATTCCACCTCTATTCCAGGGAAATAAAAAGAAAGGAGATGGGAGAGAAGAAGAGGAAGAGAAAGCTTTGTTAGGATCATCATTTCAATTCATAAACTTGAATTCTAAAGTCTGCCAGAGACAGCTAGCTGCCCATCAGAATTCATGTTCCTCTTTCCACGGTGTAGAATAGTTTCTGTGAACTGGCTGATCAACCAGGGATTACATTTCCCAACCTTTCTTGGGTCTAAGTAGGATCATGTGACCAATCCTCTTCAATAAAATATGAGCAGAGGGAATGTAACTTTGGGGACAAGACAGTTAAGAAGCAGGTGTGCCTTCTTCATTCTGTCTTTCCCCTGTGTTGCTTTGTAGATACAGAACACTCCAAGCTCTTGGAAGTAGAGAAGCCACAGGATGAAAGAGGTCTGAGTTCCTGAATGATTTTTTAAAAAAATTTTTAATGTTTATTTTTGAGAAAGAGAGAGACAGAGCACAAGCAGGGGAGGGACAGAGAGAGGGGGAGACGCAGAATCTGAAACAGGCTCCAGGGTCCGAGCTGTCAGCACAGAGCCCGATGTGGGGCTTGAACTCATGAACCGCGAGATCATGACCTGAGCCGAAGTTGGACACTTAGCTGACTGAGCCACCTAGGCGCCCCATCCTGAATGATTTAATGACAGGCTGTCCATAAACCAGGAACACTGCACTGAACACTTATGTGAGTAAGAAATAACTTCTATTGTACTAAACCACTGAAACTCAGGGTTTGTATGTTACAGTTGCTAGTATTACCCTAATATATAAACAGATAACTAATGACTGGCCAGATAACTAACGACTGGCCACCCCCCTCCCACCTTTCCTGTTCTAGTTCTGTATTGCTGTATAACAAACCACCCCAAAACTAAGTGATTTAACACAACCATTGTGTTATGCTCACAGACTCTGGGGCAGGAACTCAGGTGTGGTACAACAGGGATGACAATTCAGGAATCACTATTCCATGAGGTCTGGGGCCTCAGCTGGAAAGACTCAAAGGCTAGGGTTGATTCACCCGTTGGGGGCTGATGTCATCTAGGGGTGCCTTAATACCCATGTGTAGCAGTTGATGCTGGTTATCAGCTGGGGCCTCAGTTGGAGCTATTGGCCAGAACATCTACACATGGCCTCTTCATGTGTTTGTTCTCTCCACTTCCTTTTGGTGACTGGGTTCCAAGAGCATCCCAAAAAAGGTCATGTGGAAACTGTATTATCTTTTATGGCATAACATCACTTCTGCTGGTGTCACATGCCCACCTAGATTCCAGGGGAGGAAATATTGATGCCATCTCCCAAGTTAGGAGTGTCGATGTCACATTGTTAAGAGTATGTGGGATGAGAGATCTTATAATCATCTTGGAAAACAGTCTACCCCACTTCCTTTCCATATTTTTAAAATATTTTTTAATGCTTGTGTTTTGAGAGAGAGGGACAGAGCATGAGCAGGAGATGGGCAGAGTGAGGGAGGGAGACACAGAATCCAAAGCAGGATCCAGGCTCTGGGCTGTCAGGACAGACCGATGAGGGGCTCAAACTCACAAGCTGTGAGATCATGACCTGATCTGAAGTCAGACGCTTAACCGACTGAGCCACCAGGTACCCCTCCTTTCCGTATTTCTTTCCTCCCTTTTCCTTCCTTCTTCTTGCCTTGTGCTTACTCCTCTTCTTGTTTTCCTTTCTTACTTCCCAAGCCTCTCCACTATCAACTCTTTCTAATACTCCTCAGCTCAGTTTGATTCACAAAAATTGAGCGTATGTAACGAGACAAGTGTCAGATCCACGGATACAGATAACACCCTAGTTCCTTTTCTGCATCCTGCTCTTTCTTTTCCTCTCCATTATTCCCTCTTGAGATGGGTATAATGCAAGTCTCCTCAACCTTATCACTATTGGCATTTTGGACTGGATGATGCTTGTTGTGGGACTGTCCTGTGATTTGTAGGATGTTTTGCAGCATCCCTGGCTTCTACTCATTGTATGCCAGTAACACCCCTGCCCCGGTCATGACAATAAAAAGTGCTCCCAGATATTGCTAAATGTCCTCTGGGGGGGGGGGGGGGCAAAATTGCCCCCAGTTGAGATTCACTGTTATAAGGGAATAAACAGGGGAGGTAGAGTTAATAAAGTCCCCAAATCTTAGAAGGCAGTATCTCCAAACCATTTTGACCATGCATTCTTAGCAGCAAAAGAAGGTCTGAGCAAAAAGCCCAATATATGTGTATTTATTTATTCGTATAAAGTCTGTATCCTCTATGTTGTCTTTTTATGTGAATATAGAATATTCACAAAAATGAACTTTTTTTTTTTTAAAGGATGGGATAATAACCTAATTAGACATCCTAACATATTCTTCCCACAAGCAAATGGGTCATCTTGTGTACTCCCTGGGGGACCATTCCACCTTAGAGATCACTGCTAGACTGTAAGGTGTTCAGCCTTTGGAGTAGGTAAGTCCAAGCTCAAGCCATGGCTTCAGTTCCCAGCACTGCCACTTACTAGTTGAGTTGCATTTATTTACTCAATTAAAATGTCAGGAATACAACTGAAAACCGGACATGACTCTCAAGAAGTTCACGGATGGGGCACCTGGGTGGCTCAGTCGGTTAGGCGTCTGACTTCGGCTCAGGTCATGATCTCGCGGTCTGTGAGTTTGAGCCCCGCGTCGGGCTCTGTGCTGACACCTCAGAGCTTGGAACCTGCTTCGGATTCTGTGTCTTCCTCTCTCTCTGACCCTCCCCTGTTCATGCTCTGTCTCTCTCTGTCTCAAAAATAAATAAACGTTTAAAAAAAAAAGTTCACGGTGAGAAGACCTTGGGCAACCTAGTAGTCTCAGGTTTCTCATAGGTAAGTGGGGCTATGTTGTAGGATGGTGGTGAGGATTAAGTAAGAGAATATGTGAAAAGCATCTAATACTCATAAGTGGCACCTACTAGTTCATTGCCGGGCTATTTACGATAACGAAAGACTAGAAAGAGGCAAACCGTGTATCATTCAAGGACTGGTGGAAGACGCAATGGTACATCTGTACGATGGAGTGATCCACAGCCATAAAGGGGAAGAAGGAATATAGGTCTATACTGCTATGGAGTGATCTCCAGGATATGTTGTTAAATAAAACAAACAAGGTACAGGGGTGGAGGAGGGCCAAATAGGTGAGCACAGGAGACTTTTTAGGGTGATGAAACTATTCTCTATGATACTATAAAACATGACACTATGCATGTGCCAAAAACTCATGGAACTTTACATTATAAAAGTGAGCCTTAATGTATATGAATTTTATTTTGTTTTTTAAATGTGTTTATCTTTGAGAGAGAGAGAGCATGAGTGAGGGAGGGGCGGGGGGGGGGGACAGAGGATCTGAAGTGGGCTGTGCACTGACAGCAGGGAGCCAGATGTGGGGCTCAGACTCACAAACCGTGAGATCATGACCTGAGCCAAAGCTGGAAGCTCAACTGACTGAGCCACCAGGGCACCCTCGATGTATATGAATTTTAAAAGATCATTGTGGGAGGTCAGTTGGTGGAGGTTGGTGGAGGGCCACCAATTTTCCTGGCCCTCTGTGACCTCACAGGCCAAACATTCTTGACAATGCCACCCAGATAAAACTCCACGCTGGGTTTGCAACCATGGTTAGAAAATCAGGTCCTGGAAACGGAACTGAATTGGCATTCTACTCTACCATGTAACTTGTTACTTCGAGAAGGTTGCTAAACTTCTCTGTGCCTCTTTTCTCATGAACCTTAAAATAAGAACTATAATTGTAACCATGACCATACTGTTTGTGAGGAGCATAGATAGAATTCAGACTGTGACAAAAGAATCTAACTAGGAAACAACCTCTTTGAAGGGGGTGGGGAATAGGGTGCTGACCTAAGTAACTTTGGAAATGAGTGAAGTCTTTAAGACTAAAAGCTAAAGACTTGTTCATGGGTCGTGTACTCTAGTTAATAGAGTGTTTCCCAAGGGTGTATTGGTTAGCAATTCTGAAAACACTATACATGTATACAGGAAATGACATGCTTAATGGAAATTAAGTAAATGGATGGCATTTTTGGAGTGGAAGGTTGCAGATAAACAAGGGTGGGGGATGACTAGAATGATCTAGGTGCCAGGTGGTAATGCATTAGAGTTGTAAGACATCAGTATGCACACCTTTAACTTACAGATGGGGATATATGTATTACTACATATATACATAAATACACATAACATAATATGAATAAATGCATACATATATAGTAAACATTCATAGATATGTGGCTATAGAGGAGTTAGTATTCATACAAATATTTACTTCCCTGTCAGCTGAGACAAACTAGAAGTAATAACATTCCAATGGCAACAAGCACACCTAGTGTCCAGATCTTGGTTTAGAGCACCATTTCCCAATAAAAGGAAGCAGGCCTCCTTGGAGAAATGGCTGATTCTAGGTCTAGAGCATCTTGCGCTAGAAAGTAAGGATGTGCTCAAAATAAAACACAGTGATGGAAGTATGTCAGAGGGACAATGTAGCCAAAGTAGGAACAATCTGAGTAACAAAATAAATAAAGTGGTATTGGATTATAACACAAAGTATAAAATAAGCATCCATGGGTCCATACCAATATGAATAAATGATTCAATAAATAAATGGGGGAGAAGAGGCAAATCTCCCATGCAGAATGATAAGCAATTTATGTAGATACCCCGCTCTTCAGGAAGTAGAGCATAAATCCCCACTCCTTTTTATTTTAAATATTTATTTATTTTTTATTTTAAAAAATTTAATGTTTATTTATTTTTGTGAGAGAGAGAAAGAGAGAAAGTGTGTGCATGCGTGAGTGAGCAGGGGAGGGGCAGAGACCGAGGGAGACACAGAATCCAAAGCAGGCTCCAGGTTCTGAGCTGTCAGCACAGAGCCCTACGTGGGGCTGGAACTCATGAACTGTGAGATCATGATCTGAGCTGAAGTCAGACGCTTAACAGACTGAACCACTCAGGAGCCCCATTTATTTATTTTTGAGACAGAGAGAGAGAGAGAGAGAGAGAGAGAGAGGGAGGGAGAGAACAAGTGGAGGAGGGGCAGAGAAAGAGAAACACAGATTCTAAAGCAGGCTCCAGGCTCCGAGCTGTCAGCACAGAGCCTGATGCAGGGCTTGAACCCACAAACTGTGAGATCAAGACCTGAGCTGAATAAGTTGGATGCTTAACCGACTGGGCTACCCACTCCTTAAGTGTAGGCTGTGTGTAGTGACTTCCAAAAAGCACAGTATTAGAAGAGGGGAGAGACAGTAACTTTACAGAAGAGAAACCTGACAAACATTATCTCAGCCAGATGATCATGATTAACACCTATAGTGATAATTCATGTTGATAGCATGCACCCCCAGTATGATGTGATGAGAATGACATTTAACCTCTGTGGTCTTCTTCCCTAAACCTATATCCTCAGTCTAGGCTTCTCATGCCCGACAAACAAACACCAGACAAATCCCAATTGAGGGACATTGTACAAAATACCTGGCCAGGTAAGTCTCAAAAACTGTCAAGGTCATCAAAAACAAAGTAAGTCTGAGAAACTGTCACAGCCAAGAAGAGCTTAAGGAGACATGCCAACTAAATGTCAGGATGGCCTCTAGATGCACTTGCTGTCCCTGGGACAGAATGCTAAGCTGGAACGAAGGCACCAACCGACATGGAATCCAGAGCCTAGGGGAGCATCTGCACGAGTGCAGTTGTGGCTCCCACCAATTTTCCTGGCCCTCTGTGACCTCACAGGCCAAACATTCTTGACAATGCCACCCAGATAAAACTCCACGCTGGGTTTGCAACCATGGTTAGAAAATCAGGTCCTGGAAACGGAACTGAATTGGCATTCTACTCTACCATGTAACTTGTTACTTCGAGACGGTTGCTAAACTTCTCCGTGCCTCTTTTCTCATGAACCTTAAAATAAGAACTATAATTGTAACCATGACCATACTGTTTGTGAGGAGCATGTAAGATAAGGTGTGGAGGGTGCGTGGTTCAGTCCTTGGCACTTGGTTCTCCACAAATGTTAGCCTTTTACTGTTGTGCTTTGTGTGATTCAAATGGAGAAGACAAAAGGGGGTGTTGAGTTATCACAGAGGTACTCATTACAGGGAAGAGCTACCACGCTATACTGGAGAATCAAAGGAAAGAATTTGATTTGTGTGTGTGTGTGTGTGTGTGTGTGTGTGTGTGTGTGTGTGTGTGTTTAACATAGCTTTATTGAGGATAATCTAAATACCATAAAATTCGTCGATAGGGAGTGGATGTAATGCTTCTATGACTCTTCACTAAATGTATACAACTGTGCAATCACGACAATCGTTTCGGAGCACTTCTATCACCCCTCAAATTCTCTCAGGTCTCAGTAACTGATTTCTGCCTCATAGATTTGTTTACTATAAGTTTTGAAAAATTCAGTAGTAAAAGGAGGTCATGCAACACAGATGCTACTTCGGAAACGGACTCGACTCATTGTGGTTCTTTCTTTTCTTCTTTCTTTCTTTCTCTCTCTTTTTGTAAGCTCTGCAACCAACGGGGGGCTTGAACTCACCGCGGAGATCAAGAGTCGCACACTGTACACACTGAGCCAGCCAGGTGCCCCCAGACTTAACATATTTTAAAATGATCACAAGTTGTTTAAAAGTTGGTTACAGCTTTAGAGATCATAAAAACGTCATAAAGCAAAATAAAAATTTTAAAGAGGAGCGGGTAAGAGGCTCCGGTCACGGGCAGCTACTACTGGGGTGGTGGGGCTGCAGCGGGAAAGGCGCGCGTGGCGCGAGAGACGCAGCTCCACGGCGACCCCGCCCCACCAGGGGCTAGATAGCTTTCACACCTGCGCCGTCCTCGCAGCCCTCGCTCCGGCGCAGGCGCAGTGACTCGGCCTTGCAGGCTGGGCGGGCGGGGGCGCTGAGCCCTAGCGGGTGTTCGCATCGATCGCGAGCGCGTAGCGATTGCTTCTGTCTGTTGTTTAGGTATGGCGCCGGCGCCGAAGCCAAGAGGCGGCGGGAACCCGGGTGGGGGTCTCGCTCTGTGCTGACCGCGATCCCGGGGCCGAGTGGGCTATGGGGGAGCCCGGCTCGTTGGTCACGGGAGACCGCGCCGGTGGCCGGAGTTGGTGCTTGCGACGAGTGGGGATGGACGCTGAGTGGCTGCTGCTCGAGGACGGAAACGAGGTGAGGAGGAGGGGGTCCTTGAGGGAGCCTAGGGGGTTGAGGAAGCAGGGCCGGGAGGCAGCCGGGGCGTCCGGGTGGGAGAGATGAATGGAGAAGGGGAGGTGGGAGCGGGTTAGAGGGAAGGGATATGAGGAGGGGGGGTCCTGGGGGAGGGGAGAAAGGGGTTCTGGGGCGGGCGGTTGAGGGGGGCGAGGTGTCTGTGTGGAGGTAGGACCGCGCGGAAGAGAAGATGGCCCCTTTGAGGGAAGCCGGGGCCTGCGGGGCGAGCCGGGGCTGAAGTCGGGGTTGCCGGAAGGAGCTGGTGGAGGGGCTTGGCGTGAGGTGGGCGTGGGGGACGTGTGGACCGGCTGGGGGTTCGAGGGGGCGGGCCCTGGGACAGCCCCCGTGTGGATTGCACGGAGCGGTGTCCCGGGAGGCGGTGGGGGGGGCAGCGGGAGAGCAGGAACTTTGTCAAGTTTTGTGTCGAAAAAGACCCGAGCTGCAGGTCACGTCCCTTACGGTGCCTCAACTTTAACGTAAAAATGCCTGCGTTCCCATCTCTTGAGGTAAATTGACCCCGTGGGCGGGTCTGCAATCGTCCCGCGCGTCTCGGTGCTGCGAGCGGCGCCCCCTCAGACGGGTTGGGGGTGGGGATTCGGAAACGCCAGAGCTGTCCTCGCCAGAGGCCGCCTGTGGGGTTCTCTAGTGCGCTCCTCCGTGCACACCAGGGAAACAAAGGGGACGGACGAGGCGCGCTTCCACTTGGGGGCTTGTTGGGGTGGTGGCTTAGGGTGTTCGGAGAGGGGGCTGAGCGGATTAGGGTTCAGTCAGCTTGGGAAGCAGAGCTGGATCAGGGACCAGCTTGTGGTGACTGGCCACGATTTGGATGCGGGGAATAGTGTGTATGAAAGATAAGTCTTTTGACGGTGATGTGTGTTTGATTAGGTTTTTTTCTCTAAGCAGTATAGTCTCAGTTCAGTCTTCCACGTATTTATTATTTATGGTTTTTCGTGTATCGTGAGACGGACAGATAATAGCGACTTTGCCCTCAGAGTTTATTGCTTGAATGGGGAAGCGCAGTTTTACACTGGGAAGGCGGAGAACATCCACGCAGGCTGTCCAATCAAGTACCAAGATATGGATTACTTAGTACTGTCCTAGAACAGTGGCTCCCCCGGTCGGAGGAGGGGTTCAGGTCCAGCCTTAACTTGCTGGGTTTTAAAAGGGTTCCTTGTGTGCTGTGATTTGAAGAACACCAGAAAGACACCCCTGCCCTCTTTTTCTATCCAGGTATCGGTACCTAAAGTCCATAGTAATCATACTAATCAACCCCTCCAGCAGCTGCTTCCTTCTTTTAGCTTTGAGCATTGACCTTCCCCTGCACGCCTTTTTCCAAAAGCATTTTCCCTTTGGGAGGGTTAACAAATGAAGACGCCAACACCTGGATAATGGGAGCTGCACCTTATTTTGTATTGGGTTTGGGCTTTTACATGTGTTACTTAATGTGAGCCTCGCAAGTGTACCACACTCACGCTCAGCCTTGTAAAGTTAGTCAAATGTTAACATTCAGGTTCAATTGATGAGGATTAATTCATTACTTGTCAATAGCTTGGTAGCCCCAGGAGTGGGAGTAGGAGTTGGGGGCAGAAAGAATGAAAGCTGCTGCAGCAAAGACAAGAGGAATTGTAAAGTACTCCTACACATATTTTAAACTCTTGGTTAATTTTGTGTAGGGCCACTGCTATGGGAAGAGACCCATACGAACCATCGTGAAAGGTAAAGACGTAGTGGGAAGACCGACTTGCTCTAGGGGCATGTGTGAGCGACCTGCCAGGCCTGGCTGTCTGCAAGGTCAGGTGTTAAGAAGTCGTTGGAGCGTAGCCTGCAGTGTGTATGAAGAAAAGTCTGAATCTAGGCGAGAGATGAAGTCTTACTTATCGTAGTGGCCCCCAAACCATAACACAAAGTGGTGAGCGGTGTGCACAAGGTTTAAGTGTGCTGATAGCATTTAGTTATAACGGAGTTAGTTTCCTGCCTTTCCAGTTCCCTTTAAAGTCTTAGATTTCCCAGATAAAACAATAAAACAAGATTCCTCTCATTTCACCGAATGGAACATAGTAGTAAATTGACTGAAGTCAACTGAAGAAGTCCTTAAACTTCTTCTTTTTTTCAAAGAGGGCTTTTGTTTGTTTTGTTTTTTAATGTTTATTTATTTATTTTTTGAGGGAGAGAGAGAGAGAGAGAGAGAGAGAGAGAGAGAGAGAGAGAGAGAGAAAGGGAGAGAATCCCAAGCAGGCTCTGAGCTGTCAGAACAGAGCCCGATGCGGGGCTTTAGCTTACAAACCAGGAGATCATGACCTGAGCAGAAATCAAGAGTTGGAAGCTTAACCGACTGAGCTACCCAGGTGCCCCTGTTTTTGTTTTTTTAAGTAATCTCTACACCTAACATGGGGCACAAACTCATGACCCGGAGATCAAGAGTTGCATCTTCCACCAACTGAGCTAGCCAAGCACTGTCCTTAAATTTCTTAAATCAATCCAGAGAGTTTGGTGGAAAAACAAATTAGGTTTTCATGAAGCTTTTTGGGCTAAAGGGGTTGAAAACAGGGAAAGGACGGTTCTACAGTATTTGCTGGCCATTTGGGAAACAATAGGAATCATCCCCGGGAGGAATGGGATAGCAGCAAAAGTGGGTAAGGATTGCAAAATTGTTGTAAATAGAAACAACCCCCAACATATGCATTGGTGGTTTATTGGCACTCAGTTCCCTTGCAAAGTTTACTTTCATGTGCAAATGGTGCTGGAATATCCAGATAAACTCACCACAGACTCTTTAACCTTGGTGTACGAAGGTAAATTCTGGGACCAGACTGTAAAGGGAAGGACAAAAAAGAATGATTCCTTACGTTCATGGATTCAGAGTCTGCAGGAGGCAATTTCAAAAAAAAATAGCCATTCATCTCCCTTTTCTGTAATGCTTTACCCAGGCAGTTGTCAAGGGCTGTCTGGCTGTCTCTCCATAAGTATTAAAATAGGCTATGGAATACTTCCTTTATTAGAAATAAAGCTACCTACATGAAAATTCTTACTGAATATGGATGACAGATAAACCTTTAAACGTTTCATTTAAAAAAAAATTAATTAACTTTTAAAAATAAGCTACATGCCCAGCATGGGGCTTGAACTCATAACCCGGAGATCAAGAGTCACGTGCTCTACTGACTGAGGGGTGCCTAAGTGGCTCAGTTAGTTAAGTGTCTGACTCTTGATTGTGGCTCAGGTCATGATCTCATGGTTTGATTATGAGATCGAGCTCCACACCTGGCTCTGTGCTGTCACCAAGCCTGCTTGGGATTCTCTCACCCTTTCCCTCTGCCCCTCCCCCACTCATGCGTGCTTGTTTTTTTTTTTTTTGCTGTCTCTCAAAATAAATAAATAAACTTTAAAAAGTCACATGCTCTAGGGGCGCCTGGGTGGCGCAGTCGGTTAAGCGTCCGACTTCGGCCAGGTCACGATCTCGCGGTCCGTGAGTTCGAGCCCCGCGTCAGGCTCTGGGCTGATGGCTCGGAGCCTGGAGCCTGTTTCCGATTCTGTGTCTCCCTCTCTCTCTGCCCCTCCCCCGTTCATGCTCTGTCTCTCTCTGTCCCCAAAATAAATAAAAAAAACATTGAAAAAAAAAAAAAAAAAGTCACATGCTCTACTGATTGAGCCAGCCAGGTGGCCCTAAACATTCCATTTTTGAAGGGTATATATGTTAATTCTGAGGAACTTGGATAACAAATGGGATTTCTGGCAAACTGTTTGAAGAACTAAAGAACTTAAGTCAGATTGTAAGAGTTCCTGGCTGCTGCTCCATAGTTTTCAGAGGTAATAACTGAGTTTCCAACTTCTGAGCTAAAAAATGCTCATCCTAGAATCTGGGAGGATGCATAAGCTCTTTATTCTTCCACTCACAAACTCTTACTAAGTGTTGTCCCAGGTATAGAAACAGTGGTACACGAGACAGATAAGGTCCCTGCTCATGAGATTTATATTCTAGTAAGGGGGGAGGAATAAATAGGTAAAGCAAACAAGGTAATTTTGGATTGTGACAAGTGCATGCTAACAACATGAAGGAATGCAGTGGTCGGGGAGGGAGCAGGCAACAACTCTAGGGTAATCGGGATAGGCCCTTGGGGAGCTGAAACTTGAAAGATGAGAAGGAGCCTGTGCAGATGTCTCAGACAAGAGTGTTCCAAGTAGAGGGGACTTGTGAAAAGACCCTCAGGCAGTGGTGAGTGTTTCTGTCTGTGGTGTGAGGTAAGACTAAAGAGGTGGAGGGGGTTAGGACATTCAGGCCTTATAGGCTATGGAAGGGAGTTTGGATCATGAATGTAGTTTGAAAAGAAGGGAAATGATCTGATTTAGCGTTTGTATGATACCACTGCAGCTGCTGTGTGAAGAACGAAGTTGGTCTGAGTCAGGGAGTGCAGGGCAGGAACAAGAACAGCCTAACTGGTGGAGGTCAGGTTGTTTGGACCAAGGTATTGGCCATAGAGAGAAATGAACAGATTTAGGATATATTTGAATTACAACCAGCAGAATTTGCCGATGATTTTAATGTCAGGATGAGGGACAGAGAAGAATCAAAGATGGCTCCTTGGTTTTGGGCTAAGCAGTTGCTTGGATGGTGGTGTCAGTTACTGAGATGAGAGTTTGAGGGGAAGAATAGATTGGGGCAAGGAGAGTCATGGTGGTCCTTGAGGGACTGAGGAGGACAGGCATGATTCTGAAAGATTTTCAAAAGGAGCAAAATGGGTAGCTTATACCAAACCACAGACCATTTGGCTTAGTGTTCTCAGCTATGGTTGTGGTATGGGTCATTAAAGAGGTGGCTTGTGCACCAAGAAGAATAAGCAGGGGATTCTAAGATCTAAATCTCGGGAGAATTTCATTTTCTTCCTTGACAGAGTTATTATAAACTAAACTGGTCTATCAGGAAAGTGTGATGGATGGGAATTGAGGCTTCTTTGCAACCTTTTCCAGAGGCTCTCATGATGTCTTCTCATGGATAAGATAGAAAATATGAACTTGATGCAAAGACTCTTGGTTGAATTACAACTGGTTAAAGGTATACCCAGATTGTTTGGTATAATGTTTACTAGGCTTTCCTGGGAGCTTTGCCTTTGGCTACATCCTGTTTCAATATTTTTATCTGTGCCCTAAATGAATGTAGAGAGGGTCTCATATCAGTTTGGTAGATGAGTCAAAGCTGGAAGGGATATTGAGTATGTCTGATGGCAGATTAAAAATTCAGAAAGGTCTTGACAAGCTCCTGTGATAGGCTGAACTAACGAGATGGAATTTAATAGGAATCAATGTAAGGTCCTGCACTCGAATCCAAATTTACCAACTAGTCAAGTATAGGACAGAAGAGACATGACTTAGCATAGCAATTCTTGGGGGAGGGTTAGACCAAGAAATTTAATCATTCCTAAGCCTGAGGATACATTGGCAGTGTGATAGATCGGCCGTGAAAGCTAATGCAATTTATATGCTCCAGTGATAATATCTAGAACTGGGAAAGTGATACTTGCATTTGACTGTGTTACAAAAATTATTTTTTTAATATGGCATCCAGGAATAAAAATAAACCAGGAGTCTCTTCACAGATCTATTAGGATAGCAAAGAGACTCAAACATATGCCATGGGAGTTAGGATGAAGTAACTGGGAACATAGGGCCAAGAAAAGACTAGGTAGATACTTTATAGCTGTCAAGTGGAAGGAGGATGGGAGATTTTTTCATGGTGCTCAGGGTAGAGCCAGGGCCAAAGGATGGAATTTATAGGGAGAAGGATGCCAAGTCAGGACCATTAAAAAATTGGAGCAGCGGTCTTGTATAGATGTTATAGTTATTGGCAGTGTTTAAGACTAATTGATTGGGGTGTGTGGAAAGGTTTTCCTCCGTCTCATGACCTTTCAGGGTCCTCCCAACCCTGACATTCCATGATTAACTTCATTCAGCTGTTTCTTCATGTCAGAACTTGCTTTTTTCTACCTGGTGGCTCCCATGGTAGCTGAAGAGATAGCTGATGAGATTGGGTTTCATGAGAGTCTGGTTTCATAAGTCAGGACATGTGCATATTGCTTGTTGACAAGATTGTAAAGGACCTCCCTGTTCAGCAGAATGACTGATTTTGTCTCTTACATTGTTGTCTTCCTAGGTGACTATAGGGCGAGGATTTGGTGTCACATACCAACTGGTATCAAAAATCTGCCCTCTGATGATTTCCCGAAACCACTGTGTTTTGAAGCAGAATGTCGAGGGCCAGTGGACAATTATGGACAACAAGGTACAGGAATCCATAGATGCCTGTTGACTTTACTAAATTTTTGTTTATTTTTAAATTCCTTTTTTTTTTTTTTTTTTTTTGGCATAGGTAGTACATGATACAAAGTTAAAAGGCTCAAAAGTAATATCTTCTCCCCAGCCACCCAGTTGTCTTCTTTGGAGACAGACATTTCTGTATGCTGCCAGGGATTAGATTATACCAAAATAATTTCTAATGACTTGAATGAAAGTATGTTACTTTGAAGGGAATACCTGAATTGGAGCAGTAGGTCCTGCTCCAGAAACTAGACTAAGTTACTGGGGGAATTGGCCTTTGTGAGTCATAGGTCCGGAGACCTTGGAAATCTGATGAATATTCTGGAGTACACCTATGGTTCAGAGCACTGGGGGGAGGAGGGAGCTGAGCTGACTGGACTTAGCTCCTTCCCTTCCCTATTCCTTTCAATCAGAGCAAATACTTCCCACCCCCTTTTTAATCTGTTTTACATATTCATGTTTTGAGGAAGATTTCCTTTGAATAACTTTGAAAATCACTGGTCTGGTGTGAATACTAAGGGAGGTGAAATAGTGTGTAAAGCCCAGCAATTAGGAAGTGCCTAATGTGCAGATAGATATACAAGCACTCAGGGATATGGTGAAAATAGAGATTGTGCCGTGAGAGAAATTCTCATGTTGATAGCTAAAGAATTAGGAAGTATGAAATGTCTTCAGATGCCATCTTACATTGCTCCGGTTGAAAGGAGTGTAAAGACACCTGTTAGAAAGAAGGGTATTAAATGGTTCTGAGACCAATTCTGAGGTGGGTGCAGTTACCCTCACACCACCAAGCAGTGCTTGGGACACCAGCTTGGAGTCCTACTTACTATTCAACTCAGTTTTGATAGCATCAGATTCCATAGGTTAACCCCTATGCTCCTGACCAACAGCTGTAGATTGGAGGCTTCAGGGACCCCTTCCTTGGACTTCAGATGCCAGTCACTTGTGACTGGTTCTAATGACCTCCTTCCCCTTTGGATTTGATTAGTTAGCTAGAGTGGCTCACAGAACTCAGGGAAACATTTACTTAAGTTTACCAGTTTATTGTGAAAGGATATGGTAAGGAATTCAGATGAACATCCAGACAGAGGAGATGTGTAGGGCAAGGTATACAGGAAAGGGCACAAGGCTTTCATGTCCTATATGGGTATACCACTCCCTCAACACCTCCATATAGTCACCAACCCAGAAGCTCCCTGAACCCATCCTTTTGAGTTTTTGTGGAGGCTCTATAACACAGCATGATTGATTAAATCATTGGCTGTTGGTAATCACTTCAATGACCAGTCCCTCTCCCTTCCCAGGAAGTTGAGGGGTGGGACTGAAAGTTTCAACCCTCCGGTTACTTAGTTGGTTCCCCTAGCAATTAGACCCCCATCCTTAGGTGACCTGGGATGGTCCCAAAGTTGCCTCATTAGCATAACAAAAGACGCCTTTCCGTCTCACCACTTAGGAAATTCCGAGTTTTTAGGAGCTCTGTGCTTAGAAACAGGGATAAAGGCCAAATATATATTTCTTATTATAATTCACAGTCTCACAGGTATCCTACAGGCCTGCCTCATTTTGCATGCTTAAAACTGCTAGATTTAAGCTGTTGAGAAAGTACCTTCCTGACTAGAATTAAGTTGAGTTGGCACTATATTGAAGAAGAGAGTATAAGTGCTAAGTAAATTGGTTTGGCACTCTTGGCAAGACATTATGAGCAGAATAGAAATTGGCACTGAAAGGGGGCCTTAGAGATGATCAAGGTTAATCTCTTCTGGGAACAGATGAATCTGAGGCCCAGGGAGATAAATTGACTTGCCCAGGGGCCTTCTAACTGACTGTTGAAGTGAATGAATGAACCAGGGCTGGAACTCAAATAAGTCTCTACTATGTCCTGTTGTCAAACACCAGGGAGGTATGCAGTGATTTGCTATACAGATATGTCCTGCTTTTGGAAAGTTCACATTATCTATCCTACATTTTGCTTTTACAAGAGACCTACATTGGTACCTGTATTTGCTAACTAAAAGAAATCGGAAGAGGATTTTCACTTTTACAAAATAAGGCGAAAATAGCGCTTAGCATTTGTTTTGCAGCGAGCTGTTATAGAGGCAGCACGCACCAGAGCATCGAGAGTGGCACTGGGGAGCTCTTTCACAGGGAGCTACACTCAGCATCTCAGCTTCACGGTGCCATAGTTGTGGGGTTTTTTTTTGTTTTGTTTTTTTGTTTTTAGTTTATTTATTTTGAGAGAGAGAGAACTTGTGCATGAGCAGAGGAGGGGCAGAGAGAGGGAGAGAGAGAATCGCAAGCAGGCTCTGTGCTGTCAGCGCAGAGGCCAACGTGGTGCTCAGTTGCACAAACCTCGAGATCCTGACCTGAGCTGAAACCAAGAGTTGGGTGTTTAACCAACTGAGCCACCCAAGCGCCCAAGGTTCCATAGTTTTGAACTGTGTCTGTGAGCATCAGTGTTTTAATCTTGATTTATTTTGTGTTTCCGTTAGCAGGTGATGTCCTAAGGTATCAGAAAAGCCTAAAAGAGGCTATATTATGTGTCTGAGAACAATAAAAATATTTTCCCATATAAGTTAATGGTAGTTGCATCTTTACTTTGCACCAGCGGCTTATGAAGAAGGGCTTCAAGGGAACACTCTCCTTTTGGATAGCAGGGGAAACCTGTACCGGTTGCATGATTTAAAAAAATTAATTATACATATCTAAGTCATAGACGTCAGGTTTTAAAGCCCCTACAATAGCTCATATTGAACCACTTTAGGAAAAGACATTTTCCTTATCAGAGTTGGCTATCTGAGAAATGGGATTGCAGTATTATAGAGGTAAGTTCTCCGGTGCTCTTCTCTTTGATGATGTGTAGTATGGGTATACACCATTTATGGGATAGCAGATTTTGAAAGGATAGGAAGCCACCAACTGACAGATTTTACTGTTCCTTGAACATCAGCTTCAGGGACAGAGGTGGCCCATGCCAGCGACAGATCATGACTGTGCTTCTGGGCTGCTCTCCAGTGTTAGCTGTGTATGTTTTCTTCCAGGGCTGTTGTTACCATGAGATTCCTCTCTGAGGTCTCAGACAGATAATACAGAGGAAAGGTAGGCTCCTGATTCTTCCAAGCCTTTTCTGGTTTAAGCCTCTTAGCTTTGATTCCATTTGTGAGGTAACTGATTTTTAAGAGAAGCTGTGAGTCAAGTGTTTTGATGGAGCAACTACTCTTACAGGTAAAAGCACTCCCCCCACATTTTTTTTCCCTTAACAAACGCTCCTTTCCTTTGTGGCTTTTTTCTGGCACCATGCCTTGGCAGTCCTCTTCTTCTGATGAAGGATTTGAATTTCACGTGCAGGATGTTATTGTTATGGTCATATTTGAAGTCATTTGCCAAGTCTTTTCAAGAGGTAGATATTTCTAAGAATTCAAAACTCAGAACTGCATTCTCTCTTCATTAAATGGTCTCTCTTATATGCTGGAATGGCCAGAAAATGAAAGCTTAAGTACAGATACAAAAATTGCAACAAATGCAATTTTAGTTTAAATTGGCTTAAAAAAAAGAAAAACCGTGGAGGACTGCTGACTCTACACACAAAATATTGTAGTTGTGTGCATTTCAGTTGGAAAGCTCTTCAGATGGCTCATTGTAGGTATTCCTATCCAGCTGTTTCAGAAAATTGGTTGTTTGAGGGTCCATCTGAAATGCCTTGGTGGGTTTTCTTGCCTTCAGTCCTAGAGATTTGGGCATGGAGTTTGAACCTTTCTCCTCCTATCGTGTTGTTATTCATCTGCTCCCTGGTGAGTCCCACCTTCATGCTTCTGTACACTATGGCATTTCATGTCTCTGGTGAATTATACTGTCTGTGAACACACCTTGTTGCTTGGGACAGTTCAACTTCTGGTCTTCCAGCAGCTGGAGCAGTGATTGTCAACCCTGTTTCCAGTTTTTGTGCTTACCTGGGGTTCTTTTAAAAAATACTCGTGGTATCATATTAAAATGGAGAACTTCCGTTCATCAAAAGACACCATTAAGAAAGTGAAAGGCAAACTCAGAGTGGAAGATATTTGCTGCACATAACCAATGAAGGACTTTATATTTGAATATGTACATAACTCCAAATCAATAAGAAAAAGAAAGATAATCCAGTTTTAAAGATGGGCAAGAGCCAGACACTTCACAAAAGATTATATCCAAATGTTCAGTGTTCATGAGAAGTTGTTCAGCCTCATTAATGATAAAGGAAATGCAAATTAAAACCACAGTGGAATACCACTACATATCCACCAGAGTGGCTAAAATTAAATACTGATGATGCCAGGTATTGTCAAGTTGTCTTTTGGTAGAGGTATAGATTGGCATAACAAATTTGGAAAATTATTTGGCATTATTTATTAAAGTTGCATATATATATATGTATGTATACACACACACACACACACACCTCACAACAATATTTTCACTCCCAAGGAAACAACCCAAGTGTTTATCAATGGTAGAATCTTAAAATGAAACACTATACTAGAATGAATGTGAATGAGCTACCACTATATCCAGCAGCATGGATAAATGTCACAAACAATATTGAGTTAGAGAAGACAGACACAAAAGAATACATATTATATGATGCCGTTTATATAATTGTCAAAACCAGGCAAAACTAATATGTGACATCAAGCCAGGCTGACAGTCCCCTTATGTATGGAGGGGGAAGGGCTTAGTGACTAGAAGGAAGCCCAGGGGGTCTCTGGGATGCTGAGAATGTGTAATTTTTTTTTTTTTTTAACCTTGTGGTAGTTACACTGAGATGTTCACTTTGTGATTATTCATCTAGTTACACATTTTGGTTTGTGCACTTTTATGTTTGTATGTTATATTTTAGTAAAGAATTCCTAATGCCAAGTGCTGGTAAGGATGCAGAGTAACTGGAACTCTTAACAATTGCAAGTGAGAATACAAAATGATATCAGCACTTTGAAAACCAGTTTGGCAGTTTATTCCAGTTAAACATGTACTTATCCAACATTCCTTTTCCTGTCCCAAATTAATAAAAACTTATGTTCTTACAGAAACTTGTATGTGAATGTTCTTGTGGCTTCATTCATAGTCACCAGAAACTGGAAGAAACAACTAGGGACTGGATAAACAAACTGGTAACACCCATGACCTAGGATATTATTCAGCAGTCAAAATGTCAAACTGCTGTTAATGCAACAAAGTAGATAAATCTTAAAGTCATTATGCTAGGTGAAAGAAGCCAGATTCAAAAGGATACATACTGGTGTGGTTCCATTTATACAACATTCTGGAAAAGGCAAACCTACGTAGGGCAGAGAATAGATGAGTAGTTGCCTGGAAATGAGGGAAGGGTCGACTGCAAAGGGGCACTGTGTCTTGATACAAATTGCATATTCTGTGTTTGTATATAAACTGGATTTTTAAAATTCTGATGTATAGTCCCCATCTCAGACCATTTAACCCAGTCACTATTTCTTGTAAACATTTTCAGGTGATTTCACTGTACATCAGGGTTGAGAACCACTGGGTTACATAAATCATTTGATGAACTGCATGAAAACATTGCCCGTTGGCTTTGGGTTTCCACTCAAATGGATTAAAAATGCTGGACAGAGATTGAGCATCAAGTGAAGTAATTGGTGTTGAAGGGGGTGCAGGTGATCCCACTTTTTTCCCATTGATGGCTGAGAGTCACTGGGCAGGCTTTTCTTTGGTTATCACTTTGCTGCTGCTGACAGTGCTCAAACTGGTGATTGTGAAAACTATCAAGAAAGGCTTGACAGCGTCTGGGTGGCACAGTTGCTTAAGTGTTTAACTTTGGCTCAGGCCATGATCTCATGGTTTGTGGATTCAAGCCCCGCATCGGACTCTGTGCTGACAGGTGAGAGCCTGGAGCCTACTTCAGCTTCTGTGTCTCCTTCTCTCTCTGCTTCTCCCCTTCTCACGCTCTCTCTCTCTCAAAAATGAACATTAAAAAAAAAAAAAAGGCTTAAACACAGTTTGAGATAGATATATTTAAATGTTTATTCTTAGGGGCAGAGTGCGAGTGGGGGAGGGGCAGAGAGAGCCCAGGAGACACAGAATCTGAAGCAGGCTCCAGGCTCTGAGCTGTTAGCACAGAGCCCGAGGCGGGGCTTGAACTCACAAACCAGGGAGATCGTGACCTGAGCTGAAGTTGGATGGTCAACTGACAGCCACCCAAGTGCCCCCAGTTTGATTTATTTAAGCTGTTGCATTTGAGATCATATCCTGGGCAGTACATGATTGTTCTTATACAGCCGTGGTAATTTCATCCTTTTCTACCGTTGCCTTGTGAACAGACCTGAGTTGGGGCTGTGGTCCAAAGTATACCACTAGATGTCACCAAGGAGTGACGAATGGATAAACAGAGGGATCCAGGGATAAAAAGTGATGGGAAAATTTTGAGAGTTTATTTTCCAGATCTCAAAGGGCTCTCAAGGAGGCAGGTTACTGCAGAGGATCTCGCGGAGGGTTGCAATACGTCTTGAAAGTTCACCCTAGCTTTTTAGGGTTTTGTTCACTCTAGTCTTAGGTTGCTTCTATAGCCTTCTTAACCTTCTCTTTGTCTTTGAGATTCTTCTTAAATGTCTATACCTTGGCAATAGGTGGCCTCCTGTGTCATACTACTTTTCCTGAAACCTTTTTCCTATGTATAATCTGTAATTGACTATTCTGCTATAGAACTGTTCTCAAATACATTCTTTTGGCCTCCCTCCCCCTCCTTTTTATTCCTGCATATGTTGTTTCAGAAATCAGAACTGATCACTCTCCATAATTTCTCAGGCTGAATATGAGTAGAAAGGTTGGGAGAAGGTTGGTCAGATAAGCCAGGTTAGGGCCAAGGCAGTGAGTTAAAGCCAGTCTTTCTGTATGTATCTATGCTCGTCTTTCTCTCCCTCTCCCCACTCTGGCCAGATAACACAAAACCAGAAACAAGGGCCTAAAACCAATCCAGAGCTGAGATCCAATCTCTAGTCTTCATCCTTTGTGCCTTGTGGTCAAGCCTCCCATCCCTCATATTTGGGCTGATCAGGTATTTTTTCTAGCCACGAGGAGGTAGCTATCGTTACCAACTTGAATATAGTCTTAGTCCCAGTTCATATGTGACCTTCATCTCTGGCCTGTGTCCCAAAGATACGTTCTTATTATGGGTTAAATTGTCCACTTGTCTCTTTCCTTCTCTTCCCTCTCCTCTTTCTTCCCTTCCTCCTTCCTTCCTTCCTTCCTTCCTTCCTTCCTTCCTTCCTTCCTTCCTTCCTATGGGTTAAAATGTCCACTTGTCTCTTTTCTTTTTTCTCTTTCCTTCCTCCCTCCTCTCCCTCCCTCCCTTCCTTCCATCCAAGTTTATTTATTTAACTGATCTCTACCCCCAGCATGGGGCTTGAACTCATGCCCCGAAATCAAGAGTCACATGCTCTTCTGACCAAGCCAACCAGGCACACTCCCACTTGTCTCTTTAAACTTTAAATGCTACATTTGTTTCAAGTCTGTTTTAGAATGCGTCATCTCTGTTTAGCATCTCTTCTCTAGCCCAGCTCTATATGATACTCCTTTGCATTTATAGGCTGTGCTGTGTAATCCCACATTTACTTATGTGTGCCCTCATGTTTTCCTTTCCACAGTCAGCTGCTAAAAGTTGTTTTCATATCTTCTACTTTTGTGCTCAGTATATTTACCTTGCAAGATGCTGAGCATAGAATTGAAATAACTGTTGATAAGTCAATTGAGCCAGAACATAATAATAGTAGTGAACACTTATATAATACTTACCATGTGCCAGGCACTTTTCTGAGTACATTACATGTGTCATCTCATTAAATCCACACAGACTCCATGAGGGAGAGACTATTATTATCCTCCATTTTATAGATGTGATAACTGGAGCATGGAGAGGTTAAGAAAGTTACCCAAAGTTACACAGCTATTAAGTGATGGAGCCAGATTATAAATCCAGGCAGTCCGACTCCTGGGTCCATGCTCTTAACCCCTACACTATGGCTTAATTTAAGTCATTAAAGTAAATATATATTGAGCATTTATTATATGTGAGTCACTGTGCTTAGTGTTTTACATGTATTTTATTTCATTCTTCACAGAACAGTATGAGTTAGGAACTGTACTATCCCTATTTTACAGGTAAAACTGAGACACAGAGGTTAAGTAAATCGCTGAAGGCCATGCAACTAATAAACCCAAGGTGGTGCATTTGGGCTATGAACTCAAGTCTGTCTGAGCCAAAGCTCCAGCTCTTAACCACTGTGCTGTATTACCCCCTGGACCTTTGGTGCTATTAATTGGGTCAGATCCCACCTGCAGGTTGACCCCAGTACAAGGTATTGATACACTCTTTAGGTTTATGTATGTGTGCTGGGAAGTGCTTTGCTCATTCACCAATGTGTTCAGGGACCACATTTAGAGACAGTGCTTGTGTGATTTTCCTGGCTAAGCCTATCTTTTGAACCTCATCATTAGATACTACTTCCTTCGCTAATAGCCATTTTTCCAGTCTTGGGCCATTGCCCCCAGTTTAGGTCAATAGGAGCTATTCAGTTGCAGTTTCTTTTAATGCTGCTGCATTTGAGTAATTCATCTGCCAGTAATAAGGTAATTCCTGCCTGTTACACAGGCAGTTCTCTGTGGAGGCATGGATGTGAAATACAGGTAAAAAGCCAAAGCTGTTTCAGGAATGCTATTTCTAAGGGTGATGGTTTATCAACCTTTTCTATTTGTTCCCAGGGGTTTTCCTTCTGAAAAGGCAGAAGTTTTTGTAGCATCAGGAGAAACGTTCCATTAAGAGGAGGAAAATCATGAAGCTTATTTTGTCTTTATTTCCCTTTCTCTAGAGTCTGAATGGTGTTTGGCTGAACAGACAACGTCTAGAACCTTTAAATGTCTATTCTATCCATAAGGGAGACCACATCCAGCTTGGGGTACCTCTGGAAAATAAGGAGAATGCAGAGTATGAATATGAAGTTACTGAAGAAGAGTGGGACAGGATGTATCCTTGTCTTGCCCCAAAGAATGACCAGATGACGGGAAAAAATAAGGGATTGAGAACTAAAAGGAAATTTAGTTTGGATGAATTAGAGGGCCCTGGAGCTGAAGGCCCCTCAAATTTGAAATCCAAAATAAGTAAAGTATCTTGTGAATCTGGTCAACCAGTGAAGTCTCATGGGAAAGGTGAAGTGGCCAGTCAGCCCTCTGAATATTTGGATCCTAAGTTGACTTCTCTTGAGCCAAGTGAGAAGGCCACAGAGGTTCATGTTTACCCTGGCTCCACAAAAGTCATAGAGCTTCATCATAAGAAGCAGAAAGCCTCAAACCCTTCAGCATCGCACAGCAGCTTAGCACTGTTCAAGGTGACCATGTCCAGGATTCTGAAGCTGAAAACACAAATGCAGGAAAAACAGGTAGCTGTACTGAATGTGAAAAAACAGACCCAAAAAGGGAACTCAAAGAAAATCGTAAAAATGGAGCAGGAGCTGCAGGACTTACAGTCCCAGCTATGTGCAGAGCAGGCCCAGCAACAGGCCAGAGTGGAACAGCTAGAGAAGACTTTCCAGGAAGAGGAACAGCATCTCCAGGTACGACATAGGAGGAAGGGACACCAGTGCTCCTCAGGGGTGGGTAGGCCTTTGGTGGGCCTCTGGCCATAGCTCTCTGTTTCTGGGTCAAGGACCACATGCTGAGTGCCAGGAACAGGAGGTAGAATGGGAGAAGAAGACTTAGATGGGAGAAGGGAGTTGAGTGCAGGGTTAAGGCTTCAGCACAATGACCAAGAGCCAGAGTTTGGGTGCTGTGTTGGCTGAAGGGGGCTGGGAGAGCCAGCCAGGATGCAATTGATCTCAGGATGTAAAGCTGAGGCACCTGAGAACTGAGGCAGATTCAGAGGGGGGTTGGATGAAGGTCAGGATGCCACAGAGCCACAGTACACTCCAACTAAACCAGTGGTTGTCCCTATGAATTGTCTTTCTTTGGTGTGTCACAGCCAAACCAGTTAGCCTCAAGGCAGCTATGAGTCAGGTGGCTACTCTGCCCTTGTTGTACCTGGCAACTTACTAGCTCTGATGGTTAGTTAACTCTAGCTAACCTAGGAAGTGGGAGCCTAGAAAGGCAGAAAATGTTTTTGTTTCTATCCTGAGCAACTAGCATTGGAGGGGACAAGTATACTGTGACTCAGTTGTTGGGTTGAGTGGTAAGCCACTTTCCACAGTGCCTTTAGCGGGGAGGCAGAATGATTGTCTTAGCTGTGTCAAGGTAAGATCAAATGTGTCCCCATCCCTGAGTCATTTGCTTAGATGACAAGCTCTTGCACAAAGCCTCTAGGCTAGAGCTGATTTCTGGTCCTGCTGAAAATGTCAGTTCCAATCTGGCTAGAAGCATACATTTTACTCCCATCTCTTTGCTCAGATAATATTGAATGTCAAGAATTCCCCATTGTTGACTTAGAAATAAAAAGGACCAATCAGGATTGAAGTGAATAAGCTTTTCTGTTTTGTTTACTTTGCTCAGGGCGAGGAACAACCAGTAGTGTTGACTAAATTTGGAACAATTTAAAAATTTCATTCTAATCTCTGCTTTCCACTTGAACTGGTAGCATTAGCAAAGGCCATGGATTAAATAGGTCTTTCTCAGGATATGCATTGCTTGTTTATGTGTACCTTTTTGCTTCCCTTACCCAGCCTGGACTAGTTCTTGAAGCTAATAGAGGGAGGCTTATCTCTACATATTTAGTGTATGACACCTTCACCAGAGCAGAAGCCTCTTTAAAGGCTAATGTGTTCAGGAACAAGAGTTATTATTAATTAATATTTGTGGCTGCTCTGGGTATGCTTCAGGATATAGTTATAAAATCTTTTTCTATATCAGAATGGTAGAGAAAGGCAAAAAGGACTGGCTTAGAGAATTTCTGTGGGTATTAGAGGGTCATATAGAAATGGCTCATGGTGAAATGTATCTAGTCCTTTGTTTATTAGCTGCATTTCCCTTTGCCACCAAGCCCTAGGGATTTAGTCTTCTACTTCACACAGATTTTTTTTAGCACCTATGGCAGTATACTTAGACATCAGGTGGTTATTAAGAGGCTTAATAAATGGTTCTTGCCATTAAGAAATATAATAATCAGAACAGTTTTAAGTTAATATATTTAAATTAGAGAACAATTTCTTTTTTTTAACTTTTTTTTTTTTTTTTTTTAGCGTTTATTTATTTTTGAGACAGAGACAGAGCATGAACAGGGGAGGGGCAGAGAGAGAGGGAGACACAGAATCTGAAACAGGCTCCAGGCTCTGAGCGGTCAGCACAGAGCCCAACGCGGGGCTCGAACTCACGGACCATGAGATCATGACCTGAGCCGAAGTCAGACGCTTAACCGACCAAGCCACCCAGGCGCCCCTAGAGAACAATTTCCAGTTGGCATATCAAATGGGTAGGCAGTTCTTAACGAGGGAAAGGCTCAGAGGTTCTTGTAGAAGGTGCTGAATGTAGGGCAATGATGATGTGGAAGACATCCACATCACGGGGCTGACAGAGAAAACAGCATAAGCTCAGGCAAGGAGGAGAAGCAGTCTAGAAGAGATACTCACACTAAGAGACAGCGTGGCCAGAATTGAGCGAAGAAACATGGTGGAGCTTGTGAGTGTCAACCTGGGGGATTATATCCCGAGTTTAGATATTTGGTGGCTTAGAATCTCTCAGTTTACATCTTTCTGGGGGTCATGACATTAGCCAGTGAAGGACACTTGGAGTGTTACCCCAGGGTTTCTCTCCAGAACGACCTGAGTGGCAGCTTGAAGGTGACAGCCCTCAGGTGTGCAGTGTTTGAGCAGTTAACTCTGCTCAGATCCCTTCCTGCCAAGAGCCTGAAGTGAAACGGGAGGTTTTCCACCTGTTCCCTGCCCCCTATCGTTTCCAGATGCTCTCAGGAGCCAGTCTGCTCTGCTTGTTGCTAGATTTTGTTTCTTCCCCCCCCCCCTCCCTGCTGGGAAATTTTCCATTTTGTTTTTGGCTTTGCAGGATTTGGAGAAGGAACAAGGAGAAGAGGACTTGAAGCAACAGCTGGCCCAGGCTCTACAGGAGGTAACTTACCTCTTGCCACTGTACTGAGATTATAGTGGGCTGGAGAGTGGGGGGCAGCCAGACCTCACATGGCCACTGGCTGCCTCTTCTGCTTAGCACACACCTCTGTGGCATCTCCAGTCTGCAGACAACAGCTGCTCATACCATCAGGTCGGAGATTTGGCCTCACAGACATGCCAGACCTCAGCATGAAAACGTACATCTTCATCTGAGCAGAAGTTGCTCTAGTGAAGATGGAACTGAGCCTGTAGCAATTAGGAGGCTCTCTGGGGAAGTGTCTGCACTTCCAGAAAGGTGAGGGCAGCAGAGGGGAATTTCAAGCTATGACTTGGCCACCAGAGCCTGCAAGGGCCTTTATTACCTCACTGTTCCTGAGCTGAAGCCATCCAGAAACCATTCAAGAATGTTCCAATTAAGCGTTTTAGGTCAGGTTGAGAATGTAGTTTAACAGTCAGCAGAACATACCGATTTACTGAAAGGGCAAGGCTCACAGGAATAAAATTCCCCTAAAAGGTGGCCTGTAATTTATTTCATGTAACTTGACTATCATCTGATTATTTTTTTACAAGCTCTTTTGCATCTTTTAAACCCACTTTATCTTCTAAACTTTATGTGTTTATGATTAGTAGTTTAATGCAAGTTTTGTCAGGAGGTTAGTGAGATGGTTCAAATCTCCTTGATCAGTTGCATTAGAATTTGTTTAGGTGAATTTATCCTTATGGTCTTTTATTGCATATCTACTTCACAACCTTCATAGAGTGCCAACAGCCCTGTATTATTGTAATCTTTGTGGGGATGTCTGCCTTGATTTCCTTGAGGGGTGCACAAATAGTCTTGAAAAGAATTAGATGAAAATTTATTCAGTCTTTTTGAATTTTATTTTCTAAGCTTGTTTATTTTCTAGGGTGGGAAGGTAGGTATATTTCTCATTTAGAGCTTTATTAAATTGTATTGAAATACCGTTTTGAAATTGGCTGGAAAAGAGTAAGGTTCTGCTGCTTGGAAATCGCCAAGTGATCATTGAGTACCTTGTACCCACGACTCCTCACCCTTTCCCCAGAGACAGGAAAATATTTAGCATGAGGTGCTTGGCCAGTCTCCATTCATTAGCCTAAAATGGGAAACTTTTAGGTCATGGTTTTTAACAACATGCCTGGGGGACATACCACTTTCTCAACTGAAACAATGGTTGTTTCTTGGTCCACCTTGTTGGTCCCTCTGTGACAATTCTTTTTTACTTACTAGGCAATTTTTAAAACTTCTGAATGCTTTCATATCTGTTATTTTCTTATCAACACTGATGTAGGAGGGGGCACCTGTTTTCCCATTTTATAGATGAGAAAGTTAGGCACATACATCTAATCAGTGGTCAAGATGAATACCCAGGCCATCTGATATAACTTTTTTGGGGAGACCACAAATTTTAAAATTTGTTAATTGAGTAATATCTTTTCAGAAATACTTACCTTTATCCCACCTTCTTTAAAAAAGGATTGGAGGTGAGATTTAAAGTGTAAGCTATACTTAAGCGTGAGGGTGCTCAGAAATTCTCATAGATGTGGAATCTCTTGACATGCATTGTAGGCAGTAAGTCACAATAAATGAACTGTCAGCTTTCAGAAGACACAGGCAGGGTTCAGGCAGTACTGCCTCACAAGTATGTAGTATGTGATTTGTAGAATAAATAGGTTAAAGGTCTTTTTTATTTCAATGAAAATGATCTAGAAATCCCATTTCTCCCTGATTATTAAAAGCCACTCCCATTGCTGGGTAGCCTCAGATTTACTTACTTGTTCTTGAGTTCCTGAGTTCCTAGAATCACTTGGGTGGCTTTAAAAAAAAAAATGCACATTCCTGAGCCCCCAGCCAAACCTACAGAATCTGGAAGGCAGTGTAAAGTTCCTTAGTTGATTTGGATGGCCATTGAGGTTGGGTTATTTTCAGAGGGGTTAATGGATTTGATGACCTTCCTCCCTACCTCCCCCACTTCTCTAAAAAAAAAGCAGCAGGTAAGTGGGATGTCCTGAAGGAACAAAGGCTATCTTGAAATTGCCAATCCCTTGATCCCTTGAACCAAAGCTACTGATGGAAGGAGCAGGCTCATGTATGGAGAAAAGGAAATATGCAGTGTAGCCCATTTTGAATACATATCTGCTATGTTTCTGCAGCATCGGGCTCTAATGGAAGAGCTAAACCGCAGCAAGAAGGACTTTGAAGCAATTATTCAAGCCAAGAACAAAGAATTGGAACAGACCAAGGTACTAGAAAGAAGATAAAGGTTTAGAATTTGGTCAATACATGCAACTCAGCATTTCCAACGATGCAAGGGTTGCTGTGGTGAATAAAGAGAGAGATTATGGCTGTTCCCTGCCTTAGGGGAAATAATCTGTAAAATGATTCAGGCCTATGGAAGGGTCTGCCTCTAAGACAATATTTTTTTCCTTCCCTCATTAAGAAGTGAAATGCTGGGAATGAGACTCACGTCCTGCAGTCTAGTCCATTGGCTGTGGTAGATGCTCCTTCAGAGTGGTCCACTGACACAAGCTAAGGGGTAGTGTAGTCAAAACACCGTTCATCCTGATGCATTTGGGTAATTATTTCTCACATCAAATCAGTGGAATGCTTAAATTAGGGGTTATAAACTCAGGTGCCCCCCAGGGTTAGAGTGGTAATAGAAGTGAGTGAAGTGGCCTGGATACAAGATCACAGTAGGAAGGGGTGCCTGGGTGGCTCAGTCGGTTGAGCATCTGACTTTGGCTCAGGTCATGATCTCGCGGTCTGTGAGTTCGAGCCCTGTGTTGGGTCTGTGCTGGCAGCTCAGAGCCTGGAGCCTGCTTTGGATTCTGTGTCTCCCTCTCTTTCTGCCCCTTCCCCGCTCATGCTCTGTCTCTCTGTCTCTCTCTGTGTCAAAAATAAACATTAAAAAAATTTTTTTAATTAAAAAAAAAAAAAAAAGATCACAGTAGGCAGCTGCAGGGACAGAGACACACCAGAAAGGGCACTTGCCACCCCTCCCCAACCCCACCCCGAAGAGACAACCCTTCTTTGCTGAGCCACTTGTTGCTGCCCAGAAATGCAAGCTCAGTGTTGTCAGATCCTTTGACTTTTCAACAGAAGATAGAAATCCAAATGTTTGTGTGAACTATCCCAATTTTCAAATATTAGCAACAAGTTCAGTTTTATTCTATTTTGTTTTTTAATACCTGAGGACCAAACTAAACAAATCTGCCAGGTAGATCCAGTCCACAGGCCACCAGTTGGAACCTCTGGCCTGAAATTGATGTCCAAGACTGTCTGTATCTCTCAGCCCACCCTTCCCCACAGACAGACCTGCAGCAGAATACAGAAAGGAGAAGACTCAGTTTTCATTTGGTTTGCTATCCTTATCCTTGGTTTAAATCATATAGTACCTTTCTTAACTTCCAAAAAGCCACCATATCTTTTTAAACCTAGCAATTTGTAGGTTTTCAGGGAACTGGACTTTAATGAAAATGGGTACATACATACTCTCTTCACTGCCCTAAGCAGTGTTATAGTCTTTGCTTTGATTAGAAGGGACAATAAAAGATGAAAAATTAGCCACTCAAATATGCCCTAAATAGCTTTTCTTTCCCCTCAGGGGCTCCTGGCACTTTCAGTTTTAGGGATGAGAGCTAATTTAAACAAATGTCTTCAAGAGAGCACACCTAGGGTCCTCCCCAAAATGTATGTCTATAAGTGGTCTGACCTCTTGGGGAAAGCACAGGGAAATTGGACTGCAGACCTCTGCAGGAGTAGGAGGTGGCAAGCATCATAGAGTTTGGATCCTGAAGGTACTTGAGGAGGCCATCTCTCAGCCTCCCGTCTCCAGGGAGTATAAGTATTATCCTTATTTTATAGAAGAGGCAGCTGCAAGGAACACAGGGGACCTTATAAACTAATTCAGGCTTCCTGCCCCTATGGATTGTTTTCTTTCATGTCTAGTGAGTCCTTGGTTGTTTGGGATGATTTTATATCACCTCTAAACTGCTGTTAGTTATAGGATACTTAATGCCTCATTCTGGTTTTGGGTGGCTGCTGGGGTTAGTACGCTGCCTTCAGTTTTTCTCATTTGGTGAGCTCTGGGAAAGGAGACAGAAGCTACGGAGCAAATACAGAAAAAGTGGAGAGAGGAAAGAAAGGAAGACCATGCCCTATATTAGAAAGCCGTTCTGAGGAACGGTCACCCTTAGAGAAAGGGTTTTTATTCTCAAGACACTGTGCCAGGTTGAATTTTTAATTTAGAATCTTGAATCCTATTTCAGACAATTAACCCTGTTCCCTGTCCTGTTTTGCATTCTTGTTGGGTCATCCACATGACAGGTGGGGTTATGTGTCTTTGCAGGAGGAGAAGGAGAAGGTGCAAGCACAGAAGGAGGAAGTTCTTAGCCACGTGAATGATGTGCTGGAAAATGAGCTCCAATGTATTATTTGCTCAGAATACTTCATTGAGGTAATTATCAGCAGTGGCTTATGTCTTCTTGATCTCTCAACCCTCAATGGAGCCTTGGCTACGCCAGTTCTGTTATAGGGAAACATTCTGAAGAGATTTTTATTCTAGGAACCTGTTGTAGTTATTTGACTTCAAAGTGACCTCTAGAGATGGCCATGTCTCATTTGTTTTTGTAGTCATCTTTACCTTCACTGATCCTTTTTCTTATTTCATGTGGTGTTGAGTGTTTATTTGGTACAATCACTATTTTTAGCTGCAGTGAAGCCTTTATTTCTTCGCTGTTCAGAGAAAATAGGGCCACATGGCATTAGATTTTTGAAGTATCGGTAAAGCTGCTCACTAAAGCTTCTCTTTCTTTACTCTGAATGGACGCAGTTCTGAGAGTGGGCGTATAGTGCAGCCTTTAACAGGGTGGTAAATGTCACTGATGTGTGGTCACTTGGGGAATTCAGCAGCCAAGTGGAACATATTTCAGGGACTCTGAGGCTCCCTATGAAAATGAAACATCTCCTAGGTTACCATTTGTTATCCTGTCATATTTTTGCATAGACCTTATTTTTCACAAATTCTACCATTTGTGGCTAGTTCATCTTACACTGATCTTAAACTCAAGTTTTGTTAAATGACTGTGCTTTTCGGGTTTCGTTAAAAAGGAAAATGCATGCACACACTCGTTCCTTCTCTCTGGTAGTCTTTTGGGAGGTTGAGTCTATTAGCCTCCTGAGAAATCCCTCTCAAGCAGATCTGTTTCTTTTGCTCTGGATCCAATTTGACTTCAGGTCATAATTTCCCTCCATAGTTTCTAGTCATTTGATTCCCTAGTTTGGAGAAACTCCGTGTTGCTTTGACAGGATTCTGCTAGAGGAAAGCAAGGAAAGGGGGGTTGGGATTGGAGATGAGTTAGCCAACCTAGGGCATCTGCACAGACATCTAAGAGACAACCTGACCTGTGCTTTGTTTACAGCACACTGCCTGACTTTTTCTACGGTCACCTCTTAAAGTCAGCATTGGAAAGAGGTTTTACTTTAATCAGACAGGTTTTTAGTCCTATTTGTGAGGCTTTATCTCATACAGTTAACAAAATATCTCCTAGTTGGCTTTCTGTGCTCAACTTGGCATTTGAAAACTGCATAATTTCTGTTATTTTCCGCTGCCATCCTAAAAGCAGGAATGAAGACTTTTGAGCCTCAGAAAAACTTGTATCTTAGGAGATGTACCTAAACAAGACTATTGAAGAGGATGGTTTATATTTTTAGAAGTGAAAAGGACCCTAGAAGAAATCTGACCATTGGAATTACTCCTTCTGCTTTCC
This sequence comes from Panthera pardus, assembly GCF_024362965.1. Taxonomy (NCBI): domain Eukaryota; kingdom Metazoa; phylum Chordata; class Mammalia; order Carnivora; family Felidae; genus Panthera; species Panthera pardus. The sequence goes on along the minus strand of NW_026526732.1, from coordinate 144,220,025 downwards.
CTCTTCTGACAGGTTTATTTACTTAAGAGTTCAGTCACTGTCAGTGAACCCATTACATTTTTTCTATTATCTTGGTTCCTTTCTCCCCAGACTTTTTAGTCATTTTTTACATATATTTTACTTTTTTAAGTTTCTTTTGAGTAGAGATATGCCTCCTACCATTCTATGTACTGAGTATTTAGAATGTGCTTCCTTTCGTATATTAAAATTGAAGTTCTGATTCACCATCAGCAGGATATATATTTATTTTCCATGAGGGAATTAGTGGTGTATTTGTACATTCACTCGCTTCCTAGTCCTACTTGTGTCCAGTGACATTTGTTTGCAAGGTAGCTAATCTGCGTTGACAGTGTCATCTGAATTGGTGGAACGAGATAGACAAATCAGCCTGTGTCTACGAACTTACCTTTGAGAAAGAAAATGAATCATCTAACTTAAACCTTAAAATTTCTCATCCCCAGGAATGACTCTGATACCCTCCATAAGCCCTGTAGATGGGATTATTGTTAAATTTCCATTTGGCCTTGGGAATGAACTCCTGTCTTAGCATTGAGATCACAACTGCCCTGGGAAAGTAAGCATGACGGTTCTGTTATGTGTGTTCACATTCCCATTGTAGGCTGTCACCTTGAACTGTGCCCACAGTTTCTGCTCCTACTGTATCAGTGAATGGATGAAGCGAAAGGTAGAATGTCCCATTTGTCGGAAGGACATCAAATCCCAAACCCACTCCCTGGTTCTGGACAATTGCATTAATAAGATGGTAGATAATCTGAGCTCAGAAGTGAAAGAACGACGAATTGTCCTCATTAGGGAACGAAAAGGTGAGTCAGTGTGAACAAGAAGGTGAGTCCCCTCAACAAAAGACTTAAAAACTTAAGCAGATTTTTTTGGCTGGGGAAGAGAGTCAGATAAATGATTCTTAGGCCAAAGAAGAGGAGGGAGAAATGGGAAAAAATAAAGAGAGTTAAAGGTAATGAGTATGTGATTAAGAGTTGAGGGAGAATGGGTGCATGTATTTGAGCAGTGGGGAAGGGGGAGGCTTAAGTATATGGATGTGCGTAGAAAACACAAGGTCAGATGGTTTGTTGTGCTGATAACTAGATGGTGCTGTTGTTCAAGACAGTTCAATTGCTGTCCAAGTGTTGGAAAAACCTTGGGTTGGGTACACTATCAGTTATAAATAGGAGGTAAACAGAGATTCACAAATTGGAGAATGCTTGAAGAAAACACATACAGGTTTTATAATAAGTCACAGCTTAATTACACAAAGTGGACATAATGTTAAACTAGAGAGATAAATTTAATCTTTGGGGATCCTAATATGTTTACCAACTAGTCTCCTAGTTGGAAAGAATTGGGATAAAGAGATTGGGGAAGTGGGGGTGGGTGAGTTCCCCTAATGAACCATTCTTCCTTGGTGAATATCTGTTCATTCAAACGAGTGATCTCCTCATGCTTGGAGCTTGCTGTGTTGAGGGTTACAAAGCCTCTCCGCTTGAGACTCGAATATCCTTGTGGCAAAAGATGTGTCCTGAGGCCGGGCACAAGGAAACCAATGGATAGGAGGAAGGACTGGTTGGTTATTGGCCAGGGACGACAGTGCATAGAAGCAGGGTGGATGTGGTTATCATGTTCAGTACCTCTAAGAATCCAGCACAGCACTACCTTCTGGGAAGTCACCAGAGCCAAAGTGCCATGAAGTCAGTTGGCTGCACAAAAAGGCTGAGCAGAGAAGACAACCAAGAAGCTCACTGCCTTTACACGTGCTTCCCACCACCTGGCCATTGATAACCCATATTCATATGTGTCTTTGGATAAACCTTTCTCTAAGTCCAGAGGAACAGAAGGCCTAACAGCTATGCTGCTAAGAGTAGGATCTTCTGTCCACTGCTTTCTTTTCTTCTAGCCCTTCAACAGATGTCAGCCACCTTGAGTAGGGCCAGGAATCTGATGCTGATGTGCAAGCAGCTGTGGTGTGAAACTGGACCTCAGCTGGTCAGCCAGAGTGGAGGCAGCAAGCCTGTTGCAGAGCCAGGCAAAGCGGGTGCTGAGCAGGAAGTATGCTTGAGCCTGTTCTGCCGAAGGAAGGCTTTGTGACCTGTGGGAGAGTGGGACAGCCCTCAGGTGGTTCTTTGGAACCAGGATGTTTCCACTGTTCTGACAGCTGTGTGCTAATAGATTTTGTGGCCAGTCTGAGCTCTCATAGATCTTTTACCTCCCAGGAGCCACTTGATTCTGGCAGAGTCCTGTTGTTCTTCTCCTCACTTTTTACTTCATCAACTTTTACAGGAACCAAGATAAAGAGATACATAAGGCATCGTCTCAGTTCTCACAGCACTCAGTCTATGGAGGAGGTAGAAAGGCAGGTCGGTAGTGTGACAATTTCCCCACGAGGGTGCTAGGACACTGCAGAGGTGCAGACAGTTTGGCCTGGGCAGGTAGAGGTACAGTAGACAGCCGCATGGAAGTAGTGTCACTTGAACTGAGTCTTAGAGGTTCCCAGGGCTGTAGCTTTCCAAACAGAGGCTTCAGCACAAAGCACAGGCATGAGAAGCAGTGACATGTTCATAGCAGTGCCCCCCTGGTGGCCCATACATGACAGAATAGCTACATGGTGCTGGAGCAGCATGAGGACAGCCAAGACCTAGGAAGTGTCTGCCGAGGCGTCGTAGATGCCTTCAGTTTTCTTTTTTCTTCCCTTTCTGAGAGGAGCAGTGACCTGGGACCCAGATTTAACCAAGGTCAGCCTTTGGCTTGGGTCTGTGTCAGGGTGGGGACACCCATGTACTTTCTTCCCCCAAACCAGTGATTGGGTTTCTTCTCACAAGTGCAAGCACAGTAGATGTCTTCATGTAGTACTAGAAAGGGAAAGAAGAGCCCTATGTCCTAAGCTCACCTCTGGCTCCCCTCACACAGAGTTAATTCTGCACATTAAATTATATCACACCCTCCTTTTCCCTCCAAAGGCTAAAGAGGGTGCCTGTCTGCCTTTTTGGTAAACCTAGGAGCCTACACAGTAAACTGAAGCAGCCTCCCTGTTGCACTCGATGGCACTAGGCTCCGTTTCCACAGGGAGTGCAGCTTTGAGGTTTTCTCCAGAGACCGACAGAAGGCTCTGAGTCCCGATTTAGGGAAATATGTGCCAGAGCCATCAGTGGCTTCACTGGTCTGCAGTGTAGGGGTTAGAGGAAATTCTTAGTTCAAATACCAACCTTCCTTACCAACTGAAAACTGCTTTAATCTCCAGTGCATGGGAATTTTGAAAAGGACCAAACTAAGGATCTGGGAACCAGGATTGGCAAGCCTATAATTGTCAGAGTTCTGACACTGTGGTAGGGCTATTTTTCTCCTGGACAAGGGTTGCTCTTATCACAAATTCAGGGAGGGAAACCTGTCTGTCTTGCAGCAGTGTAGTATGCTGATTCCACCAAGGCAGCCCCACTCCAGGCCTCCCTGGCTGCTTGTTGTCTTCTAGTTCCATATCCCCATGGGAGAAGTGATGCCTCATGACTGATGAGCCATTGATCCTTGTAAACTCTGTGAGGCCAGATTATACAGAGGACATGAGGAGAGTATTAGGATACTTGATCCTCTGTTAGAGAAAGGATGCTCTGAAGCTGGGGCAGATAACAAACATCTAGTAAGTGCTTGTCACGTGAGTAATTGTGGCTCTCTGGGATATTGACATGAGATTTTCTGAAAGGAAGACATTTTTTTGACATTCCCTATGGAGGATCTCCCTCTGGAGCTGGTGAGGAGCTAGAGCAGAGTCTTCTGTCGGCTCCTCCCCTTCCTCCATTTGTTCTGTTCTCGTTAAATGTTGGTTGACAGAGTGTTAACATTCTCACTTTTAGCTTTCCCTTGCAGTTTCTTTGGGTTGTGCTCAGAAAAGAAGAAACCAAATTATCTAGAAATAAAATCTTGTTGGTCCTTTAAAATAGTGATTTTCAGTCTAGGGGCTTTTTCAGACTACAATTCCCTGACTCCCTTGATGCTGTTGTATTGAACCAAGGCTACTGGTGGGAGTGCGCCATGGCCTTCAGGTATGTTGAGGTGGGGAGAAAGGTGTATAGGCCACAGCTTTCCTGAATCTGTGAGACAGAGGCCCCTCCAGAGGTTAAGGGTCTCTAGGAAGATAGACTCAGGTCATACCACTTGGCCTGTGGCTCTTGCCAATTTCCCGTAGGCTATGAGGAGGGTGATCCAGACCCAGGACAGGAGAAACTGGCAGCCGCTTAAGACAGTATCTGCCTGCCCATTTGGAACGCTTTCCTTGATATTGCCCATCACCCGTTGCTGAAAAGCCTTATACAGGAGTATGTGGGAATGGCAGTAACAGTGTCTGGCAAGTTGACCTCATCCAGAGAGAATACTTGTTAGCAAGTACTTTTAATCCACCCAGTCCTGCCACTAGAGACTCGTGTGCATGTAGTCAGCATGCCTGGCTGGCTTTACAACAGTTTGTCTAGGGGAAACGGCTCTCAACAAGGTTGGCATGGGGTGGGGTGTCCACATGCATGCACTCAAATAGTGTGTAACACTGAACTCTTAAAATTTTTGACTTTTAAAAATTCTCCCTTTGCAAAATTGTCATGGGATACAAAATTAGAATTATTACTAGAAGCTTTTTTCTTATTTCTCCATCACCACCCCCCGTTTTTGCCCCTTATTTTTCCTTTCCTTCCCTTCTTTTGTCTGTTGTCTTTCCTCTCCTTGTCCTTTGATGGGTGTCTCCCCCATCACCCTTATTGGCATCTCTGAATGCGTAGTTGGAAACAACAAGGGCAGCACAGGAACTGTCCGCCCAGTTGGGGAAGGGAATATGATCTTAGTAGAAGTCAGCTATGGGATTCATTGGAATATGTGGAATAGCAGCCCATGAAGTCCTAGAACCTCAGATTTTTTGCTGACTATATGGTCCTTTAGACTTCTGAGTGTCCTTCCCTCTAGAGGTCAAAAGCCTGTTGCTGACGTTAGTGCTCTGTCATGGAGTGTCTTCTCCCCTTCACCAAAAGCACCTTACTGTAGGAACCTTGGGAAAGTTTAGGAGAGTGGCCTTCCCGGATGCAATTAAAAATCCTTCACTGTACCCCAAATGTATAGACGACTGGTTTGAGGGAACCATACCATACCAGAGCAAAGAGACCTTGACTACCTGCCCACTGAGTTAGGAACTCTGGTGAGCCCCTGACATGCTTACTGGCCAGCGCTTGTCCACCTGGGGAAAAGGGTCTGGAGGAAGAACATGAGCACACGCTATAGCATCAAAAGAAGTAAGTATTGAGCAGCTCTGGCCATCTCTAGGGGTGTAGCAGGAGGTACTTTAGATCATTCATTGCTGTTTTCCTCAGCAGAAGTTTCTCCTGGGCTTTTGTGTCTTCTTAATGATAAAATAGAGTTATTTTGGTTTTCTGAAAAAATGGATCTTCCCTCCCCGTGAACATGTAACTTAATGATTTGCTTTATATAGAAATACTTTCAGGGACTTCTTATTATAGACCACCTGTGTAAATACAGAGTAGTGTCATTAACCAAAACAGATTTTCCTTTAGCGTTTCTTGGTTCCTACACTTAACTCTAGATGAACACAGAGCGTGTTGGTTGGTTGGTTGGTTGGTTGGTTGGTTGGTTTTTAAGTAGGCTTCACACCCAGCGCAGAGCCCAACATGAGGCTTGAACTCATGACCTGAGATCAAGACCTGAGATCAAGACCTGAGCTGAGACCAAGAGTCAGTCAGCCCCAGCTGACTGAGCTACCCAGGAGCCCCAAACACAGAACATGTTTAGATTTCAGTGAACTGATCTTGGAGAGTGACTGGGGTCACTGAATATGCCTCTTCCTCCCGCTCCCATAGAATATCATAGAATCAGGTATATCACCATTGAAGCTTCTCTGCACTAGCTGGATATATATGTTGCCCAACTGCCTACTACTGCGTTCTTAAGAAATCTGATAAGACCAGGGACACCTGGGTGACTCAGCTGGCTAAGCGTCCAACTTCGACTCAGGTTATGATCTCATGATTCTTGAGTTTGAGCCCTGCACCAGACTGTCTGCTGTCAGCACAGAGCCTGCTTCCAATCCTCTGTCCCCATCTCTCACACTGCCCCTTCCTCACTCTCTCTCTCAAAAATAATAAACATTAAAAAAAAAGAAAAAAATCTGATAAGACCTGTCATGTCCTATTCCTGGCTAGGGCTTCTGCTTTAACTGCTTTCTGCTTTCCTACTCTGGAGAGTTTGGACCTCTTTTACCTTTGTCTCATGAAACCTGAACCAGAACCAACCCCCAAAAAACATCTCTTCCTTGCTTCCTTTCTTCTCGGCCCTTCCTTCTTAGTTTCTACTAAGTGCTAGGTGCTGAGGCTAAAAGTGAGCAGGCATAAGGATGAAAAATTGCCCTTTGGATGCAGCAGGAATGTAGGACATTGATGACTTTATTTAGTACAAGTTTGAGGAATGGTGGGGTCAGAGCTAGTTTTCAGTGAATTGGAGAATGAATGTGAGATTAAGGAGTAGAGAAAACAGAAAAGTAAGATAGACCAGGTCTTCTAAGAAATTTGGCTACGACTAAGACCATAGGGACAGCATGAAGAGAAGGCTGTAGTTGGAGGAGGAAGGTTTTGTTTTGTTTTGTTTTGTTTTGTTTTGTTTTGTTTTGTTTTAAAGAAATGAGAGCTCTGTGTGGTGTTCAGTTGCTGAGCCTGTGAAGGAGATGCTGGGAACCTGGGATGGTGGGTAGGGCCAGATTCTTTGGAAGGCAGGGTAGGGAATGCAGAGCACAGATGGGGGGATTAGTCTTTAAAAGTGGGAGGGTGCCTGGGTGGCTCGGTCTGTTAAGCTTCCAACTTTGGCTCAGGTCATGATCTCACGGTTCATGGGTTTGAGCCCCATGTTGGTCTCTGTGCTGACAGCTTGAAGCCTGGAGCCTGCTTCGGATTCTGTGTCCGTCTCTCGGCCCCCACCCCCTGCTTGCGCTCTTTCTCTCTCAAAAATAAATAAAACATTAAAAAAAGTTTTTTTTAAGTGAAAGGGTATATCCTGTCTTCTAGAGAGAAGGGCTTCATGTGGGAGGGTGGGCAAGGAAATTTGCTTGAGAGAATTTCTTTTTTGTGGCTTCTGTATTTTTCTGTGAGCTACTAGGTGAGGCCATTAGCTGCATGCAAGAGAGTCTTGCTTGGCTCTCTCAGCTCTCTAAGGCTGCCCACAAGTGGAGAAAAGGAACTTTTACAATCCTTTCAGTCCTCCTACCAAGTCTTTAGGACCTCAGACTCAGGGAAGGGGACAGTCTCCTTGGTGGCTTTGTTGTGTCCTTAGGCCAGGATCCCTGCTTCCCCGAATTGAGGAAGCAGAAACAGTAAATAGCAGTAAATTGTCCCTCCCACCCCCACTGTCCCCACCTCTCCCTGCCTAGTGCTGTGTATATAATTCCTTCATTCTCCAACACATGTTCATTGAGGGCCAGCTTTGTGCCAAGCTGCTCTAGGTTCCAGAAATAGAGAAGTGAAAATCTAATAAGTGTGATGTGATTAGTGCTATGGAGAAAAACAAAGCAAGGGATCAGGGAGTGATGGGAAGAGCATTGCCATTTTTGATAAGGTAGCCTAGGAAGGCATCACCAATAAGGCAGTACTAGAGTAAAGCCCTGAAGGCAGCAGCCGTGTTGCCACATGGGGAAGAGTGGCACGTGGGGAGTGCACTTGGGGAGGTGGAGGGGCAGCGAAGCTGTCGGTGTGGCTGGAATGGAGCGTGTGATGGGGGAGGACTAGGAGGTGGAGCAGCACAGATTTTGTAGGACCTCAGGGGCCTTTGGAAGGAATGGGACTTGAACTCTTACTCTTGGGACGAATGAGGATCAGGCTCTGAACAGAGTGATGTACTCTGAGGTCTGTTTTCTTGGTTCACTGTGTGGGGAAGAGGTGGAGCATGGCAGCAGGGAGACCAGGCCAGGGAAATGCAGGCTCCTCCTTTAATTCTCTTTTCTTTCTCTTCAAAGCAAAGAGACTGTCCTGAAGACCATGCTCCAGAGGCATTTGAAGGACTGCCAGGCAGTGGGAGCTTGGAGCTTGGGATGGTCTAGAGGATTCTCTGTGGACAGGTCTTGGGCCGCTCTGAGATAGAGCATGGGATGGAGCCACGTGGGACAGAGACTGAGTTAGGAAGTCCTCCTGAGCCTCCATGTCGGCCAGCCTTGCGGCCACCATTGTCTGAAGAGCCACTGGTCCTCACCTCACTGACTGCTTCAGGGTACTCAATAGACTCGGCTTCACTGCGCGTTGAATGGGTTATGTATTTCTGTTCTGCTTTTTAAATTTATTGTTGTTGTTACTGTTTTGGTACCTCAGAAGCACCTCTGTCGACATTTGTTTTGGACAGGTTGGGTGTACCCTTACGGCTGCCCCTAAAAGCTAAGACAGCTTCTCTTGGAGAAGATGGCATACCTCTTTGTGAAAACAAGATGTCATTTCCTGGAAATAAAATGTAAAGCCTATCAGTTGTGCAGCTGGGCTTTGGTGTATTTATCTTCTTCCCTTCCAGCTCCCACACAGTCTCACAAGTAAACACTGGCAGCTCATAAATTGCAACCAAGAAAGTGACTGTATCAGATGATAGACTCAAGTGAATGTCAGCATAAGAAGCCAAGCCCAAGATCATGACCATCGCAGACGGGCTCTGTTAAGGCCCTGACTGTTGTTTTTCCTTTTCATTCCAGAGGTGGGTCACTGTTTACCTGGTTTTGAGACAGGGTTGGTTTCCTCTTTCAGCTGAGGTTTAGAAGTGGTTTCCAAACTATTTTATTTATTAATTATTATTATTATATATATTTTTTAAGTAAACCCCACACCCAACATGGGGCTCAAACTTATGACCCTGAGTTCAAGAATGACATGTTCCACCAACTGAGCCAGCCAGGCACTTCCCAAATCTGTTTTACCCGGTGTCAGAAAACAAGGGCAATGGTTTTATGAGAACGTGGTATTATTTTATTTATTTATTTATTTATTTGTTTGTTTGTTTGTTTGTTTATTATTAAAAATCATTTATCTTTTACTGCTTCTCCTTTTTAAACAGAAAGAAAACTAGTTTGATGTTTGGGAGATAGAAGCTTAGGAAAACCTGTGGTCTCCTTGGTTACCAGTGAGGAGAATGAGGGAAGATGCAGGAAGCTGAAGAGTAGTCATTTGAAACGAGGAGCTCTCTAGTAAGATTATGAAACTGCGCATTATGTCGTTCAGCAATTTGCTTCCAGATGGAAAGGTATTTTCCTCTCCCTTTTTACTGTCTACCTGGAGAATCATACTTTGTATGCTTTATTTATACCCCTGTGTTTTCATTAAGGATTGGTAACTGTTGCCTCACCAGCTTTCTAGGGATGGTGGATTTGCAACACTGACTTTCCCGTGTACATGTGTTCTGTTTATATGATGGCGTGAGCATGTATAAATTTTTGTATATTTGGTTTTTTAAGCTCACACATTCACTTTTAGAAGAGTGCAGATATACATTTTTTGAATAGGTAATATGGTCACATACCTTAAAATCAGAAGGCACAGAAGGACCTAAAGTGAGAAGCCTGTCACCCTTGCCCCCCAGTGACCACTTCCCGGCACTGAGGTGATGGGTGTTACTAGTTCTTAGGTACCTTTCGAGACATCTCTGACTGTACAAGCAAACATACACATAGTCTTTTCCCTTCTTTCACGTGAATTAAGAGAGACTCTACACTCTGTATACCTTGCTTCTTTCAGATATATCTTTGTGATGGTTCCATATCAGAACATGAGGAACTTGCTGTTTCTTAGTTATATCTTCCCATTATTGCATTGTGTGTTTGTACCATAGTTTGTTTTTCCAGTCTGTTTTTGGTCTAGGTTGCTTTAAACCTTTTACTTCCTTTTTTTTTCATACAGCTCTCAAAATCCTATTAAATAAATCTCGGACTCTATACTTTAAAACAACAAAGCAAAAATAACAAAAAATTCCATAGAACCCATAAGATGTTATGCAAGGAAGGAAAAAAGGAAAGTTTGGAAATCCACGTACTGGGAGTTCTCTTTTAAAATCAAAGCGGTTAGGGGCCTCTGGGTGGCTCAGTCGGTTCAGGATCTGACTTCAGCTCAAGTCATGATCCCCCAGTTAGCGAGTTCAAGCCCCACATCAGGCTCTCCACTCTCAGTGCAGAGCCCGCTTCAGATCCTCTGTCTCCCTCTCTGTCCCTCCCCTGCTTGTGCTCACTCTCTCTCTGTCAAAAATAAACATTTTTTTTAATTTTAAAAATTTAAAAATCAAGGAAGGTCAGTGTTTCTTTTTTAAAAATTTATGGTTAAATAAATAAGTAAATAAATTTATGGTTGTAACTATTTTCCTAAATGTTTCATTAGTGATAGTCTTTTAAGTCTGGTTCCATAAGAATCTATAACATAACTACTTCCATCTGAAGTTCCTACAGTCTGCGCTGAAATAAGAATGAAATCAATTAGGCTCTCAATTCCACAAAACACTACAGCACAAAAGTAAACCTAAGGCAGACTATCCAAGATAAAATTGGTCTCCCAACCATTCAAGGAAAAGACAGTGCAACTATTACTTTGAATGAATAGCCATTTACCTTTACATTTGGGAGCTTGAGAAAATCAACCTCATTTCCAGTAAAATATGTTTCACATTGCCACAGAAATCCTTATAAGTTGTCTTGGGCGCTAGAAAACAGAGCATGAACTGTGTAGTTTGTACAGTTATCTGGTTCTTACCACAGCATTGTTGGTTGGTTGGTTGGTTTAGGTATTTACAAATACGTTGTCTCATTTTGAGGTTCTCACACTTTTGTATCTCCTTGCCCCCAGTGGTGGTGGTGGCAACCTTCCAAGGTTCCATGGTAACCGACATGAGCCGTAGGACTGCCAAGAGCTGTTGGGCTTGTTATGGATCAGTGCATCCCACTTTTTACTCTTAAAAAAACAATGCTAAAAAAAATAAAAACAACAACAATGCTGCAGTGAACACTCTTATCATTAGAGCAAAGATCCTTGAAGAAGGAACATCTTGACTGGAAGAGCCTGAAGGCCATCTGCCAAAGACTAATCTCACAGACTGACCATTCCCTCCTCCGCCTGCACACAGGGTGACTTACAGCCTCTCCCTTCAGAACACCATGTTCTTCTCAAGAACCATGTTCTTAACACAGGTTAAGAAAGTAAGCTCTTAAATACAGACCTAAGAAAAAGAAAACTTAACATTTGGAAGTCAGACTAGCTGGGTTTGAATCCCAGTCCTGCCATTTGTAACTAACTATGTGACCTTGAGCAAGTTAGTCAATCTCTCTGAGCCTCCGTTTCTTCATCCCTTGAATGTCCTGATGTGCTATTGTGAGGCCTAAATAATTATCCCAGTTATTGCACTGCTCATAAACAAAAATCTGAATGTTCTATTTTTAAAAGACAAACCAAAAACTAACCCAAACTTTTGCATTATTTCTCTGAGCTACAGTATGTTCTTCCCCTGGAGAGATATCTGATACTAAACATCATCTACATTTTGCTTGCCTAGAAAAACACATGGTGACTTTTCTGCCTGCAGCACCAAACCACAGTATAGCTGAGCCCCATTACTGTGTAGTCTAGCTCTAATTAAAGGCATGTTCTCGACAACAGGGCTCTGAGAAACCGGGTAAAGGGTTTGTTTCAGATTCTGGCTTTATTACACAGATGAATGCAGCCAGCTAGCTCTGCGAAGCACTTTGCAATGAGTGGCAGGTGTCCCATATACATCTGATTATGTTAACCTAGAAAGGGCTTACTCTACCTCTAAGCATGCTTCATCTCAGCAATCCGACTGCCCAGGCAGGGTTAGGTAGCTGAATACTCGTCATCTGTTTCTCTGATTGGAAGCTGCTGTTTTTACAGAAAGACCTAAATCCTCTCCTTATCTCCAGCCCTTCTCTCTCACCGCTTTTTTCCTCTGCACTATCCAGGCAGTCATCATAGCTGCAAGAGTGCCTGGAATGGACAATTCTCTCCAGCCACCCATTAGCTTTTAACATCCTGACTCTGGATAAAATCTCCCCACTTGACGTCTAAAGATAACCTAGAAACTTAGGGATGCCCTAAGCATGTTCTTTGCAACAACACATTCTAAGCCTCTAAAGAATCCTACAATTAACTCTGTTCAACACAAAAATTAAGAGAAGGAACATCTAATTTGCATTGTGGTCCTAACCTAAGAATTAAGAAAGTTAAGAGAATCATGTAATCACTGTCCCTAATCTAAGAGATGCGGTCTTGTTAACAGGTGCAGGGCCTGATTTGAGCAGAATGCTGCCACTGGTAACAGTAGGCCAAGGGCTTGTTCTGAACTTCCCACTTGGTCAATTCTTTTAGCTTTTTTGATAAATGAGAGTTGAGGCCGTAAGAATAGGGGCTTCTGGGGAGAAGATTGGTGTGTTGTATTGAGCTTGTATGATGAAAAGTAATGAACTGTCTTGTTCAACTGATTTTATTGCGTTTTTAAAATTTTTTTCTTTTTTTTTTTAGAGAGAGAGCACGAGTGGGGGTGAGGGGCAGAAGGGGAGAGAGAGAGACAGAGACAGAGAGAGAGAGAGAGAGAGAGAAAATCCATGCTCAGTGTGGAGCCCAATGTGGGGCTTGATCCCATGACCCTGGAATCATGACCTGAGCCGAAATCAAGAGTCAGATGCTCAACTGACTGAGCCTATTTTTTGATTTTTTGTCATGTTTAGAAGAGCATATGAATCCCAGGAAAGGGCTGAATCTGTAGTAGGTGCTCAATAAATACATGGCTCTAATTCTTTTGTCTGCAGCATCCCCAAGCAATGTACCCATTGTGGGTTGCCAGAGCTCACTAATGTAATCTCCAGGCGTTATTTTCTGTTTGTGGTTGCTTTACCAAAGTCTAACCCAGATCCCCACCTCAGATCTAATTTCCAGACCTACTGTTTCTGCTACCCACTTCCCTTTGGGTTCTGTGAATACTTAAATCTGATGTAACTTTTTTGTTATAGAGTGGCCATTTGAATTCTGGATGTTTTCAGTAAATTCAGCAATAGTTACTGAATGCCCATTTTTTTACTAGGCACAGTTCTAGGTGTTTGGGGTATGGCACTGAAAAAGCAAAAAAGCTGCTGTGAGCCTATAGTCTGTTCTGGGAGGGGTCAAAAGGTCAAAACCTTCCCACAAAGGTTTTGCCAGATTCAGCAATGCTGCCTGTGGAGCTAGTATGTTGGATGTGTTTTCATATTCCTCAAACAAAGAGCCTGTAGGCCGGGACTGGATCCACTGCAAGATATGAAGCTGGAATTTCACACCTTGAGGACCTGGGGTCTGGGAGGACCAGAGGGTCCTCCATCTATTTACCACCCCTTAGGATGTAGGGACCAGCTCTTTCAAGGGGCCTTCAAGGGCATCTCTAGGCAAGTTTGGGCCGTCACAGCATGGAAGGCAGGCCCTGAAGAACCCCCTCTGAACTACCTAAGACGACCACAGTTCTATGCAGGCAGTCACCTGGGTGACCACTGAGGGAGCTTCAGGTGACACTACTTCAGCCCAGGTAGGCACAGCCAAATGTTTCTGAAGTGAGCATTGACACCAAACTTAACCTAGTTGGTGGGTGATAGTGGGCAGATTTTCAGGACATGTGCCTTTGTGAGTTTATGCCTAGCTGTGAGGACTCTCCTGACCTTGTAGCTCTTCTTGGTTCCTCACCTCCTTACGCAGGCTTCTCCCTGTGCTGCCCTGGCTCTCAGGAGCTGATTGTGTGCGTCTGTTCCTAATTCTACATTCAGCGACGTCATGTTTGGTAGTCTGAAATCAGTCACGGTGGGATTATTTATACCATGGAAATTGGCAAAATGCCACAAATCAGAGCCCTCGCCCCCGCTGGCATAGCCAGTTAAAATACTTACCAAAACGTCACTGGCACCTCCCAACATGGTTGATTCCGAAGGCCTTCTCACTCCAGGTCTTCCCAGTTTCTGGTGAAAAAGCCACTGGTCAGGCCAAGGGTGCTGTCTCCTTCCTGGTTCTCTAGAATTGCTCCAGGAGGGTAGTGGTGTGCGTGCAGAGGCAGAACGGCCCTCCCCACTACTCTAGGCCACACTTAGTCATCTTTGGAATCACTGACACTTTAAGAATCTCCAGTTTCTCAACAAAATGGCTGCTGACCATCAGTCCCGTAACCATAGGGGCCTAGGCCTAATCCCAGAGGTCCAGGGAGAAGACAGAGGCTACACCACCCGCTGCATCCCCACTTCTTTAATGACCTGCGTTCTCATAGCCATTGAATGCAGTTGGATGCTTGGTGGAGGACAGGGATGTAATCAACAGCAGCAGAGTCTCAGTCCTCAGCAGGGCCATCAGTCAGTATGCCCCATCATGCTTACTCAAACCATCTTCCTACAGGAGTCCTTTAACAGTGATTGGGAATAGGCACCGTGGCTGGGGTACTGGGCATCTCTCCAGGGCTGGAGCCTTGTTGCTGGGTGGTGTGAACTGCACTTCATCCTGAGCCACACGAATCTGGATATTAGTCCTCCCTCTTGGGATTATAAGCCAGCTTTGGTTTCTTGCAGCACGGGCACAGGTTGTCCTAGGTAGCATCCTAATGATTTTTGGAAGAATCCTTCCCAGGCATGGTGTGACTTTGGAGATGGCAGTGCCCTTGACTCAGGCCACCAGGTACGACTTAAGGCCTGACCTTGTGAGCGGGCTGATTTCCCAATGAACGTCTCTAGTCATGAGATCTTGTCTCCAAGTGTGCAACCCTCACAGAGCAGCAACGGCTATCTTCCTACTTCCATTTGAAGAACCTCCTCACCCTTCTGCAACAGGTCCTGAAATTTGGGAAATGGAAAACAGAATCTCTGTTACCTCCCCTTCAGTTGCCTAAATATGAGGGGCCAGATTTTTCATTTTCCCCTGCCCTTTTGGAGTTATCTAACCCCTTCTAAGAAGTTAGCTTCTGAACCCCTGGGATAGTTCTCAGCATTCATTCGTTCCACAAGTACTTACTGGATACCTACTACGTGCCAGGCACTGTGCTAGATTCTAGCATTACCACAGTCTCTGACTTTATAGGACTTGTCCTAGAGAACAGACAGTAACAGGTGGTTAAGGTTTAAGTAGAAATAGTACTGGGAACCAAGAGAACACAGAAAGGGAGCAGCCAGCTCAGACTAAGGACATAGAATGCTTTCTAGAGCATTAGATATCTAAGCTAAGACCTGAAGGACAACTAGGGATCACCAGGTTACGGGTGAGGAGAGGAGAGGACTGGGGGTTGGGTGGAGAAGGAAGTGTTCTGGGTAGACCAGAGTGGGAAGCCAGGGAGGTGAGAGAGAGCATGGCCTTCTTGTGGAAGTGAAACGCATTCTGTGTGGCTGGATTGTAGAGTTCCTAAAGAGATGTAATAATATAGGCTAACAATATCTCAATAACATGTGTTGAACATTGTTACTATCACTTTAGAGGAATTAACTCTTGTAACAAATCTGTTATGATTCCATGTTATAGATGAGAAAATGGAGGCAATAAGAAGTTAACTCGCTTGCTCAAGGGCACGCAAATTAGTGGAAAGGAGAAAATGCGGCTGAAGTGATCAGCCCCTATTATGGAGTTTTATCCTAAGAACAGTGAGCAATCATTGGAGGTTATAATTGGGGGGAGTGACATTTTCCTCTGTCTTGGGAAGATCAGTTTGGTTGCTGTGTGGAGGGTAGGTTAGAGTGGGGAAGACAGAGGGTATCCAGGGAGGCCATTTAAGCAATTCCAATAATCCACACAAGAGGTTAGATGGCCTGAATTAAGTAAGGCATTGGTAGTGTGGGTGGGGAGAAGTGGAAGATTTCACAGATATTTAGCAGGTGTATTGAGCAAGACTTCTGATTGATTGGTTGTGGGGATGAGGGAGATCCTGGAGTTAAGGGTGATGACTGGGTTTCTGCCTTGGAAATAACTCAGGAAGAGGAAAATATTTGGGGGAAGATACTAGTCAAGCATGAATTTATTTTTGGGGATTGTTGAATTTGAAAATGCTGAAAAGAAAATTGCATGAAGTGACTACAAAGTCCCTACACATGCTAATTATATACTCCCCTCCATGGACCACACACATTTAAATTTTTCTGCCACATAATCTTCTGGACATTATCTTCCAGAGCAATGGTTGGAAGTCATTAAAGTAGGCCTCGATAGCTGCTTTGAGGAATTCAACTGTTATCAGGCGGGATTTGAGAATTTATCATGATACCCGAAGGCAAGAAGCATACTACATGGTATCAGAGCTACAGCCATTCCAACATCCACTAAATTGGCTGTCAAGATAAATATTTACAAACTGGGAAACCATAAGTGCTGGAGCAGAAGAGCTGTTGATTTAAGACCTTTCACACACAGCTGTGGAAAAATCCATGTGTTAAGTGTACTCAAGTAAGCATTGTGGTTGACACTTGTGACAAAAATGCCCCATCAAATGATCTTATGAAATTGCCACCCACATCAGGACATGAGACAGCTATTGCTCTGGGATGGACAACATGATGTGACTCATGAGGACTTCAAGGCTTCTCAACATAGAGCTGAGAGCTCAGAGGTGAGACCTGGCTAGTAATACAAATGTGTACAGATGGTTACTGGGATCATAAGAGAGAATAAAATCCCCCAGGGAGAGTAGGCTGAAGGGGAAAATACCCCAAACAGAACGCTGAGGACCACTGACATACAAGGGGAGCCACCTACAGAGACCAAGAAAGGGTAGTAGGCAAAAGGTAGGAGAAGTAAATGGTGACGTATCTCAGAGGGCAAATGTGATGGTTAATTTTGTGTGTCAACTTGATTGGGCCATGAGGTACCAGACATTCAGTCAAACGCTATTCTGAGTGCCTGTGAGAGTGCTTCTGGATGAAGTTAACATTTGAATCAGTGTACTGAGTAAAGCAGATTGCCCTGTCCAATGTGGGAATCCTCATCAAATCAGCTGAATAGAACAAAACGCTGACCTGGTAAGTGAGAAGGACTTTCCTCCTGCTGTACTTCCTTGAGCTGGGACATGGGTTTTCTTTTCCTGCCTTTGGACTCAGACTGAAACATCAGCCCTTCCTGGGTCTCTAGCCTGCAGGCCTTCAGACTGGAATTACACTGTCAGCTGTCTTGAGTCTCCAGCTTGCCAACAGCAGACCTTGGGATTTGTCAGCCTCCATAATCACATGAGCTATTTCCTTATACTCAGTCAATCAATCAATCAATTTATCTATCTGCCTGCCTACCTACCTCCCTATATCCTGTTGTTGGCTCTGTTACTCTGGAGAACACTGACTAGTACAGCAAGGCAACATTTCAGGAATTTGGGAGTGGTTAACAGGGCTAAAGGTTGCTGTTGGTCAAGTAAGATAAGAACTGAAAATACCAATGGGTTTAGCAACTAGGAGGTCATTGGAAGAGCAGTTTTAGTGACGTGGTGGGGGCAAAACAACCATTTGCTCTGCATTAGGAAGTGAGTGAGAAATATTTCAAGGGAAGAAGAAGAAAAAAGGATGCAGTTGGAGAGAAAAGTCTGAAAATATGGTAGAGAGAAGTTGAGGGCTTTTTCTAATGATGGTTTTGATGTATTTCATGAGGTTGGAAAGGATCTCTGACTAGAGTGAAGGAAAGGGGAAGTGTTGAGATTGGATATTGGAAGAAGATGGAGAAGATTTGAAATAACTGCTGGGCTGTGTGTGGACAAGGCGTGTACCTGGATGCCTTGTGGCACCAGTAGGTACTTTTGTGTGGTTTTAGCCTGGCATGGCTCAGCTTCCTCTGTCTGGAGAAAATGGAGCTGCATGGATTCAGGGTTGGGATTTTGATAAGAGGGTGTCATGGGGATGAAGAGGGGATGACCTTGGATTCAAGACTGATTGGAGTGGAAAATGAAGAAAGCAGGGAGGTGGCATGTAGAAAGTAGATGAGTTTAGAGCCCGGAGTAGGTATCTGCAAAGTCAAGGAATTGGATGTGAAGGAAAGAGCTAGAAGTGAGAGAACTGATGTGTGGATTTAATATTTAAAGGCGGGAACAGTTCTACAACCAAACATGGATGTCCTCATCCCAAAATGAAATGATGGGATTTGCCCTATGAGCACTCTCCTTTATGGAAATAATCTTGGACGCTTTTCTTAAATGTAATATTTTTATTTATAAAATCGTTTATTGCCATTATATGTGTACAATAAATTTAATAATTAAGAAATTTATAATTTATGACATAGAAATTCATTTAAGAACAGATAACCCTAAAATTTGTATAGGACCACAAAAGACCCCAAATAGCCATAGCAATCTTGAAAAACAAGAGCAAAATTGGAGGTATCACAGCCCCAGATTTCAAGTTACACTAAAAAGCTGTAGTAATCAAAGCCAGTATGGTACTGGCACAAAAACAGATGCATAGATCAATGGGACAGAATAGAAAGCCCAGAAATAAACCCAGAATTATATGGTCAATTAATCTTCGACAAAGGAGGCAAGAATATGCAATGGGAAAAAGTCTCTTCAACAAATGGTATTGGGAAAACTGGACCACTTTCTTACACCATACACAAAAATACATTCAAATGGATTAAGGGCCTAAATGTGAGAGACCTGAAACCATAAAAATCCTAGAAAAGAGTGCAAGCAGTAATTTCTCTGACATCAGCCATAGCAACATTTTTCTAGATATATCTTCTGAGGTAAAGGAAACAAAAGCAAAAATAAACTGTTGGGACTGCATCAAAATAAGCTGCACAGCAAGGAAACAGTCAACAAAACTAGAAGACAGCCTACTGAATGGGAGAAGATATTTGCAAATAACAAATCCAATAAAGGGTTAGCATCCAAAATATATAAAGAACTTATACAAGTCAACACCAAACCCCCCCCACAAGTAATCCAATTTAAAAATGGGCAGAAGACATGAACAGATATTTTTCCAAAGAAGAGATACGATGGCCAACAGACGCGTGAAAAGATGCTCAACATCACTCACCATCAGGGAAATGCAAATTGAAACCACAGTGAGATATCACCTCACACCTGTCAGAATGGCTGAAATTAAAAACAAGAAACAAGTGTTGGCAAGGATGTAGAAAAAAGGGAACCGTCATGCACTGTTGGTGGCAATGCAAACTGTGGAAGTTCGCAGCCGCTGTGGAAAACAGCATGGAGGTCCTCAAAAAGTTAAAAATAGAATTACCATATGATCCAATAATTTCGCTACTGGGTATTTACCCAAAGAATACAAAAACGCTAATTCAAAAAGATATATGTACCCCTATGTTTATTGCAGCATTATTTACAATAGCCAAATTATGGAAGCAGCCCAAGTAGCCATTGATAGATGAATAGATAAAGAAGATGTGGTGTATATGAATATATGTGGTGTAGAATATTACTCAGCAATAGAATATTAGCCATAAAAAAGAATGAAATCTTGTCATTTGCAACAACATGGGTGGATCTAGAGTATAATGCTAAGTGAAATAAGTCAGAGAAAGACAAATAGGATATGATTTCATTCATCTGTGGAATTTAAGAAACAAAAAGAACAAAGGAAAAAAAAGAGACAAACCAAAAAATGGACCCTTAACTACAGAGAACAAACTGATCATTACCAGAGGGGAGGTGGATGGGGGGATTGATACAGATAAAGGGGATTAAGAGTATGCTTACCATGATGAGCACTGAGTATAACATTGTATGTTAATTGAAAAAAAATTATGTGTATTAATATATATATATATATATAAATGTTCTGTTCTTATGTGTATATTCTCATAGTATATTAATTTAAAATGTTATTAAATAATATATTTATAAGAACTGTTCATTTTTGAGTATGTCTTTATGGACCCCTAATCTCCCATTCTTTCTCAATCTCCAGCTGCAATAGTAGGAACAAATTAAGCATTATTTTATTTAAAACAAAATTTTTTTAGCATTCATTTATTTTTGAGAGACAGAGATTGACAGAGCACAAGCTGGGGAGGAACAGAGAGAGAGGGAGACACAGAATCAGAAGTGGGTTCCAGGCTTTGAGCTGTCAGCACAGAGCGAACTCATGGACTGTGAGATCACGATCTGAGCTGAAGTCAGTCAGACACTTAACCAACTGAACCACCCAGGTGCCCCAAGCATTATTTTAAAATGCTGTCACAAAAATCTTTGGTTCCTGTCCTTTTCCTGCAACTGTTCCACCTACATTTGTCCTTTCTTTGACTATCTAGCACCAGAACTACTTTCTTATTTTTAACTAGTTCTCTTCCTTATGAAGCAAAGCCCACCTCTTCACAAGGAAGCTGAAAATACCAGATACTTAACTTTCCCAGAATCCTTTGCAGCTAGAGCTGTACACATGACAAGGATCCATTAATTGGACACATTCAAGCTGTGAATGGGAAATGTGATCCAAAAAAGCTGGGACCAGCAGAATCATGGTTCTGTGAAGACGGTGGCTCATGAGTCCAGTTTCTAGAAACAGTTGTGGCAGTGGTGCTCAGCATTATCCATGGTCAAAGGCATTTGCCATGCAAACTTTGGTATGTGTGCCCAGGTACTAGGGGCAGAAGTGACTTCACCAAACTGGTTCTGTAGTACAAATTTGGGGTATTATTCCTGGCTGCATAGCTGCCAAGCCTCTTCTGATATATTCTTTCAATCCTGTCAATATATTCCTTCTCTAAGTAGTGTGCCCAGAATCCATTTCTACTACTAAGTCAGAAAGCTGACATAGCCTGGTTCAGCCTTGCCTCAATTCTCTGAGCTAGCCTATATCCTTCCAAATCATTTTCTTTTGATTTGAGTTAGCATCAGGGTCCATTACTTGTCTGGGTAGCAAATGTGATGAGGAAAAGAGTATGAGTTTCGAGTCTATTTTTTTAATTTACTCTATGACCTTTAGCCAGTTACCCTACCTCTTCTAACAGATAAGAGGGCACTTCCCACTCTGACCTGTTCTGGTTATAGAATTTGGATGGCTCCTCAAAGGTCTCTACTGAGTAGTGAGCAACAGGTTGAACTGTTGATTGATGGTTCCCTTCCTTCCCTCTTTTCCCCCCACCCACCGAGGTTCTCTTTTAAGTTCATAACATCCTGAAGCAAATAGGTTTATCACCTCTTCTCTTCCATCCATTTTCTTCCCTCACAAACTCTGTGAGACTGGGAGAGTGGACATTCCAGAAGCTAAAGGAAGTGAGAGACAAGAGGGAATGGAAGGAGCTCCCCAAATAAGCTCAGGGAGGGGCCCCTGGAGGGCTTGGTTGGTTAGAGCATGCAACTCCTGATCTTGGGGTTGTGAGTTTGGGCCCCATGTTGGGCATAGAGATTACTTTAAAAAAAAATAAAGCTCAGGGAACAGAGAGACAGACATGTCCTAGGCCCTACCCTCTTACAGGTGGCTTCTTATAGGGAGCTTCCTTAGAGCATACATACTGAGCATCTTAGAAGTTGGTATCTGGGACAGGCATCAAAATCTTTTGATAGCTTTCTAAATGAGTCTCTGGTCTTTGCTCTTTCCCTCTCCAGTCCATTTTCTACTCCTTATCCCAAGGTAGCTTTCTAAAGTACATGTGAGATCATGTCTTGGCCATCTACGTTTCTGCTTGAGTCATGGGCAAATGACTTAAAATTTCCAAGTGTCAGTTTCTTCATCTGTAAAATGGGGATAACAGTATCTATCTCCTAGGGGTTGTTGTAGAAGATTAAATGAAATTATAAGTATGCAGCCTGTAGCATAATGCCTGGTACATGCCAAGAGCTCAGGTGTTAAGTATTGTTATTATTGCCATTATTGCTATTGCAGAGGACTTAGATTGCCCATGTTGCAAAACAGCCATGCGGCCTGGAGGTCATGAGCACTAGCTAAGGAGTCAGACACACCTAAGTTTGAATTTTAGCACTACAGCCTGTACTATGCACACGAGCTTGGGCTAGTCAACTAATCTGTCTTCTGATTTACTTCCCATAAAATGAGGATAATAAAATATTTCTTCCCAGGGTTTTTGTGAGGGTGAAATGAGATTACACATACATATCAGAGTTAGGTTAGGCTAATACAGGGCCCTAAACAAGCCATTTTCCACCCACATAAAAGAAGCTAAAGGAAAGCTCTATTTTTTTTAAGAAGATATTTTCTTTTTTGTTTTTCAGTTTATTTATTTATTTTGAGAGAGAGGGAGAGAGATGGAGAGAGAGAGAGTCCCAAGCAGGTTCCACACCCCCAGCATGGAGCCTGATGTGGGGCTCAAACTCACAAACCATGAGATCATGACCTGAGCCGAAACCAAGAGTCGGATGCTTAACCGACTAAGCCACCCAGGTGCCCCAAGGCTCTATTGTTATTAAGGAATAAGGCTCTTTTCTTTTTTCTTCACTCTTATTAGTGGTTGACTGATAGTCCAAGACAGCAACCATCTGGGAAGTTTTAAGACTTCCTAGAAATTCTACCTAACAACGTCTACTTACACATCATTGGCTAAAACGTATATAGTCATACCTAGATGCAAGGGAGGCTAGCATTATAATTTTTTTTTTCAGCTGGACAAGTTGCCACCCAGAATGAAATAGGGTTCATTGAGGAAGTGACGTTTGTGCCAACAGCTACATGAGTGAGCTTGGAGGTGGATCTTCCAGCCGAGTCAAGCCTTTAAAAAAATTTTTTTTGTGTGTTTATTTATTTTTAAGAATGAGAGAGAGAGACCGAGTATAAACAGGGGAGGGGCAGAGAGAGAGGGAGACAGAATCTGAAGCAGGCTCCAGGCTCTGAGCTGTCAGCACAGAGCCCGACGTGGGGCTTGAACTCCCGGAGTGTGAGATCATGACCTGAGCCGAAGTTGGAGGCTTGACAGACTGAGCCACCCAGGCGCCCCAAGCCTTTAGATGGTTGTAGTCCTGGCCAACTGCTAGACTTCAACTTCATGAGAGACTCAAACCCTGAGCTAAGCTGCTCTGAGATTCCTCCTTTTTCTTTATAACATTTCTAAGATTATAGTGTTTAATGTTTATCAGGTTAAATTCAGATTCCTGACCCCTAGAAATAGTTTAAAATAATCAGTGTTGTTTTAAGCTACTAAATTTGGGGGAAATTTGTTATACAGCAGTAGGTAAACTAATATAGTAAGCAACAAACCCCAGTAATAGTAATTATCTAAGACTTTATCACCAATAGAAACCATAGCTATTTTGTTTTTAGTTTATTTTTTTTAAGTTTTTATTTTAATTCCAGTTAGCTAACCCAGTGTAATATTAGTTTCAAGTATATGATATAGTGATTCAACAATTCCATACATCACCCAGTGCTCATCGCAACATGTGCACTCCTTAATCCCCGTCACTTATTTAACCCATCCCCTTACCTTCCTTCCCTCTGGTAACCATCATTTGCTCTCTGTAGTTGAGTCTGTTTCTTGAAACCATAGCTATTTTCATATCACATCAAAGTTGATGTAGACATTTCATAATATTATTTCTACTCATCTTTACTTTAGAAGTATAGTATTTTTAGATCTACCACTGGATAATATATGATTACAGTCTGCCATCTACTTACATTAGTGGGGTATAGCTGCCATGGGGCAGCTTTGGGGTATAGTGGGGTATAGTGGGGTATAGCAGCCATGGGGCAACTCTGCACCTAGTTGATTAACATGTTTCCTCCCATTGATAACCCAGATATCTATGTTGCTTTTTAGGAGTTTCTATCAAAAATTGTTTTGTTGACCAAACAAACAAAGGAGGTAAGTTGTTTCTGTTATTGGTTCAACTTCTGCAAACCAGACAGCTCAAATTCTTAACTCTCCAAAAGGCACCTTGACCCTCTGTAATGTGAACAAGAATGCAGTCTAGAAGTATGGACTAGGCAGTTTAAAGCATGTCTAATAGTTTAGGTAACTGTCTCAGGATATTATTTGAGATAATTTACTATTGCTAACACATGATATAGGTGTATATACAGTTATAAGTTCTGTGAGTAGCAAAGGCTCTTTCTTTTACTTTACTCCTTAAACTCCCTTTTGTATATTGCCTATGTTTTGGAGTAAAGGCATAAACACACAGTATATTGTACAGGTGGTATTTGTATCTTGTTTCTCCCTAAAATACTGAGCATTTAAACTAATAAAACTAGAGGCAGGACTTCGCCAAGTGAAAAGATCAGCATATCATTTCCTCCAAAACAACAAAAAGAAAAACAAAACTAGGGGTGCCTGGGTGGCTCAGTCGGTTAAGCATCCGGCTTCGGCTCAGGTCATGATCTCGCAGTTTGTGGGTTCGAGCCCCACGTCGGGCTCTGTCTGTGCTAGCAGTTCAGAGCCTGGAGCCTGCTTCAGATTCTGTGTCTCCTCCTCTTCTGTGCCCCTCCCACGCTTATGTTCTGTCTCTCAATAATAAATAAACGTTAAAGTTAAAAAAAAAAAAAGAAAGAAAAAGAAAAACAAAACTAGTGACAAAAGCAATAGTTGACAACAAGAAAAATGGAGAGAAACAACCATTTTGGTTCCCCAGAAACCAAACAAAATCATACAACAATCTGAGAAGCATTTATGCTTGAAAAATTGCTGAACTTCAGCAAGAATAGTGGGAATCTGTGGTGTTCTAGCCTGAGGCTGTTCCATCACTCTCCTCTGTTTATTTGACACAGAAGTTCAAAATTTGGGGGCAATCAGGACCAGAAACATCTCTGCTGTGGTCATTGGGGCCTTACTCAGTTTGGAGCAGTGGACAGTTACCACACCTAGCAGTGTTGTTGGTGAAAGTGACAATCTCAGAGGCAGGCAAGTGAGGAGGGCCATTGGCTCTGCTAGCTTGAGGCTGTAGTCTTGGTTTGGGGCAAGCATGTTCTAGACTGAGGCTGCACGCATGCAGAGAAGATCAGAGAGGGCCCAAGTTAACAACAAACTGTGGACCAGCCTTGAGGTTATGTGTATGTGCAGAGGAGACACAAAAGGGCCCAACAGAAAGTAAAAGCTGGATAAAACTTGAAAATGACTTCAACTTTGAATTCACTCCCCTACCTGTATACAGTTCTATCAGTAGAGGACAGAAAACTCACTTGCTTGAAGTGTTTAAGCATAACCTTTTTCTGATCAGTGGCTAACTACTAAACTACACAGACATGGGGCAATGCTTAGGTAGCCAGAAATAAAAATAAGAATAAAAAACAACAGAACAGAACAGAAACGTCAGTGCTATATACTGGAGGAGAGACAGATTTAATGGGTTTTGCCCAGACAAATTATTAAGCAAGGAAACAAAAAACAAACAAATAAAAATATCAATAACAGTAACCTGTGGTGGGGGAATTAGAATCCAGACTTGATACAGGGTATTATCTAAAATGCCAAGTTTTGGGGCGCCTGGGTGGCGCAGTCGGTTAAGCGTCCGACTTCAGCAAGGTCACGATCTCGCGGTCCGTGAGTTCGAGCCCCGCGTCAGGCTCTGGGCTGATGGCTCGGAGCCTGGAGCCTGTTTCCGATTCTGTGTCTCCCTCTCTCTCTGCCCCTCCCCCGTTCATGCTCTGTCTCTCTCTGTCCCAAAAATAAAAATAAAAAACGTTGAAAAAAAAAATTAAAAAAAAATAAAAAATAAAATAAAATGCCAAGTTTTGGGGGTGCCCTGGGTGGCTAAGTTGGTTAAGCATCTGACTTCAGCTCAAGTCATGATCTAGCAGTCCATGAGTTTGAGCCCCTCATCAGGCTGTGTGCTGACAGCTTGGAGCCTGAAGCCTGCTTCGAATTCCGTGTCTCCCTCTCTGTCTGCCTTTCCTCTGCTCGCACTGTCTCTCTCTCAAAAATAAATAAACATTAAAAAAAAATATAATGCCCATTTTCAACAATAAAAACAACAAATTATAAGACACAAAGAAATGGGAATGTGTGACCCATACTCAAGAGAAAAAAAACAGTCAATATAAATTGACTCTCAGTGACTGACCACAGATATAGAATTTAGCAAAGACTTCAAAGAGGTTATTATAATTATGTTCAAAGAACTAAGGAAATTATGTTTAAAGAATTAAAGCATTACACTAATGAATCAACAAATAGAGATTCTGCTTTTAATGTTTATTTATTCTGAGAGAGAGAGAGTGTGTGTGTGTGTGCACATGAGGGAGAGGGGCAGAGAGAGGGGGAGAGAGAATCCCAAGCAGGCTCCACACTCAATGCAAAGCTCAACATGGGGCTCAATCTCACAACTATGAGATCGTGACTTGGGCCGAAATCAAGAGTTGGATGCTCAACTGACTGAGCCACCCAGACACCCTTAGAGATTCTTTTTTTCCCAAATGTTTATTTTTGAGAGAGAGGGAGGGAGACAGAAGATCCGAAGCAGGCTCTGCGCTGACAGAAGAGAGCCCAATGTGAGGCTCAAACTCATGAACCGCAAGATCATGACCTGAGCTGAAGTTGGACACTCAACCACTGAGCCACCCAGGAGCCCCATTGGAGTTTCTTAATAGATAGAAATTGTTAAAAAAAAAAAAAAAAAATGAATGAAAGGATATTCTGGAGGTGAATACAGTAACTACTGAAAGCAATTTGTATGTTCAATGCAATCCCTATCCAAATCCCAGAAACATTTTTTTTGTGGAGATAGGAAATCCATCTTAAAACTCATGTGAAATCTCAAGGGACCCCATAGCTAAAACATTGTTGAAAAAGAAAAACAAACTGAAGGTCTGATACTTCCTGGTTTCAAAACTTAGTACAAAGCTAGAGTAATCAAAAAAATGTGGTGCTTATTTAAGTGTTGAATCACTATATTGTACATGTGAAACTAATAACTAACTGGAATTTAAATTAAAACTTTAAAAAATCTAAAAATAATCAACACAAAAACAAACAAAAAACCAGTTTGCTGCTGGCATAAAGACAGACATATAAATCAATGGAACAGAGAGCCCAGAAATAAACCCTTGCATATATGATCAAATGATTTTTGACAAGGATTCAAAGATTATTCAATGGGGAAAGGACTGTCTTTTCAACAAGTTGTGTTGGAAAAACTGGATATCCATGTGCTAAAGAATAAAGTTGAACTCTTACCTTACATCATCTACAAAAAATAACTCAAAGTGGATTCAAGACCTAAATGTAAGAGTGAAAACTATTAAATTCTTTAGAGAAAATATAAAGGAGAATCTTCATTACACTGGATTTAGCAATGATTTCTTGAACATGACACTGAAACACAGGCAGC
This sequence comes from Panthera pardus, assembly GCF_024362965.1. Classification (NCBI taxonomy): domain Eukaryota; kingdom Metazoa; phylum Chordata; class Mammalia; order Carnivora; family Felidae; genus Panthera; species Panthera pardus. Next base: position 144,192,806 of record NW_026526732.1, on the reverse strand, counting down.
AAAAGAGAAAATAGATACTCAAAATTAAAAACCTTAGTGCATCAAAGGACACTACTGGGGCACCTGGGTGGCTCAGTTGGTTAAGCATCCAATTTTGGCTCGGTTTGTGATCTCACAGTTCATGGGTTGGAGCCCTGCATCGGGCTCTCTGCTGTTAGTGCAGAGCCTGCTGTGGATCCTCTGTCTCCCCCGCTCTCTCTCTGCCCCTCGCCTGCTCGTGCTGTGTGTCTCTCTCTCAAAAATAAATAAACGTTAAAAAAATTTTTTTTAAAAAAAGGACACTACCAACAGAATGAAAAGGCATCTTATGGAATGGCAGAAAATATTTGCAAATCATATATCTGATAATTAATATCCAGAATATATAAAGGACTCCTACAAATTCAACAACAAAAACCCAAACAACCTAATTAAAAAATGAGCAAAGGACTTGAATAGATATATCTCCAGAAAAAATATACAAATGGCTAAGAAATACATGAAAAGATGCTCACCATCACTAATCATTAAGGAAATGCAAATAAAAAGCACTATGAGATTGGGATATAACTTCATACCTATTAAGATAGCTAGTATAGAAGAAGAAAAAAACACAAAAAATTCTCCAGAAAATAACTAGTAGTTAGTGAGGATGTGGAGAAATTGGAAACATTGTGCACTGCTGATGGGGATTTATGTCAGATGGTGCAGCTGCTGTGGAAAACAGTGTGGCAGTTCCTGAAAATATTAAACATTGAATTACTATATGATTCAGTAATTTCATTTCTGGGTTTATATCCAAAAGAATTGAAAGCAAGGCCATGAACAGATACAAGTACACACATTTTCAAAGAAATCTATTCATAATACCCCAAAGGTAGAAGCAATCTGAATGCTCATTGATGGATTAATGGATAAACAAAATGTGGTATACACATACAATGGAGTATTATGCAACCTTATAAAGAAAGAAGATTCTGACACAGGCTATAAACATGGATGAACCTTGAAGACATTCTGCTAAACAAGCCAGTCACGAAAGGGTAAATATTGTATGATTCCACTTATTTTTTAAATTTTTTTTAAATGTTCATTTATTTTTGAGAGAGACAGAGACAGAATGTGAGTGGGTTGGGGCAGAGAGAGAGGGAGGCACAGAATCCGAAGCAGGCTCCAGTCTCCAAGCTGTCAGCACAGAGCCTGACGTGGGGCTCAAGCTCACGAGCTGTGAGATCATGACCTGAGCTGAAGTCGGACTCTCAACCGACTGAGCCACCAGGCGCTCCTGATTCCACTTATTTTTGAAAATGTTTATTTTATTCACTTAGAAAAAAAGAGGGAGAGAGAGACAGGGAATAAGTGGGGCAGGCGCAAAGAGAGAGAAAGAGAGAATCCCAAGCAGGCTCTGCACTGTCAGGCTCCATGCTGTCAGTGGAGGGATTTAGCAGCAGATGCTAGATAGCAGAAAAAAGAACCCGTGAGCTTGAATAAAATAGAAATTACCCAATCTGAAGATTGAAAAAAAAACTGAAGAAGAATAAACAGTGCTCAGAGACCTGTGGGGCAACATCAAGAATGCCAATGTATGTCTAATGGTTGTATCCAAAGAAGAAATGGAGAGGAGAGAAAAGGGAAGACTTTTTAAATGAAATAATGGTCAAAAGCTTTACATATGTGATGAAAACATGAATCTATACATGCAAGAATGTAGCAAACCTCAAGTCAGATTAACACAAAGAGATTCATACTTAGACACATCAGAGTCTAACTGCTGAAAGACAAAGAGAAAAATCTGAAAGCAGCAAGAGAAAAGTGACTCATCACATACAGGGAGCATAAATACTGTTGGCTGACTTCTCATCTGAAATGATGGGGGCCAAAAGACTGTGGAATGACATATTCAGTGGGCTGAATGAAAATTTCTCTATCTAGCAAAACTACCCTTTCAAAAGGAAAGTAACATAAAGACATTCCTAGATAAAGACAGAAAATTGGTTACTGGCAGAGCTGCCTTTAAGATATACTAAAAGAATTCATTTAGACTGAAAGGAAATGACACCAAAAAATGACTCAAATCCACAGGAAGAAATTAGGAGCATCACAAATGGTAAATACGTGGATTGATATGAAAGACTTTAGAAATATAATTTTCCTCATTTCTTAGTTTTCCTCATTTCTTTTCTTTTTTAATCTTTATTTTTTTAGAGGTTTTACTTATTTATTTTTGAGAGAGAGAGAACACAAGTGAGGGAGGGGCAGAGAGAGAGGAAGTGAGCGAGAACCCCAAGCAGGCTCCACACACCAATGCAGAGCCCATTGTGGGGCTTGAACTCATGAAATGCAAGATCCTGACCTGAGAGCCGAAGTCAGACACTTAACCAACTGAGTCACCCAGGCCCCATCCCTCTTTTTTTTTTTTTTTTTTTTGAAAATATTTATTTATTTTGAGAGAGAGAGAATCCCAAGCAGGCTCTGAGCTGTCAGCACAGAGCCTGATGCAGGGCTCAATCCCACAAACCATGAGATCATGACATTGAGAGTCAGATGCTTAACTGACTGAGTCACCCAGGCACCCGTCCTCATTTTTTTTCCTTAACTATCTTAAAAAACAGATTATAAAAAACAATTATTATAACACTGTATTACCGCAACAGATGTGTGTGTGTGTGTGTGTATGATAAAAACTTTGCAAAAAAAATGATATAAAAAACAAGAACCATTGTTTCTAGGAAGGCACAGAAAGCCATTCAACATCATGTTCAACAAACCAGATTCTTGGAAAAATATAATTCTTGAGCTACTGCTGCTATAATCCATTGTAAGGATTAAAAGTCAGTAAAGGTGAGGGGCGCCTGGGTGGCTCAGTCAGTTGGGCGGCCGACTTCAGCTCAGGTCATGATCTCGCGGTCTGTGAGTTCGAGCCCTGCGTCGGGCTCTGTGCTGACAGCTCAGAGCCTGGAGCCTGTTTCAGATTCTGTGTCTCCCTCTCGCTGACCTTCCCCTGTTCATGCTCTGTCTCTCTCTGTCTCAAAAATAAATAAAAAACGTTAAAAAATAAATTAAAAAAAAAAAGTCAGTAAAGGTGATAAAACTAGATAAAGTATAAAATTTGCCTTGTTTTATAGCTTACACATATCTTTTGAATGTCATTTGACTTAACAAATTATTTCTTTCTAGGTTCATGAAAAACAATTTGCTTAAAAATCATACAAAAATTGAGTTTCAAAAATGTCACTTGGAGCCTTAAAATAAATAACAGTAATGTATAATAAGTCAATGCTATTATAACCAAATACATCCATACATGCATATGTACATACATACATATATTACAGAGAAGGAAAACCTCTTACAATAGAATGCCAGCCATTAAAGTCAGAAGGATGACATAGTTAGAAAGTCACCATTTGTAGATCTCACAGTCAAAATTGATTAGCCAAGAGTCATCATCAGATGCTAAAAACTAGTTAATAAAATTTTGAGGAGGAATAGAGCACCTCCAAATACTTGTTAATTGCAAAGGGAAAAATAGTAACTTTACTGTGGAGAAACTTGACAGACATCCCCTTAAACAGGTGATAAAAGTTACCATCGCCAGTAATGGTACAAACTGACATCATGTCACCCCCCAATAAGAGGAGCACAGTATCATTTTTTTTTCCCATTACTTCAGCTTTCTTTTTCTTTTTTTAAAATTAATTATTTTTTAATTTATATCCAAGTTAGTATATAGTGCAGTAATGATTTCAGGAATAGAATCCAGTGATTTATCCCCTACATGTAACACCCAGTGCTCATGCCAACAAGTGTCCTCCTTAATGCCCCTTGCCCACGTAGCCCATCCCTCCACCCACAACCTCTCCAGCAACCCTCAGTTTGTTTTCTACATTTGAGTCTCTTATGTTTTGCCCCACTCCCTGTTTTTATGTTATTTTTGCTTCCCTTCCCTTATGTTCATCTCTTTTGTATCTTAAATTCCACATGAGTGAAGTCATATGATATTCGTCTTTCTCTGACTAATTTCGCTTAGCATAATACACTCTAGTTCCATCCATGTTGTTGCAAATGGCAAGATTTCATTCTTTTTGATTGCCTAGTAATACTACATTGTGTGTATGTGTATATATATATCTCACATCTTTTTTTCATTTTTATTTATTTTATTTTATTTATTTATTTATTTTTTTAATATGAAATTTATTGTCAAGTTGGTTTCCATACAACACCCAGTGCTCATCCCAACAGGTGTCCTCCTCAATACCCATCACCCACCCTCCACTCCCTCCCACCCCCCATCAACCCTCAGTTTGTTCTCAGTTTTTAAGAGTCTCTTATGTTTTGGCTCCCTCCCTCTCTAACCTTTTTTTTTTTCCCTTCCCCTCCCCCATGGTCTTCTGCTAAGTTTCTCAGGATCCACATAAGAGTGAAAACATACAGTATCTGTCTTTCTCGGTATGACTTATTTCACTTAGCATAACACTCTCCAGTTCTATCCACGTTGCTACAAAAGGCCATATTTCATTCTTTCTCATTGCCACGTGGTATTCCATTGTGTATATAAACCACAATTTCTTTATCCATTCATCGGTTGATGGACATTTAGGCTCTTTCCATAATTTGGCTCTTGTTGAAAGTGCTGCTATAAACATTGGGGTACAAGTGCCCCTATGCATCAGCACTCCTGTATCCCTTGGGTAAATTCCTAGCAGTGCTATTGCTGGGTCATAGGGTAGGTCTATTTTTAATTTTTTGAGGAACCTCCACACTGTTTTCCAGAGTGGCTGCACCAATTTGCATTCCCACCAACAGTGCTAGAGGGTTCCCGTTTCTCCACATCCTCGCCAGCATCTCCTGATTTGTTCATTTTAGCCACTCTGACTGGCATGAGGCTACCACATCTTCTTTCTCCATTCGTCTGTCAATGGACATTTAGGCTTTTTCCATACTTTATTGTCGATAGTGCTGCTATAAGTAAACATCGGGGTACATGTGCCCCTTCAAAACAGCACACCTATATCCTTTGAATAATTACCTAATAGTGCAATTTCTGGGTCATAGGGTAGTTCTATTTTTAATTTTTTGAGGAACCTCAAAACTGTTTTCCAGAGTGTCTGCACCAGTTTGCATTCCCACCAGCAATGCAAAAGGGTTCCTCTTTCTCCACCAACATCTGTTGTTAACATTTTAGCCATTTTAGCACATTTAGCCAGTGTGAGGTGGTACCTCATTGTGGTTTTGATTTGTATTTCCCTAATGATGAGTGGTGTTGAGCATTTTTTCGTATGTCTGTTAGCCACCTGGATGTGTTCTTTGGAAAAGTGTCTGTTCATGTCTTTTGCCCATTCACTAGATTATTTGGGGTTTTTTTTGGGGGGGAGTGGTGTTAGCACAGTATCATTTCTATGGTATCCTTTTCAAAAGTACATAATCCCAGGGGCGCCTGGGTGGCTCAGTTGGTTGGGCGACTGCAGCTCAGGTCATGATCTTGCAGTTTGTGTGTTCGAGCCCCGCGTTGGGCTCTGTGCTGACATCTCAGAGCCTCGAGCCTGCTTCAGATTCTGTGTCTCCCTCTCTCTGCCCCTCCCCCACTCATACTCTGTCTCTCTCTCAAAAATAAATAAACATTAAAAACAATTAAAATGAAAAAAGTACATAACCTCAATTCAATCATGAAACAGACAAATTCCAATTGAGGAGCATTCCACAAAATGCCTTTTTAAAAATGTCAAGGTTATCAGTTGGGAATGGTACATTTTTGTAAACCCACCCAGTGAACATGAAGTTGTACATTGTGTATCGTTGTTCATTAGAAAGGACAGTTTTATATAAATATTCATACATTTATTTTGTCTTAATTTGAATTGCCTGTGCAGGGTTCCCTACGCAGAGAAAAATAAAGCTGATTCAGGATCCAGAAAAAAAAGAAACCTCAAGGCTATGAATGACAAAGACTTAGGAACTGTTCCAGATTAAAGAGGACTAAAGTGACATTACATAATTTGACAAATGATCCTGGATTGGACCAGAAATTTTTTTCCCAGCTTTATTGAGGTATAATTAACAAATAACATTATAAGATATTTAAGTGTACAATGTGATGATTTGAAATATGTGTACATTGTGAATGGATTCCCCCATCAAGTTAATTAACACATCCATCACCTCATTTATTTACCTTTTATTTTGTGAGAACATTTAAGCTCTACTCTTTTAGCAAATTGTAATTATGCAATACAGTATTAGCCAGTATAGTCACCATGTTATACATTAGATCATCAGATTTTATTCATCTTATAACTGACAATTTCTACCCTTTTACCACGTCTCCCTAGCTCCCGTATCTCCCTGCCCTTGGCAATCACTTTTCTACTCTCTGGTTTTATTAGCTTTTTTTTTTTTTTTTTTTTTTTTCAGATTCCACATATAAGTGATAACCATACAGTATTTGCCTTTCTCTGCCTTGCTTATTTAATTTAGCATAATGCCCTCCAGGTTCATCCATGTCATTCCAAATGGCAGGATTTCCTTATTCCTGTGTGTGTGTGTGTGTGTGTGTGTGAGAGAGAGAGACTAGCACATTTAAAAAATTCTATTCATCAAAAAAATTATTATTTACTATAAAGGGTATTGTGGGACAGTTGGTAAAATATAAATAAGGTCTGTAGATTACAGTAGCATATCAATGTTAACTTCCTGATTTTGATCCTTATACTATGGCTAAGTAAAGGAATATCCTTGTTCTTATGAAACAAATACATTAGTATTTAGGAATAAAGAGTTATCATGTCTGCAATTTACTTTCAAATGGTTCATGAAAACAATACATATTTACATAGAGATGAATGTGTTATGTTTGTATGAAATGATAAAATAGAAAATTATATTTATATATATTCTATATATGTGTGTGTGTATATATATATATATATATAGAGAGAGAGAGAGAGAGAGAGAGAGGGGTATAGGTATATATATATAGAGAGAGAAAATGATAAAGTAAATGTGGTAAAATGTTAACAATTGGGGAATATAGTCCAGGGTATATGGGAATTCTTTGTATTATTCTTGAAATTTTCTATAAGTTTTAAATTATTTCAAAATAAAAAAACTAAGTAAATTGGATCAAATGTTTTATTTTAGCTTTATTTTGTATATTTTTTTACAAACCCAATTTAAAATGAAATGTCAAAGAAAAGGACAGATGATGAAGACCATGTATTATATTATTTTATGTGCATCATTGAATGTGATGGAACACAAAGGCCAGAGTGGGATGTGTATATGTATAAAAATTAATGTGAATTGAAGTATAATGTCAGCAAAATTGAAAGAGCCTCTCACATCTGTCCAGCCTGAAAGGCATCTAAATAAGATATGTCTCTCCACAGATATCTCTCAATGTAGCCAACTTCCTTTTTGTGTTTCCTGTACACATGTTGGTGCCATCAAGGAAGAATTCTTATTTTGTGAATGCTTTGAGAAATTAAAAAGGCTATGGATATTTTGAGAATAGTAAAAATATTTTTTGCCAAATAAAACTTTGGAAAGAAAACCTTCAGATTCTGCATTGATGGAGGCCCTGAGATGCTCGGTAATGCACCTAGTTTCGCTACTCTCACGAGAAAGGAAACTTTTCACATCACTCATTGTCTTTTTACAGACATATACTGACAACAAGATTTTTCTAACAACCCTGAAAAAGAAGTTTTGTCAATAGCCAGAAATGTCATCAACTTCACCAGAGGCAGATCTTTGAGTCAAATGCATTTTAAAATTTGTTGTAAAGATATGAAAGCAAAATATGAATTCGTTCTCTACCACACAGAAATTCACTGGCCTACGTGAAGATATGCCTTCAAGCGCTTTTTCAAACTAAGGGCAGAAGTTTTACTTTAACTGAAATTTTAAAAAGAAAGAAAGAAAGAAAGAAATCCACCCTTGGGTCATGAGAAAAAGAGTTCTATCTATGTATTGGCTTACCTGGCACATACTTTTAACCATGTTGAATCAGTTAAACCTTTCAATTCAATGTTATGAAGTCAACATTATAGACGCTTCCTAAAAAATTTAGAACATTCCTGGTTAAGCGATCAATAAAGAAGAAACTGGAGGATATGCTTGTCTAAGATGGAGTTGTAATACAAAATTCTGTCAATTTCTTTGAAAGGAGAAATCTGCAAAGTTCTGGAACACTTCAGAAGTCCTTCAAAAGTTATTTCTATCTTGATGGCTCCTAAATTGAACTATAGATATGTAATCCATTTCTTTCTTATATAAACTGAATCAAAGATGTTAAGATGTTGACCTAACTGAAGATTAATCCATTGATTTTTAGAACAAAAAATTACAATTGAAGTTTAACTCAAACATACTTGAAGAATTCTGGTATTCTTTGAGATAGGATTATCCTTGCCTTGATTTTAAAAAACACTCTAGAAACTTTAATTCCATTTGTAACAATAGATCTTTATGAATCTATAAGTGGGGATTTTCAACACTTCTGACCATCAAAACAAAAATTAAAAATTGATTGAATGTTCAACAAAACATGAGTGTAAAGACCATCTCACAATTCAGGTTTCTTATTTAAGCTAAATAGCAGCTTTCTCACTGATATACATATATATGATACACATCATATACATGATAAAATTTTTATTGAGGTAAATTTTACATCTAGTTAAATCACAGATGTTAAATGTGAACAGTTCTATGAATTTTGACAGTGTATGTACCTGTGTAACCACCACATTTCCAGGACCTCAGGAAGTCCCTTCACACCCCTTTTTAGTCAGTTCTTCTTTTCTTTAGTTCTGTTCCAGAGCCAACCATTGTTCTGATATTACCATAGATTAGTTTTGACTGCTCTTGAACTTCATATAAATGGAATAATAGAGTAAATACTCTTCTGTACCTGGCTCCTTTTGCACAATATTTTATGTTTCAGGTGATTATCAATAAAGATTCTATGAACATTCATGTTTTCATTTCTCTTGTAAATACCTAGAGGTGAAATTGCTGGGTCATAGAATAGGTTACATTTAACTTCATGAGAAATTTGCTACAGTGATTTCCACGCAATGTATGAGAGTCCTAGTTGCTCCATACCCTTGTCAACATTTGGTTTTGTCTGTACCGTATATTTAATTTTAGCCATTCTTGTGGGTGTAAGGTGGTATTTCATAATGGTTTTAATTTGTATGTTCTTGATAACTAACATATAGTCAAATTGGCTTTTTGGTGTGCAGTTCTATAAGTTTTAACATGTGTAGACTTGTGTAGTCACCACCACAATCAGGATATAAAATAGTGCCATCACTCTAAATTGTGCCTCATGGATCCCATTTTATTTTATGGTAAACCCTGCACCCGCATTCCTAACTCCTAACAATCACTAATCCATTCTTTGTCTCTATAGTTTTGTCTTTTCCAGAAGGTCATGTAGATGGAATCATACAGTATGTAACCGTTGGAACCTGGCTTCTTTTACTCAGCATTTGAAATTTTTTCATGTTGTTGCCTATGTCAATAGTTCTTGCTTGTATGGTATTCCATTACATAGGTGTACTACAGTTTGTTTATCCATTCTCCAATTGAAGAACATTTTAGTTCTTTCTAGATTTTGGCAATTATGAATAGAGCTACTTGATATACAAACATTTGTATTTTTTATTTTTATTTATTTATTTTTATTTATTTTTAATTTTTTTTATTTAAAAAAAAAATTTTTTTTAATGTTTTTATTTATTTTTGAGACAGAGAGAGACACAGCATGAACAGGGGAGGGGCAGAGAGAGAGGGAGACACAGAATGGGAAGCAGGCTCCAGGCTCTGAGCCATCAGCTCAGAGCCCAACGCGGGGCTCGAACTCATGGACCGGGAGATTGTGACCCGAGCTGAAGTTGGACGCTTAACCGACTGAGCCACCCAGGCACCCCAAACATTTGTATTTTTTAAAACTTTTTTCATGTTTATTTATTTCTGAGAGAGAGAGAGAGACAAAGTGCAAGCGGGGATAGACAGAGAGGGAGACAAAGAATCTGAAGCAGGCTCCAGGCTCTGTGCTGTCAGCACAGAGCTTGATGTGGGTCTCAGCCCACTACCCATGAAATCATGGCGTGAGCCGAAGTCAGACACTCAACTGACTGAGCCACCCAGGTGCCCCTATATTTGGTTTTTGTGTGAACATAAGATTCATTTATACAGGGGTGCCTGGCTGGCTCAGTTCGAAGAGCATGTGACTCTTGATCTTGGAGTGGTGAGTTTGAGCCCCATGTTGGGTGTAGAGATTACTTAAAAATAAAATCTTTATGGGGGTGCCGGGTGGCTCAGTCAGACTCTTGATTTCGGCTCAGGTTATGATTTCACAGTTTGTGAGTTTGAGCGCCACCCCACCGTGGGACTCTGTGCTGACAGTGCAGAGCCTGCTTAGAATTCTCTCTCTCCCCTCTCTCTCTGCCCCTCCCTTGCTTATGTGCACACACACACTCTTGCTCTCTCTCACTCTCTTTCTCCCTCAAAATAAATAAATTTAAAAATAAGATAAAAAATAAAATCGTAAAAAAGGATTCATTTATATAGGGTAAATAGATAAGTGTGACTGCTGGGTAATAGGTGTGTGTATACATATTAAGTTTCTAAGACGCTGCCAAACTGCCAAATAAAGTTCTTCTAGAGTGTTTGTACCATTTTGTATACCCACCAGCAACATAGAAGAGTTTCAATTGCTTTGCATCTTCACAAGCACTTAGTATTATCAGATTTTTAAAAAATTGTAGGTGTATATCTCACTGTGGTTTTAAACTGCATTTCATTAATGGTTAATGATGTTGAATATCTTTTCAGATGTTTATTCGTCATCCATATATTTTTTTTGGTAAGTTATCTGCTTAAATCTTTTGTCCATTTAAAAAAGTGGGTTGTTTTCTTACTGTTTAATACTGAGAGGTTTTTTTTTTTGTTTGTTTGTTTGTTTTTTAAGTAGGCGCCACCAAACCAGGGCTCAAACTCACCACTCTGAGATCAAGGGTCTGTGGCTTAACAACTGAGCCAGCCAGGTACCCCAAGAGTTGTCTGTATATTCTAGATACAAGTCCATAGAGGGATATATGATTAGCAAATCTTTTCCCCAAAACTATAGCATCTCTTTTCATTTTCTCAACAATGTCTTCTACAGAGCAATAATTTTCAGTTTTGATGCAGTTCAATTTGTCAATATTTTTTTATGGATCATGATTTGGTGTCATATCTATGAACCCTTTGTCTAAACCAACGTTATGAAGATTTTTTCCTATGTTTTTTTTCTAAAAGTTTTATAGCTTTAGAGTTTATGTTTAGATCAATGATCCATTTGGGTTTAATTTTTGTATAATGCTGCAGTTTAGTTCAAGATGATGATGATGATGATGATGATGATGATGATGATGATGATGATGATTTTACATATGGATATTTAATTGGTGTTCTAACACCATCTGTTGAAAAGACCATCTTTTCTCCAGTCAGTTGCCTTTGTACTTTTGTCAAAAAGCAATTGGCCATGTTTGTACGAGTCCATTTATGACCTTTATATTCTTTTCCATTGATTCCCCAATCCCATGACTCTGGGATCATGACCTGAGCTGAAATCAAGAATCAGATGCTCAACTGACTGAGCCCTGTAAATTACAGGTGACCTGTAAACTTTTTATAGTAAGTCTTAAAATCATGTACTATGAACTCTAACTTCTCTTTTTTTGAGATTGTTTTTGGCTATCCAAGTGTCTTTGCTTTTCCACATAAATTTAAAAACCAGTGTGTCTATATCTATAAATATTGCTGCTGGAATTTTTATCGGAATTACACTAAATCAATAGATCATTTAAGGATAATTAACATCTTAATTATACTGAGTCATCCAGTCCCTGAATGTGGTATTTTTCTCTATATAGGTCCTCCTTGATTTATTACATCAACATTTTGTAGTTGTTTTTTCTTTTTAGCAGACATTCCTTGAATAAGTTTTGTTAGAATATTTCATTTTCTTGAAGCTTTTGTAAATGGTATTTTTAAAACTTTGATGTCCAATTATTAATTGCTAGTATGCAGAAATGTTAACTTATATATGTTGACTTTGAATTCAACAAACTTAAAAAACTCACTTATTAATTCTAGGAACTTTTTTGTAGATTCTTTGGGATTATCTGTATAGATATCATTTTCTGTGTGAATAAGATCCTTTTCTTCCTTCCTTTCCAATAATCTGTCTTTTTTCTCCTGCCTTATTGCACTGGGTAGGACTTTCAGTATGATTTTTTTTTAATGTTTTATTTATTTCTGAGAGAGAGAGAGAGAGACAGAGTGTGAGTGGGGTAGGGGCAGAGAGGAAGGGAAACACAGAATCTGAAGCAGGCTCCATCCAGCCTCTGAGCTATCACCAACAGCAAGATGATAACCTGAATGGAAGTCAGACGCTTAACCTGCTTAACCAACTGACTGAGCCACCCAGGAGCCCCAGTATGATTTGAATATGAGTGGTGAGAATGTTTATCCTTCCCTCATTTTTGATTTCAGATAAAAAGCATCAGACTTTTACTGTTAATTAGGATAATTAATATATATCACATATCACTACATTATATTATGATAATATATGGTTATATATATCCTTTTTACTACTAGTTTTTAATGAGTGCTGAATTTTGTCATATACTTTTTTGCAACAATTAATATCATGAGGTTTGATTTTTTTAGTCTGTTAATATGATGGATTACATTGACCTTTTAATATTTAATCTGTGTTGCATTCCTAGGATAAACCCTACTTGGCCATGGTGTAGAATTTTTTTTATACATTGTTGGATTTGATTTGCCAGTATTTTGGTGAGGACTTTTGTTTCTAATTTTCGTAAGGGATATTGGTCTACAATTTTCTTTTCTTCTATTGTCTTTATCTCATTTTTGGTATCAGGATAATGCTGGCCTCATATTAACTGGAAAGTGTTCTTTCTTTTATTTTCTGGAAGAGATTGTGTAGAGTTGGTGTGATTTCTTCTTTATATGTTTGGAAGAATTCAACAGTGAAGCCATCTGGACCTCAATTTTATTTTGAAGTTTTTTTTTTTTAAATTAAAACTATGAAGTCATTTTCTTTAACAGATATAGAACTATTCAGATATCAATTTCTTCTTGGGTGAGTTTTGGTAATTTGTAGTTTTTAAGAAATTGGTCAATATCAGTTGGTCCATTTTTATATGTAGGGATGTTCTTAGTATTCCCTTATTATCTTTTTAATGCCTGCAAGGCCTGTAAAGATACTCCCTTTCTGGGGCGCCTGGGTGGCTCAGTTGGTTAGGCCGCCAACTTCGGCTCAGGTCATGATCTCGCGGTCCGTGAGTTCGAGCCCCGTGTCGGGCTCTGTTCTGACAGTCCAGAGCCTGGAGCCTGTTTCAGATTCTGTGTCTCCCTCTCTCTGACCCTCCCCCGTTCATGCTCTGTCTCTGTCTCAAAAATAAATAAACGTTAAAAAAAAAAAGTTAAAAAAAAAAGATACTCCCTTTCTCATTCCTGGTATCAGAAATTTATACCTCCTTTTTTTCTTGGTCAGTCTTACAAAAAGATTATTAATTTTACTGATCTTTTCAAAGAACAGCTTCTGGTTTCTTTTTCTTTTTTGAATTCCACTCATTTTTGCTTTTATTTTTATTATTTCCTTCTTCTGCTTACTTTGGGTTTATTTGCTTTTCCTTTTCTATTTTCTTGAAGTGAAGCTTTGATTGTTGATTGTGACTTTTCTTCTTTTCTGCATTTAATGCAATAAAATTGACCTCTATGCATGATTTATCTGCATGCTGGAAGTTTTTGTATGTTGTATTTTTATTTTTATTTTGTTCAAAATACTTTCTAATTTTCCTTGAGATTTCTTTTTGACCCATAGATCATTTGAAATAATTAATATAAGTACCAAGTATTTGGAGATTTTTCAGTTATCTTTCTGTTATTGATTTCTACTTTAATGCTAAATAGTTAGAGAACTTACTTTGTATGATTTCAATTATTTTAAATGTATCAAGGTTTGTTTAATGGTCCAGCATGTAGTCTATCTTGGTGCACATGTGTACTTGAATGTGTATTCCACTGTTGTTGGGTGAAGTGTTCTGTCAGTGTCAGTTAGATCCAGTTGGTTAATGAAGTTGTTCAGATTTTCTATATCCTTCCTGACTCTGTCTCTTGTCCCACTGATTACTGAGAGATGAACTCACCAACCATAACTGCCCATTTTTCCTTCCATTTCCATCAGTCTTCACTTTTATTTGGAAGTCCTGTTGTGATGCACATACATATTTAAGATTGTTATGTCTTCTTGATCCTTTTTATCATTATACAATGTCTCTCTTTATTCTTGAGAATTTTCCTCTCTCTGAAGTCTACTTTGATATTATTCTAGATCTTTCAGCTTTCTTTTGGTCAGTATTTGCTTGGTATATCATTTCTTGATTCTTTTAATTTTAACTGACTCTTGTATTAAGTGAATTTTTATAGATAGCATATAAATTGGTTCTTGATTTTTTTATCCTTTATGACAATCTTGGTCTTCAAATTGATGTGTTTAGACTATTGACACTAAATACAATTATTGATATATTTGGCTATAGGTCTGCATTCTTTATATTGTGTTTGTTTATACTGTTTGTTCTGTTTTTCATACCTCTGTCTCGTTCTGACTTTTTTGGATTAAGATTCCATTTTAATTGATATAGTAAGTTTTTTTTTTTTACTATATCTCTGTATATACTTTAAAAATTCATATTTATTTTTAAAGTAAGAAATAAAAATACATCTTCTCAAGTTACTTCTGACTTGGTTTTCTGATTAAGTGACAGGGATGAACATGGCAGAGAATAGAAGACAGAGAACTCTGAATGTAATTTATTTACTGTTTTTCATTTGCCTACTCTGAAAATGGATTTGAGGCAGCCTCTACTGGTGCTATATATTTCTTTGTGTGGATTCAATTTACTGTCTAGTGTCTTTTCTTTCAGCTTGAAAGATTCATTTCAGTATTTCTTGTAAGGCAGGTCTGATAATGACAAATTTTTGTTTTTAATCTGGGAATGTCTTAATTTCTTCTTTATGACCCCTACCCCCAGTTTGGTTTTGTTGCTATTTTTTTGAAGTTTTGCTGGATATAGAATTCTTAATTTACAATTTTTTTCTTTCAACACTTTTTTTTTTTTAAGTTTATTCTGAGAAAGAGAGAGAGCTTGCATGTGAGAGGGGAGGGAAGGCGAGATAGGGAGAGAGAAAGAGAATTCAAAGCAGGCTTCATGTTGTCAGTGTAGAGCCCCACATGGGCTTGATCTCACAAACTGTGAGATCAGGACCTGAGCCAAAATCAAGTGTCAGACACCTGACTGAGCCACCCAGGTGCACTCTTTGAACATTGTGAATATGTCATCCTACTGTCTTCTGGCCTCCATGATTTCTGATGCAGTCAGCTGTTAATGTTATTGAGGATCCCTTATGACCTCATTTAACCTTACTTATCTCCTAAAAGCCCTATCTGCAGATGCAGTCACATTGGGAATTAGGGCTTCAACATATGAATTTTATGGGGGACAATTCAGTCCATTATAAGCCCCAACAGTGAAATTTTCATGTCAGTTTTTGTACTTTTCAACTCTAGAATTTCTACTTTGTTCTTTTTATTCATTTAAAAAAATTTTTTTTAACATTTATTCATTTTTGAAAGGCAGAGAGAGACAGAGCGCGAATGGGGGAGGGGCAGAGAGAGAGGGAGACACAGAAACAGAAGCAGGCTCCAGGCTCCGAGCTATCAGCACAGAGCCCAACACGGGGCTCGAACTCACGGACCACGAGATCATGACCTGAGCTGAAGTTGGCCACTTAACTGACTGAGCCACCCAGGCGCCCCTACTTTGTTCTTTTTAAAAAATGATTTCTATCTTCTTATTGATGTTCTCTATTTGGTGAGACACTACCCTCATACTTTCTTTTAATTCTTTGGACATATTATAATAGATGATTAAAAGTCATTATCTACTAGGTTCAGTTTCTGGGCATTCTCTGGTATAGTTTCTATTGGCTGCTTCCCCTCCTTGTATGAGTCATACTTTACCATTTCTTTCTGTCTTGAAAACGGAATGTTTAAAATAATTTTGCAGTGTCCCCTCCCCACCCCGCCCCCCGCCCGCAACTAGTTTGGTTTCATTGCTATTAGTAATTTTCCTGAATTCTGTAAAGTTTGCATTCTTTGTCATGGATGGCCACTGAAGTCTCTGCTTGGTTAGTTTAATGGTCAGCTAATGACTGGACAGATTTCCTTAAATGCCTGGAACCAATAAATCTCCTAGCCTTTGTCAAGGTCTGTGTGTGCATGTTGGGATATGGCTTCAATGCTCTGACAGGCAGTTTGCAACTAACTCTGCCTTTGTCTTCACTTCCTGCTTGTGCAGAGCCGCACAGTAGGTGAGAGGTGAGAGATTAGGGCCCTCTCAGGTCTTTCTTTTTTTTTTTTTATTATTTTTTTAAATTTTTTTTTCAACGTTTTTTATTTATTTTTGGGACAGAGAGAGACAGAGCATGAACGGGGGAGGGGCAGAGAGAGAGGGAGACACAGAATCGGAAACAGGCTCCAGGCTCCGAGCCATCAGCCCAGAGCCTGACGCGGGGCTCGAACTCACGGATCGCGAGATCGTGACCTGGCTGAAGTCGGACGCTTAACGACTGCGCCACCCAGGCGCCCCGCCTCTCAGGTCTTTCTTAAGCATGTGCACAGCCCTGCATATTCCTGTAGCCTTCTAGATACCTAGGAATATTCTGGGGCTTTTTAGAGAGCCCTTTGGGCAACTCATTCCCAGATATTTGTTTTTTGTTAGGTCCAACTGGTAACGCTGCCTCAAGTAATGCTTGCCAGTGATTATTTTTGATAATGTTTTGCAAATAGAACTGTTTGCACAGAGTAACCTCTGGGTCAGATAAAATAAAGACATGCTTTGAGAATGGAGTTTTTCAGCAAGCTGCCAGACAGTTAAAATAGAGATAATTCTCTGGAGGTGGGGCTTTGGAGGAGCTCCAAACCTGTTTTGTCCTGCTAGTTGCTGCTAGGTTGATGGTTTTCATAGCTACCATGCTTGTGATGCTGTTGATTTTCAAGTCTACTATGGAGCTGGTGATAAGGGGATAGGATTGGGGCAAGTTAAAATGCCACAAAGCTCACTGTTCTTACTGAACCCATTTTTCCTGAGGAGACCCTCCTTGGATTGTTGCAAGTCTCTGGTTAATTTCTAGAGTTCTAAAAAAATTGATTTTGACAAATTTGCCTGTGTTTTCATTGCTTCTATGGAAGACTGTGTTTTTAGAGGTCCTTACTATGCTATTCCAGAAGTTGGAATTCTTAAATCTTTTTTAAGGGGTTGCTCTAGGGATTACAATATGCATAGCTAACTTTTCATAGTCTATTTAGAATTAATATTTTACAACTTTCAGCAGAATATGGAAACCTTGCCACCTTATAGGTCATTTTGCCATCCCGCATTCATGTTATAGTTGTCATACATAGAGACAGACATCTACAATGGTCTACATCCATTGAAAACCCCATCAGACGATGTTATATTTTTTCCTTTCAAATCTCATGTGAATTTTAAAGAACATAAAAGTAGAAAAACAGTTTATGATATTTACTTAAATACTTACCATTTTTATCATTCTTCCTTCATTCCTGACATTTCCGATGTGAAATCCATAGTTGCTCTAATTGTTGTTTTTCTATATATGATATTCAGTTTTTCTCTGTTTTCTTTTTTTTTTTTTTTTTAA
Source organism: Panthera pardus (assembly GCF_024362965.1). Lineage (NCBI taxonomy): Eukaryota > Metazoa > Chordata > Mammalia > Carnivora > Felidae > Panthera > Panthera pardus. The sequence goes on along the minus strand of NW_026526732.1, from coordinate 144,175,007 downwards.
GTTTATCATTCATTTTGAGAGAGAGGGAACATGCTCAGGAGGGGCAGAAAGAGAGGGAGAGAGAGAATTCCAAGTAGGCTCTGCATTGTCAGTGCAAGGAGCAGATGCGGGGCTTAAACACATGAACCTGTGAGAGCATGACCTGAGCTAAAATCAAGAGTCGGACACTTAATTGACTGAGCCACCCAGGCGCCCCTCTTGCTGCTTTCAAGATAGTTTCTTTGTCATTAGTTTTCAGCAGTTTGGTTATGATGCTTTTGGGAATAGATTTCTTTGAGTTTTTCATGTTTGGAGAGTTGTGAGCTTCTGGAATCTATAAATTTATGGGTCCCCCCCCCCACCTTTTGGAAGTTTTCAGCCATTATTTCTTCAAATATTTTTTTCTGCACCCAATATTTTGTCTTTCTGTCTTCCTTCTGGGACTGGTGTCAGACCTTTTGATGTTTTCCCACAGGTCCCTGACATTCTGTTCATTTTTTTTTTCTTTGTTGTTCAGATTGGAGAGTTTCCATTGATTTATCTTCAAGTTCAATGACTCTTCCTCTGGCATTGCCATTCGGATATTGAGTTCATCCAGTGAAATTTTTGTTTCTCTTACTGTATTTTTCAATTCTAAAATCCCTACTTGGTTCTCTTTTATATTTTTTCTTTCTCTGTGGAAACTTACTATTTTTCTATTCATTTTAATAGTCTGCATTCCTTCTTAGGTTGTGGTTATAATAGACATTTTTTTTCAATTGTGAGGAAAACACATAAAAATTTACCATTTGTAAATTGTAACCATTTATTTTCATCTTAACCATTTTAATTTTTTTTATGATTTTTTTTAAGTAATCTCTACACCCAACATGGGGCCTGAACTAACAACCCCAAGATCAAGAGTCTCACGCTCTACCAACTGAGCCAGCCAGGTGCTCCTCATCTTAACCATCTTAAAACGTACAGTTCAGTAGTGTTAACTATATTCATATTGTTGTGCAACAGATCTTTAGACACTTAGGTTGCTTCTATTTCTTGACTACTGTGAATAATGCTTCAATGACCAGGGATGTGCAAATATCTCTTTCAGATCCTGCTTTTGATTCTTTTGGATATATACCTGGAAGTGGGATTGCTGAATCATATGGTAGCTCTATTTTTAATTTTTTGAGGAACCTCCATACTGTTTTCCATAGTGGCTGCACTTGACATTCCCACCAACAGAGCACTAGGGTTTCAATTTCTGCATACCCTCATCAATACTTGTTATTTTCTGTTATAGTATATATTTAAAAAATTTTTAACATTTTTATTTATTTTTGAGAGAGAAGGAGAGAGAGAGAGAGAGAGAGAGCGCACATGAGTGGGGAAGGTAGAGAGAGAAAGAGAGGGAGACACAGAATCTAAAGCAGGCTCCAGTCTCTGAGCTGTCAGCACAGAGCCTGACATGGGGCTTGAACCCACAAACCATGAGATCATGACCCGAGCTGAAGTCAGACACTTAACAGACTGAGCCACCCAGGCACCCCTGTTTCATTTTTTGATAGTGACCATCCTAATGGGTGTGAGGTGATGTCTCATTGCAGTTTGGATTTTCATTTTTCTAATGATTTCTGATATTAAGCATATTTTCATATTCTTGTTGGCCATTTGTATTTTCTCTTTGCAGAAATGTCTATTCAAGTCTTTTGCTCATTTTTAAATTGGGCTATTTGGTCACTGTTATTTTATAACAGTTATTATAAACAGTTATTATAAACAGTTATTATTTGTCTTTTGAGGTGCCTGTGTGTCTCAGTTGGTTAAGCAAATGACTTCAGCTCAGGTCATGATCTTGCGGTTTGTTGGTTCGAGCCCCACATCAGGCTGTAGGCTGACAGCTCAGAGCTGGGAGCCTGCTTTGAATTCCGTGTCTCCCTCTTTCTCTGCCCCTTCCTTGCTCAGGCTCTGTCTCTCTCTCTCTCTCTCTCAAAAATAAATATATATTAAAAAAAACCTTTTGTCTCTTGCAGGATATAGGATTAATATACAGAAGTTAATCAGTTTCTTATATACCAGAATGAACAAACGGAACTTGAAATTAAAAACACAATATTATTTACTTTAACACCCTCAAAAATGAAATACTTAGGTATAAATCTAACAAAATATGTACAAGATCTATAGGAGAAAAAGTATAAAATTCCAATTAATGAAATAAAAGATCTAAATAAATGGAGAGATATTCCATGTTTATGGATAGGAATACTTAATATTGTCAAGATATCAATTTCACCCAACTTTATCTATAGATTCAATGCAATCCCAATCAGAATCCCAGAAGGTTATTTTGTGGATAATGACAAACTGATTATTATTTTTTTGATGTTTATTTACCTGTTTAGAGAGAGAGAAAGAAAGCATGATTGAGGGAGGGGCAGAGAGAAAGGGAGCAAGAGAATCTCAAGCAGGGCCCATGCCCCAATGCTGGGCCTGATCCCACAAAGCAGGAGACCATGACCCAAGCCAAAATCAAGAGCTGGAGATGCTTAAACAACTGAGCCACCCAGGTGCCCCTTGACAAACTGATCCTAAAGTTTATATTGAAAGACAAAAGGTACAGAATAGGCAACACATTATTGAAGGTGATGAAAAAAGTTGGAGGGCTGACATTACCCAACTTTAAGACTTACTGTAAAGCTGTGGTAATCAAGATAATGTGGTATGGACCAAAGAATAGACAAATAGATCAGTGGAACAGAATAGAGAGCCCAGAAATAGACCCACACAAATATAGCCAACTGATGTTTGACAAATGAATAAGGGTAATACAATGGAGAAAAAAATCTTTTCAACAAATGGTGCCTGAATAACTGGACATCCACATTTAAAACAATCTAGACAGAGACCTTACACATTTCACCAAAATGGACTCAAAATGGATAACAGACCTAAATGTAAAACACAAAGCTGTAAAGTTTCTAGAAGAGAACATATGAGAAATCCCAGATGAATTTGAGTATGAGGATGACTTTCAAGATACAACACCAAAGGCATTATTTATGAAAAAAATAATTGATATGCTAGACTTCATTAAAATAAAAAACCTGTTCTATGAAAGACAATGTCAAGAGAATGAGAAGACAGACTGGGAGAAAATATTTGCAAAAGACACATCTGATAAAGTACATTACCTAAGATTTATGGAGAACTCTTAGAACTTCATAAGACAGCAGACAACTTAATTATAAAATAGGCCAAAGACCTGACCAGACACCTCACCAAAGAAGATATACAAATGGCAAATCAACATATGAAAAGATGCCCCACATCATATGCCATCAGAGAAATGCAAATTAAAATAAGATACCATCACACACACACACACTGGAATGGCCAAAATTCAGAATACTGATACCACCAAGCATTGGTGTGGGTGTGGAACAAGAGGAACTCTCATGCATTGCTGGTGAGAATGTAAGATAGTACAGCCACATTGGAAGACAGTTTGATAGTTTCTTATAAAACTAAATATACTCTTAAGATACTATCCAGAAATTGTGCTCCTTGGTATTTACCCAAAGGAGTTGAAAACTTATGTCCACACCAAAACATCCACATGGATGTTTACAGCAGCTTTATTCATAACTTAGAAGTAACAGAATAACCAAGATATCCTTCAGTAGGTGAATGGATAAATAACTGTGGTACATCCAGGCAATGGAATATTATTGAGCACTAAAAAGAAATGAGCTATTTAGCCATGAAAAGACCTGGAGGAAACTTAGTGCGTATTACTAACTAATGACACTCTGGAAAAGACAAAAACTATGGTGGCAGTAAAAAGATCAGTGGTTGCCAGGGTTTGGGGTGGGGAGGGAAAAATAGGTAGAATGCAGAGGACTTTTACAGTAGTGAAAATATTATGTATGAAACCATATGATGAATACATGTCATTATACGTTTGTCCAAACCCTCAGAATGTGCAACATCAAGAGTGAACCCTAATGTAAACTCCGGACGTTGGGTGATTATGACTTGTCAGTGTAAGTCCATCAATTGTAACAAATGTACTATTCTTGTGGGAGATGTTGATAAAGGGGGAAGCTACCACACATGTGTGGGGGCAGGGGTATATGGAAAATCTCTGTACTTTCCCTTCAATTTTGCTGTGAACCTTAAACTCTAGAAAAGATAAAGTCTTTTTTTTAAGTTTACTTGTTTATTTTGAGAGAGAGTGTGTGGAGGAGGGGCAGAGAAAGACGGGGTGGGGGGGGGGAGAGAACCCCAAGCAGGCTCTGCACTGTCAGCGCAGAGCCTGAAGTGGGGTTCAATGTCACCAACCTTGAGATCATGACCTGAGCTGAAATCAAGAGTTGGTTGCTCAACTGACTGAGCCACCCAGGCACCTGAGTAGTTTTGGATTTTATCTTGGACGCTTTGAATATTACATATATGATGCTGGGTCTTGCTCAAATCCTATGGAGAATGTTGATTTTTTTTTTCTTTTTTGGTTTATTTGTTTTTGTTTGGTTGTTTTTTGTTCTGTTTTTGTTTGTTTTAACTGGGAACTGGGGGCACCTGGGTGGCTCAGTTGGTGAAGTGTCCAACTCTTGATCTCAGCTCAGGTCTTGATCTCAGGGTCATGAGTTCAAGCTCCACATTGGACCCCGTGCTGGGCATGGAGCCTACTATAAACAAACAAACAAACAAACAAACAAACAAACAAACAAGCAAGCAAAATAATGGGGAACTGGCCCAAGTAGGTCCAAACCACAATTGCCTATCTACCTTCTGTGGGCTGTGATTCTAATGGGCTGTAGGCTTTGTCCGCATTGTCGCCTGGTGACTGCCGGGAGACTGGGATGGAAGTGAATTAAAGAAGCTGACAAAACACCCCCCCCCCCCCCACTTTCTGTAATCTGTAGGAACCTCTTTCTTGCTTCTGGGATGAGAAATACATGGTTTCTCTTGGAGTTCTTTTCACCTGCACCTGTTGGATAGCTCCACGTTTCAAGCTGCCTTTCATTCCCGGCCAGGAGATACCAACGAGGTTAGAATTGGGAAACTTATCTCCAATTTGGTGGTTCTTTGACTTCTGGTTTCCTTCTCCACTAATCCTGCTACCATTTCCTTTTCAGAATCCTTAGAGAGATGTTCCATGCATTCTTCCTAGGTTTTAGTTGCATTCAGTTGGAGAAATGGGATGGAATGTATTTTCTCCATTTTGACAAGAATTGCAACTTTCTTTCTTTTTATTACTGAGTATTATGTGTTTTTTGGATGTAAGTCATTTGTCAGATATATGTGTTGTGAATGTTTTTCTCTCAGTCTGCGGCTTGCTTATTCAATTTCTTTTTCTTAAAGATTTTATTTTTAAGTAATCTCTACACCCAACTCGGGGCTGGAACTCACAACCCTGAGATCAAGAATTGCATGCTCTACTGACTGAGCCAGCTAGGTGCCCTTTGCCTGTTGAATTTCTTAATGGTGTCTTTTTTATTTTTTAAATGTTTATTTATGTTTTTCAGAGAGAGAGAGAGAGAAAAAGCTAGGGGCAGAGAGAGAGGGAGACAGAGAATCCCAAGCAGGCTCCATGCCATCAGTGCAGAGCCCGATGCAGGGCTCAAACCCACAAACCATGAGATCATGACCTGAGCTGAAATCAAGAGTCAGAGGCTTAACCCACTGAGCCACCCAGGTGCCCCTCTTAATGGTGTCTTTTGACGAGCAACAGCCTCTTATTTTTTTCCCAAAATTTTATTTAAATTCTAGTTATTTAACATACAGTGCAATATTGGTTTCAGGAGCAAAAAGCCTTTTATTTGATGAGGTCTATTAAGTTTTTCTTCTGATTAATGCTGTTCTGGTCTTTTGTGAAAAAAACCTTTGTCTACTCCATGTCTGCAAGGATATTCTCCTGTTTTCTTTTTTTAACTTCCTTGTCCCCCTGTTTATGGAGTTATAATAACATATAGTATCAGTTTAAGGTGTGTAACATAATGACAATATGTATATGTTGTGAAATGATTACCACAAATAAGTTACTATCCATCACCTCACACAGTGGTAATTGTTTTTCTTGTGATGAGAACTTTTAAGATCTACTCTGTTAGTAACTTTCAAATATACATTACTGTTCTCCATAGTTGCTAATGTTTTCTTTTACAAGCTTTACCATTTTTGCTCTTATGTTTAGGTCTGATCCATTTTGATTTAATTCTGCACATGGTGTAAGGTAGAAATCAAGATTTATCATTCCCCTAAATACTTACTTGGTTGTTTCAGCTCTATTCATTGTTTTTTTACTCATATATATCAAAAACTAATTTTATCTTTAATTTTCCTATTTTTAAAATCATTACTTAATGCTTTACATTAAAATTACAAAAAAATCACAAAGTTCATTAAATAATTTATTTCAATATAATTGATTTCCCCTGTTATCTAAACTTGTATTTTGTACCATTCAAATTATTATTTTTGAGAATGGGTCTGTCCATAAGCTTTACAAGATTACCAAAGGTGTCTAAGGCACACATACGTTAAGAATCTGTCGTGAGTTGGTTTAAATGCTCATCTGCTGCTTCCTGGTTCTGTGACCTTGGGCACATCACTTAACCTTCATTCATCTTCCATACTTCAACAGATTCAATAAATGTCTATTGAGCACCTACTACCAGCCACTGTATTAAATCTTATGGATCTTAAGGATTTAATACAGACAGATGGAGATAACCTTTCTTAAAATTTCTTTTAATGTTTATTTATTTTTGAGACAGAGAAAGAGCATGAGCTGGGGAGGGGAAGAGAGAGAGGGAGACACAGTCTGAAGCAGTGCCCAGGCTCTGAGCTGTCAGCACAGAGCCTGATGCAGAGCTCGAACTCATGAACTGTGAAATCATGACCTGAGCTGAAGTCACATGCTTAACAGACTGAGCCACCCAGGCACCCCGGAAAGAACCTTTCTTGTACAAAATTTACAACCGAGTTGGGGAGGCAAACCTGTCAAGGGGTCATTACACAACACTGTGATAAATGCTTTGATAGCAGAAGGACAAAGCTATGGGAACACAGGGTGGGACTCCCAACCCATACTTGGGGAGTCCGGAAAGATTTCCAGATAAGGATGCTAAACACATATCAGGGATATGTGGACATTAGCCAAGCAAAGGGGGAGAAGAGCTATCCAGACAGGAGGATGAACCCTTAGGAGACATGGCAATGGGGACAAAGGATCAGTAACACAAGGCATGACTGCAGAAGGGGTGAGACTGGAGAGTTTTGTAACCATCTCAGGGACATTAGCTTCAACCTAAGTGAAATAGGAAGTCCTTGCTGGGTTTTAACCATTGATAGGTAGTGACAGGATCAGAATAAATTTTTAAAAATCTACACCAGAGGCATCACCAATGGAGACAGGGATAATGGTTTGGAGATTATTGGACTAATCTTGGTTAGAGAAAGTGAGTGCATGGGTTGTGGCAATGGGGATGGAGAAGAATGGATATATATGAGACATAATTAGGAGGTAAACTCAATTAAGTGTATATTGGGAGGACTTGGGGAATGAGGAAAATGGGCCATCTCAGATTTCTGGTTGGATCAACAGGATGAATGGTGGTGCCATTCACTGGGAAAAGGGCAGGTTTACAGAACATAAAGTCAGATTAGAATTTATGGGTGTGAAGTGACTGAGTGAGAATGTTCAGCACACGTCTGGCCATATTGGCTAGAAAACTGGAAGAGGGTTTGGGATGGGAAACCATCTGCGTCCATATGGTAAGATGCCATAGGCAGCATTCCTTCTTTCCTCCCGACCTTCGTTCAACATCTGGTTAGGATATACTATATGCTGGATGTTGGGGATACAGCCAGCAGTGAACAAGAAGACTGGGTTTCTGCCCTCAACCAGTTCACCATTTACCTTTCTCAACTTGTTCTTAATCTGTAAACTGAAGACAATGAGATTAAGTGAAATGAGGTGATGTGACGACACCTGCTCTTCCAATTTTTATATTTGTTTGTCGTCCCCAGAGCGGGAAGAGAAGGTACCTCGGTTACTTTTACTTTCGTATCCTTCCCCGCTAGGCTCTTCCGCGCAGGCGCCTTGGAAGGCCCTGGGTGGGGGTGGGGCGGGCCCTAACCTGGGTCTTCTTCCCCGGGGCCAGGACCCGGCCGCGGGAAGGAGCGGGCTGCCCGTGACGTCATCAAACTGCGCAGCCCGCAGGGCGGGACCCGAGCGCGACAGCGCGGCCGGCGGACCTGGCTGGCTTGTGGGGGAAACGAAACTGAGGGAGGAGGCGGCGGCTCTGGCAGCGGCAGGGCCAGGCCTGGTGGAGGAGGCGGCGGCAACGGCGGCCTGACCCCCCCCTCTCCGCTCCCAGGCAGCTCACCCTCTCCCCTCAGCGTGAGTGCCGACGCGCGGCCCGGGGGGAGCGAGCGGGCGGGCGCGCGGGCTCAGCATCCCTCTCCCCTCCACCGCCGCCTCGGCCACGCACCGGCGGTGGTGACCCTCGCCGCCCCTTCTCTCTCCCCTCCTCCTCTCCACCCTCCCCCGCTCCCCACCCGCTCTTCCAGCTCCCGCAGCCCGAGCTGCCGCTGACAAACGTTTCTGCGCACATATTCACACACGTTGTTTTCAAATGAAAAGACTGGCTCGGAGAGATGGGAGCTCATCTCCTCCCTCAGTGGATAGGGGTGGCAGTGCGAAACCGACACCCCGGGAGAGAAGACTGGAGAGGGGATTTGAACCCGTCCCTTGGGGGAGCAGCAGGTAGAACCAGGCCTCTTGCCTTCCACGCAGAAGTTCCCTGCCTGGGCACATTCTTCTGGCCTGTGTCGGTCACTGGAGCAGGGCACTGGTTAAGGTGTGCGGCCTTCCCCTCTCAGGCCTCGGTTTTTTTCCAGTGGAAAATGAGAGCGCTGGAGTAGATGATTTGGAAGGCCCAAATCTAAGATGGTTTGGGGAGGAGCATCAGTGTCTCCTGCCTTTCACACAACTATGTATTCTTTTTTTGCACCCACCGCGACGCAGTCCACGTTGAATTTCCGTTGCTTACCATCTCTCAGAGTCGCTAGTAATCAGATGGCCCTTTTACTTTTGTTATGGGCCTTTGGGGGCATTTAAGACGCTGGTTTAAAGTGAAACGTGGTCTTACTTTCTCTTTGTTCAGTGTCTCCCGTTTTTCTTCCCTGGGATAACCCCTGCCTGTGCCTAGTAAAAGGCTGCTTCCTTAAAGAGGATAAGATTATGCATTGGGTTGATGGGCTCATCCTTGAGCTGGAGAGAAGTGAAACATGTGATTCAGGGTTTTGTGAGATTGAAGGGATCAGTGATATCTGTGCATTTCATTGCTTTCTTCCTGCTGTGATTCATGTTAAAAGACCATTTTGTGCCTCTGCACCTCCCCTTCCTCAAGGAATTGCAGCCCAGCTGGTCACCCACCTGTTGGCTCCTATGTTTTGAGTTCTTTCTCTTTTCTGAGTCTTAACAGACAGTCAGTTGTGTGTAAACCACACTGTATTCACTACTACTCTTGCTTGCTCTTTGACTTGATCATTCCTTAAAGTTTCTAGATGTAATAATCACTTCATTCCATCGCATTTTTTCCCCCTCATGCTTACCTCCTGTGCCTACACATGGGCATGGGTGATGGTGATGTGGTGCCTGATTGTTTCCATCCTCTTTTCACGGAGGTGTGTTCGTGTTCTTAAAATTATTTTTGTACCTGAGTCCTATGACGTGGCTACTTCTGGTTTCAGTAATTTTCCTACTCTTCTGTATCCTCAGCCCTGAGTCAACTACTGTTTCCATTCCTTACTCATTAAAAACTTTCCCAATTCTTCCATGCTTTCAAATATCCCGAAATAAACCAAAGCCAGTATTTTTATCATATTATGTAATCCGTTAATTGTCTTGCTAAAATAATAATGGTGATGGAGCAGTCATTCTGGGGTGGTCCCTTCACCTTCTGGAATGGTTGATACTCATTAGGTCCAGTTTACACTGTTGTCATGCATGGCTAGTGTTGCATGAAAAGTATAGAATGATAAGTTCCCAAGGCTTTTTTTTTTTTTTTTTTTTTCCTCCTTGTGGCCTGTGGAGTTGATCCATGACTTTTTGGTATCTGACACCCTTTCCCTGAGGCCTCTGGGTCTGTAAGCACCACACATTATCCAGTAAAATTAACTGCTATTATTGAAGACGAGCTTGGCTAGCATCCTTCCTGGACTTCAATTTGAGGAAGAGGCTATTCAAGTGCTGGCACTGGAAGCTATTTAGAATTGCCAAATCCCATTCCATTGACGACTTTTACCTTGGAATCCCTGCTCTGATCCTAGTGGCTCTGACAAGGGCAGCTGACTATCTGGATTTATGGTTGCAGTAACAATGAGGAGGAGAAATGATCCAGAATGCACTGCCCCTATCAAGAAACAGAAGAAAAGAGTTGCAGAGCTTGCCCTGAACCTCAGCTCTACGTCTGATGACGAACCTCCCTCTTCTGTCAATCACGCAGCAAAAGGTATGCTTGCCCATGTGATGTGAGGCCACTGGCCATCTGGTTATTTGAATCCCTGGTGCCTGAATTGGGCAGAACACAGTCCACTGCCCCTTGAGGGAAATTAGGCAAGTTCTACAGAGAGTTGTTTGCTATAGCTTCTCTTGCTTCTGCCATTCTTCTACTAGGAACGGGCAACTTGTTTTAAATAAAAAAATTCGAATTTTGACAGTAGTGCCTTAGTTCTGCTGCTGGCCTTTCAGCAGGTGGCACTCTTTTGCTGCCTTAAACCTGTTGGAGGTAGTGGTGAGCATTGAGTGCCCTGTGCTCTTAATTGCTGTTAATGATCCTGGGGCTCTTTCACAGGGGATGGGCTCTTTGCTGCAGTGATCTGGCCTAATTCCCCTCAGGTTTTTGTATTCTGTTTTCTCAATTCCCTCAGCATGTGTGACCAGAAACACCTAAATGAATTGGAGCATCCTGTGCTCACTATTGACGTTAAACTCAAAAGATTTCACTGATCTGGTTGAAACTGACGTTTGCTTTGCCTGTTTTTTAGGGTTATGGACATTCACAGTTTCCATAGGTAACTTTCTGTGAGAAATTGTAAGGTGCCTACGAGCTTGCCTCAGATACCAAGCAATTAGAAGTAGTTCCACTTACATTTACCTTGACTTGCCAGCTGTATTTCCTAGGGCTACCGTAACAAATAACCACAAACTGGGTGGCTTAAGACAACAAATTTATTCTCCGTAGTTCTGGAGGCTCCATGTCTGAAATCACGGTGTCGGCAGGGCTGTGCTCCCTCCTAAGTCTCTTGGGAAGGATCCTTCCTTGCCTCTTCTAGCTTCTGGTAGTTGCTGGCAGTCCTTGGTGTTCTTGGCTTATAGCAGCATAACTCCAGTCTGCCTCTGACTTCCCTCTGTGTGTGTCTGTGTGCAAATTCCTTTATAACGACATCAGTCATTGGATCAGGGCCCACCCTAATCTAGTATGACCTCATTTTAATTTGATTACATCTGCAAAGACCATATTTCCAAATCTCACATTTCCCAGGTGCTGAGTGGATATAGCTTTTTGGAGGGACGCTAGTCAGTCCAGTATACCAGTCATCTTGGATTTTGGATCCTTTGCTGGATCACTGGTAAATTAGAATGAAATTTGGTGACAGATTGGTGACTGAAAGGGTATGAAGCATCCTTTGAGAGTGGTAGGAAATACAGTTTACAAGTGGTAGACTAATGGAAGGACAGTTACTCATCAGTTGTACTGAGAAGCTGGTTCCGAGAGGAGAAGCTTGACCGGCAGTAGAGCTGAATGAAGCATTTGGTGCAGCTGTGGTCCCGGTTGAATAAGAGACTCATAACCTTGTGTGTGGAGATATGTTTGCCTTTAAAGTTGTCATAGTAGCTTCCATTCCAGGTAGCTGAGAAAGGCTGTATGTAATTGAGGTTACTAAGTGGGAAGGCAAAAACATACTGGGTGCGTTGGTTCTAGGGACTGTTGAAGAAAGGGAGTTTTGCTTTTCACCTGGGATTTGAGCAGCTTGGTGAAAGTAGAGTCTCCTTAGGTAGAACTCTGGGTTATTGGGAGAGATGGCCTACAAGAGAAAAAGGGAAAGCACATCTGTGCTTTCACAATTTCTCAAATGCTTTTCACATTTCTCAGATGTGCTCAGGTGCCGGCAGTATTTAGGTCTAAGCAGTTCTCGGGGGACATCTCTTTGAGGTAAGGAGAGGGCAACGCCCAGGTAGAGGAAGGTACATGGTTAAGGATCTTATAAGGGAACCAGTCTGATTTAAATTTCAAGCTTTTAAAATGGACTGAATTGAGATTACCCAACTCCCCCCTGCATCCCCCTTAATTGCACCAAATAGCTTTAACCTTTTCTGGAAGTAGTGCCATATGATTCAGTTAGGATTGACTATTGCTGTTGTGTGTACAGAATGGAAGTCTAGATGTGGCCAGTACCTTGTACGTGTCTGGCAGTAGGCCATTTGGTCCTTTTCATTTTTCAGGAAATGAGGCGGGAGGCAGAGGCAAAGAAACATTGTGAGATTTCCCTGGTTTAGCTTATTTTAGGAAGGGGCAGCTCCACGTCACAAAAACTGAGGGCTGGAGTCTGGTGTCTTCATCAGCAAGATTGCTTTCTGTGCTGCCCCCACCCCACCTCCCGCATGGAATAAATGCTTAATAAATATTCACTGAATAGAATTGATAGAAGTACCAGTAGCATCTTTTCCAAGAAGCTTAAAATGCTTCACCTCTTTCATTTTGCCTGTCCTCCTCCATTCTGTAGAAGATCATTTCACTAAGTACTTAGCATTTATATCATTTCTGTTCTGTATTGGCTTTTCTTAGGTGTCCCCTGGACGGTGTGCCCTGGTAGTTTACTGTCTCTCCAGAAACTACATTTGCTGGGGTTTATATACAGCTTTCCTAGTGAGGTCATTGCATTAAAGCAAATGTGTTTCCTTTGCTTCAGCCACTTCTACCTGAACATACTGTTGAACAGATGACTGAAAAATGCTCTTTAGGGAGTACAAATAGAAAAACAAAAAATAGTAGTTACTGTTTTTGTCTTTCTGTGCTTTCTTGTGCTTTCTGTCTTTATTTGTGCTTTGTCTGCTACTTCAGTGCAATGACTCATTAATACATCTATTTAGTTTAATCAGTGTGTTTATTTTACTTTATTGACAAGGTAACTGCGTTGCCTGGTCAGAGATTGACATTTGACCAGAGTAAAGGAAAAAAGGGATGTTATTGTAATGGCCACTGTGGCATCATGTGTTCTTTTGAGTTTTGTTTTGTTAAGTTTATTCATTTTTGAAAGAGGGAGAGAGACACAGTGTGAGCAGGGGAGGGGCAGAGAGAGACTGAGACACAGAATCCAAAGCCGGCTCCAGGCTCTGAGCTGTCAGCACAGAGCCTGACGTGGGGCTCGAACTCCCTAACCTCGAGATCATGACCTGAGCTGAAGATGGACGCTCAACCAGCTGAGCCACCCAGGTGCCCCTCTTTTGAGTATTTTAAGAGGACTTTGAAGGATTTTTAAGCCTAAATAAACTCTTGGAAATTTGCTATTAAGTAACAACCTTTTGAAGTAAGAAGAGGCAGGTGGAGGTCATTTTGTTCTTTTTAGTTGTTTCTCTCAGGGAAAATGAGGTCTAGGCTCCAAGACAGTTTCCTTTTCTCTTTAGCTGTGTGTGTATCCAGTGCGGGCTCCTGGCCCTCCCACAGTGTGTTGCTTTGGATGTTGCCAGGCCCTTTTGCTGGCACCACGCTAGTAGCGTCTTCCCCTCCACCAGGTTTAATTCTTCCCTAAATAGGCTATTTTCCCTGAAACACCATCGCTTTCCTGTCAGCCCAGATTCATGACCTTAATCAAAAACTTCCTTTATCGGTATCTGCTTAAATTGCTCTAACGAGTTACCATTTGTCTGGCATGAAGGAGAAATTGAGTCTTTAAACAGGAATGAGTGTATTCCAAAGCAGTTGTTAGGCAGGATGCGATATTTATTAAAATCCATAATTTATTCTTCTGTATCTGTGTGCTGCTCACCTTGGCCGTTAGTGGTTGGAACTGCCTCTCTATATGTGTTGTCACTCTCATTTTTAATCTTGGCTTGTTTGCCCTACTGTTCTATTGCCATGTAAAAAATTCTGCCCTACTGTTGTATTGCTATGTGAAAAATTTTGAACTTTTCTTCTTTAAAATGACTTAAGAGTAATGATTTCTATCAGGTAGAGAAGAATTCTTAAATGAAAACTCTAAATAATGTTTTGGGCTCTCTGCTAGGTTTTAGAAGGGGAGCTCCTGGGGAGGTAAATGGGAGTGCCACCCAGCTTTGGCAAGTTCTTAATGAAACTGATCATTTTAATAGACTGACCTTATTACTCCTGTTAATTTATATCTTCATTACAAAACTGCCCAGTGTTTGCTAAATTCTTATCAGTCTTGGGAGGCTAAATCTCCTCTTTAGTTACTGCTGCAGCAATGACAATTGTCTCCTTTTCATCTGAAAAGAGTGGCCCCAAAGGCCCAGGGGTAAAATGGGTAGTGACTGTGGCAGTCTGTGGACATCAGGATTAATCCAGGCAACTTTATCTTAAATCATGGCAGGCTAAGAATTGGCTTCAAATACTGCATGAAATAAAAGAAATAAGGCTTATCCAAGACACTTCTTGATCTCACAAATGCCTGGTAAGGTGATATTTTAGCTCCCGTCAACCTCACTCTCAGAACCACGTAGACAGCTGCATGCTAGGTAACGCCTAAGGAAGAGGAACGGAGTGGAAAGGTAATTTGTGCCAGAATCTGGTGCTGGTAGTTTGCACCAGAGTCACCACTGATTTGCCTGATAAGCCTTCCACTCAAATTTGGTTCTCCCTGTCATTTTGGTCCAAGAATGTTACGAAGACAAAAAAGACAAAAGATTTCTCTTTGAGATTTGAGGGTGGTGTGTGCCCTGCATGCCCAGGAATGATATTCATACCATTGATGAGTGACCACAGATAGGTCCTCAAGCAAACCTGAGAGCCTGCAACTCTCACTGGAGCTAGACCAAGGGCACACTCTCCTTTGGTGAGGATACCAGGTTTTCCTAACTTGTCGTAGGTAGGCCTATGAATCCCCAGAGAGCTGGTGAAAGGAGTAGTAACTGATTTAACATTGTAGCTTCTGGTTAGTCAGGACCTTGAATCCCTGGGCTACACAGAAAGAAACTTAAGGGCTGTGCTTAGGGACCTGCCCACATACCACCTCTTTCTGTGTCATTTGGTACAGGTTGAAGGCATGGAAACAATTGAGTAAAGAGAATTTCACCTTTGGAAGCACAATTCTGTAGTATGTGGGCACTGTGCTGTAGAGTGTATCTGTTTCCTCTGTATGTGAGAGAATAGATGAGAAACCCAGGGTTAGTCTTGAGCCACTTGAGAGCTCTTCCTCTTTAGATCTGCTGCCCTCTGAAGATTGGTCTAAAAAGGAACTGGCTTTTTCTCAAGGTGTGGAATGGCACTTTATTTCTTTATAGCTTTATTTATTTATTTATTTATTTTTTAACTCAAATGTATTCTTTTTTTTTTCTTTCTTTTTTTTTTTTTTTTTTTTTGAGAGAGAGAGTGTGTGCAAGTGAGGGAGGGGCAGAGGCGGGGCTTGGCGGGGAGAGAGAGAGAAAATATCCCACAAGAGGAGGAGAGAGAGAGAGGCAGGACTTTTTTTTTTTTTTTTTTACCCAAAGCGGGGCTCGTGTTCACCTCAAGCAGGGCTCATGCTCACCCGATGTGGGACTCGAACTCACGAACTGTGAGATCATGACCTGAGCCGAAGTCAGATGCTTAACAACTGAGCCACCCAGCCGCCCTCTAATGGATATATTCTTATTTCTCACACAGAAAATGTAGACAAGTGCAAAACAGAAAATAAATATAACCTCACCTCACAGTTTGCATGGTTACTCATTGTTCTGGGTCTTTCCTTCTGAGTGGCATTCTCTGGCACTCTGTGACATGTGCTGCATTGGTCTGTGTAAGCAAGTCAGTTCCTTTTTGAGAGAATTGGAGAAACCTTAAGAGGAAAGGGTAGATTTGATAACCTCTCATACAGGACGTTCTCAACCAAAATTTCTCCTTGCTAACTGCTTAGGAACCAGAATGTTGGTTTTAAGTTTATTCTATTTTTTTCAAACATGTTCACAGGACTTTTCTTTATTTTGCAAAATGCTATATCCTTGAAAGAAAAGAAATGCATATTTAGTTATCTGATTTTTATTTATTATTATTAAATTTTTTTTTTCATGGACCAATCTAAGTTATTTATTTAAGCCATCCCCTGCCATAAGCAAAGGGACTCAAGATCAGTGTACCAGTCATCATCTGATACAAGTAAGGAAGGTGGGCTTAAGGTCCTATATCCTTTTCTGGTCCTTGTGCTGAGTCATGGTCTAAACCAGTGCTGTGGTCCCCACGGGGCAGTGGTCCAGGTTCTCTTTATTCATCTTCATAGCTAGTGGGAAGTGAATTCATGTGAGAGTTATGGAATAGAGTATGATTACCATCTCCCCACGGAAAGGGCTTGGACCTGATGTGGAAATGGGGGTAGGTGATGAACTCCCAATCTCTCGTGCTCTCCATGAGATGACTTCAGGAAGATGTTCAGCATGCTCACTTCCACACTGGGGAGCCCTACAGAGTAGGTGAGGGCCTTACACGTGCAGGCTGAGCCTTCCTTGCCATGTGTGCCATCTGACATGGACCACCCCAGTTGTGCCCTGGACCAACCCAGTGGCCTAGAAACCTGTACCCAGCTGCTGCCACCATTTTCAACCAGGACCTTAGCTATCTGATTTTTAAACTCTGAGGGTAGAGTTATTACTTTAGGGGAGTGCCCCATTATATATAGCATGGACCTTTTATAGAACAGGTTCTGAACCAGAGTTGTCTGATCAATTAAACAATACCAGTGTTTTGTTTTCTGACAGATCTGACACATGTCCTATTTCAGCCTACTGGTGGGAGGGGTGGGGGAATGGGCTTTGTTAATAGTCCAAGGAAGGCCCAATTCTCTGTTAAGGTATAGGCATTTCACACTCATGCTTAAACTTTTTGTTCTTACTTAACCTTTTTTAAAAAAAAGTTTAAAGACTTAATTTAAAAAATTTTTATGGCATTAGGTCATAAAGCAGCTTTTTTAAAAACCATCTTTGTCAGAGTTTTAACGGTAAAACAAAGTTAAATGTACCTAAGTGAGACATGAAGCCATTCTTGGCAATACTGTACATTTTGTCCCGTGGGTATTACTATTTTCAAGTTTTCTCCTCTATATGAAACTATTGAAGGGAAAATTTATGTTGCAATTTCTAGATTACTTTGTACATGTCTCATTCTATAGACAAATGTATTCGTAGTTAATACATTAAGACCATAAATCAAGGCTTAAAATTTTTTTTTAAATTCACTGCAGTGAGTACTTAATTTTTGTTAAATGGAAAGATTCAGTCCAGGTGTTGGAGATGGGATGTGGAGTGTGACACAGTTCTTGCTCTCTGGGAGTGACCCTGTCCTAGTATTTGTGATGAGTGCTGGGCTGATAGTGCTGCTGCTGCTGCTGCTGGGGCCCGGTGGGAGGGAGCATCAGGCCTGGGGTGCTGGAGGAAGGCTTGGCTCTTCTCAAATGTTCACCCTTAGTGAGTTTGTGTTCTCATGGGGAAGTGGGCGGATCAGTGCAGATAGGCTTTAGAATTATGACGTCATTGCAAGTTACGAATACCTGAATAGTAACCATCTTGGGTTTTTGAAGAATTGTTTTACCCGAGTGCCTTTCCTTAACAAGCAGCCAGGCTTTGACTCCGCATCTCTTCTCCGGGACTTCCTTTCTTCCTTAAGAGAATTGTGTCAGTCACTTTCTTTTTCACATTTATTTTAAATTTTAATAGGTAATATATTCACATGGTTCATAAATCAAAAATATAAAAAGATAGTAAGTATAAACTCCAGTGATATAAAATGTAAATCAAATGTCATGTCTTTCACTTGTTCCAAGTAATCATTTTGGCATTCTGTCTCCATGTCTCATCTCCACATATGTGGATAATCACTTTTATTGGTCTTTTTGTACATCTTTCCTTCCAAAAGCTCTTTGTGCAATTACAAGAAATATAAATATATATTCTTATTTTCTCTTTAGTATAGACTTAGGATGCCATGTGTCATGCATATGGTCTAGCTCTTCTGTTACTCATTTGACAGTATGTCCTGGTGATCTGTTCATTTCAGTACATAGAGCAGAGACTCCCAAGTGTTTTTTTTTTTGATTCTTGGCACCCTCAGTGTTCCCTTAACTTTTTTCACCATGCTCCTAGACCAAAAGAAATAACTAAAAGTTTGTGTTATTAATATTTAGGTCTAAGTAACAAGCATTTCTAGTGTAACAACTAGTACATGTTTGAAAGCATAATACATGTAAACTGGAAAAAAATTTTTTTATTTTATTCTTAAATAAGTACAGTTACTTATTAATGAAATGTGTATACCGTTGAGCACTGTACAACATCTCAAGCCTTGGGATGAGATTAGACACCACCACCCTCATTTTCTGTCTTGCATTCTTCCTGGCTTGCAATTTATACCATTTTCAATGGGAATATGCAGAAATCGATAAGTTTTTGAGATACGGTCCATTTCCAAATTTGGTTGGGTTTGTCTGAGAAACTACCTGAATAAAATTACATCAGGTTGAAATCGCTTTCAATTTAAGAAATTCATGTATCTATAAAAGAGAGGGTAAGAGCCAGACAGACATAGTGAATAGAGTGTGAGTCATCCCACTTTGAGCCAGGACACAGGTAACCGACCACTTCTGGCAGCTGCTAAGGTGGATCTTATTTGGAGTCCTTTGGTAACGAGGTGGTTGACCATGAAGATAATGGTTTAGCTTATTTAGGCCACCAGCTTCCTCCTGAAGCATTTAGGTGTAGCTCCTCTGCTGTTTGCCTTAGTTGATGCTGCTGCATAAGCACCTTTCTTCTTCCCTGTCCTTCCTTTCTTTTCCCCCTTCCTGCTCTTTTTCCTTCTTCCCACCCTTCTCTTCCCTTGCTCTTCTTCTACCTCTTCTCTGGGGCAGTGCTGTGGATCTGCCCTCTTACCTATATGTTTGAAGGACTGTGAAAACAGAGGAAACCAGGAGATTAAGCAATCAGAAACTGTTAGTCCCATGATAAAATTGTTGAAAATGGAGCTAGGTATCAGTGTTTGGAAGTTGACGTTCAAATAATAAACAAATAAAATTTCAATAAATACATTTTATATTTGACAGTGTACTTCCAAACACTGGTTTCATTTAACTTTCATATAACCCCATGAGGTAGGTATTATCATCTCAGTTTTGTGGGGGAGAAATTGAAAGGATGGGAAAGGACACCTGTTATTTCTGAGCTCCCGTCGTGTGTCAAGTACTATTAGGAACTTTGAGTGACTTGCTCACGTTAACATAGTAAGAGGTAGAGAATACGTTTGACCCTGGGTCATTTAATGAACTTTATGTGTGCGATGCATAAACTGAACACTAGTTGAATAAATGAAACCTGGACTTCTAGAGGATACTTCGTGCCATAAGCTCACCTAAACAGTTTCTTTTCTTCTTTTCCAGCATCTACCACGAGCCTAAGTGGGTCCGACAGTGAGACTGAGGGGAAGCAACACAGCTCTGACTCTTTTGATGATGCGTTCAAAGCAGACTCCCTTGTGGAGGGAACTTCTTCTCGCTATTCCATGTATAATAGTGTCTCCCAGAAGCTTATGGTATGTCAGTACTCGGGTTGGGTTTCTAAAGCTCCACCAGCAGAGTAAGAGAAGGGAAATTGTATTGGTATGAAAAGAAGGAAAGCTAGGGCATGAGTTTTTCCTCTGCTTTTCAGCCACTGAAATTTAGTAGAGAGAGCGTGGCCCCCTTCTTAATAGAACTATCTGTCACATTTGAATCATCCATGGTAAGTGGCTGCACAAGCCTGCTTCTTCTGTCCTGTCCAGAGCTGGATCACTCTTTGGTCTCCCTAGTAATGAGAGCTTATTGTAAGTACATGTGAACATACTTCCCTACACATAGATGTGTGTGGATGGGTAAAGAGGCTTCATGCTGTGAATTTTTGCTCTAGTGAGTAATCTCAAGAGAAATGACTAAAATCCTGCTCACTCTCAGATGCCTAAAATAAGTGGGAGCAGAACAGTCTTTTATATTATTTCGAAAGAAGGTCCGGTTCTCCTTCCCAATTTCTATACTCCATTGATATATCAGAAGAAGGAAAGCGACCAGGAAGACCTGCTTGCTTTCCTTATCAAACGTTAGTGCACAAAGGTTAGGGAAATTCAAGTTTGCTTTCTGACTAGAAATATTAATATTATAGTTAACCCCTCCATTTTCTTTTGGATTCATTTAAGAGTAAGAACTGCAACTTCTGAAGTCATAGTCTGGATTCTAGTCTGGGGGGCCACAAACTTTGGGGAAGTGGACAATGGGGAGGTTTGTAGCTCAGTCAGCCTTTTTGACCTGGGGAGAGATTTGTGGCTGCTGTAGGAATTCTGTCCAGTTCTTGAGTTGGTAATGCTCCTTCCAAAGGGAATATAGACCCTCAAGGAGGAACTATGTTTTCTTAGGACTGGGGTTCTTTTATTAGATAAGGGTGCTTGGGTTTGGGATTTGGGTTTCTGATTTTGGGGGCATATAACTGGGCCCAATGACTCAGGGGATTAGTGTGAGCTTATGGACAATGGTGACATTTAAAAAACATTCCTGTCCAGTATCTTATGGTACCTTCCATACCTCAGTGTTACATGAAGTGATTTTTCAGTTGATATCTTGATTAAGTGGGCTCCTGCAAGCCCTCACTGTCTTTACCTGGTAAGGCTGTTTGAGTGGCTGAGAGTAAGGTAGAGTTGCTGCTTGAAGCGTTTCCATTTTAAATTACGTTCTCTTTATCAACTCTACTCTAGAGCTACGTTTCAGTTAATCAGACAAATTAGCTGGAAGGGTAGTTGTGCAAATGTCCAATGAGATTTGTTAAGTGCTCTTGGTGCTTTTAATTACAGCTATGAGGTTCCTTCTCCTTTATCCAGCTTCTGGTTGCCCTAGACTTTCACCTCCAGAATAGACAGCCACTGGACCCGCAGTTAAACTGCAGTTACTTTTTATGCTTATTTTCTTCATTAGGCCTTTCCTAAAGGAAAACTTCAGGCCTTACTCATTGATGTTTTTTCAGAGCTTAGCACAATGTCTGACACGTGATAGGGGCTAAGTAAATGTCTGTTTATAGAAGTGCTCCCTTATTATCTGTTTATTTATATAAATGCTCTATCTTATTTCTTTTTCAGGCCAAGATGGGCTTCAGGGAAGGTGAAGGATTGGGTAAATACAGCCAGGGTCGGAAGGACATCGTTGAGGCCTCTAATCAAAAAGGTCGAAGAGGCCTGGGTCTGACCCTGCAAGGTTTTGATCAAGAGCTGAATGTGGACTGGCGAGATGAGCCAGAGGTAACTGGTGAGGGGAGGAGGAGACAGGAAAGCCAATTTGTATACGTGGCCTTAAGTAGCCATATTAACAAATTAGAAGTCTCCAGAGGCAGTGGGGATTGGAACTGGTTTTTTTTACATGGACTTGTACTGGGGATGTCCATAATGGAAACAGAAGAGATATACTGAGGGAGATATGATAGGATGTGGGTTTGTTTTCTATTAAGGACCGGTGGGTAGAAGATGCTGGAAGACAGAGTTTGACTTCACAAAGAGCTTAAAAAAATTGTTTTTAACGTTTATTTTTTGAGAGAGAGAGAGAGACGGAGACAGAGACAGTGAGTGGGGAGGGGCAGAGAGAGAGGGAGACACAGAATCCAAAGCAAGTTCCAGGCTTTGAGCTGTCAGCACAGAGCCCTACGCGGGGCTTGAACTCACAAGCTGTGAGATCATGACCTGAGCCGAAGTCAGATGCTTAATCGACTTGAGCCACCCACGTGCTCCCACAAAGAACTTTAATAAATAGGTATACTTTTCCACTAGTGGTTAAGGTACCTCATGAGATAGTGAGGTCCCTCTCTCTGCTGAAAGGATTCAGAGGCGCTGAATGAGGACCCGTTTACCCATTGTGTGAGTGACTGGATTAGATGCCCTCTAAGGTCTTGCACCTCTATGGGTTTATGACACCCCATCTCTACCTATGTAGGTGTTTGTTTATACTCCATAAGTTACTGTTTGGTCTGCTTATCTGGTTGGGTACCAGTTGTTCTAACCCCAACTACCAAAAGAGACTCCTGTCCTTTTTCATGGCACAGATGATGTTGAGATTTTATTTTTATTCGTTTATTTGTGTCCTATCGTATTTCACAGAGGATTTGAAGTAGATGTGATAAAAGCAACTAAAAATAATAATGAAATATTACCATTACGGAGTTGAAACTAGAGAAAATAGAACACAAATGTCTAGTCTTCTACCTAGTTGCTGTAGTTGAGCTTCACATGTGGCTCTGAACTCTGGAGAATTGATATTTTGTCTCCCTGATATTCCAGTTCAGGAAAGAACTCTCGTGAATGCACATGATAAAAGCCTAATAAGGCTTCAGAATAAGACGCTGACAAGTCAGGAGCTAATGGTTTCTGGAGGTGGTCCTGCTGTGTTGCCTTGTAGTTGTGAGGAGACGAGACCAGCAGAATAGCAGATGACACAGTGCAGAATAGGGTAAATATTTGTAATTGGGTGCTAGATAGAGGTTTTTACCTCAGAAATACTTGGTGCTTTCCATGTCTTCATTTGTATGAAAACCAGTAAAGAGTCTTGATTTGATTCTCTTAGTGGGGCAGAATGAGAACTAACTTAACTCAGAATCTCAAATTTGCCTGTAAGATCTCTGTTTTTAATGGACACAGGCTATTGAAATTCCTTTCTGAGGCAAGGCTGTCCTAATTATCACTTACTGTGATTCAGTTTTTCTCTTAAAAGAGATGCCCTATTGTTTAAGAGTTTGGCCTATTAGTTGGTGTCCACTTCTTTAAGGTAGATGAGTCTGGGTTGCCTTGGGGTGACTGTCCAATCCTGGAGTCGCTGCAGAGAAAGTGCTTGGTACCTGCTGCAGCCCAGGAATGTGGAATGCAAGGTTTGACCCTTCGGACAAAGTCCTCTTTGCGGTCTATTTTTGCCCTTAATGTTCGCACTTCTGTGGGGAGATTGAGTCTGCTTCTTTTCTCCAAAAGGACATGCCAAGTGTATGTGAGTTTTCTTCCCCCTAGAGTTTATAATGTATAACCATTTACAAATGGATTTGACCGGGGTGGGGGGAGGAGGGGAAGCCATGATTCACTGCCAGATTCATTGACAAAAGGCTTCAGTAATTTTTCTTTGAAACTTTCTCTCTCTAGTTGATGGTTGGCTTGCTCTCATGACCTTGCATTGCGTTACCATTTTATGCTTTTCAGAGCATGGAATATTGCCTTTAATCACATTGCTTCAGTTTGCAGTGGTGAGTCTCTTCTCCACACTTGCTTGGGAGGCAGTGTGTAGTGTTGCCACGCAGGTTAGCCACCTGTTTAGGTTTTATAATCCAGTGAATGTAGTCCTGGTTGGACATTAGAATCATTTGGGGACAGCTAAAAATGTACTTAGAACCAGATTCTGCCTCAGACTGATAGAATTATATACTCTTAGGGTGGGGCCTAGCTATCAGTAGTTTTTAAAAGGACCACAGAGGGGTGCCTGGCTGGCTCAGTCAGCGGAGCACGCGACTCTCGATCTTGGGTTGTGAGTTCAAGCCCGACGTGGGGTGAAGAGATTACTTAAAAATAAATAAAATCTTAAAAAAAAAAAAAAAACAGGACTGAAGATATTTCTAATGTATAATGTAATTGAAAAATTAAGAGAATACACCATTGAGGTGCCAGTTTCGGCTTTGGAATGAATAGGTGAAGAATCTTATTTGTTCATAACACTTTGAAAGGCATCAGGAGGTGAGACACATTGCCATTGGGTCTTCCTGGTATAATTACCTTTTCATAGACTTATATCCTATGTGTGCTTCCCTGTGTCCCTACTGCTCTGATTGTAGGCCCCTTGGGTCAAGGACCATGTCTTTTTAACTGCATTCTGAGTACTTAGCCCATAGTATGTATTTTTGAAATAACATTGGAACAAATAAAAGAAACTTTGAAGTTTTGGGAAGTTTCTAGAGATTCAAACTAGAATTGTTGCTGGCCTTCAGAAGTTAAACTTTAGCATCATGACTCTCAATTCTCATGTCTGACCACTGCATTTGGTCTCAGCTTTCTGAAGGGACCCTTCCTAGTCTTGTCTGAGTCCCTTTTGATTGTTTTGGGGGAAACCCTAATGAGTTGGGGCATAGCCCTAAGGGGTTGTTTTACTTGACTTACTTGCCTCTTTTTTGTTTGTAGCCCAGTGCCTGTGAGCAGGTGTCATGGTTTCCAGAATGTACCACTGAAATTCCTGACACTCAGGAAATGAGTGATTGGATGGTTGTGGGAAAGGTAGGATTTCAGGAAAATACACCCTGAATTATTGGCACTTATCTCCTGACTTTTCTCCTTGAGTCTAGTATGTATACTCATAGTTTAAGAAAAATGTAAATCTGCCATTCTGGCAAGAGTAAAGCTGTGTCAAGATGGTGTGTCAAGGGCTTTACAGATATTCCCCTAGGAGATGTGACAAGGTTTTTTTCTCCTAGTCATTTAACTTGCAAGGCAGCACAAAATGCATAACTTCTGTCTTCCTCATGGATGCTTTTTAGAGTAGCTGATTATACATTTGTGTATATTCTGGTCACTGCTGGGCACTGTTCCAGGTAGATGAAAAGACACCGTCCCTGTCCTCAGAAAATAATGAGGGAGTTGTTACAGAGGGAATTTGTTTAATCTCCTTCTGGAAAATTGTAAGAATAAAGTAGATAGCCACCAAATCAGTATGGTCTGGAGAACAGTTCTCAAAGTGTAGGGCCCCCTGGGGATCTCCAGGACCCTTTCAGGGGCTCTGCAGGGTCACAGTTATTTTCATAATGGTACTGGAAAGTTACTTGTCTTTTCACTCATTCTCTCATAAGTGTCCAGTGGGGTCTTCCAGAGGCTGCACCACAACCAATTGAATGTAAATGTAGAGAGGAGAATCTAGCCAGATATTAAGAGATTTGTAAAAATGGAAAATAGTGCCACTCATTAAAAGTTTTTTGGGGAAATATAGTTACTTTTCATAAATATGTTATGTTAACACAATGTATTGCTTTTTTACACTGAATGACATTTTAGCATTTTCTCAGTTTTAATTTCTAATAATGTTGATACGTATATATCCCCCACATAAACAAAAGCTCTTTGGGGTCCTCAGTGATTTTGAAGTGTGTAAAACCTGAGAACACCCAAGTCTGAGCATCGTTGGTTTAGAGGTAGCCTCACTCAGACCTGAGGTTGGATTTGACACCCATGTGAAGGTCTCTTGAACACTTGTCTTCTCTGATGCTACCAGCTCCTACCTGGTGCCTGGTGTCCTGCCTTTGTACTCATCATCGATCAGGAGGCTTCCTGGTTGAAGGAAGAACAGGCTTCTGTCATTTAGGGTGGTCCCCATCCGTCTGCCTCCGTGCTCTGGGGGCAGACAGCTTGAACGTTTCCTTCCTGTTTGCTTTTCTCAGCCTCAGCATTCATGAGTCTTATATCCATATGGTGCTCTAGTCAGAGCACCCAGGGGGCTGCTTCATCTCACAGCCATCTGGAGTGTAGCCAGAGGGATTTAAGGTTTTCTCTTTCCCTTCCCCCAGGGATTGATGTTCCTTGGCAGACACTCAAGCCCCTTCTTGCTCTACTCACTTGGAACCCTCGTTTCTCCATTCATTCCCCTAAATGCAGTCACACGTGGTCGTTATTGATTGTTTTCTTCTTTCTATAGAGAAAGATGATTATTGAAGATGAGACAGAGTTTTGTGGGGAAGAGCTGCTTCACAGTGTGTTGCAGTGTAAGGTAAGGCCTGTGGCTAGAGCTGGGGTTGAAAACCTTGTGTGAGGGGATGTTCTGGGCTCTTCCAGTTCTTTTGAATTGGTTGTGGGGCTGAAGTTTAGCTGAGGTTTTTCCTGGAGATCAGATGTGTGTCTTGCTACATTTCTCTGAGATAGTATCCTTTTTCCTGGTTCCCTGCAGTAGTGCGCTGTCCCTGTGGTCAGTAGCCGGGAAAGGATTCACTTAACAACTCAGTGGGTCCGTTCTTTACCATCAGACCTGAATTCAAATCCTTGTTTTTCAGGTTTTTTTTGTTGTGTGACCTTGGGCCAGTTGCTTTAGCTGCTCTGAGTTTGAGTTTCCCCATCTATAAAATGGGAAGAGAATACTTTCCAGGATTGTTATGAGAATTAAATGAAATAATCCACGTGAAGCTCATGACACGCTGGGTGAATGTTAGCCTCTCCTTGATACTTTTGGAGTGATTTTGTGTCAGGAAGTACATTGCCTGGGGCAGAATGAGCCAGGGAACCTCTGAGGAAGAAATGGGTTGGAGAAGAAGTAATACCTCAGACCAGCCTCACTGAACTTATGTTTTTTGCCGGCAGAGGGTTGGGAATATCCTTAAGGTGACTGGAACTCAGGTGAAATGAGGCTTTTTGTTCCCCAGGGAAAAAATTGGGAGAAAGAAGAAGGGGTCTCCGTTGTGCATTAGGTGCCATCAGAAAACACTGGTCTTGGTTTGTTTGCCCTCTCTGAGTGAGCTCAACATCAGAATTCTGGTCCCTGGAAAGTTGCTGTTGGAGTGGAGAAACAGATTTGCTCTAAGGATTTGTGATGCCAACAGGTGGCTTTCTGCATAACCACAGGTGCCATTTATTAACCACTTACCATGCAGGGATGTGCTTACATTTTCTCTTTTCCACTTAATAGGTGAGATAGTGGAGGGTCAGAGTGATTGGGCAACTTGTCTGGGGTCACACAACCGGTCGTTTCAGAGCTGAGATGCAGCAGTATTCTACCTCCTCAGAGGGCTGAGTTGGGCTCCTCTAGCACTTGAGTCCCCTGTCCCATCCTGGAGGGTGATGCTCACCTCGAGGTTCTGATTGTCTCTGGGCAGAGTGTGTTTGATGTCCTGGATGGGGAGGAGATGCGGCGAGCTCGGACCCGGGCTAATCCCTACGAAATGATCCGTGGAGTCTTCTTCCTAAACAGGTTTGCGACGTTCCCCTCCCCTGCCCTGATATGTACTGTTGCACATTTCATCTGAGCCTCAGCTTTCCATACATCTGGTGTACTGAGTTGCACTTTTCTGTCTTTGTTGCAGGGCGGCAATGAAGATGGCTAACATGGATTTTGTGTTTGATCGCATGTTTACAAATCCGCGGGACTCTTGTGGGGTGAGAACAAGATTCTGTGTGTGAATTTATAGCTTAAGCTTCAGCGGCCCAGAAATTGCCATTCGTGCAATGCTAAGAGAGTATTCCTGCTATGTGGTAGAGATAGATTTTGCTTGGAGCTCCTCAAAATCCCAGGGATGCTCCACAAGGCAGTTGTGCCTAGGGCTTCAGGCCCAGAGTTCCAGCCCCCAACTCTGCAGATCCTCCTGCCCACCCCAAGTGGAGGAGGGCAGGGCTTGCAGCAGTGGCAAAGGGACATTTCTGGGCAAAGTCGGCAGTTGTGCTACCTACAGGCCTAGGGAGCAGGGAGGTGAGGCTATGAGATAGGGCGTGGGCCCTCCTCCTGCATCCGGTAAACATGTATTTATCCTACTATGTGCCAGGTACCAGGAATATAATTTTAAATGAGATAGATGTGATCCCTTCCCCCGTGGCACTTAGGTTCCGGATGTTCTGGTGGATTTAAGAACTGGTAAGGGTGCAGGGTTGAGATGCTTGTAAAGCCTTTCTGGGCTCATTGGTGTGTGGAGGGCAGCTGCGGCCAGGGAGCTTTAGACTGCTGCCTTCCTACCATGGATGAGGTGGAGTGGTAAGGGTGAGTATGTAGTCCTTACAGTGAGCTTATTTTCCAAATTCAAATTTGTGATATCGTCTGACTTCAGTGCTGCTGCTGGTATGAGAAGGGAGTGCTCTGGCAAATGTGATGTGAGTGTTGAATGAAATGTGGGCATCTGGGTCCTTTCACTGGTCTATTTAAAATCAGTATCACGTCTGAAAATCTAGGCTGTGTTTTTCAGTGAGGGGTCGCAGGGGGCAGGAAGTACAGAACGTCCATCGCAAGTAGTGTCACTTAAGTTCATCCCTTCTTTGGGGCTCGGCTGCCTCATCTCTGGAATTAGTCCTACTAACCTGCCAGAGGGTTGGACCAAAGGCCCTTAAGGTTTGTTCCAGATCTAAGATCTGTGATTTCAGATGTGGCCACTCTCCCTTTCTGCCTTTCTGAACCAGCTTTGCGTGGGATCATAATTATTAGATTTTGGCCCTTCTCAAGAAGTGGTAGAGCAGAATGATTTTCTACTTTGCTACATCTCATTTATCTGAACCCAGACACACAATAATTATAGAGAAAGAAAAAAGGAAATTTCATTCTGGCATTTCCTTTAGGGTTTCAAAGCATTTTTGCCCGGTCCTAGAAAGTTAGTTCTCTTTGACAGTGAAGGGTCAGCAGCCAGCTGTTCCCAAACCTGTTTCTGCTTCACACTCTGTCCTTCCAATAGGCCCCATGATTATCCACCTGCTAAAGGAACTTATCTTCCAAGTTTTTTAGTGTTTCAGCTCCACCTCCCTTACTGCTTCCCTCAATGCTGGCAAAACTGGCATGTAGACCCCTCCAGCCTGTAGTCATTTCTCTCTCCCAGGTCTCCCTCCCTGTTTGCCAGGACCAGCAGGCAGCACAAAAGGGCTCTTGGAATTAGCATCTTGAGAAAATTAGGTTGATATAATGTTGGTTTAATTTTCTGAGTTCCAAATGATTTCCTTTAAACCCCTGCCTGGCAGAGGAGCTCTGTCAAGCTGATGGGAAGTCACAGCATCATTTTGGGCTTTTGAATGTAAACGCCTCCAGCAGCTGGTATCTGGTTATTGTCTTTTGCTGTCAGGAAAATGAAGTAGGCGCCAGGGTTGTACCATTCAGGTCAAGGGTGGAGATGTTAGTTACATAGGAAAAGGCAACTGTGTTTGTAACGCTTCAGGCAGCTTCTTGACCTGAATTGATTGTTAGTGGCCACGGAGAATTGCCCTTTCTGAGATGTTTCTCTACACTCTGCTATAAAAAGGGATTTTTCTCCAGCCCCTAGTGTTTTCTTCCCTCTTTTCATCTCTGTTTTCCCCTGAGGACCAGAGTGATAGCCAAGCCCAGTAGTCTTGGTGTGTTTTTCAGGCGAGCAGAGACACTCCAGAGCAATCCCCAGCAGAGATGGGAGTGGCTGAAGGTCCAGACACACACTGGGTTTGCTAGAATCTCAGTGGCTCTGGGATCACACAAACTTTAGAATAAGAGCATGGAGAACTTGAAGCTTAGATAGGTGTGAGGAGGTTCGAGGTGGGAAGCAGAGGGGACTGTGAATTTTTTTACTGGGTTTCTGGTTCTGTGGGTTGTGGTAAAAGGAGAAAAGAGACTAGGGAAACAAATTGTAAATATGAATTGGAAGAGATAAGGGAAAGAAGAGAGTTTAAGATTCTTTGGGTATATGCTAGCACGTTATGTGCAGGCTCTGTGTGCCTGGGGGTATTGCTGAGGTAGTAAACATTGTGTAGCCTCAGGAGACAAAAATTGAATGTAGATCTTTAAGTTTCAGTGCTATCTTAGAGGAAATTAGATAGCACTTATAAAGTGCCTACTGAGTGTGGAGTACTGCACTAGGCATTGGAAAAGGAAAAAGATGGGAAAAGACAAGAGTTTTGACTCCAAGGAAGTTGATCAGTTGAATGTTGTGTCATCTTACATTTAGTATTTACAGTTTATAAAGATCTTTGACATATGATACTTTAATCCTACAACAGCCTTGAGAAATTAGTTACATTAATCCCAGTTTACAGTTGAGGGAATGTGAGCTTAGAGGCATAAATCTTATGCTTGCCCTTAACTGCGCAGCCAGTAAGTGGCAGAGGTGAGAACTCCAGCTGTCCTTTCTATGAAAAGACCTTCTGGCCATGACCTGTGAGGTCTTGAAATCACAGATGGAGATCATACTTAAGTGCTCTTTTTGGAGGTGAGATTCTTTCACTGATTCATTTTCCTTCCTCTGCCTGGTCTTCCTTTGGGCCAGTGGCTCACCTGGAGAGCCTAGAGCCTGGGGCTAGGGCATAGCCAGTGATGAGAAACATTGTTTTTCCTCTTTCCAGTGTGTGCAGGCCTTAAACTTGTGACCCCTGCCTCATTACCACTGGGCTGCCTAGAAAATGCTACATAATGTTCTCAGCAAATGCCATTAGGCCTTTTTTGTATGTGTGCAAGTGAATATAATCCAAAAATATGAATAATTGATGGCTCAGAAAGGAAGAATACTGAGGCCGATTGGTGGGAAAGAAGAGAAGGAACTGATACATCTCAGCATGCCTGGGTAGGCTTGTCTTAGGATGATGAAGTTTATTTTTAGCTAAAGTCCAGAGACTTCTTCAACTGTTTTGGTTAAGCAGGATAGCTATCATCAGAGGCTAGGCCCTTTTCGCCCAGAAAGTGACTAGATTGTGAACATTAGTATTTTCCATTTCTTTCTTACAGCTCTTTCCCTGAAAGCTTTCTGATCTTTATCTAGCAGTTACAGAACTCTGGATAAGTACTCAGCCAAGACAAACCTATGGAGAGGGAAGGCTGAGCTGCCTAAGCTCCTTCTAGCTGGATGTTCCTCAGGGTCCTCTAGTTACCTGCTCTAGAGCTCAACCTCTTGTTGTCACCAGTGTGCAGGTGGTATATCCCTTCTGCCTTGGAGCCAGGTCGGAACAAGTAGAATTCACCCTCCAGGGCCAGGTGTGTAAAAGATAAACGCAATATGGGCCAGTGCTGGTTCAGCGTAAATTTCAGATTAAGGGTTAAAAGCTACTGGAGGGTTAAAAACTATAATCCAGCAAAAATTCAAATACTTGTTGTAATTTAGTTATTCCTAAGGTGTGGGTGGGTACCCTGGGGGCTGCCTGGAAGCTCCATGCCAGTGTCTCCTTCCCCCTCTGCCTTGTCAGCCTCCAGCTCTGCACTGCCCCGTACTCCTGGCTAGCAGAGGGGCAAAGGCAGGAGAAGAAGGGAGTGCATAAAAGGAGGAGACTCAAAGCACTGTGATATATTGGACTGGATCTTGGAACAAAACAAGGACTCTAGTGAAATATGAATCAAGTTGAATTTAGTTAATAGCAGTGTACCAGTGTTGGTTTCTTAATTTTGACAGATTTTGTAAGATGCTAACAAAATTGGAATCTGGATGAAGAGTATATGAGAACTCTGTCTTTGCAACTTTTTTGTAAATCTAAAATTATTCCAAGATAAAAAGTTAATTGGAAAAAAATAGGGAGAACCAAGAAGGAAGGGGAGAAGGGAAGCAAAGGCTATGGTTTGGAAAGGTAGGCCCTGTGACCAGGAGGGAGACATGTTAAAGCCTCTCAGACTTTGTTTTTGTTTGTTTTCTTAATGTTTTTTATTTATGGTTGAGAGAGAGAGAGAGAGAGAGAGAGAGAGAGGCAAAGAGAGAGGGAGACACAATCTGAAGCAGGCTTCAGGCTCTGAGCTGTCAGCACAGAACCCGACACGGGGCTCGAACTCACAAGCTGTGAGATCATGACCTGAGCCGAAGTCAGACACTCAACCGACTAAGCCACCCAGGAACCCTGACCTCTCAGACTTTGGATAGGAAGACCGGAGTCCAGCAGTCAGGCCAACTGGATTCTGATTGAGCTTTGTTGCACACAGGCTATGAACAGGTTGCTTTGTGTCTTGGTGTCTTTTTTCCCTGTCTGTAAGTGGGGGATACAGCATCTGTTCTGCTCAATGGGACTCTTAGAGGCAGGATATGGTAAGAAAAGGACTCAGAAATAAAAACGAATACTCAGATTCCCATTAAGATGTTTTTATTAGGAGTCTGAGCCAGGCCATGTAGTTGAAAGGCATTAGGGGTATCTTGAAGCACGAATGGGCAACTCCAGGGGGTGATGATCACAGAGGATACATATCCTGGGTGTCGTGGCCCTGGCGGGAGTTCTGCACTCCGCTTGCTGAAAGGCTCGTTTTACCCCCCTGCATTCTCCTTCCTGTTGCCCGTTGAGCCAGACTTTTTCCCTTCCTCCCCTGTCCTCCACTTACCTTTGCAGAAACCACTGGTAAAGGACCGGGAAGCTGAGCTTCTGTACTTTGCTGACGTCTGCGCAGGCCCAGGCGGTTTTTCTGAGTATGTGCTGTGGAGGAAGAAGTGGCATGCGAAGGGCTTTGGAATGACTCTGAAGGGCCCAAATGACTTCAAGCTGGAGGACTTCTACTCGGCCTCCAGTGAGCTCTTCGAACCCTACTATGGTAGGAACATGGAGGAGGGTGATGGGCTTTGAGAGAGTCCTCTGTGGGGACTTTAGGTCAGATGCAGTTATTATCTACTTGGCATGCTTTCTTTCCTAGGTCTCTCAGCCTGGGGTTTCCAGTCCTTGTCCTGAAGATCTCCGTTCCCTCTAGACCTTCCCTTTTTACCCCAGGCCTGTAGGATACAGGTTAAACACTCCACTAGGCAAACTCTCATCAAAACCATATTAATTCCCCTTTTCTTCTCTTGTGGTGACAGGAGATAATGAAACTGCCTGATCTCCAGCTGAGAAATGACAGGGTTATTAACAAATACAAACTCCATGCCCATCTCCAGCCTGTGCACGGGGTGTGGAATTCACTGGATAACGGACAGCTCAGCAGCCCCACAGCAGTCCCCTCCACTCTTTCTTGATTGTTGTGATTTGGCAGAAAGTCCCAAGTTCTTTCTTAACAGTTCTTATTTAAAAGTGGATGTTGGTTCCTAAATATAGGTGCTTTAAACACAACTTGAGTCTTGAAGAGGAAGGCCCTCTACTTCAATTGATGACTCTTGGCTGGACAACTCTTTTTGAATTCTGCTTTATCACAACAGGCCCTGTTTTTGCCTCTTGGTCCATCACTGTAAGGCAGCCTTGCAGGATGGATCCTGCATTGAGTTGCTCCTCACAGGGCCTTTTCTCCAGGTCCTTGAGGAGAACCTGTGTTCACAGTCCCAGAGAGCTTGTGTTCCGGCTCCTGGGATCCACAGGGCAGATGAGCTAAATGTGAATCTTGTGTCCTGCCAGGTGAGGGTGGCATCGATGGAGATGGGGATATTACCCGCCCAGAGAACATCACTGCTTTTCGGAATTTTGTCCTGGATAACACAGATCGCAAGGGTGTCCACTTTCTGATGGCTGATGGGGTAGGTGATCTGTTCTCCATAGAGCGATGCTTTAAGGATTTATCATGTTAGAAGCTTGAGAGTTGCTTTTGTTTTGTTTTATTTTACTTGGTCCTTTTGGCTGCCCTAGAAAATGGTAGTTCACTATTCAGATAGTAGGGATATGTGATGCATTTTTTTATTCTTTCTGCACATATTTTCAATGATAACTTTGTCAATGCTGTGATTTTGTGGACACCTTTGCTTAGAGCAAGTGGACCTTCTGAGCTCACTTCTTCGAAGGGCCTCGGTTGGCTGTGAGAAATGGTAGGGGAGAACCATGACTAAGATGGACTACGTAAAACTGACTGGAAAGAACATTTCCATCGTTGGTCACCTGGGTGTGGCTCCTGGTAGAGGCTGTCCTTACATGACCATACCTAAGCCTCTGGATGGGCTGAAGATGACCACATAACCAAAGGCAGTGGCTCAGGGGAATCCACTGGAAGCCCTGTCAGTGACTGGGCTGAAGTGAATATTCAAGGAACCTTGTTCTTCGGGCAGCTGCTTGAGGCACAGAGGGGAGCCCACTGTAGCTTTCTCACCTAGAAATCTGATGCTGCAGGTAGTCTTTTTTGGAGGAAGCCACCACTCACTAAGAGGAAAGACAGAATGTGGCAGTTGCTCCAGGGTCACATGGCTAGAATTGAGAAGAGCCTCTAGAGCTCCTTGGGTGGCCTCTCAAGCAGTAACCATGTGGAAAGGTGAAAGTGTGTAGGATGTCAGCATAGGCTCTGAAGATGCCTTGGCTTTCCACAGCACCGTGCATGGCAGGGAACAGCAGATAGGCTTGGGGGAGAAGAGGGAGGGGCTGCTCCAGCTGAGCAGATGTGAGGGTCTGATAGTGCTTGGGGGGCTGTTGTTGCATTGTGGCAGCTAGAGCACAAACTCAAGGATTGTCTTTCTGTTTGGGCATTGGAGCCTGATGACTTGGGATATTTATTTATTTATTTATTTGACTCTGTGAACAGGCATGCATTTTGAGAAACATCTACAAATCTGGAGGACATTGTTAAATAATTTCTGATTCTGAGTCATTTAGCTATTACCTTTGTAGGACTGAGGCAGAGGGACCTGGCCTGGCTGGTGCCAGCTTAACAGTCATCAGCGTCCTTTACATTTTAAGAAAGTTATTGTTAAAACAACAACAACACACATACAATTTACCATCTCAGCCATTAAAAATTTTTTTTAAATTGTTTTTAATTTTTTTATTTGAGAGAGAGTGCAAACAGGGCAGAGGGAGGGAGGGAGGGAGGGAGGGAGAGAGAGAGAGAGAGAGAGAGAGAGAGAGAGAGAGAGAGAGAGAATCCCAAGCAGGCTCCATGTTCAGCGTGGAACACAATGCAGGGCCTGATCCCACGACCCTGGGATCATGATCTGAGCCAGAATCAAGAGTTGGACTCTCAACTGACTGAGCCACCCAGGCGCCCCCCCATTGCAACCATTTTTAAGTTCAGTAGTGTTGAGTATGTTCAAATTTTTGTGAAACAGATTTCCATGCTTTTTTCCTTTTTGTAAAATTGAAACTCTGTAGTCATTAAACAACTCTCCTCTCCCCCCTCCTCCAACTCCTAGTCTCCTTTACTTCTGTGCGAGCTTGGCTCTCTGCTCCCTGTTGGTATCTCACAGAGAGGGAGACCACTCCAGGGGTGGCAAGGCACATTCTTTTAACAAACACCCTGGCCAGAGACCCTGCCAGCTAGAGGGAGAGGCTCCAAGGTCTTGAGACAGGAAGGGGGTTTTGGTTAGCAGAGAACGAGATTACTGTGACTGTCAGTTGTGTTAACTTTTCACCTATCACCATCCTGGGGCCTGAACAGTGGCTAAGCCCAGGCAGAGTATTCACACCACTCTCAGGGTCTTGGACTGACCAGGGCATTCTGTTTCCTATCTTGTAGTTGGCCTGTGACCAGCCAGTATTTTGCCTCTGCCCTGCCTTACTCTTCCCCTGGGTTCCCAAATGGGTTTTAAAATTTTCTGGACCATCTCCTTGGAAAAGTAGTCTTGGTTGTATCCCCTGGGAGTGATGGAGCAGAAGAGTGGCCCTGTGCTAGGAGTCAGGCCTGGGTCCTGGTACTGGCTCCGTCTGCGAGGAGCCATATGACTGTGAAAATAATCTAAATGCTGAGCTGTATTTTTTATCAGTCTGATGGTGGAAATCAATGGAAACGCTTCAGGAAATCTTAATGAAGATGTAGTAGGGATGAACGAGGTCCTCATCACTACTCTTTCCTACTCCCGATTCTTATACTCTCATTTCAGGGTTTCTCAGTGGAGGGACAGGAGAACCTGCAAGAGATCCTCAGCAAGCAGCTGCTGCTCTGTCAGTTCCTCATGGCGCTGTCTGTTGTCCGAACAGGTAACGCTTCCTCAGGTGTCTCCCCAGCCTGGGGTCCGCTAGAGGCCCTGTTTGGACACGAGCACGTATGGGGTTTTGGAGTAAGAAAAAAAAAAAAAAACCTGCTTAAATCAGGTGTCAGTTGGCTAAATGAGGAATTTAGGGAAGTTAGTGCAATAGAATCCCCCAGAGTCCCCTCTAAAACTGAGACTACCCCTTAAATTGCCTCTTTTAATGGACCTGAGCGCTGGGTCCCTGGCTTTGTCACATTTACTCCTTCAGACTACCTTACCACTGGGTCAGAGCCCACTGACGGCTGTTGGTGTCTTCACTCTAATCTAGGAGGCCACTTCATCTGTAAAACCTTTGACCTGTTCACACCGTTCAGCGTGGGGCTCATCTACCTGCTGTACTGCTGCTTTGAACGAGTGTGTCTCTTTAAGCCGATTACCAGCCGTCCTGCCAACTCCGAGAGGTAAAGCCTTCCTCTCCATTCTAATCAGACTAGTTGACTAAATGTTAGAACAGAAAAGTGCAGCTCTCTGGCATAACTACTCAAGCTTGTACTCAAGCTACATTAAAACCCTGATTTTAAGGAAGTGATTAGAGCCAAGAGGAGTCAAGATTTGGATCTTACTGGTTCTGTGGTGTGTCAGTGCAACTTCTGCCTCCTTCTCTACAAACCTTATTCCTCACACTTAGGTCGGGGATCCTTGGCTTGGTCCGGGAAAGAGAAAGTGAAAAGGGGCACCTATGGGCTGGGCCAGGGCAGGAGGGCCACCAACCAGAGGCACTGTTGGCATCCTAGTTGGGACACAGTGCTCATGCATGACATGAGAGAAGATGTGGCCAGTCTGAATTGCTAGGTGGCTTGTTAAAAACACAGATTTCTGGGCCCTGTTCCTGGGGAGTCTGATTGACAAGGTCTGTAATTTAACAGACTGCCTAGTGACAGTGATACAGCCAGCCTGGCACCGGGCAGTTGGGAACCACTGCCACAGAGAGTAGAAATATAGCCCAACATAAAAAGGAAGGAATTGAATTGAACTTTTGCAGCACAGAATTGGTACTGTTCTTTGTGCATAGACTTAAGATTCTTTAGCTTTATGACTCAGCAAGGAGTTTGGGGAGGAGGAATGTGGGGGAGAAGCCCTTGCTCAGTGGAGTGACAGGGTATCTTCTGCCAGGTATGTGGTGTGCAAGGGCCTGAAGGTGGGCATAGATGACGTGCGCGATTACCTCTTCTCAGTCAATATTAAACTCAACCAGCTGCGGAACACTGATTCTGATGTCAACCTTGTGGTCCCCTTGGAGGTAATCAAGGGAGACCATGAATTTACTGACTACATGATACGGTCCAATGAGAGGTAAGCAAACCCAGTGTTTTTTGCTGATACCACTGTAGTTATCAAGGAAGACCAGAGATTGAAGGACTGAATGGCTCTTAGTATCACTTTGTCGATTCCCAACATTGGTAACTAGGATTGGTGTGCTTGTTCCAGGGCTCTCTGGGACGTGGGGGACCTTGGGGACCCTTGTCCTACTCCCATGCCCTGTCCCTAGGGTGGCCAGTGGGAACCTGGTTGGTGTTGCCCTGCCCATGGGAGCCTGAATATGATAGTGGAACCTGATAGAGAGCAGCCTTGCCCGGTCCCTGGAGGCAGGAGTAACTCTATTTGCTTCTGTTTGTGAAAAGCCATCATGATTGTTGCCTTGTGAAACTCCCTGTTTGGAAACAGGAGATGGCTAGAAAGCAAATATGCAACATGCTTTGGAAATTTCTGGTAATAAAACTTTTTTGCCAGTTCATGAATTCTTTAGATGCGTGATCTGAATGCTGGGGTTTTTTTTGTTTGTTTGTTTGTTTTAAGCCTTTTTTTGGTTTCTGCCCCCTTCTTGTTATTGGTAATAATTTAAAGTTGACAGTTGACTCAGTTTTCTAAGGGAAAACTTGGAGAAAAATTTTTTGAGGTAAGTTGGAGAGTTGTATAGTAACAGTGGATCAGTAGAAGTGCTTTCTCACAGGGCCAAACAGGTGTTGGTGTCATTTCTAAGGGTATAATCCTGTCTCCCATGGAAGTTTGAACGTATAGGTGGCCCTGGAGAATCACAGAAGGATAGAACGTCTTTACCCATTTGCCCACCATCCTACAGTGTTTTAACTTTGCACAGTACTGCCACATCAGCGCTTTCATCTTGATGGTAATGCTAGGCACCACGGTGGAGAAGACACTAAGCTTCGGCATGTTATACATGAGGAAACAGGTCCGGGAACTGGTCTAGAGTCAGCAACGCCAGGGCTTTGTAACATTTCTGTTTGCTGAACCGTGCTGCCATCTGCTATGAATGTGTGTGGACGCATGGCGGAACTGGACTCTGCAGTGCTCCCAATAGTGCAGTGTTTAAGCAGACCTACAATGAATCAGTTTGCTTTTTTTTTTTTTAAAGATTGATGGATAATTCCATAATTGAAATGCAGATCTTATGTGTATTTTTGACAAATGCATATCTTCATATAGCCTACATTCCTATTAAGATTAAAAAAAAACAATCAACCTCAGGAAATTTCTTTGTGCCCCTACCTAGTCAACCTGGAAGTAACCACTCTTCTGATTTTTATCTTAGGCTGATTTTGCCCATTCTAGAACTTAGTGTAAGTGGAATCATATATACATACACACTTATGTGTCTGTTTTTTGTTTAATTTGTCTTTTTTCCTTACCGTAACATTTTTGAGATTCTCTCATGTGGTGTTAGTTTGTTCCTCTTTATTGCTGAATAGTATTCCATTGTATGGGCATACCAAATTTATTCTTCTGTTAATGGACACTTTATTTCCAGTTTGGGGCTATTCTGAATAAAGCTGCTAAAACATTCTTGTACAGCGATTTTGGTGGACAAATGTTTTCACCTTTCTTAGATAAATACCCAAGAGTGGAAATTGTAGGTCATAGGTTAGATGAGTACTTTTTAATAATGCCATACAGTTTTCTCAAGTGCTTATATGAGTTTATATTCCCTGTAGCAGAGTGTGAGAATTCTGATTGTTCTACATCTTTGCCAACATTTGGTATTGTTAGTCTTTTTCATTTTAGCTATTCTGGTGGGGGGTTCTATTTTTGTTTATGTGTGTGTGTGTGTGTGTGTGTGTGTGTATAGTTAATTAAGTACCTGTGTTAGTTTCAGGAGTACAACATAGTGATTCAGCATTTATATACATATATGAAATGGTAACTACAATAAGTCTAGTTACCATCTGTTACCATATAAAGTTGTTACGATATTGTTAACTATATTCCCTGTGCTATATGTTACATTCCCGTCTCTCATTTATTTAACTGGAAGATTGTACCACTTGCACCACTTAATCTCCTTCACCTATTTTGTCCATTCCCCCTCCGCTCTTTCCCTCCTGGCAACCATCAGTTGGTTCTCTGTAAGTCTGTTTCTGTTTTGTTTTATTTGTTAATTTGTTTTGTGTTTTAGATTCTACGTATAAGTGTTTTTGTCTTTTTCTTATTTTGACTTATTTCACATAGCATAATATCCTCTAGATCCATCCATATTGTTGGAAATAATAAGATTTCATTCTTTTTTGTGGCCAAGTAATATTCCATTGTATATATACATTTTATTTGTCCATTCATCTGTTGAACATTCAGATTGCTTCCACATTTTGGCTATTATAAATAATGGTGTGATGACTCTAGGGGGACATATGTCTTTTCAAATTAGTGTTTTTGTTTTCTTTTGATAAATACCTAGAAGAATTGCTGGACCGTGGTAGTTTTATATCTTTATTTTCTGAGAAAATGCTATACTGTGTTCCATAGTGGCTGTACCAATTAACATTCCTACCATCACTGCACAAGGGTTCTCTTCTCCACATCCTCTCTAGCACTTGTTATTTCTTGTCTTTTTTTGGGGAGGGGGGGTTGGTTTTCAGTTTCTTTTTTTTTTTTTTAACTTGTTTTATTTTTTATTCTTGATAATAGTTCTGTGAAGTGATATCTCATTGTGGTTTGGATTTGTATATCTGTGGTGACTAATGACGTTGAACCTCTTTTCATGTGTTTATTGGCTGTTGAACATGTGACTCATGATCTCACGGTTTGTGGGATCAAGCCACACTCTCAGTGCGGAGCCTGCTTGGGATTCTCTCTCTCCCTCTTTCTTATCCCTTTCCTCACTTTTGCAAAGTAAATAAATAAACTTTTTAAAAAAAGTTGATTTTTTTTTTTTTTTCTTTTTTTGTGAGAGCACAAGCTGGGGAAAGAGAATCCCAAGCAGGCTCCATGCTCAGCATGGAGGCTGACATGGGACTCAATCCCGTAACCCTAGGATCATGACCTGAGCAAAATCAAGAGTCAGACGCTCAACTGACTGAGTCACCCAGGTGCCCCTCTTTTTATTAAATTGTAATATATTTTCTATTTTCTATATTTTGAATACAAGTCTGATTTCAAATATGTGTGTTGTGAATATTTTGTCCTAATGTGTGACATGCCTATTCATTTTCTTAATGGTATATTTTGATAAACAGAAGTTAAAAAAAGTTTTTTTTAAGTTTATTTATTTTGAGAGAGAATATAAATAAGTAGGGGAGGGCCAGAGAGAGAGAGAGAGAGAGAGAGGGAGAGAGAATCCCAAGCAGGCTCTGTACAGAGCCTGCTGACAGCACAAAGCCCGTTGCAGGGCTCCAACTCACCCAGGTGCCCCCTACTTTGACCCTTTTTATTTGTTTATTTTTGAGAGAGAGTGCAAACAGGGGAGGGCAGAGAGAGACACACACACACACACATACACACACACACACACACACACACACACACACACACAGAATCCGAAGCAGGCTCTAGGCCCCGAGCTGTCAGCACAGAGCCGACCGTGGGGTGGGGCTTGAACCCACAAACCGTGAGATTATGACGTGAGCCGAAGTTGGAGGTTTAACCAACTGAGCCACCCAGGTGCCTCTATTTTTAAAATGTGTAATTCTGGGGCACCTGGGTGGCTCAGTCGGTTAAGTGTCTGACTTCAGCTCAGGTCATGATCTCACAGTTTGTGGGTTTGAGCCCCACGTCGGGCTCTGTGCTGACAGCTCGGAGCCTGGAGCCTATTTCAGATTTTGTCTCCCTCTCTCTGCCCCTCCCATGCTCACTCCCTGTCTCTGTGTCTCTCAAAAATGAATAAATGTTAAAAAAAAAAAATGTATAATTCACTGGCATTAAATACATTCACATTGTTGTGCAGCCATCATCACTGTATATTTCCAGAATGTTTTAATCATCCAAAACAGAAATTCTGTACCCATTAAACAATAACTCCCCATTTCTCCCACCTTGAAGCTCGATGAATTTGCCTGTTCTAGGTACCTCATATAAGTGAAATCATAACGATATTTGTTCTTTTGTGTCTGGCTTATTTCACTTCGCATAATGTTTTTAAGGTTTATATCATGTTGTAGCATGTGTCAGAATTCCATTCCTTTTAGGGCTAAATAATATTCCACACACACACACACACACACACACACACCCACACACACCACATTTTGTTTACCCATTCATCTGTTGTTGGATATTTGGATTGTCCCCACATTTTAGCTCCTGTGAATAATACTGCTTTGAATATTGGTGTGCAAGTAACTGAGCCCCTGCTTTCAGTTCTTTCTTGTATACACTTAGTGGAGTTGTTGGATCCTATGGTAATTGTGCTTAAAATGGTGCAGCTACAACTGCCATACTATTTTTTACAACACTTGGCCTATTTCACGTTACCAACAGTCATGCTCAAGGGTTCCAGTTTCTCCACATTCTCACCAACACCCGTTGTTGTCTCTCTGTTTTTGTTTCTGTTTTTGTTTTTTTTGGATAATAGCCCTCCTAATGGGTGTGAGGTGGTGTCTCATTGTAGTTTTGAGTTTTGATATTGAGTATATTTTCGTATCGGGCTGTTTGTGTATCTTTGGAGAAATACTTATTCTATCTAGTCCTTTGCCTATTTTTAAATTGGTGTTTTTCATTGTCAAATGGTAGGATTCTTTATTAATATTCTGGATGTTAATCCCTCATCAGATATATGATTTGAAAATATTTTCTCTCATTATGTGTTTTTTTTCCTGCATTGATTGTGTCCTTCAGTGCACAGATTTTAATTTGATGTGGTTCAATTTCTTTTTTTTCTTTTATTGTTTATGCTTTTGGTGTAATATTCAGGAAATCATTGCTGAATCCAGCATCATGAAACTTTCCACTGTGCTTTTTTCGAAGTGTTTTATACTTTTAGCTCTCATCTTTAGGTCTTTGATCCATTTTGAGTTAATTTTTGTAGATGTTATAAAGTAAGGGTCCAACTTCATACATTTGCATGTAGACAACCAGTTTTCCCAGCACCATTTGTTGAAAAGACTATTCTTTCCTCATGAAATGGTTTTGGTACCCTTGTTGAAAATCATTTGATCATATATGCAGAGGTTTACTTCTGGGCTGTCTATTCTGTACCTTTGGTTCTGTATGCCTATCTTTATGCCAGTACCACAGTTGTGATTATTCTAGCTTTGTAGTAAGTTTTGAAACTAGGAAATATGAGACCTTCAGTTTGTTTTTCTCGTTCAAGATTGTTCTGGCTATGGGGCCCCTTGAGATTCCATATGAATTTTAGGATGGGTTTTTCCATTTTCACAAAAATTGCCTTTGGGATTTTGAAAGGGATTACATTGAATCTGTAGATTGCTTTAGATAATATTGTCTTGTTAACAATATTGAGTCTTCCAATCCATGATCACAGGATGTCTTTCCATTTATGTCTTTTTCCATTTTTGTCAGCAGTGATTTGTAGCTTTTAGTGTACAAGTCTTACACTTCTTTAGTTTATTTCTGAGTATTTTATTCTTTCTGATGCTATTGTAAATGGAGTTATTTTCTTCATCCTTTCAGATTATTCATTATTGTGTAGAAATGACTGGTTTTTGTGTGTTGATTTTGTATCCTGCAAATTGGCCAGATTTGATTATTAGTTGTAATAGTTTTTGGTGGAATTTTTAGGGTTTTTTTTGCATGAAAGATTATGCTGTCTGTGAACTGAGATAATTTTACTTTTTTTTTTTTTTCCAGTTTGGATGCCTAGAACTTTTAATTTTTGATAATGAAATCCAGCTTATCAGTTTTTTCTTTTTGTTAGTGATTTTTCTTTCTAAACAGTCTTGGCCTAAAGTCATGAAAATATTCTTCTCTTTTCATGTAGACATTTCTTTTGTTTAGGTCTATAGCCCACCTGAAATTAACTTTTTGTATGTGGTGTAATGGTAGGGGTTGAAGTTCTTTTTTTTTCCTTAGAGATACCCAGTTCTAACACCATTTGTTAAAAATACTTTTCTTTTTCCATTTAATTGTCTTGGCACTCTTGTTGAAAATTTATCTAGAGCATTCTGTTCTGTTAATCTGTATGTCTTCTGCCATATTCTCTTGATGACTGTACCTTCAAACAGGTCATCTTGAGGTCAGGTAGTGTGTGTTCTCCAGCATTGATCTTTTTCAGGACTGTTTCAACTTAGTCTAGGTGTGTTGTTTGCAGTTCTATGTAAATTTTAGAATCAGTTTGTCAATTTCTATAAGATTTGATGAAGATTACATTGAATTTATGAATCATTTTGGCAAGAAGTGACATCTTAATACTGAATCTTTCTATCCATAAATTAAACAATACCCATTTATTTAGTTTCTTAAATGTCTCTCAGCAGTGTTTTATAGTTTTCAGTATAGAGGTCTTACACATCTTTTGTTAAATTTATCCTTAAGAATTTTGTGTATTTGGATGCTCTTATAAGTGGTATTTTTATTTATTTATTTATTTATTTATTTATTTATTTATTTCTAAGTTTGTTTGAGAAAGAGGCAGAGAGAGAGTGGGGGAGTGGCAGGGGGAGAGAGAATTCCAAGCATGCCCCACGCTCAGCTCAGAGCCTGACACAGGGCTTGATCTCATGAGACCATGGCCTGAGCCGAAATCAAGAGTTGGATGTTTAACTGACTGATCCATCATGTGTCCTGTAAGGGGTATTTTAAAAATTTTGTTTTCCAGTTGTTCATTGTTAGTATGTGGAAATACAGTTGACTTTTGTATATTGACTGTGTATCTTGTGAGAATGCTTAATTTACTTATCGGTTCTATGAATTTGACTATTTTAGAGAACTTATATAAGTTATGGAATCATGTAGTATTTGTCTTTCTGTGACTGGCTTATTTCACTTAGCATGATATCCTCAAGGTTCATTCATGTTGTCTCATATTGCTTAATTTCTTTCCTCTTTCTTTCTTTCTTTCTTTCTCTCTCTCTTTCTTTTTCTTTTTCTTTCTTTCTCTTTCTTTCTTTCTTTCTTTCTGTCTTTCTGTCTTTCTGTCTTTCTTTCTTCCTGTCTTTCTTTCTTCCTGTCTTTGTCTTCATGTCTTCCTGTCTGTCTTCCTGTCTTCCTTCCTTCCTGTCTGTCTTCCTTCCTTCCTGTCTGTCTTCCTTCCTTCCTGTCTTCCTTTCTTTCTTCCTGTCTTCCTTTCTTTCTTCCTGTCTTCCTTCCTTCCTTCCTTCCTTCCTTCCTTCCTTTCTTTCTTTCTGTCTAAATACTCTATTGTATGTAAAGGGGTGCCTGGCTGACTCAGTGGGTAGAGCGTATGGCTCTTGATCTTGGGGTTGTGAGTTCAAGTCCTACATGTGGTGTGCAGTTTACTTAAAAAAATT
Source organism: Panthera pardus (assembly GCF_024362965.1). Lineage (NCBI taxonomy): Eukaryota > Metazoa > Chordata > Mammalia > Carnivora > Felidae > Panthera > Panthera pardus. The sequence goes on along the minus strand of NW_026526732.1, from coordinate 144,130,622 downwards.
TAAAAAGATATTCCATTGTATATATATTACCACATTTTCTTTATCTGTTCATCTGTCAGTGGACATTTAGGTTGTTTCTACATCTTGGTTACTGTGAATAGTGCTTCAGTGAACATGGGGGTGCTAATATTTTTGCAAGATCCTGATTTCAGTTCTTTTGGATAAATACCCAGAAGTGTAATTGCTGGATCATATGGTAGTTCTGGTTTTTTTCTTGCCTTATTGAACTGACTAATTCCTTCAATTTGATGTTGAATTGAAGTGATAAAAGCAGACAGCCTTGCCTTACTCTTAATTTTAAGCATAAAGTGTTTAATCATTAAGTGTGGTGTTGGCAATAGGTTTTTGTAGACGTCCTTTATCAGATTGAGTTTTCTTCTATTTTGAGATTGTTGAGCGTTTTTATTTTGAATGGATGTTTAGTTCTGTCAGATACTTTTTGTATCTATAGAAATTATCATGGTATTATTCTTTATTCCATTAATACAATGAATTACATTGAATGATTTTCAGATGGTAAACCAGTCTTGCATTTTTTAATATGCTTTGGTTATGAATATCATTCTTATATATTCTGTATTTGATTTACTAATATTTTATTGAATTGAGTCTGTGTTCATAAGGGTTATTAGTCTCTAAATCTGTATTCTGTTATTCTTAATGAATTGACCTTTTGTCATTATGAAATATCCTTCTTTATCTCTAGTAATACTCTTTGTCTTGAGTATATTAATACCTCATCTGGTATTAATATAGTCACATCAACTTTCTTTTGCTTAGTATTGATTTGTCTTTTTTTCTTCAATTCATTTATTTATTTTTGAGAGAGTGTGAGTGAGCAAGGGGCAGAGAGAGAGGGAGAAAGAGAAGAGAAAGAGAATCCTATATAGGCTCTGCACTGTTAGCACAGAGCACGGGGTTTGAGCCCCGTGTCAGGCTCTGTGCTGACAGCTCAGAGCCTGGAGCCTGCTTTGGATTCTGTGTCTCCCTCTCTCTCTCTGTCCTTCCCCTGCTCGTACTCTGTCTCTCTCAAAAATAAACATTAAAAAAAAATTTTTTTTTAAATCCTCTTATCTTGGTTGTTTAGTATCTCTTTATCCTGTTTTCTTTTTGTGTCTCAGTTCCTTCCTTTTTTTTGGGGGGGGGGGCTGGTTGGTATTTTTTAATATTCGTTTATATCTCCTTGGATTTTTTCTTTTTTATGTCTTTTTGTTTTATATTTTAGCTAATTTATTTATTTATTTAATATATGAAATTTATTGTCCAGTTGGTTTCCATACAACACCCAGTGCTCATCCCAAAAGGTGCCCTCCTCAATACCCATCACCCACCCTCCCCTCCTTCCAATACCCCATCAACCCTCAGTTTGTTCTCAGTGTTTAAGAGTCTCTTATGCTTTGGCTCTCTCCCACTCTAACCTCTTTTTTTTTTTCTTCCCCTCCCCCGTGAGTTTCTGTTAAGCTTCTCAGGATCCACATAAGAGTAAAAACATATGGTATCTGTCTTTCTCTGTATGGCTTATTTCACTTAGCATCACACTCTCAGGTTCCATCCATGTTGCTACAAAGGGCCATATTTCATTCTTTCTCATTGCCACGTAGTACTCCATTGTGTATATAAACCACAATTTCTTTATCCATTCATCAGTTGATGGACATTTCGGCTCTTTCCAGAATTTGGCTATTGTTGAGAGTTATTTTAGCTCTTTTAAAGATAACAGTATTCATCTTTAATTTATCATGGTTTACTTTCAAAGAGTATCCTGCTTTATGAACAATGTAAAAACCTTATTACCACAGTATATATGTATTTACAGTTCTGCCTTTGTGTTCTTGTTTTATATAAACCCTACTTTAGCTTGCTATTATTTTTATTTTAAACCATAAAGTCTATATCATCTTTTAAAGAGATTTAAAGTATATCTGCCTGTACAGGCATACCTCAGAGATATTGCAGGTATGGTTCTAGATCACTGCAGTAAGGTGAATATTGCAATATGGCAAGTCAAATTAATTTTTGTTTCTTAGTGCATATAAAGTTGTTTATACTATAGGTTACTAAGTGTGCAGTAACACTGTGTACAAAAAACAATGTACAAATCTTAATTTAAAAAATGCTTTATTGCTAAAAAAAATGTTAACCATTGTCGGGGCTTTTAGTGAGTCATAATCTTTTTGCTGGTGCAGGGTTTTGCCTCAGTGCTGATGGCTGCTGACTGATCAGGGTGGTGATTATTGAAGGTTGGGATGGTTGTGGCAGTTTCTTAAAATAAGACAATGACATTTGCCACATTGATTGACTCTTCCTTTTATGAATGGGTTCTCTGTAGCATGTGATGTTTGATAACATCTTACTGACAGAACTTCTTTCAAAATTGGAGTCCATCCTCTCAAACCCTGACACTGCTTTATCAGCTAAATTTATGTAATACTCTCAATCCTTTGTTGTCATTTCAACAGTCTGCACAGCATCTTCACCACGAGTAGATTCCATCTCAAGAAACTACTTACTTTGCTCATTCATAAGAAGCACCTCCTCATCTGATAAAGTTTTATAGCAATTCAGCCACATCTTCAGGCTCCAGAGTTCACTGATCACAGATTACCATAACAAATATAACAATAATGTAAAAGTTTGAAATATTATGAGAATTACCAAAATATGACACAGAGACATGCAGCGAGCAAATGCTGTTGGGAAAATGGCACCAATAGACTTGCTCGACACAGGGTTGCCACCTGCAATTTGTAAAAAATGCATTATCTGTCAGGTGCAGTAATGTGAAGTGCAATAAAACGAGGTATGCCTGCATATGTACATTTACATTTTTTACAAAGGTCCTTTGTATCTACTGACCTATTTACACATTTTGGTGTTCTTCATTTCTAGTTCTTGCAGAACTGGGTTTCTGTTTGGAATCCTTTCCCTTTGGCCTAAAGAATTTCTTTTAGCCTATTTTTATTGTGCAAGTATGCTGGAGTAATTTGTCTTTTGAAAATGTATTTATTTCCCTCTCCTCTTTGAAGGATACTTTTATTGGATATAGAATTTGAGGTTGGTCGTGTTTCTCTTTCAGCACTTTAAAGATAATGTTCCATTGTTTTCTGCCTTCCTTGTTTCTGATGAGAGAAGTCAGTCATTACTGTTACTGTTTTCATGCATATCATGTGTCCTTTTTCCTCTGAGTGCTTTTAAGATTTTCCCTTTGTTTTCAACATTTTGACCACAGTGTGTTTATATATGGTTTTCTTTGTACTGATTCTGCCTGGGGTTCTCTGACCTTGGATCTGTGGATTGATTTCATTTACCAGTTTGGGAAAATTCTTGGCTATTATCTTGTTAGTATTTTTGTCTTATTCTTTTTTCTGCTTCTGAGACTCTACTTATTTATGTTTAACTGTTTGCTATTGTCCTGTAGAGTTCTAATACTGGTATTTTTTTTTTTTTCACTTTTTTCTCTATGTTTTGGTTTGAGTTTCTGTTGACCTCGTTGTCCCCAAGTTCACTGATTCTTTCCTCTACTGTTTTCAGTCTGGTGATAAGCCCATCAAAATCATTCTTCATCTCTAATATCATAGTTTTCAATCCTAGAATCTTGGTTTTTTAGAAATATGGTTTCTGTACCTCTGCTGAAATTCTCTATCTTTCCATGAATGTTGTACATCTTTTCTACTAGATCCTTTAATATGTTTTTCAGTTATTTTAAGGGCCATGTCTGATAATATGAACATCTGGACCATTTCTGGATCTTCTGCTATTGGATTGTTTCCCCTCTTGTTAGCTGGTCACATTTTCTTGCTTTATCACATGTCACACACTCTTTAACGCCAGACATTGTATAAAAGGATAGTGGGGATTACAGTAGCAAGGGCAGCTGCTAGTGTAGGTGGGTTGAGTCAGTTCAGTCTGCAGCTGAACTGGGTCTGGGCTTTGTCGTTGCTTTATTTAGAATTAATTCACTACTGCTTTCAAGTTTTTAAGGATGGGATCAGAACTTTCCTTTTAGCAGGACTTGGGAGCTGGGTGTCTAGCGGGTTTGACTCAGTTCTGCTTTATTGTAAGCCTTTAGCAGGCCCCATGTAACTATATCTTGGGGTGTAGTCAAGGGGGTTCTCTTTGAGTTCTCCCGCCCCTCTCCCCCAAATGTAGATGGCCACTGCTCTGGCTGAGCTTCTCTTTTTTGATATCTTTTGCCTTTTTTGGTAATCCTTCTGAAATTAAATCTTTTTTTTTCCCCCCCTCTCTCTAGCCACTGTAGTCTGCAGATCAAAGCTCTGGCCAAAATCCATGCCTTTGTTCAAGACACGTGAGTGTTGCCCACTCCCCAGAATTCTTTTATTTCAAGGAAAGATCTTTTCATTTTGCTCCTTCCTCTGAGCTCTTTATTTCATTTCAACAAACATTTAAAAACGTCTATTTTTTTTTAATCTTTTACTCTGCTGTGGTCTGTGAAGCATACCAGAGAAGTAGATGGCATGAACCTTGCCCTCAAAGACTTTATGTTTGTGTTTAGGCAGATAAGAGTACCCCAGGAAAAGGATACAGGAGGAATGTAGAGGGTGCATCAGAGGGTGTAGAGTGGCATAGTATGAGTAGAATGCCATACCAACAGTCCCCTGTTGAGGGGACACAGAATAAAGAGTGATCAAGAGAGGGGAGATAGGACTGGTCTAAGAAAACCATTCTTCTGGTAGGGGGTCAGCATAAGCTGATAAAGCTTTCTGGAGCATAGTGGCATCTTTTGGGATGGACTTAATGTGTATCAGCAGAGGAAAAGCCAGAACATGCTCAGAGAGGAGAGTGTGTGGGGAACTCTGGCATTCAGGGTGATCGGGAGGGTAGTCTTCCTTCCCTTTGTGGTGAGAAGGGGAGGTCATCCATTTTGTCTACATCTGATCCCCCTTCTTTAAGGGGCAGAGGCATGTGAGTGTTGTAAGCATCCTGGGCTAATGGCAGCATGGCCTCTGTGTGCACACACGTTTATTCATCTGGGCTTCCTCTCTTGGGAGTTCTGAGGGGTGCATGGGATGCACACTCCTTGTACCTCTTGGAGGTTTTAATCACTTGTTGGTTTTATTTTCCCAGAACCCTGAGTGAGCCTCGGCAGGCAGAGATCCGGAAAGAGTGCCTTCGACTTTGGGGGGTGAGCATCTCCCTAGCCCATTATTACTCCAGAGCAGGGAAGCTGTAGAGAAGAATGGATTGACCAACCCTGTCTACTTAGGGTTTCTCCTTACATGTAAACGTCTCCCTACCCTCACAGGGTTCCAGAGTTAGACGTCTTAGCATTGTCAGGAGTTACCTTTTTGGCCCTTTCACTGACATTGTGGTCCTGCAGTTGGGTCAAAAAGGACAAGGGTGGTGGGTGACCAGGCCTCATTTTGTTGCCAGGGCCCTATACAGCAACTCTCTGCCCACAGAGAGTCCCAGACAGAGGGAAGGGGCCTTTGTGGTGTGCAACCACAGGGCTTGAAGTGAGGTAGTGACCGGATTACCCACTCCCATCTCCTGCTTTCTAGCCCCCTTTGTTGGGGGCCATTGCCTCTTCCCCTGTCTGGACCTATCCCCTCGCCTGCATGTGCATACACACAGCTTTCATTGAAAGTACATTTGCAAATCAAAGCTCTTTGCTGTCTCCTTTCAGATCCCAGACCAGGCTCGAGTTGCTCCTTCTTCCTCAGACCCCAAATCTAAGTTCTTTGAGCTAATCCAGGTGAGTTTGGTATCTGTTGAAAATAAAAAGTCAGAGAGGCCTAACTTCAGATGTGGAAGGTATCAGACCCGTGCCATCCTCCCTCCAGATGCCTGGCCTCCAGAGGGCTTGTGTAGGCACCTCCTGGATTCTGAGGGGCTGGGCTTCATTTAAATCTAGCCCAGATTATGGGGCCGTTGTGCTGGTTTTGTGAGGTCACGGACTGGAGAATGAGGTTCCAGATGACCTCAGAAGAGTAGCATGTGTACGTATTTCTGAATGGGGTGGAGCGGTCACTTAACTGCTCTCAGACCAACTACTGATGAGTCCTCGCCTTCAGTTTTATTGAAGGGGTGGCTTTTATATTCTGGCGGCATTTCCTTATAGCTCCGGTAAATTGATCTGTACTCAGGGAGTTGGTGTTCTTTCCCTTCCCAGCCTCTTCTAATAGGTCCTAAAGGAACACTCCAAGCAGATGGAATTAGATCCCAGTTAGTGCATGGTTAGGGAGAGCAGGGGGGCATGTTTCAGAGAGCAAGTGCTTCCTGTCCCTCGCCTCTCCCAGCCTGCCCCCATCCCTCATACAGGCACCCATACTGAGCGCCTGTCCCTTCCCCCAACCCAGCCATGTTTTCTCTGACCCGGGGCTGCAGGGCACTGAGATTGACATCTTCAGCTATAAGCCCACGCTGCTCACCTCCAAAACCCTGGAGAAGATCCGCCCAGTGCTTGACTACCGCTGCATGGTGTCTGGCAGCGAGCAGAAGTTCCTCATCGGTCTGGGGGTAAGTCTGCTGCTGGCTTCCTCTCTACTGTCGGGGTGGTGGAACCTTGCTCTGTGTCTGTGGGAGTCTGGACAGCTGCCTGCCACCCTCGGTGCGTGTTCTCTTGGCACTAGGGAGCTGGGGCTTTGACCCCAGGGAAGGTATTTCTTAAAGCTTCACTTCCTTTCTGTGAGTTAGCCAAGTGTCATTCATCCATTCAGTTTTTCATTCATTCACATTTGCGTATTCATCTCTGTGCATTGTAAAGGGAACACTGCTTCTTTTCTTGTGATACTAAGCTTCCTAGGCTAACAGGATTGTCAGCAGGCTACTGTGGCTTGAATCCATGCAACCATTTCTTTGTAACACCACCCCCATCGGGCTCTGTGCTGACAGCCTGGAGCCTGCTTGGGATTCGCGCTCTCTGCCTCTCTCTTTCCCAAAACAAATAAATAAACTTAAAAAAAAAAAAAAAAAAAAAAAAAGTGCTCAGCCAACTGAGCCACCCAGGCCCAGGTGCTCCATAGGCTTGATCTTTTTTGAGGGTCACTAATCATGGACTTGGGCCTTTTTTTTTTTTTCTTAATGTTTGTTTATTTTTGAGGGAGAGACAGAGCATGAGCAGGGGAGGGGCAGAGAGAGAAGGAGACACAGAATCTGAAGCAGGCTCTGAGCTGTCAGCACAGAGCCCGACACAGGGCTCGAACCCTTGAACCGAGAGACCATGACTGAGCCAAAATTGGACACTTAACCAACTGAGCCACCCAGATACCCCTGGACTTAGGCCTTTTGAATGGTGCCCTGGGCCTGTTCCCTACCACCAGGACTGAGCCAGATCTCTGTCGCTGAAGTATAACACTAATCTCTCCTAGACATTTTCTTCTGACATTTCCCAGCCCCATCAGCTTATAACCGCCAACTGAAAGCTCTTTTGAGCGCTCACCCCTCAATCTCCATGCCTGCCTCATGAGGCCCTTTCTCTCTGCCTGTAGAAGTCCCAGATCTACACGTGGGACGGCCGCCAGTCAGACCGCTGGGTCAAGCTAGACCTGAAGACAGAGCTACCCCGGGATACTCTACTGTCTGTGGAGATCGTCCATGAACTGAAAGGGGAGGTCAGAGGTGGTTCTGCTCATGTGTTCTGGCCTTGCCAGCTAGGGAACTGGGGCACGGCTGAGCCTGGCCCTTTTCCCCCCAAGTTAACTGGGTCACATTGTGGTGCTTGACAGGGCCCAGAGCTGGGGGAAGGCTGTGAAATGATTCCTCCTCCTTGGGTAGTTGCTCGAAACAATGATACGTTTAGGTAGGAAGGATCACAGTCCCCATGTGTGCAAGAGGGAACCTCAGTCATCTCTGGGCATCCTGGGCCCTAGTGGGCCTGCTGGGTATTTTTTAGCTGCTGATTTTGTTTTTACCAGGGATCCCTTGAGCTTTGGCCATGACAGCCATACAGATGACTTTCAGAACAGTCAATGGGAACAGTGGACAAGATTGGGAAGCTAGGCCCCGAATGGAGCACCATGGCGGCAGCCTCACTGAGTTTGAGGTTCAGGGGTGCTCATCACCTAAAGCCTCAGATCTCTGGCTGCTCGGAAGTCTGGGCTGGTGTGGTGCTGAGAATGATCTGGGAGGGAGGCACAAGAAAGTTCTGTGTTTGGAGTCCTTCTCTTCCCCCGGTGATATATAGGTAGAACAGAGGCCAGCATGCCATGGTGGGCAGTGGGCCCCAGGCCGATGCTTGGCAGGATGGGCAGCGCACTTCTTCTTCTAGGGGAAGGCCCAGCGGAAGATTAGTGCCATCCACATCCTCGATGTCCTCGTGCTGAATGGCAGTGACGTGCGGGAGCAGCACTTTAACCAGCGGTTTGACCTGGGTCCTGGGGAGGGAGGGCAGGGTAGGCCAGGTCAGCTGTGCGGCAGCAGCCTCTGAGGCTTGATCCCTCACCCAGGCCTTCTTGCCTAAGGCTATCGTTAGTTTTCCTTCCCCACCCGTGGGCTGGTTCCAGGGCCAGGGTGAGGAATTAGTATCTGCACTGCAGAGTTTGCTGGGGCTTGGGGGCCTCCATTGCCACAGATACCAGCACACTCCGTTTGGCCACAGCTGTTCAGATCAGAAGTGATGTTTTGATTCAGGTTGAGCAAGAGGATAGGCTTATGGAGAGAGGGAGGGTCTCTGAAGAACATGTCTTGAGCATGGATGGTCCCGTTTAAGTCTGTTCATCTGGATCCCACAGCGGCCCTTTTGCTTGTGGATGGATGACTGATCAGTTGTTAGAAGGGGGGTGGGGGACACAAAGGAGGGACCTCTCACACTGCCGTGATACTGATATGCCTAAGTTGGTTCTTCTGAGTGGGTGTGCTGTGGCATCAGTGGTTTGGGGTGAGTCGACATACACGATACAGATGACATTTGAAGTTCTAGTGGAGGGGACTGAGCACAACTCAAGGCACACTTCAGAAAAGCCTACCAACATGTAGCAAAACTGGATGTCCAAATCTACAGAGGGAGGGCGTGCACAAAGATGTTAGTGGAGAAGGGCAGGGTGGGCTTCCTCAGGCATAGGAGTGCTGCCTCTTGGAGCGGCTTTGCTCCACATTCAGAAGTGTTCCGTCTCTGGTGCCACGCAGATGCCCTGGGGGCAGGGGTGCTAGTGGAGGCGCCTTGGCTCACCTCTGAGAGACTCTGTTTGTGCTCTAGAATTCAGCTTGCTGAGAAATTTGTGAAAGCTGTTTCCAAGCCCAGTCGGCCTGACATGAATCCCATCAGGTGAGCATATGGTCTCCCTCCCAAACCCCCATTCCCCATTGCTTCTTTCTGGCCAGTGCCTGCTTCCCCATCCTGTGGAGGATGGGAGGGCTCAGTAGAGAGGACCAGGCAAAGTTGTGGTTAGAGATAAGACTACCCTTGGTGAATGTGAATTGGGGTGGGGTGCTGGGTAGGTGTGTCCTTCGCCCCAGAGTGTCTCCCCATCCCGCCTGTCATGGTGGGCCAGCCTCCACAGGAGATGCATTCCTAGGGGTTAAGGTGTCATTGAAGATGCACATGCTTCTCGGGGCACTGACACACCTTGCACATTCACACTCATTAGCATACCACCTGGCCTTTTCTTTTTTTTCAGGTGAGAAAAGGGTGTTAAGGGAATGGGAGTTTTTGAACAGGAAGAAGAGAGTGTTTGTTGCCATGTTAGATGGTGTGAAAGTTCCAGGCCCTGAGGTAGGAGAGGAGGATGAGGACAGTCAGGGAGCCCACATAGGGAGACCAGACTTTCCAGGCTGTGCCCGGGTCAGAGGTTATTACCTTTGGGGCTTGGAGACCCAGACTATATGACTGGAGACCGAGGTGTCTCTCTACACTTTTTATAAAATGTCCTGTCTGCCAGGTCCTGAGGGACACCTTCTGGGGACCCTCCCTGTGTTGCTTGTTGTCTAGTTGCTGGGTCCCTGGAGACCTTACCCAGCAGTTCCAAAGATGTGTTCAGAGGCCCCCAGAGGTGAAGGAACCCTGCACCCTGGGTAGAGGTCCCCCTACCCCCTATGGTAAAAGGCCTGTTAGGACTGTTTGGAAATAACTCTGCTACAGGAAGCCCTAAAATCCATGGTGACCTACACAAGAGCCTGGACCTTGGTATTTGGGCCCCTGGTGACAGTGAAGATGACTTGGGTGTCTGCCAGATCTTCCTCTCTCCCCCTTCTTCAGTAACCATAGTTGTGCTCCTCAGTTGCCGTGGGGCAGGCCCAAGGGAGTGTTTGGTAGCTCTGAGCTAGGGCATCTGTGTTGGACAGCAGCACACGGGGCTGGAGGTCCTCATTCTGGTGGGTTGGGGTACTGGGGCCAGAAGAAGACAAGGACAGGCACAGCCTCCTGCCTCCAGCTGCTGCTGGGTAAGAATATCTGCGCCCCACACCCCATAAAACCTTTGTCCTCTCTCTGTCCCTCTACACACAGGGTGAAGGAGGTGTACAGGTTGGAGGAGATGGAGAAGATTTTTGTCAGGTGAGTGACTCAGTATTAGTGCAGGATCTGAGAGGAGAGTTGGGGTGGGGGTGCAGCAGCATTCTCTTTTTGCAGAGGTGTGTCGTGGGGGAGGTGGTGAGTTGGCCCTGGCAGGCTGCCTTTAGCCCCCCTGCCGCAGCCAAGAGCCCCCCGGCTGAGAGCTGATTCAGCACCGTCAGGAGGGGAGCAGGGCGGTGTGTGTCAGGCAGAAATACGGGCTCATTGATGCTGTAATAGTTACGATTGTCCCTGCGAGGGGCAGAGCAGCAAGCTGCTTGAAACACTATAAATCCCAGCTCCTGGTGCTGACAGAGAGATTGAGCCTGGAGGGGCAGGGGGGGCGTAACTGCTTCCTTGCATTAGTGGTGTGCAGGGTGCTCTCATCTGGGGGGTCTCATCCTGGGTTTGTGCCTGCTGCGGCCATGGGAGCTGGGCCAGGTCTCCGTGGTCTCGTGTTAACTCTTTAGTGGCCACAGTGATGCCTTTGGTGGGGGATCGAAGACCCAGTGGCACCTCTGGTCTCAGATCTTAACCTTACTTGTGTCACCCTTGAAACACCCCCCCCCCCCCACCTGTCCCCCAAACGGCAGCAACAGAGCAGGGACATCTGTCACTTTCCTGACTCCATTGCTTAGAGTTTAGAGCCTGAGTCGTCCATCCAGCTCTGCACAGACTCCCTCGATGGGTAGCCTGGAGCAACTCACATCTCTGCCTCAGTTTCCATTTCTTATGTTGAACTGAGATAAAATGCTGTGGGTGGTGGGATTTTAATATTAGCCGGAGAATAATGTGAGGGCTCGCTCTCATGCACAAAACCACACTTGCTGTTTACTCACCTCGGGGAAATTAGGTTAGAAATGAAGATCATCAAGGGCTCCAGTGGCACCCCGAAGCTCAGCTACACAGGGCGGGATGACCGGCACTTTGTGCCCACTGGCCTCTACATCGTCAGGACGGTGAATGGTAGGTGATGGGTGATTGTTGCCTGTCCTCTTTCCTGCAGCCAGGGTGACTGGCCCAGACCCTGTCTGAGCCGGAGCTGAAGGCTGCCTACTAAGGTGCATGGCAGCCAGGCTGGCGTTTCTATGAGGTGTGGGGTTGGGGACTGTTTCCCGAGCCTCTTCTGTTCCTTGGTGGGTCCTGGGGGTCGGGTTGGGGCTGAGAGAGAGGAGCCCAGTTGGTTTGTGCACACACAGTGTCCTCATGCAGGTAAAGGGCCTTCTCTGGGGGTGGCAGCAAGTCAGGCTTGGCCATTTGTATCCTCTGTACAGTCCCTTTTCTTCAGTGCCTTCTGGCTAAAAGAGCCTTCCCTCTGCCAGGGTCCCAGAGTTGTTGCCCTGGTGGCAGGTTGGCAGGACTGGGGTGGGGTTGTTGAGAAGTAATTATCTTAGTCGTCCTCCTTGAGCCCCTTTGGGCTGGTGATAAAGGCTGCATCCTCCTCACAGGCTGTTCTCTGCCTGCTTTTTGGGAGAGAGGGCAATGGAAGAACACAAGTGCAGAAAGGCACACCCCTATGTTGGTCTGTTCCTGTCCCGCATGAATATTTTGTGTCCTTTTCTGAGCTTTCCCCTCTTCCTTCTGTCAGAGCCATGGACTATGGGATTCAGCAAAAGCTTCAAGAGGAAGTTCTTCTACAATAAGAAAACCAAGATCTCTACCTTTGACCTCCCTGCAGACTCCATCGCCCCCTTTCAGTAAGTGGCCCTCCTCTGTGCCTGTCCTCTTCACAACCCCAGGTGCTCCTGCCAGGATGCCGGCCAGCCCTCTTGGGGCATACCCCAGGTCCTGAGAAAGATGGCTGCCCAAGCAGGGGCTCCCCTAGCATAGACTGGGCTCCTCCCAAGGGTGGGGCTATGCCCCCTCTAGGGCGTGGCCCCCAGTTCTGGATAGAAGCTCAGTGAGAAGCAAGTGACACCAAGACCTGCTGTGATGGCTGGGGGTCCTGGGTGGGAAGAGCCTCATCCAGGCAGGGCATCTGTCTGCCCCATGGAGCAGCCACTGCTTATGTGACCTTCTGACACTGGCCTGGTGGTGCAAACCTACCAAGGGCCTGCAGCCCTGCCACTTGGGATTCAGGGGTCTTAGGTGTCTCTCATGAGCACCCAGAGTCCGTTTGCCAGACTGTTACAGTCATAGGTTTTGACAGCAGCCAGTAGCTCTAATGCGCCTATAATTAGCCACTGACACCAGTGTCTGTTGCTACACTAATACTGTTTTATTAGAACGGCACAGACAGATAAACCAGGAATATCAGTAATTCTAGGAATCTAGTTGGACACAATTAGCATCAGCATCTGTTTGTTGGAAAGGAGCTGGGGCCCACTGGGTACCTGTTGGCTGCTAGAGGGAAGACCCTCAACTGGAGTTAAATGACCCACCCCTTTAAGGATCAGTCCTCTAAGTCATGGTTGCCAGGGTTGGGGTGGTGATCTCTTGGTCCTGCTCCACCCGGGTACAGCCCTCTGACCTCCTTTCTCTTCCTTCTCCCCAGCATCTGCTACTATGGCAGGCTCTTCTGGGAGTGGGGGGATGGCATCCGTGTTCATGACTCCCAGAAGCCCCAGGACCCAGACAAGCTGTCCAAGGAAGATGTCCTCTCATTCATCCAGATGCACAGCGCCTGAGGGTGTGGGGATGCCCACCCCTGCTGAATGATCTGTCATTCTCTGAGTCAGGGCGCTCTGCCTGGGGCTCACAGTACTGGTTTTTTACCCCTTCTCGGAAAGGGACTGGGGAGCACAGTCACTGCAGCCTGACCATAAGGGGTGGGTGGTCTCCTCTCCATTCTCCCTGAAGAACTCAGTCGGGGGCCTTCTGAGGACTCTGACATTCCTTCTGGGACACCTTTTGGACTTCCCTCCCCAGAGACCTGCCTGGGAATTGTCTTCCCTGCCAGGAATCAGCCTGAAGGATGCTGCTCCTACAGGCGGGTTTGAGGTCAGGGCCGAGGGCATGTGTGGCCAGTGGAGGACGTGTCAGAGAACAGCAGGGCTTTGTTTCTGCCATTCTCTCTTGTATCCTGTAGACTCACTTTTCTGAGTTCCGTGCACTGCCCTGAGGGCGGCCATGCCCGTGCTCTGCCCAGCTTTTTATTGGGCCGACCCTGAGTGGGTGTAGGCCAGGGGCAGCTGCTGTACAAATCAAGGTTTTGTTTCTTTGAACTTGCTCTGTTTTGATGCCAAGTTGGAGATGATTTTATCTCCTCCCTGACCTCTGTCCTGGTCTTCCCTGGAGTTCGTCCCAGCCGGACCTCTGACAGTCCCGCAGGCCGGGAAGGGAGGCACGTGGGCCATACTTCCCTGCCACTGCATCGGGACACAGTGCTGTCTCGATAGCGGGCATGACTGCCTCCTGGGGTTGTAGAGCCTTCCTGGGCCCCATTCCCTTTTGTTCTGAACCTTGGGCAGCTCTAGAAGAGGAAGCAGCCTTTAAAGACCTTTTTCTATGCCCCAGCAGCAGTGGCCCCCTGGCAACAGAGGTACCTCGGGTTGGGTCACACCCAGCCTTCTGGCAATCATGGCACCCCCCCCCCATTTGCCACAGCCACCTTGCTACTCACCCCCTTTTTCTTCCCCAGTAGGAAGTACAGTCACTTTTGTTTGTCCTTTTGTGGTCACTCCATTTCCTCTGTCTTGGCAGAGGGGGAAGAAGGGAAGCTGGGCAGTAGCTTTGGGTGGGGGAGGGTACTTGTGGTTGTTTTTAATGGGAAATACCTCTCAGAGATGCTCTTATGGGCTCCCTAGAGCCCCATCCCAGTGCTAGGCTGGTTTCCATGGCGATAGGCCACAGAGACTCCCTGTGAGGTTGGAAATGACTCTACCTGGGGGTGGGGGGGCGGTGTCGCCTAGCCAGCATCCAGCCCCTCCCTCCCCCCAGGTTGGTGGCAGCACGGCTGAGAAAGGTGTGTTTCCACCCCGTTCTGGGTATATCAGTGTGTCTTGCAGAATCTTGGATCATTAAAGATAAACATATTTTTAATGCCTGTGTGGCTCTGTGCTGGGGCTAGTGCTGTTTGTCCTTGGTGCTGTGTGGTCTGGGATTGGCTTGGATGAAACAGTTTGGGCTGGAGAAGGGGAGGAAGCTCTACTTAAGAAGCGGGGAGGAAAGCAGGTTTGTTTAATCAGAGCCTCTACAAGCTCCTGGGCCTTGTGGGCCCTGCTGCTAGAGAGGGGCCCCACCTAGGAAGAGTCCGGAAATTATGCAGCTCCTGTTGGAAGCAGGGACTGGAGAATGAAAGAACCTACTGCCCAGCAGGGCAGGGAGGCACCTTCTCCCTTACATAAATCACACGGCTCACCCCATGGTAGCACTGTGACAATCCAGGATCAGTTTGTGTGACTAAAATAACAGAGGTGTCAGACCAATTAGTGTCACTAGACCGGAGGGAGAGCGGGAGGGAGAGACGGTTGCACTGACCCCTGGCCAGCCTCCCCTCCGTTCTGTGCCTGCACCGGCGGGGGTGGGGGGGGCGGTGCTTGGGGTGAGGTGTGCAGGTGCTGATGGTGCCTCCCTCTCGGCCCAGGGCTAGAGCTGCTCCACCAGCTCCACAGCTCTGGTGCTGGCCTCCTCTAGCCTGCTGTACTTTGGCTCCTTCCTTCACCCTGGCCCTGAGGGTCCTTGATGTCTCACACCCTGAGCTCCTAGGGCAACTCCACTTTCCTAACTGGTGTAGTCTCCAGGCCAAGCCCCTGATCCTTCTGGTTGCCCTACTATGCTCGGCTTTGCTCAGCCTCCCACTCCTGCCCCTGGTGCTGGGAGCAGAGTTGGGGGGTGGCCGTGTTTGTTGCTCCTGCCCTCACTCCAGCCAACCCTGCCTGATTTGCTGCCCACTGTCACTGTAAGTCTGGTCATTACCATGGCTCTTGCCGCCTACTCACTCTGCCGGGCCTCACCAGCCCTGCTTGCCTCTTGAAGATGGGTTAACTTTGTGGTACCTCCACATGACCACTTCCCTGGTCACCCTTTGCTGCATGGCGTGTGTTTTTGTTTTTTTTTCATGCCACAATTACAGGCAGCGACCGTGACTGGAGGGCAAGAAAGTGTGTTTGGTGGGCACGGTGGACTGGTAGTGCAAGGCCTAAGCCCTGGAAATGGCTCCCAGAATAGTTTTGGCTTTTACATGCTTCCTCCTGTCTCCTTATTCCCCACTTAAGCTGGGGACTCACCTTCGCAGCCCTGCCTTCCCTCTCCTTTCTGAGTTCTAAGCTGAACACTTCCCCTTGAACATCTTTTCTTCCTTGATTCCCGAGTGCCACCCCCACTGCCCTCCAGCTGCAGTCAGACCATGACATTTACTCAGCAGACAGAAGCAGCCTGGCTGTTCTTTATTGCCTCTCCCTTGGGCTGAGAGGGGAATCAACACAAAGTCCTTCTGGAGACCCAGGCCCCACAGCAGGACCAGGAGTGAAGAGGGGCTGGGCTGGCAGCCCTGATCCGGGGTCGGGGAGAAATACGCCTGTACCTTGGTTGTCTTGAGGCTTGAAGGGCCTGCTTGGTTGTGACCAGGGGGCCAAGGAGGAACCCCGTGCTGACTCTGGAGAAGTCTCAGGCTCACATGGTCCAGTAGGTGTAGATGAGGGTCAGGAGAATAAAGATGGCCACAGAGAGCAGCATGTTCTTCCGGTTCTCCTGCCGAAGCAACTTTAACTCCTTCTCTGGGAGGAAACAGGAGTGGACAGGTAGTTTGGGCCCATATGCTACTCTCCTCTGTCTGCTTCTCTCACAAATGGGCACATACATTGCTCTGAGGGGCAGACGTGTTCCTTCCCAGCTTCTCCACTTCCTTATCTATAAAAATGACTGTCCTTGATCTGCCCAGATTCTCACAACCTTTTGGCTACAGATCCTGGCCCAAAGGAATCCCACCACGCAATGCTGCTCAGCCGTTTCTCTTCAAACGCAGTGAAAGTTGAGGATGGAGTGTGTGAGGGGGTTATCAAAAAGGCCACACCTGAAAGCCAAGCTAGGTGTTGGCATGGCATCACCAGGTGAGTCCTTTGGGCTGGGGGTGGGGGCTACGTGGTGCTCATCCTTTCAGGTGTTCTCATCTGGCCAACTAGAGACTCGGGGTAGCTGGGACTTTTGGGGCCTGACGCTGGAGCGGGTACAGGGTGGGGCCACACCATCAGGGCTTCCAGTCCTGCCCCCTGCTGGACACCCAGCTAAGCAGGAACCAGGGACACTAAGAGAAAGCAGTTTGTACCCACAAGGTGGTTGGGCTCGCCTCTAGAGGAGGCCAGTCCTATGGCCACACTGAATCCATTCATCCCCTCGTGTGACACGCAGGTGGGTGGTACTGAGGTACCGTACCTCTCAGGGAAATGGGGTTGATGCTGCGGCTGTAAAAATTGCTAGGCTTAAGGGGCACCTGGGTAGTTCACTTAAGTGTCTGACTTCGGCTCAGGTCATGATTTCACAGTTTGTGAGTTCAAGCTCTGCATCTTGCGCTGTTAGCGCAGAGCCGGCTTCAGATCCTCTGTCTTCCTTTCTCTGACCTTCCCCGGCTCACTCTCTGTCTCTCAAAAATAAACATTAAAAAAAAAAATTGCTGGGCTTGAGGCAAAATGGATATCCCACTCCTACTTGCATAAAGGAGTGGGTATGTACCTGTAAATCAGCGCTGGGCAGGCCAGACTGAGATTGGGGCCCACGCAGGGGTGTGTATGTGCTTACAGTGTTGATTCAAACTGGTCCCTCTGGGAGGTTCCCTGTCACCTGGACTGTTCTGGGGCTGATTCTTGGCCAGGTCTGGTCTCTCGGGGAGGACAGAACAGAGAAGTCTGATGAGCCTCTGTAGACCATGTTCCTCTGAGGTTGGCTGGGGCAGGGTGGGGGTAGGGGTGGTACCAGCCACCTTCCTGCTCTGCACCCTACCTGGTTCTACCTGGCTCTGCCCCCAGCGCCCAGAAGGTGGCAGCATTGCTCCACCCACAGTAGCCCTTCCTGCTGCCCAAGTGGGAGGTTCATCCTGGGATGGAATGGAGGGGAAGGGGGCGGGGGGGTTCGGAGAACAGATGTCCCAAGTCTGGGTGGATATGAGAGTCTCTTTTGAACCTGACTACAGCCATTCCCCTTCATCCCACAGAGGAAGAAGAGGCCCGTAGGCCTCTCCATCTCCCCTGGAACAAAGAAACAAACCTGCTCTCCTTCCAGGCTGCTGGGCCTACAGTGGGTTCCTACAGCCTCGGTGGAGGAGCAGGGGGGGATGGCTCCCTCCCAAAGAACCCTCTCGATCCCCATCACCCGGTGGGCTCCCTGGGCCTGGAGGATGGGGCTGGTAAAGGAAGGGAACTTTCTTACCATAGTTAGAGGCTTTGTTCATCAGGCTGTTTTTCTCCTTCTCCAGAGACTTCCTGTAAGGGGAGAAGGAGTATTATGGCTCAAGCCCTTTTCCTTCCCATCTGAGGGGCAGCTGGCACACCGGGGCAGGATGGACAAGGAGCCCAAATCTCCAGCGGCAAGGAGTAGGGCAAATGGAAGCTCAGGGCCAGGTCCCCAGGATGAGAATGAGGGGCCAAGGGCAGATGCCTTACCTGGCCTCTGGGCTCAGCTCCGTCCCACAGAGCCTGGAGTTTACAGCTTCCAGGTCTTTCCGACACTGTGACAGCTTCTCCTCCAGCCCATCGATCTGAAACACACAGCACATGGGCAGATAGAGATGGGTGACAGAGCCTTTCAACTTTCAAAACAGTTGGGGTCCTCGGATGGGGAGGAAGGGGCCTCTAGGAGTCTTCCTGGACGGCACCCCGTCCCCCCAGCATCTTTGTTTTGCCGTCCTCTACCTCCACACAGTGCAGCCTGAGCCCCACTGCAGACAGCTATGGGTGTGGTGCGGTTCCCACAGTTGCCCTGCTTCTCTGGACCAGGCATGGGTGGGGGGCCGTCGGGAGCAATCTCCCTGTCTTCCCAGGACGCATGCCGGCCAGGCTGACAGCAGAAGTGACCTGAGACAGTCCTGGTCTAGGAGGGAACAAGGCACTGCTATGGGAGGCGCTGCCTTTCCCCAGCACTCCACACACATGAGGGATGGGGATTAGACATATAGGGGCCAAGAAGCAGAGGTATTTCTTGCGTTGACACACTTAAGGTAGTTTTAAGTTGTAAGAATATATATATATATTTTCCCATGAGAATCAATAAAAATCACAGACTGTAAAAAAACACAGCTCAAAAACTTGTTTCTGACTTGGTTCTTGTGCAAAAACATTGCCTATCATCAAGGTAGCTGTCGCTTGTGGGGCAAAGTAGCTAAGCTCCTCAAAGGCTGGCTGACAAAGGTATCAGTTCCCCCCCCCCCGTTTTTTTTTTTAATTTATTATAGTTTCAGAGTCATGTTCTTGGGGAAATAATGTGAGTTGTAGGAAAATGTTTTCTAAAATACTGGACTGGATCGTTCAAGCCTGATTCCTGGTATCATGTATGTGGCTTTGAAAGTTCATCTCTGTCCATCTGTCTCCAGGTGTCTAATCTGCCACCTCTCTGGGCCCAGGTCTGTTCCTGTACCTCTGCCCTGCTGGAGGCAGCCTAGATCTCGGTCAGTGGGAAGATTCAGAGGGCCCAGTGTCCCTCAGTGGCAGGTGACTGAATAGTGCCTGGGGTCCCATGATGCTCAATTTTCCATCACATCCCTGGAGAGGGATAGCAAATATGACCTCTATATGGGAGGCTGGGATCCCCAAAGGGAAGGACTTTTTCGAGGAGTCAGACTGGAGCACCCCTCTCCTTAACTGGTCTCAGCCAGTTCTCTATCCAGTTCCTCCCGGAGAGGCCCCTGCAGAGACCGTGATCAATGATTACAAGTGCAGATCCCAGAGTCCCAGGCAGGTGTTCTGAGGCCTGTGTTAGGAGAGATGCACTTGAAGCCTTCTGCCCCTCTCCCTGGCCAGCACCCATCCCAGCCACTTCTGGGTCAGCCACTTTGCCTTGTCCCAACGCCTAGCTCTAGACATACCATCTATTCCCTTCCCTACAGCCTCAGCCACCTGCCAACTGCAGCTCCAGAGGCAAGGCCCTGTGGGAGGGAGCAACTGAAGAGCCCTGAGTTGATTGCCTGGTTAATTGTGTCATTTCTCTGCTAATGGGCACCAAAGGAAGGACTGTCCTGGGGAACAGCCCCAGCCACGAGCTGGGGCCTGTGCCTTGGGAGGCCGAAGGCTATCCTGGAACCTGCACTACAGGGAAATAAGCACTGGGCAGTCAGGCTCGGAACAGCAAGAGCGTGACGTGATGGTCAGTGGAGCTGAACGAGAACAGCAGGTGGTGTAGGCCGCCACGCAGCCCCCTCTTCCAGCAGCACCCTCAACACACACAGCCCAGCTCCTGGGGCCCTGAGACTTGCTGTTTCCATCCCATGGTGTGCAAACCACAATCAGGGCACCAAATTCCACGCTAGGTCCCAAAGCTTAGTTCTTGAAGTGCTACCCCCTCCACAGGCCTTCTCTGCTGCCCTTGACTGGAGCGGTATCACTTCCTTCCCTTGTCTCTCCTAAGGCTGACTGCACATGATGTCATCCCAGCTAAACCTCACCTTCCTATACTCTGGGAACCCCTAGGGCAGATGTTGTAAACTTGTACCCCAGGGATCAAGTCTAGCCCAGACTGGCCCATTCCACTTGCAAATGTGACTGCCCGGCTCCTAAGGATACCTGACTTTGTAGCTCCTATCCTAGAATGGCGGCCGTCTGTCTCCCCTTTGTGATCACCACAAAGCCTGTCCTGCTGCAGTCTTTGTGTTTGTAGCCACGGAGGAAGGACTGCAGTTGAACGTGGATGGGGCTGAGGGGCTACAGATACATCTAGGCCTCATGTAGAAACTAGAGCCTGAAACCCTCCCTTAGAGCTCACTCTTGCGTCAGATGTCTTCCTGCCACTCCTTGGGCCAAGTCCTGGTTCAAATGTCCCCAAGCAGGCTCGGTATTTCCACGCCTAAACATCTCTGGAAGGCTACCGGGTGCCCAAACAAGTGGTAATTGGCCCAGAACAAGACCGGGAACTCACGCTAAGCAAAATCGTTAAATTGAGGTTGGCAAACCACAAGTGGCCAAGCCAATCTGCTGTCGTGCTCTGGGCAGGGCGTGTGGAGCTGGCAGTAGGAGGCCTTTATCTGAACAAGCCCAATTTATCTGCAGTTCCACTGAATATCCCCACTTTCATTTACCACTTTTTAATGAGGCTTAAACGGACGAACACAAATCAAGGTTTTAGGGACTCAAGTTCTAACCTCCCTCTATGAATATTTATGTCCTGCTGACAGCTCTCTCTGATTCCCTTCTAAATAGCAAGTTCCCCCTTTTTTTTTATAACCCAGCTGCTTGATGTGGGCCGAGTGAGGGGAGGCTGAGACTGTCAGGAAGCTCTTCAGTAGGCCACAAACCTGTCCTCAGTAGGTGACTCTGCTGGCAACCACCCTGCAGCATTTGCTGAAGCAGGAGGCAGCTTTCAAGCAGCTTAATAATGGGTGCAAAGATCCAGGGTGACCTGGCTGCAGAGAAGGCAGGGAGGGAAGGTCAGGACGCAGCTTTTAGTTATGACTGGGGTCAGGAGTGGTGGCTACAGAGTGGGACTGACTCAAGATGGGCCCCGAAGTGGGGGAGAGGACCTAGAAAGTGGGCCTTAAAGGAAGCCTCTCATTGGGTTTTCAGTCAACTCACAATGACACTCTCAAGGTGGATTATTCACCTTGCAGATTCCCCAGTGCAAATCTATAATCCTTGGTTAGCTTTCTCTCTGCTACCAGGCTAAAGGCAATAGAGGACAATACAGCCAGGACAAGAGAGAGGACAACAGGGTGAGGACCAGAATAAAGAGATGAATGTCAAGCAGATTCTAGAAACATAGGGTCAGAGCTGGACAAGCAGTTGGGAGTCCAAGTGCCCAGAAACCTGAAATTGTGGTTCCTGAAAAGTGTGGTAGTAAGAAGTGTGGGCTGTGATCAGGTGCCTCAGCTGACTGCTCACTTGCCCTCTAAAGGACTTCCTTAATTCTGCACCTATTATTCATGTGCAAAACAAAGTTAATGTTTCATATTTCAAAAAAAGCTGTTGTCAGAATAAGAGGCAATACATGTAAGGTGCTTAGAATAGTGCCTAAAAGTTAAAGAAGTGTGTGCTATCACTATTAGCAGAGAATGGCTTTCACTGGATCTTCGGAGAACAAAAAGGAAAGTGAGTTAATGTGAGGTGAGAGTAAGAGGAGGAGACAGAAGTGGGTGGGGTGTGTGATGGAGAGGAATCTCCACTCCTCACTGGCTGGCAGCAGTGGGAAGGGGAGACCCTCTAGCTGGGATATGGCCATCCTCTGGGTCTGTGGTGGGGTTCGGTGGGGGAGTGGGGGCCTGCAGCACAGACCATCAAAACAGCACTGCCTCTAAAGGCTGGCCCACCACGCTGGCTTAGGACACAGCATGCTGGGAACCTCATGTTCCTGTCTGAGGATGAAGCTGGAAGCGTGGGGCTCTGGAGCCAGCACCAGCCTGCTGAGGCTGGGCCCAAGGATGAGGCCAGAGCAGTGCCTAAGGGCAGAACAGATTCAGGTGTGGTGTGGGCACAGATGGGCCTCTGAGGAGACATGAAATGGCAGGCGGACCCTGGCAATTGGAGACCGTGTTTGGCCACACCATGGGCCTGGCATCCAGTTAAGCCGACAGCAGGAATGTGAAGCCCCGGGACTAAGAAAGGGACTGTCGAAGAGACTGGACTGACTCAAATAGGAAGAGAAGGTTACACTCTGGAGGCCATAGTGTCTCCTAGGACTCCTGCCCAATGGACGATACAGGGTCAACTGGCAAGAAGAGCACGGCTGGCCCGAGGCAAGCTCAGGTACTGGGGCTTTTCTGGAGCTAAAGGGGACAACATTGCTGGCTGTGACTGTCACAGGCAAAGTGGTAACAGCCGGGGGGGACTCAGACAAGGCACTCATTTAGACACAGTGTGGGAGCACAGAGTGGATACTGATGTAAAATTACATTAAAAAATACCAAGGGGCGCCTGGGTGGCTGAGGTGGTTAAGTGTCTGACTCCTGATTTCAGCTCAGATCATGTATGATCTCACAATTCGTGAGACTGAACCCCGTGTGGGGCTCCGTGCTGGGCGAGGCGCCTGCCTGGAATTTTCTCTCTCTGCCCTTCTCCTCGCATGTGTGTTCCCTCTCAAAATAAACATTTAAAAAATGCGTTACGTTTATATTCAGAAGACCAAGTGTCCATTTTCATACAGGGAAAAAGAATATTGTAAGTCTTTGAGATGACGGTCAGCCAGTGAAGCACAGATATAAAGGCACACCAGAAGTCAGAAAGGTGGCGGTGTGAGCTATCATTAGCTGTGACCTCTGGCACTTCACGCAGAGTTGAGGACCTGGAAGGTGTGAAAACCTGTGTGCAGCAGTTCAGTGGACAGAGAAGTAGGTGGGGAGTGTGCAGGGTGTCCTGGTAGCAAAGTCTGTTCTTATCCCCGAGACGAGACCATGGAGACTATGGGTCTGAGCCCAGGCAGGAAGATGCAGAGGAGGAGGGAAAAAGAAGTATGTAAGGTAGGGAGGCAGAAGGATACAGGAAGGAGTTGAAGGTCCCAGAGGCGGTCCTGGAACCAGGGTCCAGGAAGGGTGTACTTGAACAAGAAAGCCCACAAGTGATTCCATCACCATCAGGATGAGAACCGCTGTCTTTCTGATGCCCCAAACATGGATTGGGGCATCAGAGCCTGGGGGGCACCTTCGAGAGCGGGCAGAGGAGCAGGCTCAGTGAGAAGTTTAGGACCAGGGATTCTCCACAGAGCGGGGGATGTTTCCTGCACAACAAGGTGAAGATCTGAAGTCAGCCCAGCAGTCAAGGTCAGCAGAGACCAAGTGGGGCCACTGATCCTGTTGGCAGGTGCCAAGGGAAGAAAGGGCTTCTTCGTTTCCAGTCCTTGGGGGGCAGAGTTCCTGCAGCCTCTTCCTCAAGTGCCCTTCAGATGCGGCTGAGTGCCGTGTGCTCTGTGTGCCGCCCCGGCAGTTCAGGAGCCCTGAGCCAGCTAAGGAAAGCCCCTCTGCCACCTGACTTGGGGAATAACACCTTATTCTCAGAGCTTTCGGGAAGTCTCCCTGGGGTCCTATAACGCCATAAAACCACTGTGTTAAGAGAAACTGTAAAATTCGTCTGAAATCCCGTGAGGCACTTTTTTCAGGAGTGTGGAGCCTCCTGGAATCGAAACCCTGAATAAAGCCTCTTTGGGGACGGTGAACCTGGGTGCCAGCTCACGCATGGGTAACTGCCCAGCACGCTGGTCGGGTCAGGCCCCGCAGGGGTGGGGGAGCAGCCCCAGGTCTGGCTGCTGCTGGGCCCTGTGCACAGCTCATATTCTGCTGACAAGCTTGAGCCACAGGCTGCCGCTTCTCTGCTGCAGGTGTTCCTACTGAAGGTGGCTGAATGGTGCTCCCATGAGCATCTTGATGGCCTGGGAGGTGACTCCCTGCCTACCCCAAACCACCGTCTAGGGCCAGGCTTTCTTCTGGGAAAGGGCAGAAAGCACCCTCAGGGCTTAGCCCTGGGTTACAATGCAGATCACTCTACTTTCCGGTTTGGGAAGTTATTTCTGGTTTTCCCAGTCTTGCTCTCAAGAGCTTCTGGCCAGTGACTGACAGAAATTGCCAGAATAGGTTAACCTCCGAAGTCAGACAGTGGTCACGGGGCATATCCCACACCTGCCTGGCCAGGTACTTGCTAATAGAGAGCATGGTGTCAGGGTATTAGATGGCACAGCATGAGTCAAAGCAGCTTCTGGAAGCCGAAAGTCCACGCAAAACTAAATCACACTACCAGTAGCAGCCAACACTTCTATAGCATGAGCTATAATCCAGGTTGTTCTGAGCACTTCACTCACGGAATGCTTACGATAACCCTATGAGGTGGTCCCCCCTGCTCAGTGGTCCCCCCTGTCTGCTGGGAACACGCTCCAAGGCCCCCAGTGGATGCCTGAAACCACAGATACTACTGAACCCTATATATATACATATATGGTGTTTTTTCCTATCCGCACATACCTATGATAAAGTTTAATTTATAAACTAGGCACAGTAAGAGATTAACAATAATAGTAAAACTATAATAAAAGTTATGTGAATGGAGTCTCTTTCTCAAAATATCTTACTGTATGTACTGTATTCACCTTTCCTGTGATATGAGATGACAAAATGCCTACGTGATGAGAATGATATGAAGTGAATGACGCAGGCTTTGCAAGGGAGCATTGACCTGCCTGCCACCTTTTGACAATATGTCAGGGGAGGATCATCTGCTTCCGGACCGAGTTGGCCGCAGGTAACTGACATCACGGGTAAGGGGGATCTCCTGTATTCGCCTTTTGCAGATGAGGAAACTAAGGTCATGGAAATGAAGCCATTTGTCCAGGGCTACCCATAGGGGAACTGCGCAGTCCGAGTCTGTGCTGTTAGCTGCCCCCCCCCAACCCCCAACGAAGAAAGCAGAGAGCTACCAGCCCGAAGCCACTCAGCTCCTGGGCGTAACCTCCGCTCCTTGTACCCCAGGCTAGGCAGTCTGAGATGGCTTCGTATATGCTACCGATGTTGGCATCAGCTCTGCAAGGAAGGGACTGTCCCTGTTGTAGAGGGGAGCAAACTCCCGGTGGGGAGATTTTAAGGTCATGTAACTGGGAAGTGGCAGAATTGGGGATCTGAATCTGAGTTTTTCTGCTTCAGAGCTTATGCTCCTTCCAATACTGCAAGCTCTTTCTCCAAAATCCCTCATGAAAACATTCATGACAAAGAAGGGTTCTGGGGAACAAAGTCATCCCACATCCCAGTCGAAGCCAATCTAAGCTTGTTGATCTGGCTTCAACAGATTCTCTACTCTGAATAATCTTGTACGAGGGCTTTGCTTGGTCTCTGTCCACGGAACAGATACTCTCGGTGAGGGAAGAACCTGACTGCAATCTGCTTGGAGACAGTAAGACAGGAGCAGAGCGCCTGTCCTCATGTTAAAGGCAATTACCCCCGCCCCCACCTTCCAGCTTCTTCAACATCCCTGGCACCCTCCCCCAGATTGCCTAAACTGCCACAGCACCCTCCAAAATTCACACAAAAAGACCCAGTTTCGAGAAGGAAAAGGTGGTCTAGTTAGCCCTGACAAGTCCTTCTTTCCCCAGTGGGGGGCAAGGCCTTTCTTTTCACCTGCCAATTTACAGCCCTGAAGAGGGTGTCAGTGGCTTCACCTCCAGCCCCAGTGGCCCGGGAACTGGATTTCTGGAATCATTTTCACACATCAGGGAGGCCCTGGGACATTTATTATAATGGGTAAAGAGGCCAGAACACCTGCACAGATGGTCTCTGGCAAGAGCACTGGGGCTTTCCATCTGAGGCCGTCAGACCACACAGCCAAGTCACATGGGGGTCACGGGCCTCGATTTTCTGGGTGACCAGCCTCAAACCCCAAAGGGCCGGTTACCCTGACACCGCTTAAGGGGTGTTTTTCTGTGGAGGTGGCTCAGAAAACAAAAACCTCACCCATGGCTCCCCAAATCATCAGAAGTTTCTCTCCCAGGCTGAGCAGATGAAGACAGTAAACGCTCCGAGTTTTTAATCAACAAACAACTTCCAGGAAAAGCAGACAGCCAAAGGGCTTGTCATTTCTCTGGAGAATCGCCCCCCACCCTGGGTCAGGATCACGAGGGGCCCTGCCGAAGCACACGGCAGCTCTGAGATCCCGCGAGACCTTCTGGCGTGCCGAGCAGCTCTGCGAGGAGAGCCACGTCAGTCCCGGCCTGAGGCCTTCAGCTGTCCCCAGGCCAGAACGCTGTTTGGGGTTTGTTTTCCCTTCTTTCCCCCAATATATGTTTTTTGATAAATTAGCAAAAGCTTCTTCATCGCTGAAAGGCTCAAAGCACTGTTCAAGAACTGGCATCCACCCCATGCCTTATGAATTCATTAATTAAGATGCTGGCAAACAGCCACTCCACACATGCTGACATCCAGCCGTGTTAGGTAATGAGGTTTTAGTCTCCTGACCCCCGTCAAGTGGAACGGAGCCAGACACGGGCTGCCGAGAGAAATCACCTGCCCAATGGCAACCTGTCGCTTGCGCCTGGCAGCAGGTGAGGCTCATTTAATGGTCAGTGGCCCTTGAACAGTCTCCGCACGCCATGAGCCTCTCTCCCGGCCCCTGGATGGGAGGCATCCAGCTGCCTGCCCCACCGTGGCCTCCTAACCTCTGACCAGTGAACCACTCAATGGGGCCCAGACGTCAGGGGCGCGGGTTCAAGTGCTTCCTCCAGCCACTCAAGCCAATTCAGTAAATATATATTGATGATCCACTAAGCTGCTGCTTCCCCTTGTCTCAGAAAACCGGTAGGTTCCCCTTAGCCTTGTACACAGCCTATCCCAGTACTGTGTCTTCACCTTTGTGCCGCAGGAGGTAATGAAGGGAGCGTGACCGCAGGCAGGTTGACCTGCGCGCAGGACTAGGGCAATTGGAGGCTCCTCACCCCTCCCCTGACCTTGGAATGTACGTTCTGCCCACTGTTCCCACAGTGGGAGCTGTTCTAAGGACATAGCCTTGAGAGACCAATGTGTTGTGGAGACCATCTGGACAGCATACATGACTGAACCCAGTTAAGGCCTCTATACAAACTTAAGATTTGGCAGGCGGGTGTGGAGGTCTACTCACCACCCAAGACAAGCCTCATATGTGAATTCCCTTGCTTATCAATTTTTTTAATGTTTTTATTTATTTTTGAGAGACAGAAAGAGAGAGAGAGAGAGAGAGAGAGAGAGCGTGAGCAGGGGTGGGGCAGAGAGGGAGACACAGAATCCGAAGCAGGCTCCAGGCTCTGAGCTGTCAGCACAGGGCTCAAACTCATGGACTGCGAGATCACCCAAATCGGGTGCTCAACCCACTAAACCACCCAGGCGCCCCTGTTCCCTTGCTTACTAAACCTGCCACCCACCAGTCTGGAGTGGCCTGCCCCTTTCTTGGGTCTCTCTCTGCCCTCCAGGTCAGGGGGCTGTTTGCAAACCAACAACTTGGTGCTTCTGCCCCTCTATGCCTGCTGGGAGTTTACAGCAGTGGCTTATCATCGAACAAATAATTACAATGTCAAGGTTCTTTCCTCCTGGTGCTCATTCTGCGTAGGCCATTTTCTCCCCTCAATTTACCAACTCTCCTTACTCCTCAGTGATCCTGACCTCTTTTTCTGGTAAGGATTCCAGTGAATTCTAATTACTCCCATTAACTTTTCTTCCCTATAGCAGATACTATTAGTTGGCCAACCCAACACTGATTCCCAAACCCCTCTTCCTCTGCCCACCTCCATTACAGAGGTTAGAAAAGCTCAACAGGTGCTTTCCCAGACTCACTGCAGCTAGGGGTGATCATGATCCAGTTCTGGCCAATGAGATGTTCCAGAAGTCAGCTGGAAGACTCCTGGGACAGCTTATGCGTTGCTGATAAAAGGGACAGTGTTGTAGTTCCTTTATCCTTCTTCCTGACTTAAAAGTTGGATATGATGACTGGAGTTGTGGCAGCTACCTTGTGACTATGAGGAAATAGCTAAGAGAATGCAGAAATACCAGCCTTGACTTAGCTGAGCTTTTGAACATTTACCTCCAAATTTGTTAGAGAGAAAAAAGTATATTCCTATTTACTTAGGCCATATAGGTCAGTTTCCTGTACCTTGTAGCAAAAAGTTTCCAAACTGACAGATTTTTGTAATGGGGACCAGATCTAAGCCAGTTATCTCCCTTAAGATGTCAGCTAGGACACCACACATCTCTTAAGACCCACTGGATGGGGCACCTGGGTGGCTTAGTCGGTTAAGTGGCCGACTTCGGCTCAGGTCATGATCTCACGGTCCGTGAGTTCGAGCCCCGCGTCGGGCTCTGTGCTGACAGCTCAGAGCCTGGAGCCTGTTTCAGATTCTGTGTCTCCCTCTCTCTGACCCTCCCCCGTTCATGCTCTGTTTCTCTCTGTCTCAAAAATAAATAAACGTTAAAAAAAAAAAAAAAAAAAAAAAAAAGACCCACTGGCTGTTGAAACATCTAAAGACACCAACCTGAATGGACGGTGTAGCTACAAAAGAAAAGTACAGTGACCAACAGCTCATTACTGTCAGACATTAAAAAAAAACAGAAACAGGTTTTGTATCAGCCAAAATCCTATCAGTTTAGACTGAAACGCCACCTTTCCCTCCTTCCACACATTAAAATCAATCTCATCTGAATGCTCTCTCATTATGCAGAATTAACTCTCAGAAGCTAAAACTCATAGCCAGTCTTTTCCAACTCTGAGATCTTGGAAAGTAGCAAATGGGTTGGACAAAAAGACCTTAAGAAGAGATACAAGCAGAGGCGGCTAGGAGGTGTCTTGGTTGTCCTGGGAGGTGACTGCCTGGTACAGCCCAGTACAGCTGGCCCAAGCCAGTCTTCCGGTGAGAACCACCAAGCAGGCAGTGGTAATTGGTTCATTACAACAAGTGGAGACTGTTTGCAGGTGCTGAGATCACTCACTTGTGGGGGTTTTACTGCACTCGTCAGATTAACAAACATTTTGATTAAATCACCACTTCACTGGCTCTGAGCACATGACTTTTAATAAGAGGACAATATCCCCTGCTACTGAATATCAGTGCACATTCAAAACTCAGATCTGCTGAAGGCAACAGAGGAACAGGTGGGGAGACAGCCAGATGCCAAGCTTTTCCTAAGGTGCACAGTTATAGATCTCGAATCTTAGAATATCCAAGCAAAAAGTAACCTTAGAGAACAAGATCACATATGTAAATAAATCAGTATCGACAAGATTAAAAAAAAAAAAGGCGAGCGTGACCAGTAAAGACACCAGGAGAGCATATGCCCACCAAATTTGAAACATTTTAGAAACCTGTGTCAGCCAAACAAAAACATCTGTGATCCGTATTGGGATCACGGTCAATGAATTTCTAATCTCCGGTTAAGTTTAAGGCCTTCATGCCACAGAAAAGGCAACTAAAGTCCAAATGTGGGGCCTAAGCCATGATGGAAGGTTGCAAAAGGACTACAAAGGCTACTCGAAAGAGCGCTGTTTGTTGATTATCCACCCTGAGCCAGGCGTGAGCTAGGCATTTCACACATTATGGTCTCATGTGAGCCTCGAAGCCACACTTGAGGCAAACTCCAATCTGCAATAGAGACTGCAGGCTGTTCACTAAACACACTAGGCCCTTCTTCCACAGTGATGGGGCTGTAGCTGGGCATGCGGCCTCCTGGCCAATGAATGCATTTCCCAGCGCCCCCTTACAGTTAGGTGAGCTCTGGAGTCTTAGCTCGCATCTTTGCCAACCGAAAGTGGGCGCTCTGGGCCCACGACTCTTAAGACAGTGATGTTTATGCTTCCTCTGCTCTCTTTCCCTGCCAGTGGACACATCAATGGGATGTGACTTAGTTTCATTCATGAGGTGAAATTAAGGCACTGAAGAAGGGCAGAGTCACAAGATGAGAGGAATATGGCAGAACCACTACTGCCCTGGTACTCTAGACCAGGGATTGGTAAACTGTTGGCCTGGGGACCAAATACAGTCCCTGCCTTTTTTCATAAATAAAGTTTTATTGGAACACAGCCACACCCATTAATTCACACATTGTCTATGGCTGCTTTTGTGCTAAGACAGCCTGTCTAAGCATGGTTGATGCTCCTTATTCATGGTAGTTATGTTCTATTACAGTTACTGCCAACAATGAATTAGCAAATACTGAACCAGGTTAGATTCCTGTGAGCCTCTGGTCACAACAGTTTTATCAACTGATCAATACAAAACCTTGGTTTTTGTGTTTCTGTTTAGAGACCTTATTTAATATATATTATTGATTCATTAACATCGAACTCAGAGCCAACAGCACTATAACTCATCTCTGAACAAAGCTTATCTAACATATATTTTCTCTGGAAGGCAAATACAGCCTTCTTGTGCTTTAGGAAAACTAGATAGCACTTGGGTACTACACGTGAGGGCCATTTTAAACAACAAAATCACCAACAAAAAGCACAGAGACACAAAGAACATGGCACTACACAGACCACAAAAAAGACACATGTTTACAGCATAAGATGAAACACGAAGGCAGAGCACTGCTTTGTTCGACCTTAGCTGGGCCTCAGGTGACTCCAATTTTTCACCGGTTTGTGTAGGAATTACTGCAACAGCATCGCAAGTACTGATCTGGGGGTTACGAATACATTTTAGCAAGAAGGCAAATTCACAAATACAGAATCCGTGAATAATTAGGATCAACTACAGTTGCAGCAGAGACATATGGCCCACAAAGCCTAGAAATGTACTATCTGGCCATTTATAGACAACATCTGCCAATCCCTGCTCTGTCCTATTAGAAAAAAATAAACTTTCTGAAGCCACTGAATTTTTGAATTTGTTTCAGCAGCCTACTATGTCCTAATGCAGGTTATAAAGTCTATGCTCTTCCCACCACACACTGCTACCTCATTTTTCCAATCATATTCTCTTCTGGAGGGAGGTTCACATTTCCATCAACCTTTTTTTTCGTGCCACGTAGGCTAGTATTTCTCAAGAGGTGGTCTAAAAAACCACCTGCATCGGCATGGGTGTGTGCAGCTGGTTAAAAATGGAGCTTCCTGGGGGTGCCTGGCTGGTTCAGCTGGTAAAGCATTTGGCTTTCAATCTCTGGTTCATGAGTTCAAACCCCTATTGGGCATGGAGCCTAGTTAAAAAAAAAAAAAAGCAGATTCTTTGTTGAAAATACACACCCAAGTCCTACTAAATTACTCGGGGTAGAAGACAATTCAACTCTCCATTTTTTTTTTTTAATTTTTTTTTAATGTTTATTTATTTTTGAGACAGGGAGAGACAGCATGAACGGGGGAGGGTCAGAGAGAGGGAGACACAGAATCTGAAACAGGCTCCAGGCTCTGAGCTGTCAGCACAGAGCCTGACGCCGGGCTTGAACTCACAGACCAGGAGATCATGACCTGAGCCAAAGTCGGATGCTTAACCGACTGAGCCACCCAGGTGCCCCACAACTCTCCATTTTTACCAGGCTCGACAAATTATTCTTAATACATTCTAAAGTCTGAGAACTACTTACTGGTAGTAAGTTCAGGAAGACTATTACCCTGTATCTATCTCTCTTGCACTGGGACAGTAATCTAGGGAACTGTAACCCAGAAGAAACAAGATGCATTAGAGGGCAAATCACCTGTGCTGATTCTCAGCTCCTCCACTGCTTCGACCTGGCCTCAATCTGCAACCTCAGTTTCCCCACCTGTAAAAATCTCACAGGCCCATAGCGAGGACTGAGAACGCAAATGAAGCACAATGTAGCAGTCAGTTGCTCAATATGCCTCAATCTTCTTTCCCTTCCATATGCAGTCAATTATTTTTAAGCTCTTTGGGAACTTCATCATTCCACAATTCTCTACAAAATCCCACAGATCGCCAAAGTAATTTTCAAGCTACAAGCTTCAGCACCCCAGAGGGAAAACTTCCTATCTCAGGAGATATTTAAGCCATTTAGTAATATAGTAAACGGTATGGGCCCCCTCACTTCTGCGGGGGTTCCCTCATCCACAGGCATGCTTTTGGGGTCCCCCTCACCTCCCAGTGCCCGCCCCTTTTACGTCCTCTTCAGTTACACGTTTTCACTACGGCCTCCTTATTTCCGTGTCCCGCCTTCTTTGGGGCTTTCCCTTCACCCCCACGTCTCTTTCCCCCTGGAGGTCCCCTCACTTCTGGTGCCCCCTCGGACTTTCCAACTTGCCTTTCCCTCAGCCCGCCCCTCATCCCCGGGCACCCCCTCGGACTCTCTATGGCCCCTCACGTCCCTCGCCCGAACCCGCGTCACCCTCACTTTCTCCCCTCACCCCTCCTCCAACCTGCAGCCGGGCCGACCCACTTCCCCGCCGCGGGGAGAAGGCAACGAACGACCCGGCCCACCCCCCATTTCTCCCCTCACCTCTAGAGCGACGCCCAGATTCTCCCGCTTCTTTTTGGTCATGTTACTCGCAGGGATCCCCCAGTCATTATTGGACGCACCCACTGGCGGCACCACGCATGAGCAAAAATCGTGCTTCTCCCTCATTGGCCGTGGCGGCGGCGGGGGGCGTGGGGCTGCTGGAGGTCACCATCTTATTGAGGGGCGTGGCCAGCTTGGGGCGGCCATGTTTATGAGGGGCAACCTCTAATTTGAGGTCTCAGGCTAGGGGCGTGGAGAGGATGGCTAGATTGGCCCGTGAGGAGCAATGGCCCACCCTCTAGGGATGGAGTTGCTCCTTTTCTTTCTAGTTCAAAACCATTTCGCATCTTTTTTCACCGCATTCCATTCTATTTCATTTTATTCTGTTGTTTTTTTTTTTTTTTTTGAGAGAGAGAGAGAAGAAGAGAGAGAATCCCAAGCAGCCTCCACACTCAGGCAGAACCCAACGCAGGGCTTGATCCCACGACCCTGGGATCATGACCTGAGCTGAAAAAGAGTTGGATGCTCAACTCACTGAGCACCCAGACACCCGTATTTCATTTTTAAAAAGAGCTGGTGGGAGGTGACTGAGTGGCTTGGTTGGTTAAGCTTCTGACTCTTGATCTCAGCTCAGGTCTTGATCTCAGAGTCGTGAGTTCAAGCCCACATTGGGCTCCATGCTGGGCATGACGTCTACTTAAAAATAAATAAGTAGGGGCGCCTGGGTGGCTCAGTCGGTTAAGTGTCCAACTTCAGCTCAGGTCATGATCTCACAGTCGGTGAGTTCGAGCCCCGCGTCGGGCTCTGTGCTGACAGCTCAGAGCCTGGAGCCTGCTGTGGATTCTGTGTATCCCTCTCTCTTTGCCCCTCCCCTGCTCATTCTCTGTCTCAAAAGAAAAAAAAAAAAAATTAAAAAAAAGTAAATGTTAAAAAAATTTAAAAAAAATAAAATAAATAAGTAAATAAACAAACAAACAAAATAAAAAATAAAGTTGGTGGTAGGAAACCTTTTAAGTTTCTTTCATGGCCCATTAATGGATATTGAACTGCAATTTCAAAAATAGTCATAAACATTTTCCCATGTCTTTGAAATCATCATTTGTGATAGCTGTATATATTGCCAGGTAAGTATATGCCATTCTTGTATCGGACAGTCTTCTATTAGACATTACTTCCAAATAAAGCCAAAGCAAACATCTTTGTATACATAGCTTTTTATGATAAATTCACACAAGTGGAATTTTGGGTCGAAGAGGATGATACCAGAATCAAAGCTCCTTACTTTCTGACTAGTTATCTCTCCACTGGAACCTGTGTTTGTGTGTGTGAGTGATAACCCCAACTCAATGTCTGGGGGGGGGGGGGAAGGAAAAATGTTTTCAGATCTGTGTTCTCTTCTTGATAGAGTCATTGAGTGATGGAGCTGGAAGGGACCTGAGATACCATCTCGCCTGGCTGCCTGACTGAGGCCCACAGAGGGAAAGTATAGTAAATCCTGTCTGAACAGGAGGCAGGCTGTTGAGCAGTTGTTTAGAGCAGTTCTCAACACCCAGCACAGGAAAAACTTACTCAAGAACATTGTCCATCAACTGTCAATCAACAGCATTTATTGTCAGAACACTCTTCACAGTATTGGTTCCA
The DNA here is from genome assembly GCF_024362965.1 of Panthera pardus. Lineage (NCBI taxonomy): Eukaryota > Metazoa > Chordata > Mammalia > Carnivora > Felidae > Panthera > Panthera pardus. The sequence goes on along the minus strand of NW_026526732.1, from coordinate 144,096,582 downwards.
ATCCCAGAAAAACCAGACTCTGTCTTCCCAATTATCACAGGCACAGGCACAGGGGAGGTGAGAAGAGGGGGGGAAAAACACTGTGTTCTTTTAGAAGTGGTTCCTTCTGCATTTGTTTGCACCAAGAAAAAGCCACAGAGATCTAAGTGGGCTTCGGTCCCTTGTCTCTGTCCCCAATTCCCCTGTGAAATGCTGGGCAAGCTATCATCCTTCTCCTGGAAGAGCCTCAGATTTCCCACGCCAAACCTTGCCCCATGGTTCTGATGATGGGACAAATACTTGAAATGGGGCTGGAATCAGAGTGTGTGTGAGTTGGGGTGTAAGGGAAGTGAGGGAGACTGCCCCGAACTCCAATCCCAGCTCTGCCACTTAGCAGTGGTGTGATTTGGGACGAGACACTTAAGTTCCCTAAGCCATGTTTTCTACGTCTGCAAAATGAGCTCGTGGAGCCGGGCTTGTAGGGTTGTTGTGAGAATTCTGAAGTGGTTGGTGCTGTGCTTTGTGAATGACCAGGAGAGATGCCTCTGGGGCCAGCTTTCCAGTATAGGTTTCACTTAGTAACTTCTGCCATTGGTATTTTTTGACATTGTTTTGGTATTGGTTGCAATCAGCTTTGACACTGTTGTAAAGTATCTGTTGTAAGGAGTTTGGGGCAAATACTTGGGTTGTTTCCTGCTGTCAAGGATGAGTGGTTCACTGCAAAAGGCAGCCCCCAACATGCACAAGGGTCTCTCTGTGATGCTCTCTCCACCTCTCTACTTGTCTTTCCTGCTGAGACCATCAGTCATGGGTTTCACGTGTCCAGACATATAGTCAGTGTGATCCCCGTGGTGCTGGGGAGGCTGAAAAGCCCCAGGTAAGCCCCCGACGTCCTTTCGTCCCCCTGGTACATATAAAGACCAGCTTTGATTCCCATGGGAGCTGTCTGCCAAGCCTATTGCAGCTTGGCCTGGCTTTGTGCTGGAAATTCTGCCCACACACAGATGGATTACTGTGGGCCAGTTGTCTGTCCATCTTTGTTCTCCAGAGGGCTGTGGTTCTGAACTATTTATGAGTTTTAGAGCGAAGTGTTTAAGGGAAATAGAGCACTGCATTGGCAGACAGGAGAACTGGTTCATTCCTGGCAAGGCCAGGTTCTCACTGCATGGCCGTGGGCAGGTAAAGCCTCCTCTTTGGTTTTCAATTTCCTCATCTGTGAAATGGGCATGGGGCGGGGGACTGGATAGCTTAGACACCTTAAGATTCTGTTTTAATGACCTTGTGATATGTCAAGTGCCTAGACATAAGGTGCCCTCCTTGACCGTAAAGGAGACATATAAAATAAGAACCAATCATTAACCTCAAGATAGCTTCGATCTAGTTAGAGAGACAGACTGACAACATGAAATAGTGAACGCCAGACATCATATAATTAAATGCCAGCTGTCTGGCATTAATGCATTAGAGCTCAGAAAAAAAAGAGAATGCTGTGGGCTTTGTCTAGGCTGTGGGTCCCAGGATGGACAAGGTTAAGTTAGGTGACGATGGAAGAGAGGACAGTGCAGGTGGGACCCCAAGGGCCTTCCCATGCCTACAGGGTCACCCTTTCAACTTTGCACAAAAGCGCTGTGTAGGCTAGCCACAGCCCTGGCTTATTCGTCACGGAGACCCTTGGGTCGATTCTTCTATCCCTTGTTCCATCCTGGGCTTGCCTGACCCGTGGGGCCCATACCTGGACCCCAACCCTCCTCTCCGCGCCCCCACTGCCTCGAGGGCACCTTCTCAGAGCAGGAGTGGGGGAGAGTGGAATCCTTCACTGTCAGAAGCATTTCAGGCAGGAAATGAAGAATTTCGTAGGTGGTTAAAAATACAGTGGAGGCTGATTTATGTTTGAATTTTGTTCCAGGACAGCAGATTACAGCCCAAGTTCTGAGGCAAAGGCAGCGGTGTCTTTATGGCCTGCTTGGATCAGTTTTATGTCTTGGTGATTTTTATTCGTTTCGGCTAAGCCAAGGTGCTCGAACTTTTCTGTCCTGTACTTCACTGGGGAACCGATGTAGCACTCCTTGCGCCCAATCTCATTTTACCATAAACAGAAAGCAAAAGAGACGAAAGGGATGTTTTTGCTCGCTATTTAATTGGCATCTGCTTTTTAGCTAAATTGAATCAAATCATAAATGATGAGTCTCCATGAGACCCTGAAGGAGATGTCACGTGACATCGCAAAAACAAAGGGACAGGGATCTAAATATTATTGAATATGCATATCCTTAATGTCTTGATATCCACAATATCCTCTTGATCAGATGCTAGTGCCAAGATAAGCTGTGTGACCTTCCCCGGCATGTTGTTAGGTTTTTGCCTTGATGGCTACTGTCTCTTTTGTAACTGATCACGCTTCCCACATTTTGGTTCATGAGGAAGCTCAGGTGTGAACTTGTTCAGGGATTTTGAGCATAGGTTTCAAAGGACTAGTGTTTTCCCTGGCTTTATTTTATTTTTCTACCCTTGTTTTCCCTTTGCTCTCTCACTCTATTTTTATCTCACTCTATTGTGTGCATCTTGGTAAACTACCTCAAATCCTGTTTTGGAACACAAAGAACATAAATAAATCAATAAATACATCCTGTGTTTGTAAATATGGCACTTTGTTCTTTCTAAAGCAATTTTCGCATCCATTGGCTCTGTGGATCCTCACACGCCCCCGTAAGGAAAGTTAGGTAGACGCTCAATCAGCCCCATTTTGCAGGCAAGGAAGCTGAGGTGCATCCATGAATGCAGTAACTTGCAGAAAAGGACAGACTCACCCTCTATATATCTAGACCACTGAACACCTTTAAAGAAAAAGACAGGAATATGAAACTAACAGCCCATTAAGTAACTTTCTATTAGAAGATGTCGATTGAGAAGGAGAAGGACTCCAACCAAGGTTGGAGTTGCCAGTTGGAGAGGACACAAACTGGGGTGACCGCTGGCTTCGGAAATCTCCTCCCTCCTCAGAGTCCATCTCTGTGTGGCCATCTCTATTGGCCCCTCCTTTCTGGTAATAGACCCACTCCCACTGCTCATATGGGTGGCATGTGACTCAAGTTGGGCAGCCAATCATAGAACTACATGCCCCTGACCATAGTGATTGGTTCAGACCAATCGCATGACCTGAGCTGGGCCAATGGAGTTCTTCACTGAGATTTTTAATCTCTAGCTGGGAAATGAAATTCCACCTCAGCTCTGCTTGTAGAGCTGTTGGGATGTGATCCTGGAACGGCTGGGAGCTATACTCTTCTCGAGAAGAAGCAGCTCATGTGAAATATGAGAGAAGGCCGGCAGCATGCAGAAAACAGCAGCTATGACAGACAGAGGATGCCCAGCAGCTGTTTGGAGCTCATGTTCCTCACCCTTGCCCCTCCCAGGATGGAGGCCAAGAAATCTCCTTTTTTGAGTAAGCTAGTTTGAGCTAAGTTTCTTTCACTTACAGCCTAGAGATTTCTTAATTCATATAACATTTAGACTTTTTTTTTTTCTTTTCTAAGGGAGTATACTCTGAAGTTCTGTTTCTCTGGGGTGCAAATTTTGGTTTCCTGGATCCCATGTCAGGAACCTCAATGTTTAGCTTCACCAAGGGGGCTTAGGCTCTGGGCAACAATAATAGTAATTACCACCACCTTGTCATGCACCTGTCTATAGCTGGGCCATCGACAAAGGCCGTAGAGCTTAGTGATTCAGAGTGGCTCCGAACATGGCTTTGTTGCTCATCAACTGTGTGAACTTGGGCAAGTCATTTAATGTCTGAGCCTCAGTTTCCTCATCTATAAAAAAATGAGGATAATAATAGTAGATACCTCATAAAATTCGTGTGAGGATTATATGAAATCATCCCTTTTAGCATACAATGATGCGCCTAGCACCTTATTAGCACGCCATAAATGTAGTTCAATTATTTTGGGTAATTTACGTGCAATATTCCTCAAGCGCTCCTATGAATGAGGCAGAACAAATATTCTCATATCTGTGTGGCTGATGAAGACTTTGATGTTCAGAGCGGTTAAGTGACCCACCTGGGTCATAGAATAACTGGAAGAGTCTGGATTCTAGACACTGGAGTCAAATCCAGGGGAAAAACGAAACAAAACAAAACAAAAAACGAAACCAGGGTCATCTCCTTGAGACCAAATGACACTGTGCTGTCTATTGTCAGGAAGCCAATTTCAGTTACAAAGGGCACTATCCCTCCAGGGGCAGAGTCCATTAGAGAAGCCAAATTCTGTCCAGGAGGCTGTGCTTGGTGAGGATAGAGGATTGACACTGGCAAGATGCCCAGAGAAAGGGCTGCTTCAATTGGCTTCCCTGGACACCTCCAGCTGGTGTCTGTCTACCCTCCTCTCCCTCTTCTTCCTCACTGTCAGCTCTCACAACCCCCACAGTTTGAAAATAAGCATTCCAGAAGGCAGACTATCAGAATCAGAAGGTAATACAGAGATGGCTGGATCCCATTCATTCATTCAACAAACATTTGTTAAACATCTACCATATGCCAAGCATAGCAAATAAAATGGTAAACAGACACAGATCCAAGCTCTTATTTTACAAATGAGAAAACTGAGTCCCGGGAAGGAAGATGGATTCCCTAAGGTCTACAATGAATTTGCAACTTTATTAGACACCTTCTAGAGATAATCTGCCTAGCTTACAACGATCCCCCTTTTCTGAGGTTTATGGGATCTTGCCTTCCTCATCACAGCTGTTTGGACCTGAGGAGAGCACCTGACTGAAGCTGGACCAATCAGATTTCATCACCTAAGAATCTGACCCTGGAACGAGATGATGGTCTTAAGCCTAGCAAGAAAGGCACAGAAAGAATGCATGGTCCGATCAATGCACCAGTTCTTGGTTCAACACTTGGGTATGCCACGAACACCACCCATCCCTTATTGTATTTCCTCTTCATTTTGGGAATTTTTGGAGTTGTTGTTGTTGTTTCTTCTTCCTTCTCGCAACAAAAATAACCTAAACTAAGACTGTGGCCAAGAGTGGATTAAACCCAAGTCTTCTGGCTCCCAGATCTGTGTTCTTTCCATCACGCTGACTGGCAGCAGAGATGCATTTTCAAGGATCCCTCAGAACTCTGGCTTTTGAATATGACCTTAGATATATCAAACAAAACCATGCCATCCAAAGGGGTCCTCAGCACTTCAGGGAAGGGATCTCTTGGGGGGGGGGGTGCCAAATTCCATGATCTCTAAAGCAATTGCCTTGGAGGTGCATGTGATGGTTTCCAACAGCAACAGAGAATGGAGATTAAAAGTTCAGGCTCCGAAGCCCGACTGCCTGAGTTCAAACCCATCAAGGTCCTCCACACCAGCTGTGTACCTCGGGCAAGTTGCTTTTCTCAGATTCCTCCTCTGATATTTACTCCCACAGGGTTGCTGTAAGCCTCCATACATGTAGAAAGTGCTTAGAACAGTGTGCAACAATAGTAAATGCTAGCTGTTTACTATTACCTGCTTTTTTTAGATCGCATTTCCCCGCAAAACATTCCCAGGCCCTTAGGGTTTAGCTTTCACTCACTTCTGTAGCTGCTGCTAGTCTCCTGAGATCCACCTTGGTCTGATCACATTTTCGGCATAAAAACCAGCAGCATTCAAAGCCCAAATCAGAGACCCACATGAAAAGCAATCAGTCTCTGACATTTTACACACCTTGATGTGTATTGTACCTGTGATGAGTCGGTTGTCTCAACTCGTACACTCAGGAACTGACCGGCTTGCTTAAAGTTTCTCATCAAACATTCATTCAATAATTATTTACTAAGTGCCTACTAAGTGCTGATCTCTATACTGGGGCTGGCAGACAGGTTGAAAGAGAAATACAATGCCATGTTACCAGCCCTGTAAGAGAGGCAAACGTAAGGAGCTAGGGATGTGTTGAGAATGTGGACCTAGTTCAGACTGGGGACTTAGGGGGGCACCTGGGTGGCTCAACCGGTTGAGCGTCCAACTTCAGCCCAGGTCGTGATCTCACGGTTTGTGAGTTCGCACCCCACATCAGGCTCACTGCTGTCAGCCTGTCAGCGCAGATCCCACTTCAGATCCTCTGTAACCCCTCTCTCTGCCCTTCCCCTGCTTGTGCTCTCCCAAGAAAGAAATAAATATTTTAAAAAAAAACAGACTGGGGAGCTAGGGAAGAAGGCTCAGAGGAAGGCAAAGGTGAGTAAGAGTTAGACAGACAATGCGATTTCACACCCATCAGATCAGCAGACATCTGACAAAACCAAGGGTTGACAAGAGTGTGGAGCCACGGAAGCTCTGAAACACTGCTGGTGGAATGTGAATTAGTACAATATTTTGGAAAACAAATCAGCATTAACCAGAAAAGTTGAAGATGGACTCGTGCACCAGCTGACATGTTACAAGCATGTGTCTTGTTGCAATAGCAAAGAACTGGAAACAACTTAAACGTCCCTTGTATTAGTCAGCTACTACCGCGATTTGGCAAAAAATGCTAAGTAACAAATAATCCTAAGAAAATCTCCCTGACTTATAACAACAAACATTTACTTCTTGCTCACAGGATTTCAGGTTAGCTGGGGTGATCCTGCTCAGGTTCGCATCTGCTCCGTGTATGTCTCATTTGGGGACTCAGGCAGAGGAGACAACAGTTTGCTGGGAATTTCCTCTCCTTGCAGCAAATGGCAAGACTGCAAGAGGCCAAGCGAAACCATGCAGGTACTTTCAAAACCTCTTTTTGTGTATCACGTTCTCTATTAATGTAATACGTCACATGATGCTAATGTAATATGTCACCGGTACACTGGTTGACATATTACAAGCATGTAATTCTGTCTTGGACCAGTGGATGGTCTTGCCATTTGCTGGGACAGGAAAGTTGGGCAGAGTGGCTGATTTAGGAAGAACAGTGATGAGTTCAATGGAGTGGTGACCCTGAGGGCTGGGCTCCAGGGTACAGCTGGAGGGGTCATAGATGGGATGGGAGGGCAGGTGGGTGGTTGAGGGAGCATGAAGGTCTCTGTGTTCTTTGTGCTCCAGAAGGGGAGCAGTGGGGACTGGGATGGGCATGGCAGACACTACCTATCACCTACTCTACAGGATCACTTCTCCCTCACTAAGAGAGCCCCAATCCTCTCCACCAGTCAGTGTGCCCAGGCCCAAGATGAATCATGATAGGTACAAACCAGTTATGACCATCCAGTCCCCTCTGCCAGTGATCGGCTTAGGAGTAGACATGTGACCCCATTCTGGTCAACGAAACCAAAGGTCTGCTGGGTTTTCTAGGAAACTGTTTCCTCCATGATAAGAGACATACGTGAGAAGAAAATCTTCCTGTCTTCTCACGGTACACATACAATTTTTCTCTGCCTGACCCTTTCATTTCTACTTGGGCAGCCGTTGGGAGGGCGTGCAAGGCTCGGAACTGCAGCAGCCATCTTGTCACCACGAGGAGACACATTAAGGGTGGCAGAATGAAAAAAACAGGAAGAGTCTGGGGCCTTGATGACATCTGTAGAACTGCTAAACTAGTGTTGGGACCTGCCCCTGCAGATACTTGTCCAGTACACAACATATACCCTCACGATTTGAGCCACTGACTGTTGGTTTTTCAAATGCATCCTAATTGCCAAATGCACCCTAATTGACACAGGGGATTTGACATTTTGAAATAACCGAAGTGTGGCTTGAAAGAAGGAAACCAAATGCAGTGTTAAGGTCTTGAGGCTCTTCCAATAGCCTCCACAACCCTTCACAGCTGGATTTCCCGCCCACTAACTCTGATGTCACCTCCTATTACTCTCACTTGCTCACTCTACCTCAGCCACATTGGCCTTTGCTGTTGCTCAGACATGCCAGGCCCACTCCCACCTCCACACTCCCCAGTGTCTTTGTACCTGCTGTTCACGCTGCTTGGAATACTCTCCCCCCAGATGCCTCCATGGCTTCCTCTCTCGCTCTCTTCAGGTCTTTACTCAGAAGCCACCTTCTGGATGAGATACTCTCTAGCTACTTTCTTTAAGTTGATGCCCCCTCCCCAAGTCCCCTTATTCTCCTTCCTGTTCTTCCATAGCACCTCCTCTATATTTTGCTCATTTATTTTGTTCATTGTCTCTCTCCCTGAGGACCTGGCTCCATTTCATTCACTGATGTATCCCCCAGGGCCTAGAATAGTGAACATAAGTAGTAGATGTTCAATAAATATTGGTTGAATGAATAAATGTGGGAATGAATGAATGAATGAATGAATTTGCAGGGGCTCCAGGACGAATAAGAAGGAATCATTTTCTCTTGCAGACCTCAGCAATCTGGAGAATAAAGGCAGATGGCTGGACTAATTCAGGGATGGGCTTTGCTCAGAGGGAGTAGCAGAAAGACAGCAAGAGGGACAAAGGTTTGGAGGGGCTTCTCTGGGGTAGGGTCTCTACATCTGAGGTTATCAAGACACACGGTGTGGTGTTTGACAGCATGGACTGTCCCAGGACCTGTATGTGGCCCTTCCTACCAGCCCGCCCCAGCACAGAGCCCCCTGCCCTGCCTCCCTCCTGGGTGATGTTCCTGTTCCAGTCTCCTGCTTCTACTTCGGTGGCTCCCCTCACCTGGAATTCTTTTTTATTTTTATTTGAGAGAGAGAGAGAGGAGAGCAAGCGAGAGCACAGGGGAGGGGTAGAGGGAAAGGGAGAGAGAATCTTTTTTTTTTAATTTTTTTTGATCTTTATTTTTGAGAGAGAGACAGAGTGTGAGTGGAAGAGGAGCAGAGAAAGAGGGAGACACAGAATCCGAAGCAGGCTCCAGGCCCTGAGCTGTCAGCACAGAGCCTGATGCGGGGCTCGAACTCACGAGCCGTGAGATCATGACCTGAGCCGAAGTCGGATGCTCAACCGACTGAGCCACCCAGGCACTCCGAGAGGGAGAGAGAATCTTAAACAGTCTTCATGCCTGACTGGAGCTCCATCCCATGACCCTGGGGTCACAACCTGAGCTGAAATCAAGAGTCTGTCGCTCAACTAACTGAGCCACCCAGGTGCCCCTCCCCTGGAATTCTGACTCTAGCTATGCTTAGCCACACTGCCTGCCTCCTCTGGGGCAATTTCCCCTTGCCAGAATTGCCAAATGCGCCCCAAATTGTGTCCCCTACCCCCAAAGTTCCCACATTTTATGTCTGTGTTTGACCTCCAGCCCAGCTGCCAGCCCCCATCCTCTCCCCTGCTCCAAGGCAGCCTGCAGGGCAGGGGGGCCCATGAAGACACTCAGCAAACCCATAGGGGGCGGGGGAAAGGTCCTGTTATTTCAACAAGACACATTTAGAGACGAGTATTCCTTTTGGGTCTTCCATAAAATGGCACTTGCCCACCATCCCCCGTTTCTTCTGGTGAGGAACATATGCTTCCACACGTGTTGTCGCATTTACTCCTCCAAGAACCCGGGGAAGAGGGTGCTATGATTGCCACTTTCCAGATGAGGACACTGCGGCCCAGAGAAATGCAGGAACCTGCCCGGAGCTACACAGTCAGAAAGATGCAAGCCGGGTCTGAGGGGGTCCGAGTTTTCCCAGGGGTGAGGGCGAGAGAACTCGTTTCCACCTTCTCTGCCAGCCACCTCTCCCCTTCTCCCTCCCCTCCCCTCTCCTTCTCAGCCATAAACACCAGAACCCCTGCTCCAGGGAAAGGGAGAATCAGTTCCCTGTGCTTGCGGTGAACAAAGGCTCAGGAGGAGCTGTTCCTAAATGGTTTGCTGGAGGCACCAGCGTTTTTATCTATGGCCTCCCCTCTCCCTCACCTCCCCTCGTTGAGGCTGTGAGGACTCAGAGAGATTCTGTCCTTGCTGGGTGCCGGCTCAGGCTAGGAGTTAGCCAGATTACAGCTTAGCTGCCTCCACCCGCCTGCCTGGAAGGCTCAGATTTCTTCCTCCAACCTTCGGCTTGCCTGGATCCTCCCACTCACTCCTCCAGCCTCTGCTTGGGGTGAGAGTCCCTCCCGCTGGTACCTGGAGGGCTGTGTGGAGCTGGGCTGTGGCCACGCTGAGCGCCTGGGGGGCCGGGGGCCCCGAGGGCAGCGGCAAGGCCTTTCGGGAACAGAGGTCGTTTCTGGTGCTGGACAGGAAACCTTCTCCTTGTCCCTCCAGATCCACATCCCACCTTCCCACATCCTGCGGCCTCCTGGCCGCCTCCGAGGGCTCCCCTGACCTCTGGCTTCCTGCTGTGTTTGGAGGAAGGGAAGGGAGTGAGGACGGGAACTTTATTATCCAGTTCCCTCCTGATGAGGTCATCGCGGGCTGGCTGTGCCCTCCACCCACCCTTACGCACTGTCAGGCGGCCCCCTCCACATTGCTACTCTCTCAGGGGCTCCCCACTTTCTTCAGCCCTAGGGTGCTGGGCTACCCCTTGCGGGCTTCCCTAAACCCTGTCTGTACCTCTGTAAGCAAACCATTAAACTCCCCTCACGGACAGGAAATGGGGACCGAGAGGCAGTGGGGTGAGCAGGAGGCATGGCCACCCCAGCCCCCACTGTCCCGTCTTCTGGATGAGGAGCCGCTGGCAAGCCACGTGTGGGAGTTCAGTCAGGTCCATCTCTAAAGCAGACCAAACACCTGCTGCTTCCAAGTTTGGAGGGGAAACAAACGCTGGAGACTGCTGTCTTCCCCTCTCCCCTTTGGAAGAGCCAGGCCGCCCCGATGGGTCCAGATTTCTGGGTAACAGAGCACGGAGTTAACAGCGATCTCCAAATGTTTGGATCACATACTCCTGTGGGTGAAACATTTTTGAGGATGTGCCTGTGTATCAGCCAGGGTCCCGGCGGGGAAACAGATGTCCTATTTAAATGAGGGTAATCCAAGAGAGTTTATATACAAAGGATTCTTTGTAAAGATGTACGTGTATGGGCGCCTGGGCGGCTCAGTCGGTTGAGCGTCTGACTTCGGCTCAAGTCACGATTTCGTGGTTCATGAGTTCAAGCCCTGTGTCGGAGTCTGCACCCACAGTGGGGAGCCTGCTTGGAATTCTCTCTCTCTCTCCCTCTCTCTCTGTCCCTCCCCCGCTCTCTCTCTCTCTCTCTCAAAATAAATAAACTTAAAAAAAAGAGATGTGGGTGTACAGGAACCACAAGGGACTGTGCAGGAAGCAGAGAAAAGACCACCCCTCTGTCCACAGGGAAGAGAAGGGAATGATTATAGAAATTTGGAGGGAGAGAGTCAACCTGTGAGGAGCTTTCTAGTAAGGGACACAGCGGTCTGAGGTGGCTCTGCAGGGGGGGGAGGCACGAGAATAAATTCCTTCCCTGGACTGTCCTCCAACAAACCCTCCTATTAACCAAATCTTACCCGAAACGCCAGGGCAGGGAGCCTCGGGGCAGGGTGGAGGAGGGCCAAGGGGGGAGATATTCAGCTCATATCCCCAGCAAATATGTGTTTATCTATTAATAATTCTAAACACACACAACTGTGTTAATGTATTATATGTATTATAAAGTACACACAAAAAGCCAAATTGAAAAGGATAAGGTAAAATAGAAGTGGCACCCCAATAGATTATTTCATGCCTCCTTGGGATGTGGGCTCCCTGCTTTGATGCAGACTGCTTTGTAAAGGCCAATGTCCCTGTAGGAACATTCTGGGGTGACGGAAATATCATCTTGACCTGCATCGTGATTACAGGAGTGTACACGTGTGTAAAAACTGACCGAGCTGTGCACTTAAGAGTAGTGCATTCGACTGTACCTAAATCTCTCTCTCTCTCACACACACACACACACACACACACACACACACATCAGAGCTCAGTGGTTTCCTACCTGGCTTCCATGGCTCATCCGAAAGGGTAGAGCAGCCTGTCGTCCAGGGCTACTTCTCCCCCCTTTCTTCTCTTTTCTCCCTTTGTCCACACTGACAGTGTCTGGGCCCGGTGCACCCTCCTCGGGAGGAGGCCCAGCTGCCTGTTCCTGAGCGTAATGAGTCAAACTTACAGGGCTCTTACTATGTGCTGGAAGCTCTTCTAGGCACTTCACACACAGGAACTCATCTAATCCCATGACAACTTATGGACATTGGTACTATTTTTACGTTCATCTAACAAATGAGGAAACCAAAACACAGAGAAGGGAAGTGACTCACCCAAGGCCACACAGCTATTAAGAGGCAGAGCTAGGATTCGGCCCCCAGGTCTGTGCTCTATAGTTGTGTAGCTTCCCTGGGGCAGGCAAGGAAGCCGTCTTGTGCCCTGATCTCTTTTCCTCTCTCAGCTCCTCCAAACCCCTCCCCCGCTACTCTCTTCCTGTCATGTGGTGATTGGTATGGGATCCGTCCTGGCCTGGGCTAGCTGGGCACCTCAGGGCCAGTGGCCTGGGAGGTAGGAGTCAGGCCCTGGAGCTGGGCCCTCTGCCCCTCCACCTGGCCTGGAAGGGGGAGAGGTTTATGTTTGCCCCATACCCTTTCCCTCTGGGCAGGCTGGCCTCCTCTTCTCCCTGACTGGCTGATCCTGGCCTCTGCCCTTTGCCAGCCTCCTCCCCACTGTCTGCAATGTGTTCTGCTCCCAGCCCATCCCAGCCCGCTTCTAGGCCCTGTTGAAATCCTGCCCTCCCTCTGGAGAGTGTCCTGCCCACCCCAGCCCACCTTTTGAATCTGCAAGCTGGGCTTCCTTCTTACCACAAGCTCAGGCAGGGTAGGAACCATGTCTGTCTTGCTCACTGTCACCAGCTGGACACCTTCCTCCAAAGGTGCTTGGGACGGAGCAGGTACCCTCTGACTGAATCAGCAGGGGAACATATTCATGAGTCTTGATGTTGTTCTGTGAGCCCGTGGAGGATCACGGGGGGTTTGTCAGCATCTGCACTGCACGATCAGAATCCTCCCAGTGTCCTGGGGTGTTTGGGGCTGGCCTCTGTCCTCCTTTCTGAAGATTGTTTGCTTGACAAGACCCCTCGCCAACGACTGTAAGAGAAACGGTAGGCCCAGGCTCATGAGCAGCACCAGCCGTAAGGCAACCAGGCAGGGCAGCGCTTACAAGGTCCGCTTTGCTGACCGTGGGCACCATTAAGTGCCCGCCCAGTGGGGGAGAGCCTGCCCACCCGGGCCTCCTCGCGACAGCCTCGCGTCACAAGGCCTCCGGCAGGCTGAACTCTGTCACTTCACAAGACAGGTCATTTCCCTCCCCAGCTTCCCAAGCCTTTACCGGAGCTGTGTTCTTGTCCCTTCTCTCTGTTGGTATTGAAGTCTGGGCGGCCTGACAGCCCTGGCAGACAGCCCAGAGGCCAGTGCCCCAGGCAGACACTCTTTCTGCCTTATTATTCAGCTTCAGTGGCCTCGCTGCGATTGGGTGGCATTTGTGAGCACAAAAGAGAAGACGCGAGCATTCTGGAGTCCCTTTCAGAAAAGGGCGCCACCGGCCTCCTGGCTGGAGATTCTCTGGAGGTCTGGTTGAGTCTATTTTCGGCTGTTGGGCATTTCTGTTTGCGTCCTGACCCTGGCCTTGGGCAGTGCAGGGTGGGGGTGGGGCGGGGTGGGGGGTCTGCTGCCCGGGGAGGGGGCTGGCACAGGGATTTCTACCAGGGCCTCCTAGCCTGGAGGATCTGGTGCGGGCTGCCCAGAGCTGGAGTAACAGTCTTCCCCAGGCCCAGGCACCCTATGTGCACACTTTCTCAAAAACTGGGGTGATGGGGGTGGCGCCCACCGGGGTCTGTCCTTTGCCACAGGCACCTGTTTCCACCTGGCTGCTGGGCCTTCCTCCTCCTGCCTGTGCAGGCCCCTCTGGGAAGTGAACAGAAGCCCCTGTTCGTGTAGATGAGAGTCGGCAATAAAGGGCCAACTCCCTTAATTGGTGCCTTGTGTGACTCAGGGCTCCTTTGTCACCCACATCATCATCCGTGGTACCCAGATCAAAGCTCCTGCCAGCTGTGCACCAAGCCCCGCTCTCGGCAGGAAACAGCGGACCCGCGCAAGTGAGAATGAAAGATGAACTCGGGACCGAATGACGCTTTCCTCCATAACAGACTCTGTCCCCCTCAGCTCCCTGCTGGCTCCGGCCCCCAACCTTGTCTCTAGTCCTGGGAGCAAGGGGGGGCTTTGAAAATTCCACCCAGAAATGATGCCCTGGTTCCCGGCATGCCCTGTGGCCGTCTGTTGTTGATTTGAAATCTGTTCTCCGGGAGTCCCAGTTCGGCTCAGCAGACAGCAGTATTTGCTTATTAATTTGTTTATTGATTTACTGGGCTGTACTTGGGGCTTCTCCCGGGAAGAACTCCAGACGTGTGGGCCGCCCAGTATCCAGCCATCAGTCAGCCTCAAGTTGGGGCTTAAAATACCACAAGGTCTGGAGCAGGCCACCCATAGGCTGGTGCAAAGCCCTGGAAGGACTGACAGCTGGGCAGTGGGGCCCTGAGGGGCTGAGGCCAGTTGGGGAGGTGGTGGGCCCACGGCAGCAGCTCCAGGGACCAAGGCACGCTGAGCTCTGAGCGAGCAGCACCGACTCCCCCACCCCCGGGCCCCCGGATTTGCACCCCTGCTTTGGGCCTCTCCCTGTGGAGAGGTTATCACAAATCCATGGCCCGAGCTGGGGAAACATAAATCTCCATCTCCAGAGGGGCGCTTCCCCAGCTCAGCCGGTATTTGAGAGGCCTCCTTCCCTGAGGCAGGGGGTGGAGGAGGACCAGTCCAAGGTCTTTGGTGCCCGAAGGCAGTCAGATCCTTGTCTTAGGACGGGTTTTCCAAACGTGCCAGGACTGCGTAAGGCAAGGGGTGTTTCTAGCGATGATTCTCTCAGCTCTTGCATAATAATACTACTTTTTTTTTTTTAAACCTCTGAGGACGTCTGTGGCTTTGTCGCCTTTTCGAGGCATATGTTGACTACAGATTGTGGTAGCAGGATGGGAGGGGGATGGGAGGGTGGTGAGGGAAGAGGCAGCAGCATCTGAACAGAATTCTGTCACGGATATAAAGATCTCTGACAGAGATCTTGTAAGAGTGAGGCCACCTAGGGTGGGCTTGGGGGGTCACACAGACGGGCTCTAACATTTACGAGCTGGGCAACCCCAGGCAAGTTACTTGCCATCTCTGTGCCTCGTCTTGTCTGTAAAATGACGGTGAGAGTGTCAGCTGCATAGTGTTGATGTGTGGGTGTAAATGAGAACACGTAAGAAAAGCACTAACATGTAGATGGTCGTTAACTCCCCAGCGTATACACGAGATTAGATACGTGATGTTTCCTTTTGGAAATCTCACCCCCAACACAAAAGGCCCCCCTTTTTCGATGTGCCTTTCTCTTTGGCTGCTCTGTACTTTCTGGGCCTCCCTGGAGTTCCTTCTCTCCCTTTCCCTTCAGGATCAAGACCAAAATCTCCTGGCATTGCCATAACGGGGCCCGGCGCTCATATGAGCCCGCAGAGGATGCCAGGTATGGACGGGGCAGGGGTTTGCCTGGGCAGGTGGAGGGAAAGAAAGAACTTAGAGTGAAGTCCACGGTTCTGAGAAAGTGCATTGGGTCTCGGGGGGAGCACGCAGGCTGAGGGGTCCCACTGCCCAGATGCCAGTCTGAACCCCATCTCTCACTGCCGTGCAGTCGGGAGCAAGGGGTTTCATCTCCCTGTGCCTGGTTTCTGCATCTGCTAAGGAGATTAGGAGAGTGCTTGCCTCATCGGATTGTGGTGAAGTTGAGGGATTTTTACTCCTTAAACCACTTAAAACACTAGGTACCTGTTCACAGCTTTCAAGTCTTGCTCCAGACATGGTTTAAAACACTCGTGACTCCTCTTCCATGATTCCTACCCTCTCCCTGTGCACACTGTGCTCAAACCACACCAGACTGTCTCTGTCCCTCAGCCCCGGCCTCTTAGCCTCTGTACTTGCCGTTCCTCATCCAGGAATGCCCTTCCTCCCAGCCTTGGCCTGACAAAGTCCTTCTTTAAAAAAAAAAAAAATTTTTTTAATGTTTATTTATTTCTGAGAGACAGAGCATGAACAGGGGAGGGGCAGAGAGAGGAGACACAGAATCTGAAGCAGGCTCCAGGCTCTGTGCTGTCGGCCCAGAGCCCGACACAAGGCTCCAACTCACAAACCGCGAGACCATGACTTGAGCCAAAGTCAGACGCTCAACTGACTGAGCCACCCAGGCGCCCCCTGACAAAGTCCTTCTTATCAGAGTCTGGCTCCACTCACTCTGGAAAACCTTCTTTGGTCTTTGGGGACAAAATTCTGTTCCCCCCTCCCAGAGTTCTCCCTTCTCCCCCCTGCCATCTTGAAAACTCCTCCCCATCCTTTGAAATCCCCTTCCCCCACATCCTCCTCCCAGTTGGGTTGTGGTCTCTCCCCTCCTCGCCGCCCCCCCCACCCCTAGCCTCTGTGCTTCTTCCCACGGTAAGTGCCCTGTGCGTGTCCCTTACCACTTCACTCAGCAGAGTTGGTCCGTTTACCTGGTTGACTATGGTTTCCAGCAATGGAGCAGTAGGCATCAGTTAGGATGGAGATGGGCTGCCTTCAAATATTGGTTTATACAATGTAGAGGTTTTATTTCCTTCTCTCTTGAAAGTCTGGCATCCAGGTGGCTCTGTCCTCCAAGATCTAGGCTCCTATCATCTTGTTGCTCTGTGACAGATGGCTTTCATGACCAATGACCCCTCACAGACTAACATGACTGCTCCAATGCCAGTCATTACATCACTTTCCAGTCAACCGGGGGAAGAGTGAGTGCTACCTGTCTATTAAGGAGACTTCCAGAATCTATCGCTTGACGCTTCCCTTTAAACATTAGTTGTCAGAATTTAGTCCCGTGAGTATATCTAGCTGCAAGGGAGGCCAGGAAATGTAGTCTTTATTCTATTTGGTCATATGATCTGCCAAATTTCCAGGACTGGGGAAGAAGGGGAGAAAGGAATGGAGATAACCAGCAGTCTCTGGCTTCCCTCCACCCCGTGTTGTACCCCTGCCACCCCAAAGCGCATTGCTGGGCAGAGAGTGAATGCTCAGTGTTTGTGGAAAGACAGACTCATATAGATGGTCACAGAGTGTGTGCTTGCTTCCCCCAGAGTGGGGGGTGTGGCAGCCTCTGACTGATCTGTGTGTCTCCCATCTCCACCACCATTCATTCGTTTATAAAGATTTGTTGATGCCTCCTACGTGCTAGGTGGTATTCTAGGTGCAGGGATAAAGCGGTCCGTCAAAGACACAAAAGTCTGCACGCTTTTGAGCTTGCTTCCCAGTGGCTTCTACGGTGCTACGAAGCACTGTGCTGAGTGCTTTCTGAGGATTAACTCGCTCAAGAGGGGTGCCCATATTAGTCCTCTCTATTTTATAGATGAGGAGACTGAAGCACAGAAAGGTCAAGTACCCTGTCAAGGTCACGCAGCGTGGAAGAGACAGCCGAGATTTAAGCCCAAGTGGTCTGGCTCTAGAGCCTGTTCCCTCAGCATCTGCTGGATCTGGCCTCTCAACGTTTCTTACCCTGTGGTACTCCGACTGTACAAACTGTGCTGTGTCCTGCTTTCTGCACTTAACTGGGCCACAGATATTTTTCCATAACTCGTGTAATCACTATTTGTGGCAGCCCCCCCTTCCTCTGGGGGAAGGCGGGGCAGAACAGCTGTGATCTACGCGTATGTGGAAGGGGGTGGGGTGTGGTCCTTGTGTGGGGGTTGGGGGGGGTGTAAAGAAGGATCTGTGTGTATCTGATTGGCAGGGTCCTGTGACTGGTGGGACCAGGGCCCTGCGGGCTTGGGGGACCTTTGCTCTATATCCTTCTTTGAACCTCCAACTGGGGTCTGTCTTCTCAGCCCTTCTCCACTTGACCCTGCTCCTCAGGGAAGCTGCTGGGCCTTCAGCCTTCCCCACCCCACCTTGATTTGTCCTATGACTGACTTGTAGGCCTCAGATTTGCCTTCCTCCTCTAGCCGGTGGAGGCCTAAAGGCTCCCCCGACTCCTGCCTTGTGGACTCTGTAAAGCACATCTGTCTTCCCAAACCCTTCCCTAGCCCAAGGAGAGGTGGGCGGAATTAGAGAGCTCTGGAATAAGGCGAGTGGTACCAAGGGTAAGATGCTGGGCCCCACAACTTTCCTGCCTCCCCCTTCCTCACCTACTCCCCAGTCACCCTCCACTGTGCGTCAGGGAATAGGACCAAAGAGAAAGGAGCAAACCCTTTCTGAAGACCCATTCTCCTTTGAGAATGTTATAGGGGTGGACCCCGGGACTCAGAGAGGCCTGGTCCCTGGCCCTGGGTTTCTGGCTTGTTGGTAGCAGGGGAGAAATTGAAACTCTGCCCCTCGCCTGGAGGGCAGGGAAGGAGGGGGCACAAAAGTGGCTGACTATCTTGCAGATGGGTGCAACAAGGCTCGGAAATTTAGGCTGTGCCCAGGCCACAGGGTGCACAGTGAAGGCAGGCCCATCTGACTCCATCTTTGGCCTCACAGGTTTGGTTTCTAAGACCCCAGAGATCTCAGAGCACTTGTCTAAACCTGTAGAAGGCCTGGTAATCTGCAAGTGCTTGTGGCCAGGCTGGGTGTTGGCAAGAATCGTGTGAAGTGCTGTGGGGGGTGCAAAAAGAAATTAAGATGTGATTCTTATTGGGAGGTGATGGCGGGGTGAGGGTTTTGCAATCACGTTGGGGAGATGAGCACTTAGAATAGGAAACATGCCTCACATACAGATATTTCAATGTGTGGTAGTGCCCTTGGGTGCTTTGAGAGCCGGACTGTAGCAGTTAAGAAAATTTAATGGGAGAGGGGGATTTAAACTGGACCATGAGAAGGATTAGGAATCAAACTCATAGACAAAGGACGGAGAGATGGCAGGAGGGTGAGGATACCAGCCGGAGTAAAGGCACGGAAGCTGGGCGGAGGTGGCCCACGCCAGGTACAACGTGATGGGATGGCCTTGGCGAGTAGTGGGTGATGATACTGGAGAGGGGCCAGACAGTGGAGGGATTTGGAAGAACAGCAGAGGTATTTGGTCTCAATTCTAGCCCAGGGAAGACAGCTTTTCAGCAAAGGTGCTTCCAATATCTCACCTTCATCCATGGCAGGCCCTGCCAATCAGTCACTACACTCTCCCTGCTGAGCCACGCTGGGCCTTGGAGTTCTGTTCAACCCAAAGCTCCAGGCAGACCCTGCCTGTGGTTTGTGACTGAGAAGAAGCTTTGTTGTGGTGGGAGCTTCTGGGAGGTTCTTGAGCAAGAATGGAAGCCTCTGCAGGTTCTTGAGCAAGAGAAGGAATGCCAAAACGGGTTTTGCATTCTAGGAGACTGTGGGGACTGCTTGTCATAATCCAGGTCAGCCTTGAGGCACAACTGTGGTGGGGTCAAGGTCTCTGAAAATGACAGGAGAGTGGGGACGTTGCCTTCACCCCTATAAACCCACCTGGTCCAGGCTTGCCCCCTGGGGAGAGGGTCCAACTTTTCTCATTATGGAAACTGAGCAGAGAGAGAGAGAAGCAGTCACCCCACCAGGCGAGATTGAATTCTGAACGAAGCCCTGGTCGGCTGCCCCCCTGCTGAGGGAGAGAGGAGGCCAGGCCAGGGCTGGGTGGGTGCCTCCACTGACCCAGATTTAGTTTAAATGCACCTTTAAAATGCATAGAGGTCTGAACAAAACTCATCTGTCATGGTTTTCAGGGTGAGAGGGATCCATCCATTCACCATAGCTGTGAGTGTGTGTGTGTGTGTGTGTGTGTATTTTTTTCCCCAAAAGTAAGTATTGATTCTCAGTGACTGTAAACAGGCCTTAAGAGGCTCTCATGCATCTCACCCTTAGATTTCAACCATGCAGATCTGACTCTGAGATGACATTCCTCCTATGGTTCTGGTTTGTTTGTCATTGCTGGGTGTGTGTGTGTAGGGGTTGATAAGAAGCACAAGAAGGACAAAGGTGGGGATAAAAAGGGAGCCATTCTGCTACCTGGAGCTGCTGTGGACATCGAGTACAGGTGTTTGTCTGTCGTGAGTCTCGGAGGCTGGTGGATGGGAAGGGACCTCCAATATACCTGGAGTGGGAAGCTGAAGGTCGCTTGCTTTGCAGGCCCCTGGACCCCCCACCCCCACCCCACTGCACCTCTAGGCTGCAACTTCATCCCTGGCTGGGGAGGCCTGTTGATAACCCAGCTCCCTGGTGAGCGCCAGGTCCGTGAGCAGCTGAGAGATATGTTTATTTCCTTTTAATGTTGTTCAGGGTTCAATTTACCCAGTGGCACGCTAGTAAATAAATAAGAAAACCAAACCTTTGACAGGGGGAAATATGGAGTTTTCCTCCTACATTCCTGAGTAATATCTCAAAACTTTTGTGACTCACGAGGGCCTGCGGTATTTGGCTAACAGAGAAAAAAAAAAGAAGGAAAAGAAAACCATCTTGTTTCTTATATATTTGTCAACAGCTTTACGGCAAGTGGAGAATATTCTGTATAATGTGGCCCCATGCACCATACGTGCTGACACCGGTTTCCCTGAGGTCCGTGGCTGTGTCTGAAGCCAGGGAAGTGTAACCTGCATAATTGTATCTCTGCAAAGGGGGCCGTTTGCTACTGCCCAGAACCCATTACCCACCAAATCTCCTGACACTAATCTCCCAGGCCTCTAAGATCTGGGCGTTGGGGGTGGGGAGTTATTGCACAAAAATCGTTCAAATGCTCCGGCTCGGAACACAGCGGCAGTTAAGAAAAAAAAAAAAAGGCAAATGAGAGCGAAGCTGCTACAGGCGAATGAGGCAGTAGGAGGCGAGACCAGTGAGGTAAGAACGACAGCTCTGCATTCTGTTATGTGTTTACCTGGAAGGCTTTGAGATCCTATGTGCCAGGTATCGGGCAAGACACAAGCAAAAGAGGGAACAATAACAATAACAATAACAATAGCGAGGCAATCATACTGGTGATAATAAAGCGGCCATTTACTGAGTGTGTACTAGGTGCTAGGCAGTGTGCTGAGCATATTATCTCAGAATTGAGTAGCAGAGCTCCTTGTTCTCAGAGAGTTTATAGTCTGGTGGAGGAGAGGGGAGTGGAATTAACTGCCCCCTGAAAATCCAAGGATATTTCTAGTCTTGAAGGATAGTTGGGAAAACCCCAAATTGGAGAATTAATAAATTTTGAAATTCAGGCTCTTGATTGATGTTGGAAACCTCACCCCTGTCCCTTTGAGGGACTTAGGGCCAAGGAAACCAGGAACCCTGGTAATTTAGGTTTTCGTGGGAGAGCTGGCCAAATTTAGCACAAAAGGCATGGGCAAAGGGGTGAGGAGGGGAGGGGACTGGGGGAAAATGACAGAGAAGGGGAGATTCAAGGCACAGAGAAAGGCAGGGGGCAGGAAGAGAGGAAGGGGGTGGGGAGATGTCTGACCACTAGGGTGTGAAATGAATAAAGTCTATGACATGCAGATGAAGGCTACGGGACTTGGAATCCCCCAGCCCAAGGCACAGTTTTGAGAAGGAGGGAGATGAAGGCTGTCGGCTGGCTGAATGGGAACTGTGTTAGTGGTGACTGAGGTCTTCTGCATCCTGAAAGGAATCAATGAAAGCGACTGAGAGTGAAATTGCTCCTTCAGTTGCAGGACAGAGTTTGAAGATGTGCCTCCCAGGGAGGGAGAGGGGAAAGGAGGAATTGAGTGGAATTCAAGGGGAAGCCGATGGAGGGAGATCGTGGGGAAATCGCCAATCTCACCTGCTCAGCAGGCTCCCCTGTCTCAGACCTTGTGGGGGCGGGAAGAAAAATATGAAAGGGAGATGCCAGGAACTGTCCAGAATCTCAAGTCCTGAAACAGATTCCAGGAACTAGGCCTTTTTTGGTCCATAGAAGCTGAAAGCCTCTGATCCAGTGGTTCTCAAAGTGCACTCCCTGGACCAGCAGCATCAGCATCATCTGGAAACTGGCTAGAAATGCAAATTCCCAGACCCCACTCCAGATTCAATGAATCAGAATCTGTGGGGAGAGACTGTGTGCAACAGCAATCTATTTTTAGCAATCCCTCCAGGGTATTCTGAAGCCACTCAGTTTGGACAACTACTCTTACAATGGCTTTTTCTGTTCCCAATCCCAGGCCCCTGGCACCCTGTTCTACCATGACACTTGCCACCCCGCCTTTAAGTCATCTCTATGTCCGTTTCTTCATCAATGCTGAGCTTTATAAGGGGAGGATAATGTCCTACTCAACTCTGAACTGCCAGTTCCTGGCACAGACTGGCACACAGTAGGTGCACAGTAAATCTTGTTGATGAATGGATGGAATGATGAATGAATGAATTCTAAAAAGGTAGCTAAGGTGACCTTTAAAAACAAATGAGATTGGGTCACTTTCTTGCTTAAAACCTTCCAAGGGCTCCCAGTGCATTTAGAATGAAACCTAGCTCCTTACCATGGCCTATGAGATCCTTTAGTCTGGGCCTGGTGGCCTTGTGACTCTGATTTATCCTTCTGTCCTCCTCAGCCACTGCTGTAGGTCTTCCAAACACCCCAAGTTCATTTCATTCCTATCTCAGGGCCTTTGCATGACTGTGCCCTCTGTCTGAGGTGCTCATGGCCCAGATGGTGAAAGTTCCTTATTTTTATTCATTTATTTTTTAAAGTGCTCACACACATGCATGGGTGGGGGGGGGGGAGGGAGGGAGACAGGGAGGGGGACGGGGAGAGAGAGAGAATCTCAAGCATGCTCTGCACTGATAGTGATCATGACCTGAGCCAAAGTCGGATTCTTAACCGACTGAGCCACTCAGGTGCCCCATGAACTGATGATAACCCATATGGTAACACAAGGGGCTTCCTCTCATTTCTCAGGAGTTGGCTGACATGATACCTTCTCAGAGAGGCCTTCCCTGAGTACCCATCAAAAGCATCACTTCCCTTTCCATTCCATTTTCTTCCGGGTTGTTGGTTGGTTGGTTTTTCTTCTTCGTGGTACAGATTCCAAGGGTATATCTGGGTGAGATTTTCCTCCACTATTTCCATATTTCCCTTCCAGTGTCCCTCCATACAAAGGAAAATCGTTATTTATATAGACAACTGATATTGCCTCAATTAAAAAGAAACTTTCCTATATTTATTTAGTTGTAAGTAAAATCTTTGTGTATACTTAGCAAACTCAGCTTCAAGATGAGCTCCCCTCTTATCAGCTTGCTGCCTCTAGGTCCCTTTGGATGGGACTTCTGGAATAGCCACAGACGGAGCCCCTTTAATCTCAGGATCATGGGAGTTACAGACTCAGGGCAAGACAGGTCCTGTAATCTGGGTTGTTCCATTGAGCAGGCAAAAAAAAAGAAAAGAAAAGAAAAGAAAAAAAGAAAAGAAAATGGGCCACCCAAGGAGGACATAGAGATTATGGCTGAAGACTTCAATACATTCAGAGAAATGAGGGACAGATGGATGCTTTGGGACTGGGGTGCAAGTTTCATTACGGTTAATAAGAAAAGGCTTCCTGCCTAACTGGGCACTTGTGTTGCACTGCAAAGATTTTAAAGGGATGAAGATGGCTGAGATAACCATAATAATAGTAATTTTGTACAGTGCTTGATTCCATGCCAAGCACTGTTCTAAAAACTCGTATTCATTTAATCCTTACAAGAATCCTTATAAAGAGGGTGCTCTTTTCATCCCCGTCTTACCGGTGTGGAAACTGAGGTACAGAGAGGTGAAGTAACCTCTCCAAAAGTATCCAGATAGGAAGAGGGTACGGCAGTCTTAACCATCATGCTCTACTGCCTCTCCAATAATGATGTCAGCAGCGCTTTGTTTCTGTACAGTTTCCCAAGCCTGTCCTCCTACTTCTAGATGGTTCTGAGTGCCCATGAGGTAGCCAGGGCAGATGTTTCACCTACATTTTCCAGGTGAGGGTGCCGAAGTTGGAGAGGTTAAGCAAACTGCCCAAGGAACCACAAAAAAGAAGAAGCAGAAGTGCCACCAAGCCTGCCTACAGGAAAGCCTCTGGGGTGTTGGTCCTCCCGCCACCAACCATAAAAGCCCCGGCCCCGAGCAAGCAGAGGGCATCTGGGAGACGACTCTGAAAGCCAGCAAGCAGGCAGCGCTCCTGCGCCTTTCCCCAGCCCACCCTCTCCGAGCCATAAGATATATATAGCGCCAACAGAGAAATGAATCGTGTGTTTGTCTGCAGCCCCTTCTGCAGATCCATCACAGAGCAGTGCTCGGTGCAGATTTTGCAAACAGCTTGAGATTACTGAATTAATTAGAATAAAATTAATCAAAACACCCACCACAAAGGAACCTGAGCGTGTGGAGTGTGACTTGGGTGAAGGAGGAGGTGCAGCTGAGAGATGGCAGGCACTACAGCCTGCACTGGCTGCCCGCCCAGAGCCCACTGGGGCAGGCCAAAAGCCACTGGGGTGGGGCTCTGATTCCTGCCCGCACTTCCACATGCTCCCCCGTTTCTGCACACAGGGCTAGAAAAGGAGGGGACTGTGCCCCTTCTCTCCAGGCTGTACATTTTACAGGGGCCGCAGCTTGGGTCCTGTAAGAGTGTTCGAGGTGATAACTGAGCGGGAGGTGGGAAGGCAGGGCTAATGCAACAGAGCAGAGATCAGAAGACCTAGGGGCTCTGGGCATCGTGATGCCAGTTTCCCGGGACAGAGAGTTTTGACTTTACTCATTTGGGTTCAAAGCTTAGTTCCACCACTTACTAGCTGTGTGACCTCAGGCACTGACTGACTGGGTAATGTCTCCAAGCCTTAGTGTCCTCATCTGTCAAGTGGGGATAATAATAGTACCTCTTTTATGGGGTCTGGTATACAGTAGGTGCTGTATGCATGTAAGCTGTTATTATTATACCTAACCAGTCAAGAGGCCCTCTCTGTCTTTCTTCAACTTGGCTTCCTATTTCCTTTCTCTTCCTGCTGCCACTATCTCTGTCAGGCCTTCGTTCGTTCATTCATTCATTCATTCATTCATTCTATAACTATTTATGGAGCTCCCACTCCGTACCTGACACCGGACCAAGAGCCTGGGGAAGCAAAGATAAGACCCAGCCACTGCTTTTGGGGGTTCTCCGTCTATCATAGGGGTGTGGATGCACCTAGTCAAACTCCCAGGGGTCAGGGAATGCTTCACAGAGAACTTTCAGCTATAATTCTCCATGTGTATCAGGTGTAAAAAGGAGAAAAGTCATTCTGAGCAGGGGAATAGCATGTGCAAAGCACTGCCACCAGAGTTAGTATGCTAAAACACGACTTTGATGAAGTCACGTCCTGGTTCGAGAACCTATAATCAGCCCTGTTAGCTCACTGTTGTCCGTGTTGTAGGTGGCATGCCTTCGGCTTGGGTTTTAGGCTTCTTCCCAAATCTGCCTTCACTTACTCCTGTGCTCCTGAATTCTTAGTGCTCCCCTTCAGCTGGGAATGTAAAATGATACAGTTATTGTGGAACTTAAATGATTATGTGTATGCAGCAGGTGCTTAATAAATAAGACTCCCTCCACACAGATACTAGGCTGCTTAGTCGGGTTCTCTTTGTTCAAGTGTGTGCACACAGGCAGCTGTGTGATGCTGGGAAAACCTAACATCTCTGAGCTCCCACACTTGGTTCCTCTGTAAAATGAATGATGATGGTAAGAGTAACTGCCTCATAGTGTTATTGGGAGTGTCAAACACGATAATGAGCGTAAAACGCTTAGCACAGAGCCTGGCATGCAATTAAAGGCTCAATAAAAAGGTTTATTGGGTCATCTTAGGCAAAGTTGAATCGCTCTCAATTTTCTCATCAAAGAAGGATAATAACGCCACCCTCTCACTTTGTGAGATCAAAGTCAGCACGCACATATATGCCAGGCACAGCCGGCCCTCTGCAGGGCACATGGCTGGTGGGCGCTCAAATGACTCGCCATCTTTGGAGGTCAGTGTGGCAGCATATTTCAAAATTACAAATGCACGTATCTCTTGGCCCAGAAATTCCATGTGTAGCTATTTTTCCTACCTGCTCCCAAGCATGCAAAATAACATATGTACGAGGTGTGTATTAGCAAAGGAGTGGAAATGGGTGGTCATATCCATCCATTGGGGATTGGTTAAATCAATTATGGGACATAAATACACTGGGATACTAACAGCCGTAAAAGGGAATGAGGAAGTTCTTTATGTACTCATATAGAAAGATCTCCAAGATATATTGTTCTGGAGAAAAAAGAACGACGTGCTATAATGCCTACATTTGTGTGCTTGTCTATCCGTAGAAAATCTCTGAGAGGATTCACAGTAAATCAGCAACAGCAGCTGTTGTCTTCAGGGAGGGAAAGTGGAGTGCAAAGAAGGGAGGGAGTCTTTGGTGAATTTGGAACCATGTGCGTATAAAAGCTATTGATAAGTATAAAATCTGACTTAAAACATCAGGGACCGTAATGAGCCCGAGTCTGAAGTGAGGTCTTCTGCTGGGGGATGGCTGTGAGGCTTGGTTCCTCCAGTTTCAGGCATATGGTCCATTGCTCTTGCTTCCTGCACATACTTCTGAGGCCAAGAGGGAGGCTCCGTGGGGGGGGCCAGGAAACATGGGGCCCCCTCGGGGCAGGCAGCCGCTTCGTCCATTCCTGGCGCCGTGGGAGGCCGCTTTCCCCCAAGGGACCCCACATGTTTGCGCTAAAACTGGGGCTGTGGTACCAAGCGCCTGATCACTCTGCCCAGGACTGCGCCACCCAAGGGCTCTGTGGCTGTCTGTGTGATTGGAAAAAGAGTCCTTGGGTGGCCTCTCAGTGGCTGCCAGGGAGGAAATTTCACAGATGGCCCTGGCCCCGTGCCCCTTTTCCCTGCCTGGAGCAAAGGAGCTGCTGCTGTAGCTCCGAAGGAATGAGGTGTCTGTCCCTGGAGCAAGATTCAGAGGCAGGCGGATGGAAATACAGAGCCTACGGAGTCAGACACACTTGGGTTCAAATCCCAGCCGGGCCACTTACTTACTTGCATGATCTTGGGCAGGGCATTTAGCTTTTGTGGGCCTCAGTTTCCATACCTGTAACCCAGAACAATCACACACACACTTCACAGAGTTGTTGCAGCGAGTGAAAGTAATGCCTAAAGTGCCTTGGCACAGAGTGATAACTGAGGGAAGGGTTTGTGGGCAAGGAGTTTATTTGGAGGGTGATCTTGGGAAGCACTGGGAGGCAGGCGGAGAAAGGAGGAAAGCCGATAAAGGGTGTGTTGAAGAGCACTTACCGTCCTGGATCCTGGGTTCAGTCCTGCTGGGCCTCTGGGAAACCGCGTGGAACAAGCCTCAGAGTTGTCTCAACGAGGGACAAGGTTGCTGGGCATTTATATGGCAACTCCCTACTGTGAGCAGGTACTTAAACTGCTTGCATTTCCAGGCTGCCTGGAGCTCAGGGGTGGGGTAGGTGGGGTGGGGGGGGGGATCGAAGAAAGCTGTCAGACACAGAAATGCAGATCCTTGAAACCGACAAATCCAAGTGCTACACGTGGACTCGTGAGAGCAGAGGGCATGTGGTAGGGGCACCGATATCTCTGTCACAAGTGCTTTAGTATGTGTTTGGCACTGCTCTAAGGATTTTACAAATATTAACATATTTAAACCTTACCGCAACCCAATGAGCTACATGAAGATACCGAGGCACAGAAAGGTTAAGTAACTGGCCCAAGTTCACCCGCCTAGAAGGGGAAGCCAGGATTTAAGCTGAGGCCTATGGGGACTTTAGAGACCACCTAGGTCAACCCCTTTATTTTATGAATGAGGAAACTGAAGATCAGAGAGGGGAAGCAATTTGTCCAATGTCACACAGCTAGCTAGTGACAGAACCAGCACTTGATCTGGGATCTCCCGTTTGTTCTGTGAAGATTCCCTTGCTTAATCTTAGCCTTTTCTCCTCTGGGCTATCAGTCTCAAGCAGGGCCAGAGGCAGGTGGAGGGTATGTGGAAGGTGGCATTCTGCAGAACTCTGGGTGCTGTAATACAGAAGCCAGGGTGCCATTAATCGGCGGGGAAGGCGAGCATGGCAAAACCAGATTATGATCTTTAAGACGCGTGCCTTGAATCTCAAAATCAGAAAAAGTATCAGAACCCAGAGGAGGTTTGTGTTGCCTGTCCCTGCTTTTTAACCCCAGGCTGGCATCAAAAAGGAAAAGACGAGCTGGGCTCACTAGGGTGTGAAATTTCCTTTTTGTCTCCTGAGGTGGGGAGGGAGAGATGAGAAATTGCGATGCACCCCGTGTGTAATTAAAGGCTCTAGAATTTCTTGAGGATTATGTTGCTCAGAGACACATGGGGGCTCTGGGCGGTATTGCTGGGCCCTGGCTGACGTGCCTCTGGACAGACTAAGGGAGGTAGGGAGGTGTTTTGTGTGCGTGTGTGCATGCGCACATGCGTGCATGTACTTGAACTGAGGGGAAATCACAACTGACAAGACATCAATTAACTCTTACCGCTTCATACTTCTGAGAAAAGCCAGAGCAGGTGCTGGCTGTCCTCGCCTGGAGATAACCTAGAATCTTCATCTTTGAGTTGTCAAGGGGTGCCCTTGCCAAACTCTCAGGGGGTTGCTGTAGACATGGCTAGCACGAGGCTGTCCATGTCCCGGGTTGCCTAGGAGAGTTTCAATTGTAGCACTGAAAATCCTACATTCTGAGAACCCTCTCAGTTCTGGACAAGTCAGGATGGTTAGACACTCTAGGCATGACCTTTCAGTACTCATCCTTGCTAAGGCTGGACCAAGAGAAGCCAGCTACATGAGAAGATTGGGTCTGTGGGGGCTGGATGAAAGCAGGGCCACCGGCAAGTAAAGGCCACACTGGCTACGCGTCCAAATCTGGCTCCAACTCTTGTCTTTGGTTCCCCCTCTTTTATCTGGCTGCTCCCTTGAATCAGGTCATGCTCCTGTCAGAGGCCTTTCCTGCTCTGGGAAAGGGGTCCATGATCCCCCTGCAGTCCCATTGAGCCTGACTGGCAGGGCTGTGTGCCTGGGAAGGGGCTTGGTGTGGGAACAGTGTAGGACAGGGACTGGGTTACCATGTGGGCACTGTGCAACCTGGGAGACTCCTTTTCTCTCTCTGGGCCTGGTTTAAAATGAAGGGGTTATACTGGAAGATCTTTCTTTCTTTCTTTCTTTCTTTCTTTCTTTTCTTTTATTTTCAAAAAGATTTATGTTTAAATTATGAAAGCAATGCAATTGTTTGTTGAAAAAAATTGAACAGTACAAAAATTTAAGAGTAAGAGGTTAAAGTCCCTTTCTCTCCATCCCGTGGGACAACCGCTGTTAACAGTCTTTTTTATCTTCTCAGACATTTTCTATGCATATGCAAGCATGTGAGTATATATAGCCTTTATTTAAAATGTAACACAAATGAGATCGCTCTCTACATGCTATTCTGCAACTTGCTTTTTCTGTTTAACAATATAGTCTGGACATCTTTACACACACACACACACACACACACACACACACACAGAAATCTCTTTCTTGTTGTTTTTAATTTTTAATTGAAGTGTAATAAATAAACAGCGTTAAGATTAGTTTCAGCCGGAACTGCTGGTTTGTGAGGGCCCTACTAGCTCACTGCCCAGGCAACAGAGAGAAAACCAGGGGGTGGAACCGGGGTGGGGAACATCAGCTGACTGTCAGTCCAGGAAAGCTTGATGTATGTCACATCTCTTCCCTGAGAGATGGAAATGATTTGGAGAGGGGTGAGGAGGGAAGAGAACGCCTGAGTCCAGACAGTTAGGCCTGGGGTGGGGGGAGGGGCTTTTACAGATCCAGGAAACAGCCCCTCTGACACCTAAGTGAAAGTAGGGCCAAATACACAGGCTCCCCGCTAATGCAATGTGACAGGGCTGCAGGGCCTGATAAGTTTTTCCATTTCTTTGTCTTTCCTGAGAGAAGCTCCTGATTATCACCTTGTAGGTCACCAGAGGCGGAGCGCAGAGGGACAGCGCAGCTCGTGCGCTTCCAGCTGGCTCCCATCAAGAAGTTAGAAGGGAGCCTGCAAATACATCTCCTGTTATCATCTTTCCACCCCACAGCGACGTTCCCTGGCGGGGTTGGGGGAGGGGACGCGGGCAGCTTGCCCCTCAGGGGGACCTGGGCAGGAATATTAATGCCCTACGACTTCCCAGCTCCGGGGGTGGGGGGGAGGAGGAGCAGCGGCGGCGGCCGCCGAACGGGGTCCTCGGAGGGTCTGGAAGCTGGTTGCTGAGCAGCCCGCGGGAGGAACGGATCCGCCGGCTGGCTGCAGGGGCCGCCCAAGTCCTAATGAAAACATCGCCTCGCTTCTGGCAGGGCGCCCTGGACACACCGTCCGGGCCTTTCTCGGCCACCTGGGAGAGGATGAATGCAGCGCGCCAACGACCAACGTGTCTGGCTGTGCGCGCACAGCCACAGCGCTTTACTCCCGGCCCCGCATCCGTCTCTCTGGGTCTAGATAGATAATACAATCTCTCTGCCCACACCCCATTTGCTAGGAGACAGCCTGGGCTTCTGAATTTTTTATGGCCTCACTTAGCTTGGAGGAAATCCAGAGGTCAAAGCCAGCGCAGACGCTCCAGTCACCTTGCCCGTCCGGGCGCGCAGCCTTTCCGAAACGGGCTCACCCATGGGGCCCTAAATTACGGCGATTACACTGCAATTCGCGGCGCGATATTACTTTGATACACTACCTGCTGCAGCCGCGACTGGGAGGCGTGCATTATTTACCAGGGAGGCTGCCCGCGCTGCGCACCAGAGCCGCCAGCGCTCCGCGGGGTCCCGCCTGTCCCTGCAGCCCCGGCCCCGCCCGCAGGGTGCGAGCAGCCGTCCTCTCTCGGAGGGACCCTTTCCTGACTCCAGTCTAGGTCAGGAGAGGAACGGGTGACAGAAGTGGCAGCTTCCGATGAGGTTGGGGTCTGTGGGTGGGGAGAAGTACTGAGCCCCTGGTTCCTCCTGCTCTTAAGGGCATGTCGGGTCCCCTTTAGCCAGCCTACCGGAGCCCCTGCCACGCGCGCTTCGGGAACCACCCGGAGGGCGCGCCCAGGGCGCACAGCTGCTCCCGGACCCTGGCCAACTGCTAGCAGCCCATTAACCCCTCGGCGAGGCTCGGTGGCTCGGCCGGCGGCGGGTAGCAGAGATGGAGGGAGACCAGGCTCTACCCCTCTCCTGTAAGTCCGTGGAAGCTGAGTCGGCCGGCCGCAGCCGCAGCCAAAGCTTGGTTTCATTCTCGCTGGGGGCTGGGGACCCGAGTCGGGCAGCTGGCCTCTCTCCGGCTCCCCCATTATGACTTGGCATCAGCATCTAGATTGCAGGTTACTTCTGCTTTTATCCAAAGCGGTCCTTAAGGGAGATGGATTTCTGATTGAAATCCAGTCAATTGGCGCTGAGGCTCGAAGGGCGCAGCATGAGCACACTTCTGGGGAAATTGCCCTGGGTCGGAGAGGAGGGGTGGGGGAGGGATCAGGAGCCACAGGCCCTGCTCAGGCCCTGCTCTGGAGCCTGTGAACACGCTCCTAGGAGTCCCTGGACATAGAATTTGCTCCTTTCTTCCAGTGCCCTGGGATTGATGGGGCTAGAAATCTCCAGCAGGGGACCCCCCGAGGTCACTGCATCCAGTCCCTGGCATGCAGACAGCATGTGATAAACTAGCTCCAAGAGAGAGCCCACCCAAGTCACCCCACAGCAACGTTTTGGTGATGTCTGTTTTGGTGGGTGAAGTGGATGGTCTGCGGTGGGTTCATGGTGGTTGGTTGGTTCAGATGGTGTCTGGGGACAGCCTTGCCATTGGTTTCTGGTGGAGAGGGCTGCCCCCAGCCTTCCGGGTGTGCCCAGGCTCCTTTTTATCTCCCTCCCCTCCTGGATAGTGCTCCCACCTCCACCTGAGCCTTCCTTCCTCATCAGGGAGCAGCCAAGGAGCCCCGGGAAGGCATCTCTGACCCCCCACATCTTTCCCTGTCATCCTGAAAGCCCTTGATGTCCGGGTTCTGGCTCTATATTAAGCCTTCCCCTCTTAGCAGAGCCTTACTTTGTAAGTAAATTCTTCTGGAAGGAGCAATACTTTGAACGGCTACTATCTTCCAGTGGAGGAGTTTATCAGCCCATCAGGCAGCTGGAGGAACTAGGTGTGGAGGGGCTCCTGGAAGGAATCAAAAGGCACAGGAAGGTGAAGGATGACAAAGGTCTGTGCTTCCCAATTGCTCAGGAGACAACATGGCTTGGGGAGGAAATATGGGAGACTGAGTGTAACACATTCCTTGATATTCCAGAAATGTCAGGAGCTCATTGTGCCTGCTCTTCCTGGGTCAGCAAATAATGCACATATCATCTCTCTGTCCACTTTGGGACTTGCCTGCGATGAACATATTTTTAAAGAGGAATCCCAGCTGCTGCAGGAGCGGATGGCACTGTGGGGGCAGCCAAGACTGAGAGAAAGCACTGGCTTGCAAGGAAGGAGCTCCAGGGCTTTGCCCTGGCCCTGCCCCTTGCTAGCCACTAGCCACAGTGTGACTGTGGGCAAGTCATTCCCTGGTTCTGGCCCAGGTTCCCTTATGAAGAATGAGCGGGTCCCCCGTAGTGTCCTAGGTGGGCAGAGGCCTTGCTCTCCCGCAGTAGTAAGGATGGAACACGATCCCGGTCAGCAAGGAAGATTTATTTTCCTATTTATTTGTTCTGTTCAGCTACAGAGAGTGGGGCCATCTTCCAGGCCTGCAGCAGCCACAATGTGTTCATGCATCTCTGTTGTAGCTGTTTGCCTCACTAATTTATTCAGTGGCCTCCTTGGCTGGGGCTGGGTCCCTGTGTCCTCCTGCCCATTTGCCTCTGGCCCATTCCTGGGGTTATCAGGAGGAACAGTCCTAGGTGTGAGGGTGGAGGAGACTAGAACACCCACCATCACTGATTGACCCTTGGGTTTGGAAAGGATCTTAAAGGCACTTGGTCCAGCTATGACCTAGTGCTTCAGACCCCTCCTCAGAAGCTCCCCCTTTAATAATGGGAGGCTCACTACCTCTTGCCCATCCATTCTCTTAGAAAGTTCATCCTTTTCTGTAACCAAAGTCCAGTTCCCTGTATCATCTCTCCTTAATTCTAGCCTTCTTCTTGGGGGTAGCACATAGAAAGAGTGAATTCTACGGCCTTCACAGGACGGCCCTTCTGGGATTCCAAGGCAGCCATCTTGTCCAACCCCACCCTGTCTTCTCCAGGCTCAACCCACCCAGTGGTGCCCAGTGTCCTCTTGCTGCTGCTTCCAAGTCCCCTCGAGATCTTAGCTCTGACAAGAATTGATTGAGCCTCCAGTCTGATGGCAGAGCCCCTGGTCTTCAGGGAGCTCCCAGTCTGGGAGATAGTCTTCCTAGGACCAAAAAATGAATAACAAAATTACACAGGCATTTGGAACTGTTGAATTTCCAACTGGCGTGGTTGCTGGTCTGGAAACCTCCTCAGAGGTGAGTGGGTTTAGTTGTCTTCCAGGGAGAAGAATTTTCCAGTTCTGTCTGAAAAAGCTGTCTCGCCTTTTCTCTGGGATCAGCAGGTGCTCTGAGGGGGGCTGGGGCCTGCTAGGGTGCCCCAACCCTCCACGGACAGGGAGAAAGATAGCTATGGGAGAGAATGTGCTTCAATTCTTCCATCCCCCACCCGGCCATCCTGGGGGGTGGGGGACCCACCGGGTTAGGTACCACAAAGATCTGGGGTCTAGTGGCCTTGTAACCTTGGGGAAGCCACCTCAGCATCTCAGACCCTGGAGCTCCCATTATTTCCCCCGACGCCTAGAAGATGTTCCTGGAGGGGCCGGTCTACACTGGCAGGGAGTGAGTGGGCCTTCCACATCTAGTCCCCTTCTACCCGCCCCCAGCTCTTAATTTATTATTAACTCTGGAACTGACTTTGAAATTATGGAAGACCATGTTGCTTCTTTCCTCAGCATCTCTTATGGTCCCCGAGGGGAGGCGGGCTGAGAGTGCCAGATACACAAATATGCTGTGAAAACCCTGTGGATTTGCGGTTCTAGCAAGGGGAAGGAAATTAGCTGTAATAAGTTGCTGTCGCTTCATGCGAAAGCCTCCAACGCAGACCCTGGGAGGGGCTCCGGGGCCCCTTCCTCTGCTCTGACCGCTGCCCAGCCACCTGGCTGGAGACCTCTGTCTTCACGTCCCCTGCATGACAGCGGCCCCCCTCCCCACCTAGTCCTGTGACATCACTGATGGGGATTATCAGTCTCCCCAGGCAGGCGGGTGAGGAGAAAGGGGAGACCCCTGGCACACAGAGAAGCTTGTCCCTGCCTTTCCCTGAGCGATTAGCTTGAATGGTGGTAGGAGAAGCAGGTGGGAGTCAATTTTCATTCTCCTAGAATTACTGGAAGGGAGAGGGTTATTTGGAAGTTTCTGAGAGGTGAGA
Organism: Panthera pardus; assembly: GCF_024362965.1. Taxonomy (NCBI): domain Eukaryota; kingdom Metazoa; phylum Chordata; class Mammalia; order Carnivora; family Felidae; genus Panthera; species Panthera pardus. Next base: position 144,062,357 of record NW_026526732.1, on the reverse strand, counting down.
GGGATTCATTGGCCCCCAAATAAAAGGAGCAGTAGGCGTCTGGCCTTTTCCTTTTTCCTCTCCTGAGGAGAACCAAGGTCTAAAACCTTTAAGTGACTACCCCACAGTGGCCACTGCACTAACAGCAGAAAATAGCCCCGGGCTACAGCTGGGGCAAGGGAAGGAGCTGTTTTAGTCCTAGACTGGCTAACAAGTTGGCTTACGACGATCTGGCCTCCGGCTTCCTATTTCGCTTCTGGTGCAAAGAACATAACTCAGTCACGTGGCAGATGTTATATAAACATTCATTGAATTGAGTGGGTTAGCTTCTCCAGCTCACTTGCTGTGTGACCTCTGGCAAATCACCCAACCTCTCTGGGCTTTGGGTTTTGTACACATAAAAGAAGAACAGAGGTGAGAAGACATAGCATAATCACGGTCGTTAGCAGTGTTTTATAACCGTGGCCCAAACTCACTTTCTGCCACCTCCGCCAGTCAATGGGATACACCGTCTGCTGCAGCCTCACTCACTGGTAGTACAATTATAAGGAAAGTTATATGATATGATAGTCAGGACTTTCCACTGCTAACCATTATCTTTGTGATTTAAAACCTTGGCAATAAAATGATTTTTTTTTTTTTTTTTTTTTTTTTTTACCAATATTGCTGTGTCTTTTTACTTCTTTAAAATTTACTGAGATTTTTTTTTTTCCCTTGGAGAGCATGAGTTCAGGAACCTGACTATTTGGATGTGAATCCTGGTTCTACGACTTACAAGCTGTGTGACCTTGAGCATGTTTCTTAACGTCTCTGTACCTCGTCTATAAAATAGGGGAAAATGATGTATCTTAAGGGTTGTGACCTGAAGGGCTGAGAAGAGTGCTTGGAGCATCGTAAGTGCATACTTGGTTGGGTATTTTTACCCATTCCGTTGGGTAATAACGGAATGCCTTTAAATGCTTCTCAGGAAAGGTGGACTCTTTGTTTTTATTGTACTGGGTCCTGAGTCTTTGCTAGAGTGATCAATTAGAAATATATAATTTCTGGGCCACCTGGGTGGTTCAGCCGGTTAAGTGACTCTTGATTTCAGCTCAGGTCATGATTTCACAGTTTGTGAGTTCAAGCCCCAGCCCCTCATCTGGCTCCGTGCTGGCAGTGTGGATTCTGCGTGGGATTCCTTCTCTCTCTCTCTCTCTCTCTCTCTCTCTCTCTCTCTCCTCTCTCTCTCCCTCCCCCCCTCAAAATAAATAAACTTAAAAAAAAGATACATAGAAATAGATATAATTTCTGAAATCCTGAGAACACCGGACAGGATGATCTCCAAGGTATGCTTCCAGGTAGCGTGCTGACGGTTGGGGGAGGGTATGTTCCTGGTTAACAGAATACTCTGGTTAACTGAGAGTAGCCCATTCCTTTCAGTTTCATTCCCTTTGTGGTTGGAAATTTATTTGAAATGCACAAACTCCTTTCTTTGATTTAATCAGCAGGGTACTTAATATTCTTTTCTGCGGGTGGCCTCCTGGCATTATTGGAAAGAGCCCAGGCCAGGCTGCCTAAGGCTGGCAAGTCTGTCCTGCCTCCACGCCTGGCTTCTGCATTTATAAAATGGGGTGGTGGGGGGTGGGGTCATGATCCCTGAGCGAGTGCAGGCTTTCCCTTCTCACATGGAGGTATCAGGTGGGATGAGGGCTCCAAGAGAACTTTCTAAACTGTAAAGCCCTGGGCACCCAAAGGGGTACATCATCTGGGAGCCTCTGCTGGGGGCCCCTTTCCAGGATAAGAAGTTACATTATCCCCAGCCCCTGGAGCGAAGGCCCAGGTAATGGCGCAAGGCTGCTGGGTCTCAGACTCCGCCCCAAGGAACAGAAGGTGCTTCTGTGCCTTCTTTGCTGATCTTGCTTTATCCTAAAAGTCAAAACGCAAATCCAGTTAAAGGACAGTCCCGTGAGCCAAGACTTCAGAGGTTGGATATGTGTGTATGAAACACACAGTACGTGCGTGTGGGGTCCATGTGGGGCCCGATCTTGACCACTGGTTTTCAGAGTTTATGCTCCAGTCTGGTCCCCATGCCCTGCACGTTCATTCACTGGACAAGAATCTGTGGAGAACCAGTCGGATGCCGTTCTAGGCGCTGGGAAGGCAGCCAGGAATAAGACTGACAAGGTTCGTGCCCTCCCGCAGCCCTAACTGAAGTGGAGAGAGAACGCCATAAAGAGAGAGATAAATAAGAAGGTTGTGATGAGCATTGCAAAGAAAATAAACCCATGGGGCTGGGCCACTTCCTTGGGCATGGTCAGGATGGGACAGGCTCCGCTGAATGGGCAACTCTATGAAACAGAGATTGTCCTAAATCCTTTCTCTCTGATACAAATACTACTATGCATCTAAGCCCCACAACAGCCGTATGAGGAGGGTGTCGTTATTAACCCCACTTCAGGGATGAGCAAACCGAGCCACATAGAGGTTAAGTAACTCTCCCAACGTCGCATAGCTAATAACGAGTGAAACTGGGATTCGAGGGTCCCGGTGGGTTTATGAATGTTGTTGCGTTGGGGGACTACAGCGTAAGTATTTGTAACTGTCGCTCGAATAGTTATGCTCCATTAAGTATTCTTCATTCAATTTGACCCATTTTCAAAATGCATTTGGTAATGTGTAGTTTTATTTTATTTTCGTGAAGAGGGCTTCTCTTGGGAGTCAGGAAGCTGGTGGTTCAGGGAGGTTGGTAGCTTCTAGGGTGATAGAGGCATTACAAAGCCCTGGGATAGGAAAGCCGCAAAGGCTGTGGGGACCTTCTGGCCCAGGGCTCTTATCGTGTAGATGGCGAAGGTGAGTCCAGAGAAGGGCATGAGTCACCCAAAGATACACACGCCGCAAACCACACACTTAGCGTCCCCCTCCCCTCAGCCTCCCACACATTTTGAGGAGCATGTCAGATTCTATTAAGAGTAACCACGTGCAGTGTTCAAACACGGTTTCAGCCTATTTATCCAGGGACACCACAGCTTTGGAGGCAGCAAACATGCCCATTTGTTACTATTTGCGAAGATGGTGAACACCAAACATGGGCTTTCTGTAAACAAATTAAAAAGTAATAAAGTGGCCCCATCTGCATACTAGAGCACCATGCTTCCATTTTAATGAAGCTTGCTATCGCAAAGCCATTTTGATGGCTTGTCAAACATGCTGAAGCCCATGGCTGAACACGGAAATGTGCTGTCATTCCTTCCTGCGGTCCTTTCTCTCTCCAGTGCGTATGGGGCACCTGCTGTGTGCAGATGGGGTAGCTGAGGAGCTGGGCCTGGCCCCTAAACCGTCTGCTACGCTAGCGAGAGCTGACATGTGCAGATGATACCGCTAAATGTCAAAGTCAGATGTCACAAAATGGTCCGCGCGAGCCACCTGAACAGTAATAATAGTCATACTATTTCATCAGTGTTTACCATATGGCAAGTGCTGCGTATCTTCTGTCTGTTCCTCCAAACCCACTCTCTGCCCTCTTCCTCCCTGCACTGTGGCTCCAGGAGCCTGACCTCATGGACAACGCCATGACCTCCCCTGCTTGGCAGTGTCCGGGAGGAGGCTGCGCTGAGAAATGGAGGAGGGAGGGGGGTAAGGTTGAGGTAGGTGTTTCGGGATGCGGTGGCTGCTTCCTCAGTGCTCACGATGCCCCGTCTCGGTCCCTCTCCTGCAGCACAGCTTTGTCTCCCGGCTCCCCACGACCGCTTTCTCCTCATCTTCCTCTAGGCCTAGGGGTGCTAATAGCTCCCCAGTGTTGCCAGCCCCCGGGGTTCTTCCCATCCCTTGCTCCTTCCTCAATCCTGCCCATATCTTTGCAACTAACCCCTCTGATAGACTCTCCTCGGTGGTTTGAATGAACCATCTGTTTCCTGCCAGGACCCAGATCAACACAAACAGCCTGAGCTAAGCCTTGGCAGATATGCTCTCCATCCTCCCTCAGAACAACTCTGCGAGGTAAGGGGCGGTTATTCGCCCCATTTACAGATGAGGGAACTGAGGTTCAACGTGCCCAAGACTGAGGACGCGGCAGAACTTGACTCTAGTCTGTCAGTCCGCAGAGATAAGCTCTTAATCACTACCTCACCTCCGGGAGGGGGATCGGCCCACCTGTCATGCAATCGTTTATTAGCAAACACTTATTGAGCATGGACTATGTGCTAAGCATGGTGCTAGGCGCTGGGATTTAGTGGTGACAAAGCTTCCCCTTCCTCTAGAGGAGACCTCAGCCCGATCTCTCAATTGCATGGCTCTCAACCTTGCAGCTGTTGGCATTACCCGGGGGAAGGAGACAGAAGCAATGCCCTGCAGCCCCACACCCAGGCAATCAAATCAGAATCCGCGATGGGGAGGCCGGGCATTAGTGTTTTAGGGAACTCCCCAGGTCGAGTCCAGTGCGTGCCACGGTTGAAGACTGGAGTCGAGGGCCGGGGCCGTGCTCAAATGCAGCAGGGGGTCAAAGAAGGTTGAGAGAGTCTGTGCCTGGGCCGTTTGGAATTCGGGCTGGCCTGGGAGGATTTGGAAAGATAGAGTGTGGTAAAGGTGAGCCATCTAGGCTGGGGAATCACTGGCGGGTATGTTTGCGTTTATTCACTCAACAAACACTAGCTGGGCAGCAACTCAAACCTAAGCAGTCTGTGTGGTTTATGCGTAGAGACGGTCCTTCTGGCTCTCACAGCACAGGAGCTTCCTTCTGGGGCTCTGGAGAGGGCTGGGCACTGGGGAGCCCTTCACACTCCTCCCTGCCCCTGAAGCCAGAGACAGGTCTGTGAAAGCTGCTGGCTGGGGCAGGAGCCGGGAAGAGAGGGTGTTCCGGACATGCCCTCCATCAACCCCCACTGCCTAAACATGGGCTCTACGCCTCTCACCGGGCTTTCCACTACCTGCCTGCACTTTAATTCTCTATCTCACATCCCTGCCCTCAGGGAGACCAGTCTGACAGGGGAGACACAGCCCAGCCTCAGCAAACCCCAGCCTGAGGGAGGAGACACAGCCCTGTCCTCAGGGAGCCCCAGTCTGAGAGGGAGAAGCCCTACCCTCAGGGAGTCCCAGTCTGAGGGGGGGGACACAGCCCTGCATCAGTGAATCCCAGTCTGAAGGAGGAGACACAGCCCTGCCCTCAGGGACCCATAGTCTGAAGGAGGAGACACAGCCCTGCCCTCAGGGAGTCCCAGTCTGAGGTGGAGACACAGCCCTGACTCAGCAAACCCCAGTCTGAAGGAAGAGACCAGCCTTGCCCTCAGGGAGTCCAGTCTGAGGGGGGAGTCCAGTCTGAGGGGGGAGTCACAGCCTTGCCCTCAGGGAGTCCAGTCTGAGGGGGGAGACACAGCCCTGTCCTCAGGGAGTCCCAGTCTGAGGGGGGAGACATAGCCCTGTCCTCAGGGAGCCCCAGTCTGAGGGGGGAGACACAGCCCTGCCCTCAGGGAGCCCCAGTCTGAGGGGGGAGACACAGCCCTGCCCTCAGGGAGCCCCAGTCTGAGAGGGGAGACAGCCCGGCCTCAGAAAATCCCAGTCTGAAGGAGGAGACACAGTCCTGCCCTCAGGGAGACCCAGTCTGAGGTAGAGACACAGCCCTGCCCTCAGGGAGTCCAGTCTGAGGGGGGAGACACAGCCCTGCCCTCAGGGAGCCCCAGCTTGAGGGGAGACACAGCTTTGAACTCAGCAAACCCAGTCTGAGGGGGAGACACAGTCCTGCCTCAGCAAACCCCAGTCTGAGGGAGGAGACATAGCCCTGCCCTCAGGGAGACCCAGTCTGAGGGGGAGACTCAGCCCTGACTCAGAAAACCCCAGTCTGAGGAGGGAGACACAGCCCTGCCTCAGCAAACCCCAGTCTGAGGGAGGAGACACAGCCCTGCCCTCAGGGAGTCCAGTCTGAGGGAGGAGACACAGCCCTGTCCTCAGCAAACCCCAGTCTGAGGGAGGAGACACAGCCCTGCCCTCAGGGAGTCCCAGTCTGGGGCGGGGGGGGGGGGGGGGGGGGGGGGGGGGGAGACACAGTCCTGCCCTCAGTGAACCCCAGTCTGAGGGAGGAGACACAGCCCTGTCGGCAGGGAGCCCAGTCTGAGGGGGAGACACAGTCCTGCCCTCAGTGAACCCCAGCCTGAGGGAGGAGACAACCCTGTCCTCAGGGAGCCCCTAAACAAGGGGACAGAACAGTGACTGCGTCTTCAGAGAGCTGAATATCTGAGTGGGGGAGATACCACATGTGAGGGAGCCTCACCCCCATGCACAGTTAGGACAAGATGCCTCCTGGTCGGGGCCCTTGCTGGGTTACTCCTCAAAAAACAACAGAGCGTCCTGGTTCCTGGTCAACACTGTGCTTTCCCCTTCCGCGGTGACCACGCTGGCCTGATGGAGTCCTAGGCCAACCAGGGGGCAGAGATCCTAAAGGAATGCCCGGTGGCCTGAGGCCAGTCCCTTGACGGGAAAATGACCAACCACAGATGAGTTCTCTGTCGGTTTCTCCCTCAGGAGTCGTACAGAAAGTGAACAAAGAATGAAGGAGGGAAAAACATAAGCCAGGCCGAGTGGCTTAAGCCCAGACTTCCAGTCCCTTCCGTAAAGACCCCTGGACTTCTGCCGCTGCTCCTTGGGACACCCTCTGCTACCCTCCCCATCTACTACCCGCCCCACCGTGTGGCCCTTCTCCAATCACCCAACCTGTTACACATCAGATGCCTCCCCCATCCCCCAGGGAGACCTTGAGGCGCGTCTGCTTCCTTTTTCATATCTGGCCCCCCCCCCCCCCCCAGTGCCCATGATGACGCCAGATGGTCCAGCAGCTGATAATGACAGTTGAGCATTTACCATGTGCCCGCGATTGTTCGAAATCTTTATCTGTATTATTACTTAATCCTTACAACAGCGCTGGGAGGTGGCTTCTGTTATGGTGTCCGGTTTATAGACGAGGAAACAGAGGCCCAGAGAGCGTCAACAACTTGTCCAAGGCTGCAGAGCTGGTGGGCACTGGAGGTTGGGTCCGTCGGGCTGCAGAGCCCCCGCTCTGGCGGGCTCTCTCACCCTCCTGCCTCTCAGTAAAGTCTGCAGATTAATGAGGTGTGGATGTGAGTCCAAGGCTTTGATAGATGGAATTAAAGGACAGAGGCCTCACCTCCGTGCCCCTTTGTCTACCCGTCCCTGGGAAGAAAGGATTCGAGGCTGGAACTTCTTCCCGATTTCGCTCTCCTCTCTTTCTCCTGCCGAGAGGCTGAGGGTTTGGGGCTCGTGGCCCTTCTGGCTGGGCACAAATGGGGAGCAGGGCCGGTTATAAATGAACCGCCCTCTGAGACTGTCAGGTCCGTCCGGCCCTGCACAGATGGCAGCCCAGGGCGGGGGCAGGAGACTCTATTAGCAGCTCCAGCTGACTGCATCCGGAGCCAGGGTCGGCCTCCTTTCTGCTCCCCTCCTGGAGAGCAAGGTGAGTCGGGCTGGCTTCAAGGTGGCCCGGGGTGGGCCAGGAGGAGTGGACCAGCCCTCAGGCAGCTTTGGGGTGGTATACCCACCTCGGGCTGGGGGGAGGGGGGTCACCCGTGGTTGGGTCTGTACCAGGCTAGACCCCCTCCCCCCTCCACTCCAGGGACCCCTGGCACATTAGCTCACTTAGTCCTCACAACAGCCCTGTGCGGTAGGGATGGCTGCTACCCCAGTTGTTGTTTTTTTTATAGGTTCAAAGAGGCCAAATCACTTGCCCAAGGTCACATAATCCCTGCTAACTGCACAGCCAGTGTCCTTGACCACTAGGCACTTGTCTTGAAGCGATGCCGAGCCAGTCCACATAGTTGTGCCCATGCCTCAGTTTCTTCTCTGAGCCTCCAGCCCCCAGTAGAAACAGAACCCTGCCTGGAATGCCTGCCTCTGAGTATGGGGTCCCGACCCTTTTTCCTACCTTTGCCCCCCTGCTCCTGGTCTCACTCCCCAAGGGATCGGTTGTGGCTTCCTCAGATGCCTACCCCTGAGACAGAGCCTGGCACTGGCCTCTCAGGACTTGGGCCCCAGAGTTCCATTTCAGCTCTGCTGTGTGGTCCTGAGCAAGTTACCTAGCCTCTCTGAGCCTTAGTTTCCACACCTGCCAAATGGGGAGGATGATTGTGGGTGGGGTGACCCAGGGATCTGAATTTTTAAATTAGCTTCCCAGGTGGATCTGATGTCCACTAAAATGTGAAGCCTCTGGGACGCCTGGGGGGCTCAGTCGGTTAAGCGTCTGACTTTGGCTCAGGTCATGATCTCACGGTTTGTGAGTTTGAGCTCCACATTGGGCTCTCTGCTGTCAGCACAGAGCCTGATTCAGATCCTCTGTCCCCCCTCTCTCTGCCCTTCCTCTGCTCGCACTCACTTTCTCTCTCTCTCCAAAACATATAAACTTAAAAAAAAAAAAAATGCAAAGCCTCTTTGAGGGGAAAGGCAGGGTCGGGTCATAGACTTGTTTGGATGGATGTCAGCCAAGGGAGATCAGATCTGCTAACCCTAAGGTCCTCTGACCTCTCACCCCTTCACACTGAACTCCTGCTGAGCAAAACTCTAGGAAGCCCCCTGCCCTCCCTATAGTGCTGCCTGCCAGAGTTGCACTTTCCACGTTCATCCAAATTCCTCTCCTATGACAAGGACCCCCCAGGCGTCCTTGGCAAAACACTGAGCCTCCCTCCTGAGGAAGCAGGCACAGTGGTTCCCTCTGGCGCAGCTTTGCAGGGGGTGAGTGGGTGTGTGTGAGAGTGTGTGTGCACACCCGTGTGCATGCACGCGTGCGTGTTTGTGTGTGTATACATCCGTGTGTATGCATCTCTGCATATCTGGCCCCGTGTGTGCACGCTGGTTGACAGCAGCAGCACCTTCCCGGTGATGAAGGCGTTCCAGCTGGTGTTTCCTTGTCTGAGTGATGGCAGCTGCCCTCTGCAGCTCAGATTCCTCTGAGCCTCCTGGCACCGTGTCCCAGAGGCCGGCAGACCTGGCTTCTGGCTTCTGGCTTCTGGGCCCTCCCTGGAATTGTACTTTTCCTTAACTCTTTCCTGCCTGAAGTCTGGAGTAGCATCTTTAACTATTTATTGCCCAAAAGCCCAGCACTGAAGCAGCAGAACTGGGAGCCCCTGGATGTCACCCAGGCTGAGGACCTGGTTGCAAAATGTAAGGGTCACAGAGTCTAATTTTCAGATCTGTTGCCCGTCTGGTACCAGCTGTGTGACTCTGGGGCAGCCGGTTGGTTAATCGCTCTGAGTTTCAATGCCATTATATTTAAAATGGAGACGATAGAAACTACATCAGGAGGGGCGCCTGGGTGGCTCAGTCGGTTAAGCGTCTGACTCTTGATTTCGGCTCAGGTCATGATCTCATGGTTCGTGGACTCGAGCCCTGCATTGGGCTCTGCGCTGGCAGCAGATTCTCTCTCTCCCTCTCTCTGCTCCTCCCCTACTGTCCCTTTCTTTCTCTCTCTCTCAAAGTAAATAAAGAAACATTAAGAAGACAAAAGAAACTACATCATGAGGTTGTTAGGAGGACAGGAGAAGTCCGGAGCCCATGGTCTAGTCGAGGAGACAGACTCATTGTCAAATTATAATACAATAGGGTAAGGGCCAAACTGGCATTAATAATAATTTAAAAATACATTTATTGAGTGTTTACACAGTGTCAAACACTGGGCTTTACGTGCCTCATTTAATCGCCATACCAATCCCATGAAGTGGTTTCTGTTATTATGCCCATTTCACAGATGATGGCACTGAAGCCCAGAGAGGTGAAGTGACTTGCCCAAGTCACCCAGCCAGTAAGTGGCAGAGCTGGTATTTGAACCCAGGCAGCCCTGGCACCAGGAAAGGCAGAAGAAGGTGAGAACAATTCAGTTCTGCCTGGACAGGCAAGGAGGGAGGACAGCAGAAGTCAGGAAGCCTATTCTGGCTTCTGCCATTGGGGTAGAGTGTAGACATCGCTCCAGAAAAACAAAGAGGAAGGGCAAAGGCTATGCTGAGTCTGATTCATCCCCCCGCCTGTGAGCAGAGGTTGATGGGGGGGTTGCAGCCCCAAGGCCCGGTGAGGTGGGCTCTGCCTTCTGTCGTCAGGACGGGAGTCACAGCGCTGAGTGGCTCTCTTTGCCGAAGTAATAAACCTGCCTCCTTACCCCCTTGCAAAGAGGTCCTCTTGTTACTTCTCGGTTCTCCTATCACCACAGCACCAATAAACTGTGTCTTTATGACCAACAGCAGACACATTGAGCCGGTTAGGGATGTTCCCTCGCCTGGTGTTTGCCCAGCATCTAAGAGGAGACCTGGGCCCCATTCCCACTCCCCTGTTGCAGAGCTGAGTGGCTTCTTTCTTTTTTTAATAGTTTCACTCCGGGAGCTGAGTCCCCTGATCTCTTTTCCAATCTTTGGTTACAACACTTTATTAATTCTATAGCCATATGGTGCATAATAGGTCTCCTGGTTCCTGGGAGTCTTGGCTGTGATGACAGATTCCTAGAAGGCACTGGCTAGATTGGGGCTGGGGGTGGGGCACTGATGTTCACACTGGCGTATACAGTGGACATTGACTCCTTCCCACTAATAACCCCAAGAGAGGCGCATGACCTTGGACAAGCTACTTGCCCTCTGTGGGCCTCAGTTGTCTCATCTACAAATTGGGGATAATAATAGGACTCACCTCCCAGTGTTGTCGTCAGGAACAAACGAGTCCATCCAGGTAAAGCAACTTAGGATAAATAGGGCCTCCACACAGCAAGCCCTATAGAGAGTGAGCTGTGTTGGTGGTGGTAGTGTGGATGACGATGGATGAGGCTTGGGGACTGACGTTGCTTGCCCAGGTCACACAGCAAGGATTCGGATCCAGGCCTCCCTTGCTCCTAAACCCACATTCGGCATGCAGTCCAAGCCTTTCCTTCCACAGGGAAGGAAACAGTGAGCCTGGAGTGGTACAGGAGCTTCCCCAAGAGCACACAGCAGCAAGCCAGGAGGATGAATGGGAAAGAGCCCTGGATGGGTGACAGACACCCTGGGTTGGAGTCCACCCCCTCCTCCACACGTACAACTCACATGGCACATTCCGCCTCTAGGCCTCCATTTCCTCACCTGTAAAATGGGTGAGGGAGTTGGTCAGACTTGATGGGTCCAAGGCACTTTCTAGTTCTGAGTGCTAGAGGCTGGATCTAAATCATAGATTTATTTATTTATTGTTAATTGGCGGGGGGGGGGGGCGTTGGGAGGGGCTGAGGGAGAGAGAGAATCCCAAGCAGGCTCCACCCTCAGTGTGGAGCTTGACATGGGGCTCTATCCCACACCCCTGGGATCATGATCAGAGCTGAAGTCAAGAGTTGGACGCTCAACCAACTGAGCCACCCAGGCGCCCCTAAATCATAGGTTTTTAATGGTAGAAGGGACCCTCCTGAAGCTCAACCAAGTTATAACAGGTGGACCCAGAGCTGTGGGCAGCCCGCAGACCCATTTCGTTTGCCTTGCCGAGTATTTTTTTCAATTTATGTTTGACTTTGTCCACACAGGTTGTAGTTTAGTCATAGTCTGCTCCATTCCCTATGGCCTCACACCCCATCTCCTCACACGCTTATCTCCTTGGTCCCCGAGCTGTTCTAAACTCCTCATGGTTCAGAAAATGATAACTGTTATTCTGGCTAAATGCATTGAGCTCTTCTATGTGTCAGACCCTGTTCTAAGCCCATTTATATGAACTGACTTATTTAGCCCTCACGGCATCCTTGTACGGGGCTCATTACGAGCCCCCTTGTCCGGACGAGGATCATGAAGCCCGACACCCCCCAGCAAGACTGAGGCCCAGATATGGAGCATCATTTGCCCAAACTGGCAAAACAGAATTCTCCTGATTCATTTTTCTGCCCACAGATCTGCGCCTCAGCCAGGGCAGAAGTTGTTTTAGGCGGCTCCCTCTTGCTCTGCCCTTTAAGAGGGTGGTGGAAGGAGGGAGAAGGGGGGAGCCCCGACCTCCACATCCAGACACCCACTTCCCCGCAGCCGCCCCCCCCCCCAGTCTCTCCAGGGGTTCTACAATCTGGTGGCTGGAAAGGATCAAAACAGCAAGTTAAAAGCGAAAATGCACAGCATTTTCTTCACAATTCCCTCTGCTCTTGAGGAAGGAGGCACGCGTGTTCGCGGAGCTTTCAAGTTGTTGGGAACAGAAACGGGACCCTTTCATGGCTCTTCCTCTATGTTTGAGGCACTCAGTGCAAAGTGTTATTATTAGCAGTGCCTTCGCTATCTGCCAAACAGGCTTCCCCCCGAAGAAGTAAATGCGTTATTTGGTGCAAAATAAAAGCACATACCCCCATTTGCAGCCTCAGACACCACCACATAGTCATTTTTGCAATTTTCATAGTTACATCTTGTGGCCACATCACATCTAAATAAAGCAATTAGCTCTGGCGGAGGACGGGGTAGAGGGCAGAGGGCAGAGGGCAGAGGGCAGAAGGCCCTGGCGAGGTTTTAGCAGTCAGATGAGGTGGTTTATGAGTCTTAAGGCTGGAAACGGGGGTCCTCTGGAGAGCTGGAAGGACTGGGGTGCCTGGGTTTGAGCTGGGCAGGGCAGGGCCAACCCCTGTGGCTGCATGGAAAACAGGAATCAAAGGGTATGGTCACTGGCCCCCAGGTGATCTGAAACCCAGGGGACTTGACCTTGGCCTTTGGAGGCTCTGAGCTGAGTGATTCCCAGCAAGAAGGCTCTTCTCTAAATCTTATCTCCTGGAGCCAGAAACTGGGCTCCTTTCAGCCTCCATAGCAAGTCTGCTTCCTAGCTCTGCTGGTTTGATTTACAAAAGAGTCTAAAATCCATCTGTGTCTTTTGCCAGCGCCAGGGCCTTAGCGTGGGTCCCGGTGGAGCAGAGGCGAGCTGGGGGTTGAATCCGACTCCACCATTACTTGTTGGGGGACTTTGGGCTAGGGCTGGCAGATTTAGGAAATCAAAAATATAGGATGCCCATTTGAATTTGATATGCAACATTTGGGACATATTTATACTTAAAAAAAATTCCTTGTTTATCTGAAATTCAAATTTAACTGCTCATTCTGTATTTTATCTGGCAACTCTAGCTTGGACAAGCTCCTTAACTCCTCAGCTCCCTCCTTTATAAAGTGGGGATAATAATAGTCCCCGCCGCAGAGGTGGTTCTGAGGGTTAAATGAGTTTAAAATGTACAATGCTTGGAACAGGATGATAATAGCTGTCCACACGCGATTAGTGTTATTAGGAAGCGCTTTATACATTCAAAATGCAGTTGATGAGTTACTGTTGTTGATCACAGCCAGCAAGGCAGCAACGTCAAGGCGCGGGGGTCAGGTGAGGAAGGTGAGGGGGATGGTGATTAGACCTAAGGGAACTTCCGGGCAGGACGGGCTGGGAGACCTGCAACAGGTGACAGGAAGCAGTCCACACAGCTCCTTCCAGGGCCCAGGAGCAAGCAGGTATCGTGTGTAGAGCAGTTAATGTCACCGAGAGGCAAGGCAGGAGGGAGGTTATGAGTCTGGAATCTCAGAAAGCTGGAGTCTCAGAAAGCTCTCAGCCGAGAGCTGGTGTGGTTGGCAGCGGGGGGGAAGGGAACAAGGGCTGGCCACCTAGAAGCCTGGTTGGAGGGATCCTGGGAAGGCGATCATTCATTAACTCAGCAAACGTCTACCAGGCAACACTTGGGCTCCAAATGCTATTTCAAGTTCTCTCCCCAGCTACTGCCCATGCCTGGGATGCCACCATTAGAACTTCTCTCTGTGGGTGCCAGAGTCTCCCTAGGCTCCCTGTTAGCACACAGCACTCCCAGGAGCGTGGGAGAGCTTGGGTTCAGGGCCCAGAGCCCGGGGCTCACTTTGACCCAGCACTCCTACCGTGCCATCTAGACAAGTCTGTCTGCAGAGGCTGCAGAGGGCTCTGCCTGGCTGCCGCGAGACTCAAGCTGTGTCCCCACCGTATGGGTGGCCTGAAGCGCTAAGGTGCTGCAGCTGGTGACAGCGGGACTGGGCAGATGGGCACGAAGACAACACTTCTCTACAACAATGAGAACGAATGAACTGTGACTACACCGACCACACTGCTGAGTCGCACAAACACCACCAGGTTGGTTGAATAAAGCTAGACATGAAAGAATATGTAACATACGATTCTATTTATGTAAAGTTCAGAAACAGGCAAAACAGCACCGTATTACTGAGGGAGCACACAGACTAGAAAGAGAAGCAGGAAGTGATTGCCTGGGACCTCCTGGGGAAGAGGGAGGCGGATGGGCAAGGGGTCCATGGGTTGCTAGAGCTGGTCCTTGGCTGGGGTGGTGGCTACCCTAGTGTTTGTTTAAAATAATGTATTATTTTTTAAATGCTTATTTATTTATTTTCAGAGAGACAGAGACGGTGTGAGTGGGAGAGCGGTAGAGAGAGAGGGCGCGAGAGAGAATCCCCAAGTAGGCTCTGTGCTGTCAGCACAGAGCCCGACACGGGGCTCGAACTCACGAAACCGTGAGATTATGACCTGAGCCGAAACCGAGAGTCAGACGCTAACTGACTGAGCCAACCGGGGTGCCCATAAAATAATTTATTAAATGGCACATTTGTTTCATGTCCTTTTCTGGATGCGAGACTTATTTTGCAATGAAAAAAAAAAGGTTATGGGACAGAGAGGAGGCATGAAGGGTCACTGCTGGGATGACTTGAGACTTGTGGTGTCACTTCTTCCAGGAAAGAGCCTCCAAGGAAAAGCTGGAAGCTGACCTCTCCTTGGCCCCAAAGCTAGAAAGTGAAGCTGGCGTGGCAGCCCCCAACCATGGCCCTCTGGCCCGGAGACTCATTAAGATTCCCCCTCAGTTCTGCGCTCAGAGTCCACTGGGGCAGAGAGAAGCCCATGAACCATGCAGATCTCTGGGGTGAGAAAGACAAGAAAGAAGGGGTGGGGGAGAGGGAGGGGGAAGGAAAGAGAGAGGGGGAGAGAGAGAGAGGGAGCGGGAGAGAGACAGAGGGACAGAGAGAGAGAGGAGGCAGGAGGGGATGAGGACCCCAGGTCCATGGTGCCAGCCAGCTCTCTATTCTTAGCCCATCTAGGCTAATGACAGCTTTTCAAGCGTCTCCCCCACCCCGCCTCCGCCACAGGAGCAGGGATAATTATTGGAGATAATGATCACCCAGGGGGACAGGGGCACTTTTCATTAACCCCAGACCTAGTGTCCCACTGCCCTTCCTGGGGAGGCTGACTCCCCACCCCGTCAGCCCCCACCTCGGGCCCAATGCCTGTCTTCGCCTTAATTCCCCAGTAAGTGACATTTAAGGGTGAGCTCTTCATTGGGCCATAACGATTTACAAGCTGTGCAGCGGCAGGGTTGCTCTGGGGCCTGCAAGGCGGGGAGCAGTGACCCTCCATCATCCACTAAGGTGAGGGGTCAAGTGATGCACGGCTCCTCACTGCAGTCCTTGCACCCACGGTGATGACGCAGCCAGGGAAATAAAACATTTTAGCAACTCATTTTCTTTTCATTTCCCGAGTCACCCTGTCAGGAAAGCCGCTCCTGACTTAGGGCAGCTGGGAAACACAGCTGCCTTCAGATGCCTTATCTCCGTCCTCCCCTCCCTCCCGCGCCATCCAGGGCAGCAAGGCTTCGAGCTGCCTCCCCAGCCCTTGGGCTGCTCCCCATCTTGCCACTCTTTCCAGCGGACGCCCCTCAGAACGGCCCCCCCCCCCCCTCCCGGGACCATTTCTTGTTGGCGTTTATAAAGTGCTTGCATTGTCACTGAGCCCTCAACCGTTCAACACCTGGTGCTTGTACTTGCAGAGGTGGGACTCAAATTCAGGCCTGTGGCGGACAGCTAAAGCCAGATCCTTCCTCAAAGGGGTGAGGCCAAGCAGAGAAGCTCACAAAGGAGGCGGCCTTGAGCAGCCCCGAAGCGGCAGAGGAGTGAAGAGGGGAGAGGCCGGGCCCACACTGTCTATGAGAATAGCTCATTTTCACTGGAGGAGGTGCGAGGGTGTGACAAGTGACTCGGTGTCTGGACCAAGAGCTTCCTGGAATCTCCTTCCAGCTCTTTCTCCCCTCAAGCTTCACTACTTGCTTCCTTCCATGGGAATCTCCAGTTTTCTTTTTATTTGTAGTTCCCTCTTTCCTGTCCTCTCTCCCTCGTCCTTTTCCTTTACTCCTCATCGCTGCCTCCTGCTTCCCTCCTGTTTGCCCATCTCCAGCTCTCAGCCATTTGCTAGAGAAACAGCCTGGTGATCTGGGAAAATGAAATGCCATGGGCCCTGACCTGAAAGTCCCAGGGTTCAAATCCCCGCTTCCCCACCAAGGGCTAAGCCTCTTAACCCCTCTGAGCTTTGGTTTCTCCTTGTATAAAGGGATTAACAGTCTTTGGTTTTCAGGGCTTGTTGTGAAGACTAGAATAAACTGCATTTTGTAAGAGGTGTGGCCCAGGAGAAATGTCCAATTAATGCTGGCAACAGAAACAGAGCTGACCAGCAGTCCGCCACAATTTCACGAACCCCATTCCACGGTGACGAGTTTTGGGCTGAGTTTTGGCCATGCTTGAGGCCCCTTTCCATCTAGGTGGGGCCACATTCCTAGTTCTCCCCAGTGGAATGGGGGCGTGTCACTTCCAGGCAGAAGCATCAAGGGTTGGGGGCACCCTTCCGGTGTCTCTCCCGCTCTGCTGGCTGAACAAGGAGGAGTCAGAGATCTTAAGGGAGGCAGAGGCACAAAAGAAAGGAGCCTGGGCCCTAACGGGCCACATGGCAGGCCACCCCAACACTCGCATTGGATTGTGGCTGAGAGAGAAGTGAACTTTCATAGGCCAGGCCCTTGAGATGCGGGGACCTGCCTGTTACAGCAACTGGTGTTGCTTCTTGGTTTTTTCTCCATTCCCCACAACCTCCAGTCCCTGTCTCTATCCCTGTTTGTCTTTCTGTTTGAGCTCACGGTCTGGAGTGGGCCTGTGTCCTCCTCCCTGCTGCTGCCACATCTCTCCAGGTCAGGCTGTTCCATCTCCCACGTCACAGGGCCTTTCCCCCACCCCAGGCCCACTGCCCTGCTGTGCATCAGGGGCCGAATGCAGCTGTCTCCGTTGTCAGGCTCTGGGCAAAGTGCGGCCTTCTTTTTCTAGATGCCAAGGGCAGTCCCAGCCTCAGTAGGTGCTGACAGGATAGTCTGGCCATCCAGGGATCTCACTCAGTTGTATGGGCCTCTGGGGACTGGTTTATGGGAATCCAAACCACGCTGGACTTCGGTAATGTCCCTTTCCCGCCAGGAGTGCTCAGGAAGAGAAGAGCCAGCAGCCATGGGAACAGTTCGCCTTGGCCTCCACTCTTCTCTCCCTAGCTTTCCATCTTTCGGAGGCAAGCCCTCTACGGGCCCTCCTCCTGCTGCCTCCCTGATGGTGGGCTGGGGGCCTGGTGAATTTGTACCATTTTCTGTGATAGTTCCTTCTCCCCAGGCTCCCTCGCCCCTGCCTTGCTTCTCCTGACCTCTGTCCCCCTCTCCCTGACTTTTTAGCTTTGTCCCCTGCCGCCGCCCACTCCCAGGTCCTCCCAAGGGGATGCCGCGGCACAGACATCTATGTCCTCCTTGAAATAGAAGCATGGCAAGAATCTTGGAGAGGTCATCTCCTGGGGGACAGGCTTTCCCTATGCCTCCGTCCTGGCAGCACATGAAGTCTCTGGAGGAGACAGTGGCAAATTGGATAACAATCTCCATGTGGCAGCAGCACTTGCCCAGGGTTAGGCAGAGGTTCAGGCTGGCGCTCCCGGACGGTGCCCCGAGTCACGCGCACCTGACAGCAGAGATGGAGAGCATCTCCCCTCCCTGACCTTCTCTCCGGGTCCCTGCCTCAATTACCCAGAGTCCTCAGCACGGCCCCGCTGCCCAGTCCACCCCTTCTCCCAGCTCCGAGCCCCTTAGCCCCGCTGCTAAACCATGACCCTGCCTTGTTTCCTGAACCCTACCCCCCATTCATTGCCTCGAAACATTTCTTTTTTAAAGTTTTAACAATTTTACATACAAAGAGCCAGCACTACTTCGGTTGTTGGGAAGATGTCTCGAATGATCCATTCCAGGAAGGTCACCGATCCAGCTTAATGAAGCCTGTGTCCTCTGCGTACTAAGGGGGACACTAGCAGCACTTATTGAGGCCATATTTCCAGATGGGACCGCAGGTTTGCGCAGATGCTGCAAGAGCGGGAACTCTGGTCACATTTTCCCAGAGGGCTCCGGTACGGATGCCGGTGCCCCGTCTTGCTTTCACGGATGCACCGAGGCAAAAGGCTTGCGAACATTTCTTAGACACATCTCCTAGATTCTGGCCCTCTGTCTCTTCTCCCTACAAACAAGCATTCAGCTCCGATTCTCCTGAGGTGGCGTTGGGGTGTGGACATTGGAAAACCCCTTGGGACAAAGAGCCCTGACTCTAAACAGCTGGGCAATTCATCCGGGGATCCTGAGCTGGCCTGCAGAGCGGTGGTCTCCAGGACTCCATCCAGGAGACAGACACGCAGACAGACAAGGGCAGGGAAATGTTCCCGAGCCCCTGATGCTGGGAAGCCCAAAGTGGGGGTGGTCCGTTTCACTGGGGAGGGGACCAGACTCATGAAAACCTTCGCCAAGAGGAAAGAGATTGGAGCTAGTCTTGGAGGATGGCTAGGAGTCGGCAGGGGGAGGGAAAGAGCAGCAGGGAGGGTGTTCCAGGCAGAGGGCACAGCATGTGCAAAGGCCTGGTGGGGAGTGTTGAGTCTGAGGCAGAGGAATGACAGGGGAGGATGGCGGAGACAGGATGGCAGGGCGTTGCCAGTCCTGCTAAAGGGTCTGGACTTTGTTCAGTGGGAGCCACTGAGGGGGATTAAGCAAAGCAGCAACATGACCGTGTGCATTAGTCTCCTTGCTCCACAGTCCTCTGACTCCTACCCCAACACCTTAGCTGGCTTCCAGCGCCTGACAAATAGTAGGTGCCAGCACACGAATGGAGGGATACCACTCATGTCTCTCCTGTTGCCCTTAGAATACACTCCGCAGTGCAGGGCTCGCCCTGGACACGCCTGCCCACTTGGCTGGTCCTACTCCTGGGGCCACCCTGGCTCACGGCTCCCGCCATACTGGCCTTCCTTGGGTCTTGGTATGGCGCCCAAGCTTGGTGTTGCTTTACAGGCCTTTGCTGAGGCTGTTCTCTCCACCTGGGCCCTGTCTCCCCACTCCCCACCCCATGCCGCACGCACTCTTCCTCTTGCTTGGCCCCCTCTCATCAGGAAGGTCTTGGTCACAATATTACCTCTTGGAGAGACCTTCCTGAGCACCCAGTCTGAAGAATCTCCCTCGCACATGACGCTGTCTTCCTTTGTAGCGTTTAACCTGATTTGTCATTATACAATTGCAGTTTGTTTGGAGTCTGTCAGCTGTACTAAACCATACAGGGAGCCTGTGGCTTTTGTCTTCCACAGCGTCTCTGGGGTCAGGCACAGAGTCTGGCACAGGTTCCATGATTTTTTGGTGAAGGAATGAATGAAGCCCAAGTCTCTACTCAGACCCAGGGCCCCCTGAAGGCAGGAATCTTCCTCTCTTCCCAGCCGGGACACCTCCACTCCTTGCACAGAACAGGGACCACATGTCTCCCTCTGTGTTTCTTCCAGGGTCGTCTTGCCGGGCCACAGCTGCAGCAGGTGGCAGAGGTGGGGCAGAGATAGCTGGGAATATATTCACAGCTCAGACCCTGCAGTTTTCTCCAACCCACAGAATGAGCATGATTGAGCCGAACAGTAGACATCTCCAAGGAAACCCCCGCCAGTCCCCTGAGCTTACTGCCTGGCCCCAAACCCAGCCACTTGCTTGAAAAGGGACACATCTTCTCCCCATCTCTAAAGATACCTCAGAGCCCACTTTCATTAGCCCATTTCTTTTTTTTTTTTTAAGTTTATTTATTTATCTTGAGAGGGAGAGAGTGAGTGCAAGTAGGGGTGGAACAGAGAAAGAGGGAGAGAGAGAATCCCAAGCGGACTCTGTGCTGTCAGTGTAGAGCCTGACTCAGGGCTCAGTCTCAGGAACCATGAGATCATGACCTGAGCCGAAATCAAGGGTCAGACGCTTAACCAACTGAGCCACTCAGGGGCCTCTCACTGGTCCATTTTAACGAATGATAAAATGGCTTCAAAACCAGGGCTGTATGGTAATACACACACACACACACACACACACACACACACTCACTCACTCTTGACACATCCCTACTTCCACACTGGAGCTCAACAGTCTTTTCTGTCCCGCTCCTTTCTGTAAGCATCTCTCTTGCCCAGTTTCCGTGTCTCTGTTTCCACCTATTTCTGTCATCTCTCTCTGTCTCTGTTTTCGTCTCTGTCAATCTGTGTCTCTTTCCATCTGCCTCTGTTGCTCTGCTGTGTTTTTGGGTCTCTCTGCCACGTTTTTCGTCTCCTTTCTGCCTCTCTCCATTTGTGTCCGTCTCCCTGCATCGCAGGCCCTCTCAGGGTCCTTGCTGGTGTCTGCCTGACCTCCCTTCACCCCCAGGCCCTCTGGGCCTCGCCTCCTTGTCTCTCTAGCCCCCTAGAAGCCTGCCTCTCTTGTGCCACCAGCTCACACTCAGTAAGCTCCCAAGGCAATCGCAGAAAGAAGAAAGGGAGGGAAGGAGGGAGCGGGGAGCTTGCAGCTGTCCCTTTTATCTGTCCTCAGCAGGAGGGAGAAAGCAGGGGCAAGGGAGGTAAGGAGGAGTAGTCACCCAGGGGAGGGGAGATGCGTGGCTGTGCCCTGCTGGGAGAGGGAGAGCTGCTAGCAGCCGACTGGGCCTGAAGTAAAAGAGGGTGGGGGTTTCCATGACCTCTGGTTTCCAGGAAGGGACTTTTAACCCTGATTGCTGGGAACAGGGAGTTGTGAGGGTCTGAGAAACACAAGGATATGAGAAATGAAAAAGCCATGGGAAGGGCAGTGAGTGCGTGCGTGTGTGTGTGTGTGTGAACACATGTCTGTGTTATGTTGTGGTCATCATTAGTGCTATTTGCTAAGAAGTTCTGGGTCTCCGGTTTCCTTGGGTGGGGACCATAGGACCAGTTCTGGCCAGTGAACAGAAGAGAAAGTGTCACTTCTGGGTGTAAAGATTTAATCACCCAAGACCTTCCAAAGGTCTTTCTTTCCCTCTGGCACGGTGCCCAGCAAGGTTTGGGCTGACCACAATGAACAAGGGCTGTGATGGACATCGCGTATAAGCAAGAATGAAGCCTTTGTGGTCTTAAGCCACGGAGATTGTTTGGAGCTGTTTGTTAGGGCAGCACAACCTTGCCTATCCTGACTGATACCGTATAAACATCGGTGACTATGTATATGTTTGTGCAGGAGTGTAAAGTGAGCAAGCATGTTTGTATAGGCATGCGTATGTGCCTATATATACATATATTTATAGTGATATATATGCAAGCATGTGTGTTTGTGGGTGTGTGGGAGTACAGATCTCTGTATTTTTGGTGTCCGCCCAGCAGGAGGCAAGGAAGGAAAGCTTCCCTCTGCTGCCTTCTCACCTCCTGTCTCATTTAGAAACACCAAGGGCTGTATCTTGGTCCCAGCCTGCCTCCTCACCACTTTCCCAGCTTTAATCTACAAGTATCCGCTTTTCAGCAGCTGCCGCCCTCTCCCCAGGCTGAGTGCTCCTGGGGCGGCTCCTGCTGTGGACAAGTCTCCTCTTCCCCACCCCAAGTGGAATGAGTGCTTCTGGGATGGGCATGTGACCTGGGCCAGACCACTCAGACGCCTTTCCTGGGATTTTGCCGTTGGAGCCAGCAGGGAAGAGCAACTTTTCCTTTGGGGTGACAGACACAGGAAGGGGCTAGATGTGGGCTACCCCTGTCAGGGAGGAATGAGTGATCAGGCAAAAAGAAACAGAGAGGAGAGAAAGGAACGAGACGGGCCTGGAGCCAGTGCCACCCCGTTCTTGCTAGTTCCATGGGTCAGTGCATTTATCTGTTTGCTCACCAGGGTTGTGGGGCCTGGTGGTCAGTGCCTGGGCTCCAGGCTGCATGGCCCAGGATCCCTGCCTTGTGGCTTCAGGTGGGCCCTGCTAATGGGGAGCCCCACAGGAGGTGGAGAGAAGGGGGAGAGTGAGGCCGAGGTATTTAATCTCCTGACTTGTTCCCTGTCAGCTGCAGGAGGCTGGCTGTGTTCCTCTCCCCTTGCCTATGGCTCCTGGCCAGTGACTCCTCCACATGGCTCCCCCACCCAGGTCTCCTTTGGCCTGGCCCCTCACCGCACCCTCCTGATTTCCCTACACAAAGACTACACAAAGGTGTGGTCTTCTCCACACCTTTGCACCTTGCCAGCACCTTCATGAAACTCCCTTCGGATTACTCAGTTTGAACATATCCTGAGTTTCCTGCTAGGCCCTGATTATAAATAAGATCCCGAGTGTCGGGGTACTCGGGTGGCTCAGTTGGTTGAGTGTCCGGCTCTTGGTTTCAGCTCAGGTCCTGATCTCATGGTTTGTGAGTTCGAGCCCCGTGCCGGTCTCTGAGCTGACAGGTGTGGAGCCTGCTTGGGATTCTGCCTCCCTGTCTCCCCGCCCCTGCCCTCCTCACTTTCTCTCTCTCACTCTCTCAAAAATAAACAAATAAACATGAAAGCAAATTTTAAATCCCTGGTGCCAAGTCATTGGGGGCACCCTTGGTGTTTTTCTCACCGGCACCTTCTGCAGCATCTGACCTGGCACCCCTCTCTCCCTCCCTCCTTCATCAGCCCCTCTCTCCTCCCCTCCCTCCCCAACACAGTGTTCTACTAGCTTCCTTCTCTCTCTCTCTCTGATAGTTTTGTCTTGGCCCCTTCTTTTTTATTTTTATTAAAAAAAAATTATTACTGAAGTATAGTTGACATAGAATGTTATATTAGTTTCAAGTCAAGTGGGCAACACAGTGATTTGACAATTCCATATATTGCTCAATGCTCGCCACAGGTGTAGTCACCATCTGTCACCATACAACATTATTACAATACTATTGACTCTGTTCCCTATGCTGTACTTTTCATCTCTGTGACTTATTTAATTTATAACTGGAAGTTTGTGCCCCACTCCCCTCCCCTCTGGCAACCACCAGTTTGTTCTCTGTATTTAAGAGTCCATTTGGTTTTTGTTGTTGTTGTTCATCTGTTTTGTTTCTTAGATTCCACATATAAGTGAAATCACATAGTGCTTGTCTTTCTCTGTCTGACTTATTTCACTTAGCGTAATACCCTCTAGGTCCATCCGTGTTGTTGCAAATGGCAAGGTATCATTCTTTTTTATGGCTAATATTGCATTGTTTGTATACACCACATCTTCCTTATCCATTCATCTATTGATGGACAGTTGGCTTGCCTCCATACCTTGGCTATTATAAATAATTCTGCAGGAAACATAGAGGTGCATATATCTTTTTGAATTAGTGTTTTCAATTTCTGTGGATAAATACCCAGGAGCAGAATTACTGGATCCTAGGGTAGTTCTATTTTTAGGTTTTGGAGCGTCCTCCATACTGTTTTCCACAGCGGCTGCACCAGTTTGCATTCCCACCAACAGCGCACGAGGGTTCCCTTTTCTCCACATCCTCACCAACACTTGTTATTTCTTGTCTTTTTGATACTAGCCATTCTGACAGGAGTGAGGCGATATCTCACTGTGGTTTTGACTTGCATTTCCCTGGTGATAAGTGATGTTGAGCATCCTTTCATGTGTCTGTTGCTGGGCCCCTGCTCTCTCCGCCGCAGGCAGTCGCCTCTACTCCCCTTTGGGAATTCAGCCACCACAAACAATGGGGCTCAGGCCAGAATATTCAACTACCCCCAGTTGGTCTGCACATCCTCAAACTCAACATGCTCCACCTGGACGAGTCCCCTGAGTCTGTTCTTCTTCCCCTAGGACCATTCAGAGGGTGGCTCTACCTTTACCACAACCAAGCCAGACATCCAGGGGTCAGCCTTGACCTCAGTTTTCTTCACTCTGTCTCTATTCTTTTAGGTCCCGATGCTTTGACCTCCAAAATATTTCTGGACTCTCCCTTTTCCCCCAACCCAATTCTTACTGCCCTGATGTGGTTCCCCATCATTCCCTGCCCCCACAGACTGTTGCAGTAGCCTACTAACTGGCCTCCCTGTCTCTAATACCCACGGCCTCCAATCCACCCCCTATGTCACAAATCTCAACTTACTACTCCTTTGTGCAAAACCCTTCAGTTCCCTACTGTGAACTCCTCAGATGGACAGCAAGACCTCCGGAACTAGGCTCTGCCTCTTTCTTCTGAAATATCTTTCTGCTCCTGCTGAACCTTCACCCCAGGAATACAGAGCTGTCTCTACTCCTCTCACACTCCGTGTCTCTCTGTCTTTGCTATGCTTCCCCTTCTGCCTGGATTTCCCTCTCTGTCCCTTTTAACCTCCAGTTGATCCTGGAGGACCCCCACTGCTTCTCCGTGTTTTTTTTTAAGTTTATTTATTTATTTAAGTAATCTCTACATCCAACATAGGACTCAGGCTCGAATCCCTGACCCCGAGATTAAGAGTCACATGCTCTTCCAACTTGAGCCAGCCAGGCACCCCCACCCCCACTGTTTCTTAAAGACTGCTTTGGTATCACTTCCTCCAGGCAGAGGCCAAGTAGTCAGCTTGGCTTTTTTTTTTTAATCTTCAGGGTATAGAACTGGAGGGGGGTATGTGAAGCAGGGATGGGGACTTGGCCATTGTTTGAAGGGGAAACCAGTTCCTGAAAACTGTGCCCCGCTTTGACTACTTCTCTGTGTGTCTCACATTCCTTCCTTGCTGCTTTCCCTAATTCTCCAGGACTGAGAATTTCTGGATTTGGTGGTGGCTACAACCCTGCAGCTTCCAGGCTGTGGTGCACTAAGCCAGTCACTTAACCTCTCTGTGCCTCCCTGGCTGGCCTCTCGGCAGAAGGTTCTCCAGGGTTCTCTGTTGCAAGGTGCCTGGGGCGGGGGGGGGGGTGGGGGTGGGGGGTGGGGGTGGGGGGGTGGGTAGTAATAAGTGGTTATTACTTAGTAATAAGTAATAAGTAACAAGAGCTGTGAAGGCATGCCTTGGAGTCAGCAGGGTCTGTCTCTTCTGGGGGGTTGAGTCTGTGGTTCCAGCTTCCAGGGGACACAAGGAAACCAAGGGTTCAGGCAAGGGGTCTTTTGTTCCAGAGTGACTGCCTCACCCCCAGGACCCTAACCCTCCCTGAGACCACCGCTACTGGGGCTAATGCCCCTCCTGTCTCCTCCCATGCAGTGCTGTACCACCCAAGCTGGGCCTGAGGGAGGGCCCTGCCTTTCCCTCCGTCCGGATGCTTCTATTCCCGGGGTGTGGGGGGTGGGGGGGGGTGGAGAGACGTGGGGGTGAGGAGTGGGGTGCTGGGATGGACTGCTGAGCCAGACTCAGGCTGTGACAAGCCCCTCGCCCCAGCTCGGCTTCATGACAGCTTCAGCTGATAGGGGGTCTCATCTGCTCCAGCCCCCTCCACCCCCACCCCAATTCTCCCAGGAGTTTGCCTTGCCCTTTCCAGAACAATAGCTTCCCTCACTGTCTTCTCCACCCCATTCCTGCTGGCTCCGGAGAGGAGCTGGGGTCGGTAAGACCCTGAAGACCGGGGGAGCAGGGAGGCGGGGTAGTGAGAGAGAAAGGATTTAAAACAGGGCAAGAGGGACAAACAGAGGGAGGGACAGGGAAAAGGACCAAACGGACTCGGGCGGCTCTGGAAGGCGGACGGGCTTCAAAGACTCGCTCCGATTGTGAGGGAAGCAGCCCAGCAAGAAGCCTTTCTCCTGCCCTTCCTTGGGGAGCAGTTTTCAACGAGGGACATTATTTATGAAGGGAAGGAGGTGGGGGGGGGGGGGGGAGGGGAAGTGGGGAGGGGGTCACGTGGGCCCGGCCGTCATGGAAACAAACTCCGGTGCGGGCCCCGCGGCAGCCCGCAGTCCCCACCTTCGGCGCCCCTCCTCTCGCCCACCCCCTCCGTGGGCGCCCCCGCGCGGCCACCAGAGGCTCAGCACCCCGCCTCCGGGGCTTCACCCGGTGGCGCGGGAGCTCAGCCCAGGGCCCAGGGAGGCCACGGGGAGAAACGACCCCCCCCCCAATTAGAGGGTCTGCCCATTTATTCGTCATCTTTTGGCACATCCAGCACCTGTCCATGTGTTCCGGCTCCTTCAGGTCACCCCCTGTATCCTGCGACCTACCATGCATACCTGGGCAGCAGCAGTGGGTGTCCGTTTGTTGCCTGTTGTCTTTTCTCCAGTCCCCTGTGTCCAGAAAGTCCCTCTCTGTGTATATCTCTCTGTCTTGTCTCCTAGCTACCGGCCCTGCCTCTGATCTCCCTGCCTATCTAGGATCAATGCATCTACCACTGATCCGGGATCAGTCCTTCCAGCTGCCCCTGTGTCTCTGAAACTGTCTCCCTCCATTAATCTATATGTACCTACACATCTATTACTCCGGCAGCTGCCTATACATCATGCAGGCCCCATTATCCATCATTTATCTGCATATGTATCATTCATGCTTTCAGACATCTATTATCCATCACCTCTCTTGCCGCCTCTTTGATGTCCTGCACTCTGCCATCAGGGGTTAACACTGTCAGGCATGCTTTCGCCAGCCCCAGAGAACAAAGACACCAAAGGGACATGGAGGGAACAGAGAGGCCACTGGGGGGTCATTAGGAGAGCTGGGGGCTCAGAGTTTGGCGGGGAGTGGAAAGAACTGGAGATGTGTCCGGGGAAGGCTGTTCCGCTGGGAATTGGATCTGTTGTCTCACCATCCCTCTCTCCCACCTCCCAAAGGATCAAGAGGACATGGGTTTGATTTGCAGCAGGAGAGCCCGAGGCTAGACACAGGTTGGCACTTTTTGACTGAAAGGGTGGAGCTCTCTGGAGGAAATGGGGCCTGTGAACTCAGCATTGGTATGGAGATGGTCCAGGCTTGGAGAGTCATGGGGTTGGGTAGAGATAGAGCTGGAGCCGTGACTGAGGCCAAGAGGACCCCCACCAACACATACACACACACACAATTCAGGAATCACAGGCTTTCACAGTCAGAGATGCTTTCCTTTGGCTCAAGAATTCTTACTTAACCACGGCAGCACAAATCCCTGTGGGGCCAGCATCTCACATTGGTTTATAAGCATCACTCTTCATGTTGTTGATAATATTGCATCTTTTCCCCTGA
This sequence comes from Panthera pardus, assembly GCF_024362965.1. Lineage (NCBI taxonomy): Eukaryota > Metazoa > Chordata > Mammalia > Carnivora > Felidae > Panthera > Panthera pardus. The sequence goes on along the minus strand of NW_026526732.1, from coordinate 144,035,233 downwards.
GCATGGCTTCCTGGTAGACTGGTAGACTGTGGCTCCTTTGTGCCTCTCGTTTGCAGACATCCTGCTTCCTCCGTGTAAACCTCTCTCCACGGCCCCCTTGACTCCCTGAGCCTCCCCACGCACGCGCAGAAGCTGCAGAAAGGAAGCAGGAGGGCCCTGTGGACAACCCGGGCAGGGCTCTGTCATATCCATTTCTGTGTCCCCAGTTCTTCACGTCTGGTAGAAAAGTGGCCTCATACAAGATCAATTATAGGCATAACCTCCCCCAACCCCCTGCCCAGTTCTGCCTCATCCAAAAGAGAACAGACAGGGGGTCTGATGGTTCCTACAGTGCCCTCAGGGCGCTTTACTAGGCTCTGGACTCCCTGAGGGGGTCAGGAACACCCTGTGAATGCAGGCAGGTGACAGTGTCACCTTTGCAATCCTTTGGGGGTTCTTGACACAGAGATACCTGAGGCTGGGTTTCTAGGGGAGGTGGGTATGAGGGCCAGGTATTCAGTGGACGACTTCTCAGCCCACCAAACTTCAGACAAGGAGAACACACCTGTTCTTCTTACTGAGCAGGAAACTGAACAACTCAAGTTCATAAGTTCCTTTAGTTCTGTGGTTATTGGCATCTGAGTTTGCCAGGAGTGGAGGGCCTGGGGGCGGGAGAGGCAGGGAGCCAAAGGCCTCCCTCCTCACAGCTCCAAGGATAAAAAAGCACTTAGCAGCAGCACATAATAAAAGCAAAAGTAAGAGAAAGAATATCCTAAGGATTTAATAAACTGCAAACAAAATTATCACGATTCTCTTCCTAGCCAGTTGAGTTTTCAGTGATTAAGAAAATACAATTTCCTATAATTAAATCTTAACAAGAAATGTTATTAAAAACACTCTGTCCCAGCCCCTGTAATAATTGCATGCTCCCCTAGAACAGTAAACAGAATTAGACTTTGCAGCGTACATGCTAATCCATGTGTCATTTTGATCAAATTTGTACTAATAATCTGTCTCCTTATTCTGAGACAGGGAAGGAAGGCAAGAGGGAGCCAGACCCGGAGGGCAAGAGTGAACCCTGGTGGGGAAGCGGGAAGCCAGGAGAGCTGGGTTTGGCCTCCGTGATGGTACGTGTTCAACTTACTGAGCATATACTCTATGCCATGCTCCGTGCTAAGCACGTTACATGTATAATTTCACTTACTCTTACACAGTCCGGAACTGTGCCTGCCCTCATTTATAGACAAGGAGACTGAGGCTCCAAGAGGTTTAGTTGCCCAAGATTGCTCAGAGCTGGTGTAGAACCCTTGGAGCCCAGACCCAAAGCCCCCAACCTTATCCTATGATGTGGCTCTGGGGTGTGGCTGGCTCTGGCTCTCATTGGACCTCTTGCTGTCAAGTGAGAACATTCTCTTTCCGTGAGAACTGGCCTGGCCTGGCTTGAATCTGCAAAGAATTGATGGTAGCTGGGAGGAGGAACTTTCTCACATTGGGATGTGCAAGCCATGGGAGCAAGGGAGACTACAGCATCCGTTTTCTGAAGTTTCTTTTCCTTTTGAGAAAGCCAGAGGGGTGGGAGAGGACCTTGTCAAGGGCCGAGGTGTGAGCCCTGGTGTTCATATGGTGCAGGGTGCCGGCTCTGCTAACGGCCCTGGGACACAGCTGAGAACACTGGAGCGCAGTGAAGACGGAGGGATCTGGGTGGGGTGTGGAGCCGTGAAGGTCAAAACTGCTCCCCCTGTATGTGTGTGAATGTGTATGCGAGTGTGTGAGTGCGTATGAGTGTGTGGGAAATGTATGTGCGTGTGTGGGCAAGTGTGTGAAGGTGTGTGTGGCTGTGAACACGTGCATGAGTGTGTATGCGTGTAACGTGGCTGTACACGAACGTGCATGTGGATGTGTACGTGTGTCGGTGTCTGAACTGTGCGGGTGGGTATGTGGGTGAAAGGCCACTTACACACACGTGTGAGCACGTGTGTGGGTGTGTAGGTGTGTGATGTGATGTGTCTGTGTGAGTGTGCATGTACGTGTATATATGCAGGTGTGTGTCCCCGGGGCCTGTCCCTGGTGGAGGGGGATGGGCCCTGGCTCTTGTCTGACCACACCAGCCCTGGCTCCTGCGGCTTCATTCCCTGCCGAAGACAAGCCTGAAATTATCCTCAGCCCGTAGGCTCCTGCACGCACACGGGCACCAGCGCCTCATCTCTCCCTCCTGGGCCACTAATTAGCTCTCCTAATTAAATTCCTGCTGGGATGAAAGGAGGGGCCTTCTCTTTCCCTGATTCTTAGGGGACCAGATCACGCTGACCCGGAAGGCCCTTCCCACTCCCCCCAGCCCCATCACACAGCCTTTACTCCTGCTTGGAAGAGCCTGGATCCGAGAAGAGGGTGAGGAGGAGGGGGGCCCATGTTCAGGGCCCTGTTCAGCAAACACTTACAACCCACCAGCTCTGTGCCCAGCACTGCGCTAGGTGTTGTAGGGGAGGAAGCAGGATGACAGTGAACGAGACAAATGGACTTCCCTATTTTGAGCCTCCTTCCCTTGATCACCCTGACTCTGAACTTTGGTCTCATGCGCCATCCTGTCTCTCCTGCCACCCCCAGGCCTCTCATCTTACCTCTCTTGCTTCCTTGCAGAGTTCCACTTTGCTGTGTGGCCTGAGCACTGGGCCACCTGAACCCTAGCTCCTTCCCCAGGCCTCCTTTCTGCTTATGGGCGTTTTAAATCACCTAGCGTCTCCTCCAGGGAGCCCTTCCGGACTGCAGCATCATCTTCCTTCTCTGCACATCTATTGGTCTCTCAACCTTTGGGCCTTGGCATATGCTGCTTGCATATATGACTGTTTCCCTTTTGACAGGTATGTTCTCTCCCACTAACCAGAACTTAAACCCTTTGAAATCAGAGGCCTTGTCTTGTGCCTCTTAACTTCTTACAGAGCCCAATAGTGTATGTAGCACATAGTAGGTGCTCTAAGAATTTCTTTGCAGGATACGAAATTAATACCCAGAAATCCATAGTGTTTCTATACACTAATAATGTTGTAGCATAAAGAGAAATTAAGAAGACAATTCCATTTACAATTGCACTAAAAAGAATAAAATATCTAGGAATAAACTTAACCAAGGAGGTGAAACACCTATACTCTGAAAACTATACAACACTGATGAAAGAAATTGAAGGTGACAAAAACAAATGGAAAGACATCCCATGCTCATGGACTGGAAGAATTAATATTGTTAAAATGTGTGTGCTTTGAAAGCAATCTACAGATTCGATGCAATCCTTATCAAAATTCCAACAGCATTTTTCACAGAACTAGAATAAATAATATTAAAATTTGTGTGGAACCTCAAAAGACCCCAAATAGCCAAAGTAATCTTGAGAAAGAAAAAGAAAGCTGGAGGCATCACAATTCCAGATTTCAAGATACACTATGAAGGTATAGTAATCAAAACAGTATGGCACTGGCACAGAAATAGACACATAGGTCAATAAAAAAGAAGAGAGGACCCAGAACTAAATACACATGCTTATGGTCAACTACTCTGTGATAAAGGAGAAAAGAATATACAATGGGAAAAAGTCTCTTACGCTGGGAAAACTGGACAGCTACATGCCAAAGAATGAAACTGGATCACTTTCTGATACTATACACAAAAATAAACTCAAGATGGATTAAAGACCTAAATGTAAGACCTGAACCATAAAAATCCTAGAAGAGAGCATAGACAATACTTTCTCTGCCATCAGCTGTAGCAACATTTTTCTGGATATGTCTCCTGAGGCAAGGGAAACAAAAGCAAAAATAAACATTTGGGACTTCATCAAAATAAAAAAGCTTTTGCACAGTGAAGGATGGTTATCATCAATAAAACAAAAAGGCAACCTCCTGAATGGGGGAATATATTTGCAAAGGATGTATCCAATAAGGGGTTAATATCCAAAATACATGAAGAACTTATACACCTCCACTAAAAACAAGCAATCTTTAAAAAAAAAAATGGACAGAGGAAGGGCACATGGGTGGCTCTGTTGGTTAAACATCTGACTTTTGATTTCGGCTCAGGTCATGATGTCATAGTTGTGAGGTCAAGCCCTGTGTTGGGCTCTGTGCTGCACATAGAGCCTGCTTGAGATTCTCTCTCTCTCTCTCTTTCTCTCCCCTCTGCCCCTCTCCCCGGCTTGTGCTTTCTCTCACTCTCAAAAAGAAATAAGTAAATAAGTAAATAAATAAATAAAGGCAGAAGAACTAAATAGATATTTTTCAGAAAAAAAAAAAGACATACAGATGACCAACAGACAAGACGGCCAACAGACTCACGAAAAGATGCTCAACACTAAATGTCCATCAACTGATGAATGGATAAAGAAATTGTGGTTTATATACACAATGGAATACTACGTGGCAATGAGAAAAAATGAAATATGGCCTTTTGTAGCAACGTGGATGGAACTGGAGAGTGTGATGCTAAGTGAAATAAGCCATACAGAGAAAGACAGATACCATATGGTTTCACTCTTATGTGGATCCTGAGAAACGTAACAGAAACCCATGGGGGAGGGGAAGGAAAAAAAAAAAAAAAGAGGTTAGAGTGGGAGAGAGCCAAAGCATAAGAGACTGTTAAAAACTGAGAACAAACTGAGGGTTGATGGGGGGTGGGAGGGAGGGTAGGGTGGGTGATGGGTATTGAGGAGGGCACCTTTTGGGATGAGCACTGGGTGTTGTATGGAAACCAATTTGACAGTAAATTTCATATATCAAAAAAAAAAAAAGATGCTCAACATCACTCATCATTAGAGAAATGCAAATCAAAACCACAATGAGGTATTACCTCACACCAGTCAGAATGGCTGAAATCAAAAAGACAAGAAATAACGAGCGTTGGCGAGGATGTGGAGAAAAAGGGATATTCATACCCTGTTGGTGGGAATGTAAATTGCTACACCCGCTGTGGAAAACAGTCTGGAGGTCCCTCAAAAAATTAAAAATAGAAACACTATGTGATCTAATAATGCTACTACTGGGTATTTACCCAAATAAAATGAAAACACTAATTCAAAAAGATACATGCACCCCTGTGTTTATTGCAGCTTATTTACAATCGCCGTGATATGGAAGCAACCTAAATGTCCACTGATAGGTGAATGCATATGGAAGATATATAATGGAATATTATGCAGCCTTAAAAAGGGTGATATTGAGCCATTTGCGTCAACATGGACGGACCTAGCAGGAATGATGCTAAGTAAAATAAGTCAGACTGAGAGAGGGAAATACCATATGATTGCACTCATGTGGAGTCAAAGAAAACAAATGAATACACAAGAAGCACGAACAAACTAGTGGCTGCCAGTGGGGAAGGGGTTGGAAACACAGGCGCAATGGGTGAAGGGGAGTGAGAGATACAGGCTTCCAGTTATGGAATGAATAAGTCATGGGAGTAAAAGGCACAGCATAGGGAATATGGTTGACGGTATGGTAATTAGGTTGTGTGGTGACAGATGGCCACTACACTAGCGGAGAGCACAACATAACAGAGAGAAGTTGAGTCACCATGTTGCACACGTGAAACTAATATAACGTTGTGTACCAACTATGTTCAAATTAAAACATTTTTTTCGAAGAATTTCTGTGCTGTGACTGGAGGAGAAAGATGGAGGAGACAGGATTCCTGCTCATTGTTCTCCCCGCTGGGGAGCCCCGCGTGATGAAGCCCAGGCCCGCGAATCTCAGAATGGACAAGTCTTAGATACAGCTTGCCTAACTTCTCCCTGCTAGCAAAGCCTGAGATGTGAATTCTTTGCGGGTGACTTGCCGTGGAGGAGGAGAGGAGACGCAGGCAAGGCCAGGAGAAATCCAGGCAAGGGGGAGGCCTGACCCCACAGGAGGCTTGGGGGCATGAACGGCACCACCCATGAAGGAAGGAGGCTTTTTTTTTTTTAACGTTTATTTATTTTTGGGACAGAGAGAGACAGAGCATGAACGGGGGAGGGGCAGAGAGAGAGGGAGACACAGAATCGGAAGCAGGCTCCAGGCTCTGAGCCATCAGCCCAGAGCCCGGCGCGGGGCTCGAACTCACGAACCGTGAGATCGTGACCTGAGCCGAAGTCAGACGCTTAACCGACTGAGCCACCCAGGTGCCCCAGGAAGGAGGCTTTTTATGATCACCTTCACTCAATCCGGCGGTCATTGGCTGTGAGGAGCCCAGGGAACCTCTCAGACATCTCAGACATTTTGTCAGGTGGCTCTGTTGGCTGAGAATAATTCTCTGGAAAAGAGGACCACCCTGAACATCGAGCAGCTGGGGCTGAATGTGGAGGCCTGATAAAGGGGATCCGGGCAGGCACCAGGCACCCACTGCGTTCCTCCAGATTGCCCTTCATACTAGGCATGATTTCTGAGCCTGTCTCAGAGGTGTGGAGAAGGGAGGACAGAAGGGACGCCTGTTCCCAGTTGTCAGTCCATGGGGGCACCACAAAGATACAGGTTAGGAGAGTTTTCATTTCAACTCTGCGCTGTTACCTTCTTTCAAGTGCATGAACACACACACCCTGGTTTCATTGTGCATTTATTCACATCTAGGTAAATTCTATCCTGTTATTTCACCCCAGCTTCATTTGCCCTCACCTGACCTCTGCATGGACCCTCATAATGGACACTGCCCCCACCCCCAGCCCCTGCTGCCCTTGTGCTGTCTGCACCCATCATCCCACCCCTAGCCTTAGCTACAGCAGGGCTTTGCCATGCAACAGGCTGAGAGGGGCCAGGGAAGACAAAATTTTGGAGAGAGGAATCTGTTAGAGGAAGGAGGGCAGAGCAGAGAGAAGCAGGGCCTGGCTGTAAACAGGAGACTATGCAGGGCAGAGAGATTGGCTGGGAGGAGCTGTGGCCCACTCAGAACCTCAGCTGGTTCTAGTTCCCGGAGTTCAGCTGTGGTGCCCCCCTCTGTGCAACCTGTGAGTTGCAAGCTTGGGGCTTCCTGGGGAGAAGTAAAAGAAACTTGTTGTTGAGGGCGCCTGGGTGGCTCAGTTGGTTAAGCATCTGACTTCTGCTCAGGTCCTGATCTGGCTGTTGGTGGGCTCGAGCCCCACATTCTGTGCTAATAGCACAGAGCCCGTTTCAGATCTTCTGTCTCCCTCTCTCTGCCCCTTCCCCCCACATGCACTCTGCCTCTCTCAAAAATAAATAAACATTAAAAAAAAACCCGGCGACTCATATGGCTGATACCTACCTATCAAATAGGTAATCAGCCATCCCTCCATCTTCCTTAGACTGTAGAACCCTGATTTTGTTAAGGGGTGGGGGGGGGGCATGCTCAAGAAAGTGAACCCAATCTCTGGCCCCTAGAGACGAACTAGGTGATCTATGCCAATCAAGATAATCCTGGCCACCTTTACTGGGGATTGGCTTGAGGGTGGGCATGTGACCCAGTTCTGGCCAATGAGATGCAGTGGGAAGACTGGGGCGGGAGGGATGAGGGGGGCTTTTGTGAATGACTGTACTCCCTGGTCAAGAGACAGATAAGGAAGTGTGCCTTTTCTTCTGTCTTGAATGCAGTCAAGTAAGGGTGTAAAGGCTGAGACACATGAGACAACAGCCTGAGGATAAGAAGTCAACCATCCTGAGGATGGTGAGGTGACAAGATAGAGCCTAGGTCCACAGTGATGTCACTGAACCTCTGAATGACACTGGGACTGCCTACAGAGGCTTATGTGTGACACAATTAAATGTCTTTATTGCTTAGGCCTCCAGGATGTGTGTGTGTGTGTGTGTGTGTGTGTGTGTGTGTGTGTGTGTGTGCCTGTGACAGATACTTTCCTGCCTATTTTGATCCACTCTAGATCACTTCTCTCTATCTCCTTTTTGTCTCAGGAGGCTTCTGATTGTGTTTAGTCAATCGGAAGCCCTAGCAAAAGACCAGAAAGAGGGAGAACAGTGATGATGAAGTCATTTATTCCCCTGGCTCTCTACCTGCAAGGTCACTTCGGGCTGGCCGAAGACCCCGTGCCTCTCAAGCTGGCCTGTTCCCCATGACTCTAGTTGCTGGGTTCCAGTAACCTCTCTCCCCCTCCATCCCTTTCAGCTTTGGGGCAGTCACAGCTCCTTTGATGCCAACCCTAGGTTTCTTCTCTTTCCCCCTTGTCGTCTCCCTATATCCCATCTACACCTTTGTAATTAATCCCTTTGTAAATAAGTTATCCTTGAATTATCTTAAGTGTGCTACTTACCTCCTATTGAGATCTTGACTAACACTCAGTTCTTACAGCCACAAGAATTCTTAACTGATATGACCATTTATTCTTGAGCTAATTTGAGCTAACCTGAATGGGTACCATAGCCAGCAGTCTTGCTGGAACTATCTCTACACTAGAGGGCCCTCTGGGATCCACTTGAGCCCCTCCAATGATAGCTGTTCACAGGTGTTGTTGGGGGAAATACCCACTCTGAGGTTAGATAGACTTGGACATGAATCCCATCCTTGCTGGATTTTAGTTGTGGGATTCTCTCTGGGTAAGAGTCACACATTGCAGAATTGCTGTATTGTCTGAAGACACTGTTTATAAAATGCCTATCCAGAAAAAGAGGACATTTTCAATATATTCATGCATATTTCAATATGTCACTGGAAAGATCTTTAAGGTATACTATAAAGTATTAAAATCACAACGTCTGGCATTCAGTAAAAACATCACTAGGCATATGAGAGACAGAACCAGATCACCTAAGTCAGAGGAAAAAAATAGACAATAGAAATAGACCCACAGGAGATCCAGATATTAAGGACTTTAGAATAGTTATGATTAATATGCTCAAAGAAACCAGAAGAAACTATGAAAAACATTTAAAAATGGAATATCCCATTAGATAATAGAATATATAAAAAAGAATCAAATGGAAATTATAGAGCTGAAAAACAAAATAACTGAAATCAAGAACTCAGTGCATGGGTTTACCATCAGATTAGATACAAGAGAAAAGAGGATTGTAATGGGTAAATAGAAACTATCCAAAGTGAAGCAAAGACACAGCTGTGTGTATTATATGTTACCTTTTGTGAAAAAAGGCAGAGGTGTGTATAAAATATGTGCTTTATTTGCGTATGGAAGCTTTGGGAGGAGAAAAGGTGGTTCCTGAATGCATGACGATAGGAGGGGTAGAGGGTATTTTGGGATAGAAACAAGACTTTTCATTATAGACCTTTATGTATTGTTTTGTTTTTTGAGTATGTGAATGTATCACCTATTCAAAATAAGCAAATTATTTTTCAGTAAAGTATAGCTAGTATAATTTCTTTCTGAGGCAGTCTGTTTCGATAACTAGTTTAGTTCCTTACGTTAGACCCAAACCTACCTTTCTATAACTTACATGTACGATCCTTGTTCATCACTAAAGAATGGCAATAATGAAGGTTTACTCAACTTGCCATGTGACAGTTACATGGCCCCCACTTTTATCTTATATGTCCTAGCTAAATACTGTCAGATTTTTGTTGTTGTTGTTCTCATCTCACATGATTTCCAAACTTTTACATTTATGGCCAGTTTCTCCTGAACTGGTTAATGTTTGCCAGTGTACTTCTTACCTGATGCCCAGAACAGAACAGGTGAGTGGGGTTCTCACCACCTTGGGACCCCGTGGTTCTATATCTTTTAATGTAATCTAAGATCAAGCAAGCTTTTATGGTTATCACACCCAATGGTTAGCAAATGTTGGTCAGCTAAAACTGGGTCTTTTTCACACAAACTTCTGTTGAATTTAACACCCCACCCTTTTCTGAATTTATGCAGATATTAAATACCAGATTACTTTTTCCCCCAGTCTTTTCCATCTTTTTATATTTCAGCCTGTGATGGCCTTTGCAAAACTGGATCCTGGCAGCTCTCAGTCAGGGACAGGTTGACAAGTACCTTAAACAAGCATGTATTTAGGTAGTGTAAGGAGCAAACACTTCAACTTTTAAAAAATGTGTTCCACGGTCTCTGTCAGATTTATTCAGTGGGGGTTATCTTCCCCTGACACACAGGAAAACACTGGCGGGCCCATGATTTTTCTACTCTCTTAGGTGAATGATGGTTCTGCACTTTTTTTTTTTTAGCAACAGCTTTATTGAAATATAACTCACATATCATAAAATTCACCTTTTATTTACTTATTTATTTATTTTGAGAGAGAGAGTGTTCATGCATGTGAGTGAGGGAGGGGTAGAGAGAGAGAGAGAACCCCAAGCAGGCTTCACACTCCGTGTGGAGCCTGATGCAGGGCTTGATCCCACAACCACAAGACCATGACCTGATTGAAAATCAAGAGTCAGATGCCCTAACCGACTACGCCACCCAGGTGCCCCAAATTCACCCTTTTAAGGTGTACAACTCAATAGTTTTTAGTACATTCAAAGAGTTATGGAACCATCACCACAATCAATTTTGGAACATTTTCATCACCCCAAAAAGAAACTCTGTTACCCATTAGCAGTTACTGCCCCCTTCCCTGCTCCCCCCTCCATCCTCCCAGCCCTGGGCAATTATTAATCTACTTCCTATCTTTATGGATTTGCCTCCTCTGGACCTTTCATATAAATGTAATTATAACATATGGCAATTTTTGTCGCTGGCTTCTTTCAGTTAGCATAATGTCTTCAAGGTTCATCCGTGTTGTGGCGTGGGTCAGTATTTCATTCCTTTGGATGGCAGAATCATATTCCATTGTGTGTATGTCCTACATTTAAAGATCTATTCATTAGCGATGGACACTTGGGCTGTTTCTATTTTTTGGCTATTTGGAATAAGGATCCTGTGAACATTCATGTCTAAGTTTTTGTGTGGACATATGTTTTCATTTCTTTTGGGAATAAACTTAGGAGTGGAATTTCTAGGTCAAATGGTAACTCTAACTTCCTGAGGAGCTACCAGACTGTTTTCCAAAGAAGTTGCACCATTTTGCATTTGCACCCGTAGTGTATGAGGGGTCCAGTTGCTCTGTGTCCTTGTCAACACTTGTTATTATCTGTCTTTTGGATTATGGCCATCCTAGGGATGTGAGATGGGGACCACAGTATAGCAAGAGCTCTCTCCAAGGTAGTCTCTTCATAGAATCTTCTCCTTCTACTATGTGTCCTCTTTTTATATGCCCTTGACTTGGCTAAGGGTGCTACAAGTTATGAAACCGGTTCTGGAACATTTCCTTGGCAAATTCTGTATATAAGATCTGCCTTTGAAATTTCACCTGTATTGTACATTGGTGACTCCATGAAAAACTCAGTTTTAGAACCTTGGCATGTGTGCAGTGCCTAACACGTGGTAGGCACTTTAAAACAGTCTCTTCTCTTCCTTAGGGTTTCCTCCAGCTACTGATAGAAACTGTAAGCAGGATGGAGAACAGCTCCGTGTGGCTCCCACTCCCTCCCTTCTCAGTAGAAGGGACCCCATGAGGTGCTATGTTGGAGGCCTTGCCACGGGCAGGATGGCGCATCTCTGTCATTGTCTTTATCTGCCCAGCTTTTAACAGATAGGATTACAAATAGGATGGCATTAGGGATCCATTCTGACTCTGTCACTGAGTTATTGTGGGACCCTGAGAAAGCCACTTTTCCTCTCTCTCTGCTTCTGTTGTCATATTTACAAAACATAGGGGAGGGTTGGATTTGAGGAGTGATAACATTTTAGCTATAAAATACAATCCATTATACTTAGACTCTAAAAGAAATAAAGACGGGGCACCCAGGTGGCTCAGTTGGTTAAGCGTCTGACTCTTGATTTTGGCTCAGGTCATGATCTCACAGTTCACGAGATTGAGTCTCTCATGGGGCTCTGCGCTGACAGCACAGAGCCTGCTTGGGATTCTCTCCTTCTCTATCTCTCTGCCCCTCCCTGGCTCACACATGCGGGTGTTCTCTCTCTCTCTCTCTCTCTCTCTCTCTCTCTCTCTCTCTCTCTCTCAAAATAAATAAACAAAAGAAAAAAGAAATAAAGATGAATTTGACCTTAGCTTCTGGGGAGCTACTGGGCTTATAAGAAAGCCTGGACACAGATAGGAGGCAAGAGTAGGGTTGTAGGGTCAAGGCTACGGATGCAATGCCAGACAGGGAGTAGGATGAGCAAGGCAAGAGTGTCAGCCTGGGAGCTGTCCAGCATGTGGGAAAGAGGCAGGCAGCAGCGGAGGGACCTCCTAGGGTCCCATAGCCACACAGCCCTCCTGGACCTTAGGTCCTCCAGGGCTTCTAGGGCTCCTGAGTCTCACGACTGTCCAATATTGGTGCCACGGTCCCCCCAAGGCAAGCTCCCCAGTCAGCTGAGGACTGGTTTTTACAGCCTGGAGTTGATTGTCAATGTTTCCCCCTCCATTGGTGCCACTTGGCTGTTGGTAAAGTGGGAACCCATGGGGAGTGTGTGTAAGTGTGTGTGTGTGTGTGTGTGTGTGTGTGTTTTGCTTCTGCCCTTCATTTCAGGTAGCCTTCTTCACCTTGTGACTCTTTGGGAGATGTCCCAGTGGCCTTAGGCTACCTCTTCTTATGACCCCAGTACTCCCTGAAGAAGTGATAAGTTTCTTACTCATCACACTCAAAGCTATGCAATATTTTGTCAGCAGCTGGGGGAGAATCTTGGGGCCCAAACTGTATCCAGACAGGCCAGCTTGGTCACAACAGACCACAGGCGGGAGACAGAGAAGGACCTTACATTTATTGCACAACCACTCTGTGCTGGCCACCATACAAAGTGCTTCTCACATTTTATCTCTGCTAATCCTTGAAGCAGCTCCATAGAAAGATATGATTGATGTCATTTCTCCAGTGGGGATATTGGACTCAAAGTGCTCAGGACTTTTCTCGCAGTCTTGTGCTAGGTCAGGGGCTGAGCTTGGACTTGAAACTGGGACTCTAAAGCTTGCAGTCTCTTTCCTATACCTCACTGGTACACAAGTCTACCCCACATTGGCACAGAAGTCCTCACCTTAAATTGGGTTCTTCCAGAAGCTGACCCTGTTAGGAGGGTTCGTGCACAGGTAAGATATTACAGGAGTGCTCACTTGAGAATCTGGCAAAAGAGGGGTGAAGCAGGACAGGAAAGATAAAGAAGCCAAGCATGGGGAGAATTTAGGCAAGGTTCTAACCTCAGTCTGATCCTATAGGGAACTCAGGCATAAATCACACCTCAGGGATGGTCCTGCTTCAAGGCAAGCTTGCTGGACTTTATTTACTCTCCTGCCAGTCACTGGCTTCAGGCTGCCTATGTGTGTGGGGAGGGAAGGAATGCAGACTCCCAGACACTTCCAGCTCTCCTTACAGATGAGGTGCTACCACAGCCCAAGGGAAACTGCTGGAAAAGGTCAAGGTGCCAGACATTAGTTGCAAAGCACACAGAACCCGGAGATGAACACACAGAGCAGTTAAAGGGATCTGAGAATATCATGGCAGGACCCCAAAAGCATCTGCCACACTTAGCTTTATCCAGCCTGGGGTGGGAGGTGGGGCAGAAGGAACACAGGATTGTGAGTCTGGAGGTCTTTGGTCTGGTCCTGGCTCCTGTCATTGATTTTCTGTGTATGACTCAGGGATACTGTCCCTCATTCTGGGACTTTATTTCTTCCTGTTTGAAATGAGGGGCTGGATTAGATTATTTCGTTCATTCAGGAAATATGACCTAGATGCCTACTGTGTGTCAGTTACCATCCCGGATGCTGGGGAGACATCAGTGAACAGAATAGACAAATATCCCTAACCCTGTAAAGCTCACATTTTCATGAAGAAAGCTGATAGGGACAAAAGAAATAATTACGATATATTGTATATTAAAGGGTATGAGTGCTATAAAAAATAAAGCAGGGTGGGGCGCCTGGGTGGCTCAGTCAGTTAAGCATCCGACTTCCACCCAGGTTATGATCTCATGGTTTGTGGGTTTGAGCCCTACGTTGGGCTCTGTGCTGACAGCTTGGAGCTTGGAGCCTGCCTTGGATTCTGTGTCTCCCTCTCTCTCTCTGTCCTCTCCCTCTTGTGCTTTGTCTGTCTCTCTCTCAAAAATAAATAAACATTTAACAAATTTTTAAAAAATAAAGCAGGGTAAGAGGGATAAAAAATTCTGGATTGGGGTGGAGTTACAATTTTAAATAGGTCATAGAGGGTGGCATTGGAGCAAAGACCTGAAGGAAATGAGGGAGTGAGCTCTGCAGATATCTGGGGGAAGTGTTTTCCAGGCAGGAGGAATAGTCAGTGCAAAGGTCCTGTGGTAGGAGACTCCTCATGTGTTTGAGGAACCATCAGGGAGGCCAGAGAAGCTGGAGTGGAGTGAATGAGGGAAAGATGGTAGGCTATAAAGTTGGAGAGGTAATGAGAGGCCAGAAGGCATAGAGCTCCTGGACCATTGTGAGGGCTTGCACCGTTAACTCAGAGTGAAATGAGCAGCCCTTCTGAGCAGAGGAGGGATGTGAGTTAACTTGTTGTTAAAGAATATTTCTAGCAGCTGTGTTGAGAGTAGATCCTAGAAGGTCAAAGGCAGAAGCAGGGAGAGCAGCAAGGAGGCTTCTGGAGTCTCCTAGGGCAGAGGTGGTGGGGGTTGGGTGGGGGAGGGCAGTGGAGGTGTGAGAAGTGGGAGAGTTCTAGATGGATGTAGAGGATGGAGCCTATAAGATTTGCTAATGGGTTGACAGGGGTGTAAGAGACAGTGGAGTCAGGGACGATTCCAGTCCTTTCTGTGAGCAACGGCAAGGATGCCGCTGCCATATACTGAGTAGGAAAAGACTCTGGCGCAAGAGGTTTGTGGAGGAAAGGCCAGGGCTCAGTTTTGCGAACACTGAGTCTGAAATATCCATTAGACACCCTAGTAGAGATGTTCAGTAGGCAGACACAGTCTGGAGTTCAGGAAGCAGGTCTGAACGGTGGCAGTAAATTTACAGGTTGTTGACAAACAGGTAGATGTATCGTAGAAGCCTGTTGGGAGTGAGTGCAGATAGAGCACGGAAAGGCATTGCGACTGAGGAATGGCCCAGCGCTGAGTGCTCAGAGGTCCAGGGGACAGGGACAGATGGCAAGGGAGGCTCAGAAAGGGCATCCAGGGAGGCAGGAGGAGAAGCCAAGGGGAAGGGATGACACCCTCTGGGCCCCTTGCCGCTCTGACCCTCAGTTTCTAACTGGCGTGGGCCTTTCTCTGGCTGGGCTCCTGACCTGGCCTCCAGGAGACAAGGTCAGAACCGCCCTCTTTTAAGTCCCAGCTGGTGTCTGAGACCCTTTGGTTTGGGATTAGTGCTTCCAAAGCCCCTTTCTTTCCTCTCGCCCATCCCTTAAATGGCACCCACCCCACCCCTCACCCAAAGTCAAAGGCATAAGTCCTGGTTCATTCAACCATTTAAGCCTCAGGCTCTACCTCCTTGACCTTTAGGAATCTGCTCACATCAACCCCACATACTCACAGACAGTCATCACACTTTCACACACATGCGCACGCACACACACACACACACACACACACACAGTTCTTCCTTAGACTGGCATTTCTTTGTCAGTGTTCTAGACCACCTGTCCTTCTAGTCATGGCCTTTTTAAAAAAAATTTTTTTTTGATGTTTATTTTTGACAGAGACAGAGTGCAAGCAGGGGAGGGACAGAGAAAAAGGGAGACACAGAATCTGAAGCAGGTTCGATGCCGGCTCGAACTCACAAACTATGAGATCATGACCTGAGCCGAGACGAAGAGTTGGACCCTCAACCGACTGAGCCACCCAGGCGCCCCTAGTCATGGCCTTTCTGACCTTAGCTCTCTGTTGCAGGCCTCTGCTCGCCTGGTGCCACCCACCCATCCCATCCCATCCCTCGGAAGAGTTTGCATGAAGTTTGCTCTTCACACAGTCTCAGCCCCAGAATCAGGGGGAGCCCGTGAGGCCTAACACAGAGGAGCCAGGCTTGAGAGCCAGGCTTAGCCCCTTCATGCTAGGTGGGGTCACTTAACCCCATACCTCAGCTGCACAATTGTAAGACTGGCCCCTCCCTCTACAGGGTCGTGGATTCTAGTGGAATCGGTCAGGTGGGAGGGTCTTGAAAACTGGACCAGGGTGGGGAGAAGTTGGCTAGGGAGATTGGGGTCTCATGGCACCCACTAACTCCCAGGGCCACCTTTCCAAAGCTATCCACCTCAGTGACCTGGAGCATCTGGAAAACTCCCTCCAGTGAGAAGATCACCAAGGGCTGGGCCTGGACAACAGGCCAGGGTCCCGGCCTTCGGCTCAGCCCAGAACCCCAGTAACAAGCTGGTCTGCATCCCTTCCCCCGGGACCCCAGACGCCACCCCTCATCCTTGGGGTGAGGGAAAGGGGGGTAGTGCCAGGTCCCTATACCCAGTCCTCACCTGTGCCTCCAGAACAGACTTGTGTCTGCTCACCCTCAGTCCCGGACTTGAGAAAATGTTGTGAGAGCACAGTGCCCACTGATGGCAGACCAGACTCGCTCCATCCACCCCCCTCCCAAGGTCTTCCCCATTTGTCCATACCCCCGGGAGTCAGTGCTCCCCTTTCCCCACCCACCCCACCCTCCCAACCTGTCCTTTTACTTTCCATCCAGCTCTAAGAGGGGCTTGAGAGGGGTCTCCTTCACGCTTCTACTCTGCTTGTGGGGAAACTGAGGCCCAGAAAGATGAGGCAGCTAGTACAAAACTGTGGTCCTTAGTCACACTAAACTTCACCTAGGGAGGCCCCTAATCCACCATCCAGTGGTTTTCCCGCTGCACATCAGCCTCGGTCAAATTCCTGCTTTATTCTTTTACACAGGTCTGTTTATAGGAGCCCTGAGCCAGGAGTCAGAACTGGGGTCAAGTTCTGGCTCTGCCATAACTGGAGTGTGACCCTGGCTTCAGGGCCTCAGTTTTCTCAGCTCTAAAATGGACTTTAAAATTTTCCCTTGGGGGCACCTAGGTGGGTCAGTTGGTTAAGCGTCCAACTTCGGCTCAGGTCATGATCTCACAGTTCACGAGTTCAAGCCCCACGGTTGGGTTGGCACTGAGGGTGCAGAACCCGCTTAGAATTCTCTCTCTCTCTCTCTCTCTCTTTCTGCCCTTCCCCCACTTGCACTTTCTGTATCTCAAAGTGAATAAATAAACTTTAAAAAACTAAAATAAAGATCAAAAAAATAAAATAAAAATTTCCCTCGACGTTGGAAAAACAGTTGTTATTTGAGAAAATATAGATTGTATAACCAGCCCAGGCCCAAACCTCAGCTGGCTGCTAATAAATGACACGAAAATGAAAACATCCTTAAACAACACACCTGTTAAATCAGTAAAAATAAATTAAAATAGCTCAAGCCAACGTTGGTTGGGCTGGGAGGAAATAGGAACATTGGCTCATAAATTCCGCATGGCTCTAGGACTGGGAGCCCAGTCCTGCAAATGTAACAGCAGCTACTGCCAGAGAGAACGAGTCATCCCCTTCAACCTGGTAGGTTACCACATATTTGGGAAGAAATCTCAAGGAAATAACACAAATGGAGAAAAGCAATTTGCACTAATACGGTTATCCAGAATGCTGGAAAAAAAAAAATTAGAAAAGTCCAAACTGATCATTACACCATGGAACTTACATGTGAAAGAATATCATCCTATACTGTGGCAGCTATCACTGGTTACCTTCCTGGAACCATCTCTTTCTGCCTTAGGAAAAGAAAATTATCAAGGTACATGGATGCCCAGAATGAATATTTCATTTCCCAGCCTCCCTTGCAACTAGATGTGGCCTTGTGACCCAGTTCTGGCCAATGAGATAGAAACAGAACAGCCACATGTGACATGTCATTACAGAGTCACCCCTCCCCGCCTTCCATGTCCCACTCGCAGGAACACAGATGGCATAGTGTGAGTTTCAGCAGCTCTCTTAAGATATTTGGAGGAAATCATCTGTTGAGAATGGCAGAGTAACATGAAAGAAGGAGCCTGGGTTCCTCGTGATCATGGGGTCACCATATCAGCCCCAGACAGCCTGCTTCTGGAATTTTCACCTGAGGGATTGAAGTAACCTTGGGTGTATGCGTCATTGTTAATTTGGGTTTTCTGTTACTATCAGCCAAACTGAATTCTCACTGATGCATACACAGAGGAAGAAAATATTAAGTGGAAAAGTAGAACATAAGAGTGGACATTGGTCATCGGGTGCCTGGGTGGCTCAGTCGGTTGAGTGTCTGACTTCAGCTCAGCTCACGATCTCACGGTTTGTGGGTTCAAGCCCCGCGTCGGGCTCTGTGCTGACAGCTTAGAGCCTGGAGCCTGCTTCGGATTCTGTTTCCCTCCCCCGCTCACACTCTGTCTCTGTCTCTCTCTCTCTCTCTCTCAAAAGTAAATAAACATTAAAAACATTTAAAAAAATTTTTTAACGTTTATTCATTTTTTTGAGACAGAGAGAGACAGAGCATGAATGGGGGAAGGTCAGAGAGAGAGGGAGACACAGAATCCGAAACAGGCTCCAGGCTCCGAGCTGTCAGCACAGACCCAACAGAGGGCTCGAACTCACAGACCGCGAGATCATGACCTGAGCCGAAGTCAGACGCCCAACCAACTGAGCCACCCAGGTGCCCCTAAAAACATTTTTAAAAAAAGAGCGGACATTGGTCTTGGCAACGATTTTATGGATTGGACGCCAGCAGCAAAGGCGACAAAAGCAACAACTTTTAAATGGGATGGTATCAAACTAAAAAGCTTCTTTCTGCAGAGCAAAGGAAACTCAATAGTTTCAACCTGCTGAATGGGAGAAAATATTTGCAAATCATATAAATGGTAAAGGGTTAATATCCAAAATATATAAATAACTCACACAACTCAATAGCAAAACAAACCAAATAATCCACTTCAAAAATGGGCACAGGGTCTGACATTATCCCAAAGAGGGCATACAGTTGCCAGAAGGGACATGAAAAGGTGCTTAGCATCCCCTAATCATCAGGGAAATGCAAATCAAAACCTCAAAGAGATATCGCCTCACACCTGTTAGAATGGCTATTAGCAAAAAGACTATAAATACGTGTTGGCAAAAACGGGGAGAAAAGAGAACCTTTGTGCACTGTTGGTGGCAATGTAAATTGGTGCAGCCACTGTGGAAAACAGTATGGAGGTTCCTCAAAAAATTAAAAATAGAACTACTATATCTATGATCCATCAAGTCCACTTCTGGGTATTTATCCAAAGGAAGCAAAAAACACTAACTCAAAAAGATATCTGCACTCCCATGTTCATTGCAGTACTATTTACAATAGCCAAGATGTGGAAACAACCGAAGCATCCATCGATGGATGGACAGACAAAGGAAATGTGTGTGTACACAATGGAATATTATTCAGCCTTAAAAAGAAGGACATCTTGCCATTTGCAACAACACAGATGGATTTCAAAGGCATTGTGCTAAGTGAGAGGTCAGACAGAGAAAGTCAAATACCGTATGATCCTACTTATACGTGGGATCTATAAACACAAAAACACAGACCAAACAAAAACTCACCAAAAATCCTGAATTTATATGTATAGAGAACAGATTGGTGGCTGCCAGAAGCAGGGGGTGGGAAAAAGGTGATATGGGTAGAGGGAGTCAAAAGGTATAAACTTCTGGTTATAAAATAAGTAAGTCGTGGGGGGATGTAATGTACAGCATGGTAATTATAGTTAATAATACTGTGTGGCGTGTTTGAAAGTTGCTAACAGAGTAAATCTAAAAAGTTTTCATTACAGGGCACCTGGGTGGCTCAGTTGGTTGAGCATCTGACTCTTGATTTCAGCTCAGGTCATGATCCCAGGATCGTGGGATTGAGCCCCACGGTGGGCTCTGGGCTGAGCATGGAGCCTGCTTGGGATTCTCTCTCTCTCCCTCTGCCCCTCCCCTGCTCAAATGCACATGTGCTCCCTCCCTCTTTCTAAATTAAAAAAAAGAAAAAAAAAAGGTTCCATCACAAGTAAAACGTTTTTCTAATTATACACGGCGACAGATGTTAACTAGGTTTACTATGGTGATCATTTGGCAATATATACAAGTATCGAACTATTATGTTGTACACTTAAAACTAATATAATGTTTTATGTCAATTTTTTTAAATTCTTAACAAAAAATAGATGTTCTGGGGTGCCTAGGTGGCTCAGTTGGTTCAGTGTCCAACTTTGGCTCAGGTCATGATCTCATAGTTCATGAGTTCGAGCCCTGCATCAGGCTCTGTGCTGACAGCCCGGAGCCTGGAGCCTGCTTTGGATTCTGTGTCTCCCTCTCTCTCTAGCCCCTCCCCTGTTCATGCTCTCTCCCCCCCCGCCTCTCTCAAAAATAAACATTTAAAAATTTTTAAAAAATAGATATTCTTCACAGATTATAACTATGTAAACTATACATTGGTGCAGAGAACATGACTGAGTGGGGAATCACTGATAATAGTATAATGGTGCTGATTGGGCTCTTTTCTGTAAACCAGTTCAGTTGTTGAACCAGTTGGGAGAAGCTAGGTGATGCTGAGGTGACAAGTAACTCTTAAAT
This sequence comes from Panthera pardus, assembly GCF_024362965.1. Lineage (NCBI taxonomy): Eukaryota > Metazoa > Chordata > Mammalia > Carnivora > Felidae > Panthera > Panthera pardus. The sequence continues at coordinate 144,014,778 of NW_026526732.1, read as the reverse complement.
CACAAGGGCTGAAACAACCACTTTATTTATTTTTTTTAACATTTATTTAATTTTTTTTTAACGTTTATTTATTTTTGAGACAGAGAGAGACAGAGCATGAACGGGGGAGGGTCAGAGAGAGAGGGAGACACAGAATCTGAAACAGGCTCCAGGCTCTGAGCGGTCAGCACAGAGCCTGACGCGGGGCTCGAACCCACAAGCTGTGAGATCATGACCTGAGCTGAAGTCGGACGCTTAACCGACTGAGCCACCCAGGCGCCCCATCATTTATTTATTTTTGAGAGGGGAGGAGGGACATAGAGAGAGAGAGAGGATCCAAAGTGGGCTGTGGGGCTCAAACTCTTGAACTTGTGACATCACGACCTGAGCCGAAATCCAGAGTTGGCCGCTTAACTGACTGAACCACCCAGATGCCCCTGAAACAACCAGTTTAACTCTGCCTTGCTCTTCATAGCCACTGGGGGAATCGGGCTGAAGGCAAGCTACACCAGAGTGAGAGAGGTCTGGAGGATCTTGCCCCGGTCACGAAATGCTCGGGCCTATCAGGCCCTTGCACTTTTGCTCCCCACTCATTGACCAGGACCAGACCCAGGACCAGGAGCCCACCCACCCACCCACGATGAAGTGCCAATTCAGTCATTTGGCAGAAGGCAGAAGGCAGAGAGCTGGAAAAAACTTGGCAAACTGCATTAATGATTATCACAGATGCACAATGAAGAAACTTTAATAGCATAAACGTTTGTGAGAGAATTTTTAGAAGCCGTCCTTCCAGGAAAAAAAAAAATTCTGTTTCTACAAGCCTTTGTATTCCCGATTAGATTGTAAATTCCTTGAAGGCAAGCAGTGTTCCTTCCTCCTTGGGGAGCTCCCACGTGCCTATCACAGGGCTGGCCCCATCCGGAGCATGACAGCAGGACTTGTGATAATGATGCTGGCAGCTGACATGCTCACCGTGTGCTATGCACTGTACTTCTGATCACAGCACTTAGCTCACCAGGCATGGTTCTCTGCGTCTAATATGGATTAATTCATTGAATCCTCACCAAAAAACCTTTGAGGCCAGTGCTATTATTATCCCCATTTTACAGATAAGCACACTGAGGCACGGAGAGTTTAAGGGACTTGCCCTGGATCGCCGCAAGGAAGAGGCAGAGGAGCCCACGCGATCTTTTGCTCCTGCACAAACTCTGGAGGGCAGGAACGGCGGAGAGAAAAGACAGACTCCCTGCTGCAGAGGCCTCACAGCCTGGTGACCGCAGTAGGATACCGTCAGTGGGGCCCCTGCGGCAGGCTGAGTGATGGCACCCAAAGATGTGCCCCTCCCAGCCCCTGGGACCTGTCAGTGTTCCCTTATTTGGCAGAAGGGACTTTGCAGGTCTGATTAAATTAAGGATCTTGAGGTGGGGAGATTATCCCAGATTCCCCAAGGCAGGCCTAGTGTAATCACCAGGGTCCTTATAAATAAAAGAGCCAGGAGGGTGAGAGATGTGATGACAGGAGCAGAGGTGGGCATGATGTGGCCACAAGCCAGGGAATGCTGGCAGCCTCCAGAAACTGCAGGAGGCAAGAGTAGATTCTCCCCTGGAGCCTCCAGAAGGAAGCAACCTTGCTGGCACCTTGATTTTTGTCCCTTAAGACTCATCTGGGACTCCTGACCTCCAGAACTGTGAGAGAATAAGTATGTTGTCTTAAGCCAGTAGGTTGCACTAATATGTTGAGGGGGCAGCAAGAAAACTAATCAACCCACCTTTCCATTTCTCTCTACACAAACCTAGAAACTCCTGCACTCCCCCTGCACCCCGCCCCCAGCCTCCCATGTCTCCTTGGGGTGGAGGCTGAGAGAGAGCTGGGAAAGAGAGGGGAAAACATTGTCCCATTCCAGTTACCTTGGGACATGACCTGCTTTGCCTACCCTGTTGGAGGGGTCCCGGGCAATTCCTGGCTCTGCCTCTAGAACACGACTCCCGACCCACAGCCTTCCCTACCACCCTTCCCCACCTGCTGGAAATGGCCTTTCCCTGCAGCCAGGCTGGGCGCCCCCCCCATCACACCCCAGGCTGGTGCACTGCCCACCCCCATGGGCCACGCCCTCATTGTCTCTGCTCAGCCAGCAGAAGGGGAGGGTGTGCCCAGCAGAGACTTGGAACCATACAGAGACCTGTCAGACACCAGGCAGGCAGAAGCAGGGAGCTAGGGAGAGGAAACAGCTGGGTGGGGGTACAGGGCAGAGTCACAGAGTCAGAGCAGGAGCGGACAGCAGGAGGAGGAGTTGAGACACGCATCCAGCAGGTCTGTTTCCTTTATCCACAACGAAAACAGCACCATGTGCAAGCAGAGAATAAGTGGACAGCTGGTTTGCCAGAGTGGGGCCAGGCACTGGACCCGATTCCTGGTCCAGTTGGCATTGGCGATGGCAAGCGCTCCATGTGACAGAATAAAACCCATGCTCCCTTCTGTGCCCTGGGTCAGCTCAGACCTCATTACCTGTCCCCCCAAACCCCAAGCCCCACTCCACCCCTGGGCTGCAGTCACTCTGGCCCGAGCCCACTCCTATCTCCAGGCCTTTGCACCTGCAGTTTGCTGTGCCTGGCACGCCCTTCCCCAGACCACCCCAGCTCTCTCTCTTCTTTCACTCGGTCTCTGCACAGGCCGGGTCTTGGAGCGGCCTTCCCTGACCACCCTTTCTAAAACAACAGCCCACTACGTCACTCTGTCACTCCATTTTTCTCGGTAGCGTTTATTGCAACCCGACACTGGACCGTATAGGTCTTTGTTTAATGTCTGTTCTCCCCGCCTGGAACAGAACGTCAGGGATGGATCCCAGGGTCTCCATACTGCTCTATCCAATCCAGCAGCCAGGAGGCCCAGGGGGCTATTTAAGTTTATATTTACAGTAATTAAAGTAATTAGAACCGAAAGCCGGCGCCTCAGTCTCACTGGCCACCTTTCCAGCGCTCAGGAGCCACAGGTGGCTACTGGCTCCCAGACTGAATGGTGCAGATACACAGCATTTCCATCATCCTCACTGTGTCAAGAACCGACTAACATAAAGCAGGTGGGAGCAAGCCGTATGTGAGGTGCTGTGTCAACACTGGTGGCTTCATACAGAGCAGGTCTAGTTGTGAGGCTCTCTCCCCCTCCCTGCCTCCCAGGTGCCCCTCACTCTCTCTTCTTGCCTCCTTCCCCCCTGTGTCTTCCCCAGGCGCACGTCTATGTCCCCCGTGCTCCCTCAGTGGGGTAGATGTCCCTCCTGGATGCCCCCACCCCCAGCCCTCGCCTTCCCCAACTGCATTTACTGGATTCTAATTACTTCTCTGTGAGCCTTCCCACAAGCCGGGAGCTTCCGAGGAACTGGGAAGTGCCTTTTATCTCAAATTGCTAGAGGCGCCACAAAAGCCTCAGTAAATGTTGGCTCCCGGTGGGGTTTTCATCTTTGTCCGTTCTCCGTTCCCCCGGTGTCCACGGTTTCAGATTCCGCGTCTCCACGCCAGGTCAGAGGACCCCTACCCCCTCCCTGAGCCGCTGGAGCCAGATGGCTGTGCCCTGTGGTTGCTGGAGGCAGGTGGGGGAGCAGGCCAGAAAAAGGCAGCCCCCTTGGACAATCCTTTGTGTCTCTCGGTCTTACTGTCACATGGTTTTTCTCATGCAGTCCTAACAACAAGACAAGTCAACACGTGACCTTTTAAATTGTGGGAAAGGCTCAGCTTTTTTGGTGCATGTGCTCAGGGGAAGCCCTATGCTGCCCCATGGCCCATCCCTCTACCTCCTGCCAGATAGGACAGCCCGCTCAGAGAGCCCCTGTTGTCCCACCCTCCCCATCTCCCTCCTTGGGATGCTGGCCCAGGTAGTAGGGATCCAGGTAGGGTCGGGGGAGCAGGGAGAGAGCAGAGCCCAAGGCCATGTGAAGGTAGGAGGGAGGGCACCAGGCGGGTTATGTGTCTCCCACCCACTCCACCGCTCCCCACCCCAGCCCCCACACCAGGCCACTCGGTCCAGCCTCAGACTGAGCCACTCTGTAGCTGTCCCCCTTGCCTTCAACCTCCCTAGACCCTTCCACCCTGAGCTGGGTGGGGGCTCCTACATCCATGCGATGCTGGCAGGGGAGCCAGTCCCTCAAACAGCTCAAGGGCTGGGAGAGGTGCTCCAGAAGGGGCGAGGAACTTGGATACTCACTCATGACTTCTAGGTCTGAGAACCCCACCCTCTTCCCACGGCCCCATACTTGAGCTTAAGCAGTCAGGAATTGCTTTTTTTCCAGGGAAGGAACAGTCCATAAGCCTTTAGCAAGCTCCTGACTAGAAACCAGAGTAGGCTCTCACCCTAGACACAGTTAGGATTGGTGGGAGTTAGTGTGGGCCAGGGGAGCACTGCTGAGGGAGTCTGCCCTCCCTGATTCCCTGAGATACTGAGTTGGAGTGTGTGAAGCCCGGTGCTGGGCTATCTTGAGCTCCTTAATAAACACCCTCCACTACTGTCCACTACCCTTGAAGGCTGGTCTCAGGGGACACAGACTGTCTTGGGCTGGAGCCTGGGGAAGACACAGCAACCTCATCACCACCACCCTCAGGCTCTCAGAGAAGCACCAGGGCACTGGCTATGGGACAGGCACTGCTCCATTTTGCATTCCTGCTCGTTGGTTGGTGGGGGGGGGGGGGGGGGGAGGGAGTCCTCCCTTTTACCAGGGGCTCCTCCTTTGGCACAAGAGTGTTCCATCTCAAGTGGGACCTCAGGGGTTTCTCTGTGTCATGTGTCATTCTCTCCATCCCACTGTCGTCCAGGGCAGAGGCAGAGGGGGGCCACACCAGAAACCCAGGCTTCCTGAGTGCAATTCCATTAATTCTGGGGCCTCCTTGCTCAGCATGCCAGAGCTGTGGAGAGACCTCACATTCTTCAGAGGAGGTAATGTACCCCAGAGGGGAGAGGGATTTATTATCCAAGATCATGCGGGACGCAGGGGCCAAAGTCTCCTGCCGACTGAACTGGCGATTTGGGGGCTTACAAACAGGTATGGATGCCTGAGTGTGTGTATTTGGTCTGGCATTTGCACGCGGGGGGGGGGGGGTGTGCTTATCTGGCTGACTGGGTTCTCTTGTGTCTGTTGGGTCAGGAACCTGCTGTCCTCCCTCTTTCAGACCTGCTGCTCTGACTGAAACCGGAAACTTCTCAGTGGTCGCATTTCCTGGGAAACTCCCAAGTGCCCAAATGCTCCTCTGGGGAAGTGGACATCTGTCCATCTGCTAGCTGCCCAGCACCCAAACTCTTCACCTCTTCATGGAGTCCCCCAGTGTGTGACCCTGGCCTGGAGGCAGAGCCCTAGCCCGTTCTGGAAGCCACAGGGCTGCAGACAGGCCCCCTCCCCTGGCCCCCGCAGCTGGCCTGCGGGCCTACAAGCCACCTTCGTCAAAGGATGTGTTTTGTTTTTTTTTTTTTTTTTTACCTAGGATTTCATTTTTCCATCAACAAACAGTGAAATTGACTCCTTTCTTTTTCCTTTTTGTTTTTGAGTGTACAGTTTTCTGAATTTTAACACACGTGTAGAGATTCATATAACTACCACTATCAGGACGCTAAACAGTTCCATTGTCCAAAAAACTCCCTCAGACTATCCATTTGCCCAGGATCTTGACCTGGAAAGAGCAATACAGAGAAGTAGGGACTGTTAAAATTATCTGTGGTGTGCCAGAGTCCACAGGTGGCCTGTGTGCAGAGGTAGCAGCGTCCCCTGCCCTAGCTGGGCAGCTCTGGGCGTGGCTCCGGCTGGCCCCCTTCACCAGCCTCTCTTGTTTCTGGCAAATTTCTCAGCCTGCTTCTCCAGCCTTCTCATCAGTTCAAGGAGCTAGGCGGTGTCCTCCCAATAAATTCCTTCTGTTCTTGAGTTAGAGTTTGGGGGTTGTTGTTGTTGTATTTTTTATTTTGTTTTGTTTTGTGTGCAGTTTGCAGTGTGATCCCCGAGGAGTTCAGGTGGGCCTGGGATCTGGGGAAGGAAACTCCCTAGAGATGAATAGAGCCAAAGAAAAATGGCATCTTTTGGGATTCCCAGGGAAGGAGAGGCCCTGCCCTTGGGCCCTTCCCTGGGGACTGGTCCCTTGGCCAGTCATTTCAGGGGGATGATGACAGAAGATAGAGCTTGCCCTAGCCCCCACGCACCCGCCACCCCCACCGGCAACCCCATTTCTCTCTCGCGTGGGTCTGAATGTCCCCATGTAACAGCCTGAGCCCAGAGAGCAAACCAGCTGCCTTCCCTCATTCAAGAAGTGGAGCCCCTGCTGGGAAAATCTGGGGGAGGGGGTATTATTTTCAACTTGGGGCCCCCCTGCAGGCTGGAGCAGGGGCAGTGTGGGGGCGGTGGGGGCGGGGGCGGCTGCCCAGCTCCTCCTTCCGGAGGTTGGCGGGGAAGGTTTCCATGGAAACAGCAGCTCTGGTATCTCCGGAGATTTGGGGGGAAACTGGCTCTAAAAAATCACCATCTTCGTTTCTAGGGGGAAGGCAGCACAGCTTGGCGGAGAAGAGAGGAGCTTGGGGGGAGCGGGTCCTGGAAAAAGAGTTGGTGTCCCCAAGGGGCCCTCGGGCATCCGGTCAGTGCCCTCCCCTCCCCCCCCCCCCCAGTCCACCCCCTCCAGTGCTCTTTCACTGCAGCTTCTTGTGGCCCAGAGTGAGGCCTGCCTCCTTCCCTACTTGCCGTGCTGCTCCCTCCCCACCTCTCCATTACCTTTCCACCCCATCTTCCGCCACCCCCTCCTGGGGGCAAAGCCCAGCCCACCGTGCTCCCCAGCGCCCCTTTTCTTGCAGCCCCACCTCCCCACCTTCTTACACACTATGGAGATGCCCCTGCCCAGCCCCCAGCACACTGCCCCCCCATTATAGCCTTGGAGAGAAAGGGAGACACACGCGTGGAGACTCTTGCTGGGGAGTTAATCAAAGTGTCCTCGGCTTCTCATGTTTCTGTCCCCTCCCTGGGGAGGGGTGAGGGGTGGGGACCAGTCAGAGTGTGACCCGTGGAGGGGTAGCATCAAACACGCCAGCCTCCAGGCATGTACAGACATGAAATCAACTGGAACACTGGCTTTTAAAATGGCTTTTCCAGTAGTTTTCCTCTCTGGGCAGAGGCCCCCCGCCTCACCGCCAAGAATCTTCCCGAATTCCTGGTGCTGCAATGGCCCTTGCCAACCTGTTCCTGGAAAAGGGAATTCACTCCTGTCCTTTCCACTTTCAGGCCCCATCCCACACAAATATTCATTCATTCATTCATTCATTCAAGAATGATTAACTCTGCACTTATTCTGTGCCAGGCACTGTTCAAAGTACAGAAGACACAGATAGGATATGGGGATACGGGACAGGGGAGGAAACAGACAAAAAAAACCCAGTACTTTGGGGAGGGAGGAAGTGAGGGGGGGGGAAGAGAGAGAGAGACAGAGAGAATAAATAAATAACAGGCACATTATATGTCAAAAATGATGAAATGCTCTGGAAAAAAAGCAGGAAGAAAGAGAATGTTTGTGTCAGGGCATTTTGGGGGGTGGGACAGGCTGTGATTTAAAATAAGGTGCCCAGAGGGGCACCTGGGTGGTGTACCCAGTTAAGTGCTTGACTCTTGACCTTGGCTCAGGTCATGATCTCACTGTTTGTGAGTTCCAGCCCCGCATTGGGCTCTTCACTAATGGCTTGGAGCCTGCTTGGGATTCTCTCTGTCTCTCTGCCCCTCCGCTGCTTGTGCATGTGCATGCTTGCTCTCTGTCTGTCTTTCAAAATAAATAAGCTTTAAAAAAATTTAAAAACATAAATAAAATAAGGTGCTCAGGTCTTGGATACTAATCCTTTATCCAATAAGGATGAATCACTGGGTTCTACTCCTGAAGCCAAGACTACACTGTATGTTAACTAACTTGAGAAATCAATCAATCAATCAATCAATAAAATAAGGTGCTCAGGGAGGGTCTTACTGAAAGGTGATGGTTGATAATGACCTGTAGAAGGTGAGAGGGATACAGATTTCTGGGGAAAAAGCACTATAGGCCGAAGGAAGAGCACGTGCAAAGGCCCTGGGGCAGGGTGTGCCAGGCATTTGCAGGGAGACAAGTGCGGCTGGAGTGGAGTGAGCAAAGGGGAGAACAGTCAGATGAGTTGAAATATAATTGGGCAGATTATATGTGGGTGGAACAGATGCTCTGGGCTTTTCAGACTACTCTAAGGGCTTTTTGCTAAAATGTTAAAGACCCTCCACTATGCTACCATATTTTGTGTATGCTGTAGGGCTCCTAAATTCAGATGGGAAGGACTATAAAGACGATCTTAGCCTTCTAGCGTTCTGATCACCCCAGATGAAGAAGTAGGAGCCTGCCCCCATGGTTAATTCCCTGCACTTCCCCCCTCCTCATTTGGAATTGGACTCTGAGAGCTTAATATGGGTATGTCTGCTAACCACACTGCAGAGAAGCCGAGGGGGTGACCTTAGGCCTCACAGCCAGGTCTCCTGCCCACCAGGGACCTCTGCCCTTTGTTCTCTTCCCACCGCCCACTGGCCCCTGTGGCGTTGTGATGTCAGGTGCTGCAGCAGTGGCTGTATAATTATGGTGATGATTTCACAACATGCGGCTTTCCCTTCTCTTATCACCTCCCAGTGAGAAATAAACCGTTCAATAATTAATTGACAAAGATGAACTTGTCCTCAGCCGGGCTGGGAGGGTGGGGGTGGCCACAGCCTCCGCAAACAAATGATGTGAGAAGTAATTGCCCTAGGAGAGGAGGCGAGAGGTATTAAGATCAGATTTGCAAGGTCCCTTCCCTTCCAAGAGCCCATGGGCACCAGGTGACAGCAACTGCTGGGATTTACGTTGTTAATTCATCACTAATTAATGTTCCAAATTGTGCCTGACGGGAGGGGAAATAAATGCTGAGGCATCTGCAGAGATAGAGAGACAGAGGCTGGGGACAGGGAGAGACAAAATGGGGGGTGTGGGGGGACACACAATGAAACACTCAAGAGGTGGAGAGAGATGCTGGGGCAGAGCATAGGAGCAGGGTGGTGAGACCAGATTCCAGGTATGACTTCCTGATTATGTGTGTAACAAAGATGGGCCACCTCTCCTCTCTGAGTCTTAGTTTTATAGTCTGTGAAATGGGGCTGTGCAATGATCTCTGAAACTCCTTCTAGATCTGATAATGTTGTTAGTCCCAACTTCAAAATAGATCCAAAATTACTCAGCAGCGGGGGTGGGGTGGGGAGGGGGGGTTTGAGGGCAGTGTGTGTGTGTGTGTGTGTGTGTGTGTGTGTGTGCGTGTGTACACATGCTCCATTGCCACCATTCTGGTCCAGGCCACCATTGTCTCTTGCCTGGAGAATCGCATCTGCTTCTACCCTTGTCCCCGCTATAGTCTACTCTCCACATAGCAGCCAGACGGATCTTAAAACAAGCTGGTTCAAGTGCCTCATCTTTGCCTTTTCATCTCCCTTAGCATAAAAGCTAATACTGTGAAAAAGGTCTAAAAGCCCTATACCTGGTGCCTGGTGTTACCTCGCCCACTCCAGCTGCATCAGCCTCCTTATTGTTTCCAGTGCCTCAGGGCCTTTGCACTTGCTGTTCTCTTGGCCTGGAAGGTCCTTCCTCCACACGTCTGCATGGTTCACTCCTTCCCTTCATTCAGGTCTCTGCTCATCTCCTCAGAGAGACCTTCCTGGACCATGTCATGTGAATGATCAGCCCCCTCCCCCAGTGCCTATCACCTGGTGTTTCACTTCTCTGTTTACCGCCCATCTTTCTGCTCTGGAATGTCAGCTTTGTGAGCCGGGATGTTGTCTCTTGTTGATGGCTGAATGAAGCACCAGCACCTGGATAAGCTCTGGGTACCCGGTAGGTGCTCAGTAATGATGACTGAAAGAATTCCAGGATTCTGTTTCACAGAAGGGTAGGAAGAGGTAAGACACAGGGAGGACCCGAGAGTGGGGGCTCAGAGCAAGATGGGATGGGTAGGGGTACGCCACCTGGGAGCTCTGTCCTTTGTGGCCTTGAAGAGTCAGCAAAGGTGAGCAGGGACTGAGGACAGGACTCGAGGGGAACTGGGGACAGGGTGAGGCCGATTGGGCCTCAAGAAGTCCCAGGCCTGTCCCCAAGCCTCTCCCCAGCTGGCAGCTGCCACTATGGGCATAGGAATGCTCTTCCTGGGCTGGCTCCTTCAGAAGGCACCACTGCCCTAGCTGGAAGCTCATAGCTCGGGTTTCCCTGGTACCGCCCCCTAGTTTAGGAGGGGATGAGAAACCATCCAATTGCCGCACAATAGGGGCCAGTTAAGTAAAATGGAGTCTGTCAATCGAGTGGAAAATTAGGCAGGCGCATAACAGGCTGAGATGAGAACTCTGTCGATACTTGGAGCGGGGTATGAAATGTTGTCATGAGACCCAAGGAGGCTGCTGCATCAGAGCCACACGTGGGTTCTTCGCACACATTGATGGAGCACCTGCTGTGCGCTCAGCGCTCTGCTGGGTCCTGGGCCCCCTGAGGCCCCGGTCAGGGCACACGCAGCTGGGCCGGGAGGCAGACGTGCTCACCCGCATGGAGCTGGGATGTGGTGTCTATCTGTAGGAGATAACAGGTCCTGGGCCTGCATCTTACTGACCAGGAGCCGGGGCGAACCCCTGAGGCTGCTGGAAAATTCCCACCTCCCTTGTGGTGCTTGGGAGCCATCAGCGCTGAGTCCACAGCCTGGAGTAATACTGTGGGTCTTCTTTCAATATTACCACCAATAACTTTCCACTACAAGACATAGAAACTAGTGATTAAAAAACACAGGCTCCAAAGACGGCCTGAGTCCACATCTGCCCTCTGCCATTTAAATGAGGGTGATAGCACCCCGCCTGTAGTACCCCAGGAATGCCTTAGCTCATCCTTTCGAGAGCCCAGTGAGTGCATTAGGGCTGCTGTAACAATGTATTACCGACAAGGAGGCTGCAACAACAGGCACGTGTTGTCTCATAGTCCCGGAGGCTGGGAGTCAGAGATCAAGGTATCAGCAAGGCTAGTTCCTTCTGAGGGCTCTGAGGGAGATCTGTTCCAGGCCTCTCTCTAGCTTCGGGGGGAGGGGAGGGGTTGCTGGCAGTCTTTCGCTTCCCTTGTAGCTGGTATTTTGTTCTCTTCTCTCTTTTTTAAAGATTTTATTTTTAAGTAATCTCTACCCCCAACATGGGACTCGAACTCACAACCCGGAGATCAAGAGTGGCACACTCCATTGTTCCCCTGACTGAGATGGTCAGGCGCCCCCTGTAGATGGTATTTTCACATCATCTTCCCTCTGTATGTGTCTCTCTTCTCATGGAATTTTTTTTGGTTATTAATTTACTTACTTAGAGAGAGAGAGAGCAGGGAGAGGGGCAGAGAGAGAGGATCCCAAGCAGGCTCTATGCGGTCAGCACAGAGCTTTGACATGAGGCTCCATCTCATGAACCGTGAGATCATGACCTGAGCAGAGATCAAGAGTTGGTCACTAGGGGCGCCTGGGTGGCTGAGTCAAGTTAAGCATCTAACTTGGGCTCAGATCATGATCTCATGGTTCTTGGAGGCCCTCCCTGCCTTGGGCTCTGTGCTGACAGCTCAGAGCCTGCAACCTGCTTCAGATTCATTCTTTGTCTCCCTCTCTCTCTGCCCCTCCCCTGCTCCCGCTCTGTCTCTCTCTGCCCCTCAAAAATGAATAAACGTAATTAAAAAAAAAAAAAAAAAGGAGTTGGTTGCTTAACCAACTGAGCCACCCAGGCACCCTTCTCATGGCATTTTTTTTTAAACTGGGTTAAGTTTTTTATCATTGCATTTTTTTTTTTAATTAAAAAAATTTTTTTTTTTTTTACATTTTACTTATTTTTGAGAGACAGAGCACAAGTGGGGGAGAGGCAGAGAGACAAGGAGACACAGAATCTGAAGCAGGCTCCAGGCTCTGAGCTGTCTGCACAGAGCCCGACACGGGGCTCGAATTCACAAACCGTGAGATTGTGACCTGAGCCGAAGTCAGACGCTTAACCGACTGAGCCACCCAGGTGCCCCGTATCATGGCATTTTTTAAATAAGGACACTAGATACGTTGGATTCAGGGCCCACCCGATCCAGTATGACCTCATCTTCCTAATTAATTGTATCTGCCGTGGCCCTATTTCCAAATAAAGTCATATTCTGAGGTACTGGGGTTCGGACTTCAACACGGGAATTGGGGGGAACACACTAACAATTGGTAGCGCTGGGTGCCAGCAGTGGCTATTGAGGTCTGGGGTGGGGAGCAACCCCCTGGAAGATGGGGCGTGCTTCCTAAGGGAGGCAGTGCCTGGTTGAAGGTTGGAGGACGAGGAGGACACGTGAAGGCGGGAGTAGAGGAGATGGGAAGTCCATTCCAGGCTGAGGGCACATGCCAAAATCCAGCTGTTAGGGTCCAGATGTAAGCCAGGGCTGTTGTAAATGGCTGTAAAGATGATGTGAGTGCCTGAAGCTATTTTTGTACAGTCTAAAACTCAGACATTCGAGTAGCTCTGGGAGAGGTTGCACGTGGCTCTCATGTTAGTCTGAATCAGTTTCTCTTGGGCATCTGACAGCTTACAGTAGCCTGAAGAGCTTGAAGGGCGGGCGAAGGTCAGGCCAGAAGAGGGAGGGCGGGGTCCCACTGGGCCCTCTGGGGCATCTGAGAAGGGCAGAGCCCTAACTGGGAGGTTTTACAAACTCTGCCTTCCCTACACCCCCAGCTGCACCCTTTATCATCTTTATTTTCCCTCCAGTCCCTCCCTGGGTGAAGCCAACATCTCAGCATCCCCACATCTGGCATAAGCCAGGATGACCCTGCCTCTGCCATTCCAGCTGTGTCATCTTGGACAAGCAGCCCCCCTTCCAGCCCAGCCTCCTTAACTGCCAGGTGGGTCTCAGATTGTCCTCCCCGATGCAGAGGGATGCTGGAAAATCCCATGTGACCATCTGCACAAAAGCGCCTTCTACTCTGGATCAGGTGGAAGGGACAGTTACTGCACGCCAGCTCTGTGCATATTCTTTTATTCTGTCCTTTGAAAACACGTGGAAAGCTACCCAAATTACAAGTGCACTGGTCCTTCTATTCCCTAACTAGGAATTTATCCTGCAAACAGACTTTCTGTCTTTGACTGGGTTTCCTGGAAACAGTGTCTGAGACAGAGATTTGCATGTGGGAGGTTGGCTGGGGAATGTTCTTGGGCACAACACCTGCAGGGGAGTGAGGGAAGCAGTATGGGCAGAGGAAGGAGTTGAACTGTCCTGCAGATCTCACAGGAACTCTGGGAGCACAGGTGTCCCAAACCGAGGCAAAGGGGCCTTAAGGATTAAGTAGCAGATGTTTATGCCTCGGGAGGGGCGAAGCCCTGGGTGAGGGTGGAGGGCTGGGTGGAGGGCTGCGTCTGAAGAGGTGTGTGAGCTGTTAGCAGCCAACGCTCCAGCAGCCGGGGGAACGGGTGCCTGATCCCAAAGGAGTCTGAGCAATGCTTCATAATATCCAGTCCACTCACCTACATGAGAATGACATGTGCCCAGGGATGTTCACAGCAGTTTATTTAGCAGAAGATTGAACAATGTCCATGAATAGAGACCTAGTTGAATTAAGTAATGGTGCATCCACACAGCGGAATACCACACACCCGTAAAGAAGCAGAAGCTAATATATTAGAGTACTGATGTGGAACAATCCCCGACATACAGTCTGGAGCGGCAAAAATAATGTGTCGAACAATATAAAGAGTATGCTTGCATTTGCATAAGAAAGGGGGGTGGGAACATCATGTACACAGAGTTTTGTGTAAGGACAAAATATCTCTGATGAGAGTCATGACTACTGGTAACAGGGAGTATTTCCAAGTTGGGGAACTAGGGGGTGGGGTCAGCAGAGAGTGAGAATTTACCGTATCCCCTCTTCTCTCTTCTGAATATTGAAACATGCAATTGTATTACCTATTTAAATAAATGAAATTATATTACCTAATTAGATATGCTCAATTAAATACTGTAAAAGAAATCCACTGAAGAGGTTTAGAAGAAGGAGGGATGGGGCCTTTCAGAACCCACGAGCCCTTGTGGAGGTCGGTGGAGGTATTTTGGAGGCCAGCAGAGGCTCAGTGGGGGAACCTCCCCTTGCAGGGAGCAGGTAGGTCAGGGGGGCCCAGTGAGAAGAGAATGAGCACCTCTCGCTACCTCTGTGAAGGGAGAGAAGCCTGCTGTGAAGGTTCTGACCAAGGCTTCTGACCAAGGTTCTGACACAGCTCCTTACTGGCTGTGTGACTTTGGGCAAGGTCATCTGAGCCCGCTGGGCCTCCATTTCCTCACCTGTGAAGTGGGGACACTATGGAATGCCAAAGTGCAATAAAAAACAACAGGCTAGGAATACAGACAGACACAGGGATGGGTATTAAAAGTGTAGTGTTGAGTGGGGGGAAAAAAAACAGAATGAAGGTCCAGAGCACAATATCATTTATGGAAATTAGAACCACGTTTTCAGGCAAACGAACACTACATATTTAACGAGAATAGACATGCATATTCAAAGGCATGTATGAAGTGCATCAGAATGTGTGCTGGTGTCAGAGAGAGAATGAGGGTGGGGTTGGGGGCGGGGAGAACAACAAAAGTACACCGTGAGCTGAGGGGGGGCGGTGGTTTTCTCATGTCCTGGCCCCTGAAGTCCCCTCCCCAGAGGATGACCACTTTACAGGGATGTCACAAGGGCTCCCAGAGAGACTGTGCGAGGAATATCCAAGCACAGAGTCAGAACTTAAGTAAATCTTGTAAAAAACGAGAATCCTCACCTGGGTGTTTTGTGAACTGGCTCTTCATTTTTTTTTTTTTTAACTTCCACAGCAGCGCACAAGCCAATGCCTTTACATGTGAGCATCAGCCCCGGGACAAGAAAGATGACTGCAGGCAGCGAGTAGCAGAGCCAGAGTTTAGCCCAGGTCCACCTGACTCCAAAGCCAGGGCTCCTCCCCTCCATATTGCAACACCCCCTCAGCCTTCCACCAGTGAAAACCAGAGACTCGGAGGTTAATAATGTACCCGAGGGCTCACAGATGACAGAGGCTTGGGCCTTAGGGGATTTCGGTCTGGCTGCAGAGGTTGGCCAGGCTCATCTGCCGGGAACTGACATTATAAGGGGGCCTGACATGAGATCTGTCTTTTTTCTCTGGCTGCTTTTAGAATTTTTTCTGTTTGATGTTCTGCACAATGAGTTTCTCTTAATAGCCAAGGCCCCGTCTTCAGGAAGCTAGTTAGGACCTGTTGGGCCCCAAACCCACAAAATTCATGCAGTCCTGCCAGGTGGTCTAGGTAAAGCCTTTTTCCTTTAAATGTTTATTTATTTATTTTGAGAAAGAGAGAGAGAGAGAATGCACACACCAGTAGGAGAGGGGAAGAGGAGGCGGGGGAGAGAATCCCAAGCAGGCTCCGTGCTGTCAGTGCAGAGCCCGATGTAGGACTCGATCCCATGAACCAAGAGATCACGACCTGAGCTGAAATCAAGAGTTGGACATTTAGCCGACTGAGCCACCCAGATGCCCCCGTGCAGCCGTTTTTTATTTATCCTGCTTTTCCTTGTGCCTTTTGACTCTATGAATCCATATTTTTAATCAAAAATGGGAAATTTCCAGCCCTTATGCTTTCAAATATTTCCTTTTCTCCATTTCCTCTCTTCTTCTGGGACCCCGGTGAGTCTCCTACACCTTGCCACCCTTCTCCATATGCCATTTCTCTGACTTGGTGTGCTGCAATCACAGCGAAGTCTCCAGCTCTAGTCCCCACATCACTAACTCTTCCTTCAGCTGCGTCTCATCTCCTATTTGACCCATCCACTGAGTTTGCTTTAATATGAGGTCTATTCAGTCCTTTAAAAAATATGCCTTGTCATTGCTAGAATTTGGTTGCATGAGTATCTTTGCCATTCAACTTTTTTTTAAATACTCATTTGTTAAAGTTTATTTATTTTTGTTAGTAATCTCTATACCCAATGTGGGGCTCGAACTCACAACCCTGAGATCAAGAGTCACATGCTCTTCTGACTGAACCAGGTGCCCCTTTGCCATTCTGTTTTTAATTAAAAAAATATTTTATGCAGGGGCACCTGGGTGGCTCAGGTCATGATCTTGCAATCCGTGGGTTCGAGCCCCATGTCGGGCTCTGTGCTGACAGCTCAGAGCCTGAAGCCTGCTTCAGATTCTGTGTCTCCCTCTCTCTCTGCCCTTGCCCTGCTCGGCGGGCACTGTCTCTCTCTCTCTCTCTCTCTCTCTCAAAAATAAATAAATGTTAAAAAATATTTTTAAATGTATTTTATGCATAATTATTTTGTAATCAGTGTCTAATTATTCTCATATCTGAATTCCTTGGGAATTCACATCCATTGCTTATGGTTTCTGCTGGCTCTCACTCATGGTGGCTCATTTTCATAAATGTTTGGTGAACTGTGACCATGAGGTTTTTTGTTGTTTTGTTTTTCTATTTTGCTTACCCCTAATCCTTGGGAGTCTTGGGATAAAGTTGGAATATTTTCCTCCAGAGAAGATTTGCAACAGCTTTTGCTGGAAGCCAGAGGACTGGCCATCTGAGTCCCTGCTTAAAGCAAGAGTATCTGGTGAGTTTCTCTGCCTTCCCTGCTGTAGAGTGATATCAGCATGTTCCCTCAGGGCAGTCTTTAAGATTTCCCCCCCTTACATCTCCCAAACTCCATGTCCTTACATACAGTTTACTGTGATTTGAGTGTTTTATAGACAGAGGGCCTCTTGGAGTGTCTAGTCTGTCGTGTTCCTGCCTGTGATGTGTCTAGGCAAGAGACCCGTGTCCAGGGGTGCCTGAGTGACTCAGTCGGTTGAGCGTCCGACTTCAGCTCAGGTCACGATCTCACGGTTCGTGAGTTCGAGCCCCACGTCAGGCTCTGGGCTGATGGCTCAGAGCCTGGAGCCTGCTTCCGATTCTGTGTCTCCCTCTCTCTCTGCTCCTCCCCCATTCATGCTCTGTCTCTCTCTATCTCAAAAATAAAATAAACATTAAAAAAAAAAATTAAAAAAAAAAAAAAAAAAAGAGAGACCCGTGTCCAAGTACGACAGGGTTTCAGAGCAGGACAGCTAGTTACCAAGGGCCGGGGCGGTGAAGCATGATAGGGCAGGGCTGGGTGTTGTTAAATGAGTGAAGTTTCAGACATCATCTCCCACCAGGGAGTCTGGTCCAGTAGATCTGGGGTGGGGGCCCATGAATCAGCATTTTAACCACCCTGTCTCCCATACATTTCACGTGATTCTAATGCCAATGGCACAAGTCCACTTCAAGAAACTCTGGACTACGCAATCAAAGAAGTCTTCCTGGAGGAAGCTGGATTTGACCAGTCTTAAAGAGGCTCAGTCAAAGGAGGCAGAGACAAGGACAGGGAATAGACAGCCTAGTTTATCCAAAGTGTAGAGTCCTGTCAGTGAGGCTAGAATGTAGGGAAGGCCCAAACTGGTGGAGGTCCCCAAATCCCAGACCTAGGATTTGGGGCTTTATCTTATGTAATCTTGGGAGGACGGGAAAACTCTTGGGGGAGGGGATGCAGTGACAACAGCAAAGTAAGATTTTAGGAAACTCAATCAGACAGCAGGGAGCTGGATGAATTGTATTCCTACAGTTGCCCACTTACTATGGAGAATAATTAACTAAATCACGCTGTTATTTTAATAGAGTTGTGTTTTTTTAGAAAGAGAAACAGTGACTAGCTAATGCTCAGTGTTCTGGGCTGTCAGCTCCTGGGGCCTGGGGGAGGGGAGGGGGCAGAACAGGCAGATTGACGTGGCTTCCACGGGCCTTACAAGCCACCTGGCAGGGCTGCATGAATTTGGTGGGTATGGGGCTCAGCAGGTTCCAACTGGCTCCCTGAAGATGGGCCTTGGCTATTAAGAGGAATCCATACATTAGGGTCCCTGTTCCTGCCTTAGACTCTGCAACCCAGAGGGTAGGTAGCCTGTCGTGTCACCCTGGGACTCAGGATGCTACCGTCACAGTAAGGTGCACGGTAACAATTAAAATGTAGTAATAGTCCATTGTGCTTATGTGATGACTTACAACCCACCAGCTGCTTTCACCAGTGGCATCGCCTTTAACCCCACAACAGTCCCAGGTGGGGGGCTCTCCTCTCCCTGTGATGAATGAGACTCAGAGAGGTTCACTGAGTTGCCAGGGGACATGCAGCAAACCAGAAGCAGAGCTAGGACTTGAATCCAGGCCTCCTGATGACAGCCAGGGTTCTGCTAGGGGCAGTGGAGGAAAGTGGGGAGGGGGGTCCTCTCCATTAGGGTGCTGTTGCTGAGGCAGCAGTGCTCTGGGGAGTGAGAGGAGGTCTGTTTCTCCTGATCACCTGGGCAGGGTTTTTTTTTTGTGTGTGTGTGAGGTTCGGTTCGCCTTCAAGGACAGTGCTTTCAGGGCACCTGGGTGGCTCAGTCAGTTAAGGATCTGATTTCGGCTCAGGTGAAATCTTGCAGTTCATAGGTTCAAGCCCTGCATCAGGTTCTGTGCTGACAGCTCAGAGCCTGGAGCCTGCTTCAGATTCTGTGTCTCCCTCTCTCTCTGCCCCTCCCCTGCTCACGTTCTGTCTCTGTCTCTCTCAAAAATAAATAAGTAAACATTAAAAAAAAAAAAAAAAAAAAGGACAGGACTTTCCTCAGAGTGAAGAATTGAAAGGTGGTCTGGCCCCTGCATCCGTACTGGATGGCACCTGAGCCTCAAAGGATAGGTGTCCAGCCAGGAGAGAGACATGCCGGGTGGGTGACGGGGAGGATGCACATCCCTCCCAGAACCAAAGCCCACCATTCTAGTCCCTTCATTTCTCAGTAGGAAGTCCTTCCTGCTGTCTGCCTCCAGTTCTCCTGCCATTTCAAGTCTGCTGCCAGCAAAAGCAGAAATCAATGGTTTCTCCCATGCTACGAGAGTCCCCAGGGCCTCTAGGCCTACGATCAGAGGTCTTTCATACCGTAGCATCTCCAGTCCTTACCTGTGCAGAACTGACAGCCGACCAAACTGGGAGCTCCCTCAGACTGATAGAGGAGCCACGCCTCCTCCCTTGGACTGGTAACTCCCCAAGAGTAGGGAATCCGCCTCCCCCCTTAAACCAGTGACTCCTTGAGAGCAGGGGTCGGTGGGGGGGGTAGTGCTTCCTCCCTCAGATGGAGGGCTCCCTGAGGGTGGGCACTATGCCTCCTCCCCCAGACCCAGGGCTCCTCAGTATTTTCTCTTCAGTCCAGTCCCCAGGAGCTGGGCAGACCCTGGATGCACTTGGAGTAGAAAACTCTCTTGGCGCTGTGCTGTCCCTCAGGCCTGGGGCCTGGGCTTCGTGAATTTTTCCTGTCTAAACATTTAGGCTGCGACAGGGCAGCTGGGCCAAGAGCGAATGCTGGGAAATTGCCCTTGTCAACAGCGGGCTGCTGGATGATTTACATGGGGGAGAGGTGTGTGTGTGCCCGGGCAGGCTGAGATAGGACAGGCCTGTGGGGGCTGAGAGGCCACCCCCAGGCCATTTCATCCCCTCCCTGCCTCAGACGGGATGCCCCAGATGTGGTGTCCTCTGTGCAGACAGACCTCCCTCTCCTGTACCCAGCGGAAGCACTCCCCAGCCCGAACGCATCTTGCCCCACTGGCCGCACAACCCCTACCAGCAAGTGCCTGCCCGCACCCTAAGCTCTGTTGTGCATAAGCGCTCCCAGCCTGTCTTCCTTGGCAAGGGCAGCTTGGAGGGGGGCGGGAGGGTGGGGGAGTGTGGGGCCTGTCCGAGGCAGTGTAGAGTAGGGGTCAGAGCAGGGCCCACATCGTGATTCCCCGCGATGGGCTTTGAGCCTTTCATTTGCCTTGCTGGCAGAGACTGCTTCCTAATGCCTTCTCTTGAGCTCTTGACAAAAGCGGCAGGATCTGGACTGGAAAGGGAGTAGGAAAGGAGCTGTGGGGCAAGACAGGTGTTTGAGAGAGACAGGGATTCCCAGCAAGTTCTACAAATGCATCTAAAGCCCCTTCCAGTGGAGACATTCTATGATAAGTATAGTTCAGGTACACAGACAGGGCTCAGTGACTCATGGTCATTGTTGTTTGTTATGTTATGACTCTTCCTCCCCAACCTTCATAAGCACAGACACACACACACACACACACACACACACACACACACACACACACCACACTCAGCTTGGACTGTGAGTAACCCCTCCGTTATGGACTCTGGGAAAAGAAAAGCCAGAACACCCAAGGATTAGACCAAGCTTTTCCTCTGCCTAGAGAAATTCCCATACATTTACACACAGAAACATGTACAAGAAGGTTCTCAGCAACACCAGAAAAGCAAAAAAAAAAAAAAAAAAAAAAAAAAATTAGAAACAAATTAGATGTCATGAATACAAGAATGGATAAGTAAACTGTGGCATAATCCTACTGTAGAATATGATACTGCAGGAAGGATGAATGAACAAGGCCTACACATGTAACATGGGTGAATCGGAGAATATTAAGAATAAGTAACAGAATACAAGGTCATACCATTTATATAAAATTTAAAAGAATTTTTTAATGTGTATTTATTTTTTGAGAGACAGAGAGACTGCAAGTGGGGGAGGGGCAGAGAATGAGGGAGACACAGAATCCGAAGCAGGCTCCAGGCTCTGAGCTGTCAGCGCAGAGCCTGACGCGGGGCTCGAACCCACAAACTGTGAGATTGTGACCTGAGCCGAAGTCAGACTCTTAACGGACTGAGCCACCCAAGCATCCCTCATTTATACAAAATTTAAAAACATTTATGTAGGGGCATCTGGGTGGCTTAGTCAGTTAAGCATCCGACTTTGGCTCAGGTCATGATCTCATGGTCCGTGAGTTTGAGTCCCACATCAGGCTCTGTGCTGACAGCTCAGAGCCAGGAGCCTGCTTTGGATTCTGTCTCCCTCTCTCTCTGCCCCTCCCCTGCTCACGCTCTGTCTCTCTCTCTCTCAAGAATAAACAAACATTAAAAAAATTAAAAAAAAACATTTGTGTAAATCTTATATGGTAAAATATACCACATTTGGTTTGGAGGTATATGCATATAAGTGAAAGTATAAAGAGAAAAGAGTAAAAGTATGAAGAAACGCATGAGAAAGATAAACAATACATTCAGGTTAGTGGTTATCTAATGATTACTAAAATATTTTCCCTGGGGGCGTGAGATGAGTGGGGAAAGAAATACAGGAGGAACAAAGAACGTGCTAAGATTAATTATCTATTGCTGAGTATCAAATTATCACAAAACTCAACAGCTTAAAACAGCATACATTTATTATCTCAGTCGGATATAATCATGTGGATTTTCTTCTTTGGTCTGTTAATATGATGGATTACATTGATTGATTTTTGAACGTTGAACCAGTCTGGCATTCTTGGGATAAACTCCACTTGGTCATGGTATATTATTATTTTCATAGCCATTGTGTATTCAAGTTTCCAGTATCTTCTTTAAGATTTTTGTTTCTTTGTTCCTGAGCGATATTGGTCAGTAGTTTTCTTTTCTGCTGTCTTCATCTTGTTTGGACATTAGGGTAATGCCACCTTCATAAAATGAGTTGGGAGCTTTTCACTTCTATTTTCTGGAAGAGATTGTGTAGAACTGATGTTATTTCTTCTTTAAATATTTGTTAGAATTCACTCGAGAAACCATTCAAGCCAGAAGATTTCTTTTTTTCTTTTTAATAGGAGAAAAACAAACAAAAGTTTAATAACACATAGAGCTATATATAAATAGATATAGATGTGCCACCCAGGCACCCTCCAGGGTATTTCTTTTGCAAGTTTTCAAATTACAAACTCAACTTCTTGTTTGGGGCACCTGGGTGGCTCAGTCGGTTAAGCATCCGACTCTTGATTTCAGCTCTGGTCATGATCTCACGGGTTTGTGAGATCGACCCCCTATGGGGCCCTGTGCTGACAGCAAGGAGCCTACTTGGGATTCTCTCTCCCTCTCTCTCTGCTCCTCCCCTGCTCACTTGCGCTCTCTCGCTCTGTCTCTCAAAAATAAATAAACTTAAAAAAAATTTTTTTAACCGAAACAACAAGTTCAACTTGTTTAACAGATATTGGATAATTCTGTTTATTTTTGTTGGGTGCATTTTGGTAGTTTGTGGCCTTTATGGACTTATTCTGTTTCATCTGTGTCAAAAGTCATTAAACATTTTTTTGTAAAGGGACACATAGAAAAGATCATAGGCTTTTTGGGCCACACAGTCTTTGTTACAACCATCCCATTGTGTCATTGTAGTGTAAAAGCAGTCAGAGACAATCAATAAATGAGTGAGCCTGTCTGTTGTATTTGTTTCCTGGGGCTGCCATAACACAATAGCACAAATTTGGTGATTTCAAACAAGAATGTATTCTCTCACAGTTCAGGAGGCTAGAAGTGCAAAGCACAATGTCCCCTCTGAAGTCTGGAGGGGAGAATCATGCTTTTTCCAGCCCCAAGCATTCCTTGGCTTGTGGCCATGTAACTCCCATCTGTACCTCTTCCTGTGGCCTCTCCCTGTGTCTCGCTGTATTTCTGTATCCTAATCTTCCACTCCTTTCCTTATAAAGATATCAGTCATTTTTTTAAATTTTAGGGCCCATCCTGGTCCAGTATAACCTCATCTTAATTACACTTGCAAAAACCCTATTTCCAAATTAAGGTCATATTCTGAGGTTCTAGGTGGACATGAATTTGCCAGGGGGGCTATTCATACCTGTATACCATGTTCCAAAAAAGCTTTGGTTACAAAAACTGGAGATGGGCCAGATTTGGGCCATGGGCCATAATTTGCTGACCTTTGAATCTAAGCTGTTAAGCTCATGGACATAGAGATATTTGCAGTATTCTCATTATTTTAATGCCTAGGTGTTGGTAGTGACATTACCTCTTTATGCCTGGTACTGGTAGTTTGTGCCTTTTCTGGTTTTTTCTTTGTCAATCTAGCTATAGGTTTATCAATTTTATTGATCTTTTCAAAGGACCAGATCTTAATTCAATTGATTCTTCTTTATTGTTTTCCTGGCTTCAATTTCATTGATTTCTGCTCTGATCTTTATTATTTACTTCTTCTGCACTGTTTTTCTCGTTTCTTAAGGAAGAAGCTTAGATTCTTAATGTGAGAGCTTTCTTCTTTTTTAATATAAGCAATTAATATTACAAATTTTCCTCTAAGCACTGCTTTAACTTCACACCATACATTTTGATGTATTTTGTTTTCATTTTCATTCAGTTCAAAACATTTTCTCTTTGGGATTTCCTCTTTGTCCATGAATTGCTTGGAAGTGTGTTGTTCAATTCCCAAGTGTTTGGAGGTTTTCCAATTATCTTTCTGTTATGAACTTTTCGTTTAATTCACTGTGGTCAGAAACCATGCTTTGAATTCCATTTTTAAACATGCATTAACACAGATGTTCAACTCTTTGGTACTGTCCCACAGATCCCTCAATTTCTGTTCAACTTTTCTAAGGAAACTTGTTTCTGTCTGTTGTTCAAACCGAATAACCATTGATCACCCACGTTCTTTCATTTTTCCTCTGTCATCTTCACTCCGCTATTGAGCCCATCCAGTGATTTTCTAATTCAGTCATTGTATTTTTCAGGTCTAAAAGTTATGCTTGGTTTTTCTTTAAATCTTCTACTACTTTGCTGAGACTCTGTACCTTTCCATTTATTTCAAGAGTGTTCAGCCTAACTTCTTGAGGCATGGTTATAATAGCTGCTTTAAAGTCTCTGATAATCCAACATCTGTATTACTTTGGGGTTGGTGTCTGTTGCTTTGCTTTTCACTTGTGAGTTAAGAGTTTCCTCATTCTTCATATGCCAAGAAGTTTTGGATTTTATCCTAGACATGTTGGGTCTTGTTTAAATCTTAAGAGGTGGGAGCACCTGGGTGGCTCAGTCAGTTGAGCGTCTGACACCTGCTCAGGTCATGATCTCCCAGTTCATGAGTTCGAGCCCTGTATCGAGCTTGCTGCCTGTCAGCACAGAGCCCACTGCAGATCCTCTGTCCCCCTCTCTCTGCCCCTCCCCCCACTGCACTCTCCTAAAAATAAATAAATTTTTAAAGAAAAATAAATAAATCTTAAGAAATATATTTGAGTCTTCTGTTAGCAGGTAACCAATCAAATTGGGTTTAGATTGCAAGTTCTGATATGCCTTCTGTGGGCTGTAGGCCCAAAGTCAGTTTGGTTTTCAAAGCACTTGTAGTGCTTTGAGGGATAGTCCCATGTGTGTGACACCCAGTTGTCAGCCTGGGATAGTCTGATCTGTGTTGTAGCTCAGTTCTTGAAGCCTGGATAAGCTGTTTAGGATCAGATCCAGACATACACGGCTCAGAGGCAAGGCCTGGAATTCACACACAACTTGATGGGATTGCTCTCTTGACTCCCCCTCTTCTCCATGATCCACCCTGACTATTGCCAGATCCCTGGAGCCTGCCTTCCCAGACCTCCAGACAGAAATTTGGGGTTTTAGTTTCCCCACTTGGCTGCATTCCTTCCATTACTGCCTCTGGACCAAGTAATGGGAGGACAAAGAGAAAGGAAAAATTAATGGGGATTCACCTTCTGCTATCGGGATCACAGCTACTCTGGTGAGAGATAAGAGTTTCCCCTCTTTCAGAGATTTAGGCATCTGCCCTGTTGACCCAATCTGCCATCACTGTGCACCCCTCACCTCTGCTACCACTGTGGGAGCTGGGGCCAGGGGAAAAAAAGGTAAAAATTAAAACACAGGGGACTTCTCCTACTCTCGATACCCGTAGGGGTCCCCTTTTCTACTCCTTCATCCAGAGATAGAAAGCTTCTCACGGAGCTCTTTCTGTCCACACCCAATGTGCACTTCTGAGTTTTAGGCTGCCCTTAAGTCCAGAGTGGGCAATACGAGAGAGATAAAACTTCTAATTCTTCCTTAATCTACTTGCCACCATTTATTTTCAGAATCCTCTGAAACTGGTTTTCTGAATTCAGAATTGATCATTCCATGCCATGGGAGAGAGAAAGGAGGGTATGCTTACTCTGTCTCCTCAGAATCAGAACCCAGATTTTTATAAAGAAAGAAAAATACAACTCCTTCTGCTGGTGTCTGAAATTGCACCATTAGGGAACCCATCACAATGGCAGCCATTGTTTACGTGAGAGAAATACATATTCACCTCGAGTAAGCCATCGTTATTTGTGGTTTTCTGTCGATCTGAACTTAATCCTATTTAGTACCATCCCTTTCTTGGATGAGCACAAGAGCCTCTAAATGTCCTCTCTTCTCCTTTCACTGCAACCTAAGCTATCCTAGAAACCATCTCCGCTTTAAACATTACTTTTTTCATGTCTTTCCCCAACTAATAAACCTTAAGTGGCTCCCTATTTGCTACTGAAAATAATTCTAGATTCTTTAGCCTGACATTCAAGGCCCCGCTATAAACCGGATTTATCATGTCTCACATATCTCCACATGACTCGGTACTAACCAGACTGGTTTCCTCAATGTCTCCCATCACATGCTATCTTGCTCAAGGTATGCCAGCTTTTGTAATAACCCCCGAATCCCAGTGGCTTATCACAAACAAGGATAATTACCCACTCATGTCACAATCTGATGTGATCGGCAGTGGGGGAGAGGTACAGTTCTGTCCCATACAATCATTTGGGGACCCAGGTTCTCTGCCATCTTCAAACTTCAATCTCCAAGGGGAAGAAAGAGAGTGGAGGATTATGCAGAAGGATTTATGGGAAGCCTGGAAGCAATGTTCCTTACTTTCATCCATATTCTGTTGTCTAGGGCTCAGTCACATGGCCCAACTGATCTGGAAGAGAGTCTGAGAAATGTAGTCTTTCTGTGGCCCGAGAGAAACAACACAGCAATACAGGACATTGTCTCTGTCACATATGCTTTACTCTTTTCAGCTCTGAGCCTTTTCGTACATTCTCCATCCTACCTTCTAATACTTCCCTTCAGACCCTGCCAAATCCTCCCCTTCCCTGGAAGCCGTTCTTGATCTCTTCCTTGAAGTCCTCCTTGATTGCTCTCCACAATGAATGAATAAACCATGGAATTGCCCAAAACATGCAATTTAGCACAAGGTTGACTTGGCCTCAGTTTGTTTTATGCGTGCAGATCTGGACAGCGTCTGTGGGACACTCTGGAGTCAAAGGCTGTGACTTATATGCATACGTTCAAAAATGTTGGAAGTGAACATCATCAGAAATGGTATATGTTGAAACCTGATAGGGTGCAAGAACACAGGATCAATTCTTTGATACTCTTTCTTGCCAAAGATGTATAACTTGAATCTGATCATGAGGAAACAGAAAAAATTGAAATTGAGGGACAGTGTACAACATAACTGGCTGGTAGTCTTTAACATGTTGAAGTTGCAAAAGTCAAAGAAAGATTAGAGAACAGTTTTGGAGTGAAGAAAGCTTCACATGTCAGAGACATCACAACTAAATGCAATGCGTGATTCTGGACTGAATCTTTTTTGCTATAAAATACATTACAGGGACAGTCGTCAAAACCTAAACGGGGTCTGAGGATCAGATTGTGGTAACGTATCAATTTTAACTTCCCGATTTTGGAATGCAGGAGAATGCCCTTGTGTATAAGAAATACTCACTGAAGTATTTGGAAGTGATCGGACATTAGGTGTGCAACTCATTCTCAAATAATTCAGAAAGTAAACCGTTCTTTGAAGAATACTTCCAACTCTTCTGTGAGTTTGTTGTTTGAAAATAAAAAAATAAAATGCTTGTTGAGGAAAACGTTGATACATCTCCAAGCACAGGCAAAGAGGCACATTTCGAAGGCAAGCCTCCTGTAGTCCCCTGTGCCTGTCCCTCTGGTTTCAGCAGTAATGATCACTACTGTGGCTCTGGCTGTTGACGGTCTACACTGCAGCCATTTCCCCTCCTCCTCTTCTCAGAGAACCCTGATTCTGGTGGGACTGGTCCTACAGTTCGTAAGTTCGAGCCCCGCATCGGGCTCTCCGCTGTCAGCACAGAGCCCTCTTCAGATCCTCTGCCCCAGCCTCTCGGCCCCTCCCCTCCTCACATGTGCCTTCTCTCTAAAAATAAGTAAACGTTTAAAAATATATTGGGCAAATATATTTTAAGAAATTAATTAAAATCTTCAAAAAAGACAAAAAGGCAGCAGGAAAGAGCCAATTTTGAGATGAAAGCTTATAACAGACAGGTGAGGGCCAGAGCTGCTTATCCTGAGGTTATTTGCTCACTTGGGCTTCAGTTCAGGGAACACACAAGATGAAGGGTACAGAAGTCAAGGTCAAGATCTCCCAAGGGACTCTCCCTACATCAAGCTGGTGCCCCAAAGGGTATGTCCTTGGGGTAATGGTTCCAGAGACTGGCTTTACCCATGCAGCTGGGGTGACCATATGACTCAGTTCTTGCTAATGGGACATAGGGAAAATCTGCTGGGCAGTTTCTGGGAAAGACATTTCACCTCAGTGAAAGGAAAGAGGGGATGAGGGGGACTCTCTTCTCTTTCCTTCCAGACAGCTCTGGATGCTGTCTTGGGATGCTGTGATGTAGTGCTTTGGCAGCCACCTTGTGACCATGAGGCTATGAAAAATGCTGTAAGTGGCAAAACAGAGGAATCTGTGAAGAGCCCAGTCATTGATCAACCCAGAAAGCACCCACTTCAGACTTTTTGCTGGAAAACCATTTAAAGCCACTTTGAGTCTAATATTCTATTCCTTCTAGTGGCATTCTCTTAACTGAGAAAAACACAGACAAACCATAATTGTAAGGCAGGGGGCTTACAATTGTAAGGCAGGGGGCTTACTTTCACCTCTATCACTTACCCACCCTCAGAGTCACAGGGGCAGTCCCTCTGTGAATTCACTGGGTTCACAGGCAGAACAAGGAAGGTCAGGGAAGAGTAAGATCTCAAGCCCCTCACCCCCATGGGCTCAGAAGGTTCACAGCTGTGGACACTTATCCTTTGTCTCCTCTGCCATACATAGGTTGACAACTTTCAGGGTTAAGTGGGGGATCCCAGTCACGGTTTCTGTTCCAGCTCCCTGCAGGATTTGAAGACATCTCTGGGGCTCATTTGTTTGCTCTGTGAAGGGGAGATTGATCCCACTATACCTGTGCCTCAGGGTCAACATTACGATTCACTGAGAAAACCCCTTATCTTGCTTAAGCCTCTTACCCCTTCCTGGCATCTTACATACTTCATCACCTTTACTTTAATCCTCAGATCACCTGCTCCCAAGAGATGTATGTTAATACCCATTTTACAGACACAGAAACAGGGGCTCACTAAGCTTAAGTGATTTTCCCAAATCACACAGCTCATAGATGACTTAATTCAGATCTGTCCAACTCCAAATTATTGCCTTTTCCACCCCCACCGCCCTGCAACCTCACCATGATGGGCAATGTTCAGGGATGTGGAAGTACATTTGGGCAGGGACAATCAGGGAAGACTTCTTGGAAGAGGTAGTGAAGGCCAGCCCTTGCAGGCTGAGGAGGAATTAAAGACAGATGGAATGTCAAACAACCTAGAGGGAACTGAGCCTCATAGCTTGGGAGAGAGGGATTGTCAGGGAGATGGGGCTGGGGCTGGGGCTGGTAGGAGGCCAGCGGGTATAACTGTGAAGGAGGGAGAGTATAGCTTGGGGTTAAGCACCTAAATTCAAGAGCCAGAAGGCTGGATTGCCTCCCAGCCCTGCTACTTACCAGGCGTACAACTCTGGGCAACTTTTTAACTTCCCGGTGCCTTAGTTTTCCCATCTGTAAAATGGGTATGATAATAGCATATACCTTACTGGTCTTAGCTACAACAATGTCCAGTACTTGATGAATATTGTGATAATTTTCTTCCTTATTTGTCCTCCTCGCCTACCCACCCCTGCCCACCTGCAGATTTATTTGGCCACTCTGGAGTGCCCCAGAGAGCTCCTGGGTGTGCCCCCACCCCTCAAGGCCTTGATCTTTCTGTTCAAGGTGCCCACTGCCCCCAGAACTCCACCAGTGTGGGCTTCCTCTAACCCCACCCTCCTCCTCCCTCCCCTCTTGTATGTAGGGGAATGAGAGAGATAAGAACCAGCAGCTTCAATTAAAACCGAGTCGCTTGAACAATAATGGAAAAGTAATTGAGCTAAATTGAAATGTAATTGGAAAAAAAAAATCATGGCTTAACATGGATTTGGAAACCAGGCTGGGGGCAGGGGCCTCTCCATTCTCTAGCCTCCAGATCTCCTTATCTCTTCTGGATCTCTCAGGGGACCCCAACACCTCTTAGTCCAGAGGCCCCAAGAGCTCTTTCCTCTCTTTCTGAGGCTTCTTCCCCACCCAAGATTTTTCCAACAGTGCTTCTCAATCAGGGGCAATTTTGCACTCACACACACAAACACCAAGGGCCATTTGATAATGTCTGGAGACATTTTTGGTTATCACAGCTAGCAGGGTGGGGCGCTATTGGTATCTAGTAGGTTAGAGGCACTAGGGAGGGACACAATGCACAGGACAGCCTCCCACAGCAAAGCACTGTCCAGCCCCAAATGTGAATAGTACTGAGGCTGAGAAAGCCTGCCCTGCTCTAACTGTCCACTCTGCAGAGGCCCCCAGCCCTCAGCTAAGGGGTCTCTAGTTTCCTCTCCTTTCTCCACCATCAGGGAGACATCCCCCTTTATAGGTGTCCCCTGCAAACCCCAAGATCTCAACCCTCAGCAGAGAGAAAGGCAGATGACCCTGCTTTCTGGAGGCTGCCTATCCCCACCCCCACCAGGGGACTCATCCTCACTCCCTTTCCCTCCTCCCCATGTTCCCGGCTTCTTGCTCCCTCTCCCTTGCAGGGGCCCATTTGGAGGCCAAGGAGTGGACAAGACGGCCCTTCAAAGCTTCCTTCCATCCCCATCCCCAAAAAGTCCTCCAAAGCTAGTCCTCAGAGAGACCTAGCACACATAGGATGTAGAAGTGTCCTTAGAGATCATCTTGATAAGTAGAAACAGGCGTGCTCCTGGCTGGTTGGCTCAGAGCTAGGGCCACCCCAGCCTCCAGGCTTCCAGCTCGAGCCCCGCCCTGTGCTATGTGAACATCTCCTCCTCCTCCTCTGGCTCCCTTCCCCTCTGTCCACACTGGAGAGTGGGCCTGCCGCCCACAGAAGCCAGGCCGTGCCCCCCTCCACCTCTCCATTCCCTCCCATCTCTCCCCCCTGTCCTCCTGCCCTCCCTTCTTGCTCTGGTGTGTGAATCCAGTGGGGGGGGGGGGGCGGTGAGGGGGGTTGGGGACTTGGTGGGGGCGGGAGGTGAGCGGGAGGTGCCTGTTTGGGCTCCCGATAAACTCAGGAGTCAGCCGGCGTGAAATGAAGAAATATGGCTCCCGGTAAATATTTATTTTCTATCAGAAATTAGCAAACCAAATGTAATTAAAAACAACTCCGTGTGTGCCTTCTCCACTCCCACCCCAACCCCAAGTCTAGAAAATGACATCTCGGAATAGTGAATCATGAACACCGCGCCCTAATTAGCAGGCTGCCCCTGCTGCTGAGGCCGCCTCCCTCAGACTCCCAGGGAAGTGGCTGGTATGCACGGGCCCAAGCCATCGAGACCTCTGCAGGTCCCCTGTGTCCTTTGGCCCCAGTCCTGAGCAGGACCTAGTAAGGGTAGAGGGGAAGTGAAAAAACCTCTCTTCAGTGAGTCTGAGGGGGGAGGCAGAAGCCTGCCCCCACCCCTCTTCTGCCTGGCTACTATCCATCGAGTTCAGAGGCAGCTGGGGTTGCTGCTTGAGAAAATGGCTTTGGGAAATCAGCAGAACCCGATTCCCTCACTTTCTAGCTGCACGAGCCCGGACAAAAGTCCCTCTAGTTCTCGGAGCCTCCGTTTCCCCATTTGTAAAGTGGCGATTGTGAGGCTTACCTTGTAGATTGATCTGTAGTGAGCCCCTACAACGTGCAGGGGAACAGCACACCAAAGAGTGTGCTCTCGGGACTCACCTTCTGCAGGAGTGGTAAACGCACTGGCACAAAGAGGGCGTTGCCTGATCTGTCCAGAGTGCCCTCTGGCACAGACCCCGTCAAACATCCAGGCTGACAGAGGAGTTGTCACCACCTAGGCTGAGTCATGGTTACCCCACTTTGTTGAGCACTTACTATGTGCCTAACACCGTGTGAGGTGCTGCTCCTCCAGGGCGGCCCAGCTAGATAGAAGCCTTGCTTCCAAGTCTAAGCCCTGTGCTGCCTCAGGGCGGGGTGCAGGGAGGGCAGAGACTCCAACCCCCACGGCCTTGTCCCTCCCCTTAGCCCAGGCCGTGGATTGCCATGCTCAATAAATATTTGAGACCCATCTTCCAGAAATGCTTTTTCCCTCTTGTCAGCATGTCTGTTTAAAATTCACCATGACACGCATGAAGAGAGGCTTAACATCACTCATCCAGGAGAATGCAAATCAGAACCACAATGAGATATCGCCTCATATCTGTCAGAATGGCTAGTATCAAAAAGACAAGAAACAATAAGTGTTGGAGAGGATGTGGAGAAAAAGCACTGTTGATGGGAACGTAAATCGGTGCAGCCCGTGGAGAGAAGAGAGGAAAACAGAGGTCCCTCAAAAAACTAAAAATAGAACTACCATATGATCCAGTAATCCCACTACTGGGCATTTACCCAGAGAAAATGAGAACACTAATTCAAAAAGATATGTGCTCCCCTATATGTATTGCAGCATTATTTAAAAGAGCCAAATTATGGAAGCAGCCCAAGTGTCCATCAATAGATGAATGGATAAAGATGTGGTACACACACACACACACTAGAATATTACTCAGCCATTAAAAAAAGGATGAGACGTTGCCATTTGTGACCACATGGATGGACCTAGAGGGTATTACGCTAAGTGAAATAAGCCAGAGAAAGATAAATACTATATGATTTCACTCATATGTGGAATCTAAGAAACAAAGCAAGCAAGCAAACAAAAAAAGCAGAGACAGACCCATACATACAGAGAACAAACTGATAGTTGCCAGAACAAGAGGCAGGGATGGGCAAAGAAGGAGAGTGGAAGATACAGGCTTTCAGTCATGGAATGAATGTCACGAGGACGGCAGGCACAGCATAGGTAATACAGTCAAGGGTCTTGTAATAAGGCTGTATGGTGACACGTGGTGAGCACAGCATAACGTACAGACTTGTGGAATCACTGTGTTGTACACCTGAAACTAATGTAACATTGCGTGTCGACTGCACTTCAGTTAAACATTTTAAAACTTCTTCAAACTCAACACCCAAAACCCAAATAATCCGGTTAAGAAACGGGCAGATGACATGAACAGACAGTTTTCCAAAGAAGACATTCATTCAGATGGCGAACAGACATGTGAAAATATGTTCAACATCGCTCGGCATCGGGGAAATGGAAATCAAAACCCTGATGAGATACCACCTCACACCTGTCAAAATGGCTAAAATTAACAACACAAGAAACATTAGGTGCTGGCAAGGATGCAGAGAAAGGGGAACCCTCTTGCACTGCTGGTGGGAATGCAAACTGGTGCAGCCACTGTGGAAAACAATATGGAGATTCCTCAAAGTTAAAAATAGAACTAGCCTACGACCCAGCAATTGCACGACTAGGTATTTACCCAAAGGATACAAAAATACAGATTCAAAGGGACACATGCACCCCGGTGTTTATAGCAGCTCTATCAACAGTAGGCAAACTATGGAAAAAGCCCAAATGTCCATCAACTGATGAATGGACAAAGAAGATGTGGTATACATATGTATACAATGGAATATTACTCAGCCATCAAAAAGAATGAACTCTTGCGATTTGTGGTGATGTGGATGGAGCTAGAGTGTTAAGCTAAGTGAAATAAATCAGAGAAAGACAAATACCCACATGATTTCATTCATATGTGGAATTTAAGAAACAAAGCCAAAGCACATATGGTGGGGGCAGAGAGAAACCATAAAAGACTCTTAAAGATAGAGTACAAACTAAGGGTGGATGGAGGGAAGTAGGTGGGGGATGGGCTAAATGAGTGATGGGTACTAAGGAGGACACCTGGGATGAGCACTGCCTGTTGTAAGTGATGAATCACTGAATCCTACTCCTGAAACCAATATTACACTGTATGTTAACGAACTAGAATTTAAGTAACAATTTGAATACACACACACACACACACACACATTTTAAAACTTCTTGTGAAAAAAATAAGGACATTTTAACCCAAAAAAAAGGTCACAATATTCTACAGCCAGTCCTGCTCACGGGGCCTCTGCAGCCCACCTTTCTGACCTGGGCTGCACAGCCCCCTGACTTGGCCGATGAAAACAGATGCTGCTGAGCCCACGCATGTCCCCTCACCCTTACCCACTGTGGTGCAGCAGCCCAACTTCCAACTGCCAGCACCTGCGCCTCTTCGTCTGCGTGCTCTTTCTGGAGCAATCCAAACTGTCCTACTATGCTGGCAAATGCCACCTCCTCTAAGAAGCCTACCTTGATTGCTGGTGCCTGCTCAACTCTGCCCCCTGGGTCTGGCTTCCTTCAGCTCTGTGTAGACTCTGCTTTGGACACATGGCACAGCCTGCCTGGTATTATAAGCTCCACTTCACGTGTCCAAGCTTTAGCTTATATGGATTGGACCTCCCTCCCTCCCTGACTTATGCCACCAAAAGTTTTGGGTTCAAGTTCTGGCTCTCTCACTTAACAGCTACGTCACCCGAGGCAAGTTATTTCACTTCTCCGAGCTTCAGGGCCCTCATCTGTATATCATGGATGATACTAGAACCTTGTCTCATGCTTGTTTCAAGAAATAGAGATGAGATAAACTATTTGACAAGATGCTGGGTACCTAGTGAGCGAAGGAGACAGCTGTGTCCCCATAACTGGGAACTATTATATGGCCTTCCCAGCCCTAGCCTCCTTCTGGGATTGGCCTCCCCCTTCTTTGGGGGAGCTGCCCACACCTGTCCAGCTGACCCCAGTAGAGGGCATTTATCATGCCTCCCACTCTTTGGCCATCGATGATCAGCTGAGGCTTGAGCCCGTGCTCAAAGCTGGGCCAGAATTTTTCCCTGGGATTCTTCAAACTGGAGCTGGGAGAGGTTCAGCACCTCCTGGCGGAAATGCTGTGGGACACGAGGAAGAGCCATGGTGCCTGCCGAGTGGAGGAGGGTCAGAGAGACTCTGGCCAATAGGTGGAGTAGAGACCAGAGAGAAATGAGAGAATTTGTGACAGTGTTTGAGTCCTGGGTTCCAGTGGTCCCCAAGGTTCTCATGCTTGTCCTTTGATTAGGAGAGATATTCCAAATCCTTCCCACAAATCTCCCCGCCCCCATTTTTTTCTTTTGCCTTAGTTCAATCATTTAAGCTGGGTTTCTGTCATGTGCTCCCCATCAAGTCCTGGCCGATGTAGTAGTCCCAGGAAACCATCTTTCTGTCATCTGCTGGTGACAGAAGGCACAGGGCTTCCCGGATGGAGAAGGGAGGTTCTGAAGGGGCCTTTGAGCCTCTCCTAAGTGTGCTTCCTGTTTTCTTTCCCCACAAAGAATATGATGAAAAGAAATCACAGCCCCAAAGAGGACACTTAGTGATCAAGAACTTCCTAGTGCCAGGAGCATGAGGCTCTTAGAAGCTGGGAGTGGTCATATCCACGATAAGTTAAGTTAGTTGAGTGCTGGATGGGGGAGGGGATCGGTCAAGACGCCTTTTGGAGCCCTGAGGCATCAGGTGGGGCTCGACTGCCCCTTTCTACCCACTGGCTCTATCCAGGTGGCTGGGAGGTGGGGTGGGGGCACTCCTAGGAGGCGAGGGGGCAGACAGGGGGCCTCCATAGAGCCAGCTGAGGTGTGGGGGCTGCTGGCTTCCTGTCTGATTGGGTATCGTTTTACTCCATTCTTCAGACTGCTCAAGGAAAATTGCTTCCCTAATTGGCTCTTCTTTCAAACAAGCTGTAATGAGGCTAAGCTTCATTCCAAGGGTGCTTAACCACCCTCTGGCATCATTGGATGCCATCTGTGGCTCCTGCCATAGCCACTGCCACGTCACAGGGGGCTGGGAGGCCAAAGAGGGACAGCCAAGAGTCTTGCCCTGCACTGGTCTCAGCTTCCCAGAGAACTGCTCTCAGCCTGAGAAAGTGCAGGGAGCCTTGCCCTCAGGGGGGTCTCCGTCTGAGGCCCCTGACCTAAGCCTTTTTGAAGCTTCCAGAATTACTAGGAAATACTTCTTCCCTGGTTCATTCATCTAATCAACAAATACTTAGTAAGCATCTATCTGTCATGCTCCGTTTCCAGCACTGGCCTGGAGACATAGCTGTGAACAAAAAGAACAGACAGAAATCCTTGCTTTCTGGGAGCTCACGGTCTAAGGAAGGAACCGCCCCCCGCCTCCCCCAACCCCAGCCCCCAGCTTCTAGTCTGGACATAAGACGCAGGAGAGGCTGGCAGTAGGAAACAGGATAAAGCTAACCTCCTACAACAGAGAACGCAAAGCATAAATAAGAGGATTAGAACTTTCTCAATGATCCTGGCTAGGGTGGTGAGCGGCTCTCGTCACCGAAAAGCAGAGACCGGCTCCTTTTATTCCCATAGGGAGGAAAAACAGCCCCACTGTCCTTATAGGCTCTGGCCCCGCGTGGCCTCCACCACTCCCTCCCACATCCCATTGGAGACAGCCAGGTCATGTGACAAATCCTGATGCAGAGGAGGCTAGGAAACAAGGCGCAGCTGGGTAGCCACGTGCTGCTGAGCCACGATGCCATCCCCATGATGAAGGGAGGATGGGTTTGAGCTGTCAGCGAGGGATCTGACTCCGGTGTGAGACTTCATTTTCCCCGTGACTCAACGAGGCCATCAGCTCCTAGAGCCGAGAATCCTGTGTCCTACCTCCATCCCCACGCGGCACTGGGCACCCAAAACACCTCTCGGTTCCACATGTTGATT
The DNA here is from genome assembly GCF_024362965.1 of Panthera pardus. NCBI lineage: Eukaryota > Metazoa > Chordata > Mammalia > Carnivora > Felidae > Panthera > Panthera pardus. The sequence goes on along the minus strand of NW_026526732.1, from coordinate 143,978,865 downwards.
CAGAAATTAGAAGCTGGTATTATTATCAGGTATCATCCGTTGATGTGTAACAAACGCAGTGGCTTCAAACAAGAACCGTTTCATTGACGCCCAGGACTGGGCGTCAGTGATTTGGACTGGGCTCTGACCTAGGACCCCTGGTGTGGCCGCAGTCAGGATGGTTGCAGATGGATTCACTTACGTGTTCGGAGGTCAGTGCTGCCTGTGGGCTGGACCTCATGTCTCCAGGATCTAGGAGGATATAGCTCATTCCTGCTCATGGAGTCTCCAGGCACTAAGAGCATGCAAACAGAAGCTGCGATGCCCTTGAGGCTTAGGCTTGGAAATCACGTGACATCACTTCCATTGTTTTCTGCTGGTCAAAGGCAGCCCAGATTTGAGGGCTGGGGAGGAGACTCCATCTCTTGGTGGGAAGAGTTGCAGAGAATCTGTGGCCATTTAAAATCTATCACATCGTTCTGGTTATCTCTCACCGCATAACAAACCACCCCAAAACTTAGCGGCCTAAAACAATGACAACCTATCTTTTGCTCGGGAATCTCTAACTTGGGCAGGATTTGGTGGAGACAGGCCATCTCTACTCCACCCAGCGCCAGCCAGGGTGGCGTGAAGGATGGGGGCTGAAGTGACCAGAGGCTCACTCACTCATGTGCCTGGGAGCCGATGTTGCCTATCAGCTGAGACCTCCTATTGGACCACCATCCAGAGCACCTTCATGGGGTCCATCCACGTGGCCTGTGCTTTCCCCCAGCATAGAGATAGGTTCCCAGGGTGAGCATCCAGAGAAACAGACCCAGGAGGAGCCGTATCACATTCTTTTGGCAGAGGCGGTCACAAAACCACCTTTCAGTCAGAGAGAAAAGAGTTCCACCTTTTGATGAGGGATGGTCAGGTTCTGGAAGAGCTAATACAGGACCAGGAACATTACTGAGGCCAATTTTGGAAAACACAGTCTACCACATACTTCTCGATTCTTCATCCATTTATCAAACTCCTGTGGCAAATTCGCTGTGTGCCAGGTACGGGGTGAGAACCATTCACACGATTCTCTGCTTCCCAAAGGAAATGAGCCAGCTGACTACCCGGAGGGTGCGAGACTGACAGCCTTTCTTCAGAGGCATCAGAAGGGGGTCCCCGGGGGAGATGCTGGTACCGCTCCCCATCACACCCAAGAACAAAAAGAATGTACACTTCAGCAGGCAGGATTCCCATTAGAACCTAAAGCAAAGATTTGTTTTGAGGGTCAGGCCCTCGCTTGCCATTGTCACTGTTCTCCCTCCTTCCTATATGCCTGGGCTCAGACGAAGTTGGGGGAAGAGGGAGCCGGGGGGCCGACCCATGGCCCACCAAATGTAATGTCATTGGTGCTCTTTGCTTTTCAGTTTGGGTGTGTGTCTGGGCAGAGCAGGCGCTCACAAAAGTTTGTTGGATTTGAATGTCTAGACGCATGTTATTCTCCCACTAGACCATGAGCAGCCTGAAATCTGGGGCCTTGGCACGAGGCACAGTGCTTTCCACACAGTATGTATTTATACGTGTTTGATGAATGAATTTGATGAATGAATGAGAACAGATACGAGATGCAGTTGGCACTGGCGTCTCGTATCTGTTCTCACTTTCTTTAGATCTATCTATCTATATATCTATCATATGTCTATATCTATATCTAACTATATATCGGCATGTCTATCTATATCTATATATCTATATGTCTATCTATAGCTATAGCTATATATATATATATATATATATATATATATATATATATATATATGTTTTGCTCATGAATACAAGGTGTGGCCCTGTGCCAAGCAGGCCCGAGGGGCAGGGGGCATTCCAGGCCAACAGGAGAGGCTGCACCGATTCCTCAGAGCCAGGCCTACCCACCAGAGATTGGGGATCTGAACTGAGAGAAGAGACCTGGACCCCCGCCCCCGGCCCCACCATCACCATTCCACAGGCCAGAAGTCGCTAGAATGCAGCACACCCCTCCTGCCAGAGTCCCCAGGGGAATAGCATCTAGAAACTACTCTGCTCTTCAAATTTTAGACAAAGAAAAGGGCCTCAAATTCCCATCAAAGAGGGAAAGGGGCACTTTGCACCCCACAGCACCTCATCTTGTCCCTATCTCTGGACTCGGGGTAAAGGGAGCAAAGCGACATCTCTGAGACCCCACCTCCCACCTCCTTCACCTTCACTCCAGGAGAGGATGTCTGGGGCTGGCCAGCGACCTTCTGGGAACCTTGTGGATTTACAGGGCTGCCCCCCTTCGCCGCCCAGATTGAACAGGACTTTCCTGATGTCTCTGGGATCTATGGAGAGCGGGACCCTCCTGCCTGTCCTAGTAGCTGCCACCCCCCCACCATCCAGGCCGGCTTGAAGTCTTCCAGGACCCTACAGCCATCCTCTCTGCAGACTGTGTGTCTCTCCTCTGTCTTTGGTTCAGTCTCTGGTGATCCTGACACCCAGCCGACACTGCCAAGACCCCTCTGCCTCAGGACTCAGCCAGAACCCCCCCGCAGTCCCGCTCATCTCCCAGGTCTGCACTGCTGGCGCTCAGCAGGCTGCCCGCCCCTGGGCGAGGAGCCCTGCGCCCCCTTCCCTGTCGTGGTCCCTCAGCCGCCAAGGTCAGGCTCTGCGCCCACACCCACCGCCCCGCCGCCACCACAGGGCGCCTGGCCAGGACTCCCAGGGCTCGACCTGGGCTCGTTCGTGCCACCTGCCCACCTCTAGGCGGGGGTGGGACCCAACTGAGGGACTGAGGTGTGGAGAGACCAGATTGACCAGCTTTCCCAGTGGCCTCAGTGCTGGGGAGGGGGACAGAGACCAGACAGATGCTCAGTCCCACAAACAGAAACAGGGCTATGTCACTGAGGTTTCCATTTCTTTTGTGTGTGGGGGGTCCCCTTTCTCTGCATGGCTTAGGAATACCTCAACCCCTCATTTCTTTAAATCCCAGGCCTGAAAGAATGTTCAAGTTCAAACCTCCCACACCTCCCCCATTTCACAGGGAAACTGAGGCCAGATGGGTCCGCTTATTCCAGGTTGCAAGCCGGAATTTGGGCCCAGGCATCCCTGTCTCTCCTCAGAGTGCTCTTTCCAGTGGGCTCCAGCTCTGTGACTTTCCACCTCCCTGAATCCCTTCTCTCTGCCGCTCACCAGTGGAAGCAACGATCAGCAGAGGCCTGGAGGCTTCTGATCAAGAGTCTGAGTTTCCAAGGGGGTCTATCTGCCCGATGGGAGGCAGGGGTGGGGGGAGGATTGAGGAGCAGCCTGCAAAGGACCCAGCCACAGATCTTGCCCCTCCGTCCAGGCCCTCCCCTGGCTGCCGAAGACAGCCCTCCCGCTTCCCACTATGTGACACGTTCGCCCACACACTCACCTTGGCTGGAGTGAGGCCTCATTAAAATCATGAGAGGGAGGGAGACACCAGCGCTGCACAGGGCCTGCCATTGACACAGGTGTCCCAAAGAGGGCATGCACAAACCTGCACGGGAATGCAAGCCCCCGTGCACGCTTGCACCCCTCCCCACGCACACCGGTGTCGGGCGTACCTCCAACGTTAGCATTTGTTGTTAGCTCTGCCTGGGCTTTCTCTTCCTCATGACTTGGCTTGTTACGCCCCCCTCCAACCCTGGTCAACACAACCCCATCCTCCTTCTTCCTCCCAATTGTCTGTGTACTTTTATTTGAACAATCAGCAGGAAAAGATTCCAAGGCCTGAATTCAAAGCCCTTTCCCCATCTCTGTGATGTATGGTTATAAAAATAATGCTAAGAACAGAAAGTGACCTTTATTTCTAATCTGTAGTCCTTGATGACTTCTGGCTTTGCTTTTCTCGAGAAAATAGGTTTTTTTCCTGGTTATTAAAAATAATACCTGTTCATATAAAAAAATTCAGGCAATACAGAAAAATCTAAAAACGTGAGTCAGAAGCATCTGAAATTTCATTGCTGAGATAACGACAGATAATCCGGTGAATATTCTTCTGGACTTAAAAAAATGCACACACTTATACACACAGATATTTTTATATGAAAAAATGAAATAGTACTAGGCCTTTTTTTTTTTTTTCCTTATCTGCCCTTCTGTCTCAGCAATGTATTATGGACATCTCTAAATGGCAGCCGAGACACCCACTGTGGGGACATTTGGCACTCTGGGCCTCTCTGACTCATGTTTCACTCTTCTTCTCGCTGCCTCGCAGAGGAGAGTTGATTGGTGGGTGGTTCTGGGGGGGTGGGGGATGGGGACCCTGAGAGCAGGATTCCACTTAGGGCAGCCTGTGTAGATGGAATGAGGCCTTGCAAAGTGCTGAGTCCACTCAGCTGAGCTCTGGCTGAGTCTCATGGGGCCTGAGGGAAATGGAAGGCTCAAAACATTTTTAAAGACCAAAAACTGCTAAAGAGACAGGGTGATGGATTCAGTGGTGAGGTTTGCATTTGGGGGGCTTGCCAAGCTGACCTCAGGGCAGGGAGACATGCTGGGTGCTGCCAGGGCCTCATGCTCAGGAAAGATGAATTTAGGAGCAGGGGGTTTGGGAAGCAGTATGGAGAGATGCTTCCACTCAGGATTGGGGTGACTTCAAGGAGAAGAGTTTCGACTTTTTTCTTGGATTTATTTATACCCAACCTCCTTCTAAAAAGGTGTTATAGTAGCTTTCCACAAAGGACATATGCAAAAAGGTCAGGCAGCTAGAAATAGAAAGTCAGGACCAGGAACAATTTCCATCTGAAGTGGAGGGCTGCATGGAAAAGGGCCCTGCTTCTCCCAGCCCCTGGGGATGAGCTGGCGAGAAAAGCAGAATGACCCCAAATGGGGAGGAAGAAGAGGAGGGAATCTGGTTGATGTGAATGGACACAGCACCCAAAGTCAAACCTCTAGCTTTGTCTCCAGGTTCTCCCCCTTCCTAAGTTGATGAGCGTGGGTAACCACAGCACCTTTCTGAGCCTCAGTTTCCCCATCTCTAAACACAAAAATAAATATATCTGCCTTATCATAAGTCTAATACAGGGCACTCACTGTTCCTGTAAGTTACCTGACCTACCTGTATAGTTTACACTAGGACTTGCCCTTGGATGGGGTCACTTTCATAGTTTACACACTGTACAACTGTGGCCCTGGGAGCAGATGGTCATCAGAGGAGAGATGACAGAGGGGAGGACCAAGGAGGTACATTTATGGTGCCTGCCAGCCACTGCCCCTCTGAAGGGGGCCAAGTCTCAGCCTTTCTAGAAGCAGCAGGCCATAGGCAGTCATGTTTTATATGCGTGATTCCTCCTACCCAGCTGATTAGACCAGGGCTGACCCCAGGGTGGCCAGTCAGCTGGTTGCCCAATGATGCGTTTATGACTAGGCACAAAATGGTGGGCCAGTCCAGCCGGCCCTTTCTCTAGAGAGGCTGAGTCAGTGATCGGGACTGAAGGGGAGCTGCCATTGGAAAGTTGTGAAGGACAGTTGGAGCTGGAGAGGCTAATGTAGGAAAGTCAGGAGAGGAACCATGTGGGCCAAGTGGAAAGGGAAGAAAGGAAAGTGGCTGAATCACTCCAGGGTGCTTATCTATTGCTGTTGTAGCAAACTACCCCCAACCTCAGGGGCTTTAAATAATAATTATTTTATTTATATCCCTTGATTTTGTGAGTCAGGAATTTGGGCAAAGCTTGGCTCGACAAGTCTTCTGTTTCTTGTGGCGTTGGCAAAGGTATTCAGCTAGTGGAAGGTCCGTTCTGAATGGTCCAAGGCAGCTCTACTCCCATAGCTAGTGCTTTGAGGGAACAGGGGGATGGCTGGAAGTCTGAGCTCTACTGGGAAAGTCAACTGGAGCCCTTCATGTGGTCTCCCCAGCATGTTGGTCTCAGGGGAGTTGGACATCCTATGTGGTAGTTCAGTGCTCCCAGAGAGAATGTCCTAAGGGGCCTTGAAGACATCTTCATCTCACAATGTCATATTCTACTGGCCAAAGAAGTCACTAAGACTAATACAGATTCAAGAAGAAGGGAATTAGACTTCCCCTCTATAGGTAGGATAAGGATCTGTGGCCATTGTTACAGGTGAAGGGTCATAAACTCCTAGGTCATCCTTGAATCCAGAATGCCATCTGGTTCAAGAATCCCATCCCTCTCACACCTCTTGTGTTTGGATTTCTGAGAGTAGCTCTCCCCTTCACTATGTATGTCCTTACAATAATGCTCCTGTACTTGAGTGAGCTACAGTGGGTCTCTCTCTTGCTTGTACACAATGAGCCAACCTAACCAAGTGGTGGGTCCTCGGCTCTTAGAAGAATAATCCCAAGTTATCCCAGATATGATCTGATAAAGCTGGGATAGGGAACCCCTAGTCTTGTCACCTTTCTGAGCCTCACTTTCCCCATCTGGAGCATGGAAGTGAAACTATCTGCTCTACTTACCTGAGTCATTGTAACCAAGTAATGTGAGACTCTTCCTGTCATTTGCTTGATCTTGCTGTAGTTTGTATCATGACACCCATGCCCTTGATTTGGAGTCACTGCACAAGTGTGCACAGGAGAGTGAATTTTCCTCGTTACTTCCTGCCCCTGTGATGTAGGCAAGCTATTTCTCCTAAGGAAAACAGTGATAGATGGTTGAAATTAAGTGACCTTTAAGGACCTCTCAGCTCTGAAATTCTAGGATTCTGGGAGGGTCTGGGAAAAAGGACAAGGTTGGTACAAAATGATTCAGGGGCAAGTGGGCAGCTCATTGGTGGTGAATGATGGAGGCAGACCCAATTGGAGAGCATAGTGGGGTTGATGGAGCCAGGAAGGAACCCAGAGATTGTGAGGGGAGGATTGTGAGGGGATCGGGTAGGGGAGCAGAGGAGGGACGGTAGGCCGGGGTGCCGAGAAGCAAAAAGCCAAGTTCATACGGTGGTTGACCAACTTTATTCCTCCTTCTTCATCCTCCTCCCCCTTCCTTGAGCCTTCTATGGTTTTTCAGCCCTCTAGGCCTGCACATGCCGTGTTCCCTCTGCTTGGAAGACCCCCTCTGCCCTGGTAGGCCAACCCCAATCATTCTTTGGGTGTCTCCTAAATGCCTCTTCTTTAGAGAAGTCATCCCTGAATCTCCAACCCAAATAAGAACATGCTCTTACTTTCTTTCACAGCCTTAGTTGTATTGATAATGATGTGCTTCCTGGTGTAATGATTAGATTCGTGTCCATCTCCCCCACTTAGCAGAAGCTTCCACGAAGGTGGTATTTGGCCAGTGTTTCTTGAAGGAATAAATCAATGAGGACACTGAATTCATTGGGCTGGAGACAGGAACGTAGGTTCCCACTGTCGGGGAGGCAGAGGAGGACCCATAACGGCAGGTGGCAAAGAGAAAGGCTCTTCCCCCTGACCTGAAAAGAACCCCAGCAGCTCACTAGCGCCCCCTCCCGGCCCACCTGCCGCCCCACACACAGCCGGACCCGAAGCACTAGAACACTGCAGCTTTATTTATTGAAACATCCGCGTCCGCAACTAGAGGTTACATTTCGGGGGGCTTGGGGGTGAAAGAGGAACAAAGGGGGGGGGGACAGAGGCTGGGGTGGAGACAGAGAGCAAGGCAAAGGGGTGAGGACGGGGTCGTGTGACTACAACGACCCCAATACCTTTCACCCAATAATGAGGGTCTCCTGTTGTGCTTTTACCTTGGTGGTGGGGTGAGCCTGGGCATGGAGGGGTTGGCTTTTCTCTCAAGTCTATGAGGCCTCAAGGCTGGAGCAGTCCCCTCCTTCCCCTGCCCCTTCTGGGTTGGGGATAAAGGCCTTGGTGAACTGGCTACCTGGGGCAGGAAGGGTGCTTGGAGGCCACAGGGGCAGAGGGCCCTGCAGAGTCGAGCTGAGATTGTGATTATGGGAGCCGTGGTGGGGGGTGGGGAGGTGCCAGGAGGGAGGGCACGTCTAGCGGAGCCCCTGGGAAACGAATGCAGGTGACATGAGGGAGGGGTGATGGTGGACAAGTGCCATCTCTCTGACCTCAACTTTCTCACCTGTACAGTGTGGGCACTGGATTAAATGGTCTCTAAGGTCCTTTCCAGCTCTAAGGGTCCAGGGATCTCTAGGAAAGAGTGGTCCTTCTACTCCAGCACATACCCTCACACCTATTCACATGCCTCACACACACATTCCCTCACACACATTCATATGCACACCCCCCCACCCTCACCCTCACAGACACACAGCCTCACACATAGCACTGACTCAACAGAAAGGGGCGTGCTATCTTGCCTGTGGAAATGAGGAGGGCTCCCCAGAGCCCAGAACCTCAACCAGGGGCCCCACAGGGACTCCCCAGTGCAGGCTCATTCACCCCATTCCTTGGGACAGACCTTGGAAACCGCCCCCCCCAACCCCCTCGAATCCAGGGAGAAGAAAATACAAGAATTTGTACACTCTCACCCCTGCCCTCCTGGTCCTTAGGGGTAAGTCCACAGGATGAGGACACAAGGACACACTGACCTTCATTCGGAGCCCAGGCTCATGTGAAGACAGAGGGCAGGGAAGGGAAACAGTCCCTTCTGTCTGGGAACCTGGGCAGTAGCTAAAGCCTGGGTGGGCAGAGGGATGCAGCTTTCACAGGGCACCCAGGCCTGATCTGGGGTGGGAGGGGCGGTGGCCTGGGATGAGAGGCCAGAATTTGGGGCAGGAAGGGAGCACCTTTCCTAGAGCAGGTGCCCAGTCACATCTGTACCAGCACCCAGAGACAGGGCAGTCTGGCTGCCAGCAGGAGGCAGTGGCCAGCAGTGTGACACCCTCGGGGCTGTAGAGCACGGCTTCCAAGGCTGGCTCCACCCCAACTAGCCATGTGACCTTGGGCCAGCCCCCCCACCCTTGCTCCTATCCATTTACAAGGTGAGGGGCTCAGACCTCTGAGGCCCACCCTGGCCATGAGAGCGTGAGCCAGCGAGCACAGGGAGAAAGAATGAAAGGGAAAGAGGTGGCAGAATATCCCGGAGAAGGCAAGTGGGAGGGGCATTCTAGGAGATGGGCGTATGGTCCGCAGGCTTAGCTGGGCACCCTGGAGGGCTGTCTGTGGTCCCAGGGGCAGGACAGCCAAGCTGAGACTTCCCCTCTCCTAACTGTACAGCACCTGGCCCTAGGGGTCTCCCCAAAACATCAAATCAGGGGCAACAGGGCTGAACAAACCCCAACACCATGAGGGCTGACCCTGGACTCCCTGTTTTAAGGCCACAAAATGCCTCAGCCACCCTGACCCAGAGGGCGAGACTGCCCCAGGGGGAGATGCACTGGATCCTGCCAGCCTGGTCTCCCCTGGGCTGGGGGTCTTGATGGGCCACCTACCAGCACAACAGTGCTGACACCCACAGGCACTCAAAGACACACACAGCACAAGTGACACTGATACAGAGGTGCTGAATCACAGGCACACACAGATGCACAAAGACACTCCTTCCTTGCAGACCCCATCTTCCCCCCGCCCCCCCCCACACACTGACTGGCACACTCTAAGTGCTCTCATCGCACACTGTTAATGCTAATACACAGTGACACCCACACTCCCTGCAGACCTGCCTGCAGCGCGTGCACACACACACACACACACACACACACATACCAGCCTCACCCATCCACACGTGAGGACCCAGGACCTCAGTGTCCCAAGGAGGAAGTACCTGGTGCTTTTCATCCCTGGATCTCCATACCCACCCCAGCAAGGGCACAAAGGAAGCACTTGGCAGGTGATAGGCCACTGGTTCCCACTCCCGGGTTCTTCTGGGGAGCTTTTAAACATTTCTGATGCCAGGCTGAACACCAACCAGTCCAATCAAATCAGAACCTCTGGGGGTAGGACCCAAGCATCATGGCTCTCTAAAAGACCCTCAGGTGGTTCTCTTCTGCAGCCAGGGCTGGGAACCACAGATTAATATCATCCTTCCCGCTGGGCAAAGCCCGCTGTGGTTTCCATAACAGGCCCACTTGTGCTGGGCGTTGAGGTTGGGAGCGGGGGTGGGGGAGAAGGTTGGAAGGCTCAGAGGAGGAGCTCACAGTCTAGTCGGGGCAGCAGACCCTGCACAGATGGGACAATTAAGGAACAATACCCAGCCGGCGTGATGAAGTGTGTTCTGGGAACCTGGAGCCACTCGTTTCGGACCGAGGCTTCGGCTGGGCCAAGAAGGCAGCCGGGCTGGTCAGGCGTCAGAAGGCCCTGCTCCAGGCCTGGCCCAGCCCCCTGCCAGCTGTGGGTGATGATGATCACACAGGCCTGTCCCCTGGTCCCCTGCCTGCCTCTTGGCATTGCAGTGCTGCCCCTTCTGGGCAACTGTCCCTGCAGAATGCTCCGGGTGAATCCCTGTGACAACCCCCACCAAAGGTGCTTGCATTTCAATAGGGTCATCTGTAAACTCTTTGTCATCCAGAGGGGACGAAAGGTAGAAATTCAGGCGGTGGCAGGCAGCTTGAGACTACAGACTAGGGCCGGAAGTGGTATATTCCACCAGCCCCCTACAAACACTTGTGTCCCTCCTGAAGGCGGACGTGCATGCTGACATCCACAGGCACTCACTGAGACAGGGTTTAGACCCAGCCTCACAGACAGATATGTGTAATTGCACATGCAGACTCATATTCGCACACACTGCTGCCCAGAGACGTCCCCACAGTGCTACACAGACACAGATCGGCCCACGCACGTGCACACATGTGCGTGCACACACAGCCACACGTACGCAAGCGTGAAGGCTCACCCTGGAAAGAGCTGGTCCTCATCTCTCCCATAGACGGCTGGTTGGGGTCTCACGGGTGATGTTGAGAAGGACTGGTCTAGATTCCACCCTGCCCATCTAGGTTCCTATCCCAGAACCCAAGGACAGGGAGCCCTTTCATGGATCAGGGCATGAGCTCGGCTCCCAGGCAACGTGGAGGCCAGCAACTGCCCCACCCTCTGCTGCTGCTCTACAAACCACCACACACACCCCCCACCCCTTCACTGACCCTGGGCAGGGAAGGGAACAGCCAACTAGACAGTGCTTTGCAGGGGCACCCCCTCTATGTATACCCTCCTATCCAGGGCACTCTTTCATGTCAAGTATATAAGAAATGAAGTTTCCACTCTATTCCCAAATGCCATGGGGGCACAAACTCACAAAAGCAGGCTTTCTCCTCTGCCCCTCTCAAAGTCAAGCCTCACCCCAGAAAACAGCCGGCCTCCACCCCTCCTGGCTCCTCGGAGATGCAGGTGGGGGCTGAATTCAGGCCAGCTGACTAGGGTGGGGACTGTGCTCTCAGGAATCCAGCTCCTCGTAGGGTGGGGGCGGGGGTTGGATGGGGTAGAAGGGAAGGTGTCAGTCTTCAGACTGCCCAGGCCCAGGACCCTGTGCTGGGTCCCTTCAAAGGGGCACATCGAGGTGAGATATGACGTCCAAGGAACAGGTCAAGGGATCAGGGTGACCTGGGATCTCCACCTTCCAGCTCTCGCCCTGTAAACAGAGGTGCGTGCAACAGGTGCCTGACCTCCCTCGCCATCACCTGCACGGGGACATTCACAGAGCTCACAAAGTACCCCCTGGCCTCCTTTGACCCAGGCCTCCCCCATCGCAGGGAGTCCCAGAGTCCAGCCAAGGGTGGGGCTCCTGAGTCTGCTCCTCTGCTGGCTCCCGTCTGGTAAAGCCACTGGGCCGGGGCTCAGCCTTGAGTTAGGAATGTGGGAAGGTCAGAAACACACCACAGGTGCAGTTGGACAAGGCCTATGTGGCGCCGAGGTCTCTGGGGTGGTGGACGCCATTCGGGCGAGTCCCTTGTCTCCGCAGAAAAGAAGGTGCTGGCAGGTCAGATAGAAACTTGTGCTTTAATATATCTCTGTGTGTGTGAGTGTGAGTGTGTGAGTGTGTGCGTGTGTCAAACGACTGTCTCCAGGGCCTCAGCGCCGGGCCTCTGTCCTTGTTCTCTGCTCATCCTCGCAGCCAATGCAGGCCCCCTCCCTGGCGGGCCGGCCCTGCCCCTGGGCACCCCGGCTGGCGGGGGTCAGTCTTTGGTACAATGCGGACACTTTGGTGTGCCGGGGGCCGGGTGGGGGGGCCACGCAGCTCTCATCATCTCTGCAACGCCAAGAGGAAGATGACCATGGGCCCCCAGAGCTGTGGGTGGGGCTGGCGGGGGGCTCCACTGCCTGGCATCACCACCACTGTGACAGGAGAGAAAAGGGAGACAGGCCAGGGCTCTGATCAGCTCAGCATGTCAGGGACTAGCAGGCTTCCCCCTCTCTCTGGGGGACCTAAAGTGAGACACTGCCCTCACTGTGCACAGACATACTTGTAAGCACAGACGTCTGGTGGTGTGGGGTGGGGGTTAACTTTGAGCCTGAGAGGGTCCAAATCCTGGCTCTGCAGCTCACTGACCTCAGTGGGCCTCAGTTTCCCCATCTGTAAAATGAGTCTAATAGTAAGTGCTACCCCAGAGGGCTGTCATCAGGATTAAATGAGATCAGATACATGTAGGGCTTTGTACTTTGCCTGGTACATGGTCATCACTCAGCAAATTCCAGCTGTTGTAACTACAAACACCTGGCCCTGGGGGGTGGGGCACACGTTCACATCTGCACCCACACATACCTGGACGCAGACACAGGAGGCACTCGGGTACTGTAAATAACTCAGTAAGTTCACAGGAGGGCAGAGTTTAGTCTTCTCCTTGCCCTACATATGCCCCATAACCTGAGCCAACGTGGAGCCCAAGGTGGGTACCAAACACACCAACACCTGCTCAAATAGTCACTGACGCACACATCCCACCACCTAGTCACTCTGAACCACCATTCAGACACCAGCACCTTCTCCTGATACGGACAGGTGCCTACCTACACAGCTCCCCATAGATTCGGCTCCCCCATCCCTTCCCATCTGGCACCTTTGTTGGGATCCATCTGCTTCCGGGGACATTCTCCCTTCTTCAGCGTGACGTCATCTATGGCAATATCCCCCAGGTAGCCAGAGCCTCGAACACCCTCAAAAATAATCTGGGGCGGGGTCAGAGAGCAGGGATTAGGGGTGTTCTGCCAGGCAGAGCCCCCAATCCCTTCCCTTCAGTCCACTTGAAAGCCCCCCCTACCCTGCCTGAGTTTCTCCCCAGCTCCCCAGAAAGAGCATGAAGTCCTCCTAAGTGCTCCCTGGTCAGAGCAATGGCCCAAGGGCTGGGAGAACCTCGGGGGCCCCCACACCCGGTGACTCACCTGGAAGGGCCCACTGGGGTTGATGGGCACGTGGGCTTGCTGCCATACATTGCCCTTATTGCCACTGAGGGACCAGGCGTGTGTGTCCAGGGCCCCTTTGTTCCGGGACCGCACCAGGAGGTTGAGGGAGCCTGTGGTGGGTATGAAGAGGGGGGGCAGTGAGGTCTGGACAAGGACACCCCTACCCTTCCACATTCCCCAAACCCTCCTCTCTGCCACTGCCCACAGCACCATCCCAGACTGGTTCACTGTCCCATTTTCCCGGGGGAGGGACCTCCACACAAGAAAGAGAAGACAGCAGCAGGGCTTCAATTCATCAGGACAACTTGCAAATTTTCGTTCATTTCTTCCCTTCCTTTTTTTTTTTTTTTTTAATGTATATTTATTTTTTAGAGAGAGAGAGACAGAGCGTGAGCAGGGGAGGGGCAGAGAGAGAGGGAGACACAGAATCCGAAGCAGGCTCCAGGCCAGCTCTGAGCTGTCAGCACAGAGCCCAACGCGGGGCTTGAACCCATGAACCGTGAGATCATGACCTGAGCCAAAAGTCAGTTGGACTTAACCAACTGAGCCACCCAGGTGCCCCTCTCCCCTTCCTTTCTAGTCAACTAATCCTCCCCCCACCCCGGCATACACACACACACACACACACACACACACACACACACACACACCCCTTCCTCCTCTCAACAGTGGAGTTATCCCAGGGCAGCAGGGCCTATGACTGAGCACAAAGCAGGATTCCCAAAGCACACAGGGCATACCCCTGGCAGGGCATGATACATGGGATGATTTCTGGAGGCATAGGGATGGACTTTAAAATTTTAAAATTTTCAATACTTATATGTATGTTTTAAGAAATGAATAAAGCCAGTCCTTCCAACTCACAGTTTCTCTAATACTGATGCTTAGGACAAAGCTAAGACAAGAGGAGTGAGTTTCTTTAAAGAGAGATGTTAGTATTTGTGCTACACAGCCATGGTAAGCACAGTGAAAGTACAATTTTGAGGGCATTAGACGGAGGGTGCTGAGGCCCATTGCCCACAGCCACAGAGGCCTGGAATTCTGGAGGTGCTGGGAGCCCCGGAAAAGAAGGAGGGAATCATGGCTTGGCTAAGAGCACCCAGGCGATGTCATGCCCCTTCCTGGCTCTTCCGGCCCACCTCAAGCCCCCAGTGATGTGAAAGACCTGGCTCAGAGGGAAGGGGAATCAATCTTAGACAGTGCCCGGTGGCTGGCATTTCCATGGCTCTGCCCACAGACAAAGGCACACCATCTGTGACACCAGATAGACAGACCCCCGGTGGGAGAGAGCCACCAAATGTTACCTGCCTGAGATGAAAGGAGTTGGCTTAGACTGAGGAGAGTCAGCGAGACACAAGGTCTGGGGACAGCTGGTGCCCAGAGCTGCCAGGTGGGGTAGCAGAGGAAGGAAGAGGAGGGAACTGGACAGCAAGAAAACCCCCTCCCAAGCAGCAGAGCTAGGCCTGGGTGGGGACCCTCACCGACAGATGGGGCCACGACAGGGCTGCAGCAAGCTTCCAGGGGGCCAGGAGGCAAGCCCCAATACTTTTCAGGCTCCTCACCAGCTCCAAATGGGCCTTTCTCTCTTCCCTGTCCTGGAGCTCTTCCCCCTGTTCCTATCCCCCTCAATCTCCACCTTTTCTTCTTCCTCCACCACCCTGCCCCCAGGACACTAATGGGGGAACCCCTCCTTTTTACTACTTAAACAAAAATTGGGTTTCTGTCCTCTCCCCTGAGCACCCCCTCATCTCCAGCATCTCCCCTGCTCGGGGGGCTTCCGGACCGCATTTCACAGGGATCAGCCAGGGCCCAAGACCTTCAGCCTCCCTTAATGGTGGGCCTGCTCACTTCATTCTTCCCTATCTTCCTTGCCTCCTGCAAAGCCAAAGTGGACTACATGCTGGAGCCTAGATATACCCCAGCTTTCCAGCCTCTGGGCTCTTGCTCAGGCTTTTCCAGCTGCCTGAGACTCCCTCCCCTACCACATTCCCCTGGCCAAATCCTTCTTGCAATGTCCTCTCTTCCAAGAAGTCTTCCTAGGCTTGAGTTGGGAGCCCTCTATGTGTCCTGTGAACCCTGGGTCCTTCAACTGCAGCCCTCCAGGCCCAGACCACTCTCTGCTCTGTGGTGTGATAGTTATTGGGATTAACATCTCCTCCTCATTTGACTCTTTGAGGGAAAGTCTGCATCAAACTGGTATTGGTTCTCAATAATTAAATGCTGACTGAAGAACCTTTCATGACTATCCTCACAACTGAAAAAGGACTTCCATAGAGCCTCATGGTTAGAAGTTACTTTGGGTTCATGAATCTCAGACCTCCCTCTCATTCATTCATTCAACTAATGAAGCACCACTACGTGCCAAGGGCTGTTCTAGACACTAGATATACATCAGTGAATAAGACAAAGACCCCTGCCTGCCTGGAGCTTACATTCTATTGGTGATGGGCATGATAAAGATAACAATGCAGGGAAAGGAATAAAGAGGTATTTTAGTTGGGGCTTTCAGGGACCTCTCTGAGGAGGAGACCTTGAATGAGGGGAGGAGAAGAGTGTTCCAGTCCAGGGAACATCATGAGCAAAGTCCTCTAAGGCAAGAACCTGCCCTGAGTATTTAAAGGAAAGCAAGGAGCCCAGTGTGCTCAAGCTGAGTAGGAGCCAAGGGGGAGAGTGGCAGAAAATGAGGTCAGAGAAGGAGGCAGGGACCGGATCAGGTACTGGAGGCCTAGAAAGTATGGTGATGAAGAGGGCAGGGCAGGGCAGTAACATGACATGGGACAAGGGGCCCCTCCATGGCATCCCTACTGGAAAGTCCTCCTGTCCAGATCTGATGCTTACAGAGTCTTCCTCAGGAAGGCCAAATGAGGAGCCAAATGGAAACGACAGGCCTGGGCAGCGCAGGGCTGGTCACCCAACCCACCTACCCCACAGGAATCTTCCCACAAATTCCAGACCCAGCCACGAGTGCATTGGTCTGGGTGGATGGTCTGGAGGCCCCAGTGGACGCAGAACCTTCCATCCTACCCCATCCTGGCTAATCAGTTCAGCATGACCCACTACTTTAGCTGGGGAGACTTGTCCATAAAGAGCCATTAGGTCTACTCTTGCTTAAAGTCACTTCCTCTACTGTGAAACTTTCTGTGGTCTGATAAGGCATGATTCCCAAGATGTACAGTTCAGAGGGAGAAGCAAGACACAGAACAGTGTGTATAAAAGGGGGCAAAATCAAACACACATGTACTGGCTTCTGTAGGCATAAAGCGTTTCTGGAAACTTGCCCCCAAGTCTAAGTGCAGTGGTTGCCTGTGGGAAAGGGTTCTAGGCAGCAGGAGGACTGAGACGAGCAGGGGACTCTCATTATGTACCTTTTGTACCTTTGACCCATGCAAAATACATGGCCTGTCCCCTAAATAAGTGAACAAACAAATAATAAAAATTTTAAAGACTGTCACTTCCTCAGCAGAGTTTTCCATAACTCAGCCCCCACAGTCAGTCCCTGTTACCAGCTGTCTTGGCCCCTGTCTTGCTGTGGACATGTGTCACAGTGGCTGCTCAATCTTATCTGCTGCAATTAGCTGTTCAATGCCTGTCTCTCCCACTTGACTTCGGGTGCCCCGAGGATGGGAACTGGTCGGTCCTGTTCGTAGCAGCACCTGATGCCTGGCCCCAGAGCAGGAGCTCTGGAAGTGACGGCTGAATGATGAGTTCGTTGATTAATGTGACTCTCCTACCATCTCTTTCCAAGGGCAAATGTACACCCACACTTAAGAAGCAGGACTTCCCCTCATTGCTCACAAAACAGCACCCTCCCAATTCTGTGTTTAGGGCTTCGGGGAGGAAGACAACTCCGGTTGCTGTGTGATCTTGGGGAAAATGCTTAACCTCTCTGATTTATATGGTAACACCGCCCTCACCTGTTGGTTGTGAGAGATAATGAGACCACGGAGACAGAGCTCCCAGGAGGTCACCTGGCACCTGACAGGCACTCAATACATGCAACCTCTTACCTGTTTTCTCCGTCTCCTCCAAGACTTGCATGTTGTCCGGCTGGAGCCATTTTCTTTGCAGACTCAGGAAGCCTTCATCATCTCAAAACCTCAGACAAGCTGGCTCTGCCTTCCTCCCTTGCCCAGATTCTGCCCACACCCCCTCCAAGGATATGATTCAGCTAAGCTGAGAAGCCCAGGCCTCACATGGGCCAATACCCAGCCTCCTGTGGACTCCCTCTCTCCTCCCAGCCCCAGCAACGCTTGGGCAGACCACCTGGTGCTCCGACTCACCAATGTGCTTCCCGTACATGTGGTAGAAAAAGGAGACGCAGTAGAACTTAGCGCTGGCATTGTACAAGGGACTCACCAAACGGGCTCGGTCCCCCAGTTCCCGAGGCCTTGATGTCTCAATGAACATGTAGTAGCCTGTTGGGAAGGGGCAGATGCACCAGCAGCCTCCGCCTCACCCCACACAGGCCTCTTCCCCTCTGATTCCTTCACTGCCTTGACTTCATCTGACCCCCACGGCACCTTGTCCTCCCTGCCTCACAGCACAGCACCGGAGTCTGGGCCAGTTCTGAGCTCTACTGTACTCTCTCTTCTTCCGATTCCCCGTGAGGACAGAGTTGTGTCTCCCCCTCAAATTAGGGTTCCTTGAGGCAGGGTGCTGTCTCCCCTCAGACTGGGACTCCCTGAGGGCAGGGCTGTGTCTCCCCCCCCCCACCCACTGGGTCTCCCTGAGGGCAGGGCTGTGTCTCCCCCTCAGACTATGGCTCCCTGAGGGCAGGGCTGTGTCTCCCCCTCAGACTATGGCTCCCTGAGGGAAGGGCTGTGTTCCCCGCCTCAGACTGGCCTCCCTGGCACTAGACCCCTCCCTGATGCTGTCCTTCATTCCTTGCAGCAGGCCATGTCCTCACCCTCAGGGGTACCGCTGATATCAGTGGGGGGACCGGTGTTGGGGGAGCGCTTGGGATTCTGGGTGAGGGCGTTCTGCCGTGTCCAGTCAAAGTTGTCTGTCAGGTCCTGGGTGTAGCCACAGATCTTCTCATCTTCAAAGTGGCAGGTGTTGTCTGCTTTGGGGTGAGGGTGGGGATGAGACAAAGAGGGTCAGGCTCCTTGGGTCCCCTGGTCCAGCTTTGCCCTCCCTGGCCACCCCAAGGCAGGTCCCGTGCATCCAAACGGTGGACCCAGGATCTCAGGGCTTGAGAAACCAGGCAACTGGGCCCCTGACAAATTTGTTCCCAGAACAGAACTTCTTAACCTTTGTGCACCACAGACCCTCTGTCATCTAGTAAAAGCTAAGGACTCCATCTCAGAATAATAATTTTAGATGCATAAAATGAAATACACAGGGTTACAAAGGAAATCAATTATGTTGAGATACAGCTGTCAAAATATTTAAAAAACAAATCTGTGTTGTAACAATAATAATAAGTGGGCTTCTTTATTATCTAATTAAATAACAAGATCTAGTGTTGGGTCTAATAACTGCTGTGATTTTGAAGTTCTAATGAATGTTAATGATATTTAGAAATAGCTGTAACAACTTTAAGGTGATGTGAAAGCACCAGGTTTGTACTGATGACAAAGTCACAGGTAGTGATGTTACTACTGCGCTTTGTCGCCTACGTTCATCACTGAAGGAGATGTTAAACTTCTGCTAGAAGTTAGGGAAAATGAAGAAGTAATTGTATGCCCTTCTATGTTCCAGGATCACGGACCCCCCTGAATTCTATCTATACACAGATCCTTTGTGGGGAGCAGCTTCCTGGGTCTCAGATTAAGTACCCCTGCCAGAGAGAACAGGGGATGTGGATTAGCCTGGTCTCTATTTTTCTTTTAAGGACTGTGAATGGTACTGGCTGAAGAGGAAAGGCCCTGAGTTCAAGACGTCTCCCACCCCTGACCCCCCTACCCCCGCCACACCACCTGTAAGCCCCAGAATAAATCCTGGATATACATGTCTCCAAGCCCAGCCCTGTTCCCCTTGGCTTCTCCTTCCAGCTGCTGGCCTCCACCCATTTTCTGAGTATCTCTCAGGGTCTTTTCCTCCCACCACGGGAGTTTTTGTGTCCCCAAAGGGAAGAAGAAGTGGGAGGGAGTTGTCTCACCTGACAGGTTGGGAGAGTTGATGGCTGAGAAACAAAGTAGGAAAACCAAGTCAGAACTGAGGTGTGGGACTGCACAGAGGGTGCCCAGGCTTGGCACCAGGGGACAGGGTTCCCGAAACCAGGACTGGGGTCCAGAGGGGTGACAGAGTAGAACACGACACAGTGGGGGGACCCAAGCTCTGGACCCATGTGGTGAGGTTGGAAGGGGTCCCCAGGGTATGGGATGGGCCCCCCCTTACCACCACCACCACCTACGCTCTGTGTAGTGAATGATGCGGGAGGCCATGTCACCAGCCCCGAAGGTGGTGTAGGGTGTGAGGCGGACCTCGTAGCTGTGGGGCACACGGAGGTCGGTCAGAATGTACTCCAGCAGCTGCCCCTTCTCCACGCGCCGCACTGGGATGGCCTTCACCATGGCGTTGTGCTGATTCAACTGTAGATACAGGGAGTTCCCAGATGCCCAGCGGGCCACACCCTCCACCAGAGCACCAGCCCAGGCCCTGGTGAGACTTGGAGGGTGGGGTGGGGGCAGTGTCAGGGAGCAGAAAGCATAAAGGACTAAGAACCCAGACCCTCAGTTTCCCCATCTGTGAGATAGGACAATCACTCCTTCTATGCCTGCCTCCTAGAGCTGTCTTAGTAAGCGATAGCAACACGTACCGAACAACAAAAGTGTGCTGGGCGCTATTCAGAGTAATTTGCCATTATTAACTCATTTACTCCTCAAAATAACACTTTTATGAGGTGGAACATTATAATTACTCCTATTTTACAGATGAAGAGACTGAGGCCAAACAGATGCAGTTTGCCCTAGCTCATACAGAGCTGGATTCTAGCCTAGGCAGTCTGCCCCAGAGCCACACTTTTACCCTCCACACCTAATGCCCCTTGGGCAGAACTACACCGAAGGAGACTATACAAAACATCCGCATAGCTCTGGCCTTGCATTCTAGAGATCCTGTGGACGAGACTGACCCCACACCCCACCTTAAGCTCCTGACCCAAGAGCAGATTCTACATTTTGGGAACACAGCTGGTGGCTCTGCCCTTTTTCCTGTCTGAATCCAGCAGACCCAGCTCAATTCTCAAGCCTGTGCCCAGAGCAGGAGTCCAGAGGGGGCAGGTCCCTAGAGCCTCCCAGTTTCTGCTGCTGTGTCCAGAACACTTTCTAGGTCTGAAGAGTTGTCTATAAGGGGGTCAGGCCCTGCCTCCAACCCCTTCCCATGGCTTGATGGACATTCCCAGGGTCAGCTTGCACCCGGGCCCCTGTCCCCCTTGGCCCACCTGGCGGACACTGAGTCTGTAGTTGAGCAGGGGGTCGACAGCGTCAGGCTCCCTCTGGGTCCACTGCAGCACATAGGAGTAGTTCTTGGACAGCTTGTGGCTGCGGGTGGGGTTGGGGGTGTCGAAGTAAAACTCCGGGCTGTAGGCTTTGGCTGAGAGGATGGGGATGGGGGCGTGGGGCCGGGGAGGGTGGGGGATGGGGAGAGATACAGAGAGAGGGAGTGCCGGAAAGGGAGACAGAGGAAGATGGCGAGGAACAGAGAGAGGAGGGCATGGGGAGACAAAGAGAAAGGGAATATAGTGACAAGAGGAGACGGTGGGAGAGGAGGAGATTGGGAGAATGAGGTGCAGTCACAGGGAAGGTGGGAAATGGAGAAAAGGGAGATTGGGAATTCCAAGAGGTAGTATTGGTGAGAACAGAGAGGAAAGGCCAAGGAAAAGCCAGAGAAAAGAGAAATTTGGGAAGACACGGGGGAGGGATATTAGAGAGGACACAGGTAAAGAGGATGGGGAAAAAGACACAAAGAAGGGTAAGGATATTGAGGTACAAGGAAGAGAAGAGAAAGGAGAAGGACAGAGACAAAAAGGTGGGGAGACAAGGAAAGTATGGGAGAACAGGGGAGAGGGGAAGGAGGTGGGAAATGTCACAGGGGCCTCTGGCTGGCAGGGCTGGGTGGGGTGGGGAAGGGCTGGGAAGTGACCCGTCCTGGCCCCCTGCTGTTGAGTGAGGAAATCCAAATGAGGACTAAAGGGGCACCCAGTCAGTAGGGGCTGTTGGGAGACCTTGGGGTGCAGAAGGGCACAGGCACAACTGTGGCTCTCCTCCTGGGGTGCTGCCACCAGGTCTAGTGGTGGGGAACCAACTCTCCCTCATGAAGAGAGGGGGGGGATCAGCAACTCCTTTGGCCACTATGCATTCCCCTCGGCCCTCACCTCAGCCCTTTGACTCACCCAGGCCCGCCTGCAGCCCCAAACAGCCCACCCGGGATTGACTTGATGATGAGATGGGCTGAGAGGGATTTCTGGGTACCGAGGGGCCTGAATCTGTGGGGTGACAGCTCAGGAAATGTGTGCTGGCAGGACTAGAGCCACCCACGACGTTCCAGAGAGGCTGCTGAGGGTCGTCTTCTCTCCTCTAAGCTACAGCTCTGGCCCCTCATATTGGGCCTGCGGTCACGAAAAGAGGGAGTCCCCCACCCGCAGCTTCTGGGGCCACGGATTAAAGCGGAGGGGCTTGAAACGTGATGGCTGGGATGGGGCGGTGCCCAGGACTTGAGTGGGCGGGTTTAAACCTGGTGTGGGTGGGGCTGGAGCGTACCTGCTACCAAAAAAAAAAAAAAAAAAAAAAAAAAGCAAGAAATGGAGAGCTGGGATTGGACGAGGCTAGAAGGGGTGAAGCCTATGCGTCAGGCAACTAGGGCCTAGGCGTGGTGTGGGCGGGTCTTTAGAGGGAAGGGCCCAAACTTGGTGCTCCAGGGGCTGGAGGGGAGAAGCCTAAACCCGGGGAAGGAGGGGTTTGAGACAGGCAGGGCTGTCCGAGGCCAAGGAACGGGGCTGAGCTAAAACGGGGGCGGGGGGAGGGGGGCTTAGGACAAGTACAAGCGGACCTTGAGACGATCTACACCTGGAGTGGGCGTGGGCGAAGGGATCTAGCCTGTCTGGAAGGGATCTGGCTGTAAACGACGTCATGGTTAGGTCCGGGCGGCATGGGCGGGGCCTAGACCCGGCATGGGCGGGTCTTGGGAAGGCAGGGGCCTGAACCCAGTACGGGCAACTGGAAAGGGGCGCGGCCCAGTCCGGGAGTGGGCGGGGGCTGGAGTTGGGGCGGAGCCTGGTCCCAGATGGGCGCGGTTGGGTGGGGCGGGACCCACGGGACGCTCACCCGAGACCTGAAAGAGGCAGGTGGCCGAGCCCACGTCATTGGAGATGCTGCACTCGTAGCTGCCGCTGCTGTCGCGGGTGACGGCGTCGAGGCGCAGTTCGGAGTGGTCGGGAGCCTCGGCGGCGACGGGGACAGCCGGCGGCGGAGGCAGCAGCTGCCCTTTGAAGCGCCACACAGCCGAGGCGATACGCTGGGGGCTGCCTCGGAGCAGCGAGCAGCGCAGCAGCACGGGCCGGCCCAGCGCCTGGCGCACATCCTGGGAGCTGGGCTCCACCTCCGGCGGGACTGGGGGTGGGGGCGGCGGTCAGCGGGGCCGAGTGGGGTTTGAGGAGCGGCCCCATTGAAGGCGACGCACTCGACCCTGCTCCCGCACCCCGCAGCCTGGAAGGATCTCAGAGCGGATACACGCTCGCAACATAACACAATGGCCACGCTCAGAACTCCCTGACCTGCAGATACCCACCCCCCTCCCGGCCATTTCCTCCAGCCGTGCTTCCCAGACTGGGCCTTTAGTCTTGCCTCAAAGGGTCCCCTCACCCCACCGTGTAGCGAAAAAGCAGCATAACGTCGGGGTTTAGAGCATGATCCCCGGAGCTAGTTGCCTTAGGTTCAAATCTCAGCCCTGCCTCAAACTAGCTAGTGAGGCGTTAGGCAAGTTACTTATCCTGGGACTCGGTTTCTCTATTTGTAAAAATAAGGGAATGATAGAGTCTATTTATAGGGCTGTGGAGGGTTAAATAAGTTCATGCATTAAAATGCTCTTAGAGTAGTGCTTGGCACAAGGTGAGTTAACTCTCATCGTTATAGTCTCAGACACAACGTGCTCCCTTGAGAGTCTTTCAAACTCCCGTGTCTACCTGTCAAAATCAGTTATTCTTTGCTCACTGGGTCCCTGGGAATGCAGATGGGGGTGAGGGGCACTTGGTATTGGAAGTGTGACAAGGGTCAGACTTCCCACCTTAGAACACGGGGGTGGCAAGGTGTTAGGGGTATCCGCAGTACTTGGCGGAGGCTGGTTGGACTGGAGTGTACGAAGGGGTGAAGAGGGGGGCAGGCCAGGCTGCGAACCGGGAGGGACAGCTCTGATGTGGTCCAGGTGGGGCGATGGGACTCACACTGCACGTTCAGCTGCACCTGGGCCTCGCGGGGGCGCACGTTGAAGCCATTATACCGTGCCGTCTGGCAGCGGTAGGTCCCACTCATGTCGCGGCTCACGTGCTCCAGCCGCAGCTTCCCGTCCGGAGTCTCCTCCAGGGGCAGCCCCGAGGGCAGCAGCGCTGCCTCCTTGTCCACGCGGGACCAGAGCACCGGCGGCCGCGGCTTGCCTCGAACCTCACACTGCAGCTCAGCGGGCGAGCCCTCCCGCACTGTCACCACGGCCCTGCCCTTGGGCACGCTGATGGTGGGCGGCACTGCGGTGGGGAAGCGGGTAGGAGCAAGGTTAGAGCTCCCCGCTAGCCTCTGCCCTGAGGCTTCTGCTCCCCTCCCCCTAGGAGCCTCCCTCGCGCATCCCTGATGTCCCAAAGATCCCTCAGCATCTCCAAAGCACAACTCGCCTCCCCCCATTCTCCCCACCTCCTGCACCCCCGAGGGTCTCCCAACTCAGAAAAAGGGCTGAAAGTCATCCTGGCCTATTCCTTCTTTCCCTTTACCCCAACAAAAGGGGGTTCCACTTTTAAACAGTTCTACCAAAGGATGCCTTCCCTCAACCCCCTCTCTCCTGCCCACTGGCCCTGCTCTAATTAAAGCTTCCATCTTGTCTTCTGGAGTGCTATTACAGATCGCTAGTCGGTCCTCCAACATCCTTACCCCTCCTCCCAAAGTAATAGAATGTCTGGAGTTTAGCAGGGCACACAGCCAGAATACCCATGATGTCCCCTAGCCTGCTAGCTGTGGCCATGTGACCAAATTCTGGCCAATGGGATGTGACAGAAAATAAGGTTCTTCACAGGGAGAGGCTGTACCCCTCTTCCCTTCCTTCTCCTTGCAGGCTGGAATGCAGATTGATGGCTGCAGCAGGGACTGCCACTGTGGACAAGGCGGTGCACGCTAAGGGTAACAAGACAAGATGGAGCCTGGGGCCCTGAGGATTTGGTGGAGCAGAGCCATTATTCCAGCTCAGACTGCTCACTTTTACCAGAAAAAATAGTACACATCTACCTCATTTAAGCCACTAGTAGCATTTTGGGATTTTCTGTTATTCACCGCCAAACCTAATCCAACCCAACACATCACCCAACTGGAGAGTCTTTTAAAGATTTCCATGGGGGCGCCTGGGTGGCTCAGTCGGTTGAGCAGCCGACTTCGGCTCAGGTCATGATCTTGCACTCCGTGAGTTCGAGCCCCGCATCGGGCTCTGTGCTGACAGCTCAGAGCCTGGAGCCTGTCTCAGATTCTGTGTCTCCCTCTCTCTCTGACCCTCCCCTGTTCATGCTCTGTCTCTCTCTGTCTCAAAAATAAATAAACGTTAAAAAAAAAAAAATTTAAAAGACTTCCATGGGTCCCATCCCACATGACATGGACCAAATTAAAATGTCCGACATCAAATATGAATTATAAATAACTCTACAAGGCAAGCTGAGGTCCAGTTATCTAGTTAGCATAATTTATACTCTGTAAACATTTATACATGTGTTGGCTTTAATTTTACAGTTTTCTCTTTGTATTTTGGAGCCAATTAATTTTTTTCCGGGTCTGAATCATTTCCACAAGACCTTAAAAATCTTCCGTGCCACAGGCATCAGGCTGATGAGCCAAATGGAGGAAATGGCCCTGCGCCCCGTTGATTTCCCTGTTTCTAAAACATCCCAGCTCCCCAACCTTCTGTGCCCTCACACGCTAAAGGGCTGTTGTCTCCCCGCTTTGAGGCTGCAGTGCCCTCAGGTTAAAACTCAAACTCCTCGCGTCTGCAAACCCAAGGGTCCTGTTCCCGTCTCTGCCTTTCCCACCTCATCTTCCCTCTCTCGTCCTGTATCCCAGCTATGGGATCCCCTTGTAAGGGATACTCTCCCCGGACACGAAGTCGTCTCCCTGTGCAAAAGTCAGGATTCGAAGGCACCTCCGAGGCCATCTGGTTCAATGTCTCACAGAGGTGAAACGGAGGCCCAGAGAATTAAAGAGGCTTAGTCAAAGTCAGCCAGCTCCTCAGTGCAAGGGGCTAGGGGCTGGAGATACGATTCTAGAAACTCTCTCGGAAATTATCCCTTCCAAACTTCCGTCATGCATAAAATGAAAACCCTTCAGGTGTGGCTCTAGAGTCAGACTGCTCGAGTTTGAATCCCAGCTACACCACTTATTGTTTGTTACCTTAGGTAAGTCTCTTAAACTCTCTGAGCCCGTTTCTTCATCTCTCAAAACTGATGATAAACTATCCCATAAGGTAAACCATGAAGGTAAATGACATCAATATGAAATCATCAGAACACATAGTAAACACTCAATAAATGTTAGTCATTATTTCATTATTCTTATTTATTATTATCGGAATAAAGACCCAAATCCCTGCATGATCTTGCCCCTGCTGGCCCCTCCACTCTCTCACATCTCACTCCATTCTCCCAGTCGCACTCTCCTTGGGTGCTCCAAATGGCCCATGCGCTTACCTGCCCCAGTGCCTTTGCACATGCTGATTCTTTGGCCTGCCTTTCTCTTCCACCCTCCCTTGTTCTCCTTTGCCTAGTAAAACCTGCCCCTCCCTCAGATCTCAGATCAAACATTCTGAGGAAACTCTTTCCTGACTCTCACGTATCACTGTTTGCAGTCATATATTTATCTGTGAGACTATTTGAACAACGTTTGCCTTCCCACTTAGTTCGATGTAAGCAGAGCTTATCTGCCCACCACTCTACCCCCGAGCCTAGCACAATGCCTGGCATATAATAGGTGCTTAATAAATGTGTGCAACATGAACAAATGGTGTTCCCCTCACTGTGGCCTCCTTTTTTCAAGCTACTGTCCCCACCTCCCCTCTATGGGCCTCTCCAGCTCCCTCACACACACACCCCATGCTGCTTCAGCTGCCCACCTGTCTCAGAGGAGATGTTGACCTCGACGCTCAGGTCAGGCACTGGTGCCCCTGGGAAGGAGGCCACGCAGAGGTAGGTGCCATAGTCACTGAAGTGCAGGTCAATGAGCTCTAGGCTGCTGGTGACGGCAGGCAACTCAGGGTCGTTTCGGGTCACCAGCAGCCTCTTGGACATGCGTGCCGGCTTGCCATTCTTGAACCACTGGTAAGTCACCTTCTCCTGGGGCACCGCATCCACATGGCATGACAGCTTCAGGTCTTGGCCCAGCTGTATGTTCTCACTCTCTTTGATCACGTCTGGGGTGATCTGGAACGTAGCATTCTTCATGGCTACAGGTGGATGGGGAGGGAAGGGTGGCTGGGGCTGGCCCAAAGCCAAGGCTCTATGTCCCACCCCCATCCAGACCCAGCTTCTCTCCTCGAACCAGCCCTCCCTGCAGGCTGGGGGCTACAACCCCATCCCACCCCCAAGAGAAACCATCACTTTACTTGGAAATTGTTCTGCTTGTTCAGATGCATTTTGAAAAGTTCAAAAAAGCTGGCTGCAGAAAAGTAGGTTTAGTAATTGTTCTAGCCACTGTTGATTGAACATCCACTATGTGAGAGGCACTGTTCTAAGCCCTTTACATGGGTTGACTCATTTAACCCATCCCACAGTCTTTGAGGGAGGCACTTTCCTGTCCCCATTTTACAAAGGACAGAACTGAGGCTCAGACAGTTTAAGGAACTTGCCCGAAGAAGTAGCCAACCTTGAATTCAGACTCAGCCTACGCTCTTAACGGCTGTGCTGCTTTATTTTTGTTCTTTTCTAAACCTTGAATATGCAAAATACAAATTTTGGAAAGATGTGCCAGAATGTACTAGTACTTCTATCTAAAGAGTGGAACTGAGGGGAAATTTTAATTTGCACATTTTATCCTGTTGTCCTGTTTGAGTCTTTGCAATAAGTTTGTGTAATTTTTATAATGAAAGCCTAATATGATAATTTTACATGACGTTACATAAAAACACAGAGTTTGGAAAAATGGAAGGTCTAGCCTTTTTTGAAAAGTCTAAATGTTAAAAAAAAAAAAAGAAAGAAAGAAAAAGAAAAACCTGAATATTGTCTGACGTAGCCAAGAGGTAGACAGCATTCTTAATATTTGGGTGCTGATTCAATAGGTCCGTGGCACAATGGCCATGAACCAGGACTGGCCCGGGCAGAGCAGGCTGTATGTCACCCTAAGAGGTAACCGTAAGTATCTGATGTAAATTGCAACCTCACGAACCCAGGTTTTAAAGGCCCCGAATGTAATTAGGTGGAGAAAACTAATCTGACAGAAGAAGAACCATCAGAGGAAGAAATAGTCATCAGCAACAATCTGGCTACTGTGTTTCTTGCTCTGGTTGAGTAAAAAGTCACTGAGAGCTAGCTTCTTTTTGTGAGAAGAGTCAGAGAGAGACTGGTTGGTGAGGGAAGAACAAAAGGAAAGTCCATTTCATCAGAAGATTCTCCACTGAATTTGACAGAAGCTGTACTTTATTTTCAAGTGCTAAAGAGCTGGAATCAAGCCGAGATCTTTAGAATTTTCAAATAAACAACAAACAACCTAAGGTTACTCCTAAGTCAGATGAATTTAAAGTTCTCTCTGTAAAGCACATGAGCAAAATCAAGATCACACGGAGCAGCTAATGAGGCTGAAGTTTCATAAGGGAAGTGTTTGTACTTCATTTGCGCCCCCAAGTTTTGTATCATTTTTACATTTACTAATTACCTTCAGACTCACTGACACGCTTTGCTAATAAAGATTTGCATATGAGGTATGTGCAAATGTATGTTACTTTCATTTAACTCCATTAAAAAGGTAGAGGGGCGCCTGGGTGGCTCAGTCGGTTAAGCGGCCGACTTCGGCTCAGGTCACGATCTCGCGGTCCGTGAGTTCGAGCCCCGCGTCGGGCTCTGTGCTGACAGCTTAGAGCCTGGAGCCTGTTTCGGATTCTGTGTCTTCCTCTCTCTCTGACCCTCCCCCGTTCATGCTCTGTCTCTCTCTGTCTCAAAAATAAATAAACATTTAAAAAAAAAATGTTTAAAAAAAAAAAAAAAAAAAAAGGTAGAAACCAGGGGCGCCTGGGTGGCTCAGTCGGTTGAGCGTCCGACTTCGGCTCAGGTCATGGTCTTGCGGTTTGTGGGTTTGTGCCCCGCGTCGGGCTCTGTGCTGACGGCTCGGAGCCTGGAGCTTACTTCGGATTCTGTGTTTCCTCCTGTCTCTGCCCCTCCCATGTTCATGCTCTATCTCTCACTGTCTCTCAATAATAAATAAACATTTAAAAAAATAATTAAAAAAATAAAAAAATAAAAAAATAAAAAGGTAGAAACCACTGTACGGGAAGAGAGGAAATTTCTCTTGCAGACTGGAATGTCCACATTTAGCTTTTCGCAGCCTCAGTTTCCCAATCTAAAAAAAAAATGTAGGTAATCAACGCCAGCCCTTCTCCCTTCTTCCATTGTTGAGATGATATTTGGGAGAGGAGATTATAAATAAAACGTTCTACAAATCGTGGTCCTGCTGCCCGCGGGCAGACACCTGAGTTGCGGGGAAATCACAGTGCCTGGAACACGCCTCCTCGGCATATCTCATCCCCGAAAAGGAAGCAGACAGGCCCCTTTCCTAGGTCACTGGCAGTTCCTGGAGGACAGGGACGCTGTCTGCCTCCCGAGTTCCCTCCCACCCCTCTGGACCCACGTACATCGCACCAGCAGGTTGACGGTCTTCTTGGCAGGATTGCCCACGTTGTTGGTGGCTGTGCAGTTGTAGTAGCCAGAGTCCCGGGCCTGCACTGAAGGGATGCTGAGGGTGCCGCTCTGAGCCAGGGCACCCAGGGGCAGCGGGCCCGGCCCGTGGGACCACTGCAGCTGGGGTAAGGGATCACCGCCTGTCAGCAGGCACTGTACCGTCACATTCTCCCCAGGGTTTACCACCAGAGTTTCATTCACAGACAGCTTCAGGGCTGGTGGTGCTAAGAGGACAAGGAGGTGGGGTCTTAGGGGACCATGAGGCAGGGCTGGGGGAGGGGTGGGGTCCAGGGAAACCATGGGGTTGGAGAAGGCCTAGAGGGAGAAGAGAGGGGAGAAGTCAGGGAGCAGGCGTGGGGGAGGAGGGGACGCACTAATGGTGATGTGCCTGGAGTCCTGTGTGGGGTGGGGCACTTTCTCCTGGCTGGGGAGTGAGCCAGGTGGGCAAAGGGCATGGGCAGGGCAGTCCTGTACCCGTGGTGTTGGTGAGCCGGAAGGTGATGGCCTTGTCCGGGATGCCGCACACGTTGCGTACAGACACCTGGCAGGTGTAGCTGGCGTAGTCCTGGGGCCGCAGGTTCTTCAGCTTCAGGACCTTGGTCTCCCCCTAGGGCAGGAGCACATCACTGGGCTGAGGGGCCTGCTTGGGTCTCTGGGGATCCCGCACACATTCACCCAGCACCAGCGGCTGAAGCAAATTCCTATTTTCATTCCTATCTTTCCAACCTCCACACCGTTTATCCCCAGGGAGCCTGAGCCTGGGATGGATACTGCGCTCTCTGCATGAGCTTGAGCGTCTCTGGATGCGATGTCCTGGTACACACAGCCAGGACCACGCCTCAGCTTTCCCGCTCTGGGAAAGGGAGGATAAGGAAGGAATCCTGCCCTGTCTTACAACCTATACAGACATGGGGTTGGCCCACAGGCCACGTCCACATGGGGAGCTTTGACAGCCACCAGGGATAGCCACCTCTGAAAGACTCCCCTGGCAGGACAGATTCATCACCATCTCCTGGGACTGGAGGGGACCCATGGGAAGCGCAGTCATCTCTCTGCCCCCCAACTCCTGCTATGCCTGCCCAGGAGCCCCCCCCCCCCCCACCATGTGCATGCAGGGATGACACATCCGCCCCTCGGGGGTGACTTTTCTAACAAGCGATGTTCCAGGAAGACACGCTGCCTTGGGGACTCTGCTGTCCTCACCACTGCTCCCTGACCTTTCTGTCCTGATCTCATCTGGCCCAAGTTTTCTGAAGCCCAATCAGAACGCATGCTTCTGAGGTCAGAACAGAATCATTAGAGTCAGGGCAGCCCCTGGAACACCAGATCATGAGGCCTCAGTCCCCACGTTCCCCTCCCTTGCTGGGCGCACAAGGAAGAGTGTGGGGGGAGCCGTGAGGAGACAGGCCAGCTGCCGTCCATCCTGACCTGGGTGTAGAGGGGTTCATAGATGTCGACCCCATTGTCCTGGCTGTGGGACAGGGTGTCGGAGCCCCGCTTCCAGATGAAGCGGGCAGGCGGGTTGGAGTTGACAGTACAGCGCAGGAACACCGTCTTCTCCTGGTAGAAGTTGCCTCGAACGTCGCTCACCGTCTGGTGCACCGTCAGCACAGGCTCATCCAGGTCTGCAAGGACACAGCCCCAGCGAGGTCAGGGCTGGGTGACCCCCATGGTGGGGGGCTTGGGCTCCTGGCAGCCCCCCAGGAAAGCTAAGCCACCCTCAAGGGATGCCTCCGGAGAGTCAGATGGCGTCCCAGCCCTGCTTGCTTGACCAACCTGTTAGAGGCAGGGGAATGGACTTCATGGCTTCCTAGCTGTCCCTCACAGGAACTGCATGGGGGTGTCTACCTTCACCCTCCCATCATGGGATGGAGGAAGCAGGGCACACTGGAAATCAGGGCACTGTCCAAATCCAAGGTTACCTGTTAATTTGTAGTGTGGCCTGCCTAAGTCCCTTCTCTCTCTGGGCCTCTTTCTTCACTGGTAAACTGGAATCACATGGAGATTTTCTTTTTTAATACCAAAGCCTGGCAGAGCTCACTGATGGTGTCAAAAGTCACAAGAATGATTGCCTCTAAGGAGATTACTGAACTGGGAGGGAGCATGAGGGAACTGTCGGGGGTCCTGGAAATGCTCTTGACCTGGTTGGTGTTTACATAGGCATACACATAAGAATTCATTGAACTGTACATTTAAGATTAGTGCACTCTAGGGGCGCCTGGGTGGCTCAGTTCGTTAAGCGTCCAACTTCGGCTCAGGTTATGATCTCGCGATTTGTGGGTTCAAGTCCCTCATCGGGCTCTGTGCTGACAGCTTGAAGCCTGCTTTGGATTCTGTGTCTCCCTCTCTCTCTGCCCCTCCCCCACTCATACTCTGTCTCTCGCTCTAAAAAGTAAACATTTAAAAAAATATTAGTTAACTCTATTGGATGTAAGTTAATCCTCAATAAAAAAAAAAAAAAAAAAAAAAAAAGTTGAAGAAAAAATCCCAGGGCGCCTGTGTGGCTCAGTTGGTTAAGCATCCAATGTTGGCTCAGGTCATGATCTCACAGTCTGTGGGTTCGAGCCCCACGTCGAGCTCTGTGCTGACAGCTCAGAGCCTGGAGCCTGAGTCAGATTCTGTGTCTCGCCCCCCACCCCCAACCCCTGCTCTCTCTGCCCCTCCCCCACTTGTGCTCACGCTCTCTCTCTCTCTCAAAAATAAATAAACTTAAAAAAAAAAAAAGAAATGAAAACAATCCCGATGCTGGCCCCACCCCCAATTACATCAGAATCTCTGGAAGTGGGACCCAGGCATCAGTATTTTCTTTATAAGATCCCCTAGGAGGGGCCTGGGTGGCTCAATCAGTAAAGCGTCCAACTCTTGATTTGGGCTCAGGTCATGATCTTTGCAGTTCCTGGGATCAAGCCCCATGTCAGGCTCTGTACTGATGGCACAGGGCCTGCCTAGGATTCTCTCTCTCCCTCTCTCTCTACCCTCCCCTGTTCACACACACACACTCTCTCTCAAAATAAATAAATAAACATTAAACCAAAACAAGAGCCCCTAGACATTCTAATGTACAGCCAGTGTTGTGAACCACAGGAATCAACAACCCACAGTCTAACATCCCACAAGAGGCATTCCAACATCCCGTCACTCTTTCCTTGCACAGCCCCCTTGGACAGAAGTCATAACAAAGACCATAGGTGGAGGTAAGGCATTGATGACACCTAAGCCATGCCTGCCAGCCCCTTCCAGCACCAATAACTTAAAAAATGATCCTCAGCCCCAGGGTTTGGCAGGCCCTTGGGTGGCTGATGGGAGACAGAAGGGTCTAAGGTTCCAGTGGCCACCACTTGGGGGTCTCACCGGGGGGCGCGAGGCATAGTTAATGGGTAGAATCATTGCAGAAATTAAGATGGTGCCAGAGAGGCCCCTTGGGTTGGCTCTACGGTTTCTGGGTACCTAGGGTCAGCCTGGGTGAGCACAGAGGCAGGTGGCAAGCAGTAAAATAGCCTCTTGGGGTTAATGGGGTATCTCCATGGAAGGTAGGTAGGGACTAGGGGCTTCTCATTCAACCAGCAGCAAGGACTGAGGGGTGCTTGGTTATGTAGGTGGTGGGGGTAGGGAAGATTCAGAGGTACCCTTGGGACAAAAGCAGAGATATGAGGTCCTGTGGGAAGGGCACTGGACCAGAGTCAAGAGCACCTTTGCAGGTGAACAAGTCACAAACACAAACCCTTGGTACTTCATATCATCTGTGAAAAAGAGTATAATCCAAACTGTCCTGCCCTCCCTGACTTTTTTTTTTTTAAGTTTATTTACTTTGAGGGCAAGAGAGGGAGGGAGGGGTAGAGAGAGGGAGAGAGAGAATCCCAAGCGGGCTCTGCGCTGACAGCCACACAAGGCTTGAACTCACCAACAGTGAGATCATGACCTGAGCCCAAACCAAGAGTTGGAGGCTTAGCCGACTGAGCCACCCAGAGGCCCCTCCCTGACCACTTTAGAGGGACGTTGCAAGGTCCATACAGATTACGGACGGATATGTGTGAATTGTATAGGATGATGCACATTGGAGGAACAGCAGATATGCCCCTCTCGTCCGGGAGAGATAAGAAGGTCTCTACTGTCTTCTTCCATGGAGCTATTGTTTCTTCAGCCTCCTTTCCACCCGCCTCCTTCTTCCCAGGCTGAGCACGCGGGGGCACCCACGGCGCCAACTCACACTGCACATCCACACGAATAGACTTGATGGCGGGCACGCCCACGCCGTTCTCAGCCTTGCAGTAGTAGCGGCCGCCCTGTGTGCGTGCGATGCGCTCGATGCGCAGCGTCTCGTTGAACACTGACGTCTCCTGGAACTTGTCGGATGCGCTGCCCGCAGTCTTGGTCCAGCGCACCTGGACCGGCAGGGTGGGACACGGTCAGACGTGGCAGTGAGGGTGCGGGGGGCACACCCGGGCCTGGGAAACTAACCCAGACAGACTCCCAGGGATACACAGATGGGGTAGGACGCCTCAGGGAAGAGCCTGGGAAATCTGGGGTCGGATGGAGGAGGCTTTAAATAAGGCTGTGTAGTGCAGTGGTTAAGAGCATGGATTTGGGCAAATTACCCAACCTTTCCTGCCTTCCTTTCTTCATTGGTAAAATAGAGAACATTATGCCCTCCTAAGGTTACTGGGAGGATTACATGTGCCTTAGTGCCTTAGTGCCTGTAAGACTAAGAATTTGGTAAAATTTTTAGTAGCCTTGGGTAGGCTATTCCTCTCTCAGCTTCAGATTTTTCATCTGTGAAAGAGGTCTCTGAGGTAGCCAGCCTCCAAGATGGCCCCAGTAATCCCTGCCTCTAGTCCTTTTCTGTGGTGCCTTCCCACTTTGTACCAGGGCTGGTCTGTGTGACCAATATAACACAGCAGGCATGATGGTATGTCACTTCCAAGACCAGGTTGTAAAAGACTGTGACTTCCGTCTTGGGGAAAGCCATCTGGCTGTCACGAGCAGCCCTGTGCAGGGGTCCACAGGGAAATAATGGAAACCTCAGGTCAACAGCCACAGGAGTTAGCTTGCAAGTGGGTCCTCCAGCCCCAGTCAGTTCTCAAATGACTGCAGCCTCCTGAGATACCCTGAGCCAGAACTGGCCAGCTAAGCTGCTCCTGGATTCTGATCCCACAGGAACTGTGAGACACTAAGTGTCTATTGTTTTAAGTCCCTGAGTTTTAGAGCATTTGTTATGCAGCAATAGATAACTGTAACTATCATATAGCATAATACTCACTTTGCAGAGTCATTGTGAGGTAGCCCCTGGCCCATATTAGTCATTCAACAAATTCCTATTATTATATTTGCCCTAAATTGTGGGAAACTATTGAGGATCACACAAGAAACTGGAGCTACTCCTCAGGGTACCAGACGTTTAAGAAAAATTGATCGGTTCCAGATGATTGAGTCTTGAGGACTGGGGGATGGGGTAGGGAAGTTTCCATCTTAAAGTTGGGGAGAATTGCTTATTACTGAGACAGGGCAAGGTGCCTGATGCTGGTGAATAGGGCACAAAAACAGCAAGGCTCAGGAGAAGTGGGTGAAGGGCAACCTTCTCATTCAGAGAAGCGTCACTGCAGGCCTCATTGTTGCTACTGTCATCCCCCCGCCACCCTCAACCTTTCCCTCAGGGATGTAGAGGGGACAAAACCTGCAGAAGGCTATAGGCAATTTCAGGCAATTCATACTTAGGTCAGAGGGTGCTTTGGAGAGAAACCAAGGCCATGAGAATATCTTTTCTTTTACATTTGACATTTTGCAGTTTTACTGTGTTTATCTAGATGGGATGTGTTTAGAAACTGCTTTGGATTTGCTTTGTTTTATCCACCTGAGGGTTTGTACCTTTCTTCAGGTCAGCACAATTCTCAGTCTTTACCTCCTCAAATGTCGTCTTCTCTCAGTTTTTTCTAGTCTGTCCTTCCAGAATGCCTACATTTATGTTGGAGCTTGTCATTCTATTCTCCATGCCTCCCAGCTTCCTTTCCACATTTCCATCTCTTTGTCTCCTCCAGACCACACTGTAGTTGATTTCCCTGGATCTATCATCCAATTCGCTAATTTTCTCTTTAGCTATCTCTATGCACAGAGGCCAAGTTTTTAAAAAGACTGTGTTATTTTTATCTCTAGGATTTCTATTTGTTTTTTTCCCCCATATCTAACTGATCGGGTTGTATAATCTCTTGTCTTGTGGATTATATTCCTTTCATTATCTCTTGAAACACTTTAATCATATTTATTTTAAAGATCCTTTCAGATTGTTCTGTTATCTCTGTTTCCTCAGATGTGGATTGCTCAATTTTTTTTTGTTGGGGAGGGGGGGTGGTCTATGGATTGGCTCTCCTGGCAGTGTATTTTCAAATGTGTTTGGAAACTTTACTCCACAGGCTTGCATTTCATGGGAGTTTTCTTCCACAGAAGTCCCACTTAGGCCCTCACAGGCCTGTCTGTGGTATAGCTTTTATGGTTCCCAATGCCCAAGACACATAGGTTCACAGGTTCCAACTAGTTTTTATACTAATTTCTCAGCTTAGGGTTTCCTCACCACTTGGATACTGCAAGACACAGACAGCCTAAGGGTTGTGCTCCTTCGTGGGTGACTCTGTTTATACCCATGCCCTGAAGCAGAATCTGATCCCTGCTGTGACTCTAGGATGTGGGACAGAGCTCTTCTGGTCCCCATTCACAGGTGATGCCCTTGTCCAGCTTCCTGCTTTAGATAGAGAGTCTAGGTCTAACTTCCAAGCATAGATGGACCTGTGGCCTCAACTCATATCCCCCATGTGTGTGTTAATACTACTATCCCTGAGGTGAGTACGCAGTCCAAGCCCCTCCAAGGAGTTCTTCACCTTCTGCTCACTGCCATTGCTATAGATCCTTCATTTTGGCCTTCAAGATTCCCTCTCTGTTGCTACTTGTTTGGAGTGGGGAATTCCATGCCCACTCAGCCCCCCATCCTGACCTCAAAGTGGGCCATGAGATGCTGCTTCCCTGTTCCCCTACTAGATTGGATGCTCCATGACAACAGGAACTATAACTGTATCTTTAGGACCCATCACAGTGCTGGGCACATAGCAGGTGCTCCATAAATATTTGTTGTAATGAACTGAGCAAACAAGGAGGTAGACGGCATTTCAGGAGAAGGGAGCAGAAGTGGCTAACGCAGGAATGAACAGGGTGTACTTGGGCAAGTGTGACTGAAGCACAGGGTGTGAGGAGGATGGCAGTGGAGGTCAGACAGGCAGAAAGGCAGGTGGGGCCAGCCTATGGGAGGTCTTCACTTCCACCCCTAGCAGCCTGAAATGGGTCTGGTAGGTAATAGGTAAACCATCGAAGGTGTCTGAGCTGGGGAGTGATAGGACAGAGCAGGTTTGAAGATGATGATTCTGGGAATGGGGTACAGAAGCAGAAGCATGGGGATCCAGTTAGTCTATTGCAGTGGTCCAAGGGATAGGACTGAAGGTCTGGCCTCCAGAGGTAATGAGGAATAGAAGCAGAAGACCCATGCAGGAGACATAAAAACAGAGGTCTCAGAGGCTGGCTAGATGTGGGGAATGAGAAGGCAGAGTCAAATATTAGCCCAAGGGCTTGAGCCTAGGTAGCAGGAGGAACAAGGAAATCATGGATGGAAGTAGAAAAAAGAGTGTGTGCACGCACAGCCACAGACACGAACGACTCAAAAACGCGATGCACAAGGGCACACACGCAGATGGCCAGTGCAGCCTTAGGGAGAGATGGCCCAGCTGCCTCCCTTGCATTAGGGAGGACCATCCCGATGTCACACCTGATACAAACACCAACCTGAAGGCTGGCAGCATTGTTGTCACTTCTAAACAAAACTTTGAGAAGAAGCGAGCAGTGATAATGGTTTTAGGTTGAGTCTTTAGGGGTCTCCTTGTCCATCTGCTGGTCTCAAGGCCAAACCCATCAAAGCCATCCCTCTTCCCAAGATTATCCCAAAAAACTATTTTGCATTTCACTGTCCTCCCTAGGATCCAATGAAAAATTTTCTGCTGCTCTTAAAATGCCACGGCAGCTCACCAGCAAATTCCATCATTCCTCCAGCCCGGCTCCTGCCTCTTGCCACCAGCTTTGGTGAGAACTGGCCAACGCTTCTGATGGAACCATATACATGGTCTGTGACAAAATTTACCTGGCTTCTGGTAAATTTACTCATCTTCTGCTGCTTTCTAATTGCTTTCAGGCTTTTACCATCAAGAATGTGGGGCTTGCCTACCTGAAGCCTCCTGAAGGAGAGAATGTATTATATGTTGTTGGTAACTCCTGGAGCCTCCAACCCAAAGATGGACACACTGGGAGGAGGTGCGCTAAAGCTACAGCAGACGCTGGTTCTGGATTCAAATTCTGCTTCCACCCTCAGAGGAGCTGTGTGATCTTGGGAGTTTACTCAACCTCCCTGAGCCTTCATTTCCTCAGCTGTGAAGTGGATGCCCTAATGTCTTCCTCACAGCATGGTCGTGAGGCTCCAACAAGAAAACACTGGAGGAAGTACCTAGCACAGTGTTGGCACGTGGTCTTCCCTCAAACGGAGGTTGGAGGTGCGTGTGAGGAAGCATCTGCACAACAGATACAATGGGAATGAAGTAGAATTCAACAACTGACATTGAATTATTCCCTCAGTCGTCGATGTTTTCAGGTGAATAAGCTCACAGACTCCAGCCCTTCCCTACCGCGTTCATTTTCCAGCTATTTCCTAGCCCCAGCCTTCTGTGTTGGGTTTACTGGCCAACATCCACCTCTTACCCCCAGCTCCTGCTGCCTCTTCTCTAGCTCTGGGCCCAGAGTGGGGTGCAGAGTGAGGAGGTAAGGGCAGGGGAGGCACGTGCGAGGCCAGGGTGGGGCTTACCTGGGGCCGAGGGTGCCCGGTGACAAGGCACTGCAGCACGAGGGTGTCCCCCTCCCGGATGGTGTAGACGCGCTCACTGATGTTGTCCTCCTTCACTACACACGCCTGGCCCGCGTGGACGATTTGAGCCTGGGCGGGAGCTGGTGGGAGAGGGGGCAGGTTTAGGTAAGAGGCACCAAGGCCAGCGGGGGTCTAAGGCTCCCTTCTCTGAGTGTGTTAGGGGGAGATGTCAGCCCAGAACTCCCCAGG
Organism: Panthera pardus; assembly: GCF_024362965.1. NCBI lineage: Eukaryota > Metazoa > Chordata > Mammalia > Carnivora > Felidae > Panthera > Panthera pardus. The sequence goes on along the minus strand of NW_026526732.1, from coordinate 143,940,465 downwards.
CCATTCCTTAGAGGCCTGACCTATGGAGCTCTGGAAAGAATACTCCCAGGGTCCCAGGCTAGGCCCAGAAAGGTCAAGGACTCAGGAAAGGGGCAGTTCCTCCTCATCCCACCCTCCTTGCAAGAGTTCTGTGTTTTCAATGAGCTGATGAGTATGAGGGGCTCAGGAATCCATACAGATGGGTCATCTCTCCGTGAGCATCGCTGTCTTAGCAGCCTCTGTAGCAGAGACTGCTGGCGCTCCCCCAGGTCCCCATACCTGCCGGGTACATCCATCCCCCAGCTGCTAGGCACATACAGCTCACCTTCCCCTGGGAACTGTCCTTCACCAGTGGGAGCTGCCTGAGCCAGAAATGCCTGGGAGCTCTCCCCTTCCCCTAGTGCATATGCACATAGTCCAATGGCTGACAGATCCCTGTCTCCTGGTGGGATGACTATGGTGCCATTTGCACTGCAGAGCCCCCCTGGGAATAGGTTGAGGCTAAAACAACTGAACCACATTTCTGTCTGTCTGCCTCCCCATCCAGTTTCTCCTGAGAGCACTTTCCCAGCAAATCACTTGCCTGAACTATACCCCATCAACCATCCAGCCTTTACTTTTAGAGAGCTTAACTAACATATTTCCCAGCCCCACAAACTGCTCACTGCCCTCACCCAAAGGCCTGTTACTGTTCCCCCATTGCTCCTTGAGCAGGCCAACCTCCTCTTCTAGGGACAGAAGCTCTCTCCAAGGGCCTGGAAGCCTCCAAAAGACTGGCTCCTCCCTGGCCTTTCTCACGTGACCAGGGCTGGGGGACCAGGGCTAGGATGTGGCTGGGACACCCAAAGGGAAAATGACTGGATTGGGAAAGTACACAGTCCCTCCCTAAGTGTCTAGCCCCTAGCCCAGCAATGTTTGGGCTTGGAAAAGGAGGGCAAGACCCCCTGAGTTCCTACCTGTCTGCTCTCAGGTGAGGGTAGAGAAAATGGAGGTAGGAAGGCTAATCCGGGGCACAAGGGGGTGAAAACAGAGTCCTTGCCCTAAAGAGGTGTACAAAGATGCGATAAAGCCTGTGCATAAGATGTGTAACTTCCTCCAGGAATCATCCCATGATTCACCTGCACCCTCCCTCCTTCTGTATCCATCATTATCCCAGTACAACAACAAAGCATCAATCTGTGTGTCTGCCAGATTCAGGATTCTTGTCTTTCTGCCTACCCAACCATGAGTTTCACCTTGATGTTCCCAGTGAATGTTGAGTGAATGAATTTACAAGAACATCCCATGGCAATGTGTCTAAGCATTGTAAGAGAGGTAGAGAGGGCCCAGAAGGTCAGAGGAGAGAGAGAGAGCACTGTCTGCTAGAGAAAGCATCACAGAAGGCTCTATGGAAGAGATAGCCTTCTAACCAGGCCTCAGAGAACAAGGGACTTTGTGCAGGTTGACCGGGCAGAGTCCCATCTAATACGTATTACCTGGAGTAAACCCTTAGTGGTCTTTGGACCTTCAGTTTCTCATCTCTGAAACAGAGAGAATGCTGCCAGGCCTGAGAACTCACAGGGGTGGGTGTGACAGTAACACAGGCAAAATGACAAGTGCTTAGGAGACCCCTAATGTGTTCTAGAGCTGCCGCAAGTAGACCTCAACAGAACCTCTCCAACCAATACCACTGGGGCAGTCAGGAACTAATTACAGAGGTGGGTCCACAGAGGCTGCCCAGCTGTAGGTCAAGAAGCTGTGGGGCAGCAACAGGGAGCAACACAGGGCCATGTTTAACCAGGAGAGTCTCTGCAAACAGCAGCGGCTCCTGCGAACAGCGGCAGCTGCCAAGAACCCAGAGTCTGAGTGTCCAGACAACCTTCTGGACCACCGGGCTGCCACAGAAAAATGAACCTAGGCTAGTCGTCAGGGGATAAGCTACGCAACCTTGGGCAAGTCAGACCTCCTGGGCCTCAGTTTCCCCACCTATATAGCACGGGAGTGGGTTTAGATGACCTCTGAGATCCCTTTCAACTCACACTTTCTATGAATTTTGTAATCAGCGCATAGTCCATATAGAAGATGCACCCTAGAGTCTGGGGAAGGGGTCTGAAACTGTCACCCACACACCTCCCTGCAATGCAAATGCAGGCACATCACCACACCATGGAAGAGAGAGCCATCTGTGGCCAAGGTCCCCAGCAATCTCGTCAGGAAATGACCCACCAATGCAGGACGCGCATGCCAGTTGCTGATAAGACCAGAAGGTCGCGTGGATGTCTATAAGAAGCCTGGGGTGCCTCTCAACAAGGAAGACATTGATTTAACAGGCTCCAGTGGAAGATAAGCTGGAATCCTGGACACTCTGGCTCGCCAATAGCCAGGCAGTGTTGTCACAACAGAAGGTTTGGTGACTGATAAGGAATATTGAAAAGGAGCTGGAGAGCCATACTTTCTCAGGGTCTGGACAGCACAGGCCAGGAAAAAACGGGGCCTGGCCAGCAGACAGAAGGCCTCTGGCCACCTGACAAGTTTCCTCACTGCAGATGGGGCATCATGGATGATGACATCATGAAGATTACCCAACTCCCTTTGATGACATTGACTCTTAAGAACATCAAACTCTAAAATGATGGAACCACTTTGGAAGAGAATCTGGCAGTACTTACTCAAGCTGTTCAAGGGTACACCCCATGACACAGCAATCCCACTCCTGGGTCGTACCCAGTAGAAACGAGTGCTTATAACAACCAAACAATAGGGGCGCCTGGGTGGCTCAGTCAGTTGAGCGTCCAACTTCGGCTCGGGTCATGACCTTGCAGTTTGTGGGTTCGAGCCCCACGTCAGGCTCCGTGCTGACAGCTCGGAGTCTGGAGCCTGCTTCGGGTTCTGTGTCTCCCTCTCTCTCTGCCCCTCCCCTGCTCATGCTCTGTCAACAATAAATAAATATTAAAAATTTTTTTTAAAAATAACAGTCAAACAATAGGTCCAAGAATATTCATAGCAGCTTTCTTCATTATAGCTAAACACAAGAAACAGCCCATGTGTCCATCAAGACTAGCATGGATAAATTCTGGTATAATCAGACAATGGAATATTACACTAAAAAAAAAAAAAACTGATAGACACAACGTCATTGTTGAATCTCACATGCACAATTTGAGTGGAGGAACTCAGAGACGAAAGAGTAAAGAGTATGTGATTTCATATATCTGAAATTCAAAACTGGAAGAAACCCATCTTAAAGCAACAGAGATCTAAACAGTAGTTGCCCTTGGGTGGGGATAGGGATTATTAACCGGGACAGGCACAAAAGAAGTTTCTGGGGAGAAGATGAGATCCCATCTGGTGGGATGGAAATGTCTACATCTTAATCTGGGTGGTGGTTATATGAGTGGACAGACATGTAAAAATGTGTCAGGTTATTTGCTTAAGGTTTTACTGTACCTCAGTTACACTTCAGTTTTAAAAAACTGCCCACTGAGATCACCCAGTTCCTTCTGTTGACACTAACCATTACCCTACCCACTCCCTTCACTCTGACTCCTTGATGAGCTGCCTCCCATGGCTGACTTCTTCACAGTGCAGATTTTCCCTCTGGAGCAAGTGGTGCCCAGGCCCCCTTAGCCTTGATATTTCAATCTCCCCATCACCTCCCACTGAGCTTTGTTAACATGAATCAGCCTCTCTGACTCTGGTCACCTCTGGAGTGGCTACAACTGTGATTTGGACCCCGAACCAACAGGGTCCCCACCAACTCACGGGCCCCTAATGGGACTCTGTCCCACTTAACCTCCCGCTCCACACACCCCAGGAAGGCACTACCAGCAAGCAGTAGCATCTTCGGTTCCAAAGGCAACTAGGCCAGGGCCTGTGTCAAGAGGCACCATGACATCATAATCCCTGCATTCAGTCTGTCAAACAACAAATGCTCCGAGCGGGGGCTGCTGTGCTGGGTGCTGGAGAGACTGTCATGAAAAGCAAACAATGAAAGAGCATTGTTGGGGAGACAGAGATAGCACACAAGGGAACAGAAATGAACAGGGTGGTTTCAGAGTGTTGTAAGTGCTAAGACTACTCTAGAGCAGGGGATGCGTCACGGAACAGTGAGCAGAGGAGAGACATGGTTTAGAGAAATGGGAAAAGCAGACAATCTGGGACTAATTCCTCCTGGCTCTGCCATCCACTAGCTGAGTGACATTAAGCAAATTACTTAACCTCTCTGAACCTCAGCCTCTTCATTCATAAAATGGGAACAAAAATGCCTTCTTCCAGGGCCGGTGTGAGGGTTTAATACAAGACCTGTAAAACATCTGGCCCAACAAGACGTGCTCTCTCAATAAATGACAGTTCCTGGGGCGCCTGGATGGCTCAGTTGGTTGAGTTCCTGACTCTGGATTTTGGTTCAGGTCACGATGTCACAGTCGTGGGATCGAACCCCACATTGGGCTAATGCTGGGCATGAAGCCTACCTAAGATTCTCTCTCCCTTCCCTCTCTGCCCCTCCCCCACTCCCTCCCTCTTAAAAATAATAATAATAATAGGGGGTCCTGGGTGGCTCAGTCGGTTGAGCATCCCACGTCGGCTCAGGTCAGGATCTCACAGTTTGTGAGTTCGAGCCCGCGTCAGGCTCTGTGCTGACAGCTCAGAGCCTGGAGCCTGTTTCAGATTCTGTGTCTCCCTCTCTCTGTCCCTTCCCCGCTCATGCTCTCTCTGTGTCTCTCAAAAATGAATAAACGTCAAAAAAATTTTTTAATAATAAATAAATAAATAAATGACAGTTCCTGAGATGATTAAATAGGGACAAGAGATGGGGACAGGAGACCACCCTCTGTGGCTCCCTCTATATCCCAGCACGGAGACACTCAAAACAGACATAAAGCCGACAGGGATGTTTCACGAATATGTTAAAATTCATGTCGCGGGCTGTGCATGGCTTCAGAGGAGCTGGGAGCAAGGGGAGGGATGGGACCCCTCTGAGCATCCCTCTTAGCATCCAGCACGTCTAGCTCTTGGCAAGTTACTTTGTGACTTTAGCAAGTTACTTAAGCCTCAATTTTCTCATTTGTAAAATGGGGTTGTTGTGAGGAATACATCAGTAACTCACACAAAGTGTTTAAAACAGTGTCTGGCACACAGTAAACCATCCACACATGTTGGCATCATTATTCTAGAAATGATCCTGCACTCCTTTCAAGAATCCACCTCCCTGGGGGCCTGCAAGCCCTCTGCACAAGAGGACCCTGCCTTATCCGCCACAGATGGTGAGGAGTGATACATTCCTGCGGTCCACTGTGTGTATTTCCAAGCTCCTCACCTCGTTCAGAGAGGCAGAAAGAGCAAGTCCTATTTAGCCTCTTTCGGCAGAGAAGAAAACCCAGGCCCAGAGAAGAAAATGCCCTGTCCACGTCACTCACTGACACAGGACAGGAGCGGAGCTGGGACTTGAACCCAGGCCTTTCACCTGCTAGCTTGGCACTCCATTCACTGTCCCAGTCCTCCACGGACTCCCCTACCCCTGCCTTGTGTCACCAGGGAGCCTGTCACAGTACAGAACCACCAGCCCTGACTCTTCAGGGACGGGCCTCAGAGTTTGTATTTGTAACAAGCTTCTTGGAAATTCGGGAGGCTGGATTTGATCCCCTCTGCTTGACACCACATCGGTAGAAAATAGGGCGGGATTTTGGAAACAAGTATGTTTCCCTGCCTCTTGTCTATGAGACCTTTCCTATTTCACTCTCCTGAGCTCTAGCCACAAACCCCCATGGAAAAGGAGAATGGTGTCTCCCAAGCTGTGTGCCGTAAGGTGTTGATCGATAGTCCTCTGTGGAGTAAGTATGCTGATGCTGTGTCTTCTCTCCTTCCCAGAGTGTGTCGGCACCCAAGTGTGTATTATTAAAGGCTCTGAAAAGTCCTGCAGTAAACACACCTATGTAACTTGGTGTTAAGCCAGTGCCTTCCAAAGAAATTTGACCATGTAGTGCTTTCTTCACAGAGGATCTCTTAGTATCGTGACAGCTAGAAGCGTTGTGTAAAATGAGTGGAGAAATGTTGATCCAAAGCTCAGTATATAAAACTAATGGCTATGGAGACAAATAACATGGCCTTCCCCAGCCTGTGTCCGAGAACAGCCAAGCCAGCATGAGAGATGTTCCCCACCGGGCAACATCGTAAGGAGTTCAGCTGAGGCAGAAATAGTGAGTCCCTGGTAGAGTGCTTCTGGCCTATCTGCGTACTCCTTTCCCCTAAAAAAAAAAACACAGACCCCAAATTCCAGGTGAGGGGCGGGTAGGGACAGCTAGCACCCAGCAGGCCCAGGGAGGAAGCCACAAACTCTCAAGGACTCATGTTAAGACGAATTCCAACTTGCCCACTGGGCTTTGGAAGAGAATTGTCACCGGAACCTGGAAGGGAAATTTCATCAAGGACCTCATCCCTCATCAGAGAATTTCTTCCCCGGCACGAGCTAGGGTACAGAGGGTGCTATCAAATGCACAAGGATGAGACGGTAAGACGTAGAGCCATGTAAAGCAGGCAGATAGCAAAATGAATAGGAAAACCTTAATAAATTATTTTTTTTTAAGCAATCTCTAGCACCCAATGTGGGGCTCGAACTCGTGACCCCAAGATCTGGAGCTACACACTCTTCTGACTGAGCCAGCCACGTGCCCCTGGAAAACCTTAATTTAAAGCTCCATCAGCTTTCCTTCAGGTTTCCTAACCCACATTTAGAAAGGTTAATCATTAAAAAAAAAAAAAAGATTAATCATAGTCAGGTATGGGCTGCTGTCGTGCTTTCTGCCCCTGACTCTTTCAGGGAAAGTGTGCGTCTGCAGGAGGCCTGGGACACTTGCAGAGGAGGTGGGGACGAGAGAAAGGAAGCAGGCTGCAGACTTCCCAGCCTGGAGTTGGTTCTCTCCGCCCAGTTACCAGCGGACAGGGTGAATGCCATCATCCTAACAGCCTCCCACAGCACCACTGAGTGCTCTGGGCCAGGCAATACGGAATCAGGATCTGCGCTCTGATCAACACATCCTTATGGATATGAGGTGCTGAGCTTGATGCCAGGGAGAACTAGGGACGCGTACAGAGGCTCAGCAAGGTTAAGTACGTTGTTCAAGGATGCCCTGCCGATTTAGAGTCTGGTTCTCTCACTCTTATGCCAAGCCCCATGCATTTCCAGGTCCTAAGTGCCTGACACAGTGCTGAGGACTTAGGGCTCAGGGTGCAGGGCACAGTCTCCAAGTCGCTACCTGAGCCAGTCCCAGGCAGCATCCTTGGAAGCTATCCTTCCCTCGCCCTCCCAGCTCCTGGTATGCACATGTTTATTGATCCTTTTATACATGTAATGCAAATGGACACTTAATAATTTAGCAGAGTTAACAGTGCTGAAATATTAACAGGTTTTTCTCTTTTAATTAGCCGCTCAAAGAATGGTGGCCAGGGTCTTGGAGGAGGCTCTCGGGGCAGGGCACCTGGCCAGCTCGGCCTGGGCATCCTTCTGCACGGGACAATGCTCTGTACCTCTTCAGCAGACCATGGACCATCAAACATGGACCTCTTGGGAAAATTAGCCCTTCTGTGCTCTCCACAGCAGGGCTTTGCCCTGCCCTCCCCTTAGCCCTGGCTGTCTGTGGAGCAAGCTAATACCTGTCCTCTGTTCCCCATCCAGAATGAACCAGGTGACCTCTCAGGAGCACTCCAAGTCTAAGGGAGGCTCCAGTTCTACGCTGGGAAAACCAGTCTGAAACAGTCTCTCCCATCCCGTCCCATCTCTTCTGGCCTCACCTTAATGCTGGTCATCTTGAGGGGAAGCACCATCACACTCCGGTCATTCTCTCGGGCCATTAGACCTCAGTGCAAGCTGATTCCCTCACCACCCTCCCTCTCGTTCCTTGCCTCCCAACGCTTCAAAGACACACACATTGCCTGTTTATTTGCCATCGATTCATTGATTTGTTCTACGGTATTTCCTGAGCACCTATTGTGTGAAATGTCCTGCCCCGGCATCGGACAGAATCAGAGCCGAATCAGGCAGAGCCATCCTCAGTGAGGAACTTCTGTCTTCGCTCTGCGGCAGACCACAGTAGAGTCTGCTCCCCACCGCAAGCTCTTTTTTTGCTCATCAGAACCAAACCCATATGCAGCCGACCTCCTCTCTGACCACAAAAATCTCTGCCCGACCCGAGCGTATCTGTCTCTGACCTCCAAGTACAAGGTGCTGTCACTGAATACGAGAGCAGCCATCGCAGGAAGGATCAGCACACAGGCTGCCGCCCTATCACCACGGCTGAGCATGAAAAGTCTGCTTCCGTGGTCAGAGGCAGGGCTTGACACTATTTGCAGGGCCTGGTTCCATCTTCAGGAGCCGATACTGGGGGTGGGGTCTCGTGCCATTGGCACAGCCTGGTGCCCTTGACACACTTCCTCTGCTGGAAGTGGTGGCCAGTCCACCTGTGCCCCGGGGCCCAGAGAACGTTCAGCACCCTTGCACCTATATCCTGGCCTCATGAGAAGGCACATAGTTGTCGAGAGGGCCAGGTTATCCTCCTGGACTCTTCATTGTGCATCAACAGAAGTGTGATAGGCACACCACTTAGGGAACTCTGGGATGTCGGGACAGGCCATGGGGAAAGCCCTCTAAACTGGGATTCTGAGGTCCCTGAGGGTAGCTATAAGGGATGTTCTCCCTGGGTCACAGGAGACCAGGATCAAAACTCTCAACAGTGAGGGGACCTAGGGCAGCTCTAAGCAGTGAAGGTAGGATGCTCAGGGGAGAGAGGAGGAAGGCACATGCCCTAAATCTGGCTCTGCTTGACCTGAGGCTGTAAATGTAAGCCTGGGGGACTGCCCGGATGGTGTGGTATGAGGGGCCAAAGGCAGGACTCCATCTCTCATCTAATTACTATAAGAAACAGAAGCCTCAATTTCTTCGATCTGCAAATGGAGAAAATACATCTCAGGCACTAGGGGAGATAACTTCTGGGTTGCAAGAATTAAATGAGAAAACGTACACTGGGTCCATAACACAATGACTAGTATCTAGTAGGTACTAACAAATGTTAGTCCCTTTTCCATTTGATAATATAGCCCGAGACTCTTCGGGAACCTGCTCAAAGGGCCTGCGAAAAGAAAATGTAAAACTGGATGAAGAGGTCTACTTTAGGGAGAATGCCAAGAGCCCTGATCTCAAGAGATAAGAACAGCAAGGTGGGCTAACGGAGGTAATCATGGGAAGGAAAGATCTCCCCAAGAGAACATACAGGACGACGGTGGGAGAGAGAGTCTGCTACCCATCAGGGCAGAGAATGGCTTCTAGAACCCAGGACCTCAGCTGCCGGGCCCAGGGATGTGTGGCCCAGGGACACGGGGTCACTCGTGTTAATTCTCCTGCTTGAGTCCCAGCTACCCAGCCCTGCCAAGCTCTGCCAGTCCTGGGGACCCCATCACTGTCGCTCACTTGGCTCCCCACCTTGGCAGGAGACTGGACACTAGATATGACCAAGCCCCCACACCTATTGACCCAAACCCATGGAAGGATCCAAACCTACTGGAGTAGACACAGCCCTGGGCATGGGGTTCTTGTCCAGGCCATTGCAGTAGTTGCTGTGTGGCCTGGGGCAAATCATTAACCCTCTAGTCTAGAGCCTCAGTTTCCTGACTATAAAATGGGCATAAGCGCGCTCTCTATTGTGAGTGTGAAATACGGTAAGAATGCCATCCGCCAAGCACAGTGCATGCTGCCTAGTAGATACTCAAGAATTATAGCTAGAAGGGAGCAAAATAAAACCAAACTCACAGCTCTGGTGTGTCTGCCATGAGAAGCCCCTGGTCTGAGAGTTACAGCTTCCAATGTAGAGCCCAACAGCCCCCTGAGTGACCCTGTCCCTAGGTGCACCGAGGCTCCAGTGCACCTGTGTTAGGTACAACACTGGGCCTGGGGCACATCTTGGGTGGGACCAGAGACATGCTGCCAGGTCTAGACCCCCAACCCAGAACACAGAGCTTGGACCAGTCCTAGGCCAGGCAATGGAAAGAGTTATGGCTTTGCTGAAGGACCCCCAAAGCCACACCTGACCCCCAAATGCAGAGGCCTCCTCTAAGCCCCACGGAGCTGAGATCCAACCTGGCAGCGCAGGGCACTGGTTGGGGCCTGGCCCACGCTGGCTGTGGGAGCCGATGGGAGACAACAGGGCTAGGGCACTGAATTTGGGCTGAAATGGGTACCTGCGGATCCTGGGCCCACAGAAGGAATGGGATGGGGACAGGTGGGTGGGAATCCTATATAACAAACCCGCAAGAACTGTTTGGAGGTTTTGCTGCGGCACTTAACTTGACTAAACTCCCTTTCTGCCATACAAAACAGAAGCCAGTAATATTACACTCACAGCGCCTTATTAACTGAGGTGACATTATCAGCAAGCTCCATGTAAACTATGAAGTTCTGCACAGATCAGGTCTTGTTGGGTGCTCAAAGACCCAAACGTGGCTTCAGGAAGTGAAAATTGGAAGTTAAGAAACAAGCCATAATGCACCTATTAAGCCAGTGAAAATAAATTAGGAGGATCAAATCCTTTGCGGCTGGGCTGTGTGCAAAGCTGGCTCAAACTCTTTGTCGCACGACCCGGCGGTGCAAAATGAGAACCATAAAACTGTTCCTATCCTATGACCTATTAGGCAATCTCACTTTGGGGAACAGGCCCCAAGGACATAATTTAAAAGGAAAAAGTCATTCACATAAGGATATTCACGGCAGAGCTATTTAGAAGAAGGGGAAATTGGCACCTGCCCAAACACTCTGCCACAGAGAGATGGTCACCAGGCTCCAGAGTATCGATGCAGGGGGTGCCCTGTAGCTATTAAAGTGACAGGTCCGAGGTCTCAGTCAATACCAGGAGACGTGTGTAGGAGATAAAGTCGGCCGACAAAGCAGAACAGACGACTGTTTACCGCTATGTAAAAATGTATTGACAGGTATGGGAAGGGAATTTAGAATGAATGGTTAATGTTTGATGGTCATTGGGTTCCTTTTTTTTCCCCTATGAAGTTGTTTAAGTGGGTAATAATAACAATAACAACCCTGAAAGCAAAATCAATCCTGTGGCTTAAGAGCAGGTGGGGCCTTAGACCCCAGGATGGGAAAGCAGGGGAGGGAAGGACAGTGTTTCTGGAGAGCCTACCACCGCCAGACAGCAGTCTAACCACCCCATCCCCACCCCCACTCCGCCCCAGGCCGCTGTGGGTTTCCAGGCATCATCCCACCCAGCCGTGGGGTGGACTTATAGGTGCCACAACCTGACTGCTTCAAATGTCTCACGGCCCCTCCAGGCTGGCCTTCACCCCAGCTCAGAGGGGGCAGGAAGATTAGCTCTGAGGTTTAAAAATCAGGGAGCAGAGATGTAAGGGCCTGATTCACTTTACGCCTCTCTCCACATCCAGTGACCTCAGGAGGACAGCACTTACTTCCCCGCCCAGGACTCCAAGGCGGAAGAGCCATTCCTCATCCCCACCCCCATTAGTGAAAACACTCTGTCCCTTGCTGTCAGCGAGAAACAGTCCTCCCTGACTTCTCTCCTTCTCCTACACCCCACACCCAATCCATCAGCAAGCCCTCTCAGCTTGACCTTCAAAACTGATTCCCAACTCGAAGGGGCGGCTGGGTGGCTCAGTCCGTTAAGCATCTGACTCTTGGTTTCGGCTCAGGTCATGATCTCATGGTTTCATGAGTTCAAGCCCCGTGTCAGTCTCTGCACTGTTGGTCCATGAGTTCTAGCCCTGCCTTGGAGCCTCCTTGGGATTCTCTCTCTCTCTCTCTCTCTCTCTCTCTCCCTCCCTCCCTCCCTCCCTCTCTCTGCCTCTCTCCCACTCACACGGTCTCTCTCTCAAAATGAATTTGAAAACAAAAAACTGATCCTAACTCTGACCCCTAAGATACCACTCTAGTTTAGCCATCACCATCTCCTGCCCCAATTACCATAGCAGCCTCCTGATAGGTCTGCTCTCCTTCTTCCCTTGCCAGGTTCAGTCTGTTCTCTGCAAGAAGCCAGAGGGATCCCTTTACAACACTAAGGTCCCATCCTTCCTCTGCTTCCTCTCCTCTTCCCTACCATGACTTCCATCTCATGTGGAGTCAAAGCCAATGCCTTTTCAACAGGCTACCATGCCACCTTGTCATCTGCTCCCTTGGGTTCTACTATACTCCACGTTGTGGCCACACTGCTCTCTCTGCTGTTCTTCAAAGCAGGCTGAGCCCACTCCTACCTCAGGGCCTTTGCACTTGCAGCTCCTGCCGCCAGACTGCTCTTCCCCAGATTTCCAGAACTCGCTCTCCCTTACCTCCTACAGCTCTTTCAAGAGAGAGAAGCCTTCCCTGACCACTCCATTTAAAACAGCATGCCTGCCCCCACTTTTACCATTTTCAATCCCTTCCCTGCTGTGTTCTTCATAACACTCATCTACACCTTGCATATTAAACAGTCACTCATTTATTCTCTTTCTGTGTCCCTTTCAAAAGGCAAACACCCCTGGGAGGGAAAGCATGTGAAATCCCTGAAAAGGATGAACAATCTTCTTTTCCTTTTTTCCAAGAGTCAATTCAGGAAGCATAAAGTTTGGGAACATATTTTCTTTAGCACTGAGTACATTTATAAATCAAGAAATGCAATACCTGCCCCCCTGTTAAGTATTTTCATTATTGTTTTTTTCTCCATCACTGAAGGGTTTCACTCCTTTTTTTGGCTAAAATTTTAGAAACCACGTAAGTGGCTTGCACCGTAGGATCTGATTATAATGCTGAGCCTCTGAACAACTTGTAAATGATTTGGAACCCAGTAGGTCGGGGGAGAAAAGTGAAGAACTTGGGGATGGGGGAGGCCAATTGGACCAGAGTTCAATCACAGCCAGAGACGGAAAAGTCATTGCTGTTAGGAAGTGCCCAGGGGCTGAGGAGGGGGGGGGGGGGGGCTGCCTCTTAGGAGGAAACTGAGGTCTGGAATAGGCAGTGGTGCAGTAAAGGGCTGGGTGCAAAACACACCTGTCTCCCCACCTACAAAGTGGCTGAAAGGGAACGTTGTTGCCATAAACTTCCAAGAGGAAGATGGGAGGAGGGCTGGAATTCTGCCACCCCTTCTCCTGGAACAGGGTCTCGGTCTTGCTCCCTCTTTCTCCGGATAATGCGTCACATGCCCGTACACAGAGCCTCACATGCCACTTCCCTGGTGGCAGCCTCTGTGACTCACTAGCTTCCTGAGCCAGGCCCAGGCACTGGAAGCACCCACTTAGCAGGGCCTCCCCTGGACAGTCGCCGTCACTTACTTCCCACGCGCCGGACACTGGCAAAGAATGGCTTTCGAGGGGCGCTTGGGTGGTACAGTCGGTTAAGGGTCAGGCTCTTGATCTCGGCTCAGGTCATGAGTTCAAGCCCCGCATCGGGCTCTGCGCTGATGGCACGAAGCCTGCTTGGGGTTGTGTCTCCCCTTCTCTCTGTCCCTCCCCTGCTCGTGCTCGTCCTCTCAAAAATAAATAAACACATTAAAAAAAAAAAAAAAAAAAGAATGGCTTCCCATGCATTCCCACTCCCTCTTCACCACTGCCCCCTCAGGAAGGTGCTATTATAATGCCATCTTGTACATGAGGCACAGAGCACAACCTGCCCGGGATCGCACAGCCAGGGAGCGGCTGAGGCAGAACCTGAACCCAGATCTGTTTCAGAAGCCTCTGCTCCTTGAGGCCGCATGCTCCCACCTGAGAGAGATGATTATTCATCAGCTTTGGTATATTTAGTTGCTGGCTTCTGAAATTAGACCTTGGTGGTGTCATGGAGCCTGGCAAATCATGTGCAACAGCTGACCTCAGAGCTGCGAGTCGCTGACACCTGGGTGTGAAGAACGTCTCTGGTTATTCCCCTCCCTGCGGGCACTGACCCAAGAAGGAAGGAAAGCAGTGGAGGGGGGTGGCTGTAGGACCACTTGGCTGACCCTTCCCAGAATCCTTGTCTCCTGTTGCCATGGTGCCACCTCTGCAGAGGCCGGGGTCCTGGCGGTGAGGGTGAGGTGGGGCCAAAGGAAAGCTACCTGAAAGAAAAGGAGCTCGCCTGTTCATGGGGTCCCTCTGGAAAAGGGGGCTGCAGAGGCGTCAGTACTGAGACTCTGTCACCAGGGCCACCCTCAGGTGGAAGGGAGAAGTGATTCTCAGGAGGAAGTGAGAGAGACTGAGCAGAGATGGGGGGCGGGGTGACAGAAGTATGTGGGAGAGGGGGAAACTGAGGCACACGAGGTGGCCTGGCACCTGCAAGGACTGGTTACTCAATAGCACTAGCCCAGTGCCCAGCAAACTGTAGGTACTTAATGAATGTCAGTCAGAGCTGTCATTATCGTAAGTGCTCAAAAGAGTCTTCCTGGGCAGGACAGCAGTGAGCCCCAGTTCGCTCAGACCAGGTTCGAAGCCTGAGCACTGCGCCAGGAAGATGCACTTGGGACTCCCGTGGAGAGGGGCTCTCCACCCTGCACAGCAGCTTTTCCAAAGTCTCAGCTCCCCTCAGAGCCTGAGCGGCTCTGTTCCCGCAAGGCTGGCTGGGGAGGGCTTCAGGAGAATAGACCCTCCTGCCACTCAGCCCAGCTGGGGCCACTGTCCATGGGCCCGGCCCAGCCCCCATCCTGGCACGGGCGCAGCGGGTGAGCGCACGCCTGGCACAGGCCCCAGTGCCCGGGAGAGAGGCTCCGAGCAGGCGGCTTTGTATTTTGTGAAAACCAAATCCACAACTGAGCTCTCCAGCCAAGCAGGGCCTGCTGGGAAGGCTGGCGGGCCTCTCTTCCCGTCCCCCTGCTGGGGCCCACCCTCCCCTCCTCAGCCCCCACCCCAGGAACCATGGGGAGCACCAGCTGCCACCCCGGCTGGCATGGGGGGCTGAGGGGGATGGGCCCGGGCCCAGCACTGGTGAGCCAGGGTTCACCCCTCCCACCCTGACCCCCTTCCTGCCTAGAATAAATTGGAATACAAATCAGAAGGAAACGCTTTCCTCTGTTTGAACAAATTGCTATGGATTCCTCCCTGTCTCAGGTCAGGGCTCGCAATGGGGGATATTTTCACTCGCCGACTGCTAATAGACTCAGGAGAAGCTGCTGGATCGATGGAGGCCGGGGAAAATTAGCCAGGAGCTCCAGGCCAGCCTCGGCCTGCCCCTGGCCCCCACTTCAGGTCTCCTAGAAGCGGGGTGGGGGGAGGTGAGCCATAACCCAGGCTGGATATAAGCATTGAGCTGGCGGCCCAGAGTGCTGGATGCCCGCTCCTGCCCCCTGCCTGGGAGCCAAGGGCTGCCTGGAGAGGCAGTGGGATAAAGGTAGACCCAGAGAAGGCCCCCGAAAGAGGTCAGCAGTCTCCCCACATGTACACATCTGGTCCCCTGTACACAGGCTCTTGTACATCATCATCACTTTCAGCACATGTATGCCCTGGTGTATTTACGGGTACACAAAAAATACATGTAAAGTGCACATGCACAGGGTAGAGAGAACGGGGTGGGGGGGTGTGTGTATTTTAGCTCCTATCAAGGTACCCAGTGGGAGCAGTTTATCTCATGCCAATGGTCCTACACACACACACACACACACACACACACACACACACACACACACTGATTACCAGCACACAGAACTACCTCCCCTTTTGCCTCTCAGCCTGGCTCTCTAGAGCCACTCCTTATACCTGCCCCAGCTCCAACAGAATGAGGGGGAGCAGACTGGGAGGCATGCATCCCACCCCTGCCCTGGACAGCCTCACAGCCTCTGCTCCTTCAGCTCCAGAAAAAGGGAGTGAGGCAGCCAGGGATGTTGATGCTTCAGGCACATCAGGGCATCCTTCAGGACTGAACCCTCCCAGCATTGCCCGAGGTCACTGTGGCAGTGGGCAGTGCCAGGGGCCATGGCTGTATGGGAGAGCTAGAGGAGGCAGGAGGGGAGAGCTCACTGTATGTCCCAGAAGGAGGTGGGATGTCTTGATCACTGGAAAGCCACTCATATCTCCTGCTGGCTGCCCTAGCCCATGTAAAGCCACACAGGCACAGGCACAATGCATGCACGCGTGCGTGCACACACACACACACACACACACACACACACACTCCCTTCAGTACATCAGAGCCCAAGTCTGGCTTGGAAGGGATGCAGGAGAGAATGCTGTGTTCACTGGCAGGCAAAACCCATGCCACTAGCTTGGTGTGACTCTTGCCTCTGGCCACTGGTTTCTGCCTCTAAAAACTGAGCAGTTAGGGAAAGGTGACCTCTTAGCCCATTATCTTTGACCTTCCATGATTCCAGGCTGGGCTCCCTATTTGCTCTGTGGCATGAAGGCTTCTCTTGCTCCTTCTCGGCCTCAGGTTTCTCTCCCGAACAAATGATCAGATTTGCCCTAAGATCCCTCCTGGCTCTGACTCTACAAGCCTGTGATTCTAGATCTTCTCTTTGTCTTGCTCTCTGCTGTATCCTCAGTGCTGAGAACAGTGTCTGACACATAGGAGGTGCTCAATAAAATATCTGACTAATTAGTTAATCTCAGGTGGGTAGTGAAGAGACACAAAAATTCACAACAGGATGGAGGTGCTCTGATCTGGACCCATTAGGCCCAGGGATGTTCAGGGGTACAGGCTAGTCTGCCCACGGGAGGAGGTTTGGTTCCTGGAGAAGGAGGTGGACAGAAAGCAATCTACTTTTTCACCCACACAGAATTCTGCCTGCGGAGAGCTAGTCTCAGAGATTGTCCCCACCTCTTTCTTAGTTTTGAATTCAGCAGGTGGGTAGCTAAAGATCATGCCTCTCGTGGCAATGCCCAAAAGACCTGTAGACTCTGAGTTTGTCCTCAGTGATCCCCCAACCCTGCCCTCCCCAAGTGTAAGGCCCCTTTCAATCCATCAGGGAGAGCCTGGACTCTATCAGGAAGGTCTTGGGGAAATCGATGTGCTGGGGTTCTGGTCACAAAATCCTAGGAAGTAAATGAGCAGCTCACAGGTCTGATGGCCGCAAGGGAGAGTTTTTATCCCAGAGTCAGGGCTTATACATGCATCTAGAAGGCAAGACCTAAGAACAAAGAGCTCAGCAAAACAGGCTGGATCTGAAAAAGCAAGACCGATGGCTTAGGCAGGATGTCGTACAGCTGTTGGTGCCTCCCCTCTCTGCACCACATCCTCTCCCCTGACCACCTCATTGCACACTGGCCAGAACCTGCTTCTCTCTGCCTGAGGCCATCTCTGGCCACTAGAGCTTACATTCCATGCCTACTGGGCTAGAAGTACCAGGAAATTAATACCCCCAGGAGCAGCCTTCAACCAACACAGATAGGAGTTGGTGTATACATGCCCCAGCTCCTTCACCATGGTGGGAGAGTGTTTTACATGGTGTCCCAGAGGTCCCCAATGGGACACAGTAGTGACTGGCTTGACGGTGCACCTTTTTTTGGTTCCCTGTCTTACATCTCCATTTCCCTACCAGAGTTTTCCAAGCTCACCTGCCAAATAAACTACCTCACTTGGCTCCTTATCTCGGCATCTGCTTCTGGGGAGCCCAAACTAAGACAGGGAGCCCAAGCCAATCCTGATCACCATGGTGTCCACTATTAAATCTCTCACATGGCCACAACCCAGGACCCTCATACTGCTTAACAATCACACCCACCAACATCACATAACCTACCATGCTTCCCTACCTCCACCCATGACTTCCTTGGAAACTTCCTTGCATGAATACCAACACTTCAAGATCCAACTCATCTGATCAACCAACCTGGGCCACTGGAGGAAGGCTTGAGGGCTGCCAGGTACTCCCAGAACAACCTTCTGGTAACACAGACCATGCTTCTGCTGGCTAACTTGTCAATAACTCTAAGGTGAGACTTAGGCAGTGTGACAGAGATGTTGGGCCTGGTGGGGACTGGCAGCAGTTCACATTGCCAAGCCAACTGCTTCCTCTACCCACAAGGGGGGCCTCCCTGACTTTTCCATTAAGGACTTCTAACATCTAAGCAGGAGCCCTGGACCCAGAATGAGCCCCAGATCCTACAGTCCAGATGTAATGAGGCCTGGGAATGAGACATAGCATTCACAGGGGTGATGGGAGAATTATAAAGGTGTGGACATAAAAAAGTTTGTAAATACCATGTAGACAGGTCCTGGCTTCTCTTTGAACCTACGAGGTGATACTGGAGAATGAGAAAGATGCAGCTGTAGAGTCCCTTGGCTTTTAACTTCAGCTTTGACACCTCATTGCTGTGTGACCTTGGCAAGCCACTTACCTTCACTGGTCTGTTTCTTCTTGCACTGAATCTCGAAAATCTGCTTCTGGGTCACTACTTAAGGCAACTGCCTGGCAGATGAGCTCACTCCTTGCCACACCTTGAGACCCCATCTCATGGCCTTCCCTCTGTCTACTCTGTGGCCTTATTCCAGAAAGGAGAGTAAAGCCAGGCCTTGCCACCTCCAGCTTGCCTTGTGGGCTTATATACTTTACTGGAAGTTAAAGTGACCTCCCCCAAGGTCCCTCTGCATTTTACTGAAATGCCAGAACCAAACACAGGTAGATGGGGCCACCAGAATCCAGCTCCCTACCTCTACCCTCCTGATGTCCCTCTCAGACATGGGAAAAGGTGCCTTCATGAAGAGTTCCTTAAGAATCACATAGGGAAAGTCTCAGGGCCAAAGAGATGTTCAAGTTCAGCTCAAAGGCCTCAGCTCCTGTATCTTTCTGATAAGAGATTATGTTAAGGTGAGTGGAAATAGGGTCAGACAATGAGAAGTTTCCAGCAACAAGGACCAGAGACACTGAGCAAACAGCAATGGAGTAGCCTGGTCCCAGATGGGTGTGGGCCTGAGAGGGAGAAAATGAGCTAGATCATCACCTCTACAGTACTCTCCAGTCCCTGGCTTCTAGTATGGACCTTCAGTTTCTGGTCTAAAAATCCACAGTGCCCTCCTGGTGGCTGTGAGCAAAAAGAGCTACCTGCTAGTGGAAAGGGGTATCGACCAGCAGAAATGAACAACCTCAAGCAAGTGTGAATGGTGCTGGGGTGGGGAGGAAGGAACAAGAGCACTGGAAGATACAGGGCACCTGGGTGGCTCCGTCACTTAAGCATCTGACACTTGATTTCGGCTCAGGGCATAATCTCACCGTTCATGAGTTCAAGCCCCGTGTCAGGCTTTGCACTGACAGCTCGGAGCCTGCTTGGGATTCTCTCTCTTTCCCTCTCTCTCTGTTTGCCCCTCCTTTGCTTGTGTGAGCGCTCTCTCTCTCTCTCTCTCTCTCAAAATAAATAAATAAACTTAAAAAAAAAAAAAAAAGGAGCACTGGCAGATGGGAAACTAGACCCCTCATGAATGTCTGGGTGACCCTAAGCAAGTCTCCTCCCTATGTCTCTCCTCCCTATGTCTCTTCTGGGCATCCTCAGAGCAGCCAGAGCCCCTGAGCTAGGCTGGCAGGGAGGGGTGAGAGCAGCGCTGACATCCATCTAAATCCTCTCTCATTTCAAGAAATGCCAACTGGCCCCAAGGTAGGGATTTGTGGTAAAGACTACTCATTACCTACCCAATACCCATTCTCCACTTCTTTCTAACGTAACCTGATATTTTCCTAGGTGACAATGTGCCCATCTAAAAGACTACATGTCTCAGCGTCCCTTGCAGCTAAGAATAGCCAATGGGATGCAAGCAGAAGTCATTGGGAGGGGGCTTCTGGAAAAGCTCTTTAATAGAAGCTGACTCAGCTGGCAGGTCCACCCTTTTAAATGTTCCTCCTTTCCTCCTGCCTGGAATGTGTCACGATGGCTGAGCCCCAGCAGCCC
The DNA here is from genome assembly GCF_024362965.1 of Panthera pardus. Taxonomy (NCBI): domain Eukaryota; kingdom Metazoa; phylum Chordata; class Mammalia; order Carnivora; family Felidae; genus Panthera; species Panthera pardus. Next base: position 143,920,686 of record NW_026526732.1, on the reverse strand, counting down.
TTTGGCGACTTTGAAGCAAAATGCTCTAAGGCTGGAGTTCTTTATGCTGAACGTGTGTGTGTGTGTGTGTGTGCACATACACACACACACACACACACACACACACACACACACTGATGCCTGGTTCCTACTCCCAGATGTTCTGATTTAACTGGTATGAGGTATGACCTAGGCATCAGGATTTTTAAGCACCCAACCTGGTAATTCTAACACGTGGCAGAGTTTGAGAAGCACCGTTGTAAAGAGAGCAGAGCAATAAGATGGAAAGAGAATGGATCTGCATTGACCAGGGAGTCACCATAGCAGTCATGGATAGTCTACCTCTCGACTTAAGAAAGTCAGCTTTAATTTGTTGGAGGCTCCATAGTCAAGACTTTGTTTCTAGCAACAGAATGTGATGTCTATCTGATATAAGACTGAGGGTCCTCAGCCAACCCATCCTCCACAACACAGGCTGGGGAACAAAAAATGGCCAGATACTTCCTTCAGGAACCTCACATGTGGGGCAGCAGGCAGACCCTAGACTTTGCACTGGGCAGGCTTGAGTGCAAATCCTTACTCCACTACCTGCTAACCCTACAGCCTTGGGCAAATCACTCAAGCTTCTCCAAAATGAGGGCTTTGGAAAGGACTGCACTCTCCTGCTCCACTGTGAGCTCCCCGGGGGCAGGTGCCCTTCACCCCTGCAGCCACGGCACCCACTACCCTTCCAGACACTTGGCAGATAGATATTCATTAAATATTTGCTTGGTTTACACTGAATTGCTGTGATGTGGTCCAGCTCTGAAATTTTCATTTTTCTCTAAACCAAAAAGAGGAAAGAATAAACAAAAGGGTAACGTTTCAACATGGTAACAGAATTTACCTACTGAAAATCAATGAAAACAGCATTTCTGGGGCAGTTTCTTTCAGGCTCTCTAGGTTCGGGACTGGAAATCCCGTGGTCAGAAGCAGAGGGAGGGGCCATTCTCCCAAAGATCATGACCTGCACTTGCCAGTTAGAACTCTTAAACTAGAAAGCCTCCCTGCTCCTAATTTACAGAATAATAAGCATAGGGTTTTTTTTTTTTAAACCCCAGGGTCCAGAGCTTGGCTGAAACAAAGCTTGGGCGGTGACCTAGAAAACCCAGAAATGCCCTCAGAAAGCCCAGGGGAAGAAGACATCTGTTTGGGCCTGACTCATTCGGATGCACTGTCTACACCAGCTGTGCCCGAGAATCGAATGGAGAGCTCTTACAACCACAGCTGCCTTGATGCCACCTGCAGAGTTTCTGAATCAGGAGGTCTGAGGTGGAGCCGGGCATCTGTCGTTGAAAAAGCTCTCCAGGTGGTTCTGCCATGCCCCTGGGGTTGAGAACCACTTCTCCACGCAGCTTCCAGCCCTCCAGATAATCAAAGTCTATTTCAGCAGAGTTTCTTGGACTGGAAAGGAACCCAGAAGAGCGCGGGGTGGAATCTCCAAAGCTGGCCAAGCAGCGTCCTCATGCCTGCCCAGGTCACCACCCACTGACCCAGATCGCCCACCCCTGCAGCCCAGCTTCCCACAGGCGGAAGGCCAGGCAAGGGGAGCAGGAATTGCTGTTCAAGCCCTCCCTGGCCCGCCACGTTTCTCAAAAGCGCAGCCCGCACCTCCTGCTTCAACAGGCCACCCACACCCGGGGCTCCCTACCATCTGCCTGCCACCCCCTCTGCTCTCGCGAAACAGAGTCCCCAGAGTTCGCCTGAGAGCTTGCAAAGCATTATCACTGTTGGGCTTCTCTGGAATCCTAAGAGGCGGGCATGCCTAAACCGGCCTTCCAGATGGGGAAACTGAGGCTCGGAGGTGAGGCTACTGGGCCACAGCCCCTCACAGGCAGCAAGCCACCTACTTGGCCCTCTATCCCAAGTCTGCCGCTTGAGTCTGACCTCCTTCCTGTATGCCCTTGCTATCCAAAGAGCGACTGGACCAGCAGCATGGGCATCACACCGAGGAGTTCGTTACAAATGCAGAATCTCAGCCTAGCCCCAGACCCACTGAATCAGCATCTGAGGTTTCCCCAAGTCCCCAGAGGATCTCGAGGAGCCCTGCTGCCTCTCTGCCAACCTCCTAGTCCCCAGATGGCCCTTACTCTGTCTCCTCCTCCACCTTAGATGGCCCTTCCTCCCACAGACCCTGGCCCTTCTCCTGGCTTTCTGATCCCTGTCCCCTCTTAGGTCTCCTTCTTCCTCCCTGATGCCTTCTACTCTGTCTCCTCTCACTCCTTCCACCCCCAGGGTGCTGGTCTCAGTCCAGTGCCCCTCACTCTACTCTCTCTTCCCTGGCAATTTCAGTCCACTCATGATTTCAGCCCACATTGTTCTGTGCACATAAATCCACGTGTGCAAATCAGCCTCTTTCAGAACGCTCTCTCTCCTGAGCATGAACACTCGTGTCCACTTACCCCACCACCAGGGCTCCCACACATCCCACACCACAATCCCATAAAGTTCAAAACTGCACGGGCGTCAGTCATTAGAATAAAGCGATGTGTTGAGGCCTGGCTGAGTGCCGAGCACAGTGCCCAGGGCTCCCCAGCACGGTCTCATGGCGTGCTTATCACAAACCCGTGCGGTGGGCTCGACTACCCACCGCAGTTTACTACTGTCGGCAGTAAACATTCCGACAAGCGGAAAAGCCATGCCTGAGAAAGCTGATGTAACCTTCCAGGCTCTCGTGGCTGGTGCCGGGCAGAGCTGGGGTTCGGCCCTGGTTTCTTACCCCGAATTCCAAGCTCTTAACTACGTCACGCCGTTGCCCTAAACCTGCCTGACTTCTGTGGCCTTTGCTCTGCCATTGTGTGCCAAACCTCACAGCCATTTTCAGCCCCAGCTCTTGCCTGTGCTCTTCCTGAAGCCCTTTTGGACCCTAATGATTGTACAGTCTCATTTCTTGCGTTTTCCGACAATCTCTAACCGGATCCCTTCCCCCACGCCCAACCCCCTACAGTCTATTCTCCACATGGCAGCTAGAGGGATTCTATTAAAAAGGTGTCAACTCATGTCTCTCTCTTGCTCAAAAGCCTCCCATGGCTCCCCCACGCCTCTCAGAATACAAGCCAACATCCTTACATAGCCTTCAAGACTGCAAACAACCAGGCCCCACTAACTCTCTCACGCCACCTCCTCCCCCCGCCGCCTGCATCGCTCACTTTGCTCCAGCCATACTGGACTCCTCGTTGTTGCCAAACAGGCCAGGCAGGCTCCTACTCCAGGGCCTTTGCACTGGTTAATCTCCTGCCTGGAATATACTTCCTGCAGATATCCACTGGGCTTCCTCCCTCCGCATCTTCAGCTCTCTGTTCTGGTGGCACCTATACAAGGAAGCCTCCCAGCCACTCTGTATGTGAACTTGAACCACAGTCTACCCCTCCTTGTCCCTTAAGCTCCTTTCCCCTTTTTCATCGAACCCATCACCATAGGATGCATTTTATACTTGTTTACTGTTTACTGTCTGTCTCCCCTCAGCGTGAATGCAAACTCTAAGAGAGTAAGAGCTTATTTCTCTCGCCAGATATCTCGTGTTCCATACAGAGCCTTTACTCCCTGTGGTTCTTGTACCTGAGACCTCCTGTCCATTCTCACAGCCACCACCCTGGATGGAGTTCTCCCTATGAATTCCCCAGACAACCGCGGAACCTCCCAACCAGTCTCCCTCCTCCTGACCATATATACCCTCTTCAAAACACACAGCTGCACAGCAGCCTGAAATATGGCTGACATCAACCCATTTCTCTGCTCAGGACCTTCCTGACAGCTTCTCCCAGACCCAGAATTCCAGCCTCCTACACCCAAACACAGGCTCCGTAATCCGATATGGGTTTGAGCCCAGCTCCAGCACTTGGACAGGTGACTTCATCTTTCTGAGCCCTCAGTTTACTTTTTTGGTAAAATGGGCTGAAAATGACTCACTCCAAGGGTTGTAGTGACTGCATGTTTGTAGTGAATGCACGTTTGTGATCTCAGCCCAGGCAGTAAACATTAGCCATTGTTATGATTGTTCCTTTGCTGTGCCAACTCTAAGTGCCCATTCTTTTTCAAACGATGTTCCAGCCCGACGGAACAACTCATTACTCCCTGCACAGACCAGGTTCTTTACCCTCCATGCCTTTGCCACAGTGAGCCCTCCATCTGTGATGTTCTCCTCAGGCCTTACTTCTATTCATCGAGCCAGTTGAAACGCCCCCTTCACAAGACCTTGGAAGTAACTTCCTAACCCTTTGAATTCCCTCAGTCCTTTATCTGCCCTTGCCACATGGCATTTACCAAGATCTTCAGGAACCATCTTGTGTGTAACTCCTCTCCCCTTCTCCTTGAGGGAGGAAACTCCATCTTTCCTACCTCCAAATCAGAAGGTCCCCAGCGATGGAGCCTCGTGGCCACTTCTTACCAGCTGTGTAACCTTGAGCAGGTCACTTAAGTGTCTGTCTCCTCTTCTCTTAAATGCGGACAATAGGACATGCTATGCTAACCTCTCAGAACCTTACGGGAATCAGAGGCATACGAGCACTGGGTAAAGGCACATGACACTTACTCCCTATGAGGGATTGTTGTAATAACCAATGATTCTCTCGAAAAGAGTCATTCTTCTTTGCATAAAGGGACACCTGAAAGAACCATCACCAAATGCAGGGTGGGATATCAAGTGAGCTTTACTTTCTTCCTTATAATTTTTTGTATTCTCTGATTGTTTTGCAAAGAGCACGTGTTACTCATTGACTGCGGGGGTGGGGGGTGGGGGTAACAATTCCATTGTTTAAAAAAGATTCCTCTGTTATTAAGCATTGGTCTCGACTCCTGTATCGGCATTCAAATGCAGTAGGGTCCCTTAATACCTAGTTCCTGCCATGGGCAGATTGTGTGCCTGCAAAGCAGAGTGTTCTGAGAAGGGGAGGAAGATGAAGAACAGGGGCCACACCCCAGGTTCACAAAGAGGCAGCTCTGTGACGGATACAGTCCCAGCTCTGCACACCGCCCCACCTGGGCAGGATCCCACAGAGCTGAGACCTACTGCCGAGCTCTCTTGCGGCATGGGGCGCAGCAAGTGTGGCTTTGGCCACAGGCAAATGCCCTGTGACAGGGGGTTGGGTGTGTGGGAGGTGGAGGTGGCCTAGAGCATCAGAAGGCCTTAAGGAGCTCCCAAAGACCCCAGGCTGAGGAACTGGAATAACTCATCCCACCGGGAGGCTTGAGGCCCAGGGAGCCCAGAAAAGGCAATGTGGTGGCCAAGCCCTCCCCCTGCTGGCCACATCTGGAGTGGCAGTGCCAGCAGCATCAGGTACAGTCTTTGGGCAGCTACGCACGCTCCCTGCACCTGGGGCCTGGTCAGGCTCAGGTGTCCAGCGGTAGGTAGGGGGCAGGGCAATGTCCTGCCAGGACTGAGAGGCCCAAGGTCCTCTCTCCCAGGCCCCTTGCCTTTGTGGGGTGCAGCACTGCCTGACCCAACATGGAGATGGAAGACAAGAGTGGGGGAGAAGAAAGGCAGAGAAGTGATGAGGAAGGAGGAAGGGAGGAGGTAGCAGAGAGGGGTCCTTCACACTTCAGCCTATCTCACTACTCCCAGGCCCACCCGTGCCTCCTGGGCAGCTAGAGACGCTGGGGCTGCTACCACTGCCCGGATTTCCACCCCCGCCCCCAGGTATTGATTTCCTGCATCATTCATTTGCCGGGCCTTGGCGGCCGTGATTAGCTCCTTCCATTCTCCCTCCGGAGCACTCCCCCTGCCAACAGCACCCCCCCCCCCCAGCCCCGTTCCTCCCTGTTCTAGCAAAGCAGAGCTAATACCAGGCTCTAAAGGAAGCTTTGCCGCCCGGCCCCAGCAACTCACAGCCAAGCCTGGCCAATTACAAGTGGGCCCCTAGCATGTCCCCAGCACACTCCCTCAAGGGTGCTTTCCTGGCTAATAAAATCCTCTCTAACCACCCCCTCACCAGGGCCCCACCACCACCCATGAAACACCGATCCCCTGCCTGCAGTGTAGGATGGGGCACCGTGCAGATCTTGACCCTAAGTGGGGCTCTCCAGGCTCTGCTACTGGACCTGGGGAGTCCTGAGGCTGGCTCAGGGGCCAACATCAACTTCAGCAGGGAAAGGTGGAGGGGGGTGGGAAGACAATGCTGGCAAGGCAAAGAAACCAGCCTGACTTGTGGGCACAAGGCTCCGTCTCTCTCTCATGCAGTTTCCATAACTGGGAAGGAAGAAGGAACAGAGGCTGGAACCTTCTTGAGGACATTTAGAAACCCCCAGAGCCTTCCATTAGCCCTAGGGGACCAGTTTTCTGATGGCATGCCTTCTCCAAGGGCAGGGTTAGATCTGGACAGCCAGACTCAAGACTTGTGGTAGAAACTCTAGTGAGAAATCCCAAGAGTGCCCACAGCCAGGATCAACACCCAGAAGATGGCACTGGGAGACGCACTTCCTGAAATTCTTTCTCTGCACCCCTCAGAGGAGGGGGAAAAAAACCCTGACTTGGTGATAATTCTGTAAGCTATGTTGCTCTTGTCAAATTATTCAACATCTGTCTTCATGTTCCCACAAAAATTAGCATAGGATGGTAGTTTCTGATGACACCTTTGGTGAAATATTTTGACTTCCACCAGTAAGTTGCAAACAACCTGTCTTAAGGATAATGTCAATTCCTACTCCTGCATATTAAATAATCCAAAGGTTTGCTGTGTTTTTGTAAGGGAGTGGAATCCCACTGACCTGCCCTGGCCAGGCGTCCGGCAGCTACGGGGAGAAGCGGAAGCCAGGATGGAGGAGCGGGTGTTTTCTGATGCTTTCCACACACGGGATGCCCTTCCTCCATCACCTGGCTCCTGCCTTTGCCCAGGAGTAGGCCTCTGGGGCCAGCCCACCCCCCTGGCCGGCCAGAAAACAGACTGCAGAATCCACCACGGAGCACAACAAACCGGGCCAGGAGATTGGGAGGCAGGGAGGGAAGAGGAGATCAGCTCCAAATGGACCATCTGGTCCAGCACTGGGCTGCCGTAGCATCTGTGTCCCAAAGAAGGAGCGAAACCACCTGGCCAGACTGAGAGCACCTCCCCAGCCCTGCTGTAGACAGCAGACCTCAGACCCCGGCAACAGGACCCTCAGATGGAAGCAGCCAATAGGCTCTGGACACTTGCCTCCTACCAGCCTCAACAGAGACCCACAGCCCAAGCTAGATAGATCCTGCCGGCTTTGCCCTCCTGCTCTTCTGCCCTCTCGATTCAGCTTCCATGTTAATCTACCCCTCCCTCAGCCACGCAGGGCTAGGCAGAGGGGAAGGGGCCGGGTTCCCTCCCCAGGACACATGTTTTCTTTTGTGCCTTGGCTAAAACTGGCCTCTCCTCACTGCCAAGGCAGCACTGGGCTTTCAGCCTCTTCTCTCTCCTCCTCCCTGAGGTCTCCTACAGCTGCCAGTCTAGGAATCTGTGACTCTCCCTAAAGCAGAGACCCTCAGAGTGTGCCCCACTACCCTGCTGGAAAACATCCTAGACAGACTTCTTGGGGAGAAAGAATTTCAAAAAGCATTTCCTCAACCTCCCCCCACGCCCTGCCACCTGCAACCATGGCCCTTCATTCCTGCAGCAAACATTTGCCGAGCTCCTGCTGTGTGCCCGGCACCATGTTGGATGCCAGGATACAATGATGGACACAAGTGGCCATCTCTCACCCCTACACTCTACTCTTTCTCACGCTGCTTCATCTGCTTTAGGCAGAGAGGGAAACCAGGGTGGGGGAGGGGGGTGGGCAGAAGAACTAGGGTAGTACCATAGTTCCCCCTTCTGCTGTCTCTGGCCAAAGCTTCTAGCATCACAAAGAACTCAGCAGCCTCTTGCCATCCTCCTTCTCATACTAGATCTTAACCTCTTCCCCATCTATCCCAATAAAGATGCTTCACTCTGCAATTTCCCTGAGGCCCCAGCCTGCCCTGGAGCCAACACCTCAAAGGGAAGATGCAAAGACTGTCACCCTAGAGCCCTGGGGTTGGCCCCAGTACACCCAGCTTGGTTTGCTCTAAGTGGAGAGCAACAAAAAGTGAGATCCAGGCACATGAGGGAGGAGAAAATACAGAAAATGAGAGGCAGATAAGCCAATGGCTAAATCCTGGTCCCCTAGGACTCTGAAATCACGGTCTACAGGCACTGCTTCCATAGCCCCCACCCGACCCCAACCCTGCCCTTATTGCTGGGGTTTCCAGGCTAGGCTCAGAGGGGCTTCCCCAACATGGGCCCTGTGCAGCCCTGGAGAAGTCTGGAAAAGCTGGAGGGGACCAAGGAGAGGGATGACCAGGAGATAATTCGCCAGATCTGCCCAAGGACACTTAGGGGGGAGGGGCAGAGTAGAGGACAGTAGGGAATAGTGAGGGTTCTCTGTCACCCTCAGAGCCCCTGGGGTGTGGTGAGGAGGTAAAGACCTCAGTGACATCCATCCTTAGGCCACCTCTTAAGGAGGCAGTGAAGCTACAAGAAAACCTTGGGGACAACGAAGAAAAAGAACCCCCACCCCCACCCCAGCCCTCTGGTGTCTTCCTCTGCCCCCGGGGAGGCCTCTGGGGCTAGCTCAGTGGCCTCCTCCCCACAACCCAGCCTCTCTAGGTCCCTGCTACATTCTTCCTTCTTTTTTCCTCTTCTGGCCTATGTAAAGGGCCAGGCAGTAAGAAACACACAAACTAATTAAGAGCAGAGTTTGGCCAGATGCCTGGGCCGGCCTCCCCAGGGAATTATGCCCAAGCCAGCTAGCTGTATAGAGCCAGGAGCATGTCACCTCCCAGACACCCCTCAGGACACCCCTGCCTCTCGCGAGGTACCAGGAGGCAACGCCAGCCACCCCCAGAAGGAAGCATTTAACATCTGCACCCCAGGCTGGCAGCTGGGGGGACAATGTCTCTGCCTCCACACCAACAGAACAGGTCAAACTCTCCCCTGATCTAAAGATGAATAATTAGGCCCTGGACTCAGGATAGAGGGACGGGGAACCCTCCCACCCCACCTATACAATATTAAAAAGTGATCTGTGCAGACCATCCTGCAGTCAGAAGGCAGAGTAAGGGCCACTAGGCCCTGAGATTGTAAGGTCAGGGCACTGAAGCCTACTAGAACTCAGAAGGAGGGTCCCTGAGAGTGGTGAGCCCTGGGGTGATCCTGGACATTGATGCCTGCTCTCAGGACCTCTCCCCAGGAACACCCACGGGAGAGACAGGAAAAGGGGTAACCAGCCAGAGTCCCCTTAGCGCCGGAAAGCGAGGCGTAGGGACGCAGGAGCAAAGCTGCGTGGCAGGAGGCAGAGTTTGAACACGTAGCCCGATGGGTGCGTGCCGTGTTTGCGTTTCCTGGGGACGGTGGCTGAATGCGTCCGTGTATGCGCTCAGGGAGAAAGAAGGTGGGGCTGGGGTTTTGTAGCTGGGAACCGGGGATGGGAAGAACTGGCTCACGCTAGATCCGAAAACGGATGCCGGGGTTTTAGGTGCCCAATCCAGGGGATGCTGGCATCCGCTCTGGCAGTCAAGAAGCGAGTAAAAGAAGCGAAGCCGCAGCGAGAGCGGGGAAGGCGAGCCCGCCGCCCCGCCGCCGTGCTGGCAGCCAGCTCACCCGCAAGCCGCGCGCAACTCCGGATCGTGCATCGCTCGGTTTGTACTCCGGAGGCCGAGCCAGGGTAGGACTAGGTTTCCGTGCAAGTCGCTGCCCCAGGCTCGGGTTTGGGGTCAGTCGGGATCTCCCGAGCCCACTGGGTGCTCTCAAGGGTTTCGAGTCACTCCGGCCCCCGGCAAGGTTTGAGGAAGTGTGTGCCTCCCCCTGGCATCCCCGGCTTCACGCCAGACCCTACGACCCGTCTCCGTGCTCTGAAACAGCGAGCTCGATCTCCTCGCGCCCTGAAAAGGGCGGGGACCCGGGCATCCACTCCGGAGTCCGAGCCGGGGTCCCCACCAAACCCCGGCAGCGCGCACTTTGCGCCTCTTGCAAAGTTTCCGCGCGGTGCTAAGCCAGCGTGGAGCGGGACGCGGGATCTTACCGTAGACTCCTTGTCCCCGGCAGTGGAAGGGGATCAGCGCCAGAAGTAGAAGGCAGGTCACCTCCATCTTCACGGCCGGTGCTTCATCCCCGCGAGGCGGCGCAGCCCGAGAGGTGGCGGGGGGCGCATCCGCCGGGGCCCCGCGAAGCCCCCTGCGTCCCCCCTTTCCCCGAGAGGCGACAGAGGGGGCGGCGACGGAGACCGGGAGACTGAGGAGGCGGCGGTGGCTGCGGCGGCGACCCGGGTTTCTCCTCCGGCGGGGCCGCTGCCCGCGTGGGGACGCAGGGGGCGCTGGCCCGGCCCCGGGTGCCTTGGCGCGCCCGGCGCAGCAGCCAGCGCCCCGGCCCGAGGAGCCCGGCCGCCGATCTGCCCCGGGTCCCCAGGGCTGTCTGCTCCGTGTGCTGGGCGCCAGGGACCCCTCTGCGGCGGCAGGGGCTCTTCGATCCAACAGGCCACCGACGACTGACAAACTTGTCTTTTTCCCCGCCCAGGGGACGCCCCTCCGCGGAGTGGGGGCTGGAAGGCCCGGGCTTCGCTCGGGTTAATCCGCGGTCTCCAGTCCTGCGGCGGGTCCTGGAGTCTCAGTAGCCCGACCCAGGGGGGCCGGATTGGGCGCCCTCCCAAAGGCGAAGGAGCCCCGGCCCCGGCCCTCCTGAGCGGGGGAGAAGCGCTGGCTGGGCTCGGCCAAGGGGCGAGATCCACGGGTCCCCAGGTCCGCGAAGTTACCCGAGCCACCGAGGAGCCCCGGGGAGGAATCGCGCCCCGGCGCCCCGCGGGAATCAGGAGAGCAATTCCAGCCAAGAGAGACCCGGGAAAGCGGGGAAAGGAGGAAAGTTTGAGTCGTTTGAAAAATATTCGCGCTCTCGGCGAGGCCGGGGCTGCGGCGCGGGCGCCGCTCGCCGCCTCCGCTCGTCGCGCTTCGCTCCCGCCGTCTGGCCGCGGCCGTGGCGCTCCCGGTCTCGATGCTCTCCGGAGAGTGGGGCTGCGCCGCGCCCCAAGTTGGTCGTCCCCGCCCCCGCCCGGCGGCCTCGGCCAGCGGGGGCCCCGAGCGGGCGGGGCCGGGCCGGGCTCCCGGGCGCGGCGGCCGCTGGGCTCGGGGCCGCGGGAGCGCTCCGCTCGCTCGGCAACTTGAGCTTCGCTGTGCTGCTTTTTCCCCCCTCGGAGCTTTTCATTCCGCGCTCCCCCCGCCTCCCTCCCTCCCTCCCTTCCTCCTCCCTCCTCCTCGCGTCTCCTCGTTCGGTCTCTCGCTCTCCCACCCTTTGTCGCTCGCTCTCCTGTTTGATTCCCCTCCAGTTAAAAAAAGGAGCCAATTAAAGGCAGCCCAGCTCGCCCGGCCCAGCCTCTGTCCAATTTCCTCGCCTCCCCCAGGACCAATTAGAGAAAACAAAACAGGGCTGGGGGAAGCAGACTGCCTGCTTTCTGCTCTCCCTCTCTTTCTCTCTCTCTCTCTCTCTCTCTCTCTCTCTCTCTCTGCCCCTCCCCCTTCTTTCCCTCTCTCCGCCCCCCCACCCCCCCAGCAGGAAAATGTCAGAAAGCAGAAATGGATCCATCTATCCCGAGGACAGTGGCGGAGGGACGTGGGTTTCGGCGCGGGCTCTGCAGCCGCGCGCTCGCACGCTCTCACGCTCGCTCTTCGCCCGCCCTTGCACACCCAGACTGGCTGCCGAGCCGGGTACACCGATTCCAGTAAGCTCGCGGGGCAAGCACGGCCGTTCGCCCCGGGGACCGAAGCCTGCGGGGCACTGCACACTTTGTAAATGTTTTGCACTTTTGGTGGTTGGAACTACAGCGGAGGTCGGAAGGAAAGGCCAAGGGCCCGCGTCTTTTGGGGTCCTGCAGGCGCGCGAGCCGGCCGCCTGCTGTCGGTCTGCAGGGCTGTCTGCGCGGCCCCGGAGTCCCTCCGCCCCCGGCCGAGCCCCCGCCCCTTTCCAGGCAGCCTCGGCCTCTCCCTGCGTAGGGCGTGGGGGCCACCGCCAGAGCAGCTGGCTGAGCCGGGGGCGGAGAGCGCACGCTTAGAGCTCCAGCCCTTGCCTCGGCCCACAGGTTGCCAACAGGTTTGTCCGCAGGACCCCGCCACCGGAGCTCCCCGAGGCCACCCACATTCTCCCCGGCTTGCCCCTGTCTCTCCCCATCCTGCCTCTCCTTAGGACCTCAAGCGCCCCCAAGCGCCCCAGGGGCGCACTCTCTTCCGGCAGCCAAGCCCGGGGCCCCCTCCAGCTGCGGGCGTCAGACACTCCGGAACTCCGCTACCTCACCCCGCCCCCAAGAGCTGGGGTGGGGAGAGCGCTCCTCCCAAACGCCAGCAGGGAGGGGGCGTCGGCTGGGAAGCCGGGAGGGCTGCCTCCGCTGCGCCTCCGATCGCGTCCCCCTACCCCGGTCCTGCTAATCTCACCTGCTCCACCTGTCGCCGTTATTTATCTCGGCTTGTGCGCAAGGACTGTATCAGGGCGGCCCGTGGGAGCGCGGACAACCGCAGCAGCTAACAAGCGGGGAGATTATTAACCCTCCTTCCCCCGCTCCCCGGAACTGTTCAGTATCTGGGCTGTGATGGTGGTTACCCGACTCTGCATTTACCAAAACTCAAAGAACTTACACCAAAAAGATTTAATTTTTCAATATGGAAATTAAAACATGAATTTTAAAAAATAATAAAACCCACCCCTTCCCCAGGTCGTTTCCTGCTAGGTCCCCCCCTCCCCTGACCCTCAAGGGACTGCTCACCGGAGAACGTGACCGGGCAGCAGTGGGAGGTATTGGGAGAAATGCCAGGCCGCCACTGGGGGTGTGCCATCAGTTGGCACCTCTTCAGTTCCCTTTCGGTCCATCCTGGGAAGTCCGAAAACATCTGAAGAATCTTATTTTTCAGCCCCCCTCCAACTGATTGTTCCTTCTTCATCTCCCCCCACCCCCTTCTCTCTCTTTCGTTTCCTGTGGATCCAAGGCTGAATAAGAGGATCCAGTTTAGTGCTGAGCACCTGGCAGAGGCCAGCTGAAGATCTGCTAAATGAATGGATGAGTGATACCCATCATAAGGCCAGAGACCACAGACTTAGGATACCCTCCGTACAGCCATCCTTTCTACGCTCCACCCCAAACCAATACCCCAAAGAGAAAAATCCATTTCCTGCTCCACGGGAAGTCTGAAGAGGAAGTGGCATCGATGGAGGGTGTGATGATGAATATCTTATTGTCATCTCCTTCCCATTGTTCAAAAATTCCTAGAAACCCTCACCGCCTCCAGGAAGCTCTCAGGGTGATTCCCCCGCTCTCCTTGGCTTCACCCATTCTGAATTAAATGACCTTGTATCCATGTCATAGGAGACTGCCTTCCCATTTTTCAATTAGCTGGTCCAACCCCAGACAGCAGTTGATTGCTCCTCTTTGGCCTTGGGATGTATTACTGAGGAGCAGGGAACCCCACTGACTCAGCTGACATGCATTTGAGTTTGCCCTCCCTGAACACACACTGGCCTGAAGGAGAGAGAAGACTCATGGTCAGGGAGAGACCAGGAGGAGGGGTGGGGGGTGAGGGAGCCAGGCTGGGATTGAACATTTGCTGTAGCTAATTCACTTGTGAATACTCTGCAGCTAATTGTATGCAGTGTAAATACCTTGACATCCTGTTTGCGTGTGCCTGTAGATTCAGCCATCTCCTCCCCCAAGTGTGCCTGGTCTGCTGCCTCTGACACGGCCCTCTGTCTGGCAACCCCGGAGAAGGGAAAAAGTACTAGACTTGAGAACCATCAGCCCGACGTTCCAGTCCTAACCTCTCTAGGCCTCAGTTTCCCCAGCTGTAAAGTGAGTAGGATCCCTATCGCACAGAATGGTTGAGAAACAGGAGTGGATAAGAGCTGATACCATGGGCCGGGAACTATTCTAAGCCCTACATGTCAGTAACTATTTAATCTTCATAACAACTATGTGAGATGGGGCTGTTATTCTCATAGAATAACATAGAACGATTTAGTGACTCACACAGCTAAGTGGCCAAACCGGGCTTTGACCTAGGTAGCTGGGCTCCACGACACTGCTCTTTCCTACTGCTCTATACTGAAAAGGGCTTAGGTGCCTAGTAAATGTTTTCACAAGAAATGTTTCCTATTCTCCTCACACACGGAGAACAATTCACTGGGCCCCAAATGGGCTGTTGAGGGGTGGGGATATGAGCTCTAGACCACTGGACCTGAGCCCGACTGAGGCTGGGCTGCCTGGAGGCTCCGTGGGTAGCACCTGATGTCAACTCCTGAGTTCCACCCAAGATAGTCTAGGAAAACCCTATTCTTCTGCCCCGGAGAAATCCCAGTCCTTGGATTCCAAGAGATTTCAGGAACTAGCTGCTGATTGGGGGGGGCGGGGGGGGGGTGTGACAGGCCAGGGAACCAGGAACCCCAGACTTTGGCCAAGCAGGGCAGCTGAGGGCTTTTATTGTGAGAGCTCCTTCCTAGAAAGCTCCCCCATCTCCTCCTGCCTTAGGCAAGTTAGAGCCTGGGAGAAGAGAGAAGGAAGAGGAGAAGGAGGAGAGAGAGAGAAAGAGAGAGGGAGAGGAAGTCTTTGTGGAAATGGTGTTGTCGCCTTTGCGAGGGAGATTGTCTCTGAAAATCATACAGTGGCAGGTATCGATTCAATCTCAGGGCAAGACACTTTCTGGTCAGGTGGGGTGAAGGCTGACTGGGAGGGGTAAAGAATGAGCAGAGTTATGACCTCGCAGGAAGACCAGTTTATTAATTCAGGCTCTAACAAATAGCCAATTAGTGGTTCCAGCTGCTAATTAGTAAGCAGTTAACTCCCGTTCTAAAACGTGCTTCTCAAGACTAGTGACAATGCAGTCCTGCAATGACACCCTTGGAGAGGAGGAGACTTCCGACACCCAGGTTCTGTAGCCCCTCCCCTCCCTCCTCATTGGCAGATCCTCTGCTGTGCCTGTCTGTTCACCATTCATTCACTTAACCAGTATCTCCGTCTCTGTGCCAGGCACTGCTCCAGGCACTGCAGATTCAATGTGAATGAACAGACCAGAGCCTACCCTCAGGGAGGTTATTTTCTGGTGAAGAGGCAGGCAAAAGACTATATGAATAAGGAAACGAAATCGTATTTAGATAGCAAGGAAATACTACAGCTAGGAAGAGGAGGAGGCAGTGGGAGGGCCAAAATGTGAGAGAGGGTATCTGGACTAGATTCCGCTGACACTGGAGTCATGACCTTGAAGAAGAGGGGGGGCGGTCAACCTGTGCCAATATCTGGGGGAAGAGCACTGCAGGTGTAAAGGCCCCGCAGTGGTGAAAGAGGATTTGGCTGCAGTTGAATAGGTGACCGGAGAGTAGTAGGAGCTGACATCAGAGGGGTTAAGGGGACAGGTCTTTTGGGCCTTAGGGCCATTGCAGGAGGTTGGGTGTTATTCCCAGGAGATGGGAGCTCTGGCAGGGTTTTGATCAGAAGAGGGAGAGGATCTGACTTGAATTTAGCAGGCTCACTCTGGCTCTGTGTAAGGGACTAAAGGGGGCACCACAGTATCCCTCGCACCTGGCATAGTGCCAGGCACTTAGTGTGTGCTCAATAAATGCTTGTCATATGAATTGGCACATAAAACTTGATGGGGCTGGATTGTGAGACGGGGAAACATCACTTTTGAAAGTCCAATTTATATGGGTCCTCTTGTAAATTATTTTACAACCACCAAGGGTACCCTCACATTTGACCTTTCCAAGGAATTCCACACCCACTACCCTATTTGGTCCTTAAAACGTGCCTGTGAGGTAAGACATGTGGCCTCCATTTCACAGATGTGAAGACTGAGCCAAAGAGACATTTGCTGACCGGCTTAACAATTAATTATTGAAAATACCAGTCCTGGAATGGTGGGGGTGGGGACACAAAAGAGATAGGAGTCCCTTCCTCTCTCTGGCCACCTTTCCACAAGCGTGTCATGCCTCACCGTGCGGCCTTTCATCTCTGGGCTCCAAATTCACATTTTCACAACAAGCAGATGTGCCCCGCCTCCCCTGAGATTGCTCCCAGCCCAAACTCCAAATGCTCGTGAGCTGTGTCAGTGGCCTGTTATAGATGCCAGTGCTTCTCAGGTGAGGGTCACCTAAGCTGTCCCAAGCTCCCTTTGTCCACACTAATATTGGAACAGGGGAGTTTTAATTTTTTTGAGCTGATGTTCCAATGGATCAAAAGTAGTTTGGTTTTAACACCGGCTTGGAAAACACATGGTCTTCCCACTCTGAGTGCGTGTAAGGAGCTGATTTACCCGGTTCTACTTCCCCACTGGGTTGGTCTGGAAAGGGGGTGAACAGGCTGAAAAAGTTGGGTTCTCTTGACTGTTTATTAATTCAACACATATTTCTTGAGCCAGGTGTTGTCCCTTCATCATATTGGGTATTCTGCTGGAGATATCAACAAATAAAGACGCAGCCTTGCCCTCAGAGAGCTCCAGTCTGAGGGGGGAGACACAGCCCTGCCCTCAGAGACCCTAGTCTGAAGACAGATACAGTCCTGTCTCAGGGAGTCCCAGTCTGAGGGGGAGACACAGTCTGAGGGGAGAGACACAGCCCTGCCCTCAGGGAGTCCCAGTCTGTGGGAGGAGACACAGCCCTGCCTCAGGGAGCCCCAGTCTGAGAGAGGAGACTGCTACTATGGAGTTACAGATCCTGCTATAAAAACGGAGTCAGGGGGCACCTGGGTGGCTCAGACGGTTGAGCATCCGACTTCGGCTCAGGTCACGATCTTGTGGTGAGTTCGAGCCCTGTATCGGGCTCTGTGCTGACAGTTCAGAGCCTGGAACCTGCTTCAGATTCTGTTTCCCTTTCTCTCTGCCCCACCCCACTCGCATTCTGTCTCTCTCTCAAAAATAAATAAACGTTAAAAAAAATTTTTTTAATGGAGTCAGGATATAGATCTAGGAGCAGATATGTTGTAACAGTGATAAAGTAATCGCTAAGGAGATAGGGAACAAGGAAGACATCTTGCTGGTTACACTGACTTCTTGGCTCTTACTGCAAGATTGTTCCCTGCTTTAAGCCTGGTTGCCTGCAGCCTTCCAAGTTTCAACCAAGCCCAGGGGAAGCAGCCTGGTGTTTTATTTGGGTATTTTCTCCTAATGCAAATGTCTCTCTGGGCTCCTGGGAACCAGGCCTGTTTGGAGGCAAGACTGTGAGGCTGGTATGTAGCAGTCAGCCCCTGTAGGGAAGAAAACCCACACTCTCTGGGGGCCAGGCCCCAGCCCAGCAACAAACCCCATCCCCGCCTCAGTCCACTAGCCTCCCTAGGGACACATCTGGCCGAGGGGATTGCAGAACACCTGGAGATCAACTCTCCCAAGGTTCCACCTGGTCTCATGGATGTCACCTCCGACCCCAGGCTCAAGGTGGCATCTGTGTCATGTGCTCTGTTTCTACCTGTGCCTTGAGCTCGAGGGCAGGGTGGATGCCCCACTCCTATTAGGTAGCCCAGTGCAGGGCTGAGCACCCAGTAGCCACTTGATGTCCGCTCATTAAAATGAGCTGATCTGGATTACACTAACTCGAACAAAAACAGGCTCTGGTCAAGACCTGAATTACCAGGATAAGGGAAGCCCAAACTATCCAGACAATATGTAGATTAGGGACAAATATAAATAATAAATATATAAGAGGAAATATTTGTGTTATGTACAGGCTGAGGGGAAGCAGATTCTTAGGGAAGTAGGCAAACGAGGGGCAGAAGTTTTTGGGAAATCCTGCGTAAACAAGGGGCAGGGGAAGTGACTTTCCACTTCTGCCTCATTCTGGGATGCTTTTTAGGAGGGGTGTGGGGGTGGGGGTCTGGTGGGTTTCCTGAAGACCCCGGGCTCTGCCAGGCTGAAGGGGGCTCTGTCCTCTGGCATCTGCTCCCAGGGCCCCAGCAGCCCCAAAGGAAAGCATCGAGTTTCGCTGAGCTGGTCTTTCTCACCTTCTCCAGGGCAGCTCTTCGGAAGGAAGCCGGATCAAATGTTCTCAAGCTTGAAAAGTCAGGCTAGGGTGTGTGGGGAAAGGAGGAAAGGGCAGGACGGGGAGTGAAGCTGAAATCAGGGGAGGGAACAGGGCCAGGGCTGGGCCCAGGTACCAGGCAGGTGTTTCTTCTTGCTTCCTTTCTGGTTAACCTCCCCTAGCAAATTCTCGTTCCTTTTGTCATCACCTCTTTTTGACCCATATAAAGGGGTGAGAGGCAGGAAATCTGGAGTGGAATAATAATAGACACATACACACACACCCACGCACGCACAGGGACAGGACCGCGTGCCATAAACTCCAGGGGGCGCCATTTACACAGAATACAACACGAATGGCGCCCACCTCCCACCCCAGTGTGCAAAGTGGTGGCCCCGCTTCAGCTCCCTCTGCTCGGAGCCAACCCCAGGACGAGCTGGTGTCAACCCATCCTGTGCCTCATTTCCCCCGCCCTTTCACTTCCAACCCACCCTCCGCCCCCTCCCCTCCGGGTCACGCCAGGCCTAATCGCCCCACCCCCGCAGGACGCAGTCAGGGAAAAAGGGGTCCTGGCCGCCCCGCAGGCTCGCAGGCTCGCTGTTCCGCACACACTGGGAGCCCCAGAGACTTGCTGCCTTTTTGATGAATTCGGCTCATTATCTGGCTCTCCCTGCTCTCCTCAGGGATCGTCCAAGACCACTAGCCCGGGCCTTCAGAGCCACATATGGTCCCCGCCGTGGGAGTGGGTACCCAACGGACCCTCCCACTCAGCCCTGTGAGGCCAGTGTATCCCCACGTCTCTCCATTTCCATTTCGGTCGGCTAACCCAGGACTTACAGACATCAAAGGAGCAGGGAGCTTTATCATCTTCGTTTTAGAGATGGGAGAACTGAGGAACAGAGAGGTTCAGTCACTCTCCCAAGGTTACACAGCTAATAAGTGGCAAAACTGATTATCAAACCAGATAATCTGGCTCCAGAGGCTATAGGGTCCAACTCTTCACCCTTACTTGGTGCTGCCTCTGACACAGAAGAGGGCCTAAGGCTAACACCCTATAGCTGCGCTGGCTGACACATAGCCACTAGCTAATTCAGTCACAGTAGCCACTTTTCAAGTGCTTAATAGTTGCACATGACCAGTGGCCACCCTATTGGACAATAGGGAGAGAGACTGTTTCTACTATTATAGGGGTTTAATTGACAGCGGTATTCAGGAGTCCTTAATTTTAACCCCAGCTCTACTGCTTACTAGCTGAGCAACTGTGAGCAAGTCACTTAACTTCTCTGGGTCTATTTCCTTGTGGGTAAAAGCGTGGCAAAAATAGTTCTGACTTCACGGAGCTATTAGGGGGATTAAGTGAGAAAATGCATCCAAAGTGCTCAGTACAGTGCCTGGCACAAAATAAATTGTTCTAAAAATTCTTAGTTTCCTTATTAGGAATCTTAGTCCAGTCCTGCATGTAACTAAGTAGGTGGCTGAGACCACAGAAACTAAGGAACTGGCTCAAAGCCACACAGCACATTAAATGGCAAAAGCCAGGAGCTCCTAATTCTTTTACGAGGCCTAATGATACCACTACAGTTGCTAAAGAACTTTCACGTTTGACCCTCCCCAAATTGCTGGGAGGCAGTTAAATGGGGTTTCATCAACCCTTCCATTTTACAGATTAAGAAAGTAAGGCACAGAGAAGGTGAAGTGATTTCTTCAGGGTCATGATGCTGGTTAATAGCAGGGTAGGGACTTGTGAGTACCATTCAGTGTCCTTTCTCCTGGTCCATTCTCCATTGTCTATGCAAATTAACTGGTGTGTGTTTGTGTGGGAGTATTTGTGTATGTGTGTTCTTCATTCGTTCACTGTGCAGAGTTCAGGGACCTGTTGTCCATGATAGATAGAATATAAATTATATAAATAATATTAATATGGTCTCAATTATGTAAAAAGCTGTATACAGAAGAAAGATGAGCAGGATAGATAATGCCATTTTAATGATTATCGTGGGCGGTGGGATTATGGGTGATTTGCATTTCTGTCTTCATATGTTTCTATTTTTCCCCAATTTCCTACAAGCAGTATGTATTATTTTTATAATCAGAAATAAACAAACGTGATTTTCAAATACATTTTTTTTTATTAAATTCCTCCAGTGTTTCCCCTGTGGCCTCCTTGGCCCTCCAAACACCCAGGAGGCCTGCCCTGAGGTTTGGCTTTGCCTGGCCAGGCCTGTCAGCAGACAGGAGGCCTGTGTGTGCCCTTCATCCAAAAGCCCTCAGGTCCCTTTGCACTGGAGTGGGTTTGAATTTACTCAGCAACATCCACATGCAATAAATGTCATACTGTTTTATTTTTTCAAGTCAAATAAATTCTGATCCCAAGTTTCCAATTGCCAGAGTTCTGAGAAATCAGCCTTAGTTATGTTTGGCGGGGGGGGGGGGGGGGGGGGGGGAGTCTCAGGTCATAGAAGAATCTGGGACCCAGGAAAAGAGGCCTGAGGCCTTGTCATTGCCGTGGTAATTGACTCCTGTCACCTTGGCTCCTGAACCCCCAGCCACACCTCAGTTGGGCTCAGCTGCCCCGGACAGGCTCTGGGGTCTCCATGGCATCCCTCTCAATGACCACAAGTAGGCCCTGGACACCGTCCAGGCCTCTGTGCTTAGCATCCAGCCTTCACAAATATCCCCATCTGGCACCTCTGGCCAGAGGGACACAAGGCCCCAGACAAAGGCCCCAAATCTCTGTCCTCCCCCTGGCTGGAGAAGCCTGTCTCCCTTCTCTCTCCTAGTCAAACCACCTTTCCTCATCCTTCTCCAGTCCTCTCTCTCTCTTCACCCCCTCTCAGGAGACCTCTACCTCCCAAACCTAACTGGGGGAAGAGGGTGGTCCCCTGCTGCTTTGACAACAAAACCCAAAGCTCTTTGAGGAAAAAAATAAATAAATAAAAGCCCAGAAAGAAGACACTGACCTTGGTTCTTTTCTTGGGATGGAGGAGGGGGAGATGTCTGTCATTATTCCAAGTGATGTGGGAAAAACACCCAGTAACATCTCAGTACAGATCCTGGTTATACAACTCATGCCTTGAGTGATGGCTTCTCAGACCTCTCCTCATGAGGTCAGACAGAGGCAGTCGAGCATTTCCTTGCCAGGGATGTGGAATGGAGTCACGAAAATTCCACCTCCCCCTTCCTAGGACCCAGGCTGGGGAAGGGAGTTCCTAAGGGGAAGCCCAGGAATTGGAGTCAGAGCGTCTAAAGTGTTAGACCCAAAATAGGTGCTCAGTAAATAATTCTCTTGTGCATGAATCTAATCTCGGCACAGTCCTTCAGGCCTCTGAGCCTCACCATCTTTATCTGTACAATGGGCCTCCATTCATTCAACAACTATGTCATGATTACCAAACACTGTTCAGGCACAGAGGATGGACCAGGGAACATGACGAAGTCCCTCCAAGACCAACAATAAAACTGTTGTATCATATTGGGTCTAGTAGGTGCTGTGGGTGCTCATCCCACATCGTCTCACGCTAACTGCGGTGCCCTCTGGCTGACTTCTAACGGTCAGCACCCAATTAGGGTGTGCCCTCGCTCAAGGTCTACTTTGCCTACCCCACATAACAGCTAGAAGGGCCAGGGACTCCCAGAGCTGGTGCATCAATACCCCGGTTCCCTCACCCCTCAGGCAGGATGTCTCCAAGGTGTGTGTCCCACATTAGCTCCCAGAGTACCTAGCAGGATTGGGCTCCAGTTCCCACAGTAACTGGATTCAAAAATGCCCCTTATTGGCTTCCTTCCCTTCCCTGTATCACTTCACCATTCTCCCGTGGATGTTTCCTGGAGTCACCAATAACTACTTGTCCTCAACTACTTGTCTTGGGTCTGCTCTGGGGAAATCCAATCCAAGACATCAGATTAGAGTTGGTGCTATGAAAACAAAATTTAAAGGGGATAAGGAGGTAGGGAACAAGGGATGGCATCATTTTAGACAGGGTAGTTGGGGAAGGTCCCTCTAAGAAGGGGATGTACAGTTCAGTCAAAGACCGGAGTGAAGGGAGGGAGGGAGGGAGACCAGTAGATATCTGGCTGCAAGGGTGAAGGGTGTTCCAGGCAGAGGGAACAGTAAGTGCAAGGCCCTGAGTTGGAAACACCTGAGCGGCAGCATAGTGATAACACCTGCCCAAGCAGCTTGAGGAGAAGGATTCCTTGAGATAGTCTATGTGAACTGGAAAGCCCTGGACACGTATGAGCTATTAGGGCTTTTTAAATCCCCTCTCTAGCACTCGCAAGGTCTCTTCGGGGAATGGCTCTGCTTCCAGCCCTGCTTGAGCTGCTGTGCTCTGCACCTTCCCCCCACTCTGTGCTCACCCAGCCTCTCTGGCCTGGAGCAGGGTTTGGTTTTTCCAATAACTCATTAGTACAGCTTTTGTCATGATTGAAGAAACAAAAGACCCAACAAGAAAACTGAATTCAGCGGCATTACAGTTTATTTATGAGAGAATGCAAAGCAGTCTCAGCTGCAGGGGAAGCCTGGGGGAGGCAGGAAGACCCTCTGGGCGGGGACCGAGATCCCTTGGATCTGCCTGGTGCTGGCCACCAGGCAGGTGCCCCTGCCTGAGACAGACACAACCTCTTCTCTACTCCTACCTCCCCCTGCCAAAGCCAGCCATGAGTCACCACCGCTGTAGCCACCTGATTTAATTTTACCCACTCAACTGGTTCTTCAGCCATTCATTTATCTCTGTATTCACTGATTTGTCCATTCATTCAAACATGTATTGACGGCCTACTATGTGCCGGGCACTAGCTGATGTCAACATTTATGGAGCATGGACATGAATCAGCAATTGTATACTGAAACCAGCTCATACGAGCTCATAGAGCTGATGGTATACATCTCTTCCCCAGACACACCCGCAGTGGTGTTACGTTGGTAGCTTTAATGTGGTGGCAGTATTTATACCATGGAAATTGGCAAGTAGACCAAATCAGGGCTTCCCCCCCTCCCAAGATACCTGGTTGTTAAACATTACCTTTGCCAATATACCACTGTATCAGGCCTTGGTGTCTCGGGCCACACCAAGTACTTATGGTCTGGACCCCAAGTACTTATGGTCTAAACCAGAGAAGGACATTGACCACATTTTTAGTGTAACTTTGGCCCACCTAGATTTGTTGGCCTCAGAGCCACACAAAACCACTATACAGTCATCTTTGCAGCCAAGGAGTAGCAAGGAGAGAGAATTTAATTCTATCACATGACAAATGAGGTGCATTTGAGCTGAGCCTTTAGGGCTGGGTGAGATGTCAGCCTGAACGGAGGGTATTCTGGGTAATGGGAGCAGTTTGAGCAAAGGTCTAGAGGAAGACCCAGGCAGAGTATGTTCACTCCACCCAGATAAAAATGCCATGGGGTGTCTGGGTGGCTCAGTCGGTTAGGCATCCGACTTAGGGTCAGGTCATGATCTCGTGGTTTGTGAGTTCGAGCCCCGCATCAGGCTCTGTGCTGACGGCTCAGAGCCTGGAGCCTGCTTTGGTTTCTGTGTCTCCCTCTCTCTCTCTGCCCCTCCTCTGCTTGCAGTCTGTCTCTGTCTCTGTCTCTGTCTCTCAAAAATAAATAAACATTAAAAAAACCTTGTTTTTAATGCCACAGCAGGGGGGCTGCTCCCACCTATTACCTTCCTAATTACATAGCAAAAGTGCACTGCTTTCTAGAGCAAAAAAAATTGATATTGTAAGAGCTGGATTGTCAGGGAGAGACTGCTGGTTGAACACTGGGTGCTAAGTGCTAAGGGTGCGTCTCCTCCCTTCCCCTCCTCCTAACTTCCTCCTCATCACCATTCCTTCTCAAGAAAAGGCCTAACCTACAAGGAAAATGTCTACAGTGTGTGAAAGGGACAGGCAAGAGGCCAGCATCAGCCTCCCCTCAACACCACCGACATTGTTACCACCAGTGTAAGCCACGGGGTATAGCCACCGGGCTGGCCTCACCACCACTGGCCCCTCATTTTTCCACGTGTGGCTCATCGGCACCGTTTAGCAGCTCACACAGACATGTGTGCACATGTTCGGCTTACGGATATCAGGACAGACACGCAGACAAATCCAAACGCTCCACATATCCCAGTTATCTCTACTGCATGTGAGAGGTGGCTTCTCAAAGATTTCATATTTGCCACCCCTTCGCTCTGGGAGATATTTGAGGCTTCCCTAAGTGTGCACGCCTTGTGTGCAGACATGTACACACATGTGTGCAGAGGTAAGCATGCATCTTGTACGCAGCACCACTGAATGCCGGACCGTCAGACGTGAGCTGCGCCAGGCAGAAAGGAGGCCACAGTCCATTAGCCTCAATGATTCCTCCTGAACCTGGTGAGCCAGTGGCGGCCCACGTCTGGCCCACAGCCTCCCAGGACCCTGCTGGCCTCACCCCACTTGTTTCACAAGGAACCGAGAGCGTCCCACCGGTTGAAGGCAGCCTCCCACTCACCTCCCCTGGTCTGTCACCAGCCGCCTCCAGGGAGGGGAGAGAGAGCATGACACTGCACTGCATTTTGTAGAACGCTTCTCAGCCCTCAAAATACAGACCCGCGTGCTCTCATTTAATGCCACGGAGCCCTGCGAGGGGGGGTCAGTGTCTCCAGGCTGCAGATGAGGAAACTGAGGCTCTGCGTGACTCACCCAAAGGGAAGCTAGACCCAGAACCGAGGTGCTCTGATCCAGACATTTATTCCGCAGTTATGTATTAAGTCCTAGAAGCCGTGCTAAACCCCAGAGATTCAAGCCTGAGCACCAATAGCAATAATAATAATGGCTGATGATAATAAAGACTAAACTTTATGGAGTACATGTACAACATTATGTCGACCTTCACCACAGCCCTCTAAGAGGCACTACATTTTTCTGCACCGTTCAGCAGAGGGTACTCAGCATCCCTCCTGTGCTGACAGAGTTCACTGTGAGGCTCAGGGTCTCTCCAGGTTGGTCCAGGATTTCGACTCTTCCAGAACGACCGAGGCAGAGGTTCTTGGGTGGGGCGCAGGAATATACTAGGAACATACTATTTTAAAACACTCCATGGGGTGCGTGGTGACTCAGTCAGTTAACTGTCCGACTTCGGCTCGTGGTTTGTGGGTTCAAGCCCCGCGTCGGGCTCTATGCTGACAGCTCAGAGCCTGGAGCCTGCTTCAGATTCTGTGTCTCCCTCTCTCTCTCTGCCCCTTCCCGGCTTGTGCTCTGTCTCTCTTTGTCTCTCAAAAATAAATAAACTTTAAAAAAATTGTTTTAAATGCTCCAGAGGTGAGCAGTGTGTGCATTAAAGCACAGGCACCAGGGGGGCCCTGAGGGCATGCAATGGGCTGAGGGTCTTTGAGGACAGCTTTATCAGTGTTCCTATGGGCCTCTGCAATCAGCCCACGCTTTTGTCCTTTCCATGCCCACCACCCCCTCCCCAGCCGCTGTGAGCTCATCTGCCCCGGGGCTCTGATCAGCATCCACACTCTGACCTGCAGACAGCAAGGTGTGAGGTGGGGGGTGGGAGGATGGCCCTTAGAATCAGATGGCTGCTCCTTGCCTATGTGACCTTGGGCAAGCTACCTCACTTCCCTAAGCCCTCTAAATCAAGGCCACTAATAGTAATAATAACAGCAAATTCTTCCAGGGTGCTCACTTGTGAGAGGCACTATTCTCAACACTTTACACATATTAACTCATTTAATCATGTGTATTAATTCATTTAATCCTTACACATCCCTGTAAAGTTGACTCTTGGCACAGAGCCTAGCGTGCTGTAGGCACCTAGTCATTGTTAGCTGTTATTAGGTGCATCATCAGCCCTGGGCTCCCTGAGGCTCCCTGAGGCTGCCCACCTTTCTGCTTAAAATTTAAAAACCCATTCTTCCTCCTGTGTTCATCTCAGTGAATGGTTCGCCATTTCCCCCATTAGCCTGGCAGGCACCTGGGACTGAACCTGAGCTCTAACTTTCCCTTTAGAATCCACATCCAAACTCTGCAGATTCTACCTCATCCATGTCTGTCATATCCATCCCCTCTGTCCATTTCCCCTCCTGACCACTGCAGCTTCTTTCGTGTGACTCTGCTCATTTCTCACCTGGATTATGCTAAGGCCTCCTCAAGCTCCCTGCTTCCAGCCCACACACCCCACAAGCCATCTTGCTGCTCTGCCAGAGATTTCCAAATCACAAATCCACTGCAAATCCCTTCGTTGCCCTCCGTAGCCTCCAGGATCAAGTTCAGACTCTTCAGCTTAGCACGAGGCACTCTGAGGAATCTGGACTCTGCCTGCCTTCCCTCTGTTCCCTGCCACACACTGAAATATGGCTACTGCAGTCATGCCAGTTATTCCTCTGGGCCTTTGCACGTGCAGTTCCCAGTCTGGAGTGCCTTGCCCATCTCCCTTCATCTAACCTGTTCCCCACATCCCTCAAGACTCAGCTCAGGTTATGTCTTTTCCCAGAAGTCTTCCTGGATCTCCACTAGTTGCTTCTCCTTGCTCCCAGAGTAATACCCTCAACACATTGAGATTATCGTGACATTAATCTGTGTGTTCTCCCACCAAACACAGATGTTGCCTGGAGGCAGATGGTTAAAAGTACGGTCAGTGCAGTCAGACCGTTACCTAACCCTGGCCAAGTTGCCTAACCTCTCTGAGTCTGTTTCCTTGTCTCCAATATGAAGTTATAGTACTTACCATATAAAGTAGTTGTAAGTACTGAGATATAGCAGGAAAAGTTCTTAGCACAGTGGCTGGCACAATCCAAGTGCTCAAAAAATGTTAGCTATTAAGTTAGATGCCTGGTGCAAGGCATCCTGGGAAAGTGAGCTCTATTGCCTTCTACTCAGGGGAAAAGTAGGTAAGGAAGTCCCAGATAAAGGAAGAAAGTTTAAAAGATATAGGCAGACAAGAAGAATGGCAGAGGTCCACTATGATCCCTGTTTTGGCTGCCCAACATCAACATACACCTTCCTCCATTCTTTTTTTTTTTTTTTTAATTTTAAAAAAATGTTTATTTCGAGAGAGAGAGCTTGAGCAGGGGAGGGGCAGAGAGAGAGGGAGAGAGAGAATCCCAAGCAGGGTCCACACTGTCAGTGCAGAGCCTGACACGAGGCTGGATCCCATGACCCCTGCGATCATGACCTGAGTCGAAATCATTCTTAAACTTAAACTTACCCACCATGAGCAGTCTCCATCATAATCTGCTTCTGCCTAATGTAATGTAATTAATTCCTCACAAATGAAAACTTAACCCTTCTCCCCAAAGGGGGACAACCCAAATTTACATCAGTCATTCAACCCGGATAACTGCGATGTCCATTCTGTGGAGAATAAGCTTAGGAATTCCCTGAGCCTGCACCAAAGGGTTAACAAGGCATAAAGAATTAGTGACAGGATGAACACACCCAAGATTAGGTAAAGAGGGCAAAGGCCCCCAGTATAGGACAAAGATACAAGAATAGAAAAGCCTCAGGATGAAAGCATCAAAAATGAGGTAAACAAGATTAGGTGTTCAGGGCGGAAATGCCCCCCAATTTAGTACAATAGCAGAAAGCTGCTTTCCCTCGAAAGAAGGACCAAAATAGGTAAACAGGACTTTAGGCCACAACAGGGCAAAGTTGCCCAGAGTGGAGCTAATTAGCAAAAGAAAGGTGCCTAATTAGCAAAAGAAAGGTGCCTTGTTGACCTTGAAGTGCATGCTCTGTCTTTCTTGTCCCCTAGGCAGTTTAGGTAAACAGAGATGGCCCTCATATCTGTTGTAAACAACCTTCCACCCAGCACCAGAATTTTGTTTTATATTAACCTAAACCTCTAAGACCACATATCTTCAAAAACCCCTTTCCCTCACGCCCATGAGTTAGTGTTCACAGTTTCATTGTCTCTTTGTGTATGCCCATCACTCTTGTAAGCCTTCTGATCCTAACAAAAACAGAGCAAGGACCCTTACTTGGGGCTCTTGTCTCCTCCTGGACATTAGCCTCTCTAGCATGTTAATCCTGTGTCCCACTCTCTCACTGGACAAGAGAGAACTCCAGACCCAGAGTCTACGACACATTCTTTTTCTAATTCCATCATGATCCAATCTTGATATTCTATAACCTGTCCAACAAATTGCAAATAGAACCATCAAAAATGTCACTATATAAAAATAATAGGATATCAGGATGGGAGAAAGAAGGAAATTTTATCAAAATAAAATAGATCAATATATCCATCTCAAAGCAAGGAGTACAATATGGGTGAATACTAGAGTTCTCACTTCTGCATTTAATCACAAGACCATAGCTCATATTTGTCATTTTATCCCATCTCCGATTTGCCTTTCACAAGTATGTCAGCTACTCAGAGTTCTTCATTTGGTGGGTGGGGGGGTGGGGGGGCAATCTTAACTTTCTGCCTGGAGAAGGCTGAGACTTGGATGGTATTGCCTGTTTGGGTTGCTATGGTCTTCCATTAATGTTTACCACTTGACCTAGAAGTACTAGGAAATGCCCCAAACACCTCCCTGTCCCACTGTTTCCCAGTGATAATTAGAGTTGCCCCAACCAGCGCTATAATCCCTCTTGTGCATGAGAAACAAAAGGGCCTGGTAACAACTCAACTTCCAGTTTAGTGGAACCATTTTTTTCTCCTCGTAGAAGCATTTCTACCTTGGATATTCTGACTTCTAAACCAGCAAAGTCTGGAATCATGTGGTTGGAAGCAAAAAACTTGCAAATGGATCTTTAGGTCGAAAAGTGGGAGGGGTCTGGGCTGGAGATGTGAATTTGGGTTTCATCATTACAATGAAACCAAGATCATGAATGGGGTGCCCCAGAGGGCATGAAGATGAAGACAAGAAAGGAGCTAAAAACAGGTCCCCGGGGCACATTGCCTTGCAAGAGGTCAGCAGGGGAGACAGAACACTGGGGAGCCCACACGGTTGGGTGGTCTTTCTACTGGAGTCCAGCCCTCTCTTTAATGACCTTTCCAACCTCTCGGCCATAACATGCCATCTAGGAGTAGGCATGTCAAGACTTCACTTTTTTTGGATAGAGCTCACATCCCTTCAGCCATGCTATAGACCCAGCGTTACAACACAGTAGTGTCTTCCCAGCATTTCGCAGAAATTCTCTTTCTTGAATTCAAAATCTGAAGAAAAGTCAAGAAAACTGAAAAATGGAAAAAAAGTGTTATAATTCCCCTGCAGAAACTAAAGCTTCATAATCAACATAGAGATGTTGCTGGTTTGTAAGGATCAACTGATGTCAAGTTGAAAACAAGAGCTGGAAACAGTCCTTCACCATGGAGTTGAAGGTTAATGTCAACATCTCTGGGAACTGGGACAAGAGCTCATAGGTGAGAAGCAATCAGTCTTGCTCATAGCTATTGCCATTATATCAAGATGTGATTGTGGCCCTGTGTGCTACCAATGGTGAGACATTCTTACAAGTAAAATAAATGTTAAGAAGTTTATATGCATGGTATACTTCATATAAATCCTATTATCAGTACTCTAAGAAATAAATTTTGGAAGCAAAATAAGCCCTTAAACTGTCAATTTTGATATGTGAAGTGCTGTTAACCTTGCTAGGATATGAATGTTACCGTCTTTAAGTACTTACCAGGATGGTCACTGGCATTTGCCTGTGCTTAGATACTCACTGTGGAAGAAATGTAGAGAAGGAAATAGGAATGTTGTGGAATTCTCAGACATGAAATTAGAAACTGATCTAAAATCTTAATGAGCAAAAGCAATATCAATTTCAATGGCAAAAAAAAAAAAAAAAAAAAGATCAGGGCAGGCACACAAAGATTTTCATTGTTTAAAAAAAAGAGAGAGAGCATATACGAAGCACCGTGTGCCCTAACACCCAAGCTGAAAATACTTTGAACATTTGCTTGATGGTTCAAATAATGTCAACAAAAACGATTTTTTTTTTCTATATCTGGAATATTTGTTGTAAAACAAAGATCAAGACTGTCAGATCAAATAATGTGTTGTATGTTTTAAAAATATCATTTTAGGCACCTGGGTGGCTCAGTTGGCTAAGCATCTGACTTCGGCTCAGGTCATGATCTCATGGTTCATGAGTTGGAGCCATGTGTCAGGCTCTGTGCTGACAGCTCAGAGCCTGGAGCCTCTTCGGATTCTGTGTCTCCCTCTCTTTCTGCCCCTCCCCCGCACTTTCTCTCTTTCTCTCTCTCTCTCAAAAGTAAATAAACATTAAAATGATATAGGTGATATATATTTATCATCATATATATGATGATATGTATATATATATATATATATATATACATATATATATATATATATATATATATAATTTTAATGAGTTTGGGTGGCTCATTCAGTTAAGCATCTGACTTGATCTCTGCTCAGGTCATGATCTCACAGTTCAAGAGTTCAAGCCCCACATCAGGCTCTGCACTGACAGTGTGGAGTCTGCTTGGGATTTTGTTTCTCCTCCTCTCTACCCCACCCCAACTTGTGCTCACTCTCTCTCTCTCACTTTCAAAATAAATACATAAACTTAAAAAAAATAATAAAGATGTTTTAAGAATGAACATTTAAAAAAATGTTTATTTATTTATTTTGAGAGAGACTGAAAGAGAGGACAGGCTAGGGGCAGAGAGAGAGGGAGAGAGAGAATCCCAAACAGGCTCCTCACTGTCATTGCAGAGCCAGACTCCGGGTTCTGTCTCACAAACTGTGAGATCATGACCTGAGCCGAAACCAAGAGTCAGACACTTAACCAACTGAGCCACCCGGGCGCCCCAAGAATGAAAATTTTTAAATGTTAAATATTTCTGTTATCTTTCAATTTTTAATGATTTTTATTTATCATTAATTTTGTGTTGATATTTACATCTTCATTTAGTGTTTTCTCTCATCAAGTGTCAATTTCAGGTAGGGAGCAATTTTACATGTTATTGAAATATATAATCTTGTCAAAATATATTGGTTCATAGCAATAATAAGCCATGCATTTAACATTATATCTTTTTTTTTTTAGAAACAAAAGACCTCTGAAACGTTTAGCACAACCCTATGACAGAAAAAGGATTCGCTGTTTGTTATTTATTGTCACTCATTTAAAACGCGTAAGTATCGTGTTCTGGAAAATACAGAATAATTTGTGCTTTTATGAATTTCCAAGAGTTCTCAGGATTCCAATTAGTAGCTGTCAGAAATCTGGAAACACGGCAGACCTGTGGCATCGCCCCTGGTTGGAATCCTGAGTTTACCCAGCTGCAGGGGTGCTGGGATGGGATGGAGAGGGCACCCTCGTTTTGCCCCCACGCTTGTTCCCGGTAACCTCCTTTATATTATAGGGTTTCAGTGAGTTAG
This sequence comes from Panthera pardus, assembly GCF_024362965.1. NCBI lineage: Eukaryota > Metazoa > Chordata > Mammalia > Carnivora > Felidae > Panthera > Panthera pardus. The sequence continues at coordinate 143,889,389 of NW_026526732.1, read as the reverse complement.
TTCATACCCTCTTTGTCCCTCCCCTTCATGTTCATTCATGTCACTCCCCACCGTACTCCCAGATGTGACAACACTCGTTTAATAAGAATCTGTTTCCTGTGCTCCCCAAAACTCTGAAGCTCCCTAATACCATCTAATAACTATAACATCCCTGCCCTCCTAGAGAGGAGATGCCTCCATGCTGGAGGCAATAGGATCTAAGGCTTAGGCACTTTGCCACCCTCTCTGATCTCAGGGCCTTCATCTTAAATACTTCCTCAGGCCGGAAAGGGGTAATATTTGCAAAATGCCTGTCCCGAGCATCTGGTACAATGAAATGATAGCTGTGATCAGTGTTACCGTCCCTGGTGAGCTGCTACTTTGGCGGTCCCCAAAGAAGGACACCTCCATGCAACATGGCCTGTGTACTCCCCTCCCACACTGACTCTGCACCGACCCGAGACCTGCCTTAACCAGTAGAATATGGCAGAAGGGATGTTGGCTCAATTCCTGGCTGAAATTCCTTAAGAAGCCCTGCGTGCACCCCTGGTTTGTATTAGCTTGCAAGAGCTGATCGTTAAATTTTGAGGAATTTTATGAGTTGATCGACATCAAGTTGGTAGCTTGAAATTAGTCTTGGTGGAAGTATGTATACCGCAGAAATTGGCAAATACTATAAACCAAGGACCTTCCCTCCCTCCTTCCCTCTCTCCCTTCCTTCCTTTTTCATCGCCCCCCCCCCCTTTTTTTTTCCTGTAAAGCCAGTTCGTTACCAGCACACCACTGCCCAATAGCTTCCACTTCTGGATCTATTTTTTTGAGTTTATTTATTTGTTTTGAGTGAGAGAGAATGCCTGCAGGGGAGGCACAGAGAGAGGGGAGGGAGAGAGAGAAAAAATCCCAAGCGGGCTCTGTACTATCAGTGCAGAGCCCGACACGGGGCTTGAACTCACAAACTGTGAGATCGTGACCTGAGCCAAAATCAAGAGTTGGATGCTTAACCAGCTGAGCCACCCAGGCGCCCCATACCGTCCACCTTTGAACTCTTGTGAGCTCTGAACCACACGTAAGAAGTTCAGCCACCTTTCAGGAAAGACAGCCAGGTTGGAAAAGCCCCATGGGGAGAAGAGACCCTAGGACTACATGGTTAAGAACCAAGGAAGCCAGATAAACGACCCAGTCAAGACATTCCAACTGGCCTCCAGCCTTCCCACCTGTGGATGAAGAGGCCATAGACATTCTAGCCCAAGGAGACATTACAGGGATCAGAGATGAGCTGCCCCTGGCATAACCTGTCTGAATTTCTGACCCACAGAACTGTGACCAAATAAAACGTTTATTGTTTTAAACTATTAAGTTTTGGGGTACTTTAGGATGCATCAGTAGGTAGAACTACCATCGATCCTGAGGCAAAGGGCCAGATGGACCTGTGTCCCCTGCCACTGTCTCATTACCTTCCACATCTCTTTCCACATTACCTGGTTCCAGGAAGCGCCCCAGCTCTCTGCACCCCAACAGGGGTGGCCTCATTTGCCCCTGAGCCACCCTGATCCTCCAGGGATCCCGGAGGATATCCGCCCTCACACCCCTCCCCCATCCCACGGAAGCAGACAAGGAGATAGGGAGTGAAGTGTTCTGCCAGGGAGGGCCCGTGTGGAGCTGAGAGGAACAGAATCCCCTCCCTTCCCTGTTGACATTTGAAAAGGACAAAATTAGGAGGAAGGTAAATGTTACTCTTCTTTTCTCCCAGGGACCAGGGAAGAGGGAGGCCAACCCCGGGTTCTCATTGTTTCAAGTTTGGCGAGGGGGCCATGCTGGGCATGAGGTCACTGTAGGATGAGGGGGTCATTGCTGATGGGCTTAGCATCCTGCTACATTCATAACAGCACAGCAATTGAGCACTTGCCATGGACCAGGAATGCTGATAAGAATTTTACATACCTTGTCTCATTTAGTCCTTACAGTCCTACGTGAGGCTCCACGGTTACCCCTGTCTTGCCTGTGAGGAAACAGGCTCAGAGAAGCCACGTGGTATGTCAGTCTGCTCAGGCTGCCGTTGACAGAATTCTGCAGACTGGGTGGTTTAGACAATAGACATTTATTGTCTCATAGTTTTGGAGTCTGGAAGTCCAGGATCAAGGCGCCAGCAGGATTGGTTCCTGGTGGGATCTCTTTTACATCAGCCGCCTTCTCCCTGTGTCCTCGCCTGAACTTTCCTCTGCATGCATGTGGAGGGGGCCGGGTGGAGAGAGAGAGAGAGAAAGAGAAGGAGAGAGATCTGGTGTCTCTTCCTCTTCTTAGAAGGATGTCAGTCCTATCAGATTAGGACCCCACCCTATGGCCTCCTTCAACCTTAATTACCTCCTTAAACGCCTTATCTCCAAAGAATCCGCGGCACCAAACAGGTAAGACTTGTGTTCCCAAACAAGGAAGAGGCCATGTTCAGCAGGTCTGGGTGACCTACACAAGGTGACACTGGCTGAGAGAAGACACGGGGTCAGCTTCAATGAAATCCTGGGTGACACACGGCGGCCTGGGGACCTATTTCTTACCCTCCAGGCTGGTGCTGCTACCCCAGTGCTTCACATCCATAGCGAGCACCATGAAGCTGACCTGCACCAAGGATTTTGACCCGCCACACTGGCTGGTGAGTGGGAAGGACTGATTCTAAAGCGAGCCGGTGTATTCGTCATCCCTCTGACTGCAGCCTTGGCCTTCACGCTGGCTCTCCACCCCCCTTCTCTGCCACGTGTGGGCAGGCTGGGCATCGCCGGGAGCCAGGTGGCTGCGGCACCGAGAGGCAATTTATGAACTGTGGGTATTTTGTCTGTTTACTTGAAAGCACAAAAATTTGTCACTTGTGTGGGTAATTTGCTGCTAATTACGAGCTTACAATCTGCAGATAGGAAAATCAGGGCCAACGTGCGCTTCTTGAGGAAGAGGAAAATTACCCCAAGTACTGTGTAATTATACACTTAGCGGGCATAGTGCTCCCAACCCTCACCCTTCCCACGAAGGGCTGACGGTGCAGGGTGAGTTTGTACACATGCCCACTGAGGCTCCCTCCTGGGGAGGGGAGGGGCACCCTGCTGCCGAGGCCCTGAGACGCCGGGCGCTTGGCCTCATGCCTTCCCTCTTCTGCTGAACAAAGAACGAAGGTGAGGAAAAGACTGAGCTACCTCCCTCAGGGAGCATGCAGTCTGATGGTGAAGACACAGTTCCTGGTTCAGGGGCCCCGCTCTGACGGGGGGGTACAGGATGCCCGCCCTCCGGGAACCCCTGATCTGACATGCCCATGCGGTGGGGGAGCCCTGGGTCTGTCAGAAAGGCACAGTTCCTGCCCTCGAGGGCTCCAAGTCTGATGAGGAGGGCGTGCTGTTGTCCGCAGGGAGCTCTCTGATGAGGAGGGCACAGGCTCTTGGGAACCCCGTTTCATGGGGTAAGACACAGCTCCTGCCTTCAAGAAGGAGAAACAGCCGTTGCCCTCAGGAAGCCCTTGTTTTGATGGGACAGACAAGCTCTTGCCTCAGGCAGTCCCTGGTCTGATGGTGGAGACAAGCGCCTACACTCAGAATACAGTTTGATGGGGAGACAGAGCCCCTGATTTATAGTTGTCTCTGAGCTTCTTTCTGTCCACCTCCATGAAAAAGGATCTAGTGACAGTGAAACTCAGGTTAGCACGTGAATCACCCCACTCTGTTCTGGAAGGTGTGACCCAACCCCCAAAGCCTTATACCCAGTACCCTCTCCCCCAAGACCCTCACACCTTTCAACTTCCATCCAGCTACCCCTGGATGATGAGATAGGTGGTCCTAGAAAATCCCTCTCCCTTCCTTTCTTCCTGATCCCTTTTATTTGCTGGCCTAAATCATTCATGATTTTCAGTAAAGGCCTCCATGGCCCCTTCCCAGCCCCCCCGCCCTTCCAGAAAATACTATTTAACAGAAAGGTGACAGTTATGTAATTTAGTCTCGGTCTCCATTATTGATGAATTTGACCATGAAATATTTAGGCTCCTCTGTGTTCTGCCACTCAGGATCTGGCAGTAACAATGTCACATTCCAGTTTATCCTCATGGAAAAGGTGTCAGTCAGGAATGCCCTGCCTCACCCATCTAAGGCTACCTCTGCCTGCTCAGCACCACCCCCAGCTCTCCCCACTCAGGGCTCCACCCAAGAGCTCTTATAGACAATAACGGTTATTTTGTCCCCCAGAGATCCAGTCTCACCTCCCCACCAGCAAAGTGGCCAGAAACTCTGGAGGAACGTGTGAATTCAAGACAGTATGAGATAGAAGGGAAAGAGGGAGGGAGGGAGGGAGGGAGGAAAATATCATGTCTTCGGTACTATAAGTGCTGGCACTGTGTTAACTCATTTAATTCTCCCACCAACCCCATAAGGTAGGTATCATTATGAGCCATTTGCATTTGAGGACACGGAGGCTCAGAGAGGTTAAGACACTTTCCTAAGGTCACCCAGCTAGCCTGTGATAGAGCTGAAATGAAACACTGATCAAGCTTGCAAGCCTCTGTTGTCTCTACCCCACCATGGTGCAAACAGATTCTGCCAGAAGACAGATTCTGCCAGAAGACACAACTTGGTCAACATAACGCACACATCCAGTGACTCCCAGTCCGGTGCTCTTTCTGTTCTGGATCATAGTTTTTAGCTGGGAATTCCAGGCGGAGTGAGAAGGGGTCAGGGGAGGAAAGAGAAGACAGGGTACTTGTCCTCAAAGAGGACAAGGATTTCCAGCCTGATGGCGGAGATAGTATCCTTAAGAAGTTGACATTAGTGCTGGCCTAAGTGAGGGTAGAGTTGCAACCAGGGAAACTGAGGCCTGAGCATCATCTTCCTGCCCTGGATGCTGGAGGGAAGGACTTTGGGTCTTTTAACACGGCACAACCCTTCAGGCTTCTCTGTAACCCTCTGGGGGTGCTGTGCCCCTAAAAGTCACTGAGAAAATCTCCTTTCTCCTAGCTTTGCAGATCCCCAGTCTGTCTGTCTGTCCCTGGCTACAGATGATTGATAAGCAGCTCTGGTGTGATGTTAAAATATGCATTAGGCTAATTGCATGCTAATTAAACAGACGATGCCATTACAGCTGCTCAGGGGCCTATCTGTGCTCTGGGCCATCCCAGGGCGGGTGGCAGGGCTGGGGGCCTCAAGATACTAAGGACCAGGCTGGCAGGGTGATGGACAAGGTGACCCACAGAGGGAGCTGAAATGTCGTCAGGCTGAAGAAGACTGGCAAATGGAGTTTACAGGCATTTGAATACAAGGAAGAGCTTTCTAACCATGAGTCACACTAGCTATTGAATAAGGGTTGAGCTTCCTGTTGGTAGAGTTAAGCAAGCAGATAAAATGAGGATCCCTGCAGCATTTGTGGAGAAGGTGAGTGAATGATGTGATTGCTTCCATTTCCAAGATTCTGTGTTCCTATGATACAGGACTGGCGGCTCTCAGCTTTCCCGCGACCCCCGCAGCCATCCCCTGCCCACACAGGGAACAGGGAGGAGTCTGGAAATCTGCTTCTCCCCCACCAAACAAGGGCACATATGGTATATGTCCTGTGGGCCCCAGAGCTCTGGGAGAGAACCAGGAACCCATGAAGAGGCCCCCGCTTCTCAGCCCCATTCCTGTCCCTGCAGGAGAGAGGTTTCTATCAGGGTCTGGGGACAGGCTCGTTTCATTTCATCGTCTGGCGCCTCGTGTGTAAATATTTCATGTCCCCATTGAATATTTTGGGATGATTATGAATTCTTGATGTGATAAGAACCTTTGTATGTATGAGATGCAGTCAGCCGCCGGGAGGGGAGGCACAGCGGAGGGCAAATCAGATAAATCATTACATACCCTGAGCCCACAGCGAACCAGCTGGCACCCACGCACCTCCTTGCTTGGACGCCACGTAGGTGCCAACCAACACATCATCCAGCTTCCCACTTACATGCCACAGACATGCCAGCCATGTGCCCGCACACGTCACCACACTCCAACCAGTTACCACGAATCCAGCATCTGTCCACATGCCACCCAACCGCGGGTCACCCATACTCCAACCACACATGCCATCCATTGACCCTCTGGTCCTGGTAGTCACCACTGTTGTCATCACCATCTGCCATCCACCCGGCATGCGATCATTCCCAGAGGACCTCCTTGGCCTGCATCTTCCAGGTCAGAAGAACGGGGATCAGGGGCACCTGGGGGGCTCTGTCGCTTAAGCGTCCGACTCTTGTTTATGGCTCAGGTCGTGATCTCACGGTTCATGAGTTCAAGCCCCGCATCGGGCTCTGGGCTGGCAGTGCGGAGCCTGCTTGGGATTCTCTCTCTCCCTCTCTCTTTCTGTCCCTCCCCTGCTCGCTCTCTCTCTCTCTCTCTCTCTCTCCCTCTCAAAAATAAATAAACATTAAAAAAAAAAAAGGACAGGGATCATGCCCTGACAGTAACTATAGCACAGTGACTATAGCACTATAGTAACTATAACCACTATCCCAAGGCCACACAGAGCCAAAACTATTCTTAGGCAGTAAGTTCTCATTTGCCAGTGTAACAAAAGCAAATTATCGTTTGCTAATGAAAACATCTAGTCCATTAAGGGGAAGGGAAAAGAGCAGGAGTGCAGATGAAACCGGGCTACAGAAGCGGAGCGAGTGGGAATTCAGTAGACTGTTCTCTTTACTTTGGGATATGTTTGAAATTCTCCATGATACAGCTTGCGTGTTTTTTTAAGTCCAATCCACAGCTTGCCAGAGAGGCACTGTCCCATACGTTTCAAGCGCCTCCCTGGCTCCCTGCCCCAAGTGGGGCCTCACTCTGCTGTGGGAAGGGGGGGAGACATATTTCACTTGCTTCTCTTCTTTTTCCTTGATAGACCCCCCTTTCCCTTTCCCAATCACCGGGCCACTTCTGTCCTCCCCAGGTTTGGGGCAGGAAAGGTTTTGCTTGCCTGGCTCTGTCACACACTATAGTGTGAAGTGTCCAGGGGCTCAGCAGGTGTACAAAGCTGCCTCTTCCTCTGGTGGGAACCCATTGCTGGGCTTTCTCACCTGTGGTTGTTCCCTGACATGGGTGTGGCACTCTCCAGCTGTCATTTCATCTGCCCCCCTCTCTGGGCATCTGCTAGACCATCCCTTTGAAAAGAATCCCAGTTGGTGCCCAGATGCTCCATGGGAAATCCTCAGCATCTTTAACCCCTGCAGATGCTGACCCATCTGCCATCATGAGACTCAGATCACCAATAGCTCGCCCCTCCTAACCTCCGACTTCTCAGCCTCCCCATCTGTCCGATGGCCTGGAGGTGAGGGCCAGCTCTCGGCCACCTCCTTTGTAGGTCCTGCTGGAGTGGTCTTGCACCCCAATTTGGATATGGGCCAGTTGGCACCTGGTAACTTGGGGCCTCCACTGAGACAGAAATTGTGCCACTTAACTTGGTATTACCCTATGATTCCTGAGCAGAAAGTGATTCATGTCATTGGAGAGACACAGGACGCGCTTAGGAGATCAAAGAAGGAACATGGGACTTCCTGCTCGAGGGCTGGGAAAACTTGGTGAAGGCAGTTCTTGAAGAGTTGGTAAGTGCTTCCATGTGTGTGGATGAGGGAGGCAGAGTAGGGAGGCCCAGCAGGAGGAAGATCATAGAAAAGGCTCAGAGGTGAGAAATAGAGGAACGCCTGCCTGATTCAGTATGCAGGTCGATGATCTGCCAAGCTAGCACCAGCATAGTACAAGGGACGGGGAAAGAGGGGACTCAAGGTGGGAACATAGGTGCTCTGGGTATAATCATGGAGGGCCTTGAATGCCAAGTAAAAAGGTGTGGATTTTACTAAGAAATGCCATTGCTCTACCTAGGGTCATCTTAGGGGGGCTCCCTGAAAGCAAAGCCCGGGACACATATTCAGTGAAGTGATTATGGAGATAAAACTCTCAGGAGAAACTGGGGAACAGGGTAGGGCAGGGGAAGGGGTCAAGGAAGGGTATGGTCTCTGCCCAGAGTCTGGCTTCAGCCTGATCCCCCAGGAAGCTCTGGAGAATGAATTATACCACAGATTTAGCCCTGCTTTGAGGCAAGGGGGCTGGCCTTTTGCGCCCCTGAATCAGTCAGTCATTTGCTGCGGGCTGCCCTTGGTACAGAGGACATAGCTCCTGAAAAAGATGGCTCCCATTGGCCCAGGGCAATTCTCCAAAGAAGGAACGGTTGTGAGTTATTGTCAGTCAATGCTCACAACAGCTGGGGGATAAGAGCACCTGCCAAATGAAGGGGATTTGCTGGGCCGTCAGCAGGGTGCCTTACAAAGGAGGTTTGTTTGGATTTTTAGCTAGAGAGCAGTGGGGTATCATGGGATAGCTGCATGATGGAATATTAATCATCCAATCTTGTGTGAGATGGATCGGAGGCAGGGGTCACGAGATCCAGATGAGGGCGTAAACTAAGAAGGTGGGGGGAGAGGAGAGGGACAGAGGGGCAGGGCAGACCACAACAGTTGGCAGTGATTTGCCAAGGAAGGGGCCGAGACGGAGCTCAGACCTGAAGCGTGGGTGGAGGGCGGCTGCCAGAGGCACAGCCTTGACAAGGAAGGTGATGATCTCTGTTTGGGATGTTTGTTGAGTTTGAGGCACCAGTAAACCATTGTATTGGTTTCCTAGGGCCACTGTAACAAATTAACATACACTTGGGTGACTTAGAACCACAGAAACGTTTTCTCTCACCGTTCTGGAGGCTAGAGGTCCAAAATCAAGGTGCGGCAAGGCCATGCTCCCTCCTTAGGCACTAAGGAAGAAACTCCCCTTGCCCCTTCCTAGATTCTGGTGTTGACCAGCAATCCCGGGTGTTCCTTGGCCTGTAGACACATCACTCCAATCTCTGTCTCTTTTGACACATGGCATTCTCCCTGCATCTGTGTCCAAATCTCTCTCTTCTTAAAAACAACATCCCGTCACTGGATTCCGAGCCTATCTCAATCTAGTATTGATTGCATCTGCCAAAGGCATGATTTCCAAATAAGATCATATTCACAGGTACCCTCATAAATCTTTTTAGGGGACGCAATTCAACCCATGATGACCATCCAGGAGGAAATGTTTATTGAGCATTTGAGAATGTGAGCTTGGCTCTTGAGAAAACACCTTCAGATTAAACAGCTCCGCGGGTGATGCCAGGCTGGGGCCAAGAGGCAGGGAGGGTCTTAGGCACGGTTCTCTTAATCCCCTGCACGGGGCTCCACAGGATGTTCGGAAGGAGGGAGTGAAGGGGAAGGAGGAGAGACTCTGACCAAGCAGATCCAGCTAGAGATATTCTTAGATGAGAAAACTGGCAGGGGGAACTGAGGAGAGTTCGAACAGTCTCCCCTGGGGTCCATGGGGTGGCTGTTCAGAGCGAGCATGAGGAGCATAGCACTCCTGAGTTGGGGGGGATCTCAAACGGCTCCCCCAGCCAAAGCCTCAAAATACCCACCATTTGTTGCACTTTGTGCCTAGAACATCGTCCGGGCAGACTGAGACTGCAGAGTGGGAGCACAGCGTGGCAGACGCTGCTCTAGGCGCTGGGGGTACAGTAGGAAAAACAAGCAGGTAACATTCCTGCCTTCATGGGGCTGACATGCTAGTAGGACTGCATATTAAACTTGTGTTTTAATGAAAACTCACTGCTCAGTTCACTTTCTAGAGCAACGAAGAATCCAGACCAGAGTCCTCAGAGAGGAGGACCCAGATCAAGTCAGCTTTGGTCTGAGTGTGAGGTGGGAGGCAGCTATGCTTCAGAAAAGCTCCAAGCCGGGAGTCAGGGGCTGGCTAGTAATAGATGAGGAGTCTTGGTCAAGTCACTTTCCCTCTCTAGGCTTCAGTTTCCTCATTGGAAAGCAACAGGACTGGACTAGGTAATATGTCAAGTGCATTCCAGTTCTGACGTTCTCCAGGTCTATGAGTCACTTGACAACTTCTGGTCCAGTTCACTCCTCCTCGTCCTGCTCCAATCTTCCTGGGTCTTTGAATCCATCTCCCAAGCTCTGTTCCCCTCCCTGGGATCACTGCAGATGCCTCCAGAGTTAGATGATCCTCTCTCCCAGACACCAAGTTCTCTCCACCCTTTAAGAAGTGTAGACTGTTTGGGGCCTCTTGTCCCTCCGGAGAAAGCTCCTGGGTGCGGGCAGTACCTCCAGGAAGAAGGCAACTCCCCCAGATCCTGCCAGCGAGGCTGGTGACCTGCCTCTAGCCCCTGCTTCCCTAGATAAATGAGTGGAATCTAGCCCCACCTTCTTGCTTACCCCTTCCCCCATCTACAAACTGCCCCTCTGGAACTTCTTCAAAGTCTGGCTTAGTCATGTATCGAAGGATCCTAAAGATAGGAAGAATCCAAGAGGTCATCTTGTCTGAGCCCTTGTTTTACGGTGAGAAGGCCAGAACTCAGAGTGGTTAAGTGACCTGACAGAAGTCACTCAGCCACTTGGCAACAGGCCTGTCTCCAAAGGTCTATAGTGGGCCTGGTCTCAGTTCTGGATTTGGGAGGAGGGGCCTCCCCGGCGTCCAGGAGAACAGAAGGTGTCCATTTCAGGCCAGTCCTGGACATGCTGACCCTTCTCGGAATGATACCTGCTTGTTCCCAAGCCAGGGTAAGGGCCTGGGTGAAGGGACCCTCCTCCCAGCCCAGTCTCTATCCCAGACACAGTTAATTCATTCCACCTCTCTTGAGCAGTTCCTGGGCCCCTTCTGAGGTCTATTGTTTTACTCTTCCCCCACTCTTCTCTCTGACAGGGGCTGATCCCTACAGGTTGTGTTTGTCAGGCTCTGTGCCACCTGGCGTCTTGCTGGGTTTGGCCAATGGTGAGAGCTTGGAAGGCAATTAGAAGGGAGAGCCCCGCCCCCCCCCCCCCCCCCCCCCCCCCCGCCTCGGTTGGCATCTTTAGCAGTGTTGTGTCTCCTTCATGGCTCCAGTTCCTGCCTGACAGGCCTGCTGTGGGTAATACCCTCCTTCCTATGTGTCTACAGCCTGAGGGTAGGAGCAGTTTCCAGCTCTCACCAATCTCCGAGTCACCTCACCAGCCCTTGTCCATCTTCTCTGGTCCTCCACCACTTGCATAACCAATCCCCTGTGTTGAGTTCCTCCTCTTTGAAACATCTAGAGTGGTTTCTGCTGTCCTGTTTGGACTCTAACTGATAGCCCTCTAGAGCCACTGTGCTAGGGGAGAAGAACGGGGCCTTTTCACTCAAAGCTCTATTTCCTCTTTGGGCTCCCCCCTCCCACCATGCTTCACCCATTCAGGCAGTCAGTCGCCTTTCAGTTCATGAACTATTTGTTGAGTCCCTTCCACATACAGGTTTATGGTTTGTGCCAGTCAAGGAGCCCTGGGGCATCTCAGTCAATTCACAGGGGAGCTGTGGGACATTTTACATTTTCTTCTTCTTCTTCTTCTTCTTCTTCTTCTTCTTCTTCTTCTTCTTCTTTAATGTTTATTTATTTATTTTGAGAAAGAGCATGCACCTCTGAGCAGAGGAGGGGCAGACAGACAGAATCCCAAGCAGGCTCCACACCATCAGCGCAGAGCTGGATGCAGGGCTCGATCTCACAAACTATGAGGTCATGACCTGAGCCGAAATCAAGAGTCAGACGCTTAACCAACTGAACCACCCAGTTGCCCCATTTGACATTTTCAAAGATAACACAGTAACACCTGTTGTACATCATCCAAGCTACTAGCTTGAGCTGGTTCACATTCACATCAGCTATTAGTTTGCCTTACATTCCTTTCAATGATGTCACGAAGATAGATTTTCACTCCATGAGTGAAAATCAATGTAGAAAAGGAAACCAGGATGAGGGTGGTGTGGTGGTGTCGACTCTGATTCCAAGGTTGGAGAAGTTGTGCAGTGTCCGACAGGTACACACGTCCTACAAGCAAATAATTGCAGTTAAGAATAGAATAATATAATTTTTCTTTTAATCTATGTGCATTATTTTTTGCAAATGGCTACTAAGTTGTTAGGACATAAATACTTAAGTTGTTTGGTGTAGCTATCGAATTAACAGAAGTGTTAGTATTTTTGATCTAGAGACACCATGAAAAAAAATTAAGACATTAAGGATACTGTGAACCAAGAAGCTTTGAGAACCTCTACATCAGAAGACAGGGATAGCCACAGTGTACAAGGTCCCTGCCCCCAAGGATCTCATGGTTTAGAGGTAGAGGCAGACAAATGTATTAGTTTTGGATTTTTGTTTTTATTTTAGAGAGAGAGAGTGCAAGTAGAGGAGAGGGACAGAGGGAGAAAGAGAGGGAGAGAGAGAGAGATTCCCAAGCAGGCTCCATGCCCAGTGCAGAATCCAACATGGGGCTCGTGACCTGAGATCAACCCTGGGATCAAATCAAGAGTCGGATGGACACTCAACCAAGGAAACCGTTCAGGAACCCCAAGGCAGATGTATTAGTAAAGGCAGTCATCTATTGTGATGTAACAAATTACCACAAACTTAGAAGCTTAAAACAATACACATTTGTTATCTCACAGTTTCTGTGGGCCCAGAGTCCAGGCGTGGCTTGTCTGGGTCCTCTACTCACAGACCCACGAGGCTACATCCAGGCATCAGTTGGGCCATATTCTCAGCAGAGGCTTAACTGGAGAGAGATCTGCTTCCAAGCTCCTTCAACCAAATTAATTTCAACATAGAGGTGGGACTCCAGGTAACTTGCTTCTCTGAATCCAGGAAAAAAGTCTCTGACTTCAAGGAGGTCCTTTTTATAGGAGCTTTAACATGATTAAGTAAGGCTAACTTAGAATAAATTTTTTATTAACCCCAAATCAATTGATTTGGCACTGTGAAATCCTATAACACTTGACATAGTCTATTGATGAGAAACAAATCATATGTGACTCAGATATGTGACTCAGTGAGAGGCTATCTTGGGGTGTGTCTGCCATGCAGGAATTAAAGACTTACGATGGTGATGGTTGTTACAAAAGAAAAGGTGCCAGATGCTGTGGGATGTAGAACCCAATCTGAGTAAGGTAGGGACAGCCTCATGAGGCAGTGATGCTTGAGCTGAGACTTGAAGATCAAACAGGAATAAGATAGGCCATATGAGCATAGGAAGAATACTCCAGGAAGATAAAATGACATGTGCAAAGGCCCTGGGGCCAGAGAAAGCTGTGTGAGTTAAAGGAACTTAAAGACTAGTATGATTGGCACATAGAGAGATGGGAGAAGACTTGGAGCAGGGACATTAATGCTCCCCAACCCCAGTTCCTACTTTCTACACAGCCACCAAGCAGCCAATTGTTGCTGAAGTCAATATAAGCACCCATAAAACCACAGCCACCAAAAATCCTGGACAGCGGTTACCTCTGCAAGGGCTATTACTAGGGAGGAGAACAAGGGTGCCTTTAGAGGTGCTAGAAATGTTCTATCTCTTGCTCTGAGTGGTGGTTACATGAGTGTGTACACTTGTCAAAAGTCATTGATTTGGACTTAAGATTAGGGCACTTGAAGGTATATAAATTACACCCCAGTAAAGTGCCATTATGTGAAAGCAAACAAACACAGCCACAGGGTAGGTCCACAAGCAGGCTGTGATCCTGACGACAACCAGGCACCTCTGAAACCATGCTGTTGCTCCCCAGGGAGGCAGGACCTGAGGTGCTCAAGGGCTCAATCTGGTCAACACGCACTCCCCAAGTACCCGCTCTGCTGCACTCGTGACTGGCCATGAGGAGGCTCGAGGTTGTAGGAGACACTTGCCCTGCCTCTAGGGGCTCACGGTCTGGGAGGGGAGACCAACTCCACCACTGACTGCAATAGACAGTGGAGAGAATTTCTGAGAAGTACTGTAGGCAAGGGCCCAGGAAGAAGTGGTTAATTCCATGTGGGGCTCTGAGAAAGCACTTGAAGGAGAGGCATTTAAATGGGTCTCTGTCAGATGGTATCAGAGACTTCTAATAGTTCCCCCAATAGCCTCTCTCCTTTTCTTCTACAGTATATTACAAGATCAGAGGTTTCGCCAGGTACGTGATTCAAAATAAATTTCCCAGCCTCCCTTGCAGCTGGCTAAGAGGATATAAATGGAAAAGCAGCGTAAGTACCTCTGGGAGCCTTCCTTTAACACAGTCACACACGCCCTTCATAGAGGCCACTTTTAGGCAACAGGCTTGAGCAATGGAAACCTGAGTAAGACAAAAGGACCCACAGCGACCACTGACCACTATGCCGAATGCAAACAGGCTCAGGAAGCGACCCACCTCGAAAACCATAGGCCCTAACTGAGCAATGGGCTACTTACAACCAGGCACAGTTACCAAGAAAGGGAAAATTGCGTATGTCCCCATACCCCCTCAATCTGCCATATAGCTGTGGCCCCTCAAAGCAGTCTCTCCTTCTCTGTCCTGCCAGCTGCTCCTTTGGGGCGTATTCGATAAACTTCTCTTTTCTTCTACACCGGGCAAATTCTTCCACCACCCGCACCGCTGCCCCCCACCTGATCAGGTCCGCCCATACCCTTTGCCCTCTTTGCTACATGGAACACAGAGGTGAAGGCTGGAGCTCTAGCTGTCCTCTTGGATCACGAGGTTGCCATTCCTAGGGATGGCAAACCAGTACACTAGAATGAATCTGGGTCCCTGAGGACTTGATGAAGCAACACTCCATGTGGACTTCTGCATAAAAGAGAAAGAACATCTACCTTTAGGCATTATTATTTGAGGTCTCTCTTATTTGCAGCTGGACCTGATGCTAAGTAGTAAAATGAGTAGGAACGGGAGAGGTAGAAATCGGAGACGGGGCTGGGAAGGGTGAGGGACAAATGTATGCAAGTGCCTGGTTTGCTCTGTGGACGTTGCCACACCCAGGGTGATGCTTGGGTTCAGGGTGAGGGAAGCGAGCACAGGGAGGTGCAGTGGAAGGAACTGGTTAGAACCCATCACAGGGAGCTCACACGTGCCTCCCTGAGTAGTCTGGACTTTATACCCTGATTATGGCTTGAAGGGTGGAGGAGAGACAGAACACAGTGAGAGGCAGAGTCCCTTTGAGAGGAGCAGGAGGGTGGCAGTGGGAGACTGGGGGATGGTGAGGAGAGCGGAGGAGGAAGACAGATCCAGGATGGAAGCCCCTGGACCCACATGGTTATGGGGTTGGGGGGGGGGCTGGGTGTGACTCTCGAGCTTCTGGATAAAGGCACTGAAAGGGCGGTGGTGCCCGTTGAGGGTTTAGGGATTGCAGAAGGGTAATCTAATTTGCAGAAGAAGATTATGACAAATTGATAAAGACAAATTGAATTTGAAGTCGCAGCAGGAGAGCCTAGTGGAAGTGTCCAGTACACAAGGGGAACGCCGGCCAGCGTCCTTGGAGAAAGATCAGGATAAGGGATGGGGATGTGTTTGGGAGTCTGCTTGGTGGCAATACAGGAGCTGAAAACAAGAGAATCAAAGAGCTCACACCAGGCGGGGACAGGTGGTGCCAGGATGGAACTCTGCCGGGGAGGGAGTCTCAGAGGGGCTGCCTGCATGTAAAGGGAGGGCAGAGGGAGGAGTGAGCAAAGGAGGAGGAGGAGGAGGAGGAGGAGGAGGGCCTGCCAGAGATGTAGGAGGAGAAGTGACTAAGTTCCCTGTCAGCAAAATGGAGGGAGTGAGAGTTGCAAGAAGGAAGGAGATGGATACAAAGTGTCAATGTCAGTCAAAGGGAGGAGGCCAATGCTGCTCCCAGAAAGGGGTGGGGAGAGGGTGACAAGGAGGACAAGGGGAGGGGGCTGCAGCCTCACCTTCAGAAATACAGACACCCCCTCCTATGCCTGATCCCTCAAGCTTGTTTACCGGTGCTCTCTGCAAACTGACCAATGGCAGCTGCCAAGCATGGAAAACAGCTTGATTCTTTAAAAATACAGTGCATTTTAGGGGTATCCGGGTGGCTCGGCTGGTTGGGCATCCGACTCTTGATTTCGGCTCAGGTCATGATTTCAGGGTTCATGGGGTTGGGTTCATGTGGGACCTGCTTGGGATTCTCCCTCTCTCTCCCTCTCTCTCTGCCCCTCCCCTGCTCGAATGCATGCGTGTGCGCTCTCTCTCTCTCTCTCTCAAAATAAATAAATAAACTTAAAGCAAAGTCCATTTTAAAAATCTTTTGTGGAGCCAGGGGTGCCTGGGAGGCTCAGCTGGTTAGGCGTCTGACCTCGGATCAGGTCATGATCTCATGGTTTGTGAGTTCGAGTCCCGCGTTGGTCTCTGTGCTGACAGCTCAGAGCCTGGAGCCTGCTTCTGGTTCTGTGTCTCCTTCTCTCTCTGCCCCTAACCTACACGCATTCTGTCTCTGTCTCTCTCAAAAATAAATAAACATTAAAAAAATTTTTTTTTAAATCTTTTGTGGAGCTATTTTTTTAAATGCAGCTAGTCATACGGTCCCACGTGTCTGACAGAGAAATGTTTCTGTAGTTACCTCTGCTTATTTCTTACCCTGACAAAAGCTTCTCGGTGACAGGTGTCCCCTTGACAATGTGTGCGCAGGACAGCGCATTTGCAAGTCAGGAGCGTGAGTCCAAGGTGTGCTCGGACGTCCCCAGCAGGCCGGGCCTGGGAACTGACCTGGACGATCACACCACACCATGTGACAGTTGTGCGTCTTATAGATTATCGTTTAACTCAGTGTGTCCCAACCAGGTTGTGGGCTCCTAATGGCCAGGGACAGCGGCTTCCACCACCGCTTTCCCATATCCCTCATTACCCAGCAGCGCACTTGGGACCAACAACACAGCACCTCCAGCCCCCCAGCATATAGAGGTACTCTAGGGACTGCCCCGTTTTCTCCTGACTTGATGCCACGATGCCCCCTTCTGAGAGAATTGGAACGAGTCCTCCAGGGCCTCTGACTACCCACCTGCCCCTCTCCTTCAGTTCTTCAGGCTACTAGAGGAGACCTGGGGAGAGAGTCATGTATTTGATGAGCCAAAAAAGAACACCCAGGGGCCATAGCTCAGCTGTAAGGCCACAGCAGCCCCTGTGATCACGATCACAGCTCCCATTCACAGCTCCGTAGGTGACTCACGCACACAGGAAACGTTGACAACAATCACGCCAGCCTCTCCTGACCCAAACCCCAAGACCTGACTCAACAACCCCAGCACCAGCACCTGGAGATTCTCACACCCCAGCCCTGTCTGTTGCTTCTCCTCTAGACCTTACAGATGCAGATAAGATTTTAACACTCCCTCGCTTCTACATAATAATAACCAATATCTATGGCGTGCATATGTGTCCTAAGACCTACGCATGCATGATCTCATTACATCCTTCAACAACCCGGTGAGGATCATGTTCTTACCTGCATCTCATTTTACAGGTGAAATGATAGAA
Organism: Panthera pardus; assembly: GCF_024362965.1. Taxonomy (NCBI): domain Eukaryota; kingdom Metazoa; phylum Chordata; class Mammalia; order Carnivora; family Felidae; genus Panthera; species Panthera pardus. The sequence goes on along the minus strand of NW_026526732.1, from coordinate 143,872,083 downwards.
CTGGCACTGGTGTTAAAATATTCAAACAGGCACAAGAATGGAGGGTGGAAGAGATGGAACAAGATTAGGAAAGTATTAATAAATTGCAGAAACTGGGCGTTGAGTACCTAGGAGTTGTTCACTATTACAATTCTCTCTGTGTTTGCTTGAAATTTTCCATAATTAAAAGTAAATTTATAAAAATGAAGAAGCAGAACTGGCACATAGTTATGTGCTCATTAAGTGTTTATTATTATCTCATAAGGATTAAATGACATCATGTACGTAAAGAATGTAGTACGATTCCTGTACTGCATAAGAGGTTGGGTGGTTGTCTTTCACTCCTGCTATTATTATTATCATTGCTGTTGTTGCTGTTGTTACTGCCACCTAGGCCAGGCCCCTCCTTCTGGGCCATCGCCCTGCCCTGTCCCTTTACCAACAGCCTCCTACTCCTGGACAAGCCTCATGCCTGGTCTCCACCTGCCAGCTCCCTCCCGGAAGGCGCCGCAGTACCCCGCCACCCGCCCTTCAAATGACCGCCCGGCTGCAAGGTATGAGCGAGTAAGTGCGCCTTGCCTCCCTGTGTCTCCGGGAGCCCCGTGTAGCAGGCGTGGCGGTGGCAGGAACAGCATCTCTCCTCCATCCATTGGGCAAACATTTTTGGAGCCAGACGCCGTGGGGACCTCGGCGCTCGCCAGCTCCGGAAGCTCCGTGCTGCCCTGGGGTGCAGCTGAGCCCAGGGCTAACCGGAAGCAGCCTGAAGGACCTTGACCACTCACAGGTCAGTCCGGTGAGACCGAGAGAAACCCCGGAGGCCGAGGGTGTGCCTGCCCCGCCCCCGACCAGAGGGGAGGCCCCTGCACAGGGAGTGGGGTGGGGGCTCCCCTGTGGGCCCCTCCCAATATCCCAGACGCCCACGGCCCAGGGCGGGCTCCTCAGGCTCTAATTTTAACCCCAAGGAAGGTGCCAATCGTTCTTTTTCAAAGCTGTTTCAAAGTGACTCTGATAAGCAAATTGCTGGCAGCCCTGGCGGGTGATTATTTCTGCATTAATCAGGAGGAAATTATGCCAGTTACTGATTAACTAATTACAGCAATCAGATCGGCTGGGAGAACAGGGCAGGAGGAGGAGGCCAAGGTAAACACAACCTGGGAAAGGTGAAGGAGGCAATTTGGGGTGGGGGCAGAGGGCAGAGACAGGAGGTCTCTTCCTGCCGCCTCTTCTTGCCCAAACCCCCCACTCCAGCTGAGGGCCGCTGAGGCCAGAGCTGGGTGCCCAGCCTGGTGGCGGGAGGCAGGGTCCATCCTCTGGAATCAGTACCTGCTGTGACAGGAGAAGTCATTCCGTGTCTGCTGGAAGACACAGGTTCTGGCCTTCAGGAGGCCCCTTTCTGGTGATGGAGGCTGAGGTTTCTGCACCTACCCCGCTCCCACCTGGCTGAGGGAAAGTCAGGACTTGGCCATTAAACACACAGCCTCAGATCAGGAAAACAAGTGACAAAAGAGGATGAGGTGTGGGAGCCAGGGCTTCAGACCCCAGAACCCAGAAGTCACCTGGTCTGCCTGGTAAAAGGTCATCTGCCTCTGCCTACTGGCTCACCTCCCCCACCCAGAAAAGAGAATGAATCCCAGATTTCCCTCCCAGCAATCAGCCACAGAACTCACCATCCACTTTTGGAGGCCCATGGTAGATCCTTCCAGAATCCTCTGTGCTCATTCCCTGAACTTCCCCCTCCCAAATGCTTCTGCTCATGTGTGACCAAAGTTAGAGCCTGGTTCAACAGTTTTCTGACTTCCACTTGGCTCAGTACAGAAGGTATCATTGGATGAGGTGGTGGTTGTGGATATTAACAGAAGCCAGAGGACGCGGAGGGGCAGACATTTTCTTCTCTGCATGGCCTCTAACTATGGGGCCATAGTTAGACATATGGGGTAGAAGGTTTGATGATTTCTGACCACATAGGACTCTGGGGAGGAGCTGTGGGGTCCCCAGGGAGGCCACTGCTAGCCTCTGAGTGTGTGTGTGTGTGTGTGTGTGTGTGTGTGTGTGTGTGTGTGTGGTCCAGTTAAGGTCATCTACAGGCTGAATTTACAGGGCTCCCAGGCTTAGGCTAGAAGAATCTTGCTCCTCTGCATGGGAAGCCTGTCTTTGTTCTCTTCCTACAGTTTAGGATGATTTCTCTTCCTGGGGTGGCAGACCCAGGGAATGGGTGCCAAAGGATGGGAGGGAGGGAGGGCTGCCCAGCCAGAAGCTGTACAGCAGGCTGCCAGGGTGGATATTGACCGACAATGGGGGTGATGGGGTAAGGGTCTCTTCCCCCATTTGGCACCTGTTCTTTTCAGGGTCCTGGAAAACTACATCTGCCAATGTCCCATCTCAACTCCAGAAGGGTGACTCAGGGTCCTGCAGACAGAGAAAGTCCCTTCTTATTAATGAGGAGGGAGGGGCGCCTGGGTGGCTTGGTCGGTTAAGCATCTGACTTCAGCTCAGGTCATGATCTCACACTCCGTGAGTTCAAGCCCCCAGTCAGGCTCTGTGCTGATAGCTCAGAGCCTGGAGCCTGTTTCAGATTCTGTGTCTCCCTCTCTCTCTGCCCCTCCCCTGTTCATGCTCTGTCTCTCTCCATCTCAAAAATAAATAAACGTTAAAAAAAAATTTTTTTTAAATGAGGAGGGAACCAGAACCGGCTACAAAGGCTCTGTCCAGACTGGTGAGCCAGGTGTGGAAAAGCCATAGGAGAACACACTGGGAAGAAAGTATGATCACTTAAGGGACATCATGCTTCTGCCCCCTTGTTCCTCCAGCTTCCACATCAGGGCTGGTGAGAGGATAGGCTGGGGTGGACTTGACCTGTCCTGGACCTGGCCACAGGGCTGGGCAAAGGATGTGGGCGGTATGATTCCACCTGAGTGGAGGAGGGCTATAGAGAGGAAGGAAGAGACAAAGATCCTAGCCCCAGCCATCTGATAGTCCATAATTACTGTCATTTATTGAGTGTCTACTGTATACTGACCTATATCATGAGCTCTGATTTTCAGATGGGGAAACACTGGACAGTTAAGTAACTTACCCAGGTATTATTACATGAACTCAGGCCTGCCTGGCTCCTTGTCTATAACCACTCTGCAGTACTGCCACCCACTCCTGTAAAACGGAGAATGATGGTATTGACCTCACAGGTTGATATGAAGATGAAATGAGGTGATGCTTGCAGGGAATCTCTGGCACATTCGTTGAGCACCTCCTATGAAACAAGTACCATCATAAGTAAGTGCCAGAAGATATGAGCAAATGAGTGACAGTCCCTACCCCTGCCCTTGAGGGGCTCCTGGTATAATGGGGAAAGTGGATGCAGAAGGGATGAATCACCAGAGGGCACAGTGTGTGCTCACAAGGAGACTGAAGGCAGCAGAGGTGCAAGGAGAGGGGCGACCACCCAGAGCAAGGAAGGACGATTTCCTGAGTGGCATCTGTAAAGATGAGACAAGGAGAAGAAAGGTCATTGTAGGAAGAGGAACCAGAATATACAGAGTCACAGAGGGAGGGAGTTCACAGGGAAAAGGGGATGGTTCACAGAAAAAAAAAGTGTGGCCATAACAAGGTGCACAGAAGAGGGAAGAGGTTGCAAAGTGTGGCCTAGGCAGATTTGAGAGGGCTCTGAATGCCATGCTAAGAGATTGAGTTTATTCTAAAAGAAACAAAGCAATCAGAGAGGGTTTTTTTTTAACTTTTTTTTTTAAAGTTTATTTATTTATTTTGAGAGAGAGAGAGAGCAAGTGAGAATGAGAAATGGAAGGGGCAGAGAGACAGGGAGAGAATCCCAAGCAGGCTGACAGCTGACAGCGTGGAGCCTGACGTGGGACTTGAACTCACAAACTGTGAGATCTTGACCTGAACCAAAACAAGAGTCAGATGCTCACCTGACTGAGCCACCCAATCAGAGAGGTTTTTAAGAAATATGTAATTGGGGGTGCGCCTGGGTGGCTCAGTCGGTTAAGCGTCCGACTTCAGCTCAGGTCACGATCTCATGGTCCGTGAGTTCAAGCCCCGCCTCGGGCTCTGGGCTGATGGCTCAGAGCCTGGAGTCTGCTTCCGATTCTGTGTGTGTGTCTCTCTCTCTCTGCCCCTCCCCCGTTCATGCTCTGTCTCTCTCAGTCTCAAAAATAAATAAACGTTAAAAAAAAAAAAAAAAGAAATCTGTTATTGGGATTCTTTGTTACAAAAGCAATAAAGTAATGCATTTTTAATAATAACTCAAATAGGTCAAGCATTAAGTGTAGGATATTTAAAAAACCCTAATATTTGACTACTTTCCATGCCCCAAACCTCTTCCCTAAAGTGATCAATATCAAGTTTCCTTCTCCTGGGCAAAGGCAATCCCCTATATGTATACTCTTCTTCCTAAAAGACTTTTAGGTGGGCAGATGGCCACTGGGAATGAAGACTACATTTCCCAGCCTTCCTTGCAGCTACGTGTGGCAATGAGAATAGGTTCTGGTGAATGGGATGTAACCAAAATTAATACATGAGACTTTGAGGAAGTGACCTTTTAAGTGAAGAAGGCATGCTACTCTTGGTGCCTTCCTCCTTTCAGTTGGTTAGGATGTTGAAATGATGGCTGAAGCTAAAGCAGCCATATTGGGTGATAAGGTGAAGAAATGGAAATGGAGGCCACTCATGGTGGCTAGAAGAAACTTGGAGGACTTCAAGGAATAGAGCTACCACACCAGTCCTAAACCACTTACCTCCAAAACTCTTTTTTTTTTAATTTTTTTTTTTTAACGTTTATTTATTTTTGAGACAGAGAGAGAGCATGAACGGGGTGGATCAGAGAGAGAGGGAGACACAGAATCCAAAACAGGCTCCAGGCTCTGAGCTGTCAGCACAGAGCCCGACACGGGGCTCGAACCCACGAACTGCAAGATAGTGACCTGAGCTGAAGTCGGATGCTTAGCCGACTGAGCCCCCCAGGCGCCCCACCTCCAAAACTCTTAAGTGAGAGAGAAGTAAACGTTATCCTGTTTAAAAAAACTATTGTTTTGGGGCACCTGGGTGGCTCAGTCGGTTTTGGCACAGGTCATGATCTCATGGTTTATGAGATTGAGCCCCATGTTGGGCTCCATGCTGACAGCAGAGCCTGCTTGGGATTCTCTCTCTCTCCCTCTCTCTCTGTCCCTCCCCCACTTGTGCTCACTCTCTCTCTCAAAACAAATAAATAAACTTAAAAAAAAACTATTGGGACTCCCGGCTGGCTTGGTTGGTTGAGCGTCTGACTCTTGACTTTGGCTCAGGTCATGATCTCACAGTTCATGGGTTCAAACCCCATTGGGTTCTGCACTGACAGCATGGAGCTTGCTTAGGGTTCTCTTTTTCTTCTTTCTGCCCCTCCCCTGCTCACACTCTGCCTCTCTTTCTCTAGAAAGAAAGAAAGAGAAAGAAAGAAAGAAAGAAAGAAAGAAAGAAAGAAAGAAAGAAAGAAAGAAAGAAAGAAAGCTTAAAAAAAACCCCAAAACTAGGGGTTCCTGGTGGCTCAGTTGGTTAAGCGTCCAGCTTCTGGTTTCTTCTCAGGTCATGATCTCACGGTTTGTGGGATTGAGCCACGGGTCTGGCTCTGCAGTGACAATGCAGAGCCTGACTGGGATTCTCTGTTTCCCTGTCTCTCTGCTCCACAGCCATTCATGCTGTCTCTGTTTCTCTCAAAATAAATAAATAAACTTAAAAAAAAACTATTGCTATGTGGTCTTTTTTTCTATTTTTCACAACTGAACCTGATCCTTATCTGAACCCTCCAAATGCTTTTACTTACCTAACCCCCAAAATACAAACGTATGCAAGTTTTTAAAAATGAAATTCAAACACACACTTTATTCTGCAACTTGATTTTTTCATGTGTGAATTTCCAAGTCAACCTTTAGGTCTCTCTCTCTCTCTCTCTCTCTTTTTTTTTTAAGAGAGACAGCATGAGCAGGGGAGGAGCAAAGGGAGAATGGGGGAAGAGAGAGAATCTTAAGCAGGCTCCATGCCCAGTGCAGAGCCCAACAAGGTGCTTGATCCCACAACCCTGGGATCATGACCTGAGTTGAAATCAAGAGTCGGATGTTCAACCTACTGAGCCAGCAGCTGCCCCTCCTCTTTTTTGATAGTTGCATGATATTCCCAAATTGGACCATGATTTAGTCAACCATTCTCCTATTGATGGACATTCATTTTTCTAGTTTTTTTTTCCTATCACCAGCACTGTGACAGTAGATATCGTGTATGAGATTCTTGTGGGCATTGTTTTTTCTGTTGGATAAATTCTGCAACAACAGGCTTGGGTCAAAGGGAATGTTCACCAAGGCCAGACCTGCTCCTGAGTCCTGAGCCCTGAAGGCAGAATAGGAGGCTTTATTTGGGTGACTTCACAATCTAGGAAGGATCTCTTCTTTTCCTCCTCCTCCTCCTCCTCCTCCTCCTCCTCCTCCTCCTCCTCCTCCAGTTTCTCTTTCTCCTCTCCCCCAGAGGTTCTCCTTTGATCAAGATACAAGTAGGTGTACCCCACAGGCAGAGAGAAGACTTGACCACATCCGGGGTATGGCCACTTAAACACACTGATAGGGACAAGCTCCTGGAAGCAGGTCACTGCTCCAGAGCAAATCTTGAGAGTGAAAGGGCCCTGGTCCTCTGAAGAGGGAGCAAAGAAGCCTTGAGACTTAGGAAAAGGAGTTCAGAAAGGGATACTCAGGGGTCCACAGACAAAACCCTATGCAAAACCCCAGAAGACCAATGCTCAAGATTCCCAGTTTCTTCCATCATAACTTGCTGTGCAATCTCGGGCCTCTGTGTCCTCAGCTATAAGTGGGGATAACATTTACTATCTCTTTTGCCCAGGTTGAGCCTGGGACAGGTCTTCCTAACCCAGGGCTCTGTCTCCCATGCCACCCCCAGCGTACCCCCTTCCACCTTGTTCCCCTACTATCCCCTCTTGCACATGGCCCAGAAGAAGTTGAGTGATGCTCCCTGCCTCAGTTTCCCTCCAGTTCAGTCTGAGACGGTTGTCCTTGTTCTCTGGGCAGGTAGCAGGGATACAGCTCTGGAAAAATAGCTGTGAGTACAGTGGAAGGAGCCCCCGGTAGAGCTCTGGCGCACTGTCAGGGGGCGATTTAGGACGATTGCTTTCCGCCGGGCACATTGTTTCACTGCAGCAAATATTTCCTCAGCGTTGCTACAAGACGTCCATTTGGCAAACCACAGCGGGCCTGCAGGCCCCGCTCTCGGCCAGTAAAGAGGCGGGCGGGCACTGCTGATGACTGGAGTAAATCTGAGCTCACAATTAAAATCTCTTTAGAGATTGCAGCCAAGTGACTGATGGATAGGGCCCCAGCTTCCATCCGTCCCCCTCCAGGCTCCTCCGCCAAGACAGATATCGACAGGGCATCATAAATAGCCTCAAATATCCAGAGCCTCGGAGGCTGGCGGGAGGCATGGTGGAGAAATTCAAGGAAAGGGCTGACGTGGGCCCTGTTCTGCAGGGTCCACATTGGGAGGTCTGTGCAAATCATCTTGGATGAGGAGGGAAGGTGTTTCTATATCCCCTTCTATAAATGAGGAAGCTGAGGCCCAGGCCACACGATGCCAGAATCTCTGGACTTGAAATATGGATCCGTGCAGAACTACGTGTGGGCTCCTAGGGTCACCACACCCTTTGTGTGTTCACACTTACCACCTGACTAGCATTCCCTTCCCCTCCCCCAACACCTATTGTATCAGATGATGTTGGTGCCCCACTGCACTACCCTGTCCTCATCGCCTCGGTGAACACCAGCCTGACCCCCAACTCCCAGAACCCACATCCTTTGCGTGACGGCTCTCTCTGATCACCAGCACCCACTTTGTCAGGAATGTGGAGGAATCAATACTTTCCAGGGAGGCCCACACCAATGACTGGTGGGAGTCGACAGGAGTATAAATACTCCAGCTCCTTCACCGCTCAGTTGAGACAACTCGGAGATGTGCTCTGCACAGTCTCCCAGAGCCTCTGGAAGGAGGGCGCCCCAGTTGCCCGCAGTGGTAACCTGCTCCTTGGTGTCCCCTGTATCGACTCCCCTACTAGTGCAGCCTGGGATCCTCCCGAATTAACTACCTCTACTCCTTCTCTGGTCTTCGGGTCTGCTTCTGGGAGAGCCCAAATCAAGACATCGACTCATCTTTGAATTCGTAGCCCAGCTTGCTGCCCACGCGGGAAGCCTTTCCCACTCCCTACCTGTGCCACATCCAATGCTATCACACACTGACACGGCACCTCTAACATTTTCTGGCACGTGCCGGTGCCCAAACAAGTTTCCCCAGCTAGCTAGGAGCCCCTTGTGGGCAGGAACAGGGCTTGGTAAGTCTCTGCGTGGCACCTGAGCCCTGCGCAGTGCTTGGCACACAGACGGGGCTCAATAGCTGTTTAATGAGTAATTAACTGAATGAATGAGCCAGTGGGTGAATTAAGTGTTCTTGTCAATTAAGGGAATAGGGATGAGGAACGTTTTCTTCCTGTGAAAAAAGAAATAGGCAAGAAAGAGTTCTATGAACCAAGAACAACTTAACTTAGTTCTGTTTTGTTTTAAGCAAGGACTATAAAGCATTTTATTGATCTGCCTTTTAAATTAAGAACAGGAAACGTACAGTCATTCAATAAATAAAACATAATAAAAACACTTCGGTTCCAAAGTATGGCTAATTAAGGGAGACAAACAGAGAGAACAAAGGGGGAACGGAGAAGGGGAAATGAAAGACAGGCCAGAGAGGCCAGGACCGGGTCAGAGACAGCGAGACAGAGGCAGTGAGGCAGAACAAGACTGCCATGGTGGTGAGTCACAGAGACATAGTAAGAAACCTGAAGCCGGACGTCACTCCACAGCTGGGGCTACTCCACAGGCCGGGCTGCCGGAGAGAAGCAGGGGTAGAGGAAAGGCCTCTGTGTAAAGCAGAGCCATGAGTATAGGTCTGCTGCAAAAAGATGCCCAGGTCAGATCTCGAAGGACAGTCCTCTTTCATCGGAGCCCTTGAAAGGAGAATTCTTAGGGCCGGTCAGCACCAACAGGGATATGAGATTCTTTGTGGTTACAGATGAGGCCAAGCTGGACCTCAAAAAGTGAGTCATGGTGGCTGGACACCTACATTAGTTATTCTAATAACTAAGGCAGATTAAGCACTTTCTGCCTTCCAGGCTACATGGGCTAAGTGCTTTATGTGCATAAGTGTATTTAAACATTATAACAATGTATTGTTATATATATTGCCCTTCCCACACTGCAATATATAACATTATAAACATCTCTTATGGGAAAGATACTATTATTATCCCCATTTCACAGATAAGAAAACTGAGGCTCAGAGATGTTAAGTAACTTGTCCAACACATCATATGGAGAGGAAGTGGTAAAACAGCCAGAATCTAACCCCATGTCATCTGATTCCAGAACCTGTGCCTGAACACCTCCCTGCTGCCACTTTGGAGGGGGAAGGAGGGCAGCAGTTGGAGAAAGCACGTGAAGAGAGAGATCTCTTACATACTATAGCCTCTGAGACATCCAGCCCTTACCCCCACCCCCCCTTCTTTCTCTGCTTTCTTCATGCCCATTTGTCTTTTTTCTAACCTGTAATAAGTGTAAGTTGCCCAGTGGCCATTGAGGGTCTAAAAAGCAAAGTACATGGGGGCACCTGGGTGGCTCAGTCAGTTGAACGTCCGACTTTGCTCAGGTCATGATCTCACAGTCTGTGAGTTCGAGCCCCGCATCAGGCTCTGTGCTGACAGCTCAGAGCCTGGAGTCTGCTTTGGATTCTGTGTCTCCCTCCCTCTGCTCCTCCCCCGCTCATGCTCTGTCTCTCTCTTTCTCTCTCTCTCTCTCCTTCAAAAATAAATAAAAACATTAGAAAGCAAAGTACGATGGGGAGGGGAGGTTTACATTTTGGCCTAAGGCTGGACACTGCCAGTTTGAGGTTGATGAGGAATGTGGGCTGGGAATCTAGAAAAATGAGGGCAGTGTCTTCTATGGGTGCCATCATTCTGTGTCATTTCGTGCCTGTCCATCTGCGTGACCAGGATACTTATACCTGCCTGGCCCAAAGTTATCGAGAACCCCCCAGAGCCTTGAACTTGCCTGTTATGAGCTTGTGCTCTCCCCCAGCACCACTCACCCCCATACAACTTTTCTCAACCCTTCAGATCCTGCTCTGGGTCCTTTGGGGCCTACAAGCTGGGGTATCCCCTTTTCCTCTCCTTCTCCATCTTCTGTCCAGCCCAGAATTAGTTGGTCTCATGCCTAGGAGATCAGAGTTCAGGGCAGAAGGCCAAGAGCTCAAGATACTGCTGTTCTCTTAGAAAAGAAGTCCAGGGAGGGAAAGACCTCCTATACTCAATGACCCCCATGGACCTCATGTATTCCAATCTAAAAAGAATACTTCTGAGTTGTGGAGGGGAATAAAAGAAGTCATGAAGTTTGAAAAGATTTTGTGGTTAAGTGTCTTAATCCCCGACCCCAAACTAACATTAGCCAAAAGTGCAAAACCCCTTACCAGTGCCTGCTTTGGCCCACCCCACACCAAGTGAACTCCGACCTCAGCCTTCACCCAACCTTGGTCCCACTGCTCATTCCTGGTCCAGACCAAGCCAAGCCTCTGTAACCCCCGGGAACCTCACTGACTTCCCCAGTGAATTTTAATTACGTGACAAAAGTAATACCAATATTTATAAGGAAACAAACACAGATACCATAAATAAATACATTACTGACTCATTGAATTAATTAGTGTTTAATTACTTGAAATTACCATCAGTTACTACCAATTACTTGAACAACAAATGCATTCTTTCTTCATTACAGATGGCAATTCCCAGGGTGAAATCCAGGGATCTCAGGCCCCATTGGATCTCACCTAGCCCTTCCCACGCTGCTCCCCTCTTTTACTCACTCATTCACTTCTTCATCACATATGTATTAACCTTTTATGATTTACCGGGCTCTGTTCTAGGTATTAGGGATAGATTAGTGGATGAAAGCAGACAAAAATCTCTGTCCTCGTGGAGTTTACAATCCAGTGGGTAAACATAAACAAAAATTATATGGTGTCTTAGAAGGTGATAAGTGGGATACAGAAGAATAAGCAGGAAGAAGGACAGAGTTCTGGGAGTGATATGTAAGTAGTGCAGTCATGAGTGATGATCTAACCATCATCCCTTTGCATCTCCAGACCCACTCTCCACCCTTCCCTACCCTTCACCTAGTGCTGTGCCCCTGGAGGCTGACCCACGTGGACTGCATCACCCAGACCCCCTGCTGTCTGGTGTCTGTTAAGTGTGGCCAATCGGAAGCCCCACAGGAGATCAGAGGGAAGGCGGAAAACATGTGGACTGGCTGCCTCCCTCCCACCTAACTGCCATACCAGCCGCAGTATCCCATCATCTCGCCTTGGGATGGTCATAGCTCTTCACTGTGAATAGCCTAGGGCTCCTGCACTATCCGTGTGGTTTCCCACCCCCCTGCCCACGTCTCTGTAAAGCCTCTTCAGAGGATCTGAATTTGAGCGTGCCATCTGTTTTCTGCAGGGACCTGACAGATAGAGATGGCTTCATTGACAAGGTGACATTTGAGCAGAGGTCTGAAGGAGATGAAGGAACAAGCCATGTGCATATCTGGAAGGAAGTTTCCTGGGCACAGGAAACATTTGCAAATGCAAATGCCAGAGACGGGACTGCTTGGCATCTTTGTGGCTGGAGCAGAGCAAGTGAGGGGAGAATAATAGACACAGAGTCAGAGAGAAGGCAGGAGGCCAGGTCAGGTCAGATAGGCACTTAAGACTTTGGCTTTTACTCTGAGTGAAACGGGGACCCACTGCAGCATTCTGAATGGGGAAATGACTTGGTCAACTACATGTTTAGAAGGGCTGCTTTGGTGGCTGTGTTGAGAATAGACTACAGCTGAAGGGGATACCACTTAGGGGACTATTACAGCCAGCCAGGCAAGAGACCATGGTGCCTTGGACCAGGGTTGGGAGTAGGGGAGGCGGTGAGAAACCGTCACGTTCTAGACATATTTTGAGTAGAGCCAACAAGATTTGCTAATGAATTGGACTGAGTTTCTGGCCCAGGCAATTGGTCCGGGCATCCCTTACAAGAATGGAGAAAACATTGGGAGAAGCAGGTTTTGGGGGGCAGATCCAGAGCTCAAGTTGAGACATGTTAAGGAAGGGTGCAGCCTAGATTGTGGGAGCATGGTGTCCCAGGTGCTGGGAAGCAGCTTGCCACCCCCACCCCAAACATAGGCAGCTCCTCTCTCAGTCCCCTAGCTGGCCAAAGACATCCTCCTGTGCCCTTTCTGTTGCCTCCTCCCCCTTCCCTGTTACAGGCTCTCCTTTCCTTCTTACTGAAATTCCAAAGGTATCTGGACTTCCCTTTCTCCCTGGCCCAGCCCCTCCTGCTGTCCATTCAACAGCAGAGTGCCCAGGGACGGTCACATTCTGGAGCGCAGACAGAGAAGGAATGAGGAAGCCCAGGAGAAGATTCCTGCCTGGTGCAGCGGAGGAGGAGGGAGGTTGTTTTCCTCTTCCCGCACCTTAGGAAGCTTGTGCCAAAAAATAAATGTGGATTGAGAGTAACCCCAATCTCGGTTGGGTCAGAGCAATCAAAATGTAATTGGGTTTGTGAATAACTAATGTTTACACTGATGTTGTCCTAATAGGACGATGAGACCTGGAGATGTGACTGCTGCCTCTGCTTAGGGAGAAACTTGGGTTTTCACAGAAACTGGGTCAGGCAGCAGGATGGAGAGAGGGAAGCCACTGTCCTGGGCTAGGTGTCCAGGATGGGAGGTCCAGGAGATGCTCTGGACAGACACAAGGAGCCTGCCATTTTGGGAATTGGCCATTTCTTTCTTTCTTTCTTTCTTTCCTTCCTTCCTTCCTTCCTTCCTTCCTTCCTTCCTTCCTAGTTTATTTATTATTTGGGGGGGGGGGGCAGAGAGAGGGAGAGAGAATCCCAAGCAGGCTCCATGGTGTCAGCGCAGAGCCCAAAGCAGGTCTCAATCTCATGAACCACAAGATCATGACCTGAGCTGAGATCAAGAGTTGGATGCCCAACCGACTGAGCCACCCAGGTGCCCCGGGAAGTGGCAGTTTCTAAGAAAACAGTTTCATCCTGTAATAATGATAATTATGATAGTTATTTAATGTGCCATGTATTGATCACCTACAGTGGTCCAGACACTTTGTTATCCCTACGGTATCCCTACAATTATTCCCTACAGTGAGGTGAATTTTACTATCCTCTCTTTACAGATAAGGCTATTGAGGCACAGGAAAGCATCTTACTGGCTCTGGGCCTCTCATCTGTTGACCTTGAACAGACGAGTTCAAGGTCAAGTCTGTCTAGAGCTAAGCTTTTTTCATGACCCCATTCCATCTCCATATAACCAGGAAAGCCAGACAAGAAGGACTACTTCTTCCAGGAGCCATGAAGGTCAGGAGCAGAGGTAGAAACAGCCATAAAACTCTGATTACCTTGTTTCTCTGAGCCAAGCTAGGGTGGGTAATGAAGCCAGGCTGATAATTATCTTCCTGTTGGTGATAATGGCAGTGATCCTGGTGATAGTGACATCATCTCCATCTGTGGCAGCTCAAGGTGGTGTCACCGGAGATGATGTTAGTCTTACTGGTGGTGGCAGTGCCTGGGGTGGTGGGAGGGACGATACCATGAGTGGGGGTTGGGGTGCTTAGTGGTCTGGTTAGTGCCAGCTTAGCTGTGACAGTTAATGATGTTCGTCACTGTGGTCCTGGAGACGCTGCTGGAGACCTTCTGGGAAGCTGGACTCAGGTTGGTTTTGGTGCCCCACCCCCCACCAGGAGAGCCCCTCAAGCCCCTCCCCCCCTCAGTGAAGGGGACAGGGCTCAGGGCCTCCTGTAGAACTGGCTTTATTGCATTCCCTGTTCTGGACAGTGTAAGCAATGTCCCTGCCTCTCCAGAGGGACAAATGTGATAAATAACCAGGGAGGACAAGTGGGAGGAGGCAGCCCAGCCACCAGAAGTCATAAGTCTCTGTCCAGTCGTGTGGCAGGCTCATTACAGAAAGCTCTGACGCTCTCTCTGCTGCCTGGCCTGGGGCTCAGGAGAGCACCCACTGCAGACTCCCAGTCCCGATGGCTCTGCAGCACAGTGCACCTGAACTTCACAGAGCCTCACTCTCCTCTCCCTGCACACCAGGCCTGGCAGGCCCAACCTGCCCCGTGGCTGCATCCAGAGGCTCAGGCCTATCTTCCCCCAACCCCAAAAATCCAGGGAAGCATTTGAGGGTTTTCCAAATATCTTTGGAAATAGGACAGACAAATATGAGCTGGATGGCAGTACAGTTAGATGCACTAGATTAACAACATACCCACAGAAGCCTGGGTTCAAATCCCAGCACTGGTACTTACAGAGCACATGACTTTGGCAATTCTCTTACCCTCTCCTCACCTATAAAATGGAAATGATAACACACACCTTGTTTCTTTAGGAGGACTATGTGAGAGGACATACGTAAACTCCTGATTATAACAGGAGTGCTTTCTATGAGCCTGGTACTGGTCTTTACATAAATTATCTCATTTAGTTCACACGTTGACGCTGTGTGGTTAGGTACTAGCCTATCCCTCTTTTATCGATAAGGAAACTGGAGCATAAAGATACTAATTAACTTGCTTAATGACACATTGCTAAGTGAGTGATGGAACTGGCATTTGAACTTGAGTAATTTGACATCAGAGCCTCTTTACCACCAGACTGCCAGATTAGTATACAGCAGGCACTCAACAACGCATATTTATTGAGCAGCTACTATATTAAGGCAGACTCATGGAGTCCTCCCAACTCCAAGACATACATGATGTTTGCATGGAATATTACATTTGATAAACTGCTTTCTCACTTAACCTCAGAAAACCCTGTGAAATAGGTATTGTCTGTACTTCCTTGAGGAGAGAAGAGATCCCCCAAAAGACTAAGTGGCTTAGCTGAGATAACACCTTCAGAAGTGGTGGGGCCAGTGCCCATGTTCAGGGTTTCTGATAAGGACCCTCAAAGTCCCCCACCAAGGCTTTGGGGCTGCCCCTTCTGCCCTCTTCCCTTCCACATGTGGCTTCCGGACTCTCTCATCTTCCACACAACCTTGCCTCACCACTTTCCAAGAGCAACATAGCAACCTGATTACGGAACACTGACAACTGGAGCTACCAGCCCCTCGGTGGTGCGGCTATGACGTCACCCCCTCGGTGGCGTGGCTCTGATATCACCTAAAGGGATAGCCGTTCTCTTCCAGTTGTCTCTGAGCATCAGATACACTCATCTGCAAAAGAATAATTGGCTGAAGTTAAGAGCAGAGTCGGTGCACATCCAGAATATAAAAAAGAAACTACAAGGATGCCTGGGTGACTCAGTCAGTTGAGCAGCTGACCTTTGGTTTCGGCTCAGGTCAAGATCCCAGGGTCATGGAATTAAGCCCTGCTGAGTGTGGAGCCTGCTTGAGATTCTCTCCCTCTCTCCCTCTGCCCCTCTCCCCAGCTTGTTCGCACTCTCTCTCAAAATTAAAAAATTAAAAAGAAACTACTACAAATCAATAAGAAAAAGGCAGACAGCCCAATAGAAAAATGAGCAAAATATTTATACAGACATTTCACAAAAGAGGCCATACACATGGCCAATAAGCACAAGAAAAGGTGTTCCACATCATTAGGCATCAGGGAAGTGCAAATTCAATGAGATACCACCTCATCCCACCCACAGACGGGATAAAATTAAAAAGATCGACAAACCAAATGTTGGTGAGAATGTTCATATGTTTCTGGTGGGAGTATGAAATCATACAACGACTTTCCCAAACTGTTTGGCAAAAATCTATAAAATGTATACATCATGACCCAGAGATTCCGCTCCTAGGGATAGACTCAAACTACAAGTACATCTGTGCACTAGATGATAAATAACAGAATGTTCATAGCAGCGCTACTCATAACTGCCTCAACTGGAGGCAACTCCAATCATCAGCAGTAGAAAGGATAAATAAATCGTGCTGTATTTGTGTAATGGAATATTACGTATCCATGAGAATGAGCACACACAACTATATACAATATGGGTGAGCCTCACAGATAGTGTGGGGCAAAAGAAACCAGATACAAAAACATACATCCTCTATGATTCATTTACACGAAATTCAAAACTGGGAGGAGCTAATCTATGGTGTGAGAAGTCACAAGGGGGTTACTCTTGGCAGGTAGCAGTGACCAGAAGGAGAACTTAGGGGGCTTGGGGGTGGGGGGGCAGGGTTGTTCCATTTCTTTAACCGAGAGCTGTACATTTATGATTTAGCATTGTTTCTGAATGCATGCTTCAGTAAAAAGTTTTTTTTTGTTGTTGTTTTTCTTTCTTTCTTTTTTCTTTCTTACAGTGTGGTGTCTGTGGCTGGAGAACAGAATTCACTCTTCTTTTTTTGACAGGGTTGCCAGACTGATGGCAAGAAAACTGTGTCAGACATAGTGCGTCTGGACTTCACTGAGGAATGTGACAAGGCATCTTATGTCCTTGTGAACAAGATGGACAAATGTGGCTGGGTGACCGTGTAATTAAGTGGATTGAACCACTGTCCCCAAAGGGTGCTGATTAAGGAATAAATGTCCACCTGGAGGGAAACTCCTAATGCCTCTGGGCTCTGTCCTTGTCCTGGGAAGTCAAACACTGTTATCCCAGACTGCAATGAAGACATAACAGACAGGCTTATCACATTCACAGACGACACGAAGCCGGGAGGGAGAGAGGGGACAGGGCATGACAGAAGCAAGATCCAAAATGATTTTGGCAGAATGGCCAAGTGAAGCAAATCTAATAAGATGAAATTGAGTCAAAAAAAAAAAAAAGATGAAATTGAGTCAAGGATCTGCGGAAGGCCCTGTGACTGGGGCTAAAAGCTAACTTTTTAAGTTGAGGGTGTAAACACCCCTAGAACAGGGGCCCTCCTCTGGATCCTGGGGCCCACCCCAGAGCCCGGCACAGACAAAGCACTCAGAAATAGTTGCTAAGTTAATCCTCGACTGGAGGATGGAACCGTGCCTGGCCCCCAGGCCTTGTAGGGGAAACAGTGTACGTGCAGACCTAGGTGTCCTACTCTGGCAGGTGATATGAACAGCCTGTCAGTCAGTTCTGGATCCTTTTAAAGAGATGTAGACAGGGGCGCCTGGGTGGCTCAGTCGGTTAAGCGGCCGACTTTGGCTCAGGTCATGATCTCGAGGTCCGTGAGTTCGAGCCCTGCATCGGGCTCTGTGCTGACAGCTCAGAGCCTGGAGCCTGCTTCGGATTCTGTGTCTCCCTCTCTCTGCCCCTCCCCTGTTCATGCTCTGTCTCTCCCTGTCTCAAAAATAAATAAAACATTTAAAAAAAAAAAAAGAGATGTAGACAAACTGACACCAGCTCGGATAAGAACTTGGGACCTGTCTTTGAGGAACCATAGAAGACACTGGCCGTATTTAACCAGCAAAATAGAAGCCTGGGAAGAGGGGGAAGAGGGGAGAATGGTCAGGGTCCTCAAAAACCTGCCAGGCTGCCCTGCCCTCTGGGAAATCATAACCCATGGACACAGATGGATTCACCATGGAGCTGATACGGCTGCTGCTTCAGGGCCCCTCACTTAAATAGGCCCCTTCCAAGATTCTCAGAGGGGAGTTGACAAAATGTTCGCATGATCATATAGCTTTGTAAAATCTGCAAACATAGATATTTTAATCCTAACCTGTTAAAATCCCCTTCTCTTTCCACTTTGACTTCCCCTCCTCACATTTTCCTCCATGTTATGTGGTATCCCAGTGGCTGTGGGCATTTATGGGATCCAGCCCAGGGGAAACTAGGTTAAGTTTGGGTTGGGTGTGGTGGACATGTTTATTTGATTCTCAGTCACTTCCACGTCATAGCTGTGCTATTGCTAGCTATCCTGGTGCAGGGGTGACATTCAAGAGTATTCCTTCCATCCATTCAGCAACGTAACATAACGGGGCAGAGTCAGAAGGCCAGAGTTCATATGTGTGTGCCCTGTATGCCTGACATTGGAAGCATGTGGCTAATGGAGAAGAAGACAAGCGTGAATATACAGAGTCAAAAACAAAACAGGAAACAAAATGAAACCCTATAGGGCAGTCCTGTGCAAGATGTCATTCATTCTCTACAGCCCTAAGGTTTGGAATAGAAACCAAAGGGCAGGGGATGGGCTTCATTCAACTAGACAGTTTCCATCATTATTTAGCATTACTGCTTTGGTCTTGAGTGTGGATGGAGCGAGCGCCTTGAAACCAGAAGGTGTTTAGGCGTGGGCTGGAAACCACCTAGCAAGGATGTTGTAGGAGAGAGTTCAAGAACAAGATGGGAAGGCTTGCCTTCTCTGACCTCAAGCGTCCAAAGTTCTAGCCAGTTCATTCAGGAGGCCAATCGCCAGTTAGCACTTTCAAAGGGCAAGCATTGATCCCACAGTGCCTTTTCAATCCGTGGAACATCTCAAAGCAAAATTTTAGGGGTAAAATCTTCCTTTTGTGATAAGGCAAATGTAATATAAAATTTGCCATCTTAACCTTTTTTAAGTGTATAGTTTAGTAGTGTTAACTATATTCACATTATTGTGCAAATGACCTCCAGAACCTCATCTTGCAAAACTGAAACTCAGTGCCCATTAACCATCAACTCCCCCCTCTCCCTGCCAATCACCATTTGCTCTCGGTTGCTAGGAGTTTGACCACACCTGATACCTCACATAAATGAAGTCATATAGTATTTCGGGTTTTTTGTGTCTGTTTAGGGCTTTTATTTTTGCATTGTTTAAAATGAGGTACAGAGGCGCCTGGATAGCTCAGTCGGTTAAGCACCTGACTCTTGATTTCAGCTCAGGTCATGATCTGAGCCCCGTAGGTTCAAGCCCTGTGGTGGGCACTGCCCTGACAGTATGGAGCCTGCTTGGGATTTGGTCTCTCTCTCTCTGCCCCTCTCTTCCTCACTCTCTCTCAAAATAAATGAACTTTAAATAAGATAAAATGAGGTATGGTTTACAAACAATAAACTGCATAAATCTTAGATGTAAGGCTCAGGGACTTTTTACCTAGGCATACGTGGATGTCCCAAATCAAGATAAGGCCCTTCAGAGCCACAGAAGACCCCCGAGTACTCTATCCCACCATATCCCCCACCCAAGGCAACCCGTATTCTGACTTCTGCCAAAGTTGATTACAGCAGAATACACGCCAAGCTCGAAACTGAAAAGTCCAAGTTCTCATTCTCTTATTAACAAGTTATTCTGAACCCTGGTTTTCTCAGCTGTAAAACAGGGATGCTACTATCTACAACACAGGGTGCTATAGAAAGGCATCAAATAAAATAGCTTATGACAGTGAGCCCAGAAAAGACTCAGTACATGCTGGTTGACTATGAACGTTCTTCCCTTATAGTGGTGCCATGGCAGGATGAGGCAGGAAGGGTACTGTTCCTTGGGTGTAATGAGGGGGTGGGGAAATCCTCTGTTATGGAGGACTCTGAAGACAAAGGTCTATGGGGGGGAGTAGCACCACTGCCAAGAGACTCTGGTCAAACCTGCTGAGCTGCCAGCCACAGATCTGGGCCCACAAACCCACAAACAGACCCACGTGTGCCCTGCTGGTCTGGCCACACTGGACTCGATAACGGGATGGTGACTGCACTGCTCACTGTGTACCCTGCAGGTCAGTGTTCTCCAAAGTAAGCCGTCACCAGAATTACTAGGAGGCTGATGAAAACAGAGCTCGCTGGGCCCATCCCCAGCGTTTCCGATTTACGGTCTCTAGAATCAGGCTTGACAATGTTCGTTTCCCATGATGCTGATACTGTTGGTCCGGTGGTAAGAACACTGGTGTGGTAGAACCTGCTGATTCCTTGCCCAGGTCCCCTACACCAAAGCAGGCATATCATCTCTCAACTGCTGAGGACATTGGCTGCGAAGGGACCCCAGCTGCCCCTTCGCTGGAGTATCACCCACTGCAAATGAGAAGCACCTTGTCCTCGAGGTCACCCACCCACTATAGTCCACAGCTAGTGACTGACTGATGAGGAGGTAAAAAGGGCTGGCCCTCCTCTCAAAGGGGGGGACAACTTTGTGGTGTGGTTTTTGCTCCAAAGCCTCCTGAAGATCAGACTAATGTTAGGTGTTAGCAGAGACCACATCCATGCTCAACTCCTGCTATAGACTAAATATTTGTGTTTCCCTCCCCATTCCCCACCCCCACCCCCCACGCCCCCGCATAATTCTTATGTTGAAGCCCTAATCCCCAATGTGATGGTACTTGGAAGTGGAATTTTGGGGAGGTAATTAGGTTTAGATTAGTTCATGGGGTTGGGACTTTCATTACAGGATTGGTGCCTTTACAAGAAGAGGAAGAGAGACCTTCCTCTCTCTCTTTCTTTCCACGAGCATGCACAGAAGAAAGGCCATGTCAATACACAGTGAGAAGGCAGACGTCTGCAAGCCAAGAAGATGGGTCTAATCAGAAACCAAATCTGTCAGCACCTTGATCTTGGACTTCTCAGCCTCCAAAAGTGTGAGAAATAAATGTCTGCTGTTTAAGTCACCCAATCTTGTGGTATTCTGTAATATATTCTGTGCTCTGTTATACCAGCTCAAGCTAAGACAGTTCCCTCCTCTACAAGGAGTTCCTGAAAAGCAAGCACCCCTTAATGAACCATGTATGTCTGAATCCCTGGCTCAGGCTCTGCTTTCAGACCCAAGACACAGAGCGGGTATTTAACAGTGTTTGTTGAATGAGTGAACAAACATGAGACACACAGGGCTTGGGAAGATGACCACCACCCCCCTCCCAGCCCCTCTCAGACTGCAGGAGCCAAGGTCCATGTGGCCGCCGTTGGTAGGACCCCCCCAGCCGGTAACCCAGCTGGAGTTGCTGCAGTCTCTATCTGCGAGATGCTGCTGACGACTGCCTTGGGCTTCTGGATGGATTAATTAATTACTGCCAGCACCAGCAAGAGAAAGCAGCCAGCCTGACAGCTCAGGGCTGCTGGCAGGGCCTGCAGGGCCCCTCCCAGCCCCTCTTGGCAGGTGAGGTCTTCATTTCCCAGTACTTGGCAGAGTTGGGTCAGGGAATGGGTAGGAATGAATGGGGTCGGGACATAGTCAGGAGACAGAGGACGCAAGGGAAACAAAGGCCTGGAGCATCGCATTTCTTGGGCACCATCCCCCCTCCCATCCAGGGTCTCCTGTGGAGAATTAACCCCATTGTCCAAATAGTGAAACTGAGGCCTAGAGAGGCACACAGATTTACCTGGGGTCACAGGTTTGGGGGGAGGTTTCCGGGCCCTCTGCCTTCCAGTGTGGCTTTGGCCAGCTTTGGAGTGTGGTTGGTAAAGGAGGTGGCAATGGGGACAGGATTTCTGGTAACTTCTCTTCCTTTCTCCTCCCTGCTGTAAACCTTCCCTATCAGCAGGGGCCTTCCTAGCCTGAGACAGATTAGGAAAAGGAGAGACTCAAGCCGAAAAAAATGTGCTGTGTCTACCCCAGGGAGGGGCCAGGGATAATGAGGCGCTTCGTGCCCAGCTCTGCACCTCTACCCCCTATCCCGTCATCCACTTCCCTGTGGCCAGGACTGAGCTGAGAGTCGTGGGGCTGATAGGAATGACAGCTGCCTCCGTGATTAACCACTATAACCACACACAGAGGAGAGGCGGATGGGGAGTGGGGGCAGGAAGAAGTGAACTGGGGGGCATCACTCTTTAGCTAAATGGGAGGGCCTGGGAGGACCCTCACAGCCAGCTCTGGGTGTGAGATTTCCAGGGCGGGGCTCCCCACTTCTGGGGCAGTGGGCTCTCCCCTTCTGGTGTTTTCTTTGTTGCCACAGCTCCGCCGTGGTAGCAAGCCTGGCATTGGTGTTTATCAGGCAGCCTCTGTGCTGCCCCCTCCTTGAAGGGGAAATGAGAATGCACCTGTCTGTGCCTCAGTTTTCCCATCTCTAAAGTGGGAACAGCAAGCATTCCTACCTCAGCGACGGATGGGAAGACCTAATGTGCTGACACACGCAGAGCAGTTAGGACAGTGCTCGGCATGCAGGAAGTACTGTAAGCATAGCTGTTGTCAAATTTCATCAAATCTAAGCTGTCATGGTTTGGATGCACCATGACTTCATGTACCTCTAAGAAAAATAAAACACTGCTGAAAATAACCAAAATTCACTGCTTGAAAGACATATCCTGATTTCAGAAATGCTAAAATTGTGGGGGAAAATGTGTTTCTTAGAAAGATGAAGTACAGCATTATTCTCCTTCATATTGCTTCCTAACTGAAGCACTTAGCCCCCCGCCAGCTGCACGGCAGGTGCTAAATAAACATTTGTTGAGTGAATGAGTGACAGGCCAGCAGCACCAAGTACGAGGGAGGTGAGGGGCGCCCAGAGCCTCTTGGAAAGCCCCACTCCCCATCTTCTTCCCCACTGGCTCCCAACGCCCCCCCCCCCAACCGTGGAGACTGCCTGGCCCAAGGTCTTTTCAGTCTCTGCCTGTCCCACTTTGTCCAACTCCAATGACCAAACCCCTCAGCCTGGCATGGCTCCCAACAGGTTAATTGGGTAGACTGGCTGATGGCCCCTCACCCAACACCCACCCACCCGTGGGTACCATATGTGCTCTAGTGCCCTGGACCAAATAAAGCACACCTTCTCTGTGGTACCCTCAAGAGTGACCATTCACGGGAAGGTGCAATTAGATGGACTTCCTGGCTCCTGAGAAATGCTCAGGCTACAGAGAAATGCTGGAAAGGGGGCGGGAAGGGGGGAATGAAGGAAGGGGAACAGCGTGCATGTAGCTCTCTCCCCATTTTCTCTTTTAAAAAAGTTTTAAGAGTGGGCTTTCTTCCTTTCTGCCGTAGGGTCGAGTAGCTGGTGTCGAGATGGGCAAATTCATGAAACCCGGGAAGGTGGTGCTGGTCCTGGCCGGACGCTACTCGGGACGCTAGGCGGCCATCGGGAAGAACATCGATGATGGCACCTCAGACTGTCCCTACAGCCATGCTCTGGTGGCTGGAATTGACCTCTATCCCCGCAAAGTGACAGCTGCCATGGGCAAGAAGAAAATCGCCAAGAGGTCAAAGATCAAGTCTTTTGTGAAAGTTTATAACTACAATCACTTCATGCCCACAAGGTACTCTGGGGATATCCCCTTGGACAAAACTGTTGTCAACGAGGATGTCTTCAGAGACCCTGCTCTTGAATGCAAGGTCTGATGAGAGGCCAAGGTCAACTTTGAGGAGAGGCACAAGACCAGCAAGAACAAATGGTTCTTCCAGAAGCTGCGGTTTTGTTTTTTTTTTAAAGCTCTTCAGCTGATTTTAATGCTCATTTTTATTTTTGAGACAGAGAGAGACAGAGCATGAACAGGGGAGGGTCTGAGAGAGAGGGAGACACAGGATCCGAAACAGGCTCCGGGCTCCGAGCTGTCAGCACAGAGCCCGATGTGGGGCTTGAACCCACGGACCGCGAGATCATGACCTGGGCCGAAGTCGGACGCTCAACCGACTGAGCCACCCAGGCGCCCCCAGAAGCTGCGGTTTTAAATCTGTTTTGTTTCAGTCATTAAAAATACCAAAAAAAAAAAAAAAAAACAAAAAAAAACAAAAAAAAATTTTTTTTTAAGATGTTTATTTTTGAGAGAGAGACAGAGCACGCACCAGGGAGGGGCAGAGAGAGGGGGAGACACAGACTCCAAAGCAGGTTCCAGGCTCTGAGCTGGCAGCATAGAACCCAAAGTGGGGCTCAAACTCACAAACCACGAGATCATGACCTGAGCCGAAGTCGGACGCTTAACCGACTGAGCCATCCAGGCGCCCCTCTCTCCCCCTTTTCTCCTCTGCAACTCTCTAAAAGGAGATTCAAATCCCAGCTGGCATTAGCAGCATGACCTTGGTCACGCTACTTCTCAGAGGCTCATTTTTTTCCTATCTGTGAAATGGGGATAACAATAGTTCCTTCCTACACTTGGTGAGAGGGCTAAATAAAACAACACATAGAGTGTCAGTCTGGCTGGCCCCTTCCTTTCCTCTGCCCTTCCCCCTACCCCTCCACTCTCTCACCTGCTCCTTTCTCTCTCCTCCTACCCCTTTCTAGCCCTGCCCTAAGACCTACTCAATGCCAAGACTGATTAGTTTTCCTTCAACCCCTGAGACGCACTTTAAATCCTGCAGGGAGGGAGGTGGGGCTCAGGACTGTGGAAGCCTGAGGCTGGGGGCAGCTGTAGCGGGGAGGGGCGGTCCTCACACTGGGAATTTGCACTCTGGTTATTCCCACAAAGATTTAATTTGTGTCTTAATGGGCCACAGCCTCCTCCGTAAAAGCCCTAAAGTGCCTTTTCTTTTTAAAAAAAATGAAAGTTGCTGATTGTGTCTGGTGCTTCCTGGGGCATGGCGAGGGAGAGGCAAGAGAGAGGGGAGAGGGGAAAAGAGGAAGAGGAGGTGGCAGGGCTTAGGACTGTCAGATTCTGCTTTTCCCCTTTTCCCTCTTGGCTCCAGGCTCCCCTTGTCCAGAACCGGTATCATGGTCCTGGTGGGTGGTGACGGTGGCTGCCCCCGGCTGATCTGGAGAGAGCAGTTAATGGCCTGAAATACTGAACGCTGTTTCCCCAGATTCCGTTCTCCTGGAAGGACAGAGATTGTTGAGGTACAGCCATTCAACTCAATCCAAACAACAACCCCCACTGATCAGAACTCCTACACTGTGTGAAGGTATGGCTGGGACCCTGGGGGCTTTAGGGGAGGAGGAGAGGGATGGGAGAAAGAGGAGATGTTAAACACTTCACCACTGCTTGGTCGGCCCTTATTGGAGAACTAGTTCCCTCTCCCTCTCCCCTCCCCACCCCCCAACAACACCTGCTCAGTATCTCCCTCCAAAACTCACCACAGAGCCCTGAGCTCAGACCTTGGCCTCAACCACCATCGCATCTCTAGTCCTCCCAGAATCGCTCTTACTGCTTGTGTCTTCCTAGCCGACACCCTCCAGCATTGACTTGGGGACTGCTGAGGAACCCAGGGTATGGTGTTTGGGTCTCCCAGCTGAGAAGCACCAGTTTGTAGGATTCCCAAACCATTGACTCTTAAAATCAAGATCTCTCCTTCCAACAAACAACATTCCGGGCCAAGGTGGCCCAGGTGGTTAATTCCAATGGGGAGAGCAGATGTATCTGAGTAATCAATTCAATGCCAATCAAGATAACTTATTACAGATAGATGTGAAAAATAGCAAAGTTCTCAGTTTTCCTTCTGTTGAGGCTTTTTATGTCTTATCTCACCATGCCAACCTCACTCCACTGGGCATAGATGATTGTGCCTATTAGCCAAATGGGGAAACTGAGGCAGGGGGCTAGAAAAACAGGAACCAGTAGGTTATACACACCAGGAATTAGATATTCAACCAAGCCAAGGTGAGCCATCCTTAAGTTCCTCCTCTCCTACCCCATCTTTTTTTTTTTTTTAATTTTTTTTTTTAAAACGTTTCTTTATTTTTGAGACAGAGAGAGACAGAGCATGAACGGGGGAGGGGCAGAGAGAGAGGGAGGCACAGAATCGGAAGCAGGCTCCAGGCTCTGAGCCATCAGCCCAGAGCCCGACGCGGGGCTCGAACTCACGGACCGCGAGATCGTGACCTGAGCTGAAGTCGGACACTTAACCGACTGAGCCACCCAGGCGCCCCTCCTACCCCGATCTTCTACCTATAATTTTTTTCTATGTCTCCAGCTCAGGTTTAGGATCTTTAAAGTGGGGAGAATTAGAAGTTGTCTTGCCAAATACCCATCCCCCTCCTTCACTGTGGTTCTCTGGAGGCACTTGAACCGGTGATAACAAATGTAGATGCCTACAGGGGCAAGCCAGGTGGGAAACACAAATGTGCAAATTAGACCAGATATAGAACTGCAGGGAGTGGAGAGGTCTGTGGCAAAGTAGAGAGTGTGTGGCCTTCCTTATAGCAGTCAAACCCCAATAATTAAAATGAAGAATATGAATCTTCTGGTTAAACAATGTAATTGAATATGCACATTTATCTTTTTAAAGGCAAAAAACAAAATCACAAAAAGAGAATAAAGAGGGGTGCCTGGGTGGTTCAGCTGATTGGCCATTTGACTTCGGCTCAGGCCATGACCTCACAATTCGTGAGTTTGAGCCCCCTATAAGGGCTCTCTGCTGTCAGGGTGGAGCCCACTTCTGATCCTCTGTCTCCCTCTCTCTCTGTCCCTCCCCCGCTCAGGCACGCTCTCTCTCTCTCTTTCTAACATAAATAAACATTAAAAAAAATAAAAATAAAAATAAAAAGTCTCTAGTGGGGGGCACCTGCGTGGCTCAGTGGGTGAAGCGTCTGACTCTTGATGTCGGCTCAGGTCATGATCTCATGGTTGTGGGATGGAGCCTGGATTTGGGCTCCATGCTGAGCATGGAGCCTGCTTGGGAATCTCTCTCTCTCTCTCTCTCTCTCTCTCTCTCTCTCTCTCTCTCAATAAAAGTCTTTAGTAAGAGCAGTTAGACGCTCTGGCCTCCTCTCAGACCTCAGTCAGTTACCCTGTCCCCACCCCAGCAGAAGCCTGGATGTTTATTCCCAGGAGGGGTTGAACCAAAGGACCTCCAGTCTCACGAATAACAGGCCAGCTGGAAGTAAGGTGCTATACAAGTTTCCTAGGGCTGTCATAACACACAATCAAAAATTATTTTCATGGCTGAAAATAATAGAAATGTATTCTTTCACAGTTCTAGAGGTCTGAATTATGTCAAGATGTCAGCAGAGCTGTGTTCCCTGCAAAAGCTCAAGGGCAGAATCCTTCCTTGCCCCTTCTAACTTCCAGTGGCTCTGGGGGTTCCTTAGCTTGTGACCACATAACTCCAAACTCCTCTTCTATCCTCACATGGAAGTCTCCTCTTCTCTGTGTGTCTGTTCTCTGTATGTCACTTACAGGACACCTGTCATTGGATGTAGAGCCCACCTTGATACTCCAGGATGACCTCATCTCAAGATCCTTAGCTTAATTACATTCACAGAGATCCTCTTTCCAAATATGTTCTCATTGGCAGGTTCAAGGAATTACAACTTGGGCACCTTTTAGGGAGCCAAACAACTCACTGCAGGTATTTTACTGGAAGAGATGATAAGTGACAGTCTGTTCTCTGAACAGCGGGACTCCAGCTCTCTTTCCCTACTCAGTTCTAAGCATGCTGGCAGTCAGGTTTATACTCCCTGAAGGAGATTGGTGAACCTCTCCCTGGAGAAACTGACTATCTTAAGAGAAAAGTCTATATGTGCTGACATTGGGCATCTGCCAGTGAAGCAGCTAAGTCCCCACCTGATCACCTACCCATGAGGCCCACTGGGTGGGAAGGACAGCCTTCCCATAGAGCTGTCAGATGATTTCCTAGTAACCCGCTTTTAAGTATGAACAGATAGCAGGGATCATCACATGTGTGCAGAGTCTTCAGTTTAAAAGATGAAGACCAAACAGAAAAGCAGAAAAGAAAGGAAATCTGACAAAATGGAAACCATGCAGGAAGCTGATGAGAACTTACAAAATAAAAAGCAATATAAAACTTATTTCCAGAGAGATGAGAATATGTTGTATCCATGTAATAAGAACAAAATACTATAAAAGGAATCATTCTGAAAAAAAGTGTTCTTAAAAATTAAAAATAATTTAAAAGGATAGCTACTTGGGGTACCTGGGTGACTCGGTCGGTTGAGCATCCGACCTCAGCTTAGGTCATGATCTTGTGGCTAGTGGGTTCAAGCCCCACATTGGACTCTGTGCTGACAGTTCAGAGCCTGAAGCTTGCTCCAGGTTCTGTGTCTCTGTCTCTCTCTGTCCCCCCGTGCTTGCACTCTCTGTCTCTCTCTCAAAAATAAATAAATAAACATTAAAAAAAAATTGGGTCAGTCACCAACATTTAAAAAAAAGTAAAAATAAAAATAAAAGGACAGCTACTTAACTTCAATATAAAAGTATAGAAATAGGGGCACCTGGGTGGCTCAGTCAGTTAAGCGTCCAACTTCAGCTCAGGTCACGATCTCACAGTCTGTGAGTTCAAGCCCTTCGTCAGGCTCTGTGCTAACAGCTCAGAGCCTGGAGCCTGCTTCAGATTCTGTGTCTCCCTCTTTCTCTCTCTGCCTCTCTCCTGCTCATGTTCTGTCTCTCTCTGTCTCAAAAATAAATAAATAAAAGTATTTAAATTTTTTTTAAAAAGTGTAGAAATAAATTTATGGAAATCTCCCACAAAGTACAATAAAAAGACAAAAAGTGGGAAAATGGAAGAGAAAAAATAAGAAAATTCAAAGATCAGTTGAGAAGATCCAACATATGTCTTGTAGGAGTAACAGAAAAGGAAGAAGAAGAAAAAAAAAACAGAGAATATAGAGGGAAGAAATAAGCAAAGAAGTAATATAAGAAAATTTCTTTCCCAGTACTAAGAGACATGCTTGAGATCATCCAGAACACATGAACAGGAAAGGACCTCTATAAAGCCACATCATTATAAAATTTCAAAACACTAGTGATAAAAAAAGAAATCCTACAAACTTCTAGAGATTAAAAAAACAAAAGTCACCTGGAAAGGGAAAGGAATCATAATGGACTCAGATTTTTCAACCACAGCAGAAGCTAGAAAATAATGAATCAATGCATTTTAAATGCTAAGGGACATGGCTTTCTGTCTAGAATTGCATACCCAGCAATACTATCAACAAAGGGAGGGTAGAATAAAGACATTTCAGACGTTCAAGATCTTAATATGTGTATCTGTATACCCCCTCCAGGAGCCTGGAGACTCCTGACCCTGTTTTTATTTAAAATGTTAATATTTGGCTCATTATTATATTAGGTTCCTATTGCTGTTGTATCAAATCACTGCAAACTTGGTGGCTCAAGACAATACAAATTTATTATTTTACATTTCCTTTGGACAGAGTATGACATCAATCTCACTGAGCAAAAACCCAGGTGTCAGCAGGACTTTATTTACTTTTGGAGCCTCAGGGGGAAAATCTATATTCTTGCTTTTTCCAGCTTTTACAGGCTACCTATATTCTGTGGCTCGTAGCCCCATCCCGTCTTCAACGCCAGTGGGATCTTCATCATATCACAATGCATCACATCATATCACTCTGACTCTGCTCCTGTGATTACATTTTCTTCCACTTTTAAGGACGCTTGTGATGACAATGGTCGCACCTGGACAACCCAGGCTCATCTCACTAAATTAAGGCCAGCTGATTAACAATAGTAATTTCCCCCACAACCCTAATTCCCCTTTCCCATATAACTTAACACATTCACGCATTCTGGATAAGGACACAGACCTTGGTGGGTGGAGTGGGAGTGGAGGGGGGCAGCATTTTTCTTCCTATGACAATCATGGATTTTGTTTTGCATTAATTTAGATTTTTTTAGATATTGCATGAAAATATTTCTCTTTACTACTGGTTTTTTTTTACATTTTTTAAAATGTTTATTTAGTTTTGAGAGAGAGAGAGCACAAACAGGGGAAGGGCAGAGAGAGAGGGAGACACAGAATCCGAACCGTCAGCACAGAGCCTGACTCGGGGCTCAAACCCAAGAACCATGAGATCATGACCTAAGCCAAAGTCAGACGCTTACCTGATTGAGCCACCCAGGTGCCAACTGCTGAGGTTTTTTTTGGTGCCCCGTAAATTTGATGCTGAGCTGAGTGAGCATCCTAATCCAGGCTCTATCTATTTGTTCTTCTTTTCCACCCCTTCCAGCCTCAGGCTCAGCCCAGCGAAGCATCCTGGGCCTCAGGATTCCCAGAATCCAGACAAGTTCTGCAGGCCCCTTCTCAGCTATACATTCCTCTGCTCCAGTTTGAGAGATGGGGGCTCACGTTGCCGAGTCAGAGAAGGGAAAGGTTGCTCATTCCTCCTCAGCCCCAGGGAGGAGCCGGGCAGTCACTTCTAGGCACCTGATCCCCCCTCGGGGCTGCAGAGCTAGCCAGCCTTATAGCCTGACAGCAAGCAGGGAGGGTGGAGGCTGCAGGTGGGGGGAAGCGGATAGAAGAGATGAAAGAGGGTCCAGGCACTGCCTGAAGGTCAGGGAAGCCAGTGGTGTCTGGGCCACCGCAGTGGGGGTTGCTGGAAAGCTGATGCTGCTCACACCCTGGAGAGGCCTCTGGGAGGTGGGGGTCTGATCTTCAGCCATTCTAGCAATGTCACAAAGGACACTGCTGAGTGGGGGGTTGGACTGGGAGGGAAGGAAACGACTGGGAAATGGGGGTCTCCATCCCAGAGGTTGTGGGGGGAATGGGAGTGGCCAGCAGGAAGACGGGGTGTCACAGAGTGCTCAGAACGCAAAGCAATCTTTGAGAGACACTATGCACTCAAGACCTTAGCTTTGCATAGCTGCATAAAGTCCCCAGGGCCCGTAAAAAACATTCTCATCTGGTTATTGCCACCACCTGAGAGGCAGGCAGAACAATTCCCATTTTGCAGATGAGGGAACTCCATGCAGGAAGCCCCAGCTGTCCTCAAGGCTCAGAGGCCCAGACCTTCCAGGTGCTTCCTCTTCCCCTCCTGGGCCTCTGTTTCTAGGATGGGAAGGGAGAGTGATGAAAGAAACTGGGAGCAGATAAGGTCAGATGAGGAACAAACACCGTCACCGCCACCCCCCACAACATGTCTGGCTCCCAGAGTTCCCATGCAGGACAACACCAACCTCAGCTCACCCTCCTTGGAGTCTGCACACCAACCTCAGCTCACCCTCCTTGGAGTCTGCACCAGAGGGAGCAGGTGTAGGAGCTGCTGGGAGATGCTGCTGGCCTCCACTCACAACTGCCTGCCTTTTGCTATCCACATCCACCACAACAGAGGGTCAGACCCTGGGGCCTGGTCTCCTGGGATGAAAGTGGGGCCAGTAGCCTCTCCCTGCCCTGCTTCAGGGCCTCTCACCTTCCCAAAGAAGGAGGAGCCCCCCTTCACAGGCCTGCCAGGCCTGTAGACCCTCCCTTGCTGGCAGGGCACATTGAGGAGGGAACATTGAGAAGGTGGCCTCTCTGAAGGTATCCTGCCTGCTGCCCCTCCCCCACACATACTTCATCTTATGATACCTAGGCACCGCCAGGCATACTGCCCGGACTTGGCAAATATTGACTAATTCTCTTCTCTTCCCATGCCATGGCAAAGACTCCAGGAAGAATTTTCCCCCTCAAATGGGTGTCAGGGTGCAGGCCGGGGTGTTCAGAAAGGTGTGCAACCTTCCTGGGTCCTACCAGCATGGAAAGGCCTGTCTGCACATCCAGCATGGCTTGGTGGGAGGCAGGGAGATGGACAAGGGCCCTCTTGCCCCTCCACCCCACCCCCCACCACCACCATGCTGCCCTCAGAGGCAGGTGTGACTGGCAGCTGTGGGCTTTCTCAATGAAGTGAGATGACGGAGCAGGTCCTATTCCCTCTCCAACCACCACCCCCCGGGCTGGCTGGGCTCTCTGTACCCAGAAGATAAGAACCAGGTGCAAATTAGGTGGCTGAGTCACAAGGGCATTGAAGTTGGTAAATTTTCCACCAAGAGCACTGAGGAAAGGTCACTAGAATAATAGGTGGAGAGGCAGGCAGGAGATGGGGATATCCAGAGACCAGGCACAGGAAAGAGACAGGGACTGAGAGGCTGGAGAGGAAAGGGCAGGGTAAAGCAGGGGGATGAGGGGAATTCCCCAAGGGGAGAGGGGGAGATGGGAATTGGAGCCTGGCCTGGCCTCCTCAGGACTAAGCACTGCCCTGGGCGGGCTCTGGAGAGGGTGAGGCATTTTGCAACTTGAACAGGGGTTTCTCTGAGCCTCTGGCTGCCTGAAGCTCTCACTTCCCAGGGCAGGTGGCCTGGGAGGGTGCTAGAAGGGCTGGCAAGCTGAGGGGTCAGAAGTCCTGGTCTGGGCCTACACAGGCCACATTGCCTGACCCTCCCCTGGGCCTAATCAGAGGCTTAGAGCACAGAGCTGTCAACTTATTACTCAAACGACCTGAGCTGTTGACCCACAGCTAACCACTAATGGTTTGCATATTTTGCATATCATTTGCATTCCCTTAGGGGTCTGTCAAAACCTCTGTGATCACTCCCTAGAGGCCCCGGCCCCTATTTTGCAGGTCTCCATCCCCTATTCCACTGTCCCCTGATGTCCCCCAGGCCCAGGCCCGCACGCTCCCATTTCCCTACTCTGCTGCCTCATCTGAGACCAGATAGAGCAGGTCATGGGTGAGGGCATCTCTAAACGTGAAGAGCACAGCAGGGCCAGCAGGTCCAGCTGGGAGCAGCTGGGGGCACCTTGAAAGGGGGTGACCGAGACCTGTCTGGTGATTAATCCTCCGGCTAATGGAGGCTTCACTGCCACCAGGGCTTTTAAGGAAACTCAGGGAAGCCCTTTAGCACCATCAGAGCTGTCTCTGAGGTCCTCAGTGGGCTCATTAGCGGCCCACAGCCTCGCAATCAGTAGCCCCTCCTCCTAATAGCTGCAGGAGGGAAAGAAAGCCTTGTGGGGCCTCTAAGGCCCAAGGCTCTGAGCAGAGCCGTGGTGACCTCCACTACCCCCCGCCCAACACACACACATACACTGGCTTACCCAAGTCTCTGGAATGGAGCACAGCTACCCCTGCCTCTCTTCCAAAGCACACAACGCAGTGTGTGTATTCACCCAGACCTGTCCTAGACAAGAAAAGCAGGGTCCAGAGAGGCCACCAGAAGCCACTCAGGCCACGGAGAAAGCCACACTGGAGTCAGGTATCCAGCACGGTCCCCACTGCACCCCCAGCCTAACGTCTCCTTGGCTTCCTCCCCCAGCATTAGAGAAGGCAGCCCCTTTTTAAAGGGCTTTAGAGGTCAGGCAGGCCATTGACCTGGTTAGGACCTATCCCAGGCCAGAGGCCAAATGTGACAATCCCTGGGAGTTTGCTATCAGCCCAGGATGTTGGATTCTCCCATATTTGAGGCAAGAGCAAATGAGGTGACCCAGTTCACTTTCAGAAGTGGCTGTAAAGCTCCTCATTGCTTGTTGCATGACAGTTTACAGCAAGAGAGGCCTCTCTAGGGGGAAAATCGTGTGCAGAGAGTGGCAGTCATAATTCCCTGGTAAAGGCTACCCAGAAGGAAGGCTTGAGCACAGGAGAGTCTTCATTTTCTATTTATTCCACGAATAGGAGCTTCCACCCTGAGTCAGATCCTCTGCTGAGTACAAGAAGGTACAGAAGTAAAAGAGACTTCTCTTTACTCTCAGGCCAAATGAATGAATGATTTGCAGCAAATCCTTTCAATTATTCGGTGACTCAGTTTCCCCAGTTGTAAAATGAAAATCATTCCTGATGATGCTCTAGGAAGAATGAAAAGCCACAGACAACTGAGTCTCAGGGAGCAGTTATGGATGATGGCAGAAATGACAGTAAAATCTATAGCACAGCACTGGCCACACGAGTGCTCAGTAAGCAGTCACCAGTGTTGTTAGGATTATTTTGTTGTGGGTGATGGTTGCTATTGAGATAGCTTTCTGACCTCAGAATTCCGGCTGGAAATTATATACTGCAACCTCCTTTCCCAGCTCCCAACAAATTATAGATAGAGGAAATGGCACTTATTAAGCACCTACTGTGTACCAGATGCTGTGTTGGTCACTTTGCATGTGTTACCTCATGATCACCTCGTGATCACCTAACAGGACAGTCAACAGTTGACATCTTCCCTCTCTCTCATTTTAGAGATGAGGAAATTGGGGCTCAGAGAAGATAGGTACCTTGCTAAAAGTTTCTGCACCCACCATCCAATGTATGGGTAAAGTGGTGGCAGCGGGGTTGGGGTGGGGGTTCCCCATACCACCAAGCAGTTCTCCACAACACCAGTTGGGTATTCTACAATTCAACTCGATTCTGACACTATTTACCTGAAGGCAGCATCAGACCCCACAGGTTAAAGGCTCATTCCCACAAGACCTCCCCACCTCCTAACCCCCCACTTCAGATACTAATCACAAGCCAAGGTCGTTACCTATGTTTTTGGCCAGTTGGCTATAGACTAAAGGTTCCCACAGCCCCCTCCTTTGGGTTTGATTGATTTGCTAGAGTGGCTCACAGAACTCAGGAAACCTGTTTAAATCTCTTGATTACTGCTTTACTACAAGAATATTAAAGGATATGAATTCACAGGCAAATGTAGAGATGCAGAGGAACAAAGGAACTTCTGTCCTCGTGGAGCTTGGGGCCAGGCATGGTGCATGTGGAAGTTCTACGAATCCCTCCTTTTTGGGGTTTTTATGGAGGCTCCATTATGTAGGCATGATTGCTTAAATCATTGGCCATTGATGATTGATTCAACTTCCAGCCCTTCTCCCCACCTGGGAAATCAGGGGCCGGGACTGAAAGTTCCGACTTTCTATTCAAGGTTGGCTCCCCTGGCAACCAGCCCCCATCCTTAGAAGATTTCCAAACGTTACCGCATTAACACAAACTCAGGTGTGGTGGAAAGAGGCTTGTTACGAATAACAAGACACTCATGTCACATTTATGGCTCTGAAGCCATTTCGGGAACTGAGGACAAGAGACTAAATATTATGACGATGCTCCCGTTGCTCTCACTACTCAGGAAAGTCCAAGCATTGGCCAAGCATTTTGGGAGCTGTGAGCTAGAAACCATGAAAAGACCAAACATTTCTTACAAATCATAATATCGCACTTGCCCAAGGTTACACCGCTCTCTTTTTTTTTAAAAAAATAGACTTTAATGTTTATTTGTTTTTTAGAGGGTGGGAGGGGTAGAGAGAGAGGGAGACACAGAATCCAAAGCAGGCTCCAGGCTCTGAGCTGTCAGCACAGAGCCCAATGCAGGGCTTGAACTCACAAACCACGAGATCATGACCTGAGCCAAAGTCAGATGCTTAACCACTGAGCCACCCGGGCACACAGGTTACGCTGCTCTTAATGTGCAGAGCATATCAGGTACAAGAATGTTCATGGAGCTTTATTCACAATGGCCAAAAACTAAAACAACCCAGATAGCTATCAAGAGAATGTTTGAATGAACTGTGGTATCAGCGTACAAGGGAGTACTCTATAGCAATGAAAAATAGCGAGTTACTGCTACAAACAGCAACATGGATGGATCTCACAGACAAAATGTTGAACAAAAGAAGCCAGATACAAAAGTGTATTACTGCATGGTTCTATGTATACAGAGTTCACTAACAAGCAAGCTTAATCTGTGGTGATAGAGATCAGAATAATAGTTACCTCGAGGTGGTAGGGGGTAGGATGGACATAGACCAGGACTATGTCATGAAGGGGGTCTTTCGGGTGCTAGAAACGTTTGCTATCTAGATCTAAGTGATTGATGGTTACAAGGGTGTGTGTGTGTGTGTGTGTGCGTGTGTGTGTGTATTCTCTTTATGTATATATATAGACTCTTCAAGCTATACTCTTAAGATTTTCCTCCACAAAAAAGAAAATGAATAAATAAGGAAATAAATGTGTAATATATTTCATTTAAATTTATTTATTTATTTATTTTGAGAGAGAGAGAGAGAGAGAGAGAGAGAGAGCAGGAGAGGGACAGAGAGAGAGAGGGAGGGAAAATCCCAAGAAGGCTCCATACACAGTGTGGAGCCCCAGGCAGGGCTTGAACTCACAGCCTGTGAGATCAGGACCTGAGCTGAAACCAAGAGTCAGAGCACTTAACCAACTGAGCCACCCAGGCGCCCCAGTCATATATATCATTTAAAGAGTCAGGGCCAAGATTGGATAGCAAGAAAACTCTGGCTTTGCATCCTGGAAGAAGGTAGGGATGGAGACACAGACCCTGACTCACTCTCCCTTACTTTGGAGGGAGAGGTCCTGAGTGTCCCCAGGAGGGAGGGGTGTTTGTATTCTGTGCCCCTCCTCTTCCCCCCCCCCCCCACCGGGGGTGGGGTGGGGGAGAAGGTATTTGCCTGGCCAGTTCTCTCTCTATCCCAGGAAGGATAGGGGAAGTGAGAGGATGAAAGGGGAAGGAGGTAGGAAGAAAAGGGAGGAGATTTGGGGGCACACAAGGGGTAGATAGGGGTGCATTTTCTTAAAGCCTCCAGTGTTTATGACTTGGGTAGGATAAGCTCAGTGAGACCTTCTTAGTGTCTCAGGGAGGAGGCATGTTGCTGGCAGGGGTCTAGGAGGCTGGGGAAGATGGAGACATTTCTGTGCATTTTGATGGGTCATGAAGAGCATTCGCCCTGAGTACCAGATGATATGCCAGTGCATGTCCCAGATGGGGAGAACAGGGAGGCTGGCTCACTGGCAGAAATCCTGGAGGGGCAGACTTCTGCTGGCTTGTGTGCCCTGACCCAGCAGTCCCCACAGAAGCAGGGAGCAGAGTGAGTGCCCACACCCCAGCCTCCAGGCTGGCCCTCAAGCCTGGAGCCGACCCCAGCCTGCCTTCCCTCTGGCTTCTTTCTATCCAACCACCAACTGTCTTTTCTTCAGCTTCTTTGTTTCTGATCCCCCCTCCCTACACCTCTCTTCCAGTTTCCCTGTCCCTGTTTCTCCATCTCCATCTCCCACCTCTCTTTGCAGCACCCCTCTGCCCCACCCCCATTCCCCAGGCATGTGGCTCCTCTCTAGCCCAATATAAATAATAGAAATTAATTTGTCAGCCAGCACACGCAGTCCAGCCGGCGCAGCAGCGAGCTGAGAAGGAAAGCTGGTTGAAATAATTATTCTTGACTTAAGAAATCGTTCTTTTTATTCCTGAAGGCTAATGGAGTGAAAGCAGTGCCTGGCTGGGCTGTGCTAACGGTGGACAGCATGGGCCCAGCCAAAGAGAGCAGCCTCTCTGGCCTCTGCTGTAATGAGCCGAGCCCACACATACCCCAGCCTGCTCAGCTCCTTGGTAGGCAAAGCTTTGAGAGGCATTCTCTAAGTTAACCAAGTCACTCTCATGGTTTGGGGACAGGATTTGTCATTGGGAGCACTCCCTCTAGCCCATGATTCTCTCCTGGGCTCAGATGCCCCTCAGAGGAAACACTCCCCCAGCTCAGGGGGTTGGCAGGTGGGAAGAGGAAGCCACTGCCCAAAGGGGAAAGAACTCAGCATTCACCAAGATTCTCCAATGAATCCCGGCACTCTGCTAGACACATGACTCGTGAGCACACATTGACTGCTCACAACCACCCTAGGAATGAGGTCTGATGATTATTCCCATTTGCCCCGAAAACTGAGAGCATAAGCAACTTGTCCAGTATCAAAGGGAAGAATCACCAGTGCCCAAGGGGAGATATGCAAATTGTCTCACCCCGGGTGCTAGCGAGGGTGGAGGGAGAGTGATGGGTGGGGGGATTTGAGGAGTGCATCCATCAGTGCTGGCAGGAAACACAGAGCATACTCAAAGGTTTAATTGAAGGCATAAATGAAGGAACTACTTACAGAGGTGTGGGCAGCTTTAAAGAAATGAATAAGAAATGATGAAGCACCCAGGGCTCCTGGAGGGAAGGGAGGGGGAGCGGGAGGGAGAAGGGGAGGGGCCTAGCAAGAGCAGTAGCTAAGGGAGCTGGCAGACTGGCATTCCCGCCACC
This sequence comes from Panthera pardus, assembly GCF_024362965.1. Lineage (NCBI taxonomy): Eukaryota > Metazoa > Chordata > Mammalia > Carnivora > Felidae > Panthera > Panthera pardus. Next base: position 143,834,497 of record NW_026526732.1, on the reverse strand, counting down.
ACCACCACCCCCACCCCCACCCCCGCCCCAGAAGCTGCAGCCCACAGCTTGGTGGAGGAATGCAGCCTCAGCCCCAAACTGCAGCCTGGCAAAGATGGAGGGGCACTAAATACCCTGGCCTTTCTCTCCTGCAGCTCTCAGATCTACTGCTAGTGCCTCTGGCCTGCCAAGCCCACCTGAAGCCAGAGAGCAGAAACCAAAAGATGCAGAGGTAGAGGTCAGCTTTCTGGGGCACAGAGCAAAGTGCAGGAAGGGCCGAAAGTGGATCTGAAGGGAAGTGGACAACCAGTCTGGGATGGGAAGTTCTCCAGGGGGGCTTTCTGGATCCAATAGAGAAGGGGGAGTCTAGAGGGGAGAGGAAGGGAACAACCCTAGAGGTGAGGAGGTACTGAGTTTGGGCATCCTTGGGCTTACACATCAGTTGGGGAGCCAAAAAGACCTGCACAGAACTGGGACCCCAAGAAATGGCTGAATAACCAACTAGGAGAATGGGAATCTGCCTGCAAATGTGGAGGAGGGAGAGGGAGCAGGAGGGGCTAGTTGAGTGATTACCAGGCTCCAAGTACTGACGCGCTTGAAAAGGGGTGAGGGACGGCAGAGTTGGGTGACAGAAGGGGCACCCAGTCTGCATCACAGCATCCATGGAGGAAAACGTGTGGGGAGGAAAGGTACGGGGGGTGTCGTCTAATCCACTGTCCCTCCCTGCATTTTGAGGTGAGGGAATGTGGCCAGAAAAGGCTGTGACTGCCCCCAAGTCCACATGGTGATGGGCTGGGGGTGGGCTGCTGATGTGGAGACAGTGAACATTAGACCTCAGGCCTGGTGGATGGAGTACCCAGCTGGCCTCCCTGCTGCTCATGTGGTCCCTCATCCTCTCCATCTTCCCTCCACACGGCAGCTACCAGGATCTTTCAAAACACAGGCCCGATCGTGTCAGTCACGCCTGAATCCCTTCCATGCTCCCCACTGCACGGGTCAAGTCCAAAGCCCTTTGCTCCTCCATGGCTGAGAGCCCACTGGGACCTCTCTTACCATACCAGTGTCCTCCTACCCCACCCCCACATTGAATCATCAAGTGCCCAGAATGTCTTCCCCCGTACACACATTGTCCCCTCAGCTTAAAGTTGTCTTCCCTCCCGGGGCGCCTGGGTGGCTCAGTCAGTTAAGCATCCAACTTCGGTCAGGTAATGATCTCACTATTCGTGAGTTTGAGCCCCACGTCAGGCTCTGTGCTGACAGCTCGGAGCCTAGAGCCTGCTTCAGATTCTGTGTCTCCCTCTCTCTCTGCCCCTCCCCCACTCGTGCTCTGTCTCTGTCTCTCTCTCTCTCTCTCAAAAAATGAATAAATGTTAAAAAAACTAAAAAAAAATTTTTTTTAAATTGTCTTCCATCCCTACTCATATTCCATCTGGCTAATGCCCACTTGGCCTCACTATAGACATTGCTCCTGTCTGTAGCCTTTTCTGCCATTCCCCTGGCTTTCTATTTTATTTTATTTTATTTTATTTTATTTTATTTTATTTTATTTTATTTTATTTTTAGAGAGGAGAGAGAGCACATGTGATTGGGGAGAGAGGGGCAGAGGGTGAGAGAGACAGAGAGAGAGAGAGAGAGAGAGAGAGAGAATCTCAAGCAGTCTCTGCACTCAGCACAGAGTCTGATGTGGGACTCTGTCCCATGACCCTGGGATCATGACCTGAGCCGAAATCAAAAGTGAGATGCTCAGGGTTCCTGGGTGGCTCGGTCAGTTAAGCGTCAGACTTCAGCTCAGGTCATGATCTTGTGGTTCATGAGTTTGAGCCCTGCATCAGGCTCTGTGCTGACAGCTCAGAACCTGGAGCCTGCTTGGTACTTGCCTATGTTCTTATCTTCAACTCACCTTGACTATAAAACCCATGAGCGCAGGGACTTTTTGATTGGCTTCTTCACTGTTATGAGTCATTGCCTAGCGTGGTACACAGCACCTAGTAGGTGCTTTGGATATATGTTATAATCCATACAAGGGATACAATGCCACTGCTTAACAATGAGGACCATGTGATAGGGATTCACGTGGAACCACCCCCAGGATACCCTGTAAAAACTTCAGAGCAGTGTATGTTTGTGCAAAGTAGAAAACAGAATATATGTGCATCTATGGGTCTGCACGCATCTTCGGAAGGAGACTCAAGAAAAGGATGAAGTGGGTTGTCTCTGAGAAGAACTTAGGAGTGGAACGTGTTTGTGGAGAACCTAAGTCATTAAAAATAAAATTGAAACTAAATGGGAAATATCTGATAACTAAGTGGATGGCCTGGAAGCCCTGGACTGTGGAATGTGTGGGTTTGGTTGGAGAACCTTACCACTGCCACCCACACCTCCTGGATGTCTGGGCCCTGGGCCCACCACCAGTCACCTACCGGGGCTACCCCGGTTGTGCCTGGTGCCATCTCAGACCCAGAGAGACTGATGCAGAGCAGCAAGCAGGTGGGTCTCCCCTAAGTGAGGAGGGTCTAGGAGAGATTTCTCAGGAGCTCAAAGGGAAGGCAAGGATGTGGGGTTTGGAATGAATGTCTCTTTGCTTTCTGACCTCCTTTGGCCTCTCCATTTCCACTGAAGACAGGAGAAAAGGGTGGAGAATAAACTCTAACAGGAAGGTGGAAGTTAGATGGCAGAGAGAACTTTCTAGATGGAAAGGCTGAGCTGTTCCTACTTCCAAGCTGGCTGGAGGGCAGGCTTTGTGTCTATTCACCCTTTTTCCCACACAACAGAGGAACTGTAGGCGTTGCTTCCCGTGAACGGGATCAGCTAGCACACCCCACCCCACCCCATCCTGCCACCCACAGCCCAACACCACTGTGTTCAGCCCCACCCTCTGGGCCCTCTTCTCGGCACAAGACTGCCTCCCATCCTGGTCTCTCCAGCCCTACCTTCCACTCTCAGCCCTCCCAACTGGCCAAAAAACACAGGGAAATTCTCTGAAAGCCAGAACCATAGCGTGAACTGAACTGAAAGGGTTCAGAACCACCAAGGGTAGCAGGCAGAGGCCTTGGAGGTGGGCAGCTGGGAAGGGGGTGGCATGGAGATAGAAAAGCGGGAAAACTTCCAGCTCTCTTCTCCCTTGGGGTAAGGTGGAAGGAAGGTCAGAGCTGTTAAAGTACCCCTCACACCAGCCCAGTCACCACTTAACAGCCTCCGTCTCATACACAGTTTCCCGTGCTAAAGTGATGCAGCTTCTGCCCAGCCCACCCCTCTCTGAGACGCCTCCTGGAGCAAGTCCCTCCAGACTCCAGATTCCAGCATCTGACTCCGGTATCCTACTCTGGCCATCAGGCACCCTCACTGGGACAGAAGAGGCTGGGCTTCAGGCACACTCCCCAGTAACTCACCAGGAGACCTTCCCCACGCTGCTCAATTCTCAGGGCTTCTTTCCTCAGTAGTAAAATCCAACAAATCCTGAAGGTTTGAACAAGGTAAAACACCTACAAGGGTTTTGAACACTGTCTCTCCTTTAAAAAAAATGTTTTTTAACATTTATTCGTTTTTGAGAGACAGAGAGCATGAGGGGGGGAGGGGCAGAGAGAGAGGGAGGCAGAGAATCTGAAGCAGGTTCCAGGCTCTGAGCTGTCAGCACAGAGCTGGATGTGGGGTTTGAACTCATGAACTGCAAGATCATGACCTGAGCTGAAGTTGGATGCTTAACTGACTGAGCCACCCAGGGGCCCCTAAAATTATTAATTTTTAAAGTTTATTTATTTATTTTGAGAGAGAGAGTGCACGTGCCCATGTGCCTGTGAAAGAGTGGGGGAGGGGCAGAGAGAAAGAGAAAGAGAGAGAGAGAGAGAGAGAGAGAGAATCCCAAGCAGAATCCCTACACAAGGCTTAATCTCACAAAATGTGAGATAATGACCTGAGCAGAAATCAAGAATCAGATGCATACTGACTGAGCCACCCAGCCACCCTTAAAATCATTTTTATTAAATTGAGATACAGCATATATGCCATGAAGAACATGAATCTTAAGCATACAGTTCCATGAATCTTTACATATGTATACACTCGTGTAACCACCACCTAGATCAAAATATACATTTCCTCAAGAGGTATATGCCCCTCAAGAGGCATACCAGCACCTCAAGAGGTATACACCCCTTCCCAGCCAGCACCCCTCCGAAGATAGCTGCTACTGTGATTTCTATTGCTGTAAGTTAATTTTTTAAGCAAAGTTTTTCTCTCTTTTTTTTAAATTTTTAACGCGTATTTATTTATTTTGAGAGAGATAGAGAGAGCGTGCAAGCCGGGGAGAGGCAGAAAGAAGGAGAGACAGAATCCCAAGCAGGCTCTGCACCATTAACGCAGAGCCCCATAGGGGGCTCGAACCCACAAACTGCGAGATCAGGACCTGAGCCGAGGTCAAGAGTCAACCGCTTAACTGACTGAGCGACCCAGTTAATTTTGCCTCTTACTGAACTTTATATAATTGAATCATACAATGTGTGATGTTTGTGCACCTGGCTTCTTTCACTCAACATTATATCTGAGATTCATCCATGTTGTTGCATGTGGTTATAGGAATTCTTTTTCATTACTGAGTAGTATCTCCTTCCATAAATGTAAAAATATATAAAACATAAATAACCACTATTTATTCAACTTCACACTGGTGGATATTTATGTTGTTTACAGGTGTTGGCTATTATGAATGGAGCTGCTCTGAACACCCTAGTGCTTCTCTTCTGATGAATCCATTAACATTATTTTGAGACACATACTTGACTTTTAAAATAAGCAACAATATACCACTTTCCACTTCCTCCCACTGAGCTGGGCTGTGCTGGGATGAGATTAGCAGAGCTCTGCACTGTGGATGAATCTGTGGGAGAAGAAGGCGGCCTCGGGACCCCCTGGACAGACCCCATAAGCCTTCCCAATATAGCCTTGAATCTCATGTTGTCTCTGGCACGGCTGAGCCCCTGGCCAATGTCTGTACCCATTACCTAGGGGCAAGAAAAGCAAAAAAGTTTCTTAAAACCTGTTTGGGTATCTCTAGCATGGGTTTTATGGCACAGATACTGCTTCACAGACGAGAAAGCAAAGATCTGGAGAGGCTGAGTGACCTGGGTTCAAATGTTGGCACGGCCAACAGCTAACTGTGTGGTCTTGGACAAGTGTATTTAAGTTCTCTGAGCCTCCATTTTCTCACGTAGAAAAATAGGAATAATAATATTTACCTCATAGGGTTGTCAGGAGAATTAAATAACAGATGTAAATCACCTAGCATAGTACTTGGCATTTATAATAATGGTTTTTTTTTTCTTGTTTACTTTCTGCTCAAGGTCACACAGCTTGTAAGCAGGAAAAAAAAATCAGAATCAGAGCTCTTAAAGGGAAGGGAGAAGAGTGGAACGGAACATTTTTGAATGCCAGACTGGGGGCCTTTGCCATGCTTTTTGTCTGTAATTTCAGTATCCAGCATAATACCTAGCATACTGTTGGCACTCAATAAATGCTTATTGAATGACTGAGTGGAGGAGTAACCAAATAGACCCAGGCATTCACAAGAAAATTGCTTTTCAGCCTTGTTTTAGAATGGCTACCAACTGGGATTTATTGGGATGGAGAAACCGTCTGGGTGGGACCACAGGGTTGATGGGTGTCCCTGGCAGGCTCTCAACTCAGCCAGAAAGGGTCCCGTGGCCCAGCAGATAATAGGGTTGGGTTAGAGAGTACATGTCAGGAAGCAGGGAGAAGGGGGCTGTAGAGAAGAGAAAGAGGCATTTGGAGCAGGGGAACCACAGGGGACACATTAAATATGGGGACCCTGGGGGCTCAGCATACAGCTGGCTGGGTCAAGAGGTCAGCCAGGGCACCCAGGAGATAAAGCTGCCAGCTCTGTCCCTCTGTAAGCCCAGAGGCCAGGCAAGCAAGTTTGCAAAGATGTGCAGCAAGGCAGGGAAGCCGTTCAGGGATTCCTGCCCCCACCTCAAGGAGGTGGGGTTTGTTCTCTCGCTCATTCATCCTTTGGGATGACTCACGGCTGAGTTGTCACGAGCGCAGAGGGTTGCAGAGCGGAGGGCTGCTGCCTCGCCCATCTGTGCACCGACAGTCCTAGCAGCCTTGCAACACGAGTGTTCCCAGGCTGGCCACAGGGGGGCGAGGGGGAGCCAGGCCTGGCCTTCAGGCCATCTGAGAGATTCCAGTGCTTCCTTGAGCACTGGACTGGGAGTCAGGCGCCTGGGTGCTAGTCCTTCCTGGGCCTCCTACATACCGGCCACCCTGGGCAAGGGACTTTCTCCCTCTGTGCCCCAGCTAACTTCAAAATGGGCACGATGCTACCTCTCCTGCCTAAATCCAGGATGTCTTGTTTGTTCTTTGGGTTGATGCCTCAGGTTGTGTAAGTCAGGGAAGTTGTCCTCGTTGATACATGTAATTAATCATACTTCCAGTCTTGTTCCCCAGAAAGACTCAGGGAAACTGCTTTCCTTGAGGTTATGTCTCACAAAGCCACCGGGGTGCAAACGGGGAATGAGAGAACACGATAGTGCCACGTAGACTGTGCTAAATACTTTGCTTTCTGCCTCTCTGAATTCTCACAACTACCATTTGGGCTAGACTTGAGGATGAGGGGCATCTTCTCTGATTCTTTACTTTTGTGGTGAGATATGACTCATGTGCGATAAAGTACCCTAACCTTAATTGCACATACGGTTTGAGGAATCTTTACCTAAATGCACTCCTGTGTCACCACCCAGATCAAGATACAGAGCATTTTTCTAGTGCCCCGGACAGCTCCCTCATGCTTCATTCCAGTCAATACCCACCATGGGTAACCTTTATTCTGACCTTAAAATACTAAGTTTGCCCATTACGTAGATGATGATACTGAGGCTCAGCGATAGGAAGTGACTTGTCCTAGCTCTTTCATGGCTAGAAACAGCACTATTGATGCTTTTGGAGGGAGAGGGCGTTTGGAGAATCTGAACAAGTTTGCAAGTGCTGGAGCCCAGCGGCACATTCAGTGACTGTCCAGCCGGCTCCTACCCTCGACATGGCGGGGAACACCTTTGCTTCCACTGGTGAAGCACCTTTGCTTCCACTGGCTGAGGCTGCAGTCTCCCTCCACCCCTCCTGCTCATCCCCGCTGGCACCAGAGTGCCTCACCTTGACTGCAGGGTCCCCCTGGGAGAACAGAACAAAGTCCAATCCCAGAGGGCTTAAGCCTGTAAGCCTTTACTCGAGAAGTGATTGAGACTTCAAACTAGAGGTGAAATCCAGCAATGTCCTATTAGTAGCTGGTAGTCTCTCTCCATGGCCCAGCACTAGGTCACCTTGCGGTGCTTGAGACTGTCGTGAGGAAATCTTGCCTCTCCCATGTCCTCCCTGTTGCCCCGTCTGGGATTAGGCTGTAAGACTCTGGCCCTTGGGGCTGTCACCCAGGAAGTGACCCCAGTCCTTCCTAAAGCCTTCCTTCCAGTCAACCTCCTTCTCTGAGAAGATGCTCCAGTTAGTAGCATCACAGGTATTTTCCAGCCCCTTACGTGGAGGTTGTCATCCTGTGGGAATGACCCAGAACTTGTGTTTTAATGCATATATTTGTGTCATTCTTGATCCAGAACTCTCCTCATCACCAAACCCTAACATGCTTCACTGCCTCCTTAAAATTTTGTAAACATCTTGCCCTGTGCTCCTGATCATAAGAAACAGCATGATCTACCAAAAGGAACACTGGCTTCCATATTTCACAGAGATGAGCTTGAGTTTTAGCTCTAGCAATTTCTCTACTGTGTGACATTGGGTAGGTCTTTTCTGCTGCAAGGACTGCTGGTGTGGCCTTTCTTCTTCTATAGTAATAGAACCTTCAAATTTAGCTCAGCACCTTCAAATTTTAGCTCAGCACATGGCCACCCAGAAGTCATTTCCTAGCCTCTTTTGTACCTGGGTGGCCATGTGACTAAGTTCTGGATATAAGCAGAAATGTCACGCGGCAGGGGTACCCAGGTGGCTCAGTCAGTTGAACGTCTGGACTTTGGCTCAGGTCATGATCTCATGGTTCGTGAGTTTGAGCCCCGTGTTGGGCTCTGTGCTGACAGCTCAGAGCCTGGAGCCTGCTTTGGATTCTGTGTCTCCCTCTCTCTCTACCCCTCCCCTGCTCGCACTGTCTCTGTCTCTCAAAAATAAGTAAACATGAAAAATAAATAAATAAGTAGAAACGTCATGTGGCAGCCTGGGGAATCTTCCTTCAAAATCAAGCATTTTTGCCCTCTTCTTTATTCTCCACTCATCCATCTTCTACCTGGAACAAAGATGTGATGGCTGGAGCTCTAGCCACCATCTTGGTCCATGATAACAAGGGCTATGTTCTAGGAAGGATGGAGCAATAAGCCCTGAGGATTTGATACAGTAGAGCTGCCTACCAGCCTGGACAGCTCACCTCTGCACTTTCACATAAGCAAGAAACAAACCATCCTGGGGTCTTTGTGACTTGTAGCAGAACCTATTCCTAACTCGTATACCTTCTGAGCCTCAGTTTCCTGATCTATAAAATGGAGACAACAATGTCTGCCATGAAGGCTGCTCTGAGAAAAATCAAGGAGAGCAACATGTACAAAAAAACTAGCACACATAGTAGATACTAATAAAATCTGCCTGCATACCCCACCCCAACGTCTACATTCGGGTCAGCACTGGGCCTCCCCATCACTTGGCGCTGGAGATTTAGAACTAGAAGATGCAGTCACTACCCTCAGGGACTCCCAATCCGCGGGAAGTCAGATGGGTAAGCAGACGCAGTTGCCAGTGATGGGTTGGTGGAATTACCGTCAAAGCACGGAGGTGGAGTGCCAGACACAGGAGGAGGCAGACACAGGCTGACTGGAAGGGCAAGGGCCAGGGGAGGCTTTGTGGAGGACGAGATGCTGGAGCTGAATCTCAAAAGTGGAGGAGGAGTTAGCCAAAAGGGAAGACATCCTGGTAGAGGACACCAAATGTGTAAAGGCATGGAGGTGTGGCTGCATGGGCTGTATTTATGGAACTTCAGGAAGCCATTAGGCCTGGAGCCCAAGTGGGAGGAAGCAGCTGCAAGAGACGAAGGCCTGGCCTGCCATCAGCTGTCTCCTTTTTAGCCACAGGGGCCGAAGTACCTGCTTGACCTTGATTAACGACAGGTGACCGAAGGGGGAAATTGTGTGTGTACTGGAGTAGGAGCGTATCTACAAATACACACGTGCACAGAGAATGAGATTATACACATATATAAGACCGTGTTTGCCCTACTGGTTGCAAGCAACAAAAACTAATCTAAGAAAGAAAGGGGAAATTTATTATTAGAAAGACAGAGGAAGGGAGCCTGGGTGGCTCAGTCGGTTGAGTGTCTGACTCTTGATTTGGGCTCAGGTCATGATGTCAGGGTCATGGGATCGAGCCCTGCGTCAGACTCAACGTGGAACATGGCACCTGCTTGGGATTTTCTGTCTCCCTCTCTCTCTCTCTCTGCCCCTCTCCTGCTCATGTTTCTCTCTCTCTTTCTCTCTCTTTCTTTCTCTCTCTCAAAGTAAGTAAACTTAAAAAAAAAAAAAGACAAAGAAGTGTCTTATGAAATCTATAGGTATCATCACAGCTGGGCCCCAACATGCAAGCTGTGTCCCAAATGAATTTAGATTACCGGAGCATCCTCAAGTCAGGTCGGACTCAGACTCCTTGGAACTCTCTTTCTCTCTCCCAATTTCAAATGCCTAGGCAGAGCCCCCAACTGTTGAAGCTCAGTGCCGGTGCCATTCCTGATCCAGTCCCAGGGGCCAGTGGACAGGGCCATAGCAAACTAACTTGGCCTTGGGAGACCAGGGACTTCCTGTGAAAGGAAGGAGGGGCAGTTTGAGGAATGATGGAAGATTGGGTAACTAGCCCCACAGGAGTGTGGGAGAGAAGAAGGAGGAATCTAAGAGTCCAAGATGAGATCAAGATGTCTGCATTCTCAATTCAGAATCTTATAACTAATAATAATGGTGTGATAATATCAAGAATAACAAATAATAATGGTAATAATATGAACCATGCCATACCGAGGACTTACTCTATTGCTAGGTGCTAGTCTAAGCATTTTAAGTGTATTAACTCATTAATTCTTCAAAACAGCCCCAGGGTAGATATTATCATTACACCCACTTTACAGATGAGGACACTGAGGCTCATCAGAGTGCTTTATTCACTTAGTCAAGTTTACACATCCAGAAGCCAGGAGTTGAATTCAGGCAGTATGGTGCCAGATTATGCTCTCTTTTTCTTTTTTTTAATGTTTATTTCTTTATTTTGAGAGAGAAAAGCAGAGAGAGAGGGAGAGAGAATCAGGCTTCACGCTGTCAGCACAGAGCCTCATGCGAGGCTTGAATCTGTGAACCGTAAGATTATGACCTGAGCAGAAATCAAGAGCCAGACCCTTAACTGACTGAGCCACCCAGGCACCCCTCCAGAATATGCTTTTGTAACCATGGCCCTTTACCTCCTCACCCCCCACAACGCTATGGAGATTCTACTCTGTGTCCCAAGACGTGTGTTTGAGCGTTGGCCCCCAACCCACATGTTTATGCACACACACCCACACACAGCATGACTTGGGTGCGTACCATTCTCTATTTGGCTCCCAGCCCAGGTTCCATTATAGAAGAGTGCCTGGGATAAAATGCTTGGCCTGGCTGCTTAGAGTCTATATCAGTTCTCACATCAGGGCCAATTGTCCCTAGGCCAAATTGTCCCAAATCTTTATGCCTTCTCTTTTCTGCTATCAAACCTGTTCCCATGGAAGTATTTGAAACTCATTTTCACAAACATGCAAACGACTAAAAAGAACTTAAAATACTACCCTGTACTTAGTAGCCCTCAAAACCCAATGCCATGCTTTTTCTCTAATATCATCCATGGCTCCCCATTTATTTTAGAACAAAACGCAAACTCAGACTGTCATTCAAGCCCCTCCGGCACTGAATCTAAACCATCTGTTCAGCCTTATCTCATACTTCATACAACCAAGGTGGTATAAAACAGGCAGTCACCGCTGTAAACACTTTAGGTATATTAACTCATTTGATCTTTACAATAACACTATAAGGTACCGATATGATTATTGTTCCCATTTTATGGATGAGTAAACTAAGGCACAGGGATGTAATAAACAGCTCCTCGGGCAGCTCTGGATCAACTGAGGTCTCTTTTAGAGCCCCATTTTGATTCTCCTCCCCTCCCAACTACCCTCTGCCTTTGTTCCTCAGTCAACTTTTGTATCTGGACTTCTCCTTCTGCCTCCTGTTCTTGTCCTATCTTTCGGTTTCTGTCTGCCTCCCCACCCCTATCTGTTTAGCACACACCCGTGTACACACACATTTGTCATTCCAATTGCTCATCATCCATCAAAGTCAAAAAGGGGAACTTGGCACTGTGACCAAGTGCTGTGCCATCAGTAAAGTGCTAATGCCTCATTCTGGAGGCAGCTGTTGGAGAGGAGGCTGGGGGACATGGACACCTGGGGTTGGGGGAGACAGAGTGGAGGGCAGTGTCCTGGTGGACAGGATCTCCCTTATCCTCTTTGTTCTGAATGGGCTTTGGAGTGAAAGAGTCATGGATTTAACCTCAGCTCCCCAGGAAGGATCTGGAAAGTGATCTGGATTCCTTGCAGTCCACTTCTAATTTCCAACCACCTCTAGAACTTGGTAGTGAGACACAGGGTCCATGAAATTCCCATGTTTGCCAGGCAGGCCCTGCCCCTGGCCCCTGAAGATGAGGCTCCATCCAGAGATGGGAGCCCAGGGAGGCTGTAGCCAGAGGGAGCAGGCAGTCAGAGGTCCAGTGAAGCCATGAGTCCGTTCCAAAGAGGGACTCTGTAGAGGAACTGGAGGAGCCAGGGCAACCCCAGTCCTTCCCACCGCACTGGAAGCCCACCCCTTTGCACCTGTCCTCAAGAGGGTAGTGCACACTGTCTCCAGGATGGAGTGATCAAGGAAGCTCTTCTGTACACCTGGAAGGAGCAGAGGCTGAACCTCAAGGTCACTGCCATGCTGATAGACCAATGCAAGGATGTGTGAAGTGCTCACCCTTCCATCTTGTCAGTAGCTTCTTTATCATCTGCATTAGGGTCTCCTAGCATGGCAGAATTAGCTGCCATCCAATCAGTACAAAGGCTTAGCACAAATACATTTGAGTCCAGATCAGCACATTTTGATAAGTCAGTGAGCCTAGCAGCCATGAGTCAAATAAACATCCTATGAACATAAAGCTGGTTGATGGACATTCTCCAGATTATGAACGGACTTTTTGGACTATGGAAATCAGAAATTCTGCCAGGAACAGACTTTGGCAAGAGATAGAAATATAGCAAACACATTTACACAAATCAGATTATGATGAAATCCAAGGATGGGAGGTGGGATTTTAATTCTTTTTATGGTAATGAATCCAGCAGGGAGGTAGGGAGCCTCCCAGGCTCTCGGGCTTCTGGGCTCAGTCTTTGTCCTGTGATTATAAGTCATTTTCTTTGACTTCTTTTCTACGTAAGCTGGACCGGTCTGGCGAGACCTTCCTCTGGACCACATGAAAGCTTTAAGAGATTTATAAATAGAGTTAAAATCCCGGATTGTTCCCCCATAGTTTGGTTCTGTAAAATGAAATAGCTGAAGTGAGGGATGGAACGCACACTGAAGTGAGGATTTGCCCCCACCCCCCCACTTCTCCCAGGGCAAATTCATTGCTATTGCCTTTGGTATCAGAACCTCTGAATGCTGTAGGATAATGCTTCTCTCCCTTTCCAGCTTTCTCCTGACTCAGGCCCCACTGGGCAGCACCCTGGGAAAGGCTCCTGCCAGACCCCAACCTACACCACCTACTATAGTAGTAAGGTACTAGGAAGCTTTTGGGGGAATTCTGATAGCCCAGTCTGTAAAAAGTGCTGGGGCCTACTTCTATTGGAAAATTACCTCCTACTTGGAATTTCCTTCTCTTGGGAATCTCTTCTTGGCAGGACATTTGTCCCTCCATGGAGAATGCCAATCCATTGAGAACCTCTTCACTTGGGGGCATTTTTATCAATGGAGAAATCCTAAAGGAAAACCTTTGGGTTCTGGTCGGGCTGGGTAAACTGGGGGACTGGGGTGATGGAGGGTGGAGTGAGGCTTCTGCATGGAAGAGGTCAGGGTCCTGGTTTTTAGTGCAAAGTTTGGATGGTCATTCATTATTTATGTTACAACAATGTTAGTATGGTTTTTTTTGTTGTTTTTGTTGCTGTTTTAATTTTTTTAATGTTTATCTATTTTTGAGAGAGAGAGAGAGAGAGTGCAAGTGGGGAAGGGGCAAAGAGAGAGGGGGACACAGCATCTGAAGCAGGCTCCAGGTTCTGAGCTGTCAGCACAGAGCCTGATGTGGGGCTTGAACTCACAAACTACAAGATCGTGACCTGAGCCGAAGCCAGACACTTAACTGACTGAGCCACCTACACGTCCCATGGTTTTAAGAAACTGTATTGAGAGCAGGGTAGATGAGACTGGCAAGGAGTGAAAGACACATGTGCACCACATAGTCCACCCCTCCCTCAGACTTCCCCCTTTCTCTGGTCCCCCACTCCCCTCCTCTAGGGCAGAGCTTCCCAACTACAGGTTATTGTCCACAACAGGAACATTTGACAACGTCTGGTGACATTTCTGGTTAACACAACCAGGGGAGTGGATGCTACTGGCATCTGGTGGTAGACACTAGAGATGCTGTTCAACATCCTACAATGCACGGGACAGTCTCCCACAACAAATAATTATCCAGCCCAGAATGTCCATAGTGCTGAGATTGAGAAACCCTGATCTGGGGCAATGGAGCCCTTTCTGTGGAGGGGTGAGTGGTCCCAGTGATCATGCCCTGGTGCGGGAGCCCTGTGTGGCTCTAGGCTTGGTGGGCAAAGAAAAAGCCATTCTGCCCTGTTCTGCAGCTCCCAAAATTCGAGAGTGATGGGGGCAGTGGAAATGGGGCCACCGGTGGACAGTAATTATGTGGTCCAGGTTGGCTTGGTCTGAGGTGGGAGAAGGAAAAGTGGAGGTGCCATGATGCCCACCCCCCACCTCCCAGCATGGATGAATCTGGATAGTGCAGCCTGTCCCTCCAGAGCAGGGGATGGGGGTGTGTGTGTGGAGGGGTACAACGCTGGCCACGCTGCTATTGTCTGGGCTTCTCTCTCCACAGCTGATCTCAGGGGCAGCATTACTGCAGCCCATTATAGCCCTAACCAGAGACAAACACAGTAGGATTAATTTAATTTTATTTACATTTCAGAGTCATTTAGAGGGAATAAATTGAACCAAAGTTGATTGAAAGTGTCCTACAGGATAGGCCTTGAGCTTCCTCAGGCTGCTAGGCCTTGATGAATGATGGCAGCAGCCTTTGCCAGGAGCACCAGTCTCCCTGGAAGGCTGGGCAGGAGGCGGGGAAGCCATGAGGGGCAGCCCACTCCCAGAAGCTGGAGGGGCCCAGCTCCTTCTCACTTCACTGCCCTCCACTTCTTAAACAATCTGTCTTTTCTCCTCTCCAGTCTTCCTCACTGGCCTAGGACGCCTTCCTTCTGCACACCCGCCCTTTCGTTCAATCGAACTACAACATGCATTAATTGATTCCTGACACTTTCTAAGTTCTGAGGATACAGAAATGGACCAGCCACCTTCATGGACGTTAGAGTCTGGGCTCAATGTCCAGTTTCCCTGCTTAAGCATTTTTTGATCAGGGCAAGTTATTTAACTTCTCTGGGTCTCAGTTTCTTCATCTTTAAAATAAGACCACAGGAGGAAAAACAAAAGTGCTATTTTAAAAAGCTGAGACATTCTTCTGGTTCTTTCATTTGGGAAGATACCTTGATGAGTCCTGGTAAGTGATTTTGGTGGGAAAGAGGAGGTGCCATGGGCCTAGCCTGGGTGGGGAGCCCTGAGGCTAATGGGACTGAATTGCTTTGTATAACAAAGTAGGGGACTTAGGTTAGAGGCCCAGAAAGAGGGAAGGAGAGAAAGACCAGAGAGGTCTGGAGCTGATAGTGCACACTGGTCAAATGCAGGTCACTTTTATTAAAAACACATTCCTCTTCCGCCTTATCAACTTTAGGTTGGAGCTGAATGCTGCTGCCCTTCTTTTATGGGGCCTGTAGTCTGGAGTTCATCACAGAACCACTTGACCATGAATGCTGGTTACTTCCCTGTCCCAGGGAGGATTTGGGGTTTGTTGTCTTTACTGGGGGCGGGCAATCACCTGGTGGAGGGGGGACCTGGGAGGGATCTTCCAAGAGCCAGAGATTGGCCCATGTAATTCTGGAGTTTGTGATGCCTAACAAGGAGCTTTAGGTTGTTTTCTGCCCTGTGCTGCAATTACTCCCAAATGACTCCAAATCTTCAGTAAAAATCAACACCGTCACGATATGTTACTGGCACTCTGAGAGGGATGAAGAAAGAGGGGTGGTGTCCAATGTAGGGTGGAGTGTTGAAATAGGAAGACAGTAGCCAAGGAGCCCAGGGCAAACATTAAGAGCCAGGTGAGAATAGAAAATGGTGGGTGACTCCCACTGAGTGCCTGGTCTGCGCTAAGAGCAGGTGATATTCCTCTATGGTGACAGAAGTCAGAATGGTGGTCACTTTTGTGGGGAGACTGGCTAGGAGAGGCCTTCTGGGGTGCCAGAGATGTTCAGTATCTTGATCTGAGTGGTGGTTATGCAGGTGTGTGTGCGTGTGTGTAAATTAAATTGCACACTTAAGGTTTGCATGCTTTATTTGGTATGTACGTTATACCTCAATAAAAACAAACAGAAGTTAAGGAACAACAGCAATAACTTGATAAAGTTACAGAGCTGCACAACCCTTGCCACAATCTCTGTACCCATTTTGCCCTTATTCTCACTCGGCCCCTGGCCGCCACAATGGCCGCCACAAATCTACTTTCTGCCTTTATGGGTCTGCCTTTTCTGGACATGTCACATTAATGGAGTCATATCATGCATGGACTTTTGGATCTTTCACTGAGCATCATGTTTTTGAGGTTCATTCCTGTTTTTGAGGTTCATTCCTGTTGCAGCATGTAAATGTGCCTCTCTCCTCTTATTGCTGAATGGAATCCAATGTGTGGGTATGCCACTCATTAGTTAATGAATATTTGGGATGTTCCACTTTTGGGCTATTATGAATAATGTTGCTATGAACGTTTGTCTGCAAGTCTTTCTGTAGACATACATATGTTTTAGTTTCTCTTTGTGGGTACATACCTAGAAGTGGAATTGTGGGATTGTACGGTTAACTTATGGTCCACCTATTAAGGAACTGCCAAACTACTTTTCAGAGTGTCTGTGCCATTTTACATCCCTTCCAGCAATACACATGGGTCTAGATTTCCCACCTCTTCACCAAGACTTGTTATTGTCTTTCTGGTTGTAATCCTACTGGATGTGAAGTGGTTTTGATTTGCATTTCCCTAACGACTAGCAGTGGTTGGCATCTTTCCATGTGCTTATGAGCTACTCAGGTATCTTTGGTGAAATGTGTATTTCAAGTCTTTTGTCCATTTTTAAACTGGATTATTTGTCTTTTTGTTATTGAGTTTCCAGAATTATTTCTAAATTTGGGATACCAACCCTTTGTCAAATGTGTGATTTGCAAATATTGTTTCCCAGTCTGTGACTTTTCATTTTTTTGGTGGTACCCTCCGAAGCACACATTTTGATGGACTTCCCTTGAATGGAACTGAAGTAAACTGCTATTGTGGTTAAGCCACTGCTGTTCGGATTTTAGGTCATAATCAGAAAAATAATGGAATGCAAGTCTCTCTCCCTTCTCCAGGCAGAATGTCCAATGGGCCATGCAGTGAGAATAGCATGCTGCAAGAGCATGAAAGTGAAAATATGGAATTCTCGGTGGAATGAAGCTTCTTGGGGTAGATGGCAGTCAAGTTAGGAGACAGTCAGGCAGTTCTTCCTTCGGTATCTCATCTGTCAACTGTGTCTTAAGAAGGTGTATGCTCTGTCAGTCTGGCCAAACTTGGTCCCTTCACCAGTTTTTAGAACAAATTCTATCAGTCTCTGTATGTTGTGGAAAAAATTTCAGGGGTAGACTCCACATGTTTTCCTAGAGGAAGAACTCCCACCCACAGTGCACAGTTCCACGAGCTTTCTGTTGCTGGCTGTTCTCCCCAAATTTGCTCTCTGGCTCAGCTGCCGACCCAGAAACCTCTCCCTGCTGCTCTAAGCCTGGCTCCTTTTTTAGGGGTCCTTTTCTGGGATCTGTCTCACTAGGACCTTCATCACAGAGCCGACAGTCAGTCCCAGGTGCCTCCACTAACTTTACTCCTTCCTGCCCATTATGTCCAGGTCCCACTGCATGGTTAATAAACCACTTTGTTCTGGCCACTCTACCCAGAATGAGTGTGAGGCATCTTCCACCTGCCAGCCCCTCTGATATTTGAGGGAGATCTCAGATTTCAGAGTATCTTTACTTCTACCTTCCAAATATACCATTACTGAATGCCAGTCGTGTAGCATGCTCTGTGCCAAGTGCTCTGACTCTATCATGCCATTTAATCCTTACAGTAGCCTCTGTTAGCAATGAGCCATTGCACAGGGGAGGTAGCCAAGACTCTGAGAAGATAAATAGCTTTTTCTAGGTCCCACAGGTGGTGGAGGAGGAAGCCAGGTCAACCCAGGTCTGTTGGGCTTCAAAGGTCACAATATTCTCTTGGCCTCTACACATTGACCAAGAAGAAGCAGCTTCTCTCTTGTCGTGGTCTTTAGACTCAGTACCATTGTGAATTCCCCTAGGCCCTATCACTCCTTTTAGCCAGCCCCCATGGAGCATTTATTTTAAAAAAATTTCTTTATTTATTTTGAGAGAGCAAACGAGAGAAAGCAGGGGATGAACACAGAGAGAGAAAGAGATAGAGGGAGAGGGTCCCAAGCATGCTCTGCACTCCCAGTGCAGAGCCCAATGCAGGGCTTGAACTCATAAACTGTGAGATCATGACCTGAGCTGAAACCAAGAGTCAGATGCTTAACTGACTGAGCCACCCAGGCACCCTGCCTCCCTGGAGCATTTAGCTTGAAGTACACTAACCTCAATCCCCCACCCCACTCCATAGCCTGGAAGCTTCCCGAGTCTGAGATTGTGTCACCACAATTGTGTCCTGATTAGAACAGGAGCGCCCCCCTCAAAAGGCAGGCTCAGTGATGCTTCCTTTCTCTGAATACCTCACAACACCCTGCAAAATTTTTTTGAACTTCTTTTTGAGGTGAAACATTCATATGGAAAAGTGCTCAAATCATACATTCACAGTTAATAAATTCACACAAACTGAATGCATCCATGTGGCCAGCACAGAAATCAAGAAATAAAATATTACTAGCCCCCCAGGAGTTTCTTCAGGGCCCCCCTTCCAGCCACTCCTTATGCCTTGCAAGGGTAACCATTCTTCTCTCAACAGCATTGATTAGTTATGTCTGTTTCTGGACTTGATAGAAATGGAATTATGTAGTAGGTGTTTTGTGTCTGACTTCTTTTGTTCAACATGAGTTTTACGTGAATCATTCCTATTGTCATGCGTAGCAGTAGTTTGTTCATTCTTATTCTGAGATTTGGGAGGAGATGGAAATTAAATATATGCACTTTGGGGCACCTGGGTGGCTCAGTTGGTTGAGCGTCTGACTTTGGCTCAGGTCACTGTCTCACAGTTTGTGGGTTCAAGCCCCTCATCAGGCTCTGTGCTGACAGCACAGGGCCTGGAGCCTGCTTCAGATTCTGTGTCTCCCTCTCTGTCTGCCCCCCTCCCCCACTCATGCTGTTTGTCTCTCTCTCTCTCTCTCTTTCTCAAAAATAAACATTAAATTTTTTTTTAAATACCATGTACTTTGAAATCACAGACATGGTCTCAAATCCTGGCTCTAAAAAGAAGTCCTTGGGCAGCTCATTTAGCCGTGAGAACTTTGGTTTCTTCATCTGCAGGATGAGGAAGATAAAATTTCTCTTGCATGGCAGCTGTAAAGTTTCTGCTAACTACAATAACCAATGGGTGTAGAGCACCCACCACAGTTACTGGCATATGGAGGGTACTCAAAAATGGTAGCATTATTAATCAATGACTTGTTTGCTAAATGATCTCTGAGAAATAGAACCACAATGGTTTTGCACTCCAAGTATCCACATCACACCTGTGCACGCACATGTGCGCGCATACACACACAGAAGTTCACACCTGCGTATGCCCACCTGTACCTGTGTGTACACACATACGCTCCTAACAGCGTGAGTAGTATGCCGATTTTTCCTTCTAGCAGCTCTTTCAAGAAAGACACACCAGATGGGATTGGGTCTGCTCCATGACTGAGCAGCCTCCACATCAGAAACTCATAATCATTGAATCCATCATGTGGTACAGCCCTGGCGAGGGCACGGCTCCTCATCCTGCCCGATGGGCCATGGAGGAATGCATCCTCCTCCGGAGCAGAGAACAGACATAGGCGGGCAGTTGCCAGGCAGTGGAGCCAAGAGAAAAGATGGCATCTGCACAGCCTTCTCCTAGCCCCACTCCCTGGCTGCTGGGGAAGGAGCCCAGGCGGCAAGGATCCTGTGGATACCTCCCTCCCTTCACCAGGCTATCCTGCACTCTGCTTCTTAATGGGCTTTGGAGTAACACAGCCCAGGCTGCAATCCTGCCCTGGCTCACCACCTATTAGCTGTGTAACTTCAGGAGGGATGAGTAGCCTCTCTGAGTGCCCTTTACAGAACCCTAACCTTCTAATCTCAATTTTAACCTTGTCTCTCCTCCCTAGCTCCTACTAATCAGAAGGCATTCAGCCTTCCTTAATTAATCACAACGTTAGGAAGAAATCCCTGCATGATTTTATACCAAATATGCACGCACCCCAAACTGTTCCCAGGTATAGCAGACTCTGTGGGTGTCTCATTCATAGTCCCTGGGGCCTTAACACTTCAGAGTGATCCCACTAATTTCGAGTGGCCTGTCCCTGCACCTCTCTGCCTGAGGGCTTTCTCTGAAACCAGGGAAGGCTGCTCTGCCAGAAAAAGATGGGCTGAAGTGCCGAGAGCAGCCATCAACCGCGAACAGAAGCAGATGTATAAATACTCAGTTCCCTCATCCCTCAGCTGGGGTAACTTCAAGGTGTGACTCTGCACGGCACTCACAGGACTAGTCACTGAGCTCTGGTCACTCCCATGGACAGATGGCTTGATGACACACCCTTTATTGGCCACCTTGCCATCCCTACAAGTATTCTTTCCACCTCCTGATCTCTAAGGGTCAGCTTCTGGTGGAGGATCTAGACGAAGACACCAGCCTTAGCCTTTCAGCCCCATCCTGGACAGCTAAACCTCTTGCCCAGTCACAAACGTGTCCCTGAGCCACCAATTCTGCTTCCTCTGACTCCCTAGCCCAATTCTTCCAACTCTGGCTCCTTCCCTAATTTCATCCTAAACATGAATTCTAACCCTTTTTTTCTAACCACTTTCCCCCTTCCTCAAGTAGCCTTAGTTCTTCTCATTGGGTCAGTTCTCGAAGCCCAGCCTGGCCACATGTGGTATCATTCACTCCTAGAAATTACCTCTGCAGACCTGAGCAAGTGACTTGGTGAGAAATTCAGGCCAGTCCCTGTGGGCTGACAGAACTATAGGGCCACAGCTTCTGGTGGCCTTTCTACTTACACATAGAATATCAGGAAGGCTGAGATATATGTCGTGGGTGATTCACCCCAGGGAGCTCAGGCCTGGCCCAGGGGCTGAGCTGACCTATGGAGGCCTTGGCCATTTGCCTCATAGCCCGAGATGAGGCAGAGTTGGGTAGGCTGAGAGGATGGGGTTCTCTCCCTGCTTGCCCCCCATCGCCTGCAATTTCCTGTGTTTTCCCCTATACTTCTCTCATCTTCTTTTTTTAACCTTTAAGTAGCAACCTAGAGGCTTTAACAAAAAAGTGCCATGTTGGCAATTCAAACATTAGCGAGAGGTAATTCACATAGTTCTCCTGCATTTTAGACTCTTCAAAGTCAAAAGCCTAGGTACAGCTAAGAGATAAAGAAACAATTTGCGGTACATATGACAAAAGGCTAATATTATTAAAAATTTTTTTTAAATATTTACTTATTTTGAGAGAGAGAGAGAGAGAGAGAGAGCAAGCAGAGGAGGGGCAGAGAGAGAAAGGGAGACAGAAAATCCCAAGCAGGCTGTGTGCTGTCAGCATAGAGCCTGACATGGGGCTCAATCTCATGAACTGAGAGATCATGACCTGAGTTGAAATCAAGGGTCAGATGCTTAATGAACTGAGCCACCCAGGTGCCCTCAATATATATATATATAAATTACATATATTATATATATAGTATATATATAATATATATATACACACACACACACACACACACACACACACACACTCTGGACCTCATTAATAACCAAAAAATGCAAATTAAAACATCCATTAGGTGCTATTTTTTACCTTTTACTCTGGCAATGATTAAAAAGAGTAATGGTATCCCAAGGCTACTGAGGTGTGGGGGAAACAGCCTTCTCATTCACTGGTGAAGGGATTGTAAATTCGTACAACCTTTCTGGAGGAAAGTTTGGCCATACATAACAAATGGTATTGCAATTCTTTTTCGTTTTCTTTTTTTTTTTTTAAATGTTTATTAATTTTGAGACAGAGATAAGAGTGCGTGTCTGAGTGGGAGAGGAGTAGAGAGAGAGACAGAGAGAGAGAGAGAGAGAGAGAGAGAGAGAGATCCCAAGCAGGCTCTGTGCTGTTAGCATGAAGCCCGATGAGGGACTTCATCCCACGAACAGTGAGATCATGACCTGAGCCGAGGTCAAGAGTCAGATGCTTAATCAACTGAGCCACCCAGGTGCCCCTGATTCTTTTTCTAAAAAATGTACCCAAGACACTAAAAGGACAAACAAGCAAATGTTCACTGTAAGATTTTTTATAAATGTGGAAAGCTGGACATTACTGTCCTTTAAGACATTCAGGAAAACTTTTTAATTGTCTGCCTCCACCACTAGAGGATAAGTACCACTAGAGTAGGGAACCTTATCTGTCTCACTCACCACTGTATCCTTAATGCCTAAAACAGTGCCTAACACATAGTAGGTGCTCCAAAAGTATCTGCTGAATGAATAAATGAATGAATGATAGGATAAATTAATCAAAAGGAGATACATTAAATGGTTTATCCATACAACAGAGTGGTCAGTAGCCATTAAAAATAAATGAATAATAATAGTGAATGTTTATTGAGCATGTACTGTCAGCTACATACTATGCTATGATTTTCTTCATGGATTATATAATTTAACACTCACAATAAACTTATCACATAGGTAAATACTATCATGCGTAATCAGGACTTTTCTTCTCATTGAAGCATACTGAAACCTAACCCAAATTAGCTTAGGAAGAAAAAAAAAGGAATTTATTGGTCCATGTAACTGCAAAGTCCAGATAGCACTCCCTGACTAAAGCTAGTTATCTGTACATCTCTGAGGAGGCCTGGGAGCAGAAGTAGGGCCACCAAAAAGAAAATGGGCAGATGATAAGCACAGACCACTACAGATGCCTCCTGTAACAGATGAGGAAACTGAAGCACAGATAGGCTCTGTAACTTCCCTAAAGTCTCAGAGCTGGAAGGTGGTAAAAGCCAGATTCAAATACAGTCATTTTGACTCTGGAGCCCACGATTTATAGTGTGATGGGTTAATATTATGTGCCAGCTTGATTAGGCCATGGAGTGCCCAGCTATCTGGTTAAACATTGAGTGTGCCTGGGAGGGGGTTTTCTGGATGAAATTAACATTTGAATCAGTGGACTGAGTAAAGCAGATTTTCCTCCCCAGTGTAGGCTGGCCCCATCCAACTTGTTAAAGGCGTGAGTAGATCAAAAGGCTGAGCAAGAATTTGCTTTCTGCCTAATGGTCTTTAGCTGAACATCAGTCTTCTCCTGTCTTCAGACTCACACTGGAACTTCTAAGCATTGGCTCCTGGTTCTCAGGAGACCAAACGGCAGTTCTTGGGACTTCTCAGCCTCCATAATTGCATGAGCCAATTCCTTATAATAAAACTCATATATATTATAAACACATGGAAATAAACCTCATATACGTGGTTATGCAGGTGACCCTTGAACAACGTGGGGGGGTTGGTTAGGAACACTGACCACCTCCCCACTGAGTCAAAAATTTTGACTCCCCCAAAACTTAACTACTTGTAGCATACTATTGACTTACCAATAACATAGACAATTGGTTAAAATATATTTTGTATGTTATATGTATTATATACTGTATGCTTACAATAAAGTAAGCTAGAGAAAAGAAAATGCTGTTAAGAAAATCATAAGGAAGAGAGAATTCATTTATAGTTATTTTTAAAAATCCTCATGTAAGTGGACCTGCATAGTTCAAACCTGTGTTGTTCAGGGTCCACTGTACTCTCTCTCTCTCTCTCTCTCTCTCTCTCTCCTTCTCTCTGTCTCTGTGTGTGTCTCTCTCTCTATATATAATATATACACACACACACACACACATATATATGTGTATGTATACATGTATATGGTTTCATATATATCTTAACCATCCAGAGAACCCTAATAATTAGCCACAAGACAATACTGCCAAGCTACATGCATGAATATGGAAGATGTCCAGGACGTTTTTCTTATTTATCTATGTATTTATTTATGTATGTATGTATGTATGTAGTATTTATTTTTAATGTTTATTTTTGAGAGAAAGACAGAGAGAGAGAGAGACAGAGAGCAAGTGGGGAAGGGGCAGAGAGGGGGAGACACAGAATCAGAAACAGGCTCCAGGCTCTGAGCTGTCAGCACAGAGCCCGATGTGGGGCTCAAAGTCGTGAACTGGGAGATCATGACCTGAGCCAAAGTTGGACGTTTACCGACTGAGCCACCCAGGTACCCCGTTCATGACATATTTCTAAGTTAAAAATAATCGGCTAGAGTATACTGTGTTACATGACCCCGTTTATATAACAATATATAAATGAAAAGCCTGGAGGGCTACATAACAAACTGTTAACAAAGGGTCTCTCTAGGAAGTGATATTAGGGAGGGCTTTTGCTTTCTTATTATTTGAAAAATTTTCCTCACAAAGGTCAACTATTTCAGGGAAAAACAGTATTTCCATTCTTGAAAAGAAATTTAAAAGTCAGTAAAATCAAATTTCACACCAAGATGGGTGTGAGCAGCAGGGAAATCAGCAATTGCTTCATGAACATGGGAACATGAGACGTGAAATGGCAGCGTTTTCTCCTCCCCTCCCCTCTCTTCTCCATTGCACTCTTCATTTTATTTAATTTATTTTTAGTTTCCGAGAAGGGCTGAAGATGGTATGCTTGGTTGCTCTTCTTTTCCCCTGGCTCTGAGAGTTTATCCATGCCAAGTGGACCGTAAGTGACTAAAAGAATCAACTGCATATCAGAAAACTCCAGGGCCAGAAGAAACCTTAGAGAGGGTCTAGTTCAGTGACTTTAAAAAAAAAAAGTTGTTTTTTTTCCCCCTTTTGGAAAACCAAACCCAAGTGTGGGAGGAACGCAGAAACCAGAATTCTTGCTGAGAATGTGGTTTGAAAGACAGTCATCTAATCTAACCCTATCATTTTGCAGAAAGGTCTCAGATCTTCTTCTCTTGGCCAGCTATGTCACACATTCCTAAGTCTACACAGGTAACTCGGATTGCATCTTTTCTGGACTTTCAGAGGGCTGGGCAGTCTGAATTAGGCAAACAGGACATGTTGTGACTGGGCATGGTTGCTGCCTCCCGTGCAGGTGAAAAATGCCCCATTTTCTCTTTCTTAGCAGCCCAAGGCCCTTTTCTTTTTTTAGGATTATTAAAACTGGCTCCCATTCTGCCTAGGGGGCCAGAGTGTTATAGGATTCTCTGTTCCCAGGAGTGGGTCAGGGTCAAGGGACATAAGAGAGAGGAACTGAGGAAAATAACTCAGTGGCAAGGCAAGGAGCCTTTGTTAAGCTCACAGAATTAAGGTTGGGATTAGGTCTGAAATCTAGGATTAATTTTTCCAGATCATGTTAGGATTAGGATTAAGACAGAGGCTAGAGTGTAGAATGGACATTGGGGCTAATACCAAGGTAGAATGAATTCTAATGATGGAAGGGTTGGACCTGGGAGTTAGAGTTGTGGGGTAAGAATTAGAATCTGAGTTAGAGGACCATCTGTTTTCTCTCAGGTCTCCATGAGTGCCTCCTTTTTGGCTGTCTCTTGCAGGGTTAAGGTCTTTGGACTCAGTATTACTAAGAAAGCAGCCTTTGTGAGCCCATGCCCTTGAGTCATACCTGGATCTTTCCCATACAACCTCAGTTGCTACTTCAAGAGCTCTGGCTGCTGAAGCATTAATATTATCCTTTACTAGACCCTACTGAGCACGTAGATGGCTCCTTTTAGGCCAATGGTGATTGCAAACTACTCCCAAGAGTCACATCACAGGCTCATCTGGAACGTAATCTACACTAGAAAATAGTCAAGACAATTATGACAAAAGCACTTCTGACAATTACCCCCACACTTTGGTCCCCTAATTTGATGATGCCCTGAAATTTTATGTTCTCTCTGAGCATTCAACCAACTAAGTGGGCATGTTATAGGAACTGGTTCAAGGGCTTTTCCGATAGAAACCTTGGGAACGAAGGGTGAAAAGTTAGCCAGCTAGGAACATAAGAGGGAGCAAATGAACACTGGGTCTCATTCTGTGTGATGAAAAAGCTTGCAGTGAGTTTCAGTGTCTTGTAGGGAAGGTATGTGGTACACATTCCCCCAGGATAGTCTGAATAGGGTGCCAATTCACATATGGGTTTCATGTTATTTTTTGTTGTTGTTGTTCAACAAATATTTATTAATGTCTACCAAATGTGTCCCGGGCATTGTATAAATAATGGTGAACAAGACAGACATGATCTTTGGAGAGAAAACATGAAAAAATATTTAATTATAAACTGTGATAAGTTCTACAAAGGAAAAGGGTGCCACAGAAGATAAAAATAGGGTAATATAATTTTAAGTGGGACTAGGGGGTGGTCAATGAAAGCTTCTTTGAGGGAATGCCATTTAATTTTAGGCCTGAAACAGTTTTTTTTTTAATAATTTTTTTTATTTTTTTGTTATTTATTTTTATTTTTACTTAAAAATTAAAAACATTAAAAAAATTTTTTTTAACGTTTATTTATTTTTGAGAGAGAGAGACAGAGCATGAACAGGGGAGGGGCAGAGAGAGAGGGAGATACAGAACCTGAAGCAGGCTCCAGGCTCCAAGCCATCAGCCCAGAGCCCAACGCGGGGCTCGAACTCACGGACCGCGAGATCATGACCTAGTTGAAGTCGGACGCTTAACCGACTGAGCCACCCAGGTGCCCCTAAAAACATTTTTTTAACGTTTATCTATTTTGAGAGAGAGAGAGAGAGAGAATGCGAAAGAGCAGGAGAAGGGCAGAGAGAGAGGAGAGAGGATTCCAAGCATGCTCCACACTGTCAGTGTACAGCTGGATGCTGGGCTTGAACCCACAAACTTTGAGACTGTGACCTGGGCCAAAATCAGACGTTCAACTGATTGAGCCACCCAGGCGCCCCTAAAATTTTTTTTAAGCAAATGTGGGGCTTGAACTCATGACCCTGAGATTAATGAGTTGCATGCTCTACCAACTAAGCCAGCCAGGTGCTCCAGGCCTGAAATAGTTTAAATAGGAGTTAGTTTCTTGAACATGTCCACTCTTCTTTATGCTTTTTGATTTTAGGCTGTAATTTACTCCTTTTTTGGTCTGTGTTAGATACATTTTGGAATCTTTGCCAAGAACATAACTGACCTTTGAGAACCACAGGCTACAAGGATGAACCTCTGACAGTCATGTTTGCGTTACAAAACAAAAAGCCTTGACTGGCTCAAAGTTATCCTATCAAGAATAGACAACCTGACGTAAGTTTGACCAATAAGGTTCTTTCTATTGAGAACTGGGATTCATAGATAATTAATTAATTTCTGTTGGTTCTTGAGGTGAGGCTAGGCGAGCTCAGATAGTCATGTTCCACTGTATTCCCAGAGAAGCAGTGGAAGCAGGTCTGCAGAGAAGAATGAAGCAGCTCTGTAGAGTGAAAGAGATGGAAGAATGTGTGACCAGAGAGAAAAAGAGATGAGAAACTAGCTACTTGGCTTCTGTTAGTATTTTAGATCCCTCTTCCAGTCCTTCATGAGATCTATTTGCTCTTTGTGCTCTTGGGTTCTTTAAGATAATTTCCTTCAATAAATTATTATTATTAATTCATTAATTTTTTTAAAAAGTTTATTTTATTTTGAGAGAGAGAAAGAGAGCATGAGCAAGGGAGGGACAGAGAGAGAGGATCCAGAGTGGGTTCGAACCCACAAACCATGAGATCATGACCTGAGCTAAAATCAAGATTTGGAAGCTCAACCACTGAGCCACCCAGGTGCCCCTATTAATCAATTAATTAATTTTTGCATGAAGTTTCAGTGGGTTTCTGTTCCTTGTAGATACAAGAGGCTTGACTAAGAGTGGCTTCTTATCAAATAAGCTCTTCCATTCAGTAAACATGGATTGAGTTGGCTTCAATCCCATGGTGATTTGTGGATCCTACAAGTCTACAGATAATGTACAAACAGAATGGCATTTATAGAAATAAAATAATATTTGCTAATAAAATTAATCTAGGTGATACCTTCTGAGCATCTTGTATCCCCACTGCGTTGAGAGTACGTAGCAGCTATTTCTATCAGCCAAACCTTTTGGAGTTAGGTTTTGTGGTAGGAGACAAACATGTATATTTCTTGGTCCTATAATGGAGATTATGTGGGCAGAGGAAGGAGGGACTAATTCTGCCTTGTTAGCAAAGGCAAGGCATTGAAGAGATAACATATGCCTGAATGGGCAGGAGTAGTGTCCTGGGCAAGAGAGAGGAAGAGCAGTGGGGCAGAGGGTAACAGGAGGGATAAGGCCTTAGAAAATTTTGTGCACATCTTGGTAGTCAGTCAATGCTTGTTAAAATGAATAACTGGCAAGCAGACAGGTAGGCAAGCAGTTTGTAAGATGACAATCACAGTTTATATTAAATTTTCCTTTTGGTTTTAGGTTTTCTTTTTCCATATATAAAAGACCATCAAAATGCCAATAGAGAGTCCCACTTAATCTTGGTCTGTTAAACTCAAAAGCTATAAGTCTTTTAAGAATGTGGCAATTTTATGTTAGTTTAAGTGAAGATTTAAGGGCAATGTGAGTCCAATGAAAGCACCTAGCTGTATGGCTGTGTGGCTTCATCCACTCAATGGACTTTTGACATAACTACTTATTGAAGGCTTGTGAAAATGCACAAAGTCGAAACTAAATATTACGAAAATCAGCACTCACTTTTGGAAGTGCATTGGCTGTAAAGAACTTGATTTTTGCAATCATTTGTCTTTATCATCCACAGCATCTTTTAGAAGATGCTAAGCTAAATGTGATCCTTGCTCTTTAGAGGCTAAAAGAAGCGACATAAATGTCAACAAGTCCACAGAGCATGCACAGACATAATGGTAGATATAGAAATAATAACATTTGACAATAAAATTAATCTAGGTAATACCCTCTGAGGGTCTCGTATTCTTGCCGAATCGGGGGTACACAGCTGCCTTCCGGAAGTAGCAGTGACCTTCGAAGTTCGCCAACAAGGGTCTCAGCTGTGGGGGTCACCTCTCCAGTAGATATGGTGGAAGTTTCCTCCGCGTTGACATTTGCCATCTACAATCGCCTTCTGCTCACGATTGGCTGGAACTCAGAATGAGTTCTAGATGAAAGACAAGAAGCGCTAAAGGCTTATTTTTTGGTGGCTCGAACTTCTTTGCTTACATTAATTTTCATCACTGATTCGGCCATAGGTCCCCTCCCCAAACCAAACATGTCCACTCTAGAAAAAAAAGAGGCTCTTTTAGTCTGGGTATCGGGAGTGAACTTGTGTCTCTGAGGCTGGGGGCACCGAAAAGGGAGGAGGAGCTAGGAACTTCACAGAGACACTACCCTCCTGCACCCCGCCCTTCCTGGGGCGGGGGAGGGGAGGGACATTTCCCTTAAGTTCATTACTGCCAAGAAGAGACCAGTTCTCCGGGTGGAACTGGAAGAGTGGGTCGGGTGTGGGGGGACTGGGAAGACAGATTTCTAGGGGATTGGCGGTTAGTGGAGAAATGGACCCTGGCATCGCCCATAGCAGGGAGCAGCAGCCGGTTGGTAGACCTCCCAGCAGCTAAAGACCCCCGCAACCCCGGGAAGAGCGAGACCCACTTCCGGATTTGGAAGCACTCCCTTCTGGCCCCTCCCAGTACCCGGTTACGGGGTCTCCGGGCGCATGCGTAGCACTCGTCCGCCGCTCTGGGACTGGCCCGACTTACCCTAAACAACTAATCTACTCCTCCCCCTCCCGCTCGGGGCGTACCATTCGCGTTTGGGGGGAGGCAACGTGCCCCAGGGTACTCAGAAACCTGCTCCGCTTCTTCAGACAGGGAGAAGGTAAGTTTGCCTCAGATTTTAAAAGTTCCAAGAATATGAAAACCTCAGAGGCCCGTCGCCGGGTGATAGCCCGACGCTCTCGGCTTTGCCCACAGCCCCGTACTCTTCCTTTGAGGGGCTGAACAAAGTGGCACGCCCGGATCCCAGCTGATCAGCTGCTGGGCTTTGGCGGCGGCTCCCCCGGGCGAGACCATTGTGACTCCTTAGGAGGGGTGTGTGAGGAGGGGAGGGGGCGGAGCGGCCATTGTCCGGTCAGCGCAGCCTTCGGGGGAGGGGAGCGTGACGGAGCGAGCGAGGCCCGGGGCTTCACAGCCGCCGCTGCTACGCCAGAGCCGGCGGGGGCCTCAGGTCCTTTCCAGCGCCGCCGCGCGGGACATCGCTCTGGCTGCGAGCGGCGGTGGGAGCTGCCGAGGGCGCTGGGTCTTCCCTCCTCCCCCGCGGTCCTCGGTTCACCCGCACGCCCCTCCTCCTCAGCTACCCTCCCTCTCCGCGCCTCCCCCGGCCCCCCCATCTCTGCAGGCCGAGTGGTGCGGCCCGCCTCCAGCTGACCGGCCTGGAATCCCGGCTCGGAGCCTCGGACTCGCGCCCGCCCGCGCGCCCGCTCCCTCCCCCTCCCCCCGCCCCGAGCCCCCCGACGCCGCCGCCGTAGTCGCCGCCGCCTCCTTCAAGCGGGGCCCAGGCCCAGCCGCCGCCACCGCTGCCGCCGCCGAGCTCCGCCGCCGCCGAGCACCATGGGAGACGCCGGGAGCGAGCGCAGCAAAGCGCCCAGCCTGCCGCCTCGCTGTCCCTGCGGCTTCTGGGGGTAAGTGCCCGGCCGGGTGGGGGTGGGGGCGGGGGCTGGGGGCGCTGGCGCGGGGGCTGCCCGGGCAGGCCTCGGGGCCGGGGGTGGCCGGAACCCTGGGGGCTGGGCCCTAGCCGGGCCTACCGGGAGGGGGCAGGGGCCGAGTCTCGGGGAGGGGCGCTGGGTGGGGAGCTGGAGGTGGGCAGAGAAGGCCCTGGCCCGGGTGCACTGCCACCCTCTGGGACTCTCCTGCCAGAGGTTTGGGCCAACAGGGGCCGCCCGGGCCACTGGTGAGGGGGGGCAGGGCAGCGGAGAGGGATGAGGGGGCGGTGTTGGCACCTCCGGGTGAAGCTGGGGTGCCCCTTCCCTTGGCATGTGGAGGCCAGCCCTCCCTCCCTGCCTTGGTATGAGTTGGTGCCCAGGCACCAGGAGGGTATTTCCTCTGACTTTTTCACCTCCCCCTCCCTCCTTGTCCCCCAGAGACTTGCATCATCACTTCCTAAATTATATCCCAGTGCCCTATTTGCTTTTAGGAAGCTGTTCACACATCACCCATCTTTAAAAATCGAGCCCAGAGCCGAGTCTAGGGTAAAGTTATAAGAATATGGAGGTCTCCCCTTTATTTAAAACACATTTCAGGAGTTCTGTAAAATTTCCTTGTCCAAAAAATAAAAAACAAAAACCCAAAACACCCAACTCAAGTCAACCTGGCTTGGGAACGTGAGAGCCAGTTTGCTCAGTTGGCTCAAATTCATCTCTCTCCATTTTTTTTTTTTTTTTTTTTTTTTTTTTTAATGATAAAAATATTTACATTGGCCAGCCTGCGTTATTACTTGACCATCCTGTTAGGGTGAAAAACTGTGAGGTGGGAAATTAACTTTTTCACCTACAGTTACATTTTAAATTCTCCTTGTTAACACTTGGAGTTTTATGGATTACCATCCCTCTTACCTAACAGGTGCCTCCATCCTACCTTATGACTCTTATTGAAGGGGAATTGGGAGACTTTGAAGGACTTTTGTGATTGATCCCTTTTTCCTCTGTTTTCCAAAGACCTAGTATATTTCATAGTGTATAGAGGTAGTAAGGAAATGATTATTTCTGGTGAGAACATTTTGGAAAGATGTATTTAAGTATTTTATTTTTGCTATCCCCCAGATGTTAGGAATGGTTGAAGTACAGGTTAAGTCTGGGATTTTTGGGAGTGAAGAGAAAGAAAGTGGATCTTAATGTAGATTTCTGTGGAATTTGTCAAATTGAAAGGTCGTGACAGAAATAGGTTCTCATTTTGTCCTCTTTTCTGCCTTTTCTTAAAAAAATACCTGGTGGAAAGATGGTAGTCAAAAATAAGTTACGGTATTAGCAAAAGTTTTGAAGATGTGAAAATATTTTAGGTTTTATAGTCTTCCTAATAATTGGGTTGTCTGCTAAGTGCTTTCCTGGACAATCTAATTCCCACAGAATCTTAGGAGGTACAACCATTATCCCACTATAGATGAGGAAATTGAGGCTTTGAGAGGTGGATAACTTGCCCCTCGTAAGCAGTGAGTGTAGGGTGGAGCTGGTGAGCTCGTCAGAGTGCTTAGTACCATCACGTTTATGACATCAATCTGCTGCCCTGGAAAAATCTGGTGTCACAAGCCTCTGATTGTAACTCATAAGAAGACATGTGGCTCAAAGAAAGTAGCTGCCAATGGCAGCTAATGCCCAGGATGTATCAGAGAGAGGCTTGTTTCCTGGCAACAAGTTTGTCCTTGGGACCATTATCTTGAGCAGAACCCTTATCGAAAGACTTATGTCAAGACATAGAAACTAAGGAAATGGAATAGCCTTTTACTTTTAGGCTGCAGAGTTCTGAATAATGCCAAGAAAGTTTGATAGTTGCAGGGAGGATTAGTGAAACTGGTATCATACTTGACCTATAAGCAATCAGTCCTGCTTTTTTGATACTTTCAATCTGGCCCTTTTTAATGAACTGCAGTTTGCCTGATAGGAGTTGTGAGCACAAAACTAATATTTTTATGTTGAAAAGTGTTCTTTTTAGTGTGTAATGTTTTAACCTTTTCTAAAGGAGTTTGTAGGTACCTGTGTAGTTTGCATTCTATACCAAAGTGTAATGATACTGCTGCAGAGTTTTATCATGACTGACTCCGAACCGAACATGTATTTCTTATTGTATGGGCCACATTCATACTATGTTCATTAAGTAACCTTGAATATATTCAACGAATAATTGAGTGTCTCTGGTATAATGGTGGACAAGGGGGCACTGGCCCCGTCTTCTGGGAGCAGAAGTAAAGTGTCAGAATATAAGTATGTTAGGACTGGTACAGGGTGTAATGGCAGGGGCGCTTACCTAGTTGAGGTGGAGGTTAGAGGAAGGTAGCCTGGAGTAAGTGACACCGGCCTAGGCCTGCAGGAAGGGTAGGGGAGAATGGAATTAGAAGAGTTTCTTTCAGGTGGAGGGGATAGCATGGGTGAAGTCCTGGATGGGAGAGAAAGCACCCCACATTTGAGGAACTTAAAAGTTCATTGGAGTTGACTGGTAGATTGTGAAGGGCAATTTGCTAGAGATGAGGGTGAGATGGTGAGAGCAGTTGGTGATGTAGGGCTCTGTAGGTAATGCCTAGGTCTTTGGACTTTTATCTTGAGTTCACTCAGGAACTGTTGAAGAACTTTGAACACGTAGTGACGTGATTTTCTTTAACGTGAAAGATCGGATGATGTTGAGGGGGTCTGGGTGTGTGTGTATAGGAGTGTGGTGTTTTTATGTTCGTGGGGTATTACTAGAGGTACAGAAGTCTTATCAGGAGGAGTAATCCAGACCAGGGATGATTGGGGCCTGCACCCGTGTGGTAGCTAGACAGAATGGAGAAAAGTAGAAAGCTGTGAGAGCCATTCAGTAGGTATCTTGTGCCTTTTTCTTTCATGAAAATGAAGGTGAGTGTGTTACCTGAAAACTTCAGTCAGCATTGCATTCTGTGGAAGCCATAGGTCTGTGAAGTCAGCTAGCCACAGCCCTTTGCAGAGGAGCCTCTTAGCAGAATGTTCTGGCACCAGTAGACTAAAGGCAGTTCCTTTAAGATTGCTCTTTAGTTACTTAGGCTGCCAGACTTGCTGCCTGGCATTGTCCAGTCAGGACACCAGTCAGTGGGGCTTGCTTAAACAAGAGAGCTGTGAGGTCTTTTTTGTGGGAATGCAACAGTTAGAAAGTAGAAAGACAAGAGGAGCACACAATGCAAATGTGTGAGTATTTGGAATAAGGAAAAGTTTCTACTTCTCTCCCTCTTGGTTTATGTTGTTTAATCGTGGGCATGGAATTAAAGTTACTGTTCTACAGAGAGACCATCTCTCCACTGGGAAACTTTGCTACCTTGGAAATTGTTGAAGATTTACCTCTTTCCAAAAGTTGAAAATTGTGTGGTGTGTACAATGTTTTTAGAGTTAATGATCATAAACCGTTTTTTTCCCTGAGGTATGTACTTAAAACTTTTAGTGAAATACGAGTATTTTCTTGGCTAATTTTTAGGCATTCCGTAGTCCTGCGAAAAACATACTAGTTTGTAATAATCAAACCTGAAATGAAATAGTATTTTAAAATAATAAAAATATTATTTTAGAAATAGTATTTTAGAAATATATACATACACAAAAGCACTTTTAAATGATATGGGTATAACTGTTACTAGTTGAAGTTGCATTTTAAGTTGTTTAAACGTTTAAAATGTACTGAAACGTGTAGATTCTTTACAGGCATTTTCAAACGGTGTTGAAAGAACAGACTTAGAAATATTCTAAAAAAGAGAGGAAGAAGAGGGGTGCCTGGGTGGCTCTGTAGTGCCCAACTCTTGATTTCATCTCAAGTCATGATCTCGCGGTTTGTGGGATTGAGCCCTGAGTCAGGCTTTGTGCTGACAGTGAGGAGCCTGCTTGGGATTCTCCCTCTCTCTCTCCCTCTCCCTCTCCCTCTGCCCCCACCCTGCTGACTCTCTCTCCCTCAAAATAAATAAAATAAACTTTAAAAAAAGAGAGAGGGAGAAGACTTAAGACACTAATGTACTGACTATATTATAGGATAAGAAAAAAAGATAATTAGGTAGAAAAAATGGACTTTTTTCAAATTTTACTTACTAAGTATAAAAATCAAGTACTGATATTTTGCTTTTACAATTGGAGACAATCTGTTGTAATATTATGGAAACTTTGGGAACTACTATTTCTTTCATAAATTAGTTTAAAGTATAGTTGACAAATGTTCAGTCTTGTTCTTTGGGAATAATGGAGCATTTAATGTGGGTTTTAGGGGCACCTGGGTAGCTCAGTTGGTTGAACATCCGACTTCAGCTCAGGTCATGATCTCGTGGTCTGTGAGTTCAAGCCCCGTGTTGGGCTCTGTGCTGACAGCTCAGAGCCTGGAGTCTGCTTCGGATTCTGTGTCTTTGTCTCTCTCTGCCCCTCCCCCACTCATTCTCTCTCTCTCTCTCTCTCTCTCTCTCTCTCTCTCTCTCTGTCCAAAATAAATAAACATTAAAAAAAAATAAATTTGAGTTTTATTTGGTAAACTATTCATTGTTTTTGATTAAAAAATAAGCTCTTCTTAACGAACCATGTCATAAAATAAATGTTACGTGGATGAATTTTCTTTAGGGAAATAGATTTTATTAGGTTTTTCTTTTTGTGATCTGTTCTGTTGAAGCATTTTATTTCACCAACTAGATTTGCTAGATAATAATGTATTTTAAATAAAGATGGGGTTAGGCAGAGATGAAGAGTAATCTCACAAACTATATTCCATTTCTGAAGAGGTTACTAGTAGAAAGTTGATAGAACATCAAAGATGATTTGTTTTATTTCATTTCACTTTTGGGAATAACAAGGTGTTGACTAGTTAGTTTAATAAAATCTGTCTCTTTCTCCCCCCCCCCCCACCCCCCCCCCCCCATCCCAGGCTGGGGAATTGATGTAGAACCCTGTTTCTGTCACTTTGTGAGTCATCTGGCTAGTGTGTCTGGTTCTGAACAGTGTGTGGCCCTTGGTTCTTCAGTCTCAGTCTCCCAATTTAGAACATGTTGCCACGCTTCAACCAGCTTAACCTGGGCTTTCAAGTTCATGTGAACACAGCATGAATTACTAGTTAATCAGTAGAATGATTATTTCAGTGATGTCACTAATTATCCCTCGATTATAAAATTCCCTTAAACGTTACCTTAAAAACAAAACAGCTCATTTGTGCAGTTTTACTTTGTGTCTTTCAGTATTATGTGCACCTGAAGATGCAGTGTGATGTAATGAAGTATTCACTGTGCATTTGTCTACTTGCCCCATTTTCCTGATTATATTTGGGTATTCAGAAAACATGAAATTGTCCCTTTGACTTGATGGAACACAGGGAGTTTATTTATTTTTTTGTTAAGGAAAACATGGTCTTTGTTTACTTTGGTTTGAAGCAATAGCTTTTTAAAGTTAGATTCAGTTAACATATAGGACATACTGCTCTTTTGGTATCATCCTCTTCTCCCATTCACCCTCCTCCTCCTAAAAAGGAGAATCCAGTAGTTTAAGTTGTACTGAAAAGTTTTCACTAAAATTCTTCTTAATCCTTAATAGTATTAAAGTTAACATTAATTTTCACAGACTAACCTTTTCCTAGGTAGAAAAATCAGAAGGCTAAGGATCTTTTGAAATGAATAAAATCTTTTTTTTTTTTTAATTTTTGTTAATTTATTTTGGGGAAGGGAGAGGCAGAGAGAGAGATAGAGAATCCCAAGCAGGCTCTGCGCTATCGGCATGGAGCCCAGTGTGGGGTTCGATCTCACAAACTGTGAGATCATGACCTGTGCTGAAATCAAGAGTTGGATGCTCAACCGACGGAGCCACCTAGGTGCCCCTGAATAAAGTCCTTAAAAAAAAACACCCAAGCATATTTAGTATTTACTGAGAGCAGAGTACTAAGACAGTGAGAACTAACAGGATTTGGATTTTTTTAAAATCTTGTTTTTTTTAATGTTTATTTTTGAGGGAGAGAGAAACAGAGCATGAGCAGGGGAGGGGCAGACAGAGGGGGAGACACAGAATCTGAAGCAGGCTCTAGGCTCTGAGCTGTCAGCACAGAGCCCTGACGTGGGGCTCGAACTCATGAACCATGAGATCATGACCTGAGCTGAAGTCCAAGTCCTAACCAACTGAGCCACCTGGGCACTCCTATGATTTGGATTTTTATTAGATCCTAAAAAGGTTGTGTGCAAACTGAAGGAAAGTTTTGGAATCCTACAGTAATCATAGATAAAGATTGACGTTAAAAATTCCTTTTTTTTTTTTTTTTTGAAGAAAGGTAAAGTTTGGTATCTCAACAATGCCACATGTAGGAAGTGACTGGTCACACTCCAACACTTGTATAATTTTAATGAGGCACTTGAAAAATCTTCCAGATTCAGGCTTGTTGGGTAGTGTCAGGCTTGTGGGACTTCAGTCCAACTGGGTGGATGACACTAATGTCACTCAGTTCTGCTAGGGGCTTTGAGAAACAGGCTGATCTTGCTCTGGGCTGGGTCTCCATATAAGATTATGCTGCTGAATGAGATATTTTAGATATAAAGAAGAAATTTTCTGTATGTGTTAAATGAAGAAGAGAGGTTAAACAGCTTCATTTGAAGTTTTAAAAACCAGAATCTGAGAACAACTTCTAGAATTGTGCTGTGCAATACGGTAGCTACTAGTTACATACAGCAATTTAAATTCATACTAATTAAAATTAAATAAAATTTCGGTTCTTCAGTTGCAGTAGCTACTTTTTAAGTAGCATTTAACTAGCTCAGTAGCTAGTGGCTACCCTA
Source organism: Panthera pardus (assembly GCF_024362965.1). Classification (NCBI taxonomy): domain Eukaryota; kingdom Metazoa; phylum Chordata; class Mammalia; order Carnivora; family Felidae; genus Panthera; species Panthera pardus. Next base: position 143,797,346 of record NW_026526732.1, on the reverse strand, counting down.
TTGGGGAACACATATATAGAACACTTCAAACTCCCAGAAAGTTCTTTTGGACAGTGCTCATCTAGAACATTGACCTGACAGCCAGCCAGGATTTTCAAGCCTATTTGTTTTTCCTCCTCAGTTTTGTTGAGCTATAATTGACATTCAAGCTTATTTTGTGAGTTCTCCAGACCCCTGTTTTCTTGTCTTCTGAAAATGAGGGACTTGTTTAATTTAGCTCTAAGTTGCTTTCCAGCTCTAACATTTTATTTTCATTGGGGGAAGCAATGCTATTGTTAATTCAGATTACTGGGAAGTGCTCCTTTGCTCAGTTTTGGGAATTAAAATGTCAGTACAAGTTAGTCCATAATTTGAACATTTTTTTTTTTCATGTTAGCTTTTGAGTCAATCATCTTTGCTCTTTTCTTAGCACTATTAAACTGGGAACCTCAGAGACCCATACAGGGAGGTGTTGGGGTAATAGAGAATCGATTTTTTTTTCTTTTTAGTGAGAGACTTTTTGAAGGTATTCACCTTGGACTCTGACTTTTGTGGAGGAATATTTATTTTTACAAATGTAAATCTCATACGGCAGTTTTTGAAATGTGATTGGGAATAAGTGCCTTGGATTTTCTGGTAAATTCAAGTTCCCACGTACAGAAAAACTTGGAATGTATTGGAATATCCAGCAGCATTGGGCAAAACCAGGCTAAGGGAATGGTACAAGATAAATGAAAATGCCTTGTCATCCTTGAGGCCAGGGGACAGAATTGCAAGCAGTGCCGGACATCTGAAGTTGTGGCTGCAGTTGTTAACCAGAGGAAGGAAGAATACAGTAGGAAGAAGGTACAGTACTGGCTACTGATTGCATCAATTCCTTCAACTGTACCAGATGTTCTGTATCATAGGCAGGTGTGATTAAGGCAGAAGAATGTCCTGGGAGAGGTCATTAATGGAGTTTGCTATCACCCTGGCTGTGGGTGATTGGTGGGTGAGGGGGATAGGAGCAGACCATGCCATAGCATTTTGTGTTTCTAATTTGTGGACAGGCTCTAGTTAGCTGCATTGCTGCCTCATTAATGACCTGGCAAAGAGTGAGGTTGGTGATGCACTTGGGACCTCTGGGGGGAGTGCCTTTTCTCATTTCTTTCTGTTCAAGTGGAATGGTGTGGAGTAACAGTTGTTGATGTCTTACCTATTTCTTGGACTCTTACACATTGGTAAGTTGAAGTGCCTTTATATAAAATAATCACTCTCAGCCACACTTCTTGGAAAGAGAAGTATTCTGACCATTCAAAAGTATCACAAATATTCTTTCTGCAGTCAGGTTCTTATGCCAGGCATTTGATTTTCTCTCGCATGCTTATGTTGGTAGAATTTCCGAACATAGTGTGAAGTTTCTGTAGCTTATAGTACCTAGCTGGAAGAGTGGGGGCAGGAATTTGGAGAACACAGTGGGGGTGGAGGGCTTTGCTGAGCATATTTGTGCTTTCAAAGTCCGCCTATTTCATTCAGGTCATTGTTTTTTCAATTTTCAGCCATTTCTACGGTGTCGTATATGAATAGATGTGCTGGCAAGTTATAGCCTGAAAGAATTTTTTTTAATGTAATGAGTGAGATACAAAGTGGGTTGAATAATACAGTCATTCTTAAACTGGCCAGAAGTATATTAACTGGCAAAAAATAATAAAAAACAAACTGGAGGTGGGAGAAGGTGTGGTATATTTCATTTTTAAAAAATTAATGTTTTTTAATTTATTTTTGAGAAAGAAAGATGGAGAGCAAGCAGGGGACAGGGAGGGAGGGAGACAGCATCCCAAGCAGGCTCTCACTGTCAGTGCAGAGCCCAAAGTGGGGCTTGAACCCACAAACGAAGAGATCATGACCCCGAGCCGAAGTCAGATGCTTAACTGACTGAGCCACCCAGGAGCCCCAGGTGTGGTATATTTCAGCGTGAACTGTTTCTAGTTTTGTTATTTCTAGGTTTCTGTCCTTGGGGAGGCATGGATGGTATTATTTTTCTTCTTCAGATGCCACTGAAATCCAGAAAACCAGGTTTTTCAAGTCTTTGTGTGTTTGCATATGAAACTTTGCGCGTGTATATAAAATCTTCATAGTTTATGACTTTACATAGTTTTATGTAGTTTGTCTTTTGAAATAATACAAAGCCGTGCTACTCACCTTTAAAAATGAAGGAATGTTCTTGATGTTGATCCACAGAAATGTTTGGTTAGGGGAACTTTTGTTGATTGGGGGGATGTGTTCATGTAATCTTTGAGGCCTATATTCCTTGTTTCTGTGGGTAAGTCACTATTAATTGGCTCTCCCTGTCTCCATGTCACCCCTCTTCTCCACCCCCCACTGCCAGTGAGAGGTGCTCAAACCATGTATTTTTTTTTTTTTTTTTTGGTAAGGCTGATATTTTTCTTCAGTGCATATTGGGTGGGATCTAATCAAGAAACTGTTGCTGTGATTTAAATGATAAAAATACAGTCTCAAATGAAAGTATGGAGATTGGATGGTATATATGTGAGTCTCTTTAGGCGTTTATGATCTCAGTGTCAGTATGGATTAGTTTAGAAAATGATAACCATGTACAGTCTTCTCGGTGGAAGTATATGTCCCTACAGACTGCATTCTCTCACCCTTGGTTTTCAACTATTTAGTGATTTGGTATTCTGATCTTAGTGGAAAGTCCCCTGGGTTTACCTGAATAGTTTTCATTACTTACATGGTATGTTGTTTCAGTTGGAGCTAGGGACTAGGAAGAATGGACTGTGTTTGTTTTGTTTTTAAAAGTCACTGGATAGATATGTATCACAATAGATTTGGGGCTGAGTTGGAGCAGGAAGGACACAGAAGGTAGTTAAGAGGAAGACTGCAATGTGAGGGGGATGATGATGGGGGAATGTGAATGGAAGTGGAGTGGTGGTCATTAGGAATGAAGATGTTCTGTGGTCACTATTTTCTACTCAAAATATGAGAGGTGGTCACATCTGTAAAAGCTAGAGAAACTAATGTGAACAGGTGGTGGGTAGGATTAAAGAAAACATTCTGTCTTCCCTTGAAGTGCAGGGTGTGAGTCCCCTGGGGTCTTGCAGGGAAGTTAAAGATCAGAGGGTAAGAGCTGTGGTGCAAATTCCGGGCTAAAGTTTAGTGGAAACGGCAGCAGCTTTTGGCAAATTGGTGTTCCGTCTGTTAGAACCTCATGGGCTCTTTCTTTTTTTAAGCTTAAAGACACCTTTTCAGTCTGTTAAAGGATAGTGAGTGCTTCATGGTATCTCTTTGCAGCAGGCCATGGAGATTCCATCTACCTTCTCCATTCCTTTACTGGTATTGTCACAACCAACTCCATTCCTTGAGACTGATTGTTCTTCTCCCTTCTCAATCCCCAAGCCTGATGGAGAGTTCAGCAAAGTCTCACCCATCTTTACTTGCTGTTCACTAGCTTTACTTGCTGTTCTTGGAAAAACAACTCTCATTAAGCCTTTCTCTTTAAAAAGATTTTGCAGCTAGTACTTATGGGGGAGGTTACATTAAATGTTAAAGAATTTACTAGTAGTGCTGCCTGGGGAATAAGACCTTTCTCATTTGCTGAATGGCTAATGAAATGTACTCTCTTATCCAATCCAGGCTCTTCCAAGGGCATGCTGATCTATTATCTCCAGAAAACCAACTGAGTTCAGCTAGGCATGGGCTTTGGAATTAGAATCCTGAGTTTAAAACCTGACTTTGAAACTTTCTGCTTGACTTTGGGTAGTTTGCCTCTCTGCCTTTTTAACTTAAAAAAAAAAAAAAAAAAAAACAACAAACAAACAGACTACCTTAGAGTTGCTTTGAGGTTTAGTGAGCTCTAATGCCTGTCAAGCCCTTGGCACAGTGCCTGACTGTGGTAATTACATTTATTAAAGGCTAACTTCCCAGCCTTGAATGAAGGAACATTGGTGGTAGATTAGTAGAGGCAGAACTATCTTACTTAACTGAGCATTTGCATTAATGGCAGGCTCCAGATCAGTGTTACCTAGTTAGTTGATGAGGTTTCTGACCAGCCTTTGGCCAGTTTGGCTATTTTCCAAGGCCAATCTCTTGTTCAGTAAGCATTTGTTGAGTGCTCTTATTGTGGGTCTAGAGGCATGATATACTCTGCTCTGGCTTCTGCCCTAAAAAAGCTTATAGTCTAGAAGGGGATGCAGACCGATAAACTGACCAAATACCATGAGGAAAGTGCTTTGGGGGATCATCACAAAGTGATGTGAGCATTGACAGGGCGTCCTGTTGAGACTGGGAGTGGAGGATGGCCAGGAGGGCTTCTCTGAGGAGATGGTGCTTAAGCTGGGTATAAAATGCTGGAGGAACAGCTTGTGCAAAGGCAGAGAAAAGTGAGAAAGCATGCAGAATTGAGAGAATTGTAGATACAGCTCGGTATTTTAGCTGCAGTATATGTGAAGCTGAGGAGATAAGCAGGAGCCAGTTATGAACATTCTTGATTGTCATGCAGTTGAGTTTAGATTTTATCCTGGAAGCATTTGGGACCATTTAAGGATTTTAAGGGTGATGACATGGTATTTATGTTTCAGAAAATAACTGGCAGCAGTGTGGAGAATTGGAGGGCATAAGCATTGAAGCAGAGTCCAGTTAAAGCATTTAAACCTTTTTGGGCCATGGATCCTTTTTTATAATTTGATGGAGACCATGGATCTCTTCTCAGAATAATACATAAAATAAAACACCTGTGATTATGAAGGAACCCAATTAGATCTAAACGCACTTCTGTCCACAGACTGTGGGGTCTGTGGACCCAAGATAAAGCAACTGAGTGAATGCTGTAGTAGGAGAGCTAAGAATGAATCTAGGCTGAAACCTGAGTATTTTAGTCCATTCAGGGGATTATAACAAAATACCACAGACTGGGTGGCTGATAAACAATAAAAATTTATTTCTCATAGTTCTGGAGGCTGGAAGACCAAGATCAAAGCACTGGCAGATTCTAAGTCTGGGGAGAGTCAGCTTCCTCATTGATGATGCTGTCTTCTCACTATACTCTTCAGGTAGCAGAAGGGATAAGGATCTCTTCAACCTCTTTTATAAGGGCACTAATCCCATTCATAAGTGCAGCGCCCTCATAAGTCATAGCTCATTTCTCTCTAGCACTAAATGATTTTCCATTATTTGGATGTGCCACAGTTTATTTATTCACCTACTAAAGGACATCTTGATTGCTTCCAAGTTTTGGCCGTTATGAATAAAGCAGCCCTAAACATTCACGTTCAAGCTTTTTTGTGGACATAGTTGTCAGCTTGGTACATACCAAGGAATGTGATGGCTGGATTATGATAAGAGTGTGTTTAGTTTTATAAGAAACTGCCAAACTATTTTCCAAAGTGATTGTACCATTTTGCATTCCCAGCAAGAGCAGTGAATGAGTGTTTCTGTTGCTCCACATGCTTATCCGCATTTGGTGTTGTCAGTGTTTTGCATTTTGGCTTTTTGTTTTGTTTTGTTTTGTTTTGAGAGTGAGAGAAGAGAAAGCGAGTGTGTCCAGTGGGGAGCCCGATGTGGGGTATGATCTCACCACCGAGATCATGACCCGAGCCGAAACCAAGAGTCGAATGCTTAACTGATTGAGCCACCTAGGTGCTCCAAATTTTGGCCATTCTAATAGATGTGTAGTGGTATCTTATTTTAATTTGCAATTCCCTTGTAATAAGTGATGTTGAATATTGAGGTGTTTATTTGCCATCTGTACATCTTCTTTGGTGAGGTATCTGTTCAGGTCTTGGTGAGATATCTGTTTAGGTCTTCTGCCTGTTTTTTCATTGGGTTTGTTTTCTCATTGTGTTTTAAGAGTTCTTTGTGCATATTGGATGCAGTCCTCTGATTATCAGGTACCTCTTTTGGAAAATTTTTCTCCCGGTTGTATTCTCATTTTCTTAAGTTTGGTGATTTTTATGTATAGCTTGATGATTGTTTTCATATGTATACAAGTATATAACCACCACCTACTCAAATTGACAAATAGTACATTTCCAATATCCCAGCAGGAGTCTCCTTGTTCCCTACCTCAGGTGATTCCCCCAACCTTATCTGACCTTTGTCACTATAGGTTAGTTTTGCCTGTTTTTGAATTTTATGTAATGGGAATATATAGTATTTCTCTTTTATGTATGACTTTTTCCCTCTCGGCGTTATGACTATGAGATTCATCTACATTTGTGTAGAGAGGTAATGATTTTTCATTGGTTTGTGGTATTCCATTATATGATAGCATAATTTACCCATTCCACTTTTTGGAGCCTTTTCGTTTGGGGGTATTATTAATAATGTGGCTGTGAACGTTTTTGCATGTGCCTTTTGGTGGACATAAGCACTCATTTCTCTTTGGGTATATACCCAGCAGAAGAATTTTTGGATTATAAAGTGTATGTATATGTGTTTAGATTTAGTAGATATCGCTAGTTTTCTAAAGTATTTATCAATTTACACTCCCACCACCAGTATATAAGAGTTCTGGTTATTCCACATGTTCCTTAGTACTTGATACTGACTGTGTCTTTTCATTTTAGTTGTGTGTAGGGTTATTACATTATGGTTTTTAATTTGCATTTCCTTGATGACTAATGAAATTGAGCAACTTTCTTTGTTGGCGATTTGGCTAAACGTCAGTGAGAGGCATTTATTCAAACCTTTTGCTTATTTTTCTCTTGGGTTGTCTGGTTCTTTAAATTCATTTTTAGGAATTCTTTATTCTGGATTCAAGTCCTTTTTCAGATAGCATGTACATTTTCTTATATAGTTTTGCAATATCTTTGAATTTCTTTTTTTAAATTACAAAAGGAACACATTCATATAATAGAAAATTCAAATAACAGAAATGGTATACAGTATATATTCATTTGTATATGGGTATACTCCCTTCTACACCATACCCAGAGTTCCACTTTCTAGTGAGAATCATAGCATATATCACATTATTCTTTTTTCTAACACAAGTAGTAGCACATTACACCTTATTTTGTAACTTGCTTTTTTTTTTTTTAACTGTATTTTAGAGTTCTTTTCAAGTTAGCATATACATTTCTTCCTTCTTTTAAATGGCAGCACGGTATCCCAATAGGTGCATAAACTAAAATTTAACCAGATTTTCTAGTCAATACTTGATGGTGGTTGTCATTATTATTACTATGCTACAAAAAATGGTATAGGGTATGTTGAATTGTAGGGCTTATGGACCATCTAAATGTGAAGTAACTTAGGTGTCTGAAGTTTGGGAGGGAAGGTGAACCATGGCTGCACCATTTAGGGTGACATGGGTACATAGGTCATAGCTGAAGCCAGGTAGGGTCACCTAGAAAGTGTTGTTAGACCAGTGGTTCCCTCTGGAGTAGAGATGGGGTTGTCTGAATCACTTTAGTAACCTTTCTAGAACACATTACTGCTGCTTCCCCCAGCTCCAATTTAGTGTGTCCAAGGTGGGATCTGGGCAATTCCTGCCTTTTTTCTTCCGTCCTTTGGTTACTGCTCCTGTGTGTAACTTTCATTTAAGATCCAGTTGTATAGGGTGAGAAGATAGTTGAGGATGGAACCTTGGTAACCACAAGTAGGAGAAGAGGAGTTTGAGATGGAGATGGATGGAGAGATCGAAATCAGGTGAGTGTGGGGTTACCAAAACCAAAGGGATAGTTCAGTGCAGAAGTGGCAGTCGGGTCATGCTGCAAAGAGTGGCCAAGTAAGATGATGATTGAGACTTCTCTGCTGCTTTAAAGTGCTGAGGATTTAAATAATACTTTTTTAGACATGTGCATCTCAGCAGTGTTCTGGCTGAGCGTGGTACCAAGATACCTTCTGTGAAAAATCGCCATAATTACATCCCACATGTACCAGAAATTAACAACTTCTTTTTTTTTTTTTTTAAATTTTTTTTTTCAACATTTTTTTTTTTTTTTTTTTAAATTTTTTTTTCAACGTTTTTTATTTATTTTTGGGACAGAGAGAGACAGAGCATGAACAGGGGAGGGGCAGAGAGAGAGGGAGACACAGAATCGGAAACAGGCTCCAGGCTCCGAGCCATCAGCCCAGAGCCCGACGCGGGGCTCGAACTCACGGACCGCGAGATCGTGACCTGGCTGAAGTCGGACGCTTAACCGACTGCGCCACCCAGGCGCCCCAGAAATTAACAACTTCTGTTAACGATCCAAGAATCTGATAATCAGGAATTAAGAAACTTTTCTGGGATCTGTTTACAATTTTCGTTTCTGTTGATTATTTTACAGTAACAGATTACTTAAGATTTTATGTTAGATTTAAAAACAAAACTTGAACTACCAATTTAGGTTTGAAGAAATACTTATAACCTCTAAGTTCTGGTGGGAAAGGTTACACTCACCTCATCTGTCTTGATATTTTACTTAGTTTTATAGATTTAATCTTCTTGTGTAAGCTTCTGTTTTTCTATGAAGAAGTCTCTTTTATTTAGTCCAGACTTTCATCCTTGTAAATATTCAGATATCTTTTCTAAAGTGTTCCAGTTGAATGTGATGTCTTTTTGAAGTACATCTGTGTCACTGAAAAAACACTTTATTCTTCCTCCTTTCCTCTTCCACTCTTTTCTTCAAGCGGGTATAGGTTAGGGTGAGGTAGAATGAAACCAGTCATAAGGGAGGTGATGAAATCTATTTCTTAAAAATTAAGCTAAATATATATTTAGGAAAAATCAGCTGAGATATGAAGTAAAATTGAGGGGGCAGGTAAATTTCCTGGCTGATACTGATTTATACCATTTCATTCATGATTATGGGTTGTATGTGTCAGCATTGACACAAGAAGGGCATATTAGTCCATGCATAGTGTGATTGAGAGGTAAAGTCAGATTGATACTATGAAAAAATTATTTTGCTGCCTGTTATTTTCTGCAAAGTCTTTAGTTTATTTAGCTATATGACTACTGTATTAATGACTTTAAGGAATTTTAAGCTTTTGAACATTTAAACTGTGATCAAAGGCAGTTGGATCATTTGAATTTATAGATGAACTCTTATTAAGGTACAGTTGTGTACACCATTGTGTTAATGGTAAATATTTTAATAAGTATACTGGCAGCTTGCCATTGATTCATTTTAGACTATCCTAGGTCAGGAGGGTGAGGTTGATGCTGTTTTGACTCCTTGGTGTTTTACAACATGGAGACACATAGGAAGGCCCAGGGCTGCAATATGGGCAGTGGCTGAATCAGCAAATGAGGACAACTTGCTGTATTTTAACCCAGAAAGATTAGAAAGTTGGTGCTTGGGCTCCTGGCTCAGAATTAGATGCATCTTTGAAGTGCTACTTCTACTGCTATTTGTTTTAGCTGAAACCTTGGGATTGAAAATTTTTGGACATGGTCTTATGTATTATTGAGTGGAAAAAGTAAGTTTCAATTACTTTGTTCCTCATCAATTTTTTTTAATTGAGACACAGTTCACACACCGTAAAATTCATTATTTTAAAGTGTACAATTTAGTGAAATTTAGTATACTCACAAAGTTGTGCAACCATCACTGCTATCTATAGTCTGTTAACATTTTGCTTTATTTGCTTTCTATCCCTCTATCCGTCTATTAATCCATTTGATTTTTTTATTTTCCAAGTAAAGTGTAGACCTTGGTACTTTACCTTCAAACACTATGACATGCATGTTATTAACTAGAGTTTAACATTTCCTTTTTATTTTGAAGTACAATATACATTGAAAAACATAAATCTTGAGTATATTAACATGAGTTTTGACAAATGCATATACCTGTGTAACCCAAATCTCTATCAGGATATATACATATTTTAGCTGGATTATACCATATTACATGTTGCTCAGACTTCAGAAAGCTTCCTCATGTCCCTCTCCAGTCAGTCTGTCCTCCCAACCCCCCTTTCTGTTTCCTTCCTCAGGCAGTCACTGTTTTAATTTTTTTTAATGTTTTTATTTATTTTTGAAAGAGAGAGAGAACATGAGCGGGGGAGGAGCAGAGAGGGAGGGAGACATAGAATTTGAAGCAGGCTCCAGGCTCTAAGCTGTCAGCACAGAGCCCGATGTGGGGCTCGAACTCACGAACTGGGAGATCATGACCTGAGCTGAAGTCGGACGCTGAACCGACTGAGCCACCCAGGTGCCCCATTAATTTTTTTTTAATTCTCCACTGTGGATTAGCTTTGCCTGTTTTTCAAGTCATGTAAATGGAATCATTATGGTAGGTACTCCTTCTGCTAAAGGGTCTTTGACTCAGTGTAGTGTTTTTGATATAGGTCACTGTTGTATGTAGCAGTAGTTTGTTCCTTTTTATTATTGCATGGCTTTAAATAGCATTCCACTATGTGACTGTACCACCATTTTGTCTATTCTGTTTATAGACACCCTAATTTGCTTTTTAAATAATAACAATACAAAAATCAATTACCAGCAAGCATGACATCAGGAAATAGACTAGAATAGATTGTAGTTTTCTTACAATTGTAGTTTTTCTTAAGAAAAACCCTTTATATTCCAGCTTTGCTTTTTCTAGTTCCCTTGATTTGATTTTAGGTATAGTTTTTGGAGATGCCCTAGCCTCATGAGCACCCCAGTTCCAAACCATCTCATCCATTATGAATTGATTTCTACTAGGGGATGATTTTAAAAATCTTAATGCATTTAGGTCACTGTGCCCTATTAAGGTGATTAATTATTATTGTTTTTGAAGATGAAGTGTGCCTGTCTTGTGATCCAGTTTTGTAAAATCCTACCCTTCTCCCTGAAACCAAAGACAGTACTAAGAACTAATATGAGAGTTTATGTGGCCTAATATGTGGCCTGCTGTATTCCTGTTTAGAGACCAGTGTTAGCTTAATGACTTGATTTTTGAGCCTGTTTTTTGCAATTAATCAACATTTTCCAATTTAAAAATCTCTATTCCTCACAATCATCGGTAAATCAGATAACTGTCTCATGTTCCCTTAACATTTCCAGACCTCTGATAATTTTTCTGTCATCAGTGTTTCTTCCATCTCTCCTCTCCCTGAAAGTGATTGGAACATACAATAAAAGTTAAAAGATGTCTAACTAATGTTTAATATAATAAGATTATTTCTTTTTTTTAAGGCTTTTATTTTTGAGAGAGAGAGAGAGAGACAGACAGAGCATGAGTGGGGGAGGGGGCAGAGAGCGAGGGAGACACAATCCAAAGCAAGCTCTAGGCCCTGAGCTCGACATGGGCTCGAACCCACCAACTTTGAGGTCATGACCTGAGCTAAAGTTGGACGCTTAACCGACTGAGCCATCCAGGCGCCCCAGTAAGATTTATTTCTTAACTTTGCATGTATTATATTGCTTTAAAAATAATTCCCTCTTCTTCATCTCCTGCCCTTCAAGTTGCTCTCTATTATTAATAGACACGTGACACAAAGGGTGATCCTTTGGTCATTTTCACTAATCTGTTTTATGTGTTATTTCTAAATTTACTAACCCGTACTTAATATTTTTCTATATTTACCTAGTTTTATATCAGTTCATTTTGTATCTCTATTTGTTTATCTCTATTTTCTTATGAGGGATGTAAGCGAAATTGGAGTATTAGGGTTTAGTAAAGAGAAAAACCTGAATCTGAGATTATAGGACTCTAATAAATGATGTTTGTAATAAACTTTGATAGTTAACTTGCTGAACACTCGTGTTTCTGTCCTTTTAGGAATCTGATAAACTGAGGGTTGGAAAGGCTCCCTGGAAGCACTTATAGATAACAGTGAGTTCTCAACATTTAATGATACATGGCAGAAAAGCCTAAACAAAACCCTGTGATAATTTCAAAACCTTGTAGCTTTCCTTGTGGTGATTTCCTTTCCACTTTGGTACTTCACTTGATGTTAATTACCAGAAGCAGAGCAAAGTATTCTGAATTTTACCTTTTCCTTACCTGTCTCCTGATGGAATTTCTTAGGAGGAAGCAATTGGTCTAAAGAGAAGAGGTTAGAGATATGGATAGTTTATGAAAACTTAAAGATACTCAAGGGAGGAATTATTTTCTTTTCTGCTCTGCATCTTTGTGATTTGATTTGCTTCCACACTCTTTCATATAAATCCGATCATCTTGCCAGTTTTCTTGGGGTTGGGAGTGTGGCAGAGGCCCTGAGAACAAAAACCCTGGGAAACGGTTTGCAAGATGCCTTGACAGAATTGCTGGAGGTGTGGAGGGAAGTTCTCAAATTGTTTTTATCTTACCTAGTACTCTTCAAAGCTTGAAAGAAGGAAGACAAAGCAGTTTCACATTCCTCCACCCCTTTTTTGGGCACTGTGCTAACTAGGAGTGCCCATTTTGCAGCATGTGGCTAGAGGGATAAGAAAGAGATACAAGGTGGAGGGAACATAGGCTGAACTCGTTTTCTCCTCTTCCTCCTCCTCCTCCTCCTCCTCCTCCTCTCCTCCTCCTCCTCCTCCTCCTCCTCCTCTTCCTCTTCCTTTTTTAGAGAGAGTGAATGAGAGAGAGCGTGTGCCCATGAGCATGTGGGGAGGGGTTGTGAGGGGTGAACAGAGAGAGAGTTTTTTTTTTAATGCAACTCCATGTTTATTGCAGCATTATTACAATAGCAAGATATGGAAACAACCCAAGTGTCCATCAGCAGATGAATGGATAAAGAAAATGCAAAACACACACACACACACACACACACACACACACACACACACACACACACAGGAATATTATTCAGTCATAAAAAAGAATGACATTTTGCCATTTCTGATAATATGGGTAGATTTTGATGACATTATGCTAAGTGAAATAGTGACTTCACTTATGTGTGGAATCTGAAAAAAAGAAGAAGAAAAGAAAGAATAAAAAATCAAGTCCATAGATGTAGAGTATAGCAGATTGGTGGTGAGTGTGGGGTAGGCAAAAGAGGTAAAGGGAGCCAAAAGATAAACAAACTTTTGGTTATAAAATAAATATCATGAGAATGTAATATACAGCATGGCAAGTATAGTTCGTAATACCATCTTGCCTATCTGAAAGTTGCTAAGAAAGTAGATCTTAAATTTTCTTACCAAAAAAAAAAAAAAAATTCTTACCACAAGAAAAAAATCGAAGTATGTATGATGATGGGTGTTAACTATACTTATTGGGGCAATAATTTCACACTATATGCAAATATTGAATAATTATGTTTAATAACATAATGTGACAAATAAATGTGACAAATATAACGTATGTTAACTATATGTCAATTAAAATATTATTTAGTTTATAATATCAGCTGGAAATTTTATTTAATTCTTTACAAGGATTTAATGACATGCATGAACCATCTTTCTTTTACGTATGCCCACATACATGTGCATGAGACACTAAGATAACAAAATTAAAACCCAGCAATTATAATTTATAGACAAAAAATGCATTTATTGAAATTATAGAAGAAAATGTGCCCAATATGTAAAACTTGAAGAATTGAGTAATTAAAAAATAAAAGGAAGTCTAGTGGTAAAAATAACAAATTGGTAACAATATCTTGTAATAAAAATGATAAATGTTTACATGTTGATATTAGAAATAGTTCACATTCAACATTAATTGAATCTTCAAAAATTAGTTTTCAAAGAACTGTGGAAAATTGGGGATTTAAGGCTTTGTGACTGAGAAAGCTTTTATCAGAAGAACTCATATGTTTAGAAAAAAGAAAGAAATTTTAGGATATAACATAATGTGAGAGGAAAGACATGTAAATAACACTAATCCAAAACTCAGGTAAATATTCCCAGTACGGTTTCTCTGGAGGATTTTGGAAATATGGAAACCATCTTTTTTCCCCTCATGATTATTGAGGAATGCTACTGGCCTATGTTGATTAGGTGATAGGGTCACTACTGTTCTGTAGAGCACAAAACCATTTTGCTCAGTAACTCTTGTTTTTAGCTTTTGGTTATTATTTTTAATGTGGACTGGTAGTTTTGTACACAGTTTCAGGTTCTGAGAGAATTTACCATGATGTCTAATTTTTAATCTTATTATATGGTAATAAACTCCATGAAACATGAACTTTTTGCAAAAATTAAAGTATGAATAACTCACTTAGGATGCTATACTTAAGTTTAGGATGACGATATACAATCAAGTGAACACTTCTCTATCTAAGATTACTTATGTTAATCATCGTGTATTAATTTTATATTTATAGTACAGTATTTATTGGCCTTTAGTTCTGTCTAGAACTCTTTTTTTTTTTAATATGAAATTTATTGTCAAATTGGTTTCCATAACAACACCCAGTGCTCATCCCAACAGGTGCCCTTCTCGAGAGAGAGGGAGAGAGAACCTTGGGAGAGAGTGTGGAGAGCAGACTCTACACTTGATGCAGAGCTCATCTCAGGGCTCCTCGTGGGGCTTGATCTCACGACCCTGAGATCATAACCTGAGCCAAAATCAAGAGTTGGATGCTTAACAGACTGAGCCACACAGGTGCCCCTAAACTCATTGTTAAAAATAGGTGCCCATTTAGGGGCTGACACCATCCTTTATTCTCTGAAAGCATAATTAAGAGTGGTATTTGCTGTCATTCTTATTTTCTTTAAAACAATTTTTTTTAAGTTTATTTATTTTGAGAGAGAGAGAGAGAGAGAGCGCACACTGTGAGTGGGGGAGGGGCAGAGACGGAGGGGGAGAGAGGATCTGAAGTGGGCTCTGCGCTGATAGCAGAGAGCCCAATGCAGGGCCTCAGCTTCTGAAATGTGAGATCGTGACCTGAGCCAGAGTCAGACACTTGACTGAGTTCTGAGTTAAATGCCTTTAACATTTTTTTTTTTTAATCTTTATTTATTTTTGCGAGAGAGTGGAGGGGATAGGGAGGAGCAGAGAGAGAGGGAGACCGAAGGATCTGAAGCAGTTTCTGCGCTGACAGCAGCTAGCCCAGTGGGGGGCTCGAACTCATGAACTGTGAGATCATGAACTGAGCTGAGGTTACACGCTTATCCACCCAGGCGCCCCTGCTATCATTCTTAATGTACCAAAAAGACATTTAAAAGTTGTTAGGGATATAGTGGTTTGCTTTTTTTCAGAGGAAATAACTTAAAACATTTTTTGAAGTATTACATGCTTATTTAAAGTGATTCAGAATTGTATAAAGCATAAAGTTGTTTCTTTCCCTCCTTCACAAATACTACTTTCCAGAGGTGACTGCTATTTGGTATGTTAACCGTCCAGACCAAAGAGTTTTCTTTAGTCTAAAGAATATATGCATCACTTTGGTATACTCAAGGAGTTTTATTTTTATAACCTTTCCTGATAGAACCTGACTGACTTTATTTTTTGGCAGTTTGCATCTCTTAGGACGAATTAGGATACTGTGGTCTTCTTTTTTATGCTCTGAGCTAGTTGACAGCATATTCTATTCCCCCAAATTGTAACTCCCGAGTTTTTATTTCCTTTTACGTTTTGGCTGTTGGTGTGTTTAAAGTCGTGAAAGCTTGAACTGTGTCTGGTGGCTGTGCTAATTACCTGTTGCTTCTTAACAAATCACTCCAAATCTCAGAGTCTTAAAAAACAACTTAGTATCACTTCTCACAGTTAGTTGACAGGCTCAGCTGGAAACTGGCATAGCTTATTCTGCCATATTCTACTGGTCAAAGCTGTTAGAGAACCTGCCCAGATTCAGGGGGAGGGAAATTGGACTCCATCTGTCAAAGAGTGGAGTAGCAGTTTGGGGCCATCTTTAATCTTTCACTGGTGCATTGGCAGTGTTGGGAGGGGTAGGTAACTGAATTACAGAATACCCTTCTTATTCATTATTACTATTT
The DNA here is from genome assembly GCF_024362965.1 of Panthera pardus. Taxonomy (NCBI): domain Eukaryota; kingdom Metazoa; phylum Chordata; class Mammalia; order Carnivora; family Felidae; genus Panthera; species Panthera pardus. The sequence goes on along the minus strand of NW_026526732.1, from coordinate 143,781,574 downwards.
TTTTTTTTTAAAGAAATTTTCTTCTGGGTTAAAATTTACCATGCCCAGGCAGAGTTCCAAGGTAAACGTATTTTGTTATTGTTATTGGCAAAGGGGTAAACAGGAATAAAATTTGGGTATGGAAGAGGTTTTTAATGATGTAGACAAGAAAATAAACTCTAGAAGAATGACAGATTTCCTAGTCTCCTTCCTCCCAAGGAAGCATAAGTAGCTTATTCTTACAAGAACTAACTTGTGACGTTGCTTTTCTTACAGTGAATTGTGATAATTTGCAGAATTTAAGAAATTGGTTTTGAAGCAGGTTGATGAATTGCATGTGTCATCAAAAAAAGCAGAGTATGTCAGTCTCCACTCCCTAAGAGCTTGCTAGGCCAGACTTGTCCCTTCCTCTTAACGCAGTCCCCTCTGAACATATTCTTTTAGATAATGTCAGTTAAGTGCTTTGGGAAATGATGAAATGGGTTGAAACTAGCATGGTTCATAATTTTCCTAAGTCTTTTGCTTAAAATGGGCCCCTGTTTGTCTTTTTTTAAAATTATTTATTTATTTATTTATTTATTTATTTATTTTTTAACGTTTATTTATTTTTGAGACAGAGAGAGACAGAGCATGGACGGGGGAGGGTCAGAGAGAGAGAGGGAGACACAGAATCTGAAACAGGCTCCAGGCTCTGAGCAGTCAGCACAGAGCCCGACACGGGGCTCGAACTCACGGACCGCGCGATCTGACCTGAGCCGAAGTCGGACGCTTAACTGACTGAGCCACCCAGGCGCCCCTCCCCCCCCCCCCCCCCCCCCCCCCCCCGTTTGTCTTTTAAGGTGTGTACGTTTCAGAGGTTTACAGACTAATGGTGAGGTTTTTCTTTTCCTGATTAGATTTTAAAAGTGAAACTTCCCTTTTGGGAATTTGTTTTAGAACTTGAACTTCCCTGCATTCTGGGGTGTGTGGAGTGTTCTCTCACCTTTTGCTGTTCCCTAATTGTTTGTCTCCCATCATATACCCAGACCCTTATTATAAATACCTGTGAATTTTTTTCTGATTCCACAGTACATTCATGTTGGTTGTCAGTTGCTTCTCTTAAAGCACTGACTTATAGTGTACATGTTTGAGATCATTGTTAGCTGTTTGAGTGCCAAGCCCATCTCCGTCATGTTTTTTTTTTTTGTTTGTTTGTTTTTGAGAAAGAGGGCATGCGTGTGCCAGAGCCTGGGTGGGGGGGGGGGGAGTTCAGAAAGAGAGGGAGAGACACAGAATCTGAAGCAGGCTCCAGGCTCTGAGCGGACAACACAGAGCCCTGATGGCGGGGCTGAAACTTGGGAACCTCGAGATCATGACCTGAACCGGAGTCAGGCACTTAACCAACTGACCCACTCAGGCGCCCCCATCTCAGTCATTTTTATTTCTTCCACAGTGCCTCACTTTATGCTTTGCTTAAATTATTTATTTTTTTATAGTGTATTTATTTTGAGAGAGAGAGGGCATGTGCATGAGTGGAGAAGGGGTGGGGGGAGAGAATCCCAAGCAGGCTCTGCACTGTCAGCCCAACACAGGGCTTAAACTCGCAAACCCGTGAGATCATGACCTGAGCCAAACCCACTGAGCCACCCAGGCGCCCCTAGGCTTTGCTTAAATTAAATGTGTTGAGTGGAATATACTCGTGGGTGCACAGTATTCCACTAAAACCAAGGCTTAGCGGAAACTAGTGTTATTCAAAAGTGGAAAATTATATTATGAAGAAGGCATATCAAATACTAATAATGGCAACTGATATTTCTGTAGTACTGTATAGTATACAGACTCTTTCACTTAAGTTTAATTGTACACTTCTGACTACTGTTGGAGGGTTGCAGGTATTTCCTCTCCTTAACAGATGAGTAAGAGAGTCTGGAACTTGCTCAAGCTCACTCACCTAGAAAGAGGTAGAGCTGGAACCTAGATCTGGTATATAATGGTCTGAGGCAATTCTGTAATTTGTATTTTTGATTTTTATTCAAGGTAGATTCTGTTTTAAGAAGAAACAATGTCTGAATATATACATTGAAAGATGGTAATTGAATTCTTGACTTTACTATAAGAATTTCTTTACTGTTTCTAGTGATACATTAACCAGAGATTTAATTTGAAACATCTTGATTTATATCATCCATTGGCAATATATTGGATATAGAAGTTCCTTTTTATAATTTTTAATATTTTGAAACTTAAAAAAATAGCTTGTGTATTTTCTTGTGCAAGTTAACAAATGTTAATAAAATCTCACCAGTTAGCTTCACACTACGTAGTATTCTGTTAGAGTACTGTAGACACACAGAAAATGATTTGAGTGACTATTTTCTCAATTTTCTGTAGTACAATACATAATTAGTACCATTAGTACCATTCTGGATGAATAAGAGAGAGGTCAATCTATTATATGCAAAAGATGCCTTAGGGAATTGCTCTGTAAACTGCTCAGAACCAAATCTATCCAAAGAACTTATGACCTTTTTTTTTATGAAATAAGAACAGTTTTATGTTTTTAAATTATTGAAAAAAACATTTCTGTGAAAATTCTATGAAATTCAAATTTCAGTGTCCTCAAATAGTTTCATTGCAACACTATCTACTCTCATTCATTTACTTAACTGTTGACAGCGGCTTTTGAGCTCCAGTGGCAGAATTGGGTAGTTGTGACAGAGACCACATGGTCTGAAAAGCCTGAAATATTGACCGAAAAGGTTTGCCAACTTCTGCCTTAGGGCACTAGTGCTTAATTCTCTCCTTTGGAACCTTGATTGAGAAAGGCTAAGACTTCTGAAAAGACACCTGTTAGACCGCTGCAGCGTTCTTTGTATTTAAGGGGACTGTGTGTATCACAACAGTTTTGAGAATTTGATCCTTTTTTTTTTTGCTCTGGAATTGATATTTTTTGTCACTTGGCTTTGACAGTTGAAACCTGAATTGGGCACCCAGGTTTTATTTTATTCTAACGTGCTGAGTTTGACTAATCCATTGTATTTGACACTTTGAAAAGCACTTTTTTTAATGGCTTACATTGAGATTTGCTTCTGAGAAGCTACTAATTGGCAGTTCCAAACTGGACAGATTGAGGCCAGGTAAAGCCTGTAGGTGCCTGTCAGGCAGCAGCGAAGTTAAGAATCACTTGCTGTCAACACTAGGGAATTTTATTATCATTTTCATTTTTGAATAGATGAAGAATCATTAGATTCCTGGAGCTGCAGCTCTGAATAGGGAGACTGTATAGTCTGCCTCTGTGGAATATTCCCTTTGTCTCTGTAGCCTCATCATAAATTACTCTCTGCTAACCTCTTTCTGGCTTCAGTTAAAGATCCTTTCTCTGGTAAGTTTTTAATTAGGAAATGCAGAAATAGAACTGCTTGGGTTGTCATAACTTAAACTAGCCATGGAACTTTTAAACTGGAGAGGGAGCTGTGTAGCTTAGAACGTAACAGTTTATCAATGAAGACTTGAGAAAACGGGAGGGATGTGTTTTCTTCCTTAATGCTGTAGTTTTGTATGAAGCTGAAAGATAAGAAGGAGAAAGCTGTTGGCTTCTTCCTTTAAATTTATATTTTGTATACCTTTGATCTAGTTTTGACAAGTGAGGTTCTTCAACATCATGTTTTCCTGTAGAAGTAGATCTTGGGGCATGTGGGTGGCTCAGTCTGTTAAGTGTCCACCTCTTGATCTCTGCTCAGGTCTTGATCTCAGGGTTCTGAGTTCAAGCCCTGTGTTGGGCTCCACTCTGGGTGCATGAAGCCTACCTAAAAAAAAAGTAGGGGCACCTGGGTGGCATCTGACTTGGGCTTAGGTCATGATCTCACATTTCATGAGTTTGAGCCCACGTCGAGCTCTGTGCTGACAGCTCAGAGCCTGGAGCCTGCTTGGGATTCTGTGTCTCCCTCTCTTTATCCCCCCCGCCCCAATAAATAAACATAAAAAAATAGATCTTAAAAAAAAAAAATCAAAGTTTAACAGAAGTCTTAAGGCATATCGACCAATAGTGTTGTAATTATTTGTGTAATTAAAATTAACTGCCTTGCAAATTGAGATGAATTGGCTCAGATTTCACATTCCTGCTGCCCTTCAGCAGTAGCAGCAGATGGCCAGAAAGTTGCAGTGAAGATAGAGGATGGAGGAGATGGGGAAAAGGGGTGGTAAGTACAGATCTACCACATCCGAGAGCCAGAACTCACTCACTCTCTTTTAAAGAGTTTTATTTAAAATTAAAAAAATAAAGAGTTTTATTTAAATAGTCTCTACACCCTATGTGGGGATTGAACTCATGACCCCAAGACCAAGAGTCTCAGGTTCTTTCGCTCTTCTAACTGAGCCAACCAGGCGCCCCAGCAGAGCTCTCCTTTTAGAGTTGCTTTGTACTATTTCTTTTTCTTCCTTTTTTCTTTTTTTTTTTTTTTTTTTTTTTGTCTTTCTCACCAACCCCTTGTCTGGAGGAGGCGGGTGGTAAGTAATTTATAAAAACCTATTTCCCCCAGATGATTTGTCCCATTTAATGGTTTGTGCTTATGTCATTACTATTTTGATTTTATTTAAAATTTACTCTTTTTGATGAAACAGAGTTGTAATAATAGTGGGAGAATGTTCTGAAGGATAGCTTATGGACTTATAATTTGATTTCACTGCCTTGTGGGAGGCATTATGATGGTCCTGAGTAAGCAAATGAGTGAGACTTTGTGAGTTTGGTTGTCCTCTCCCCTCCTTTCCCATAGTCTTATCTAGGTTTCTCTTTCTCTGCCATATCCCTTCCTCTCTGCTGCCTTTTGCTCCCCTTTGCTGCTGCCATTTTTGCCTGCTGAAGGTACCTGTAAAATGGCTATGTTGCATCTATTCAACAAGTTGAGCAGGGGATCATTGGGACATTGCATTCACCCTGGACATGGCCCCAGGTAGGTTTTACTACTTGAATAGGGGCTTTCTTCTAGCCCTTGAGTGGCCTGTCTAAAATGGAAGATAGACAAGAAAAAAGCATAGCTGACTGAGACATACAATCAGTGATAGTTGTACATAAGTGTTAACATAAGCAAGATGGTTTTCTTTCAGTTGAAACTCTTTGGAGCCAGTCAGAAGAGGCTTTTTTGAAAGAGGTGAGGTTTTCAATCTGAGAAAGGATAGACTGAGATTAATAAAGGGATTTAAAAAACTGGGACTAGGAGAGCCTGGGTGGCACAGTCAGTTAAGCATCTGACTTCTGCTCGGGTCATGATCTTTGTGAGTTTGAACCCCGCATTGGGCTCTGTGTGCAGTTCAGACCCTGGAGTCTGCTTTGGATTCTGTATCTTCCTTTCTCTCTGCGCTCTCCTGCTCATGCTCTCTGTCTCTCTCTCAAAAAGCAAAAACAAGCAAACAAAAAATTAAAAACATTTTTTTTAAAAACTGGGACTAGGAATGGGAGTGGCAGTCAATCAGTCAACAAATATTCTACTGTTTACTTTGTGCCTGGCATGGTTCTAGGCACTGGGAATACAAGAACAAGTCCCTGCCCTCATGTAGCCTACGCGAGGGTGACACTTAATGCAGCAGAGGGCATAGGTGGGGGTATAGTGGGAAATAGTCTAAGAAGTGGAATAATGCCCGCCTGAAAAAAAAAGCCATGGTGAGTAGTTTTAAATATGATTTATGAGACCACTGAAGGGCTGCAGTATTGTTATTACGTTATTTGAGAAGGAGAATCTTTCTGTGAGATACAGGGAATTGGAGTTAAGGGATTTGACAATAGAGGCAACCCCCCCCCCCCCCCCAAAAAAAGTTTTCATTTGTTTTATCCTTTTGCCTTTTAGGTAGTAAATTTCTTATGTCAATATTTGGTATCAAGGGACAGGGATCATGGTAGAATTTCTAAGCTCTCTGAATTTAGTCTGCTCTTATTTTTCAAGGTTTTGTCTGCTATAACAGAGTTGAAAGACATAAATTATTTCCATGGTATGATGGAATCTTAAGGTACAAATTACATACAAATCGGGCAAATCATTAGGTATGTAGACTTTTATCACTCTTCATTGAGGCAGAGGTCAACGTCTTTATTAACTTCTTAGGCCCTAGAGAAAGCATGATGATTTTCTGCTTTGGCCTCAGAGCCTTGTACAAGGTCAAATCACAGTTTCTTAAACCTGCAATTTTCTTGACCCTGTTGTTTAAACTCTCATTTTTGCCCCTTGCATATCTTTCATTTTTTCTTTTTTGAACAGGGTATGTTTCTTAGCTCTTCCTTCTCCAAACAATGTCCCAGCTCTCTAAGGTCCCATGGACTACCTCAAAATGACTCAGGCTGTCTTCTGTGTTCTCTGCCCACACTTCACATACTCATTTCCTAATTAAGATTACTTTGGTTATAAGAAATAGTTTCATTACAGCTAGTTTAGTAAGAGGGAGTTTTATTTTATTTATTGAGTCAGGCATTCTGTGTCAGGTGCTATTCTAGGTATTCAAGTTAATCCAAGAACAAAATCCAAAAACCTGTTTTTAGGGGGACTCTGAGGACCTTAATAATAGCCAAGTTTTTCTCTCGCAGTGGTTCTCCAACTTTAGACTACATCACAATTACCTGGAAGGCTTTTTGAAACACAGATTGCTGGGCCCCATTTCTAGAATGGGAACAAATAATTTGTGTTTCTTTCTTTTTTTAAATTAATTTTTATTAATTTTTATTTGTTTTTAACTTACATCCAAGTTAGTTAGCATATAGTGCAATAATGATTTCAGGAGTACAATCCAGCAATTCATCCCCTACATATAACGCCCAGTGCTCATCCCAACAAGTGTCTTCCTAAATGCCCTCCTTGCCCATTTAGCCCATTCCCCCACCCACAACCCCTCCAACAACTCTCAGTTTGTTCTCTTTGTTTAAGAGTCTCTTATGTTTTGTCCCCATCCCTGTTTGTATATTATTTTTACTTCCCTTCCCTTATGTTCATCTGTTTGGTATCTTAAATTCCATATATGAGTGAAGTCATGATATTTGTCTTTCTCTAATTTAGCTTAGCGTAGCATAATATACTCTAGTTTCATCCATGTTGCTACAAATGGCAAGATTTCATTCTTTTTGATTGCGGAGTAACATTCCATTGTGTGTGTGTGTGTGTGTGTGTGTGTGTGTGTGTGTGTACACACATCACATCTTTATGCATTCATCAATAACTTGCATTTCTAACAGGTTCCCCAATGATGTGGTGCTGATGCTGCTTCTGAGACCACACCTTTGTAAATCCCTTGTAGGGATTGTAGGGCCTCACAAGGGAATCTAATTGATACCCTTGTGACAACATGTGGATATTTTCTAACTCCCCTATTCCCCCAGGGATGTCTGATGTCCATCTTTTATTTAAAGGGCAAGTTTTCTACAGGGCAGTTACTTCTGAAGATTATGAAGGTAGATAGAGGCCATGAAACATGCTCAGTAAAACATGTAACCAAGTGTGACCCGTTGTGTGTTGTAGTCATCTACTTTTCGATATTTTGGATTCTCTTCCTTTTTTCCTACTCATCCTTTCTTATTCTTTGTGAAACTCCTCTAATTTTCTTTACAGAGTCTGAGTCTGCTCTGGGAGAGGGGAGGTATTGTGTTCTAACTTTCTACAACCCTTTTCTTTCTTGAGGTTTAACACAATACACATTCACTTCAGTGATTCTCCCCTTAACCCAGACTAGTCAGACCTTCACAGCCAGGAGGGATTTTTTTTTTTTTTTTTTTTTTTTTTTGGTTGGGGGGAGGAGGAGGAGGAGTAGGGTGAATTTTTTATTTTAACTTTGGGGGAAATGTTGGAAACTGTGAGACCATTGAAGTAGTACAGTTTGGAAATGGGACTGGGGTGGTAAGAAATAGACAAGACTGCAGTAGAAAAGAATATGTAAAGATGAAAAATGTGTTTTATTTAAATGTTTATTTACTTAGAGAAGAGTGTACCCCAGCTGGAGAGGGGCAGAGAGAGAGAGAGAGAGAGAGAGAGAGAGAGAGAATGCCAAGCAGGCTCCTTGCTGTCAGTGCAGAGCCTGATGTAGGGCTCGAACTCAAGACTGAGATCATGACCTGAGCTGAAATCAAGAGTCAGACACTTAACTGACTGAGCCACCTAGGGTACCCCAAGATGAAAAATGTTTTAATGGAAAAGAAACTTTCAGAATTAATGTTCTTAGTGTGATTTTCCTGAAGTAGATGTTGTGTAGAATGTCAGGGCAGAGGTGAAACACATAGTGGTGAAATTAAAAAAAAAAAAAAAAAAAAAAAAGATAGTAGAACAGAAATGGCTGGGAAGAAGCCATTGGTGGCTTTAATGTGAATCATTCAGGGTGATGATTAGAAAGATTTGTGGTAAGGAAATAGAGCTACCCAGTACCCAGTGAAGATTGTACTTAGTAGTAGTTTTGGCAGGAATTAAAAAAAGAAAAGAAGTATTTATTCCTTATACTAGACTGGTTTTTTCCAAAGTACTTTTACTTTCTCAATATTTGCAAACGAATTGGATACATATTCTTTCTCACCATTTTTACTGAGGGTGAAACTTAGTAGACATCTGACTTGTTTAAGTAAAGCCTATGTTACTGACGTCATGGGTCTAGACCTTTAAACCCAAATGTAGCTCAATCTCTTTTTCCTTGGAAATGAGGTTCTATTACTGTTTGCCCAGTCTTATTTTATATCTACCCAGCCAGAAGCCTGTGCCTTCTTTGACTCTTTATACCACTCTGTTTCCCACCCTTCATTCACCAAATTGGTATTCTAGCTGTTTCTTGTATTTTATCTCTCCCTTTTTGCCATCACTGCCACTGTAGTTCAGGCAGCCTCTGCCTCTTGCTCGGCCTGTTACCTCTAAATGGAGCTTCCTGCTGGAGTCTGCCTTTTCTTTCCTCCTTTCTATTCATTTGTGATCTTTGGAAAACAGACCTGTTCCTGTCATTTACCCACCCAGAAGAGCCTGAGGAATGCCTACTCTTCTGATATAAAATTCACACTCCTTAGTCTGGCTCCAAACTATACTATTTCATCTGATCTTCCACTTTTTTTCCACATGCACTCTCCTTGAGCCACATAAAGCTAATTGTTACCTACTTACGGTATTCTCTGAAGATCTCCAAGGGTTAGAGTACCATTATGAGTGGATTTCCTAATGACTGAATCTTAAAATAGAGTTTAAATTGTCTTTGATGTTCTCGCTTAAGAGGGCAAGGCATTAGTTAAAAGTAAAAATATCTAAGAGTTAAAACTGTGGGAGAGGGGTACCTGGGTGGCTTAGTCGGTTAAGCATCTAACTCTTGATTTTGGCTTAGGTTATGAACTCATGGTCATGGTGGATGGAGCCCCATGTTGGATTTGCTGGGCTTGGAGCCTGCTTAAAGATTCTCTCCCTCTTTGCTTTTCCACCACTTGGATTTGTGTACTCTCTCTCTCTCAAAAAACAAAACACCCCCCCCCCCCCCAAAACAAAAAAAACAAAAACAACTCGTGGGTGGGGAGAAACTTGGTATCTGTAAGGACAGATTTTAAGTTGTTAGGAAAAACTGGCTTTTTAGAACACCCAGGTGCTCAGGGATCTAACCAGCTAGTTTTAGTGTAGTTGGATATTACTTGCTGTGTTCCTTTGGTAACTTAATACATTTTTTTGTTTTGTTTGGATTTTTTTGGTTAATGATTGATTCTGTAAAGCATTACAGAAACAATAGAAAGCTGTTATAACATGTATAGTATACATTGCAGGTAAAATGTCCAGTTTAGGTATTAAAATTAATTTTGTGATAACCTCTAAAGAATCATTAGAAGCCATTCTAAACATAATTTAGGAAGATCACAAAGCCTAATGTAGCACTTGGCTTGGCTTGGCATGGCTTATATTCTAGCTCTGGCAGCACCAAAACTAGTCTGTCTGACCTTAGCAAGTTATGTGACTCCCTTAGGACTCAGTTTCCTTATCTCATAAAGGATTTGGACTAGGTGAGTGGGTATGGGAAGGTTGAAAATTTGTCCCCTGGAGAATATGTGACGGTGTCTGGAGATAATTTTAGTTGTCACTACTTGGTAGAAAGAGGTGCTAATGGTATCAAGTGGGTAGAGGCCAAGGGTACTGCTAAACATCCTACCATACACAGGACATTGTTCACAGCAAAGAATTACCTGGCAGTGACTTTTTTTTTTTTTTTTTGGGGGGTCCATTCAAATCTAAATTGTACCTGTTCACTTGAAGACTTTTTTTCTCTGCTTGGTCCTGTATACCTCCCAATTAAAACCATGCTGCTTCCTCTTTTATCCCATTGTGGTGTCTTTATCACCTTTTGTACATACCTTTTTTTCTCCAGTCTCCCTGCCTTCTCCTTTTTTCTCTTCGTGGAATAACTTCTGCCTCCTCCTCATGTAATTAGAATGTCTCTTAGGACCTCATTTTTGCGTTCTTTTAGCATTTGGAGTTAATGTAAACTAACGATAGTTCTTTAGTTTCACAAATTCTTAGGTTTATTTCGTTAACTTTTAAGTTTCTCAAAGGATGTCTACTCTGTGCTTCTAAGTTGCTTCTCTGTAAATGTCTGAGAGGGTTTTGTTGTTTTTTGAAAACTGGTGGGCTTAGAAAGAAGAGTTGTGAGAAGTTGATTGTGACAGGTGCCCTTCTAGGTCAGTAATATCTATTTTGACATGGTCTGTGTAGTTCACTTTATTTATATGTGACTTAGATTCACTTTTACTTATATGACCAGAAATACTCCAGGTTAGAATTAAGGTGTTCAATTGATGAGTTGGTTCATTTGTTGACTCTGTAATACTTAAATGTGATCAGTTACAGTGGTGGGATGGATGGGAAAAGAGGACTTTGTAAAATTGTATCACGGGAGACCAGGCTTGGATAGGGTTCCATAGTTGATGGGCACAAGACAACAGGAGAGCCCCAGGGCACAAATTAGAAAGCATTCAAAAGATACCAAGATAAGCTGCCTGTTTTAAAATTTTGCCAAGGGCCATTACTGAGCTTCAAAAAAGGAGCTCAGCTTTTCAAACTTCTAATTCTTGCTATTGTGTGTGGCTTGACCCTGGATTTTAGAACCTAGGTCAATAACTCTTACTAGTAGAATTCAGTAATAGTTTGGCTAAATAATCTTTTTTGGTTAATGTAGGAAGTTTAACCATACTTAAAACATTAAGGGAAAATGAGGCCTGAGTTCCAAACAAGTTAATTAAAAACAGATTGTACTCTAAAGGGGAACTGCTGGTATTTAAAATTTACTTATATAATATGATTTAGTAAGTTTGTTTCCAAGCCTTAGCTCATGAGCAATGTAATAGCTATAAGAAGTAGGAAGAAAACGCTGAAACCTCTAAGAATCTAAACTGTTTTATTAGGCACTTGAAAAAAATAAGTGTATTGCATAAGAATTCCTGACTGCCAAAATAAATTATTGAGAGGAAAAACTAATCTTACAACATCTATTGCATTTTCTGATTACAAAAGTAATATATGTTCAGGACAGAAAACTCAAACACACAAAATAAGGCCTTTGCCCTATTTTTTTTAGTGGGCTAACCCACCATAAGTCTACCGGGCAGAGAGAAAACAACAGATAAAACATTTTCTTGAATATTCCATCTTTAGGAAGGCATGAATTCGGTTAAGAAGCATATTATTGATTTAATATCAAAATGTAGTGGAGGACATATAGGACATGATTATAAAATCTCAGGTCCCTCTACTTTTTGGAGGTTCTTGAAGGTAGTAATAGAGGTCCCTAGATTATGATAATCGATTTTAAAAAAACATTAATGGTGATTAAAACATTTATTGAACATTTTCTGTTTGCCAGGCACAGTTCAAATGGTATTACATGCCATGTCTCCTTTTAGCCTTAACAGCTCTATGAGATAGGTTTTAGTAGCATCTATATTTTATGAATGAGGAAACAGACTCAGATTTAAGTTCTTTGCCCAAGATCAGACAGTCAGGATTGTACCAGGTGTGTTTGATTCCAGAATATTCTCAATTATATTAATGAGACTACATGGGGTAAACCGTCAAGTTTTTTAAAAATTTTATTTTATTTTTATTCTTCCAGTGTGTGAGGACTAGGTTGGCCTTAAACTGTATTACTTAATTATGGTTGTTTATATTGATGAGCTTTGGCATTTATTTCTATTTTAGTCTAAAAAAGCTAAAGGCAATAAAATTTGTTATAAGTGTAGTTCAGAAGGCAAAATATTCGAAGTCTGAAGTTCACAAAGTATAATTGTTCTGTGGTGAGACATTTGGAATCTTGCTGGCTTATGATATGGATGCTTATTCATATCTCTTCTCTTTTCCAATCTCTGGGTGACCCACTCTGATAACAACCATCTGAAGTCCTGCTTTTTGGAAGATTGCACTGAGGGAGTTACTTTAGATTCTGTGACCGTTGAAATTTGTGTCCATAATTTAATTTGATTGTTGATTTTCTTTTTTGGTCATACTAATTTTTTGATAGTGACTTGAATCTAATGAAAGAGGAATGGAATTTAGTTTTGATGTTAGGGGATTTTTTTTTTTTTTTTTTTAATAGGGATACCTTCAAGGGTTAAAGTTTGAAGAGAGGAGAGAGCAAGTACACTATTTGATTTTGTTAGTCAAGTGAAAAGCAACACCTTTTCTTTCATTTTTGGGTGGCTGCAATGACTTAGTGAATGTAAAATCTGGGTTGCATTTTGAAATGAGACAGTATATGTGAAACTTTATGTAATGTGAATATACACAGTTAATGTATTTTCTAATTATTGTTGCCTTATTCTTTGAGAAATAACTAAGAAGATTTTTCTTTCTGGATAGAAACTTTGTAAAAATAATGACATTGTTCATGTACAGGCATAATACCTGCATTATAGTCTTCTGAATTCCTGACATTGCACACAGGCTGATCCATAACCTGTTATCATTTCCTCTCTTCCTCTTTTAGATCTGGTCTTTTCCCGTGTAAACCTTGGTCTGGTCTTCTTTTCTTTTCTTTTCTTTTCTTTTCTTTTCTTTTCTTTTCTTTTCTTTTCTTTTCTTTTCTTTTCTTTTCTTTTCTTTCTCTCAGCTCCCTTGCATGGCTCCATGTAGAAGCATTCTTTTGGATCCATGTTACTCTTCTTTCTGTGCACCTGATATTCCATTTCTGGCTGTGCCAGATACCTGCTTCTTTCAATATTCAACATATTTAGTTTTTTTCTCTGCTTCAGGTGATACTCAAAACTCCACCTGTTCAGTGAAGCAAACACTACTTTTTACCTTCCCTTATCTGTTTGTTCTTTTTGTCAGGGACATCCTTCACTCCCGCATGCATACTGTTTGTAGATAGGTTGTCTGTTTTGAATTCCTTAGGGCACAATCTGATTTTGTTCTTTTGACAGTCGTGCACTATGTTCACTGCCTAATACTTTGTGCTTTGTCAATAATGAAATATACATATTTGTAATTTGTTTATATGCAACAATTTTGTGAAGATATATTTAATATATTAACACGGTAAATACTGTATCTAAAATACAGTCCATGGTTATAACTGTCCTTTTTACTTGTTTCTGTAACTGTATTAGAAAATCCAGAATAGTGAAATAATAAAAATATCCCATTTTCAAAAGTCCTTCAGAAAAGTATGTTTAGGATGAATATTGTGTTTATTAAGGAAATTGTTCATTTGGTAAGGGTAAAATACTGCTGGGTTTTGTGGAAACGTGTAAAAGAATAGTCATACAGTCTTTAGTTTTTATTTTTTTAATTTTTTTAAAACATTTATTTATTTTTGAGACAGAGAGAGACAGAGCATGAAAGGGGGTGGGTCAGAGAGAGAGGGAGACACAGAATCCGAAACAGGCTCCAGGCTCTGAGCTGTCAGCACAGAGCCTGACGCGGGGCTCGAACTCACAGACTGCAAGATCATGACCTGAGCCGAAGTCGGACGTTTAACCGACTGAGCCACTCAGACGCCCCAAGACTTTAGTTTTTATATTGGGGAGACAAATACTGTTTATAAAAGACTCTGAAGAACACCATACTGTGGATACAGTATAAATGAATATACCGGTTAAATCATGGGGGAATAAAGGTCTTTATAAAACAAAAATTGTAACCCAGCAAATTTAAAATAATGTTTAGCATGAGGTTAATTTCTGTGTTACTATAGGTTGGACTGAATCTCAAAAGTTAACTGAAATGTGTGATTTAGAGAACAAACTATAAATATATTGAGGGGTCATAGATTAATTTAATGTCACTTGGATCAGTTGGAGAAGTCTTCGTGAAGGAGGTGAGTTGTCAGGCAGCTCAGGATTATTATGGTTGATTGTGATGAGAGAGAATTTTATGTAATGGGAAGGGTCTCTCCTCAACTTTACCTGCCCTTGCTGCCAGAGGAGTATAGTGTTTATGTGAAGGCACGGCTGTCCAGTGACCAGGTCCATGTGTGGGATGTGTGAATGTGTTGCTATGTCTAGAGAAGTACATCAATTGTGTTAGATAGACTTTTTTTTAGGTTTGTGCAGAGGAGATCTCCCTTCAGGCATGGGGCTTAATTGAGAGGAGTGTGCCGTAGTATAGGGTATTATTTGCTTGTTAGTTGCACATTCACTCAGGACCCTAGTATTTCCCAGGCTAGAGAATATGGAGTAATCCTCATGGAGAGTTTAGAATAACTTGGGGATACCGCCTAAACTCTAGTGACCTGCCTTCTCTGTGCCCTAGTGTATATGGAGGGTCTGTTTGGATAGATATGTCACCATCCCATGTGCAGTTAACCCTGGGCCGGGTTTGACCCTACGTGTCCATTCAGTTCACAGCAGCTTTAGGCTGGAACACCAATTCCTGATTTAATCTGACACATCTAAAATAGTAGGGTCATCTTCACTGATAGACACAGGCAACTTTATGCCGGAAAGACCTCTTGGGGCACTTTTCCTGGGGAGGATGATGGTAAGTTGTAGTGAGGGCTTTCAGGACTTCTGATAGAAATGTCAAGATGTAGGGGGAAGAGTTAAACTTGAAGTGCACAAAGTTTTGAATAAGATTTGAAACAAAACAAACCAGCATTTGAATAGATTGTGGAGTGTTAAGACTTTGAAACCTGTCCTTCTGGAGGTTTTAGGTTCATGGAAGAAGAGGGTAGTTTTTTCTTTAAAAAATTTAATTTGCACATATATAACAAAAGCCTACATTTCCCACCTAGATGACTGAAAAGCGGGGGCATTGATTGTAAAACACATCCTATTATATATTTATATTTGTCCATTTGAACTTTAATGTCACATATTGCTCTCCAACTTTTCTAGCACTGTGTATTTAATATTTGCTGGGTATGAGTAAAACCTATTTGTTAAACCAGGTAAAGAAAAAGTATAAAAGGTGAAGCTGTCGTTTTAGAATTGTCTTTTGTGTAGTGCTTTCAAGACCAATGTGTTTGCTCCATGAAGAGCTATTAATGCATAATTGGCTCTTTTGTGTTCACAGTGTTTGACTACAAATACAATTTTTGAGTGTGCCAGTGATGGTACTGTCGTTTCCTTGGACTGGAAGAGCAAAAAGAACAGATATGCTTGCTACCAGGGCCAACGTTGGGCATGTTTCATTGACTTGTAGTCATGTATCTATCTGTGATCATGATGATGATGTACGCTTTTACCACCCCCCCCCCCCCCCCCCCCCCCCGCCCCGGCCCTGATCCACTCTGTTTCTGTGAGTTTGCTTGTTTTACAGTTTATTTATTTTGAGAAAGCATGAGTGGGGGAGGGACAGAGAGGGGGGGAGAGAAACCCTCGCAGGCCCCACACTGTCAATGTGGAGCTCGACGCGGGGCTCAAACCCACGAACTGCCAGATCATGACCTGAGCCGAAATCAAGAGCTGGACCCTTAACCAACTGAGCCATCCAGGCACCCCTGTGCAGTATTTGCCTTTGTTTGGCTATCACAAAAAGTGATAACATGCAGTATTTGCCTTTGTTTGGCTTACTTCATTTAGTGTAATGTCCCTGGGGGTTCCATCCATGTTGTCACAAATGACAGAATTTCCTTCTTTCTCAAGGCTGAATAGTAATCCACATCATCTTGTGTATATATTCCACATCTTCTTTATCCATTTGTCCGTTGATGGACATTAAGGTTGTTTCTGTATTTTGGCTATTGTGAATAATGCTACGTGAACATGGGAGAGCAGGTATCTTTTTGATAATCCTGTTTTCATTTTGTTTGGATGTATATCTAGAAATGGGATTGCTGGATCATAAGGTAGTTCTATTTTTAATTTTTTGAGGAGCCTCCATACTCTTTTCTGTAGTGGCTGTACCAATTTATATTCCTATCAGTAGTGCAGAAAGGTTCACCTTTTTCCACATTGTGGCCAGCACTTGTTACATCTTGTCTTTTTGATGATAGCCATTCTAACAGATATGAGGTAATATCTCATTGTGGTTTTGATTTGCAGTTGCAATTTTGTTTTGTAAATATTTCCATTTGTAGGTTGTGTTTCATTTTGTTAATGGTTTTCTTACCTGTGCAGAAGCTTTCTGGTTTGATGTAGTCCCACTTGTTCATTTCCTTCTTCTAAGGTGTCCAATTTGTTGGAATATAATTGTTTATATACCTATTGAAAAAAGAGTTTTTGTGCCTTTGTGACCAGGTCAGCCATATTTCCAGTACATGTGTTCTAGTCCTTGTTTTAGGAAGACAATTTGTGATGCAAAGAGCTTTGACTTTGGAGCCAGAAAGCCCAAGTTGACATCTTCTTCCTATCGCTTGTTATCTTGAATAGCTTTGTTATCTTGAATGAGACAATCTCTTTGCATCTCAGTTCCCTTAACTTTAAAATGGGCATGTTACTAGGGTGCCTGGGTGGCTCAGTTGGTTGAGTGTCTTACTCTTGATTTCAGCTCAGGTCATGATCTTGGGTTCGTGGGTTTGAGCCCTTGTTAGGATCTGCGGCTGACAGTGGGAAGTCTACTTGGGATTCTCTCCCTCCCTCCCTCTCCCTCTGCCCCTCCCTCGTGCACACTCTCTCTCTCAAAATAAATAAACTTAAAAAATATGGGCATGTTACCTGCTTTTCAGAAGGGTTGTTGTAAGGATCAAATATGGTAATGTATATAGAAGTACTTTTGTTTTGTTTTTTAAGTTTGAGAGTGAGGGAGAAGGAGGGGCGGGCAGAGAGAGAGGGAGAGAGACTTCCAAGCAGGTTCCGTGCTGTCAACGCACAGGCCGACGTGGAGCCTTGAACTCACAAACTGAGAGATCGTGACCTGAGCAGATATCAAGAGTCAGATGCTTAACTGACTCAGTCACCCAGGTGCCCCTATAGAAGTACTTTTTAAGCAGAGCAGAGAAAATTTCAGTATTACATTTAGGTTCTATTACATTTAGTTTCTCTTATTAAAAACAGACAATCATGACTAACTTTCGCTTAGAGTAATTTTATCTGAGTATTCTGCCTTAGGCAATTAGGATTTCCTATTGTTCCACAAGTTATACCCCCTCCTCCATACCATTTGTAGCCATGCTTGTCTGTAGTTGTCAACAGAGAATACTCTTCCTAAATTGTATCTCAGAATTTCCAGGGTCTTAACTATTTTCTGAGAAATCTTACAGTCACAGACTAAAAGTGAGGTTTGCTTTCTGGGGAGGGGCGTAATAGCAGCCTGGAGACCAGCAAATGAGGCTTTGGGAAGAACAATGGATGAAGACTGCATTGATGAATGGGTGCTGGGCTTAGGAGACTGGACTTGTACTTTAGTTTGGGTAACCTTTTAGAAAGTAGCAGCTTTTCTCCATTGTCATTTGGATTTCTCTTTATGTCTGTAAAAAGGATGTATGTTCAAATTTAATTTTTGGAATGTACCTATATCACAAAAGAACTTGAGGTAAGAAGTGACAGTTTATGGAGTATTTATATGATTTAGAAATAATATTATCAAATATAATTTATAAACACATGGGCTCCATTAACTTTTTATGGTTAATGTTCAGGAGTTTAACTTGAAAAAAAATTCAGAATTTCAGAAATTTGTTAGCCTTACATATTTTGTGATTCTGGTGTACATGAGCTTGTGCTCCCCCTGCTGGCTGTCTCTTTAGAAATACAATGGATTAGAGAAAAGAATCCTAATTTTGAGCCAAGAATGTCTATCAAATTTTATATTCTCTATAGAAGTGGTTAATGTTATAGGAGGTGTCAATTTGAGTAAGGAATTGATTGCATTATGCCTTTTCTTGTTTGTAACTTCTGTGAAGTGGTATTTAATGCAAAGAGGATATTTATTTAGCGGTTTTTTTTGGTTTTTTTGTTGTTTTTGTTTTAAAGGTAAACTAGATTTCAGTTATAGCATGTGTCATGCATTTACTCTTCTGGATTCTCAAGAGCCTTCTCATGAGCTACCTTTTACACACAGTTTTTATCCAAACAGAATAGCTTGTAATTTCTGTGCCTCCATTTGGTCATTCACTCATACGACATTTATTTACTGAATGTTGTTTTAGTTTCTGTAAAGCACTGATAGGTGTTGAAGTAGACATGGAAGGATGAGATGATACTCCGTGAAGGTTTTGAGCTTCTCCTCTGCTTGAGATCTGTACTATATGCCAGTGAAATATTAGGTAAATTCAGAGCAATGTCTTGTTAAATAGCACGATGAATGTTACAGATGGTAAACAATTGGATATTAAAGCTGAAAAAGGCCATTGTGGTGTTGTAGATAAGGCAGGAGGCATTAAGAGTGACTTGAAAAAGACTGAAGAATGGAAGTGGTTTGGATAGGCAGAAGGGGAGAAGTGAAGGACAGGCATTCTAGGCAGAGGGGACATCATGACAAAATGCGTAAGTAGGGTATTAGTGTCATTTATTTAGGGTACAGTGAAAAACACTGTGTTAGGAGCTTCACATACTTACTTGATTTAATCTTCATGTTAATCTTCTGGTGTGGTGTGGCTCTGTACATTTCAAAGATGAAGTAAGTAAGATTTATAGGGGTTAAATAGGATTTTATGTTGTATATAAAGGGTACAGATGAAGTCTTTGCTTCTCTGGCTGTAACTAAAGATCCCTTATTGAGAGGGCCATGGGGCATAGGTATTATACTGTATTGTTTTTCAGCCTCTAACTTTATTTTAGAAATATTTTTTCCTAGGCATTAGGTATAGGTAACTGGAGCTTTATTCCAATATTTTACTGTTTTAGGCCTTGCTGAAAGGTGGTAGGGATAGAAAACATGTATGTGTTCTGCTTCTGTACACCCCCTTTCCCCACCAGTGCTACTGGTGGAAATAGGATAATTGGCCCACAGCACTTTTTCTTGTTGAGTCTGGATCTGGCCCCAGAATAATTTTTAAAAAAATGCACTTGAGGGAATGGCATAAGAAAATTTCGTGTGATTTCAATTTATTTCTTAAGTTATACTTTGAGTCTTTGATTTGTATTGATGATCTATTTTGGTGTTGTTATTGAAAGTTTTAGCTTTCACAGAATTTTTCCATGAAGTTTAACCAAAATTATTTCTCAGACATATTTTCAAGTGGCTAAGCAGTCACAGCTTTGATTATAACAACTGCCTACCCAAGGCTAGGACAGCTAGTAGGTTGGTAACATACACTAAACTCACTGAGGGCAGGAGACTCCCTGGATTACTGAGGATTGAGGTAGAGAGTCTTAAACTTTCCCAATTGATTAAGGATAAATGCTTACCAGGTTAATGCAGCTGATGAAGCATACTTTGATCAATTTTAAGATTAGTGACAACTTAAAAGTTCCAGTTTTGAATTTAAATAAAAAATTAAATTTAGGCTTTGAGACCTAAATTGGATCTTCATCATGATTTCTTTTTGCATTTACATATATAGGCATTTGCCTTTTATGTTCTTACCAGACAACATTTTCCATAATTGCACAATTTTCTGGGCATCCAAAATAAGCAAAGTGATGATTTCTTAAATACGAGAAATGTTGAGTAGTTATCATAATTCTACATGGGAAGGATTATAGGTTTTCCTGCAAGATTCTTCCCTATGGGACATAATGAGGAATGATTAGGAGATGAGATGTAGTAGATTGTCCAAGTGTATTGTATCTCTTTTGAACAGCTCTTTTAAAAATTTAATTGAGATATAATTGACATATAATGTACTCATTTTAGGTGTACAGCATAGTAATTTGATATATGTATACATTGTGAAATGAATACCACAATATGTTTACTATCTATCACCATACATAGTTACAAATTTTTTTTCTTATGATGAGAACTTTTAAGATCTACTTTCTTAGCAGTTTTTCTTAAAAAAAAATTTTTTTTAAACATTTATTTATTGTTGAGAGACAGAAAGAGACAGAATGTGAGCAGGAAAGGGGAAGAAAGAGAGGGAGACACAGAATCTGAAGCAGGCTCCAGGCTCTGAGCTGTCAGCACAGAGCCCGACGCGGGGCTCGAACCCATGAACCGTGAGATCATGACCTGAGCTGAATTGGACGCTTAACCAACTGAGCCACCCAGGCACCCCTCTTAGCAGCTTTTCAAGTACACAATACACTATTGTTAACTCTAGTCACCATGCGGTACATTACATCCCCACGACTTACTGATCTTAAACTGGAGGTTTGTACCTTTTGTCCCCTGTCATCCGTTTTGCCCATCCTCCCTGTCCCCCACCTGTGGCAACCCCCAGCCTATTTTCTGTATTTATGAGTTGGTTTTTTCCCTCCTTCTTTAGATTCTACACGTGAGATTATATACAGTGTTTGTCTTTTTCTGTGTGGCTCATTTCACGTAGTATACTGCCCTCAAGGTCCATCTGTGTTGTCTCCAATAGCAGGATTTCCCTCTTGTCATGGCTGAATGATTATAAATGTGTATATATAACACATTTTCTGTATCCATTCATCTGCTGATAGGCACTTAGGTTGTTTCCATGTCTTGGCTATTGTAAGTAATGCTGCAGAGAACTTGGGGGTGCTGATTTCAAGATAGTGATTTTGTTTCCTTCAGATGAATACTCAGAAGTGGAATTGCTGATCATATGGTAGTTTTATTTTTAATGTTCTGAGGAATCTCCATACTGTTTTCCATAGTGGCTGCATCAGTTTACATTTCCACCAACAGTGCAGAACAGTTGAATAGCCTTTTTTGTATGAAGACCAATTCAAGAAAATTATACACACACACACACACACACACACACAATAAGGCTTGTCAACATGCACATATTTATCATTTTTTTCTCTGTTGTCATTATGCTTTTTAAGCTCAGATAAAGCAGTATCTCTAATTGCAATTATGCATTTTCTTGGCCTTGTTTTAACTGAGGAAGTTTATTTTTTGTTGAAGATTTAGAAATGTATATTTCACATGCATTGTAGTATTTGTAATGCTAGATCTTTGAACAAATTTTATGTGAAATGTGACTGTTGGGAATGTGGTTTGAGCAGTTTGAGTAGAGAAAATAATTTGGCCTCAGTTCAGCTGCAGACTAGGGACACAAAGGACAATTTTTTAGAGCTTCATAGTGCTGAGGAAGCAGGAGGGAAAGGTGTTGCTCTTGGGAACGGAGAGCTGGATTGAGTAGGAGTGGGTCACACAGAATGTGGTCCATAGGCAGGCGTGGGGGTAGAATAGTGGGTGAAAAAGTTTCTTTCCTCAAATTCTGAAACTGGGAGTGGGGCTTTTACCTTTCAGTATACCTGAATCTCTGCCCAATTTATTTAATTTTTGGTCTGTGTGCCTCAGTGCTACATCTTTTGTGGCAACTTCTGTCTTTTTAAGGTGGCAACTCCTGACTTTAACTTTGTAGTAGCAGCAGCTCTGCCAGCCCCAGGCTGATGGTGAGAAGGTTGCTTGGAATTATTCAGCTAGAGGCAAGATTTAAAAAAAAAAGAAAAGAAAAAATTGTGATTGGTTGAGATTATCATTCTTTGAACATTTTAAATTTCTTCCTGTAATTAGACTTGAAGGTGATATTGTGAAGTTAGGAATTTTGGTCTGTAGTTTGCTTAACATTGTACATGGTGTGGTACTTGAGGCAATTCTAAATTATTTTGATAACTCCCTATTTTGCCTAGTGATTAATAAGAAAAGAATTAAGTTTAAAAAGGGCTTCTTATTTTTAAAGACATCATCTAAACATTTTTGAATTCTTGGAATTAAAGAGAAGTTTGAAGTTGTACTATTGGCTTATCCATAAAGTAGTCATGAGAAAGCTATTTATCTGAGATGCTGGTGCACTCTTCCTTGGTGTAGTGTATTATCCAGTGACCTTTGAGTTTTCTGTGTCACTTGAAGAAAAGAGGTCCTTATTTTTACTTCAGTTATTGTAAATGTCCGTGAGAGATACCTCTGTGGTCACTGACTTGCAGCAGCAGTAAAGTCAGATAAAAAATTCACCAAGCCCTTTAGGAACTTGTGTAGAAAGGGCACTGTGTTACCATGGAACATATGGGTTCCTGCCTAAGAACCTGGGATGTTCACACCGAAGACAACTGTATTTATGGAGAAGGCTTATTTTATCTTACTTGTCTAATGTTTTGTCCTGGATAAGTGATGACTCAAAGTCAAATGTTCACTTTTAGAGAACACAAAAACACAAAAGAGAATGCATAGAAGTGACTGGTGTCTAGGCAGCTGGTTGGCAAAACTACTTTAAAGAAACATCTTTCCTTTTTTTTTTTTTTGGTAGTTCTGTTAATAGATTATTTCAAGAGACTTGGATTTCCCTGTGTGCTTTGAAGTGAAGTGCATGTTGTGCAGTAAAGAAGCAAATCCAACCTCATTGTGGAACTTGCTGGTTGCGGATGTATCACACATGGAAAGATGTTAAGACAGCATTCATATTTGCCTGCATGAAAAATTCATATGAATCAGAAACTCAGAAGTGGCCTTGGCACTTTGGTTTCTCTGTTAAGGAGCTGTGGTCCTAAGCTTCCAGCTGATAAGGCGCAGATTGGAGATACAAATTTAAATGTGGCCTTGAATTATCTGTTTATCTTTTGCATTTTAGACCTATGAAGGAAAAGACTACAGACAGATTGTAGAAGGGGGATTTGAGGTTCTTTTTTTCTTTAAAAAAAATTTTTTTTTAATGTTTATTTATTTTTGAGACAGAGAAAGAGCATGAGCAGGGGAGGGGCAGAGAGAGAGAGGGAGACACAGAATCCAAAGCAGGCTCCAGACTCTGAACTGTCAGCACAGAGCCTGATGCAGGGCTCAAACTCACAAACTGGGAGATCATGACCTGAGCCGAAGTCAGATGCTTAACCGACTGAGCCAGCTGCCCAGGCAGGCACCCTGATTTGAGGTTCTTTTTTTTTTTTTTTTTTTTTTTAATTTTTTTTTTTAACATTTATTATTGAGAGATGGAAAGACCCAGAGCATGAGCAGGGGAGGGGTAGAGAGGGAGGGAGACACAGAATCTGAAGCAGGCTCCAGGCTCTGAGCTGTCAGCGCAGGGCTCGAACCCACGAACCACGAGATCACGACCTGAGCCGAAGTCAGATGCTTAACTGACTAAGCCACCCAGGTGCCCCTGAGGTTCTTTTTAATGTGGGTTTTAGAATTATTTATTCCAGGTTAGTGTTACTTGTCCTATTTTATTTTATCAACTAAGGAACTATAATCGTTTGAGTATCTTACTATTTGCTATAATTCTCTAAACCAGTGGCATTGCTAGAAACTTTAAGAATTGCCACACCAGGGACCAGCACCTAGTCTTTGACAAGAATACCAAAGTATGCTTTGTGGGAGAGATGAATTGTTTATTGTGAAATGAGCCTGATGATGAGAGACTGCATACTCTAGTGGAGAAGTACTTCAAGTTAAAGCCTGGATTCTAGTACTGGTTCTCTTACTTAGGCATATGATTTAATATTTCTGACCCAGAGTTACTCTTCTACCAGTTGGAACAAAACAATAATAGCTCCTCCCTCCCTCCCTCTCAGCATGTTTGTTGTGAGGACCAGTGAGAGATAAATAAGCATTTATAAATGCTGAATAGTGTTACTGAGATAAGTGCTACTTGGATGTTAAAAAAGATGTTACTTGTAGACTTTTCTTATATGACTTTGAAGAAAATGAGGAAATTTATTTTAGTTTTTTAATTTTTTTACATTTATTTATTTTGAGAGAGAGAGAGAGAACATGTGCATGTGAGGGACAGAGAGAGGGAGAGAGAAGGAATCCCAATTAGACTCTGCATTGTTAGCACAGAGACTGATGTGGGGCTGGATCCCACCAACCTGTGACATGGGGTTGGATCCCACGAACCCGTGAGATCATGACCTGAGCCAAAATCAAGAGTCGGATGCTTAACTGACTGAACAACCCAGGTGCTCCTTTTAATTCATAATTTGCTAAGAGTTTTTCCTTCCACAGATTTTATTGACTTTTGACAAATGATATTTCTGCATCTGTTGAAAGATCATATGGTTTTTCTTTCACTGTTAACGTGGTAAAAAGATCTGGCTCCTGTCCTGTAGGAGTGGCAGTTGAATAGAAAGAAAAAGAAATACTGGTAAAATCTAATCGAGGGTTACAAAAGATGCAGTGGGAATGTAGAGAGAGGAGTAATGAAATCAACTTGACAAAGTCCAGAAGGCTTTCAGAGGAACTCAGCTCAGGTGGGGATTTGAAATTTGTGAGTGGAAGGAAGGAGGGGAGTGTCTTATCTTACAGGGTGTGGCCATTGTAGCGGGAGTATGGACTGCGTATTGGAGGTTGGTAGCAGAGGTGTGGGTGCTGTGCAGAGGCAGAGTTATGAAAGGATCCTTTCTGTGCTATGTTAAGGTTTCTTTTTTTTCTTCAAGTTTTTATTTAAATTCTAGTTAGTTAACATATGGTAAAAAGGTTTCTGTCTTGTATGTAGGTATGGGGGAGCCACCTAAGAGAAATGGACGTTATTAGATTTATTTAATAAAGAGATCTCTTCTGCAGTGATGCATTGTGGATGATGAGTTATTTAATGTTAAAACAACCTTGTATTACTGAGATAAAGCTTGTTTGGTCGTGACATCATAATTTTTATATGTTGCTGGCTTCCATTTGTATATTAAGGATTTTTGTTCACATGCTCATGAAGAATGTTAGTCTGTAGTTTTCTTTATCACGTTTTGCTGGCTTCAAAGTGAGTTGGTAACTATTTTTTCTTTTTTCTGGAAGAGTTTGTGTTCACCTGGCATTAGTTGTTCTTTAAATGTTTGAGGGAATTAGCCAGTGAAACTATCTTGCCTGGTAGTTTTCTTTGTGAGAATTCATTTGATTAGGATTTCATTATTATTTTTAGTAGAGTTAGGGTCATTAGGATATTTTAGTCTGTGTTATGTCAGTTTTTACAGTTGTATTTCTCACCGAATTTGTCCCTGTCATCTAAGTTGTTGAATTTATTGGCATAGAGTTGTTCATTGTATTCATTTATTATTCATGTAACACAGTGTAGGGTCTGTAGTGATATTACCTGTTTCCAATATTGGTAATAGGTGTTTATCAATTTTGTCAATCTTTAGAGAAAACCTTTTTCTTTTATTCATTTTCTCTGTCTATTTTTCCTTTTTTTAATATTTATTTTGAGAGAGAGGGCACGCACGAGCAACAGAGAGGTAGAGAGGGAGAGGGAGAGAGAAAGGGAGTCCCAACAGGCTCCACGCTGTCAGTGCAGAGTCTGATGTGGGGTTTGATCTCACAAACCGTGAGATCATGACCTGAGAGGAAATCGAGAGTCAGATGCTTAACGTACTGAGCCACCCAGGTGCCCCTGTCTGTTTTCTATTACACTGATTTTTGCTTCTGTTTTAATTAATTTACTGTTTGTTTATTTATTGTCTGTATGGTGCCCTTGTCTAATTTTCTGTTATGTTGATTTTTGCTATTTTAATTTACTGTCTATTTATTTATTGTAATCTCTGTGCCAGATGTAGGGCTTGAACTCAGAACCCCAGGATCAAGAGTTTCATGCTTTACCTGATTGAGCCAGCCAGGCACCCCTGCTCCTATTTTTATTTCCTTTCTAATCTGGGTTTTCTTTGCTTTTTTTGTTGTTGTTGTTGTTTTATTTTGCTTCTTGGGGCAGACTCTTAGGACATTAGATAACTTTCTTTTCAAATATTGTCATTTAAAAACATACATTTTTCTTTCAGTACCTCTTTAGCTGTATTCCACAAATTTGTGTATGTTGTATTTTTATTTTGATTAAGTTCAAAACATTCTCTAATTTCATTTGTGATTTTTTTTCTTTGATCTATAGGTTATTTAGAAGTGTGTTGGTCTTGATGAAAGGAATGTTTTCTACAGTTGTTGAATATAGTGTTCTTTTTTTTAATGTTTATATTTGAGAGAGACAGACAGACAGACAGACAGATGGTATGTGAGCAGGGGAGGGGCAGAGAGAGACAAGAGACAGGATCTGAAGCAGGTTTCAGGCTCTGAGCTGTCAGCACAGAGCCTGACATCGGGCTTGAACTCACAAACTCTGTGAGATTGTAACCTGAGCTGAAGTCAGACACTCAACCTGTTGAGCCACCCAGGGGCCCTGAGTGTAGTGTTCTGTAAGTGTCAATTAGTTGAAGGTGTTTGGTAGAGTGTTTTTGGACCTTCTGTATTGTTACTGATTTTGTAAATCTAGTTTTATTAATTGCTGAGAGGAGAGTATTAACATCTCTAACTATGTGGACTTGTCTTTCTGTCATTAACATTCTGGAAATTTTTGGTTCATGTATTTTGAAGCCTTAACATTAGGCTTATATACATTTATTATTGTTATTTTTCCTGATATATTGACCCTTTTATCATTATGGAATAGCCCTCTTTCTCTCTAATCAAGTCTGCTTCCTCTGTTATGAATATAGGCCCCCTAGCCTTTTTATGCTTCTTACTTCCTGCTAGGTATGTCCTTTTGCATTATTTTATTTTCAACCTTTCAGATTCTTTATATTTAAAGTATGTCTCTTATAGACAGTATACTTTCGGTTTTTATTTTTAAAAATTCATTCTCACATTGTCTGCCTTTTAATTGGAGTGCTTAAATTAGTTCACTAACATTTAATGTAATTATTGATATGTTGGATTTAGGTCTACTATTTTAGTATTTGTTTTGTTTGTCCCATCTCTTTTTTGTTTGTTTCTTCACATTTTCCTGTTTTGGGTGGGGGGGGGGGTAATTGAACATTTTGGCATTTTTGTTGTATGTCTTTTCATTTTCTTTTAACAATTTTTTGGAGATAAAACTCACATATCATATAATTCACTCATTTAAAGTGTACAGTGCAGTTTTTTTTTTTAATATATTTAGTGGGTTTGTATAGCCATCACAAAAATCTAATTTTAGAACACTTTTGTCACCTGTTTTAGAACATTTGTCACTCCTAAAAGAAATTAGGTACCTGTTCGTGGTCATTCCCCATTTCTTCCAATCCCCCTGCCTGTGCTGTAAGTAACCACTGATCTGATTTCTACCTATAGGTTTGCCTGTTGTGGACATTTCATATAAATGGAATCATAAAATATATGGTCTTTTACACCTGGCTGCTTTCACTGGACAGAATGGTTTTAAGGATTATCCATGTTGTGACATATGTTAGTACTCACTGCTTTTTGTTGTAGAATAATATTCCATTGTGTGGTTACGCTATGTTTTATCATGTATCAGGTTTTTTTTTGGTTATTATAATTAATGCTGCTGTGAATATTTGTATACAAGTATTTGTGTGGATGTGTGTTTTCATTTCATGTGCAAATATACCTAGTAGTGGAATTGCTGGGTCATATGGCAACTCTGTGCTTAACTTTTAGAGGAACTGCCAAACTGTTTTCCAAAGTGGCTGCATAATTTTTCACTTCAACCAGCAATGTATGAAGATTCCAGATTCTCCACATCCTTACCATCCCTTGTCTTTGTAATTATAGCCATCCTAGTAGGTATATAATGGTATCTCACTGTGGTTTTGATTTGCATTAATGACTATATGTTGAACATCTTTTCATATGCTTACTTGCCATTTGTGTGTGTGTGTGTGTGTGTGTGTGTGTGTGTGTGTGTGTGTGTATGTGTATTTTTAGGAATGTCTATTCAAATTCTTTATCCATTTTTAAATTGGATTATTTTGTTACTGAGTTGTAAGAGTTTTAATATATTCTAGATACAAGTCACTTAGCAGATACATGATTTCTGGTATTTTTTCTCATTCTGTGGGTTGTCTTTTAGCTGTATTGATAGCATGTAGCATAAAGGTTTTAAATTTTAATGTAGTCTAATTTTTTTGTTGCTTCTGCTTTTTGATGCCATATGTAAAGAAATCATTGCTTGATCCAAGGTCATAAGGATTTCTACTTCTGTTTCCTAAGAGTTATATTGCCTTTTATATAGGTAGGTCTAGGATTAATTTTGTGAGTTTTTTTTGAGTGGGTGTGAAGTTTCAACTTTATTTTTTGTGTGTGGATATACAGTTATGCCAGTGCCATTTATTGAAAAGACAAATGTTGAATTGTCTTGATTAATTGAACATAAATGAGCAGGTTAATTTTGGATTCTCAGTTCTGTTCCATTGATCCATATATCTATCTGCTATGACCATACTGTCTTAATCATTGTAGCTTTATAGTATATTTTGAAATCAGGAGATGTGAGTCATATTATTTTTTTTCAAGATTGTTTTTGTTGTCTGTCCGAGGTCCCTTGAATCTCGAAATGAGTTTTAGGATCAGCTTATCAATTTCTTCAGAAAGACTGTCAGATTTTGATAAGAATTGCATTGAATCTGTAAAATTAGTTTGGAGAGTTTTGCCTTCTTAGCAATATTATCTTCCAGTGTCATTTATTTAGTTCTTTAGTTTCTTTCTGTGATGTTTTATAGTTTCACTGTACAAGTCTTAGCACTTTCTTTTATTAAATTTATACCGAAATGTTTTATTCATCTTGATGTTCATAATTTCGTTTTCTATTTATTACTAGTATGTAGAAAAACAGTTGACCCCCTGAGCCAGATGGGATTGAACTGCGTGGGTCTACTGAAACGTAGATTTTTTTCAATAAATACAGTATAGTACTATAAATGTATTTTCTCCTTTTTCTTAACATTTTCTTTAGATTATTGATTTTTTTTTTTTTAATTGTTTTGAGAGAGATAGAATGAGCATGAGTGGGAGAGGGGCAGAGAAGGCAGAATCCCAAGCAGGCTCCATGTGGTCAGCGCAGAGTCTGATACAGAACTTGAACCCATGAAACTGTATCATCATGACCACCCAGGTGCTTCATATTTTCTTTAGATTATTGTAAGAATACAGTATAGAACATATCCAGAATATATGTTGAATGAGTTTTTGTTATCACTAAGGCTTTTAGTCAACAGGAGGCAATTAGTAGTTTAAGTTGTTGGGGAATCAAAAGTCATATGTGGATTTTTCATTGCGTGGGGTGGGGGTAATCCTAACCCCCACGTTGTTGCAGGGTCAGCTATACGCTTATTGTATGTCAATTTTTTCGTGCAACCTTGCTGAATTTATTAGTTTTAATAGTATTTTAGTAAGTCTTAGGATTTACTGTATGCAAGATCATATCATCATCAAATACAGATTGCTTTACATCTTTTCCAGTCTGGATACTTTTTATTTCTTATCTGATTGCCTTGTTTAGACCCTTTAGTACAAATTGAAATGAGAGTGGACGTCTTTGTTTTGATCCTGTTTATTTTTTAAAGTTTGTTTGTTTTGAAAGAGTGAGTGGGGGAGGGGCAGAGAGCGAGATAGGGAGAGAGAGAATCCATCTCACAAACTACAAGATCATGACCTGAGCCAAAATGAAGAGTCAGACACTTAACTGGCTGAGCTGCCCTGGTGCCCCTTGATCCTGTTTTAGTTACCTGTTGCTACTGCAACAAATTGTCACAAATTTAGTGACTTCAAGCAACATAGATTTATTCTCCTACAGTTTTGGAGGTGTCTGAAATGCATGTTATAGGGCTAAAATCAGGGTATTGGCCAGATTGGCTCCTTCTGGAGTGTCTAGGGAAGAATCTGTTTCCTGCCTTTTCCAGCTTCCGGAGACTGTCTACATTCCTTGACTTGTGGCCCTTTCTAACGTTGGCAAAGCGCACCACACTCTATTTCGGTTTCTGTCCTTATTTTGCCTTCTATGTGTTTGAGCTCTCTTGCCTCCCATTGATAAGGACTCTTGACGATTATATTGGGCTGACCCAGATAGTCTGCTCATCTCAAGATCCTTGATCATATATCTGCAGATTTCATTTTAACATGTTCGCAGATTCTGGGGATTAGGAATTGGATATTTTGGGGTAATCTTGCTTTATCCTACCATAGTTCCTGATCTGAGGGAGAAAGTATTTAGTACTTTAACATTAAATGTGATGTTAGCTGTGGATTTTTTACAGATGCCCTTTATCAGAGTGGGGAAGTTCCTTTCTACATTTACTTTTGTTGAGTTTTTATCATGAAGGAGTGTTGGATTTTGTTAGAAATTTTCCCTTTGTCTATTGAGATGATCATATGGCTTTTGTCCTTTAGTCTATTAATATGGTGTATTTACATGGGTTTATTTTTAGGTGATAAATGTTGCTGTCCTGGGATAAATCCCACCTTGTCACAGTGTATGATGCTTTTTTGGTGGATTTGGTTTGCCAGTATTTTATTGAAGATTTTTGTAAGGATACTGTGCTGCAGTTTTCTTTTGTTGTGATGTCTTTACCTAGTTTTGGTCTCAGGGTAACACTGGCCACATAGCATGAGTTGGGATATGTTCCCTTCTCTTCCTTTTTTTTTTTTTTTTGGTGTGTGTGTGGGAAGTTTGTGAAGAATTGGTATTATTTTTTAAATGTTTGGTAGAATTCACCAGTGAAGCCACTTGAGCCTGGCTTTTCTCTGTGTGAAAGAATTTGATCTTTTTACTTGTATATGTATTTTAGATTTTTTTCTTTCTTCTTGTGTTGGTTTGGGTAATTTGTGTCTTTTTTTTTTTTTTAATGTTTTATTTATTTTTGAGACAGAGAGAGACAGAGCATAAGCAGGGGAGGGGCAGAAAGAGAGGGAGACACAGAACCCGAAGCAGGCTCCAGGCTCTAAGCTGTCAGCACATAGCCTGATGTGGGGCTCAAACTCGCAAACCGTGAGATCATGACCTGAGCCGAAGTTGGACACTTAACTGACTGAGCCACCCAGGTGCCCCTGGGTAATTTGTGTCTTTATATGAGTTGGTCCATTTCATCTAGATTACCTAATTTGTTGGGCATAGTCATTCTTTTTTTAAAAATGTTTATTTTTGAGAGAGACAGAGAGCACAAGTGGGGGAAGGGGCAGAGAGAGCTAGAGACACAGAATCTGAAGCAGGCTCCAGGCTCCAAGCTGTCAGCACAGACCCCAACTCAGGGCTCTAACTCCCGAACTGTGAGGTCATGACCTGAGCCGAAGTCAGATGTTTAACCCGCTGAGCCACCCAGGAGCCCCTGATCTTTCACCTTTTTTAATGTAGTCATTTACAGTTACCTGTTTTCCTTTGAGAATTGATCCAGCTGTATCTCAGAACTTATGATAGGTTTTCATTTTTATTCATCTCAATGTTTTTTTAATTTTGTGTGTGTGTGTGTGTGTGAATTCTTCTCTGACTTATTGGTTATTAGGAATGTGCTATTAAGTTTTTTAAAAAGTCATACATATTTAAAGAATTTAAGAGAAAAAACAGTGTTTTCTGTTTACCCCCATAATTAACATTTTCTGTTTTTTGTTTTTTTAAATCAGAATTTCCATCTTACATCATTTCTCTTCTGCTAAGTAAGCTTCCTTTAGCATTTCTTATAGTGTAGGTTTGCTGATGATGGGTCGCTTAACTTTTATTTTTCTGAAAAAAAGTTGCTTTATTTTTTTAATTTTAGAGTGTTTTTGAGCAGGGGAGAGGGGTAGAGGGAGGGAGAGAGAGAATCCATGCTGAGCGTGGAGCCTCATGTGGGGCTTGATCCCACTACCCTGGGATCATGACCTGAGCTGAAATCAAGAGTCAGACGCTCAACTATTTCAGGCACCCCTGAAAATACTTTTATTTTGTCTTCATTCTTGAAGGATATTTTTGCTGAAGGTAGAATTCTGGGTTGTCAAGAGGTTTTTTCTTTTAGCACTTAAAAAATGTCCTTCTGCTGTCTTTTGACCTCCATTATTTTTTTTGAGAAGTCACTGATCATTTACAGTATTGTTTTCTTATATGTGATATTTCACTTTTTTCTGGTTCTTTTAGTAATTTTCTCTTTATTTTTGGTTGTTGGCAGTTTGACTGGGATGTGCTTAGGTGTTTTCTTTGTATTTGTCCTGCTTGTGGTTCACTGAGCTCCCAGAATCTGCAGATTTCCAACTTCTACATTTGGGAAATTTTCAGCCATTATTTCTTCAAAGTTTTTTTCTGTTCCATTTTTTTTTTCACTTCTGATTATAGGACTCAAATTATTCTTACACAGTTGTTTAGACTTTTGATAGTGTACCACATGTCACATATTACTCTTCAGTTTTCTAATTGTTTTTTCCTCTCTTGTTTGGATTGGATAATAGCCACTGATCTTCAAGTGTATTGACTCTGTTAGCAAGCCTTCTTGCTCAACTATAAACCTCAAAAGTTAAAACCAGAAATAGGCAAGACTGTGTAACTCACTCTTGTGAGTAAATCCACTGTGTTTATTTCTTATTGCACTTTTTTGAGGCATTGATGAGAAGTTTTGCAGTGACCCAGAACATTCCAGCCCCCAGACCAGAAAAGCCCTGGTAGCAATAGAATGCCCAGACCATACACACCCTATGCTTCCCTATCCATGATACACATAGTGATCCCACTCATGTTCATGTACCTTGCATGTACCCACCCTCTCCCCCCAACCCCCCTCCGTCCCCCTCCGCCCAGAACCTCTTCGGTAAAACTCTGGGTGTCCCTCTTGTGGGCAGAAAGGTTGGTTGTTAGGGCCTGAGCCTGCCACATCTCCTGGCTGCCAGCACCAAAATAAATTTCTCCCTTTCTCTTTTCTAAACCCTCCTCTCTTGAGTTATAGACTTCTCTTGGGATGAGTTTATTCGGGTTTGTTTCACGACATTGTTGGCAGATGGAGCCAGGAACTACGCTTTTGGTTTGTTCAGCTCTGTCAGGATTCCCCAGGATCGAACACTAGGCTGAGGAAGTGCACCAGAACTTACCTGTTTGTTTCCTGAGTTGGCAGCTGTGATAGATCGTTTTACAACACTTCGGCCATTGTTAGTCTGCGTTCAGTAGATGTTTTTATTTTGGGTATTGTATTTTTCTTAAAAATTTTTTTAAACGTTTATTTTTGAGAGAGAGAGAGAGACAGAGCATGAGTGGGGAAGGGGCAGAGAGAGAGAGGGAGACAAAGAATCTGAAGCAGGTTCCAGGCTCTGAGCTGTCAGCACAGCTTCACCGACTGAGCTACCCAGGCGCCCCTGGATATATTGTATTTTTCAATCTAGAATTTCCATTTGGTTCTTTTTTATAGTTTCTGTTTCTCTGATGATATTTCCTATTTATTACGAGCATATTTTCCTCAATCCTTGAGTATGGTTATAAGTAACAGCTTTTAAAATTCTAGTCTGGGAGTGTCTGGGTGGTTTGCTTGGGCATCTATCTTTTGATCTCAGCTCAGGTCATAATCCTAGGGTCTTGAGATCAGGCCCTGTGTCAGGCTCCTTGCTGATGTGGAAACTGCTTAAGATTCTCTTTCCCTCTGCCCCTCTGTGCTTGCTCTCTGTCAAAAAAAAAAAAAAAATCTTGTCTGTAAATACTGAGGAACTATATTCAGGTTGGAGGAGACTAGCAACACACGACAACTAAGTGCAGTGTGGGATCTTGGCTGGAAGTTGGGCCAGAAAAAGGATATTAGTGAATTGATTGACAGAGTTTACGTAAGGTTTGTAAAGTAGTTGATAGTATTTTATCATTAATTAATTTCCTGGTTTCTATAGCTCTATGGGGGTTATCTAAAATATTAACATTAGAGAAACCTTAGTGAAGGTTAAAAGCCCTCCTCTACTAATAACAACATCCAGATTGTCTTGGTGTTGGTTTCTTTTGGTTGTCTTTTCTGTGGGCCACCTTTTCCTGTTTGAATGTTTAGTAATTTGGAATTGAATCTTGGACATTATGAACCATTTGTTATAGAGATTTTGGATCTTTTGTGTACCTCCAAAGAATATTGACTCATTTGTTTTACTTTATTTAATTGTTTCAGTAAGGATAGGCTCAAGTTCCAGATCATTTTCCCCTGTGGTCAGCAGTTTAAATCTGTATTCAGTTTTTAGTCTTATCTCGGATCCTTGTCTCTTTCACTTATGCCTATTTCAGGGATCAGCTACAGATTTGGGGCAAAGTTTGTAAGTAGACTTTGGACCTATCCCATTGTGGCTGATTTTTCTTTGGTTTTATCCCTCAATTCCCTCCTGGTGGAGTCATTCAGAACTCTGTTCTCTGGTTCTTCATGCCAGTGTAAGAGTATGGTTTCTGTCCAAATTCTATTACCTAATAATGCTTAACTGGGCCTGCCTTCAGGCAGAAAGCCATTAAAAAAGAAAAAAAAAAATTCCCCAGTGCTATTCCTTTTCCCAGGAACTCCTCTATAGTGTCTTTTCTGCTTTTGATTACTTTTCATTGTCTTCCGGTAGTTACTTTTTAATTTTGTCCAGAGTTTATAGTTTATATCTTTGTGACAGTTGGTCCAATAAGAACACATTATGTTCCACCTCCAGTAATCTTAGGAAGCAGCTCTTGGGTGTGGAACTTAATATTTTGTTTAACCATTTTATTGAAGTATGATATATCACAGACACACACACACAGTGCACCAATTGTAACTCTACAGCTTAGTATCCTATTACAAATTGAACATGACTTAGAGAAATAGAACATTACCAGCACCTCAGAAGCCTCTTTTCTATCCCTACCCAATCACTGCGCCTACCTGCTTCTCCAAAGTCGTCAGTCTCCTATCTTCTAGTGCCATAGATTAATTTTGCCTGTTATTGAACTTTGTATAACTGATAATTCATGTATTTTGCTTTTTGTCTGGTGTCTATTTTTATGTTTGTGAGATTATTCCATGTCAGGTGTGGGAGTAGTTTATTCTCATTGTTGAAAAGCATTTCATTGTGTGAATTTACTATAATTCATTTGTCCCTTCTATTGTAAATGGGTATTTGGATTATTTCCATTTTGGGCCTATTACAGAAGTGTTGCTTGAACATTCTTCTGTAAGTCTTTTCGTGTACATGTGTATTCACTTCTATTGGGTATATATTGAGTAATTGAATTACTGGTCATGGGTGTGACCCTTTTGTTCAGCTGTAGTAGGTATTGACCAAACAATTGACCAAAGTGGTACCTAATTGTTTTTTTAATGAACAAATATTAGGTTTTAGGAAATTGAAATCAAAGAGTTATTACAAACACAATTCATCATTCTTACCATGTGCTAGCCCCTTAGTGTTTGATTGACAAATTGGTAGTTTGACAATACAAGGTAAACACAGCCTTAATTCATATATAATATGTGTTTGCTTGTTTGCTTGCTCAGGCTTACTGAATTTAGTGGAATCATTTATGTGGTTATAATTCTTGGATCTGTCATTGACACTCATATGAGGTATTTTATCTAGTTTTATCAGTACATAAGTTTTGCTAACATTAGTAGGCCATCAGGTTCATGGTCCAGGAGTATATCAGTTGTCCTTAAAGTTGTTTGTTATAACTTATTTATGTTCTGTGTGGATGGAATTTTATAACTTTTATATTTTATAGCTTAATGAGGCATTTATATTTGGTACTTACTTGATGTATACAGTAATCTTGGAAAAATTAGATATGGTAAAGCTAAAAGCAGGATATAGAAGAGCAGCTGAAAGAATGTGGTAACAGAAAATGTTAAGAGATTGACCTTGGGGTCCATCTTCACCTTGTGGTGATGCTTTGTGACAAAATAGTTATTCTAAGATTAGGAAACTTTTCTGTAAAGGACTAGACAGTAAATATTTTTAGGGACTTGTGTTGCAGCTACTTGGTTTTGCCATTGCAGCACAAAAGCAATCACAGACAATACATATATGAATAGTTATTATTACATACTATTTATCAACACTGAAATGTGAATTCATATAATTTTTTACATGCTACAAAATAATATTTTTTGATTTTTTTTTTCAATCACTTGCAGGGTAAAAAACCACTTGTATTGGTCTGCTGGGGCTGCTATAAGCAAGTACCACAAACTGAGCGGCTTAAATAACAAACTTACTGCGTCAGGGTTCTGGAGGCTAGAAGTCAGAAATCAAGTTGTTGGTAGTGTTGGTTCTTTCTTTCTTAGTAAGGGAATGATCTATTGCAGCCTTTCTTCTAGGCTTGTAAGTGGCCATCTTTGTGTCTCTGCATTGTCTTCCCTCTGTATGTGTCTGTCTTTGAGTACAATTTTCCTAGGCATACTGGATTAGTGCTCACTGTCACCATCTCATTTTAATTTGATTACCTCTGTAAAGATCCTGTATGTCCAAATTAGGTCACATTCTGAGATATTGGGGGTTAGAACTTCAAAATACTTTTTTGTTTGGGGGTGGGAGGCACAGTTCAATATATAATACTCATTTTTTTTTAATAAAGTTTATTTGTTTTGAGAGGGAGTGCGTGTGTGTGTGCGCGCTCACACACACACACACACACACACACACACACACACACACACACACGAGTGGGGGAGGGAGAGAATCCCTGCTTGAGATTCTTCCTAAGCAGTCTCCTTGTTGTCCGCACAGAGCCTAACTCAGGGCTCCATCTCACGAACTGTGAGACCATGACCTGAACCAAAATAGTCAGATGCTTAACTGACTGAGCCACCCAGATGTGCCCATAACATCATTATTAGCTTTTGATCATTAAAAATCAGGTGGGATGGCCTGGACTTGGCCAGCTTGGTGCACTTTGTAGCACTTGACTTACGGATTAGGGCAGAGATGATAACTGTAGGATTTACCAGCTCCCAAAT
This sequence comes from Panthera pardus, assembly GCF_024362965.1. Classification (NCBI taxonomy): domain Eukaryota; kingdom Metazoa; phylum Chordata; class Mammalia; order Carnivora; family Felidae; genus Panthera; species Panthera pardus. The sequence continues at coordinate 143,744,607 of NW_026526732.1, read as the reverse complement.
GATGCTAGGTGCATCTTTAGGTGAGATGGCTAATTTTGTGGACTCTTGAGATTCACTAGAGGGACAGTCATCAGTTTCATTTTTGAATATGAGGGACAAGAGTTTATATTGATTTACCAGAGATATTTAGATTTCAGGCTCAAATAACCATGACTCTGTTTATAATTTAGAAAGAATAGACCCCCCCCCCCCCCCACCGCCAAGCGGTGTTCCTGGGAGGTCGGTTAGAATTATAATATTATAATGTAGTAAAAACTGGCTTAGATTAGTGATTTGAAGTAGTTGCTCAATGTTCAGTAGAATTGCTTTTAAGGCTTTCATAAACATTTATTAAGAATTTTATGGAATGTTACTTGGTGATCAAAAAGAATGAAATTTTGCCATTTGCAACAACATGGGTGGAACTAAGAATAAGAATGTATTATGCTTAGGAAAATAAATTGGTCAAAGAAAGACAAATATATGATTTCATTTATACGTGGAATTTAAGAAACAAAACAGATGAACATAGGGGAAGGGAAGGAAAAATAACATAAAAAAGAGAGGGAGGCAAGCCATAAGAGACTTCTAAATACAGAGAATAAAGTGAGGGTTGCTGGATGGGCTAAGTGGTTGATGGGCATTAAGGAGGACGCTTGTTGGGATGAGCACTGGGTGTTATATGTAAGTGATTAATCACTGAATTCTCCTGAAACCATCTACTCCTAAGCTTAGATTTAAAAAGAAAAATATAGGAAAAAGAGGTTACCAATAAACAAGCTATCCAAAAAAAAAAAACCCCACAAAACAACAAGAAACCCAAAACAAACAAACAAAAAATTATTTTAGGGTGCCTGGCTACTTCAGTCAGAGGAGCACGCAACTCTTGATATCAGGGTTTTGAGTTCGAGCCCCACTTTGGGTGTAGAGATTATTTAAAAAATAAAATGTTAAAAAATTTTTTTATTTTTAAAAGTAAACTCAATTTTAATATATGAGTTGCCACTAATGCTTTAGTTGTTGCTATTACAGTAATTTTTGTGCAGATCTCCAAAAAAATTTTTTTTGCTCTCTGTTTAAAGAGCATCATTGTTAGCAGTGTATATGTGTGAATCAGGATTTTCTTGATTGCCATCTATGTATCAGTTCTTCTTAGTATAATACTTACTTTGCATATAGGATTCTTTTTCATTTCTTTTAAATGTTTATTTTTGAGAGAGAGAGAGAGAGAGAGCATGCATGCGCGCAAGGGAGAAGGGCAGAGAGGGAGACACAGAATCTGAAGCAGGCTCCAGGCTCTCAGCTGTCAGCACAGAGTGGGACTCAGGGTTTGAACTCACAAACTGTGAGATCATGGCCTGAGCCGAAGTCAGACATACAACCGACTGAGCCACCCAGGCACCCCTGCATGTAGGATTTTTATCTATAGTCCTTGATTTCAGTGTATTTTAATCAAATTAACCTTGTATTTTTGGTAACTGGCTTTATAATAAGTGAAAGCTGTACACTTGAACTTTGAAAATTTATTTACTGTAGAACACTTACTTTCAATTTTATATTCATGCTCTTTGTAAGATTTCATTTGAAAGGAAGTTTTTTACTACTTGACAATTTGGGAAACTGCTCATTTAGCATATATAACCTAATAGGAAAAGGTGAGGCAGGAGATAAAGGAAATTGGTTATTTTAATTTGGGTTAATATACTGATGAGGAAGGCACAGCAGAAATGAAATCAATTCAAGTTACTAGTTATCCAAGTTTTGTTTTTTATTTCCCTAGCAACATTTAGAACCCTATGGGTACTTTGTTTCTACCTTCAACTTCAGTAGATATGCCATGCTTTATTATTTCTTGGTATAAGCTAAATAGAGTTACTACTAGCTCCTGAACGGGTGAAAGAACTTCTTGTGTATTAGTGGTAAGAGAAGGTATCACTGTCAGCATTACAGCAAAACAAGCAAGCATAGAAAGGATTTAAAGTAGATACTTCTTGACAATGCTAATAGTGTATAGAAGAAAACAGAACAGGAAGGATCCTGTCCCTCTTGTATATTAAAGGCTATATTTTTGGAATATGTTCTTTGTGCAGCAGTTCTTATATTTGTTCATGTAGTTGAAATGATCTGTGGTTCTTTTGAGGAGGCAATGAGATAGTTTTAATTCTGGTCAGTCATACCAACACTTAAAGATCTGTAAAGAACAGTAGTCAGTTATGGTATGTGTCTTATTAATGTAGAAGCAGAGGGCATTTTGGAGTGTGGTAGAAAGAGCAGTGAGTCTCTTTTATGAGTCTCTTATCTCATATCACATATTGATATGAGGATATTGTGTAGAGCTGTGTCTCTTTTGGCTTTGAACGGGATGGCCATTGCATCCTCTTTTTGTCTTGTGTCTGAGATTAAAATACACACACATATAAATTGGCTTATTAAAATTAGTTACTTTTTAAATTTTAGATCATGAGTGAGGCGGTAGAGAGAGAGAGGAGAGAGAAAGAGAATGAGAGAATATACCAAGCAGGCTCCGTGCTCACTGCAGAGCCCAGCACAGGGCTCAATCCCATTACCTTGGGATCATGACCTGAGGTGAAATCAAGAGTTGGATGCTGAACCAACTGAGCCACCCAGGTGCCCCAAATTAGTTATTTTAGATGTTTAGTTATTTTTTATTTTTTTACATTTTATTTATTTTTGAGAGAGAGTGTGAGCATGGTAGGGGCAGAAGAGGGATGGAGACAGAATTTGAAGCAAGCTCTGGTGGGGCTCAAACCCATGAACAGTGAGATGGGACCTGAGCTAAAGTCGGAGGCTTAACTGACTGAGCCACCCAGGCGCCCCAAGTTAGTTATTTTAGATGTTTAGCTGTTTTTTATACATATTTATTAAATTGCTTTGAAAGTATTCCTGCTCTATTGTGGAAACTCTGGGAATGTATTAATTAATTCTGTGCCTGCAGCAATCATTTCCTTGAGTGACACATGGATCCTGGGTTTTAATGTTTGTATATTTATGCAAGCAAGCACTTTATGCATGTGAAAGAAGAGCTGTAGAGTTTTGTATGAGTGTTAAATAATCTATTTTAAAGACTTTTTTTTTTTTTTTTTTTTTTAGTTTATTTACTTACTTCTTTTTAGTAACCTCTGCACCCAACTAGGGGCTTGAACTCATGACCCTAAAATCAGGAGTCCATGTTCTTTCGACTCAGCTGCCAGGTGCCCCTTAAAGATATTCCTGATAATGTATCATCATTTCTTTGATGGGCATAAAGAAGGTGGTGATTTTCATTATTTATCCTGAGGATGGATGATCATACCACTTTTCATTTGGAAACATTTCTTCTTTTGGTACTTTCCCTGTGTTTGTGAGGGGAAAATTTCTTAGTGTAGCATTCTCTTTTATTATTCTGTAGATATTTCATATGAATCTCAGATTACATGGAAATGCATTATTTCCTTGGTTCCTGGCTGTATAGATTTTTTTTTGAAACTGAATAAGAGAAAGGAAGCAACTTCAAGCTGTTAGGTTTGGGAATTAGATTACTTTCTGAAAAGAATTTGTACTGATCTGGTTGGTCAGGTTTCTCAGTGATGAGGAAGAGACACATGATAACAAGAATGGAGTGAGAGGTACAAAAGGAAATTTGCTTCATTCACTGCCTAGGTAGTACTCAATCCCCAATTCCCCTGATGTGGTTCTTAAATAGCTAGGAAGGTATCTCCCTTTTTGCTTTAGGACCAGCTAACTTCTCCAGATAACAGCTTGACCCTTTCAACTGATCCTACAGACAGGGTTTGATTGGATTGATTTAGCATTGTTGTGCCTGGAGCAGGATCCTTGGTGGTCATAGTTGGGGTTATGAACTTCAGAGGGAAACCCATCATGCCCAACCCATGTGTAGTTGACTACCAGCCCAAGTAAACTTACTGTTCTTCATTCAAACCCCTGTGGCTTGTGTGATTGCTGGCTTCCGTGTTTCTAACAAGGTACACCTTAGAGGAATTAAAATGGTGAGTGGGATAGGATGGCAGAGAACATGTTGGGACTACTTTGCTCAAAATTACTTTGTGTGTGGTAGGATGCTTCATAGATCTTTGGTTGAGCAGAAACAGGCTTCTGCTCTATCTCTAATATTCATTCCAAATGCAGAAGAGGTTTTTTGGGAGGAGGTGCAGGTGGTGGGATTGATTTTAGAAAGTGGGAGTACTGAATGGAACCACCTTTATTATCTTTGATTTTGTAGATTTGCATACTGGGGTGATTATTTCCTGTGGCCATTAAAAGGAGTTTTTTTCTTTGTGTAACTAACAAATATATAGGTATGTCCATGTACCAGAACCCAACTAAATGAGTTAACTGCATAATCAAGGGTACCTAAGTGTGTGGATCTGAAGCTTTGTTTTGCCTGTTATTAGTGAATAGTTTAAGAGTATTCAAATAACTGAATCCAATGGATAAATGAACATGCTTTTTATCTTAATATGGATGATAGGAAATTCATTATTGGTAGAACAGATCTTGCTTGTTATATATAGATCCCTTAAGAATGTGAATCTGGGTATGAAAAGGTAACTAGCACATATAACCACATATTCAAAAGAATTAAATATTGTATTATTTTTAGGATAGCTGAAAGTTGTCGGTTGGGAACTTTTTGAGGGATTGTGTAATAGGCTATATGCATGGGCGCAGACCATTTAGTGCTAGCTGCCTGGCTGTACTTTAAGGATTAAAAGCAAAATCTTCGCATGTGATGTTTTGTATATTTGGCTTAAAAAAATCTACAAGCTTTTAGAGGTTGTGAGATATGGGTCATTTTTGTTCAGATAAGAGTTAGGTCAATAAAGCATTTACTAACATGAAATGTTTTTCTTTTCGCCTTTCTTGGTATTAAAAGAAAGGTGAATGGACGAAATAGCCATTAAAGGATTTAATTTTAAAAAATGAAGCAACAAAAACCATACAGCTTTGGCTGTCCATGTTACTTTAAGCTTCATATTTCAAAACTATATTCACAGCTTTAGAAATAAACTCTACAGTAGCTGAATGGTATTAACCAGTGCTTTTTTTCTTTGCTTTATCCTATTGTGTCAGCAGGGATGCTGCAGCAATTCTTTTTGATCTAAAAACTACTCTGTTGTGGAACTGAAAAAGAAAAATGTTCTAATCTCCTGCTAAAATTTTACCTGACAGTGAGGTCAGTCAGACAATGGAATAACTTGCTAAGGGAGTTCAGTGAGAATCTTTTCACTAGAGATGTTCCAGAGTTGACTTGAATGAAGTACTTGGAATTGAAGATCAAGCTGGCAAAATCCTCCAGGATGAGATAGCCCTTCTGAACTAAAAATTTTTTAAAGGAATTAAAAAGTCTATATTACAAGTTTTGAGAAAATATTACTTAAAATCGTTGAATCAGAATTTAGTTTTTCAGCTATGTTTTATTCTTTATAAACATCTTCCATGAAGGGTATATTTAATATGGAAAGTGTTTTTTTTTTTAAAAAGGTATCTAGTTTGGGGTGCCTGGGTGGCTCATTCAGTTAAGTGTCTAACTTTGGCTCTAGGTCACGATCTCACAGTTAGTGAGTTCGAGCCCCGCGTAGGGCTCTGTGCAGACAGCTTGGAGTCTGGAGCCTGCTTCAGATTCTGTCCGTCTCTCTCTGCCCCCCCCCCCCCCCCATTCGTGCTCTATCTGTCTCTGTCTCTCTCAAAAGTAGGTAAAACATTAAAAAAAAATTAAAACAAGGTATATAGTTCTTGATCATAAATTACTGTCCCATTATATGTGATTGGAGAAGTTTATTGTTAAATACCCCACTGTTGTATGCCAGTACATCACAGAAGATAGTCTATAAGGGAAGGCTTGGGATTATGCTGACCTTTAAATTAAAGAGCTGTTGGGTGGCTGGTCAGACTGTCATTATTAATGTCCTATAAAGTGATGCTAGAGACTAGATTTGATTCCCTGTTCTGTCTTTCTGCTTAGGCCAGCAAGAGATAGGATTGCTGGTGGAGAGAGGCTTTTAGCTCTGGGGTAAGGCTAAATCTTTAATCCCTCCACAGGTTCCCCTTTCAATAATTAGAAAAGAAAACAGTTGGGCTGCTGGGGCTTTGGTGTTTTCTGATCTCCTTAGCTAAAAGGTACCTGCTGTACAGGGTTTTGAATAGCAATAGACCACTAAGTGGTAAAAACAAGAATTTTAAGTCTTTGGGAACCTTCATAGAGATTTTTGTTCCTAGCTGCTTAGGGTTCCAATGGAAAGATTTGGTATTGGGGGAGGGATGGGGGTTGAGGCAGAAGTGGAGTTGAAGACTGTTTATATTTAGAATTTTAACAAATGTAGTTAAAAAAATATATTCCTCTGGATGCTAGTATATGGCTAAAAAGTATAAGAGGTTCAAAAAGATTCCCATATAATCATATGAGGACTACAGGTCACTGGGGTACAGAGCCTAGCAGGTGGTTTGTGTGAGGACAGTTTTGTTCTTTTTACTACCTAATAGCCAATTTAATTTCACTCATGTTGCAGCAGAATGTTCCCAATGTTGAATTTTCCAGTTTCTCTAAAACATGATTAGTGCAGAGATAGCTGTGACATTAGGGTGATTTTCAATGACAGGGCACTTGTGTGGTTAGGTCCCTGGATATGGGGCTGGTGGAAGGGGATTTATACTTTAGGGCCAGTGTTAACAAAAATATTACTCTTTGTGTCTGTCATTAAAGTAATACAACCCCTTCTGAAATACAAAGGAGCAACAGTGGCCTTGGGTTAACTATGCTGAATTAAGTAAAAGTTTTTAAAGTTGTTTAGATTAGATTAGCAGTGGTTTCTTGTTTCCTCTCTTACCAGTATAGAGTAGCCGGTAAACACTTAACCTTAGTCTTTTCTGGTTTTGTTTGTTGTTGGTGGTGGTTGGGTGGGCAGTGATAAACCAGAATGTTGATATAATCCTCTTACTCTCTTCCTTCTCCCTTTGTCCAAGGATGGGATACTTAAGGGTAGGGCTCCCAGGCCTTGGGTTCCTCTGGTGCTTGAATGAAGCATTGCATTCGAAGGTGTGTTTTCCGGTGCTAGTGGTCAGTCTCTGCTGCTGTACTTGTCCACTGGAGGAGAAATGCAGACATGAGTGTAACTCCTGCATAATCCAGAGACTCCGAACCTCACTGGTCTGTGCACCAACCCCATCTCCTTTTGTTTAGTATGGAGAGTTTACATCTTTATTCTCCTTTTTGACATTAGAGATGAGGGCCAGGACTAGATCAGCCCAGTTCTTAGGCTGGACTTTACATAAAGATGAGGAATAAAGTGGGGTACCTGGCTGGCTTAGTTGGTGGTGTATGCAGCTCTTCATTTCGGGGTTGTGAGTTTGAGCCCCACGTTGGATGTAGAGATTACTTAAAAATAATAAAACCTTAAAAAAAATATATTGTCACTTTAAAAAAGATGAGGAACAAACAGGGACTAGTTGGCCAGTTCTTTTGGGATTTCTTCTCAGAAATCCCCTGTGTATCTTTATATTTGATCACTGTGGGACTCTGGGAAAAATTTTTTACCCCCATAAACATTTACTCCTGCTTATTAGGACATTCCAGTGGTTGTTTACTGTTTCACTAGCACTATCCAGTCCATGTTTTTATTTAAAACTTCTTATAGTCCTAGTTAATAAATCAATAATTTGAGTCACAAATAGTATAAGTAGTGGACAAAGCATGTATGGGGGGTGAGTGCATCTTAGGATAATTTTATCCCTTGGTACCAGCAGGTTTTTTTGTCACTGTGAAGAGCATTAACATTGCATTTTTTCTGTTCTTAATTTGTCTGTCCCTCCCCACCTTTCCTGTGTGTCTGTCTGCCTGTCTCTCTCTCTCTCTCTCTCTCTCTCTGTCTCTTTTTTGGCTATTGACAGTATGGAAAATAGATTACAAATGAGTTTAGTTTGCCAAATGTTCTTAAATAGCTAAGCCTTTAGAAATCTATCCTATATCCCTTTTATTGTCTACTTTCTCTATCCCCACCCACCCAAGTAGTTCATGATGTTCTGGAGGTGTTCCAGGCCTAGGAACCTTGAGCTAGAGGTTCTAAAGGTTACAGTCATCATCTAGAAGATTTGGATGACCAAGAACTCCAGGTCCTTAAGAACTTGTATAGGTAGAAAAAGCTCTGGTGTATGTGTAGCTCTTGTAATGGAGGTTAATTTTGAATCTGATCACATAAAAGTGGGAGGTTGTTTGGTATAGTTTTGATATTGTTTGGGATCAATCAGGGCTGTATAAGTGGTTGAAAATGAAGTGTGTCTTTTTTTAATTTTTTTTTAAATGTTTTATTCTTGAGAGAGAGAGAGAGAGAGAGAGACAGAGCATGAACGAGGTAGGGGCAGAGAGAGAGCGGGACACAGAATCCGAAGCAGGCTCCAGGCTCTGAGCTGTCAGCACAGAGCCTGACGCGGGGCTCAAACTCACAAGCAGTGAGATCATGACCTGAGCCAAAGTCGGATGCTTAACCGACTGAGCCACCCAGGCACTCCTAATAAAGTGTGTCTTGATTCACAAAAATATTGCACACGTTAAGGTTGCATATCCTTTGAGAGATTGCTAGAATAAAATTCCAGTGTGGCCTTAGGCTGTTTCAGAACAAGATACCTGTGAAAAAAGTCTCCCATCGGTACCATTTGTCTGCTACTCTAAATATTAATTGGGAAGGCAAGATTTTCAATAGGCAAATTAAATAGTAGTCATTCAAGTATGCAGTGATGTCACTCAGCACTTTGCTGAGAGTTGTGAATGAAGAAACAAATTATCAGTGGGTTCCTCAAACTGCTGTTGCATGGAGAATATTTATTATGGCTCTTTCACTTCAGTTCTTGCCAGATAGTAGTAGTTTCCAAATCCATGCATGAATTTTTGGGAAGGAATTTTGACTACATGTTTGTTTTCCTTCCACCTTCAAATTCCACTTCTGGGATACAAGTAAATCCTTGTTTTTACAAGCCTTCTAAAACAGACATCCACATGATTGTTTTTCAGAACTCTTGCTTTCAGCTTCTTTAATTATTCCAGCAGTCCCATCATTACTCAGAATGTCTTGGAGTCTCTTTCTTGGGTCTGTCTTCAGGTACTGAAGAACATTGTTCTAACCGCTTTTTATGGTGGCCCATCATTTCTTGGAGCTTTGATATGTCTTTAAGGGGTGGAGTATGTTAACAAATGTTTTTAGAGACAAGATTGGAAAGAGAGTTGCTGACTATTAAGTTGAATACTTAAGGTCTCTATTGTGGTAACAATGAGAGGAGCCAGAGGTATATCCAGGGACTTTGCAGCCACAGGTCTTGTCTGACCTTGGTTTCCTTATTTCTAAAGCTGAGATATTCACATTGTAGGATTGGTATGAAGAATAAGTGAAGAGTCTCCATGCTTGGTTTGTAATTGACTTTGTAATTGACTATATGTTAATTCCTTCTTTTGGTTTATAAATGTAGATCTGAAGACAGTTTTGAAGAAGTCTGACATTGTTTTTGAGTAATGGCTCCAGTGTTGAGAACAACTTCCTTGAGATTACTTTTTTAAAAAAATTTTTTAATGTTTATTTGAGAGAGAGAGAGAGAGAGAGAGAGAGCGAGCATGGGTGGGGGAGGGGCAGAAAAAGAGGGAGACACAGAATCTGAAACAGGCTCCAGGCTCTGAACTGTCCAGAGCCCACCGTGGGGCTAGAACCCATGAACCATGAGATCATGACCTGAGCCGAAGTCAGATGCTTAACTGACTGAGCCACCCGGTGCCCCGAGATTACTTCTTTAAAAGGGCGTATGGTTTATTTGTTTAAGAAAAAAAAAAAAGAAGGAAAGAAAAAGGGGGGAAATGTATAATTTTGAGCAGAACAGCTGAGCAAATGTTTTCAGTTTTCAAAACAAAATTTTTTTCGGAAGACTGTATTTTAGAGCAGTTCTAGGTTCAGCACATTTTCAGTCAGTAAAGCCATTGCCTTAAAATAACTTAAGATGGCTTAGTATATATGCATATGAATATCCATGTATGTGGTACAAGTAAGATTCCATGTTATGGATGTTATAATCAAGAAACTCTTGGTTGTACATCATGCTTCTGTTCCTTAAACTGGTAACTTATTCATTCAAAGAAATTAGAAAGCATAAGGAGTGTTTTAATGAAGTAGGAAGTGTGGTGATTTGGTGAAACAAGCCCCTTTTCTTTTAAATGTCATTCTAGAGCCCCGATGGCTCAGTCGGTTGAGCATCTGACTTTGGCTCAGGTCATGATTTCACAGTTAGTGGGTGGTTGGTGGGTTCGAGCCCCTCATTGGGCTTTGCTTGGACAGTGTGGAGCCTGCTTCGGATTCTCAGTCTCCCTCTGTCTCTGCCCGTCTCCTGCCTGTGTGTGTTCTCTCTCTCTCAAAAATAAACATTAAAAATTTTTTTAATGTCATTCTAGATATAAATCTTGTTCTTGGATTTGGAAGCATGAAATTGCAGAGTAATGGAAGTAATTCTTTTGTAAAAGTACATCAGAGGTGCGCTTCTTAGTTTAAAAGTAATATGTTTAGTGTTTTTGGCATGTGTAAGAATTTTATATTAAATATGTAATCATCATAACTTTTTTCTTTAAAATAAAAATCATTAGTACTTTGTACCAACTAAAGCATTTGCTCTATATCAAGATTGTTAAAAGAAATATGTACCTTTTAAACATGTTAAGTAACCCTAACGTATATTACAAAAAAGACATAATCAAATTGGGACTTCTGGTGTTGGGAATAAACTTGTGATAAAAAGAAAAAAAACCTCACCTTCAGTTGTATTTCCTGATAAAGAATCTTATCTGTGGCATATTTCAAGTCCAAGGCAATTTGAATATAAAATTGCTCTTTAGTTTCTATTTATTTATTTAAAAAAATTTTTTTAACATTCATTTATTTTTGTGAGACTGAGACAGATCTCAAACAGGGGAGGGGCAGAGAAAGAGGGAGACACAGAATCCCAAGCAGGCTTCAGGTTCTGCACTGTCAGCACAGAGCCCAACCTGAGGCTTGAGCCTGTGAACCAAGAGACTATGCATGACCTGAACCAAGGTTGGACCCTTAACTGACTGAGCCACCTAGGTGCCCCAGTGTTGTTTCTATTTAGATAGGAGAACTTTATTTGGTGTAAGATGCAGGTTCCATAAGTATACCATAGACGCATTTTTTTTCTTTGGTCAAAAAAATAGGGTTGTCTTGTTTAGTAGTTGAGCACTTATTCAATTAGAGTTAATCTCATTAGGCAGTTAAGATGTTTGTTAACTATAACTGTAATTTCTGGACAAGCTCTTTTAACTACTGATTATAGAATGTGAATTATTCTTTGAGTAGGCATGCATAATGATTCAATCATCTGTGCTTTTATTCTTTTAGAGTTTATTTTTTTCATGTCATTGGATTGTATATACATTGAATTTTCTTACATGTCTTCCTTTTTCCCTTTTCCGTAGTGCTCTGGGATCCTTAGAAATGAATGATTGCATGAGAGACAAGAATGCTAGTCTCCAATGATACTCATTTCTGTTTTTGTTTAAGTTTACCTGGTATGTTATGTGCAGAATGGTTACTCTTAAAATGTGCCAGTCTATAAGAGGACTTGCATAGACTACTTTCTTTTGGATGTTGCTGAGTTCATGGATGTTTTTGGCTGCAAGTAACTTAATACCCAATTAAAAGTGGCTTAAACAAATGTTTTCCCACTACGTGGTGAAGGACCAGTTTTTTTGTTTGTTAGTTTCAATTCATTGCTGAATTTTATTTTTAAAATACAATACAAATGTGGGAATATAAAATTACTATAAAGTTTTTGAATGCCTGCTCTCACACATTTATTGTGGTTGTGGACTGGTAACACACACTTTGCAGACTAGCAGCGGTCTGAGGGCCACCTTTTGAGTAGCGTGGGCTTAAACTGCACAGACAGTTATTACTTCATTTAACAAGAAGTCTGGAATCTGTGATGCCAGGGTGGGTTTAGCAGGTCTACACTTCCCTTCCCATTATGGTTATAAAATGGCAGCAGCAGCTCCAGGTATCCCCCTTCATATGAGGACATCTGAAGCAGGGAGGAAAGAGGAGAAAATAATAATTGGAAAACTTCAGAACCTTTCAGTAACGTATAGGACAACTAGATAGAAGGTAAACAAGGAAATAGAAGACTTGAACAATACTATAAGCCAATTAATAAACCTGATAGACATCTATAGACTATTTCACCAAATGACAGAATATACATTATTCTTAAGTGCACATGGGTTTCTCCAGGATAGAACTTCTTGCTGGTGGTAAGACAAACCCCAGTTAATTTATTTTTTATGTTTTTAGAGAGAGAGAGAGAGAGCATGAGTAAGGGAGAGGGGCAGAGAGAGGGAGAATCCCAAGTAGGCTCCATGCTCAGTGTGGAGCCTGATGCAGGGCTTGATCCCACGACCCTAGGATCATGACCTGAGCCAAAATCAAGAGCTGGATCCTCCACCGACTGAGCCACCCAGGCACCCCAAGCCTCAGTAAATTTAAAAGGATGGAAATAATACAGATTGTATTTCCTGATCATATGGAATGACATTAGAGGTCAATGGCAGCAAGAAATTTGAGAAATTCATCAGTATGTGGAAATTAAACAACACACTCCTAAATAATGAGTGGGTCAAAGAGGAAATCAAAAGGGAAATCAGAAAATACTTTGAGATGAATGAAAAGATACAACATATCAAAATGTGTGGGATGCTGCTGAGGTAGTGCTTATAGGGAAATTTATAGCTGTAAATGCCTGTACTAAGAACAAAGTACTTAGTACTTAGTGCTAGAGTACTCACTACTCTAGCCTTCCCACATAAGACAGTGGTAAAAGGAGCAGACTAAACCTACAGCAAACAGAAAGAAGGAAACAGTAAAGATTAGAGCAGAAATTAATGAAATAGGTAATAGAAAACAGTAGAGGAAATCAAAGAAATTAAAATCTGGTTCTTTGAAAACATCGACAAAATTGATAAACATTTATTTAAAGAGGAATTAAAGAAAAATTAAATAATACCAATTCTTAACAGATTTTTAAAGAAAAAAACAGGAAGGTGGACTTCCCAGCTGTTTTTTGTATGAGGCCAGTATTACCCAAATACCAAAACCAGTGATATCACAAGAAAACCAAATAGCAGTATTCCTTTTGAATGTGGATATAAAGATCAACTATATACTAGTAACATTATCAAAAGAATTATAGGAGTGCTTGGTGGCTCAGACATTAAGTGATTCTTGGTTTCAACTCAGGTAATGATCTTGGAAGTTCATGAGTTTGAGCCCCCTGTCAGACAGCTCTGTGCTGACAGCGTGGAGCCTGCTTGGGATTCACTTTCTCTGCCCCTCCCTTGCTCATGCTCTCTCTTTCAAAATAAATAAATCTGAAAACAAAAAAAGAATTCTATAACATGACCAAGTAGGATTATGTCAAGAGTAATACTGTTTCCAATTATGAAATTAAGTAATGTAATATATCAATAGAATAAAAAACAAATCACATGATCATCTCAAGAGAGTCAGAAAAAGCATTTGATAAAATCTAATATCCTTTGATGATAAAAACACTCAACAAACTAGTAGAGGGGAACTATCTCAACCTGATAAAAGGCAGCCAGGTATAACTTTTTGTTGCTATTTTAGTGTTTACTTTTATCTTTGTCTTATGGCAGTGTCCCTTAAAGTGTGATATTATAAACTTCATGTGTGGTATAAGGACTTTCAGTTCATCTCTTGAACTTATGTTATTGTTACCATGTGCTTTTACTTCTTCATATGTTATAATATTTATACTATGTTTGCTATTTATGCTTTAAAAGTATTTTTTAAAATGTATGAATAATTAGAAGTTTATTCACATAGTCATTGTTTCCATGTTTTTCATTCCTTTGCATAGGTCCATTATTTCCATTTGATGCTGTTTTCTTACTCCTGGAAATACTTACTTTAACTTTTTTTTTTTTTTTTTAATTTTAATTTGGTGCAGGTCTGCTGGTATGGAATTCCTTCAGTTTTTGTATGTCTGAAGAGGTCTATTTTTCCTTCCGTTTGGAAGTATATTTTTGCTGAGTATTGAATGCTAGATTGACAGTTTTTCCTTTTAGTGCTCTAGAGATACTGCTTCACTGCCTTCTGGCTTGCATCATTTCTAGCGAGAAATCTGTCATTTTTATCTTTCTTCTGTGTCTTTTTTTCCCCTGGTTATTTTAAGATTTTTGTCATCACTAGTTTTAAGCATTTTTATTATTATATACCTTGGTGTTGTTTTCTTTATATTTTTTGAGTTTGGTTCGTTGAGCTTTTTTAGATCAACAAGTTTATAGTTTCAATAAAATTTTAAAATGTTTCTGCTACTTCAAATAAATTTTGTTTCCCTCTTATCCATTCATAGACTCCAGTTACACATATATTAAGCCTTTTGAAGTTTTCTTACATATCTTATTCTTTTTCTTTCTTCTTCTCTCTTTGTATTTATTATTGCTATGTCTTCAAGATTATCTTTTTTCTGCAGTGTCTATCTGCTGTAATTTTATCCAGTGTATTTTTCATCTTAAGACCATGTAATTTACATTGCTAAGAGTTCAGTTTGGTTCATTTTTATACCTTCCAAGTCCCTACTTAACTTTTTGAACAAAAAGAATACAGTTATAATTGTTTTAATGTTGTCAGCTACTGATTCTGTCATCTGCACCAATTCTGGGTTGGTTTTGATTTGATTATTCTTGTCTCTGGGTCATATTTTCCTGTTCTTTGCATGCTTATTGTACTTTTTGATTTTATACCAGACATAATTAATTTTACCTGGTCAGGTGGTAGATATTTTGTATTCTTCTAAGTATTCTTGAACTTTGTTATGAATGCAGTTCAGTTTCTTTGAATGAGTTTATTTCATATCTTTTAAGCTGTTTTTTAGGCTGTACCAGATCAGTATTTAATTTAAAGTTCACTTACTCCACTCTTGATCCAAAACCTTTGTGAGCACTCTACCCACTGCCCTATCAATTATGAGGTTTTCTATTCTGACTGATGGGAATAGACATTATTCCAGGCCCTGTGTGAGTTATAGCTATTATTGTTCCCTCTAATCCTTTCTGGTAGTTCTTTTCTCTTCCTCACATGAACCTCAAATGAAGTACTTAGCTAAATATTCAGAGGATACCCTGCAGATCTCCAGAGTTTTCTTTGTAACTGTCTCCTTTTTTGTAACTGCGCTGAAAACTCTAGCTGCCTTGGCCCTCTTAGGTTCTCTTGTCCTTGGCTGTGGCCTGAATACAGTTTAAATAAAATGGAGAAACCAGAAGCTCATTTTGTTTGTTTACTATCTTTTAGAGATCAGTGACCTTCATTTTCTGTTGTGACTTTATTTCTCATGACCATTTTCTTGAGAACCTTTGTTTCATGTATTTTGTTTCTTTTTGTTTTTGTTGTTTGAGGTGGGAGGGTGGATTTGGTTCTTGTTACTCTGTCTTGGTGGAAAGTGGAAGTCTTCATCTTTTTTCTTTGTGTGTGTGTGTGTGTGTGTGTGTGTGTGTGTGTGTGTGTATGAAATTATGAGAACATGCCAATATATTTATCCATTTTGTTGAAGGACATTTGGGTTGTTTACTGTGTTTACTGTGAACATCTTTTACCTGAGCATGTGTTTCTCTTGAGTGTATAACTAGGAGTGCTAAGACATATGCCAAGATAGAGGTTTCTATATTGTCTATTTTAATAGATGATGGCAAACTATTTTTCAAAATTGTACATGTGGGTTGTGGTAACTTCACATTCTTGTGGTTCTTTTAGATATTAATTATTGTCTTGATAGTCTCACATTATCATATTATGGTTTTAATTTACATTTCACTGATTACTGTGTTATTTTTCATATATTTAAAACATTCTCTTTGGAAGTACTTATTTAAGACATTTGCCCCTTTTTCTTTTGGTTTTTTTCTCATTGATTTGTAGGAGTTCTTTTTTTTTTTTTTTTTAAGTTTATTTATTTATTTTGAGAGAGAGAGAGAGAGAGTGTGAGTGGGTGAGCAGGGGAGGGGCAGAGAGGGAGAAGGAGAATCCCAAGCAGGCTCTGCACTGTCAGTGAGAGCCTGACATGGGGCTTAAACTCCCAAACCGTGAGATCATGACCTGAGCTGAAATTAAGAGTCAGGTGCTTAACCAACTGAGCCACCCAAGCGCCCCAATTTATAGGAGTTCTTATACAGTCTGTATTTTGTTAGTTATGTGTGCTACAGGTAGTTTTTCTTAATTCGTAGTTTGCTTTTTTACTCTGTTGTATTGGTTAATGAAGAGAGATTCTTATGAATGAAAAGGTAATTTTAATGTATTCCAGTGTAGTAATTCTTTATGATTAGTGCTTCATATCTTATCTTTTTCTATGTAGAGCACATCAGGACATTTTTCTTCTGTTAGCATTTTGGAGCTCTATGGTTTGTCTTTCACAGTTAGATCTGTAATTCACCTGGAACTAAGTTCATTTTATTCCATCTATGTCTATGTCTATATCTATAGATATATATAGATATATTTAATGAGCCAACACCATTTATTTATTGGAAAAAACCCTCTTTCCCTGACTGATGTCCTTAATAATCAGTTGTCCATGGATGTGGTTGTTCTGCATTATATTCTAATATATTAGTTTACTTGTCTATACTTGTTCTAGTGCCAAACTGTTTAGTTACCCTGGTTTCACAGTTTATAGAGAGTTTTGATGTCTGATAGAGTAAATCTTCTAGCTTTGTTTTTATTCAAGATTGATTTTGACCATTTTTGGTCATTTGAATTTTCATATAGATTTTAGAATAAGCTTGTTAATTTTCTTTCAGAAATTGAAATTTTGACTAGGATTGTGTTGGTAATTTTAGATTTGGGGAGAACTTTTTGTATCTTTCAACCATAAACATGGTGTCTTCATTTATTTAGATTTTCTTAAATTTTTATCAACTATATTTTATAGTTCTGTGAATAGAGGTCTTGCAAATAGTTTCTACTTATATAGTCATTTACTCTGTGAATTAGTTTAATTTCTCTCTTTTAAATTCCTGTACCTTTTTACTTGTTTCTCTTTTTATTGTGCGACTGGGCTGCCTTGTATATAATTGAACAGATGTATAAATGTCATGGTAACGGGTTTACTTATATTGTTGTGAAACAGAAAGCTTTCAGGTTTTCACCATTACTTGATGTTCTCTGTTGGCTTTATCTAAATAATTTTTTTGCAGTACTCTTTTTCTAATTAAGGAAGTTCACTTCTAACTTCTATTCTTTTTTTTTTTTTTTTTTAAGTTTATTTATTTATTTTGAGAGAGTGAGAGAATAAGAGAGTGCCAGCAGGGGAGGGGTAGAGAAAGAGAGAGAGAGAGAAAGAATGAATGAATGAATGAATGAATATATCCTAAGCAGGCTCCACACTGTCAGCACGGAGTGTGATGCGGGGCTCAAAATCATGAGCTGTGAGATCATGACCTGAGCCAAAATCAAGAGTCAGACTGCTCAACCGACTGAACCACTCGGGCAATCCTATTCTTTTTTTTTTTTTTTTTTTTTTTAATTTTTTAAAGTATTAAAATTTTTTTTTAATGTTTGTTTAATTTTGAGAGAGAGCGAGCCAGGGAGGGGCAGAGAGAGAGGAAGACACAACTCAAAGTGGGCTCCAGGCTCCGTGCTGTCAGCACAGAGCCTGATGCAGGGCTTGGCTCGAAGTCACGAACTGTGAGATCATTACCTGAGAAGTCCAACACTTAACCGACTGAGTCACCCAGGTGCCCCTGTTTTATCTATTTTTGAGAGGCAGAGAGAGAGGGAGACACAGAATCTGAAGCAGGCTCCAGGCTCTGAGCTGTCTGTCAGCACAGAGCCTGACATGGGGCTCGAACCCATAAACTGTGAGATCATGACCTGAGCCAAAATCAGATGCTTAAAGGACTGAGCCACCCAGGTACCTCTTCTCTCTCTCTCTTTTTTTCAAATTAATTTTGTTTATTTATTTTTTTTTAAGAGAGAGCACGTGTGTGTGTGTGTGTGTGTGTGTGTGTGTGTGTGTGAGCTTGGGAGGGGCAGAGGGAAAGGGAGAGAGAGTCCCAAGCAGGCTCCACACCCAGCATGGAGCCTGACGTGGGGCTTGATCGATCTCATGACCCTGAGATCATGACCTGAACCAAAATCAAGAGAGCCACCCAGGCACCACAGTTTATTTATATTCTTAAATGAATTCTTAAAAAAAGATTATTTATTTCTTTTGAGAGAGAGCATGCACAAGCAGGAGCAGAAGAGTTGCAGAGAGAATCCCAAGTAGGTTCTGTGGCACCAGTACAGAGCCCAACGAGGGGCTTGAACTCATGTACTGTGATATAACGTGAGCTGAAACTAGGAGTCAGATGCTTAACTGACTGAGCCATTCAGGTGCCCCTTAAATGAATTTTTTTGAATCATGGATGCATGTAAGTTTTTAGCTAATTTTTCACCATCTGTTGGGATGCTCTCACGTTTTTTTCCTTTATTTTCTTAATGTGCTATATTACATTGATGCTTGAGTGGTTTTTTTTTTTTTTTAAATTTATTTATTTTGAGAGACAGAGAGAGACAGCCTGAGCAGGGGAGGGGCAGAGAGAGAGGGAGACACAGAAGCTAAAGCAGGCTCCAGGCTCTGAGCTGTCAGCACAGAGCCTGATGCGGGGCTTGAACCCACGAACCGTGAGATCATGACCTGAGCCAAAGTTGGGCACTTAACTGACTGAGCCACCCAGCCCTGATTGATGCTGAGTGTTAAACCAACCTGGTTCCCAGAAGAAACCTACTTTATTATGCTATAGTGTTCTTTTATTACTTATTTTGGTTTACTAAATTTTGCTTACATTTATTGCATCTGTGTTCATGATGCTGGTCTGTAATTTTTATTTCTATTTTATTTATTTGTTTGTTTGTTTGTTTGCCTATAATGTACTTGTTGAGTTTCAGCATTAAGGTTATGCTGGCCTCATAAAAGGAATAGACAAATGTTCTTCTCTTTCCATTCTCTGCTGTGTTTTTATTACTGACTTATTCTTTAACTCTACATAGATTGCCAGCAAAGCCATTTGAGTTTGAAGTTTTCGTTATTGGAAGAATTTAAGTTATGGATTTATTTTCTTTATTAGTTACAGGATTTGTTTAGATTTTCTAGTTATTCTTCTCAGTTTTGAGAAGTTTTTTTCCCCTAGAAATTTATCTACCATTTTACAATACTTCTGTTTGTAATATATCCTCTTTTAAAATTACCCATATAGTATGGTGTATGATGTTAAATTTAGAATTCAGTGAATTTTCAATTTTGTATTTATATCTATATCTCTATATGTCATTGAAATCACCATCTAGATCCAAATAACAGAGCCCCTGTAGTCTCTTCCTGGCCGGGTCCTGGGCAAAGCTGCCTTCATATGTAGCCAGGATTTTAGTTTCTGTCAACACAGATTGAGTTTTATCTATTTCATACGTCATCTAAGTAGAATCATAGGTTCTTTTTGTGTCTAGCTTCTTTTCCTCAGAATTTTGTCTGAAAGGTCCATCTTTGTGGTTGCTTGTGGTAGTAGTACTCATTCCATTCTGTGACAATAGAACAGTTTATTCTCCTGTGGGTGGATATTTGGGTTATTTTTGATCTCTGTTATAAATTATGCTGCTATGAACATTGCTTCACATGTCTCTTACTAGAAATCCAGTCTCAATTCTCTTGGGTATATACACAGGTGGGAATTGGGGAGTCCTAGGTTATGTATGCTTAGCTCTTTACATGACGGCCATACCAGTTTACCAGCAACAGAGCGTTAGAATTCTAGCATTCTACACCTTTGCCAATTTTGCCAACATCTGGATATTTTCAGTCTTTTTTTCTTTAATGTTTATTTATCTTGACAGAGTGTGTGCACGCACGAGCAGGGAAGGGGCAGAGAGAGAGAGAATCACAGGCAGGTTCCCTGCCCAGAGCAGGGCCGACTGGGGCTCAATCCATGATTCTGAGGTCATGACCTGAGCTGAAATCAAGTCAGACGTTTAATTGACTGAGCCACCCAGGCGGCCCAAAGTCTTTTTAATTTAAGCCTTTCTGTTGGTATTATATTGTGATTTTAATTTGCATTCTATAATGTCTAATAATATTGAGCAGTTTTCCATTAACTTATTGACTGCAGATATCCACATTTTTAAAGAGCCTGTTGAAGTGTTTTGTGCAGTTTAAATTTGGATGTCCATTGTCTTGTTGACTTATAAGAATTCTTTATATATTTTTGACTTGCATGCACACACAGACGTGTGTGTGTGTATATATATATACAGCAACTCTTCTTTCAGTTTGTGGTTTACTTTTCATTCTCTTAGCATTTTGATGAACAGAAGTTCTTAATTTTAATGAATTACAGTTTATTACTGTTTTATGTGGTTAGTGTTCTTTGTGTTTAAGAAATCTTTGCCTACTCCAAAGTTACATACTCCGTGTTTTGGGGTGCCTGGCTGGCTCAGTCGGAAGAGCATGTGACTCTTGATCTTGGGGTTGAGAGTCTGAACCCCACATTGGGTGTAGAAATTACTAAAATAAACTTAAAAAAAGTGTTTATAAAAAATTGTGTTTTGTTTTTCTCACTTTATTAAAGTTTTACAGTTGAGTCTACTTCACATGTTTGGACATGATATGAGATAAAGGTCAAAGCTCATTTTTAACACTATTGAAAACCTAATTTTCTCCCAGTGAGTTGTTCTGGTATCTTTTTGTCTTAAATCAGGTGACCAAATATGTGGGTCAGTTTCTGGAGTTTTCTGCTCTATCTCTGCACTAATGAACACACTGTCTTTATTGCTGTAGCTTTTGGATAAGTCTTGATATTTGGTAGCGTAGGTCCTCCAGCTTTGTTAACATTGTCTTAGCTATTCTGCATTCTTTGCAATTTCATATAAATTTTAGAATCAGTTTCAGTTAAAAAGAATCTGCTGGGGTTTTGACTGATATTCTTTTGAATCTGTAGATCAATTTGGGGAGAACTGTCACTTTATTTTTTTGAGCTTTCCAACCATGAGCATAGTGTATACCTCTTTATGCTAAATTTTCTTTAATTTCTCTGAGTAATGTTTACATTTTTAGTGAAGCAGCTCTGTACATCTTTTAGATTTATTTTTTGGTATTTGATGGTATTTGATATTTTTTATTGTTGCTACGGTAAATTTTCCTGATTTAAAGTTTCTTATTTATTTGATTGTTGCTTCAGATGTAGAAATAAAATTTTGGAGGTTGACCTTATAATCAGAAATCTTGCCAAATTCATTTACTAATGTTAATATTTATAGCTTCTTTTGCATTTTTTAAAGTTTATTTACTTATTTTTGCACGCGTGCATGAGAGTATGCCTGCAATCAGGTGAAGGGCAGAGAGGGAGGGGGACAGAGGATCCAAAGTGGGTTCCGTGCTGAGAGCAGAGAGCCTGATATGGGGCTTCAGCTCTACTACCTTGAGATCATGACCTGACCCAAAGTCAGACACTTAAATGACTGAGCCACTCTTTTGCATGTTATTAATGTATCCAGTCTTGTGTATAAATAATGGCATTTAATTTTTTATTTCTAATCTTTAGGATTCTTATTTTGCTTTTCTTGCTTAATTTCACCAGCTAGGATTTCCAGTATAATGCTGAATAGATATGAATAGTATACATCCTTGCCTTTTTCTTGACATCAGGGAAAAATGTACAATACTTCACTATTAAGTGTGATGTTAGCTTTCTATTGTTGTTTTGATGAAGGTTAGAATGATATGTCATTGTGTTGCTATTTATTTTTGTGTTGTGATTTTTCTGAGGTGGCATGAATACTTGTCATGATCCAAAAGTATTTATTGTTCATCTCTCCAGTTTAGATGTATATTTGAATTTAAATTCTATAAGGTAATAGTTGAAATAAGAGATAAGTGATTTCCAGTTTTAGCCCTTATGCCAGAGATGCCCATTATCTTTGCATATTTTAAGTAATATTTCTTTTCAGTTTTATTCTGTAATTTCCCCCTCTATTTTGAAGAAAATAATCTTCATATGGTAAAAATTCAAGCAGTTGCAAGTGGTTTACAGTAAAAAGTAAATCTTTTTACCCCACCCAAATTCATGGTTTCTTTGCCCTGCAGCATTCTCTTACCAGGTTTTTTTTTTTGGTGGGGGTTAGCCTTCCATATTATATTGAGCTTAATGGTTATGTTAATTAGTTAATTTTTACATTTTAATTAAACATTTTTTTTTACAGTAATCTCCACACCCAGTATGGGCTCAAACTCACAACCCGAGATCAAGAGTGGCATGTTCTGACTGAGCCAGCCAAGCTCCCAAATTTTAATTTTTTTAACTGAAGTACAATGTTACATTAGTTTTAGGTGTACAACATAGTGATTTGGTAGTTCTGTTCTATAGGTTATGTTCTAAACACCACAAGTATAGCTGCCATCTTTTACCATACCATAGAGTGTATTCTCTTGCTGTGATATATTCATTCCTGTGATACATTCATTCCATAAATGGTTAGGTATTTAAATAATACACATTTGGTTTTGTGCTATATATCTTCTTGTGATATATATCTTCTAGATTGTTCCATTTTAGCTTATATAGAAATGTATCATTGTTTTGGATAGCTTCATATTGTACTCGATAGATACAGCATACTTAGTCTTTTCTGATGGATGTTCATGTTTTTGACAATCTTAACTATTATTTAGTTAATTATTTGAAACAATGCTGTAGAAAGCCTTGTAATACATGTCCTTCTGCATATGTGTGAAGATTTCTTCCCAAACTTATTCTTAATGTTTTTATTTATAATGTATTTCTACTTTATTCTGAAAAAATTTCATAGCAAACTACCTTTTCAGCACTCCTGAGATTGCACATTACAATTTTACTTTCTTAGACTTGCAGAAGACATCTCATTTTCGAGAAAATCTCAAGGGAAAGTGATATTACAAGTGGTGTTTAAGTAGACTTCCTTTTATGTAGAAAGTCAGTGTAAAATTTATAATCTCAAATAATGGGCAATATGGAGTGTTTGCAATTTTAGATATTCTTAAGCTGATTTAGCTTCCTAAGCAGAGTGCACTATTTCTGTAGGGTTTTTTTTTTTTTTTTTTTTTTCCTTTTTGGAAAAGCATCAGTATTTTGCAAAGAATAGATAACTTGCTTGTTACTAGTATTTGTAGTGATGAGGTTATTAACTCATTCAACAGATACTTGTCAGGATTCCATTATGTTCCACCGATTGTTGTATACTCTGGGAATATAGCTTTTATTCTTGTTGTGGGTTAGGATTGGGAGAGGAGTAAAGTAATTAAGTGTATAATAGTAAATAATAATGTTAGAAAAATGAAGCATGCAGGCAGGCTAGGGAGTGCTGAGGTTTGGAGGATAGGATAGTATTTTAAAATGGGATGTGCCTCAGGGAAGAATCTACAACAACCTGGTAATAGTGGCTACTTCTAATGTAGGGAGGATCTGGGTGTCTGGCAGACATGGGTGGGAATGCGACACACTTTCACTAGTACTCTTTATTTAGTGTCTTTTGAATTTTCTATCATGTGCTACATTTATAAGAATACATTTTAATGAAAGAGTCTACAGTGTTAGAGATGAGGGAGCAGGGAGCTACCCTACTTTCCACAGGACATCCTGGTCCTTTTTCTGTTGTCAGGTCAGGACCTTCTTACTCAAAACTGATAGTAAGTGGTTCCTTTAAATATATTATTCTCCTAACAGCATTATTAAGGAAAAGTACCTTGTGAGAAAGAAGGGAGTTTTGAGTGGTCAGTGGACAGGAGATGAGCAGTTGTTATCAAATCTGGTAAAACTCATTGCTGTTATTTTTTTATTTATTGAGGTATAATTGACATACAGTATTAATTTCAGGTATACAACATACTGATTTGACTGTCATATATGTTGTGATATGGTCACCACAATAAGTCTAGATACCATCTGTCACCTTACAAAGTCAATACAGTATTATTTTCTATATTCCCCATGTTATATCACATCCTCATGACTTCTTTTGTAAATGGAGGTTTGTGCTTCTTAATTCTCTTCACCCATTTCATCACCCACCTACCTCTTTTGTGGCAGCTACCTGTCTGTTCTCTAAATCTGTGAGTCTGGGTTTTGTTTTGTGTTGATTTTTCTTGGTTTTTAGATTTCAGAAATAAGTGAAATCATGCAGTGTTTGTCTTTCTCCGACTTATTTCACTTAACATAATACCCTGAAGGTCCATCCGTGTTGTCACAAACGATAAGATTTCCTTCCTTCCTTCAAATAGTATTCCAATGTATATATACACCACATCTTCTTTCTCCATTCACCCATCAGTGGACGTTTAGGTTACTTCTCTGTCTTGACTATTGTAAATTATGCTGCAGTGAACATAGAGGTGCATTTGTCTTTTTAGATTAGTGTCTTCATTTTGTTTGGATAGATACCCAGTAGTGGAATTGCTGGATTTTCTGGTAGCTCTATTTTTTATGTTTTGAGGAACCTCCATACTGTTTTCCATAGTGGCTACACCAGTTTACAGTCCTTCCATCAGTGTATAAGTGTTCTCTTTCCTCCATATCCTCACCAACACTTGGTATCTTTTGTGTTTTTGATGATAATCCATTCTAACAGGTGTGAGGTAGTATCTCATTGTGGTTTTGATTTGTATTTCCCTGATGATTAGTGATATTGAGCATCTTTTCATGTGCCTGTTGGCCATCTGTATGTCTGCTTTGGAAAAATGTCTATTCAGATTCTCTGCTCATTTTTTAATTGGATTGTTTGGGTTTCATTGTTATTGAACTGTATGAGTTCTTTATATATTTTGGATATTAACCAATAATCAAATATATGATTTGGAAATATTTCCCCCCAGTTAGTAAGTTGCCTTTTCATTTTGTTGATGGTTTCCTTCATTGTGTAAAGCTTTTTAGTTTGATGTGGTCCCATTTGTTTATTTTTGCTTTTGTTTCCCTTACCTTTGGAGTCAGATAAAAAAAAAAATTGCTGATACTGATGTTATGTAGCTTATGGTCATCTTTTAAATTTCCGACAAAGAAGGCAAGAATAAACAATGGGGAAAGGACAATCTTTTCAATAAACGGTGTTGGGAAAATTGGATAGCCACATGTAAAAGAATGAAACAAGACTACTGTCTTACACTATATAAAAAATTAACTCAAAATGGATTAAAGACTTTTGAATGTAAGACCTGAAACCATAAAACTCCTGGAAGAAAACATAGGTGATAAGCTCCTTTGCTATTATTTAAAATTATTATTAGTAAGGTTATGTTTGTCTTTCTAACATGGAACTGAAACCATCGATAACTAATTGCCATTGGATTTCAGTTAAGCCTTTTATAGAGGTGTCCATCCTTTGAATAAAAGCAGTGAGGCTGAGTCAAAGGTGTGATAGCCAACACCATATACTGGGTTGCTGCCTCTTCATGCAGGCTTCCTTGAGGTTTCTCTTTAAAAAGCCAAAAGGAGGGAATGCCTGAATGACTAAGTCTTAGGCTCAGGTCATGATCTCAGGGTTCCTGAGTTAGAGCCCTGCATCAGGCTTTGTGCTGACAGCTCAGAACCTGGAGCCTGCTTTGGTTTCTATGTTTCCCTCTCTCTCTGCCCCTCCTCCACTCGTACTCTGTCTCTCTCACTCTCTCAAAAATAAATAAATAAACATTAAAAAATATACATTTAAGAAGCCAGAAAGATTCACAAGTCCTTGGGTTAACTACTGGAGGCTCCTTTTAGTTGAGACCACTAACAAAATTGCAAAAGATAAAAGTAACTTAATTCTTTAGATGTCAGATTCTATATGTCGATCTAGTTAATTTGTAACACTGATGCTATTTGAGGGTTAATCTTGAGTATTCTGTTTTATCCTTAGTAAATAATTTTTTGGGGGCTTTAGCTTTTATACTTGTAAATTTAGCCAGTATGATTAACGTCTGCCAAAGGTAGAGGTGGGATTAATTTGCAATCGGAATATAAAATGTTTTAAAAAGAATATAACATCAAGAAAAATCATAAAGCAAAGTTTTGCCTATATTTT
Organism: Panthera pardus; assembly: GCF_024362965.1. Classification (NCBI taxonomy): domain Eukaryota; kingdom Metazoa; phylum Chordata; class Mammalia; order Carnivora; family Felidae; genus Panthera; species Panthera pardus. The sequence goes on along the minus strand of NW_026526732.1, from coordinate 143,718,502 downwards.
TTGTTTCTTGGACCCTTCCAGTCCTGGTCTGATGCATTCATGTCTATACTTCTATTAGCTGTAATCACGAATTGGATCCTGTTTACTTACCATTTTACGAACATTATTCTGTGTTGTTATTGTGTGTGGAAGTGGTTTCATAGATGGTTTTAAAAATTAATACTTTGAGATAATAGTTGTCTTCAGAGTAAAATTCAGTTGGAAAATTGGCAAAATATATTAAGCTATATCAGTAGTAATTTAGGATGAATCTTTAGACTTCTCTAAAAAGTATTCATTTTTAAAAGGTTATTTTGATCACTGATTGCCAAAATTTTAGAGATTCTTTATTTGTGAGTGATAAGAATTTTTAAGCTTAGAAAACCATTCTTATAACTACTTCATTTATTGGGTAGAGTTGTGTCAATTATAATTAGCTGTATAATTGAAAACCATTGTAATTTAAAGCATAAATATTTAAGCTTTCAAGTTAGATTCAGTAACAAGAAACCAAAGTACTGGAATAGTTGATTTCTTGTTTGTTTGAAACATGAAATATTCTGGTAAGCTTTTAGATTAATAGAACGGTTTCCAGAGGTTGAATAAAATTGTTTATCGCTAATGTGCCAGCCTTATAGGTTACCACAGCTGTTTTCTGTGTACTTTGTCACTCAGGGGCTGATCATCGTTGCTGAATTTTCTAAATTACCTTCAAAGCTTCTCTGTCTACTTTGTAACTTTTCTTGCTGCCTAGCTTTTACTTACAACACTTATTCCCTGTGACTAGTTGGGCTAGAGGGAATGGAGAGTATGAAAGATTCCCATTAGGTCAGTAGTAGCTATGGTTCTTGGAAGGATAAAAGGAGGCTTAACAGTAGAGGAGAATTTTAAAGTCACCCATTGATTTTGCTATGAATGGTGGTATACTCTAATAGCATGAATAATTTAATATAAGTAGGTAGAATTGATGAAAAAGTTTTTAAACTTGCAATTTGTTCATCAAAAATATGCTTGCTTTTTAAAAATTGTTTTCGTAAATAAGTTGGAATCTGTGTCCTCTGTACCTTCAAGTTGCTAGCTGCTATTACCAAACAATAGTCCCTTTGTGAGGTGTGAGGTTTTTGTTCTGTGGATATTCCCAAAGGGCTTTATGAGGAAATTCTCAAATAAAGGGATAGATTAACTTTAAAAAAACAAACTACTTGGCCTACTTGGAAGGGAATAAACAACTACAGGCTACAGTTTTTGCTTTTCTGGAATGCCAAATTTCAGCTCAGAGCAAATTCTTCAGCAGAGCAATAAACCTTTGAAAATTGCTTTATAATGGAAATGCTGACAGACCATTAACTATAGTGGTGCAAATGCACTGCTTTGACATACATAAGGTTTTCCCAAGTTGCTAAATACAATAAACCATATTGGGCAGTGTACATCCTGTGGAAGCTTATGGGGGTGTATACGGTTTGTCGTGTTATGCCACCCAATTATTAATGGAGAAGCTCAAACATAGCGCCTTTGACATGCAGGAAAACTATCATTTTAGAAGGAAAGAGTGGTTTAGGCTCTGCTGATGCTGATAGCTCATTTTATGTTTGCCACACTGGAAAAGGCCCAGGGTAAATTTAACATGATGCATTTAATCACCATTCCAATTACAGTGCCACTGAAGCAGATCAATGTTTTCTTACTACCAATTCATTGGAACTTCTAGGTCATAAAGTATCATTATTAGGCATATTGGAAAGTCTCAGCCCATTGGAAATGGGGATTCTGGGATTTTTCCAATTGCTCTGAAATAGTAACGGAGGCTGCTTGGATGTACATTTTTCCCATGTAAAATGAAAATTGGAACTTAAAGGGATTGATATGACAAAGTGAGAATCCTATAATGCCCTAGGGAAGGCTGAAGCAGAATTCACATCTAAAAGTAAAATAAGGAAAATGATGAAAAAGGGTGGGTACTTCCACAGCAGCCTGCTTAATGACTGATATCCCTGCTAATAATAAGTATTGTGAGAATATGTCTTGTTCCTGCCTGTATTCACAGCATCTAGCACAGTGCCTGGCACATGAAGTGGGTATCAGTATTAATTGAATGTATTTGTGCTTGTCCATTTGAAAACGTTTTGAGGCTGGATTGTCAGGCACCATGCTAAATGTTGCATAGGGTTAACTAATAAAATGTGTGTGTGTGTGTGTGTGTGTGTGTGTGTGTACATACACATACGTGTACATGCATAGTAATACATGTATATATATACACACACACACACATACACAACTAGAATTTATAAAAGATTTCTAAAGGCATTGGTACAATTTGATATGTTGAATTTCATGAATTATAATGCAAAGATTCAAATGTATTTTGAATAGAATCATGTCCTCTGAAATGTAAGTGTATAGTAAAAAGATCTGATATCATTTCTAGATTATTATAAATCTGATAATCCTGTATTCTAAAATCAGTGCTAATTGGAGCAGGCTTATCTGTTCTGTTTGACTAAAAAATATTTTTTTCCCCACTTTGACTATGGCATTTCCTACACTTGTCAGTTCACCTGAACGTTTAAGAAAACATAAGAATTCTTGGGCATTAGCCAAAGTTTTAATTCACTGAGTCTAGGGTGGAGACTGGGAATCTATTTAAAAAAAAATTTTTTTAGTGTTTATTTATTTTTGAGAGAGAGAGCGAGAGAGAGCGCGAGTGGAGAAGGGGCTGAGAGAGAGGGAGACACAGAATCCGAAGCAGGTCCAGGCTCTGAGCTGTCAGCACAGAGCCCGATGCGAGGCTTGAACTCATGAACTGTGAGATCATGACCTAGCTGAAGTTGGATGCTTAGTCGACTGAACCATCCAGGAGCCCCGGGGAATCTATATTTTAGAAAAAATTTCCTTTCCTTGGGTGCATATGTACAGCCACTCCCCTGCCCCACTTCATGCTTACTCTGAAATGAGTGGTGACAATTATCTTGGACCTTTTGCTTTCTCTGGAAATGATAACCAGCACAGTAATTATGTCTTGGCAGGAAAGAAATGCTAGCATATATCATACTGAAGGTCTTTTAGAACTGGTTTTGACTTTCTGTCCATATATTTCACCAGAAATCTGTCAGAAAAGTCTGAAGAAAGATGATTTTTTTTTTCCTGTGGAATATCACAATCTTAAAAATGTTTAGGTTTGAATCCTAGCTCTCTTAATAGTTGTTGCCTCATTCTCTGAGCCTTGGTTTTTTATACATAAAATGGAGATAACAATACCTACCTACCTTATAGGTTTTTAAGGATTAAAATGCATAAAAAAAAATGCCTACCACGTATCTTACATATAATAAGCGCTCAATAAATGTTAGATTTTAAGGCATACCTATTTTATGATCTATGGTATATGTAAAAGCCAAAAGAAGTAGAAAAATTATAATGCATTGAAGTTAAATATCCTGTATGTATACCCACAGGCAGTTTTTTTAAATTATAATAAAATACAGTAAAATACATAGAACATAAAATCCACCATTTTAGCCCTTTTGAAGTGTACAATTGAATGCATTTAGTACATTCACATTTTGTGCAGTCATCATCACTATCTAGTTTCAGAACATGGTCATCACCCCAAAAGGAAACCTGTATCCATTAATTAGCCATAAAAAGGAATGAAGAACTGATATATGCTGGACCACAGAGGAACCTTAAAACATACAAAGTGAAAGAAACCAGATAACAAAGGGTCACAAGTTGTACGATTCCACTCACACGAAGCATACAAAATAGGTAAATCCACCAAGCCTGAAGATTAGTGGTTGCCATAACCCACTGTATGGATATATACCGTGATTTGTTTGTTCATTCATTAGTTGATGAACATTTGAGCCCTTTCCACCCTTTGGCAATTGTGAATAGTGCTGCGGCAAACATGCATGTAACAAGTTTTTGTTTGAACACTTTTTTCAGTTCTTTTTGATTCATACCGTAATTCTATATTTAACTTACTGAGGGAACTGCCAAACTGTCTCCATGGTGGCTGCATCGTCTTACATCCCACCAGCAGTATATAAGGGTTCTAATTTCTCCACATCCTGGCCAATACTTTTTTATTATAGCCATCCTATTAGGTGTGAAGTAGATCTTATTATGTCTTTTCAAGTCCTTTGCCCATTTTTAAGTTGGATTTTGTCTTTTTGTTGTTGAAGAATCTTTTGGTTATAAAATTAACTTATGTGTCATTTTTCGGGGGCTTATTTGGGAATATAAAATCTATCTGGGAATATAACAGTAAAGGATTGGATTTTTTCTTTTTTTTTATTTTCGAGAGAGAGTACGTGTGGGTTTGTGAGTAGGGGAAGGGCAGAGGGAGAGGGAGAATCTTAAGCAGGCTCCTTGCCCAGCACAGAGCCCAGTGCGGGGCTCTGTCTCACAGCTGTGAAATCCTAACTGAGCCCAGTCAAGAGTTGGATGCTTAACTGGCTGAGTGACCCAGGTGCCCCACTGAGTTCTTTACTTTTGAAGTAACATTTGATTGAATACTTCCATCTGTTTTTTGTAGACATATAACACCCTTTAATTATATAGTTTAGCCTGATGTCTTTAACTCCCTGCCTCTAGTCTATACTAGCTAATAACCAAATTTATTCCTTTCCAAATTATTGTTGTTTTATGTTGATTTTTTTCAGTTTAGAGAATGTTCCTTTCTCAACTTTTTTGTTAACAATTTTATGGAGATATAATTTACATACCATAAAATCAACTCATTGTAACTGTATAGTTCGATGATTTTTAGTAAATTTGTAGTGTTGTACCACCATTACCAAATGCAGTTTTAGAACATTTATAGCAGCTTGAGAAGTTTCCTCAGCACTGTTGGTGGTAAATTTTTGTGCCCACCTCAAGCAACCACTGATCTGCATTCTGTTTCTAAAGTTATGTCTTGATATTTTTCACATAAATGTAATCATAGTATGTAGAAAGAAGACTGCCTTCTTTCAGTTAATGTTTTCAAGGTTTATTGTTGTAGTATGTATACATAGTGTTCCTTTTATTGCTAAATCTGTGGGTTATATTACATTTTATTTATCCATTCATCAGTTGATGGGCATTTGAATTGTTTCTAGTTTTTGGCTGTTATGAATAATGAATGTTCATAACATTCATTATGTGAGGATGTGTGGACATCCTCCCTCAGCTTTTTTACTCTGTAAAATTTCAACTCTGCAGAAAGTAGAAATAACAAAAATCGTGTGTGTGTGTGTGTAATAAATGTATATAATGAACGCCTATACATGCGTCACCTAGGTTTACTGATTGTTAACATTTGCTACCCATGCCTCCTTACCTCTTTTTATGAATACACCTTTTGCAGAATTGTTTGCTGATTATAACGACAGTTTACCTATTAAGTATTTCAGCACGAATCTCTTAAGAACAAAGACACACATTCTCATACATAATCACAAAATCATAATCAGACTTAAAAAATCAGCAATAGGGGTGTCTGGGTGGCTCAGTTGGTTGAGCATCCAACTTCGGCTCAGGTCATGATCTCACAGTTGGTGGGTTCAAGCCCTGCACCGGGCTCTGGGCTGACAGCTCAGAGCCTGGAGCCTGCTTCAGATTCTGTGCTTTCTCTCTCTCTCTCTCTCTCTCTCTCTCTCTCTCTCTCTCTCTCTCTCTCTCTCCCCCTCCCCTGCTTGTGCTCTGTCTCTCAAAAATAAACAAACATTAAAAAAAATAGCAATAATTTCATAATATCAACTATTTTATATACATATTTAAAATTTCCCCAGTTGTCCCAAATGTGTCTTCTAGAGGGTTTTTTTTGACCCCCCCCCCCTTCTTCTAATCCAGGATCCAAAAATAAGACACTTCTGGTTTGCATTTGGTTGTTATTTCTCTTAATCTCTTTTGATCTGGAATAGTTCCTCTGCCTCTTTTGTTTTTCATGTTGCTGAGGTTTAGAAAAATACAGGCCAGTTATCCCAAATTTTAGATTTGTCTCATTGCTTTCTTGTGATTTAATTTAAACATTTTTGGCAAGCGTACCTAATAGGTGAGGTTGTGTACTTTTTTATACACCAATGATTAAATGAAAATAAGTAATGTGTGGAATCATAAAAATACCTTAAATAATTTAAAACATAAATGTATATTGAATCAGGATGAATGTAATGTCTCTGCTTGTGTAGCTAAATGGGATCACTTGGTTAAGGTATTGACTGCCAGATTGCAAAGGTATGATTTTTTTTTTTTTTTTTTTTTTGTATTTAGCAGGTAATTTGTAGGATGAAACTTCCAGACCATATGCTGTCTTGTTTTTCAATAACCTTTCACCTAATGGTTTTAGTAACATTGCTTGAAGTAATTACCACACTGAGGGGGGTGCATAGAATGCTTTTGAAAAATAACTTCATTAGTTGTGTAGTTGAAAAGGCATTTTGCATTATCTTCCTTTGGTTTCTGTGCTTGGATGAATATATTCCAGATGTCTCCTTGACTTGTTATATTGTACTCACAGTTTCAGAGAGAAATTTATTATAGTAGCATGTAAGGTGTGGAGATGGATTTTATGTTTCAGAAGTTGATTTTGGTATTTGATTGCAGTTTAGCATTCACCTGAATAAGACCGTAGACAAATTAGTGGAATCTGGTAAGAAGGAACACTTTCTGTATAGTAAGTAAACATATATCAACTAATTCACCAACCCCCACTCCAAGATTTGTTTCTGAATGTTAAATATTTCGTATATAGCTTACTTTTTCTCTGCATTTTTTTCCCTTTTTTTTATGATTTTGGTAGAGTTGGTAGTTTTGTCCTCTGTGCATTCTGAAATTGCTTGTATTATGATGCTGATTCATCATGGGTAGAATCTCAGAATGTTACATTTAAACCAGTAATACTTTTCTTTCTTTTCACTGGAAAAGAGAATATGATATTTCAATAATACCTGTCATTAATGTGAAACCATTTACTCTGTCATTGTGGTTTGTGACTGACTTGCTCCACAATTTGGGATTGTATACCAGAAGTCTTTTATTCTAACAAGACTGATCAGTAAGTGAAAAAAATGTGTTAAATTATCGAATGCTAAAAAACAACTTGATGCTTTAGGTTAATTTAAAAAACAAATGTATATAATTTATATTTTTTGCAGTAGGCTTAAGACCTTTTCTTTGCATATGAGTCAATAATGATTCAAGAGCCATCTATATGGGCTATTTAAGTCACACAAATAGTACGTCATTTGTGATAGTTTAACATATTAGGAATATGGCCTCTGGGACTGGGCTTTCTGAGCTGGAACCCTCAACTGCCTCTTACTAAAACATGAACTTAGGCAAGTTACTTACAACATCTCAGTTTTCCCATGTGCAAAATGCTGATTATAGCAAAGTTAGTAATTGTAAACTACATGCTAGCTTAAAATGGTTAACTCATTTAATTTTGCTGGTAGCTGGCAGATAAGTGCTTAAGGGCTTGTTAATTAAAGTCCAGATTTGGTCTCATTGAGTGAAACTCTATAAAGATATCTGTGAAGCAACTGAGAGCACTCTAGGTTTTTACATTTGTTTCTCATCGTTAAAGTTGTCTAAGATGCCCATGCCTAATGTGACAGCATTCTTTTTTTTAAATATCAACATGACTTTTATCTATTCAAAGTATTCAACATAGATTTTATAGAAATAATGTTTTCTTTTTGTACTTACTGGTTTAGGTAGTTGTGTGATCACAGCAGCAAGTAAAATAGGTGTAATTATAAGATATAGACAGACTTGGGAACAAAAGACAACTAGTTCTTCATAAACCTTCAGCTAACTAATACGAGTGGAAATAAGCCTCTGTGTTGGAAAAAAGCTTTGCTGGCTGGGAGAGCATTTGCCAAGCTGTGGGCATGTCAGTCCGTTTTATGGAGGGTCTCAAGTGTCAGTTAATATAGCCAGTTGAGGGAAGTCTTGCAAAGGAAACTACTGCTATCTTCTTTGTAGAAGATGCTGCTGCTGCAGACTCACCATCTTAAGGTGCCTAGAGCAGGTTATTTGTTATGAGTCCCGTTTTCTGCCAGATTATAGCCTTTCATCTTATTTTTTGTGATGGTTAAGGTAGCTTATGTTTGTGAAGAGTGAGTGGCAAGCTCTGTGGCGTGGAAGGTAGATCCATGATTATTAAGCTCTTCTTCAAACAGTTAGCCACAGCTTAGCACCAGTCCTCAGCATTGGGGAGGGGGGCTGTATACTCCAAGATGAATTCTGTCACATGAGTCCTGAGCTTTTTAATATTTCCACCAGAGTCTTAGATTGTGGCACACAGGTTATGCTTATTAAGTTTGTGAATGAGTTCAAGTTTGAGTGGGATCGATGGTTCAATAGGCAACTGGATTAAAATTCTAAACATCTGAGATTTAGAAAAGTTGGCAAATAAAAATAGTATGCTATTCAGGATCACAGCAAGATAATTTCCTTAAGGAAAGTAAACAGCTGTGGAAATTCCATATAGGAGTAGGATTGGGTTGGTACCAATGATAGTACGAAGAATTCTAAGGTGATAAGTAAACCAGTTAAATAAGAGTCAGTGATGCCTTTGCATTTAAAACCATTGATAACGGGTGCCTGGGTGGCTCAGTTGGTTAAGCGTCCCAACTTCGGCTCAGGTCGTGATCTTGTGGTTTGTGAGTTTCAGCCCCGTGTTGGGCTCTGTGCTGACAGCTCAGAGCCTGGAGCCTGCTTCACATTCTGTGTCTCTCTCTTTCTCTCTGCCATCCCCTGCTTGTACTCTGTTTCTTTCTCTCTCAAAAATAAATAAACATTAAAAAAATTTAAAACCATTGATAACAAGTCATATAATTGGAATGGTGCTTAAAGAAATCACAGGGCCATCCCTTTACCATATTCTGTATTAGACCATTACAGTGTATGCATTCAGTGCACTTGGAAAAATGTTCCAGAGTGAGAAAACTAAATAGTTAGGAAATAGTCCCCATCAGAAGGTTTTAGTAGGTAGTTAGCCTAGAAATAATGGAGAGTTCAGTAGTTCTCTTGTTAGATTATATTATGATTATATTATTGTTTGACCATTGACTCCTAGAACGTCATAGTCACCGGTCTAAGTAACCCACTTTATTTTAATGGGTAAGAAAACCCAAAACTGAGGTTACACCAAGCCAGGCCCTTTCTTCCCAGGCTGCTGCTTTTACCAATACCCATGTAGCAGCCTGTGTTTTTACACTGACGACAAGATTATAAAGGTGTTTACCACAGTAGGAAGGTTATAGTAAGACATTAGAAATTCATGATTTTAAGGCAGTAGTGAAGTACACAGAAAGAAGAAATGGAATCTCTGGTGATTATAGAACAGGGATACTCTTGAGACAGTCTTGAGACAGAGACATAAAAGAAGTACTGTTGAGTTTCCTTCTGCCTCTGTTTTTCTGCTGCGGTTGATTACACGGAGAATTTTCTTTTGCAGTCTTTACTCAATTTTGTATATTAAAGTGAATGACTAAAATAGTCAGGAAATGGAAATTGTGAACTTTTTTCTCTTTCAATGAGCTTGGGACTGGGAATAAGGAGAGCAGGTTCTCTCCTATCACCTTTCAACCATATCTCATCACACAAGGTAGGTGTGATCCTGACCTTTTCACCTACCCCTTAAATAGATCTTAGATTGACACAGCACATAAAGCGTTTAGAATTTAAACAAATGGAAGGTGGTATTGAAGTATAAAAGATGTTTGTTTTTAATGTTGATAACATTACCTACACATTTAAGTTTTTCTTGTGTTTCTATATTGCTAGATACTGCTTTCTCCTCCTCCATATCTAGTAGATGTCATGTTGGTGCTTGCACCTCACCTAAGTGATGTGCACTGAAATGTTGCATCTTGTAGATGTCTTTTTACTTGGGTGTTTTCCAGCTGCTGGAAATACCTGTGCTTTTCTTCCTTAGCCCTACATCTACCCTTGCTAAGCTTGGTTAACCTTATAGTTGAACCCTTGTAACTCTGTCATCTCCCAGGTTTATGTCTCATTTTCTGATAAAGAAAGATCTAATGTTTTAGGTTTACTTTTCATCTGTCATGAAAATTATCCTTCATTTGATCTGATTTTCCATAAATAAATAAATAAATGGATAAGTGAATGCCTCTCCTTGCAAGTCTAAATTACTTTAGTAAAAAGACTAGATAAATGTATGCGTCACCAGGATGAAACAAAGATTTGCCACTTGAATAAGATCTGTACATATATAATTCTTCAGTAGTTTTTATGTAATGATAATTGCAAAGATGAAGGAAAATGCAAAGCCCTTATTTTGCCTTGGAAGAAGTGGTTCTTTAGTTTAATTATTAACCCATTGCAGAAGTTTCATTGCCATTTAATTATGTTGCTCACTGTTCAGGGCAAAACACTCTGACCTCCATAAATGTAGTGTCCCTTTCCCCTACCTGTTGGGAGCAGCAGCATGGCTAGCCGGGAGAAAAATAAGGCAGGGAATACCTCAGCGTGTCTCTCTGTTTTGTTTTTTGTTTTTTTTTTTTTTGTTCTCAGTTTCTCAGATTTTTGCTCCTATACCAAATGGTTGGGGGAAAAAAACCTCACTGTTTTCATGGCAACATGAAGAATGTCTTTTGTAATGTAACAGTAGTAGTGCCTAAAGAGGTGTTGAATTAAAAAAAATTTTTTTATAGCTATAATATTTTATTGAGCTATAATTTATATGTAGTAAAATACAAAATCTTAAATGTATGATGTAATGAATTTTGATCAGTGTGTACTATGTATATGTGTAATCGTCACCCAGGTAAAGAATATTTTTATCACTCCAGAAAGTACCTTCCATTACTATAGAATTCTAAGAAACTTTTTTGCAAACTGGATGGGAATAGTTTGAGAAATTTAATAATCAATGTGTATATTGGGGCACCTGGTTGGCTCAGTCGGTTTAGTGTTCGACTTTGGCTCAGGTCATAATCTTGCAGTTTGTGACTTTGAGCCCTGCACTGGGCTCTCTGCTGTTAGTGCAGAGCCTGCTTTAGATCCTCTCTTCCCTTCTCTCTCTGCCCCTCTCCTGCTTGCGCTCTCTCAAAAATAAAAAATACTTCATTAAAAAAAAGTTGTGTATAAAATTTTTTTAGGTAGCTGGACAGCAGTTAACTTAGTCTTTTTTTTCTCTACCTTTACAAAAGTGAATTCTGCTGAACGTTAGTTTTATTCTAACACAGAGTTTGAATTTCCTGAAATACCATATATTTACAGATGAAGGGACCCAGATATAAGGCAATCTTACATTTTCTCAATAAGAGAAAGAAGTGTTTTGGTCCACTTGAATATAGAAACCTTTAAGGGTATAGGTGAAGTAATTAAATGTCTAGTTAAAGTGCTAATTGCACATATATGTATTAAAACTCTAATTTAACTTTTTATTTTGAGATAATTGTAGATTTATATGCAGTTGTAAAGAAAATAACATAAAGAGATTTGTATTCTCTATTTTATCACTATGATGACTTCACATGCTTATTTAAGATCACAGGTTATATAAAATTGTATGCATTTGTGTATGTTCCCAATGTAAATTTTAAATGTTTTACTTATTTAAATTTTATTTTTGAGAGAGAGCAAGTAGGGGAGGGGGAGAGAGCTGAACAGAGGACTTGAAGTGGGCTGACAGTACAGAGCCTGCTTGGGACCCCCTCTCTCTTTCTCACTCACTCCCACTCTCTCGGCACCTCCTCTGCTTGCTTGCTTTTTCTCAAAATAAACAAACATTAAAAAAAAAACAACTAGGTTTTCCACACTCTCTTTATGAAACCAATCTATTTGAAATTTCTGCATCTTCACAGACATCAGTGTCTTCAATGTTTACTAAAACCACATTTAAAGTTATTGAGCACAGTTTTTCAGTTATTCACTTCCTTACAAGTTATTTGAGGTAGAACACTGTAAAAATTTGTAAATGTTGCTCTTACTGGAAATTTTATCTGAAGCCACAAGAATCCATTCATCTAACACTAGGAGAATTGCCATCATTTTAATGTTATTTGTAATCTTCCTAACATTCCAAGGCTTTTATTATGTTGCTGTTTAAGTCATCTTCAAAAACCTTTTTCAGTGGGACCGACTACTTGTAATTATGAAATCATACTCCAGAAACTAGTATGAAGTCTGTATTTAAAACTGCATTTTACTCCCCTTAAAACTTGAGAACTTTACTGCCTCACCCTTTTCACAGACTCTGACCGGATAAATGCCCCTGGGCATTTAATTCTATTGATATGGTCTTCCTCTTTTGAAACCTCCCCATGCCCTTTCCCTGGGTTTTTCACTTTTAGGTTTTTTGGAAGCTCTTCTTTCTCCCCCGTTGGCATTTAGTATAAGATTACTGGTACCAGCCTCAGAAGTAAAGACTTAATTGTAAAACAGGTGTGTGTGTGTGTGTGTGTGTGTGTGTGTGTGTGTGTGTGTGTGTGTGTGTTTATGGATAATTTTAGGGGAAGAAATCCTTTCCTTATGTTTGGGCATATATGGTAAGACAGCTGCAGCCACTGTATACCATTTTGTGTTAGAGTTGATAGTGTCATTAGTTTCTCTTATGTGGAAAAATTATTTGGCATTTTTATTTAGTTCATTGTTTTTCCTCCTTTCCTGTGAGAGCTGTTACATGTTTTAATTTTTGTCTTTCTTTTTACTAGTTTATTGATGGACGTGGCTCATCTTGTTTTGTTAGCTAGTGCTGGACTAAGCTCTCAGTAATGTATACAGGGTCACAGATGATCAGGTGACTTGTTTTACATTTATATGTCTTTTTAGTGTAGGGACTTAAAACACATAAAACCAGAGGTGTATGCTGTGTCCTTGCTTTCCTTGAATTTGGGTATAAAATGTTAAGATACTGTTCATTACAGTACCCCAACTGGAATCTAAGTTGTTAAATTGAAGTTATCTTTTAAAGTAGTATGACCCATATTGCTACATTCTAGAAATGATCCTCCTTATTAACAACCCCATCTTTTTCTTTGTAATATTCCCTTAAAAAGAAAACTTTGCAGACATTGTCTGAATGATTTAGAGTGATGTGTAACAGTTGAGACAGGCTGGATGCACTGTTGAAAGCCTCCTTTGTCATTGCCAGCTAGAATGTCATCTGTTTGAACTGTCCTTTTTCTTGTTTGCCGGGGATGAGCAAAGAGTGATGATTTAGTAGAGCTGTTTCTTGCTTCCTAGCTGTTGTAGGAAGTTAGACTTTCTGGCTGTAAGTGTACGAGTTGGCACACATATTGTTACTGGCCTTTAATCATCTAATCTTACTTCTAGGCAACTGGAAAGATTTTTAGAGTGGAGAAGGCTTTGTGATTTGATTTTTCCTTCTCTTCCTTCACCTCCCTCTGCCTTCCTTGTTCCCCAACCTCTCCTCCCTCCTCTCTTTCTTATAGATTATTAAAGAAGATTGAACTAGGAAATGTGACTAATTGGTTTTTACAGATCAGTTCTCTTCTTTAAGAAGGAAACCGCATTGGGGTGCCCAGCTGGCTCAGTCAGTCAGAAGGGTGTTTGACTCTTGATCTCAGGGTGGTGAGTTTTAGCCCCAGGTTCAGTGTAGAGATTACTTTAAAAAAAAAAAAAAAAAAAAGGAAATCACTTTGTAGTCTAAATTTTTGTAGTTTTATTGATCCATGCCTAACCTAGAGAAATTTAGGGACCTTAAGATTGGAAGGAAGGGCTTTGGCATGTTTCTGTGCTGGTACCGTTGTTTTCTTTTTGACTCTTTTTAATTTTTTTTTTTTTTTTTTTTTGTGCCTCACTTTCTTCCTCATTGTTGGCCCAAAAATAGTATTATTGTTGAAGGAACATTGATATGGTGACAGTGTTTTTTATTTCCACATTAAAACAAATTTTTAAAAGTTTATTTATTTTGAGAGAGAGGGAGGAGAGGGAGAGAGAGGGAGGGAGGGAGGGAGGGAGAGACTGTGCAGGTGGGAGGGGCAGAAAGGGAGGGAGAGGGAGAGAGTCCCAACCAGGCTCCATGCTGTCAGTGCAGACCCCGACTCGGGGCTTGAACTCACAAAACTGTGAGATCATGACCTGAACCAAAACCAAGAGTTGGCTGCTTAACTGACTGAGTCACCCAGGCACCCCTCCGCATTTATATTAAAATATTTAGTGGGGGAGGACCTGGCATGTATATCTGGGTAGGGAGATACAATAGTGTTATATGGAGGTCAAGAAAATACAAAATGTTTCTAGGATTTTCAAAAATTAGTAATGTTGTTTTAATTCCCCATGACGAATTAATTAGAAGTTAATTGATTCTTCATTAAGAAATTGATATCCTTCAAAATTGGAAAATTTTTTATTTTGGAAGAAAACAGATTAAGATAAGCATTTCTCCCATCAAGCAAAGATTTTAAAGTAATAATACTTAATGCTGGTGAAACTGTATTGAAAAAAGTACTTTCAGATCCTTTTGAGGACAGCGTAAATTGGTAGAACTTATGGTAAGGAATTTGGCAATACTTACTAAAACCATACTTTTTCATCTAGCAATTCTCCTCAGAATCAATTTTAATGAAAGATTTATGACCAAAGATTTATGTCCCCAAATGCTCATTATAGGAATATTTATAACAAAAAATTTGGGCAAAGACTGAACATCCAAAAACTAAGTGAATGACTAAATAAATTATAGGATTAGTATGTACTGGACTATTACAGAGCAACAAACATGGTGTTTGTTTCTTTTTTTAATATTTAATATTTATTTTTGAGAGTGAGTGAGAGAGAGAGCGTGAGTGGGAGAGGGTTAGAGAGAGAGAGGGAGAGACAGAATCTGAAGCAGGCTCTAGGCTTTGAGCTGTCAGCACAGAGCCCGACATGGGGCTGGAACCCACGAACTGGGAGATCATGACCAGAGCTGAAGTTGGATGCCCAGTTAACTGAGCCACCCCTCCAGGCGCCCCCAACAAGCATGTTTTTCAAGAATACGTTATGACATGGGAAATAGTAAACGTAAATACAAAATGAAAATGAAATTTACATTTTTTTATAACACTTTTAAAAGTGAAATATGTGATCTATGCAAAAGAGAGTATGTAATGTGTATGTGTTATAACACCTAATAAAATGCACGCCTATGAACGTACCATACAATTTTACCAACACTGTTCTTAATTATGTATATCCATAGGATAAGAAGGAGTTATTTCATAATGTTAACAATTCTCATTTTGGGGGATTGGATTATCATTGATCTTTAATTTTCACTTAAATGTTTATGTTCTTTTTCTAAACTCTGTACAAGGGTCATGTATTTTCAAAACTAGAAAATATTAAACATTTATTGAAAGGAGAGAAAAATTTAAGCTGGTTTCTTTCCAACTCCATTTCATTGGAAAGAAACTTCTGAAAGTGTCTGCCACCTGTTATCTCCTGAGTGACAAATCATGGCCAGGTACATAGGGTGGCATTATCTCCCAGTTGTAGGTAATACAGTATGACAGAGCTCCTGAGAAATGACAGGCTGACAGCTACAGGAATTGTGGGTGCCCTTTCTTCTAGATAGTGTTGAATGACCTTTACAAAATACATTTTTAAAATCTACTTAGGGTTTCATGTGTCATGCCTTCAGGAAGGGGGATTCATTTCTTCATTTAACAAATATTGGGTACCTATTAAGTACTAGGCAGGAGTGACCAAGAGGGTCATTTGTTAAAAGAAAACAGGAAGAGGGACTGATTTAAATTGGTGGTCAGGTGAAGCCTGAGGAGGTTTGAACCAGGACCTGAGTGACAAGAAAGAGCTAGTCTTACTGTGATTTGAGGGTAGAAGAAACAGCATGGGCAAGAGCTCTACAGCACATTCTAGGAACAGGAAAAAAGGCCAGTGTGGTTGGAATGTGGTAAGTGAAGGTTGCAAAATGGTGAGAAATAAAGAGGGGAGGTAGGCAGAGCAAGACCATGAGGGAACTAAATGGTTTTGGTAAGATGTTTGAATTTTGTATTAAATGCAGTAGGAAATTGTTGGATGGCATTAAGCAAGAAATAGCATGATCTAATTTGCTTTTAAAAGATTACTCATTGCAAAATCATTTTAAGGAATCAAGAGTGGGAATGGAGAGACCACTAAAAAGTCATTTACAATGACCCAGGTATGAGGTAATGGTTGCCAGAGTGGAAGCATTGACAAAGGAGAGGGTAGATAAATTTGAGGTCTGTTTGGAAATAGACCCAGTGGATCTTGCTGAGTACTGTGTATGAGAGACTGCAGGAAAGACGGAAATCAAAGTTGGTTTCTAGAATTTTGACTTGAGCAACTGGAAAGAAGGTGTTGTTATTCATAAAAGTGGATAAAATGCATCAGGCAAGTTTGGGAGTATTGAAAGTTCTAGTTTGAAATGTTGACTCTGAGCTGCATTTTGAGATATCAAATAGGCATTTTAATACATGAGTTTGGAGCAAGGTGAAGAGGTTTGGGATGAGTGCGAACATTTATTTGTGAGTCTATTGTTTAGATACAATATTTAAAGCCATGGGAGAAGTGGAGGTAACAGGGACTGAGTCCTGGGACCTCCAGGTAAAGGTCTTGACATTGGAGGAGGAGCCAGCAAAGGTGGCTAAAAGAGAGCAGTTAGGTGAGGAAAACTAGGTTTGGGGGGGTAAATTTGATCTAGGATCCAAGCAACAAGAAGGCAAAAGTAAAGAGAGTTTCAAGAGGGATGGATCTGGATGAATGCTGTTGAGTGGGAGGCATTGAGATGATCAGAGACCTAACTGTGTATTTGTTTTGTGAGACTGCCATAACAAATTAACACAAATTGGATGACTTAAAACAACAGAGACTTAGGGGAACCTGGGTGGCTCTCTCGGTTAAGCATCTGACTCTCGATTTTGGCTCAGGTCATGATCTTGAGGTTGTGAGTTTGAGCCTGGTGTTGGGCTTCTTGCTACTGACGGCACTGAGCCTGCTTGAGATTCTCTCTCTCCTCTCTCTTTGCTCTTCCCCCACTCTATCTGTCTGTCAAACAATAAATAAACTTAAAAAACAACAATAGAGACTTATTCTCTTAAAGTTCTGGAAGCTGGAAGTCCAAAATCTGGCAGAGCTGCCTTCTCTCTGTGGGGCCCTAGGGAAGAATCCATTCCTTCCCTTTTCCAGCTTCTGTTAGCTGTCCCAGTATTCCTGGGTTTGTGGCCACGTTCCTACAGCTCTACCTCATCTTTATATCATTTTCTCCTCTGTGTGTCTCTCCAGACTCCTTTACCCTTTCTCAGAAATGCTTGTTATATCATTTAGGGCCCACCTGAATAATACAGGGTAAACTCAAAATCTTTAAGTTGTCTGCAAAGACCTTTTTTCCAGATAAAATAAATTCCAAGGATTAGGATTTGTTATCTTTGGATGGCCATTATTCAAGCCACTAATCCTTGGTTTTAGAAACATGGTAGCCTTTGGAGATCTCAATAAGAGCTGTTTCTTTGGAGCAGTGGGACATAAGAGAATCCTGTTTACCTTTCATGTTTGCTATCACATAGAGAACTCTGTTGTCTGTCCCAAGACTGCAAGTTGATCACACTGCTTTTCCATGGGCAGTCGGTAGTCGTATGCCTATGGTTAGCTTCAAGTTTCACATGTCGAACATGAGAAAGGAGAAAAGTTCTCAGAAGCCTCTGCCAGTTCTTTCAAGTTCTGTTTTGCTGACCTGTGTGATCCAAGTTGGCATTACCAGTGGCCATTATTTCTGTAGCCAAAGGTTGGCTTATTTTAGATTTCAGGCATCTCCGTTTTGATTAATAATATCAGTGGCTGTATTATGTCTTTCACAACCTCATTGATAAGCATGTTGCTGGAAAATTCCTATTCAGAAAGTGGAATGGATGTCATTTAAGTAAAATTTAGGTATGGTGGGTATTTTAAATAAATTCTCTGAAAAGAATAGGGGATGCAGAGAAAAATGCTATTTTGCCATTTTTTTCCTTAACCAGTTTTGTGAAACACAAACGGTAACACTGCACACTTGGTGCCGAGCTGCCCTCAGTGGTTCTTTGCAGGCGTTCCATGATACCTGCTGGATGTGGGGGGCAGCAGAAGTGATAAACAAATTACCTCTTGCTTTCAGTGCTGCTGCATGGACAAAGATAGTGACCATATCTGGAAGAGCCCTGCTTTCCTGGGGGGAATTTCTGGTAACAAAGATATTCTTTCATCCTCAGTTCTCTTTCAGTTGGAACTGAAATAACTGTCAGTCAAGGTTGCTTCCCTGCACATACTTGTGTATGTATATTCGGAGGGGAAGTCAGGGATTGGGCTTTATCCTGATGGAAGGCTCTGCTTTCTCAGGGAGCTGACTCGATTACCATACATTCAGTCTTTACTCATGGGACCATTTTCCCAAACGACCAGAGTGCTGACTTGGGAATTATGTGTACTCTTCTGCTTCTGTATTGGGGGCAGAGGCCTTAATTTGGGTGAAAAGAACACAGGCTTTGGAGTTAGGCAGACCAGGGTCATCCACTTGTTCTGTAACCTTTGGCAAGTTATATACCCTCTGGAAGGCTCCCTTTCCTCGTTTGGTAAAGTGGGTTGAAGGCATCTGGTATGCTTACCACATGTAGGTAATATAATAAATGTTAGATTCCACTCTTAATAACATCTTTTCATCTCTTTGTTCATTTTTATTCATTTAGTGATAGTTAAGATTTCCTTACTGCCTTTGATGTCTTTATATTAAGCAGAATTCTAAAGAAAGATCCTCCAGTTGACGTAGCATCTCTTTTGGGAAATAGAAGCAATGACTTCCCCACCCCCACCCCAATTTTGTCATCCTGTGACAGTTACTTACCCTTAGGTCTTGGGTTCCAGTACATAGGGAAACCTTCATAGCCATCAGGGAATACTTCCTGAGGGAGGCTTTCATTAATTATAAACTTTACTAGGAAGGGCAGAAGAAAGTTGGCTTATTCTGTGTAGGAGCAGCTCTGGGCAAAGACTAAGATTTTGGGAGGGGTGTTGCTGGGGAATGAGGCTGTAGATAGGTCAGCTTATATCCAACAGAGAGTATTGTAGGAGGTTTTTGGAAGATGGCTGTAGGAATGAGTGCACTTGGGAGAGAATCAGGAAGGGAAACAGCGATGAGAAGAACTTCATAGACAAGTTATTGATTGCCCGCCCTGTTGTGCCTGGGATGCTGTGTGGTACCAGGTGCTGTGTTATGCTGTGAACCAAGGATGGCCTTTGGCATTGGCTCAGGCCCAAGGTCATTTATTTTCTCTGCCGTTTCCTAATTCTGTGACCTTGGGCAAATGCTAGCTGGTCAAATGGAGATGAGACTGTCCTTGATTTCCTAAGATCCCTCAATTTAATAACACCATGGAGGAGGTGGTAGGAATATTTCATTAATTTAGTCATCATTTGTAGCCAATCATATGATGATTCCTGATTCTAGACATTTTAATGTGATTTTTTTTAAAGTGCATTTTTAGAAGCAAGCAATATGGTAATACCTATCTCACAGATATTGGGTTTATTAATAAGATAATGTGTTTAGTGTCCATCAGAGTTAGTGTTCAGTGAATTGTAGCCATTATTAACAGATGAAAGGACATGAAAAATAATTTGGTAACATCTTAAGAAAGAATTTTAAACTACAGGGTCATAATGTGACCAGGATCTGAAATAGGACTAGAATGAAAGGAAAGAAGAGGACATAAAAATTTAAGTAATGTTATGGAGATAAATAAATATATATCTGGGGAGAAAGTTTTACTCCTTTAGAGACAAAAGTTTCATTGTCTGTAGTGATAATTTTGTGGTATATGTTCCAGTGTGAACAGACGGAAAGTGGTAATCTTGTGGGACAAATTGACTCCTGTGTCATCTTCTGGGCGTGTTAGAGTAATTCTGAACTTGCTGCTACTTAATTTCTGAGTTTTGCTAATCACAAAAAACAAAGCATTGGTTAACTCACTGATAATAAAGTATCATATTTTGTTTTTGTTGTTTTGTTTGTTTTGTCTCCTTGTGGGAGAGGGTGGTTAGTTTATTAGTTTATTAGTTTATTAGTTCAGTTGCCTGGCCAGGGGATTCTTGCTTACATTTCAAACATCTTTATGTTTTCATTAGAGTAATACTGAATTTTTAGCTCTTCTTTCTTTTCTTTCTTTTTTTTTTGCCCCAGGTCCAGCAAGACTATGAACCTCTGTTCCAAATGCTTTGCTGGTAAGTGCAGAAAAAAGGTTTTTAATTTATTTTTATTTTTCTTTTTTGATTGTTTTTAAGATGATCTAAATTATTTGGCCGCCTTTTGTGTTTATGCATGGGGTTTTGTTTTCTTTGCTGGTGTGTGAAAGCAGATTCTCCTTACCAAGATGCTTCATATATTTGTTAGGATTATTAAAATAGCCTTCCCTGAGTGAAATGAAATCATCTGTGTACTTGCACCAAGCTTTCCATAGTTTACAGTTGTTGATGTATAGTGGAACTGTAAAATCTTGTGTTGTTGTAGGGTAATACATGTTCATCTCTGATCTTGACTTGAAATTCTGCTTTTGCCAGTGAGCATATAAGAGAAAGGATACTTTCATGTTGGAGTCAGGAAGAAAATCATGCCGAATTAGCCCTTTCTAATCCCGTCCCTTATTGAAATCACTTTGGGCAAAGCACTTAATCTCTTTAGACCTTAGAGTTGTCATTTTTAACATGAAGGGCTTGGGACTTGATGTTTGCCAAGGTCCTTTTCCAGCCCCCAAATGCTATTTGGTTGACTCCTTAAATTATGACTCCTTCATGAACTTAAACCTTCATTTTTTAAAGAATTTCATATTTGATGATCTTAATAAAATACCTGAGTCTTTACTAACTGAGAGATGTTTAACTTTCCTTTTCTACTCATTCTGTCGTAGGTAAAGCTGGATGCTAGTTAAAGTGCTAAGGACAGACTTTGAACAGTAATATATAGCAATAGGGAAGAGTTCAGTTTGAACACAACTTTTATTCATGCAGAAGTGACTGGCATTTTAAATGGAGAATGAGGGAATAAGGAGGGGTTGCTCACTTGGCTTAGTAGTCCGGGAAGTGAAAAATCACAAAGGGTTTGTCGGTGTAAATGATGACTAGGTTGGTTGTATCTATTAGCAGACTGTCTGGAAGTTAGGATCCTGCCCTCCTACTGAGATTGAGAGACTGAGGCCCTATCCTTTCTAATGTTTATATTTTAAAGAAATGTTTTTCATGTCCTTGACAGGGATTCCTGAGATGTAGGAGATGCATACGCATCTCAGAGGGACAGAGGAAGAATTTACAGTTGTAAAAAACTCTTTTCAGTAAATGGTCTAAGATAGGATGTTCAGAGGCCTGTAGTCAGGTGTTACAGCTAATAAAATCTTAAATTCTTTAGGCAGCCTTGAGCTTTCTTAGGCAGGCACTTTAAGAGGGACTGGGGTCATCCTAGGGATGGGGTCTTGATTAGAAACTGTGTTAGTGTTTGTTTAAATATTTTAATGTTTGGGGAGGGGGTGGAGTCTGTAGTTTTTATAAGCTGAGATTGAGTTCTAGTTGAGCAGAGGGCTCAGATGAGCCTGCTAGAGATTGGCCAAGGAGAGAATTTTTGTCAGTTTTCACCTTCTATTCATTATGTTATTTAGGCTTTAGTCATTTACATTTATGCCTAAGCTAGGGGATTGGTGGGAGGGAGTTGCAGGGCCCAGGGTTGGGGAAGGTACTTTATATCTGTTAAAAGTTTGGAATTTGTCAAATACTTTAGGTCTTTAAAAGAAAAAAAAAAATACTGGTAAGTTTGGTTTTATCCAACTTTTAATAGTATCTCTGCCATTAAATGAATGTATTCTGCTCTTTTTACTTATATGTCTACAATTACAGATATGAAGAACTACTTCCTCATTGGTGAGAGTTTAAATTTTATGGTAAAGATGAAAGTAGCAATGAGACAGAATGTATATTAGATTGATGACTGTCTCCATATATTGCTAGCTTCCCCTTACAATTCAGTAAAGAGTGGCTTTGGGAGAAAGGGCTCATGTCAAATCAAGAACTGTCTCTTGTCCCTAACTAAATATAAAATTTTAGAAATTATCACCTATGGTCTTTGCATTTCTTTGTACTTGTTACAGTTTTATTTTTTATGGTTATAATTGTTTATTGTCTCTCTGGTGATTTGTGTACATTTACTCTTTATACAGCTTTGTCATTTTTGCTTTTAAAAATATTAAGGGTATTTTCAAGTGCGTAAAGAAAATAATCTTTTTCCTTCTTTATCCCCATATTCTTAATGTCTTCAATGTCATTTGACATCATTTGAAAGGAATGATTAGTAACACACTGCTTGCGGAAGTAGCATTTGGTGTTCTTTTTGAAGTACAGGAAAAAAGTCACTGAAGTTTACAATATATTTGTGGATTTCATTCCTGAATGAAAGTAGAGTGTAGAGGCATGAGATGTATAGAACAACAAGAAGATTATTTTGGTCAAAGCCACTGTGATTTTCAATACTCTTTTAAAGTGTACCATGAAGTATACAATGTACTTTTAAAAGATGGAAAAATTACTTTAAAAACAGCTGTTGTGTCCCATTAGGGACACATTTATTTTGCTTTTCAAAATAAATCTATGTGGTGGAAAAGTGAGTGAGTTTGTTGGAACTTGTTTACGTAAAATTGGAGTAAAAACATGTTTAAAATCTTGTTGAACTAGATTACCAAGTTAGGAACTGTGGGTGCCGGTTTAAAGCTCACTTTGATGACTGTTTGCTTCCATTGAAATATTCTGCCAAATGGTGAGCACTTGCCCTAGTAACTACTACTGCTTCAGATCCCCCAAACCCCCCCCCCCCTTTTTTTTTTTTTATAAAAGACTCCTGGGCTGTTTGAGGGAAAGAACATGAGTGTATGCAAAGTCAGAGTTACTAAAAAACCATTGAATTGTTAATTTTGCAGGTAAATTATATGCAAATAATAGTGTTTCTCCATATTGTTAGAATAAGAAATGTATATCCAAGCTGGCTGGATTTGCTGTTCTTAACAAGCTTACAGCTTAACCAAAATTCGTCTCTTTGAAATGGGAAGATACGGTTTTTATTTTTATTTTTTGACATCTAGATTCCTGGTTTGGCATGGCTGAAATCATTTTAGGCCATTTGGAGTCACCCCCAGCCCCCAAAATGTGCAGTATGCTACTTTGTTAGCCTTAAAGTGCCTTTGACCTGAAGACCCTTATCATCCCAAGATTTGTGCCAGAATCACTATGGTATTTAAAGGAAATATTCTGGGAAGGCACTAAGAAATGATTGACTGTAGTGTTATGATTTGAGGTACAGTGGATTGGAAACATTCTCCTGGGTTCTCTTTACCTGAGGTTATTATTTATAGTCTTAAAAAAAAAAAAACAGGAGAAGTTAATTTTATCATAGTATATATTTTTTCCATTCCCATAAGTATTTGTTGTTTTCCTACTTTATTGTCCATCCCCCTTTTACGTGTTATTTTTTTTCTTCAAATCACAATTTTGAATATTTGTTTGAAAATGTGAATATATCTCTCTTTTAAGACTAAGACTGTTCTGTGAGCAGAAACCAGAGACATCTGCAGTTTGGATAAGGAATTCTCCCACCTTTGAGTTGATATATTATCCTTCCAGTTGTGTGTTAGTTATTTTTGTATTATCTCTAAAAAAAGATTTATTTAACAGATTTGCAGTTTATTTGAAGTTATGGAAAGAATGTCTAAACTATTGAAAAGGGTGGTATTTAAGCACCCTTGAACTTAAGTTATCATTTGATCTTGGCACACAGATCTTTGTAATTTATATAACTATTGAGCATGTTTTTTGGTCTAATTTTGGCTTTTCTATCCCCTTGATAATATTCTAAAATATTCTTTCATACTGTCCTTTTAGTAAACATTTTTATATTGTTGTTTGACTTTACCAAAAAAATTGGTAAATGTAATTTCTATAATAGCCACAAAATTTCATGATACGGTATTTGTAGTTACGTTATGGTGAATAAACACTTACTGGTTGAAACAATACTTTCTAATGCACTTTTTCAAAACTGGTGTTGTGATTCATTTGTGGTTAGAGAAATCAATTCAATGGGTCATGACTACATTTAAAAAATTGCCTAGAGGGGCGCCTGGGTGGCTCAGTCGGTTGGGCGGCCGACTTCGGCTCGGGTCATGATCTCGCGGTCCGTGAGTTCGAGCCCCGCGTCAGGCTCTGTGCTGACAGCTCAGAGCCTGGAGCCTGTTTCGGATTCTGTGTCTCCCTCTCTCTGACCCTCCCCGTTCATGCTCTGTCTCTCTCTGTCTCAAAAATAAATAAACGTTAAAAAAAATATATTAAAAAAAAATTGACTAGAATAGGAAATAATCAGTGCATCACAAATATTAAGGGCAAGTATTGTTTTGTGAAACCTTTGTTTGAGTTACATATGTAAATGAAAATAGTGCGTAATAGGTTGTGATGTAAATATATATTACCAGGGTTATGATTTAAAAACCACTGTGGTTTAAAAATCACTGAATTGCAGAAATTCACTAGAAAGTCATTGAATTATTTGAGATCCCATTTTCTTTGGAAAATAGTACATATTTCTTTTCTGTCTTTAGGCAAAACATTAACCAGTTGATTTTTTTTGTGACCTTTGTCTACTCTGAGCTCTTGAATAGTTTGAATTACATGATTTTCTGTATGTAAGCATGAACTAACCTGATTGCTCCTAGGTTAAAATATATATGAAAAGTCAAGCATAGCACCTAAAGGGTGCCTCTTACAAAGGTAAAAATGACCTTTGGTTATGGTATCATTTATTTTCTGTTTGAGTGCAAACCCAGTTTATGAATTTGTGAGTTGGATACTAAACTGGCCTTTGATATTTTGGGACATTTGGTACCTCATTCACAAAGACCTCTTGTATTACCATATTAGCAATGCTTTTCGCAGAATGTTTTTGCTAAATAAAAGTATGGGTGAGAAAAGAAGCAGGATGGCCACAAGTGGGGAAGGCAGAATTTTTTTACATTTTTCTATTAAAAAAATTAAAAAAAAATTTTTTTTAATGTTTATTTCTGAGACAGAGACGGAACATGAGTGGGGCAGGGGCAGAGAGAGAGAGAGAGGGAGACACAACATCAGAAGTAGACTCTAGGCTCTGAGCTGTCAGCACAGAGCCTGACGCCGGGCTCGAAGTCACAAACCATGAGATCATGACCTGAGCCAAAGTCGGTGGCTCAACTGACTGAGCCACCCAGGAGGCCCCCCCCAGTTTTTTTTTTAACATTTATACATTTTTTGAGAGACAGAGAGTGACAGTGTGAGCAGGGGAAGGACAGAGAGAGAGAGGGAGACACAGAATCCAAAGCAGGCTCCAGGCTCTGAGCTGTCAGCACAGATCCCGACGCGGGGCTCGAACTCACAGATGGTGAGATCATGACCTGAGCTGCAGTCAGACGCTTAACCGACTGAGTCACCCAGGCGCCCTCAAAAAGTAATACTTTTAATAAAAAGCAGAAACAAACTCAAATACAGAGAACAAACTGGTGATTGTCAGAGGGGAGAGGGTAGGGATATAGGCATAATGAATAAAGGGGAGTGGGAGGTACAGGCTTCCAGGTATGTAATGAGTAAGTCACAAGGATGAAAGGTACAGCATAGGGAATGTAGTCAGTGATATTACAGTAGCATTGTATGGTGACAGTTTGTAGCTACATTTATGATGAGTATAGGTATAACTTGTCTAATCACTGAGGCTTATACCTGAAACTAATGTAACATTGTGTGTCAACTATAATAAGAAAGTAAAAATACTTTGTAAAAAGTTTATTTTGAGAGAGAGTGCATGTGTGCAAGTGGGGGAGAGGGGGGAAGAGACAGAGAATCCCATGGAGGCTCCACACAGTCAGTGCAGAGCCCGATGTGGGGCTCCATCTCATGAACTGTGAGGTCATGACCCAAGCAGAAACCAAGAGTTGGACCTTAACTGACTGAGCCACCCAAAAGAATAGTTTTAATGCATTACTATATCAATTTACAGAAAGGGACAAGAATAGAAGAACTAACGCATAAGGGATGTCTTGTCAGTTGAAGATGAATTAAAATTATAGATAAAACATTTCTTAAATTATAAGCTAATGGTGAAGTTAAGTTTTTGAAAATTCATTTTGGTGTGACTTTTCACATACCTGTATTTCTTAGTGGGAAGATAGTTAAGCTAAGTTTATTTTTGTTTCATGGTTACTTGTGTACTGTGCCTCGTTACTGATAAAGAATATTGCAATGAATAAAATAATACCTGTCATATAAGAAGCATAGTCTATTTATTTATTTATTTTTTAATGTTTTATTTATTTTTGAGACAGAGATGGAGCGTAAACAGGGGAGGGGCAGAGAGAGAGGGAGACACAGAATCCGAAACAGGCTCCAGGCTCTGAGCTGTCAGCACAGAGCCCGACGCGGGGCTTGAACTCACGAACCGTGAGATCATGACCTGAGCCAAAGTCGGACGCTCAACCGACTGAGCCACCCAGGTGCTCATATATATAATTATATATAATTAATATATTTTTGTTACAGGTTTTGTCGGCTGGGAGAAAACTACTCTGTACAGTACTTTCATTTTCACTTTTATTATTTCTTGATTTTGTCATATAGTTACTGTTTTCAATTCAAAATGGACTTTGGGGAGGCTTTAAGTGATTGAAATAGCCTAAGTATTCAAGCAGGATTTCATTTTCCTCATTGTTGCTTACTTTGTATCCAATTTGGAAATTATCAGGCTTGTTCGTTGCTGTCAAATTTTCTACGTAAATCAAAAATTATTATTGAGTAATAGAGTTACCTAATTTATACTCTTAACATGCCATTAGTTTGGGATTTTTGTTTTCCCTTTCAAAAATAACAGGGACATTAATTAAATGCCGATTGAGAAGACTACAAAGCAGTATATGTAGTGTTCTGTTTTTAATTAGACTACATATAATTTATTTTTACTGAAGTATAGTTGACACCGATGTTACATTAGTTTCAGGTGTGCAACACAGTGATTCAGCAAGTCTGTATGTTAAGCTCTGCTCACCACAAGTGTAGCTACCATTTGTCACCATACGACACTATTTCTGTATCATTGACTGTATTTCCTATGCTGTACTTTTCACCTTCATAACTTATTCTGTACCTGGAAGCCTATACCTCCCACTTTCCTTCACTCATTTTGTCCATACCCCTGCTTTTCCTTCTGGCAACCACCAGTTTGTTGTCTGTATATATGGCTCTGTTTCTGCTTTTTTGTTCATTTGTTTCAATCTTTAGATTCCACATATAAGTGAAATCATACAGTGTTTTGTCTTTTACTGATGATTTTTTTTGAAGAAAACACACAAAATTATGTATATATTTATATAATAACATGACATGTTTATGTTTATGGCTGGGACAGTTGAGGAAACTATACATGGATGTTTTGCATTTTCTCCCTTCCCACACAGACTTTATACTAAGGAAGACAGCATGAGGAAACGGAGCAAGAAACACAAAAATTATATACAAGTGACAGTCAAGGAGTCTGGGGCCCAGGGAATCCAGGGATCCTGCTCTCTATTCCTTCTTCACCAGCTTTCTCCTATCCAATCTGATAGCTTGAAAAGTGAATGGCCAGTCAGGAAGAAGCATACACACCCGCTGTCACCCCACACATGTATCAACAGGTTCATGGTCATTCTCATCGGGCCCAATGTTTGATGTATCTGAATTTGTGAGGTGAGAGGACGAGAGAGGATTATATATCTTACCCTCTTGAATGGTTAGTTCTCACTCCTGCCATCCTAATTAGCAGTAGGATTCAGGCCAGACTAGTGATACATAGGATGAAGGTGCTGGCCACCTGCACCCCTCTTTTCCATTTGCTCATGGATTCACATTGCTGCTTCTCCTCATCCCATAGGAGTCAAGGAGTCAAGTTACTGAGCTCTAGGAAGGCAGAGATTTCTCAATGTTCCCTTTCTCTCTCCCGGACCACCTGACACCACCCCCCCCCCCCCTTCTTCCAAGGTGAATCATCTCCTAGGGACCTGCTGCTCCAGCCCTGCCATAATACCAAAGCCCAGAGGCTTGCTCAATGTGTCCCTTTTCTTCTGATCTCCTTAACAATACACCTGGCATCTGATTACATCTGAAATGTGGGACTCCACCACATGTGTGTGACTAAGCATGTGTCCTCAGGCCCACAGGTTGGCTGCCGGAGCAATTTTTAGCAGTAAAGGCCAGGAAAGTGGGCGAGGGCAAGATGCTTCTAGAAGCTAGCTTCTTAGAACTTTTTCCTTGATGCTGAAAACCATGATATTTATGAGGCCCTCTTGCTCGAATATATAGCCCCCAAGTCTCAACTTTTTCTCTCCCCATTTAGTCTTCAGATGGTTCCCATCTGTAGGCTCACCCACAGGCTTTCCTCACTTAGTTTTACCATGAATGGCATGGTTTGTTTGTTTTTTTTCAGCTGGCAGTTATACAATTTTGAAATTAGAATCAGTCTTATCTATATTCAACTCTTTTACAAATGAGGAAATAGAAACCCATAGAGGTTAAATGACTTTACCAAGGTTACACATCAGTTTTACAAAGATGCAGTGCAGCTGGAACCCAGATATCGGCTCTAAACCTAGTGCTCTTTCCACTGTCCCATGATACTTTCAAAAGCATGCTAGAAGAGAAAGAAAGTGCCCGTTTCATGTAAATGATGCAGGGAAAACTGCAAGAGACACTTAGTAAGGGAGGTTAGGTGGGCATTGTAGTTTTAGGCAAGCAAATGAGTTTTTCTTTTTGAGGATTCTCTAAACCTGCCATAATGGAAATATGAAGCAATAGCAGCCTAAGAGGAAAAAAAACAAAAACAAAACATGTAGAAGCAGAGAAAGCAGATATTATTCAGTCTGCCTTTCCCAGCATTGTCAGGTTGGCCTCCAGATGTAAACCTACCATATTATTCTTAAGGCTTAGCCTAACCAGTTTTGGGATATTCTCTTCCAAAAGGAGAAATCACATCTTCCCAGGTTCTCATACAGAGAAAAAAGAGCATTTATAACATTATGCAATCCTAGTCTCTCATTTCTGGCCCTTGCTTGGGCTCAGTGAGGGTGTGAAAATCTCAATTTAACCAAAGAAATGAACTCAGAGCCCCCTTTCAACCCACATCATCTTCTCAGCAGCTCCTATGGGAATTAGGGTCATTTCTGGCTCGCAAGTTGAGATCTAACCAGGCACTCATTCCACTTCAGCCTATGATATATTAAAAGTTCAGTGGGTGAGGAAGAAGAGAGAAGGGGAGCTGAGGTTACCCTACAAGCTTGCTGGTGATGAGTGAGGACTTTCTCTGGGGCAAATCCTGTGGGGTGGGAATGTGATTACCAGTCGCCAGGTTCTCTTGTCCTGCACTTGGCAACTGCTTATTCTTCCTCTTGTCTTTGGCCATGTTGTGGTCTCTTGAGTCAAAGTACTTTCGCCCTTTCTGGCGTCTCTCCATGAAGTTGGAGCCATCTGGCTTTTGTCTTATGGGATATTTGGACTTTAGCTTTGCCTCCTTTCCTCTCTCAGGGAGAATACCTCCTTTTTCCTGTGTGTCCTGCTTCTTGTCACCAGTCTCTTGTGCAGGGTTCTCCTCTTCTTATTTCTAGGACATGGTGGGACCAGGACTGGCGTATAGAGGGTTTGGGAAGTCAACCAGAGAAAGGAAGGGGGAGGGAAAATGGGGACATCCTGTGCTACTTCTTTGGCTCCTTTCACTAGGGTTGCTCAGTCAGAATGGTGGCCCTTGCCACTGTCTTACTTATTTCATTTAGCAACTTACCTTCTAGATCTACCCATGTTTCACAGATGGCAAGGTCTTATTCCTTTTTTTTTTTTTTTTAATGTTGATTTATTTTTGAGAGAGAAAGAGAGAGAGTATGAGTGGGGGAGGGGAAGAGAGAGAAGGAGACACAGAATCTGAAGCAGGCTCCAGGCTCTGAGCTGTCAGCACAGAGCTGGATGCGGGGCTCGAACCCATGAACCGTGGGATCATGACCTGAGCCGAGGTTGGATGCTTAACTGACTGAGCCACCCAGGTGCTCCAAGATCTTGTGTTTTTTGTTTGTTTGTTTGCTTGTTTTTTTATGGCTGAGTAATATTCCATTGTGTGTTTGTACCATATCTTCCTTATCCATTCATCTGTTGCCAGACATTTAGGATGCTACTACATCTTGGGTATTGTAAATAATGCTGCAATAAAGATAGGGCTGCATATATCTTTTTGAATTAGTATTTTAGTTTTCTTTAGGTAAATACCCATAACTATACATAATTTTTATGGTTGCATGGGATAAAGCTGGAAGAAGGTACACGAAAAGTTTAATTTTGGTAGTCTCAGAGTAGGCGTATTGGGGGAATTTTAATTTTAATTTTGTTTGTACGTTCAGACTTTTATTAATTGTAAATAATATTATATAGATTTTTAAAAAGTGAAGCTCATTTCTACTTATGTCTGACACATTCTGGAAGTGGTTAATTTCTTTCTGAAATGAGAGGAAAATAAATTGGCTGTAGTTGCAGCAAAGAGAATCTAAAGGTTGGCATTTGAATTAAGTGATACAGCAGTGCAAGGTATAGGGTGGAAGGGTAGATAAGCCAAAATGCAAACATTTCTCTTCAAAGTGACTTGTTTTCCATGGTTATTTCCAGAACAGGGCAATAAATTGCTGTTTCATGGCAAGTAAATTAAAACATTTCCTTATGAACCTGCAATTCTTACTTTTTGGAGTTGCACTCTAATCTCCTCTCTGCTTCCATTCTGTTTTAGAAGTTCAAAGTATAAGTGGCTTGATACCAGTCACTTTTGGAAGGGAAGAATTGTAGGTTACAGCTGAATTTTGAGGATCTGCAGTAAGAGGAACAGAGTAAATCTGAAAAATTTAAGCACTTCTTGTTATGCATGTTTTCTTTTAGAAATTATGGGAACTCTGTACCCATTGCTAAAATGGTATAAAACAAACTACCCTCTCCAGTGAGTCATTTTATAGCATGGTGGGGTTGGGGCAAGATACTAGAATTTGTATGCTTGTCATATCTTGATTTTTCAAATCACCTTTCCCAGAAGAAATGCAGCTGCTGCTCTTAAAATGAAGCATTTGAATAGGGTGGTTCTGTCTTTGTAATTGACTTACTGTTGAATGCTCTGATTTCTTAAAAACTGAGTTTTTAAAGAAAGATTTCTCAAGTATAACAAACACATAGGTCATGCACTGGTTAAAAAGAGACAGTTTAGCTCACTGAATTTTCCCAACCAGTAGGTGTCCATTGGTGGGTATCTGGTGTGAGTGTCTGAAGTTAGAAAATAATATAATAAACATCCATAACCCAAACCAGAACTAACAAATACTGACATTTTTTTGTCCTTTTTGTTTGTTTTATATTGTATTTTAAACTTAGTTTTTCTTCTACCTCAGTCATCCTTTTTTCATCACACAGAGAATCACTATTGTTATTTTTGTATTTATACTTTTTATTTTGAGTGGGTATTTATGTAAACAATACATGATTCTGTTTTAAAAATGTGTAAATGGCTAGTGGTATGCTGCACTAGTCATTCTACAACTTACATTTCTTAATAATGATTTTAGAAACCAATCATGTTGATACATGTTGCTCTAGTTCATTTTAACTGTTACAGTATTATTATAATCAGTATCCTGATTTACATGAAATAGAGTTTAAAGTGTTTATGACAGTGAAACTAATGATACCCCTTTGTACTCTTCAAAGTGTCCCAGTTGGTTGATAAATTATAGGTCGCCTTCATTATACCATGCCCCAATTGATCTAGTCCCCTGTTAATGGACATACTCTTTTCAGTTACTCTCTTTATATCACAGTTGCAACCTTATGTTTTCTCTATTTTTAAAAACTTGTTTGAATGTGTTGACTATTTCTGTGTTAGAAACCATATTCTCTGTGGTATAGCTTCCTTGGTCTCAAATGAAAGCAAGACACAGGGCAGCAGGTCCTTACATTGATTAGCAAAGCTGAACTCTGGCAGCACTCTCTGACCTCTTGGTGGATAGCCGTTTGCTGTCTCACTAGTGAGCATTCTTTTCTTTTTATTTTTTTATTAAAAAATTGTTTTTAATGTTTATTTTTGTGAGAGAGAGAGAGAGAGACAGAGCACGAGCAGGGGAGGGGCAGAGAGAGAGGGAGACACAGAATCAGAAGCAGGCTCCAGGCTCTGAGCTGTCAGCACAGAGCCCGACGCGGGGCTCGAACCCAAGAACCGTGAAATCATGACCTGAGCCGAAGTCGGGCTCTCAACCAACTGAGCCATGCAGGTGCCCTTCACTAGTGAGCATTCTTAAGTTGTATGATTAATTATTATGCTAGTCATGATAAGTGAAGCAGTGTGTTGAAGATATGTTGTCATGGAAATTATGTCAAAAATAATTGTTGCATTTGTAATGAAAAAATTCTCAGTGCTATAAGTAGTGGAAAGGTAGCTTTTAGGCCTAATGTACCAAAATCATCATGGTGTGTCAGTATTTTAGGAAAAATAAAAGAAAGTTAATGGTCATTAGGGTTTTAAGATAGTTTGGCTCTGTCGTTTGGCTTTCTTTCTGTTTTTAAAATTTTTTTTTAAACATTTATTCATTTTTTGAGAGAGAGAGAGAGAGAGAGAGACAGAGTGTGAGTTGGGGAGGGGCAGAGAGAGTGAGGGAAGGGAGCATAGATCTGAGGCAGGCTCCAGGCTCTGAGCTGTCAGCACAGAGCCCGATGGGGGGCTCCAACTCATGGACCGTGAGATTATGACCTGACCCGAAGCCGACTGAGCCACCCAGGCGCCCTCGTTTGGCTTTATTTCTGTCCACATGTTGGTCTACAGCTGTGTTCTTCATAATGGTGCATCGGATTATCCATTGAGGCATAAAGAAATGTTAGAATTTCTACTTCTATACTTTTATCATCCCGTATATATGTTGTTGATTTTTATAATGTACATATTTTTATTGGTGTTAGTTTCCTAGGGCAGCCATAGCAAATCACTATAAACTGGGTGGCTTAAAACAACAGTTCTAGAGGCCAGAAGTCTGAAATCAAGGTGTTGTCAGCCATCAGGCTTGGTTCCTTCTGGAGGCTCAGAGAGGAAATGCATTCCATGCCTCTCCTTGCTTCTGGTGCCTGCCAGCAATTCTTGGCATTCTTTGGCAGCTTATATACACAGTACTCCAGTGTCTGCCTTCATCTTCACATGGCCTTCTCTCGTGTGTCTCCGTTGTTTGGATTTAGTGTCCCTGCTTATGTAGGATGATTTTATTTTGAAATTCTTAATTACATTTGCAAAGGTCTTTTTAACAAATAAGATTACGGGTTTGGGGATATGTGTACACACACACACACACACACACACACACACACACACATATACATGATTTAGTGCCCCCACTATAAAATACATAAAAGTGTGTGTGTGTGCGCGTGCATGTGTGTGTATGCACACACACACAAGACTTTTTTTGGTGAGGGATGTGAAAAGGGGTCACATCATTCAGTTCACTGCAGGAATATATAACTGTGTATACACACACACACACACACACACACACACACATGTAGAAGGTGGGTGCTCAAATTTTATACTGATGGTATACCCCTATTAAAGAAGCTTGGAGATCCCTAGTTCTGAGATCGCTTGGGTTAGATGTGGTTGGTACCTTCGTGTAATAAGGCAACAACTCTTGATGACATAAAAAGCTGTATAGAAGTTAACTGCTAACATTTCCTGTGTTTCATGTTCTCAGTAGTCTGTGCAGACTAAATGATCAGGTAGGTTTATGGGCTTCCTTTTAGGCCTGACAGGGATATGGATAGCTATCAGATAGACTCAGGAAAGTACCATGAAACTCTTTTTGTGCTTCAGTGATCTTGACTCCTCTGTGCTACAGATACTTAGAGTAATTCTTGATCTCACTGTTTCTTTGGGCTTGAATGACAGGGTTATGATGAGGTTGCTTTTTGATGCTTCCTGGCTAAAGCCCACAAGCATTTAATCCTTAGTCCACAGTAGGGATGGTGGGTACAGTGATTAGGCATTATTTGCAGGCTATTAATGTGTAACTAAAATATGATTTTTAATAATACAGAATTCTCTATCATTTAAAAGCCCCACTGCTCAGTTGGTCCTTAGTGTGTGATGTAGAACTCACTGTATGTTAACAGGTGTTTTGTTTTGTTTTGTTTTAGTTTATTTATTTTGAGAGAGAGTGGAAGAGAGGGAGAGAGAGAATCCCAGGCAGGCTCTTGTGCTAACAGCTAACATCCCCGGATGCGGGATTCAAACTCATGAACTGTGAGTCATGACCTGAGCTGAAACCAAGAGTTGGACACTTAACTGACTGAGCCCCCCAGTCTTATTTATATGTTAACAGTCTTAATTATTACAAAAGGTCTGTTTTAAATTTCTTTAAAAATTTTTTAAAATATTTATTTATTTTTGAAAGAGAGGGAGAGAGAGAGAGAGAGAGAGAAAGAGAATGAGCGGGAGAGGGGCAGAGAGAGAAGGAGACACAGAATTTGAAGCAGGCTCCAGGCTCTGAGCTGTCAGCCCAGAGTCAGACGTGGGGGTCGAATTCATGAATCATGAGATCATGACCTGAGCCAAAGTTGGATGCATAACCAGCTGAGCCAGCCAGGTGCCCCTGTTTTAAATTTTTAAATTACTTTTAGACTAAATACTGGATGTAGAGAAGAAAAAGATACCTTAACCCAAGGTTTCTGGTTTGGAGAAAAATAACAAGAGTACATATTAAAAGGGAATGCTTAAAAAAAAAAAGATACATAAAATAAAAGCATAAGAATTACTGTTGGTGAAATAAGAGGGAGAAAGGGCACAGGCAATTATAAAATCCTGAGGTGAAGTAATTGCAGCAATAACTAAGATTTCTGTAGCCTTTTTATATTATAAAGCCATTTTGCACAATATTACCTGATTTGATCCTCAAAACTTTGGTGATTTTATCTCCATATTACAGATAAGGAAACTGTAGCTTAAATGGATTAAATAATGTTCCCACGATTAACTAAATTTTAATATTTATTTTTGAGAGAGAGACCAATTATGAGTGGGGGAGGGGCAGAGAGAGAGGGAGACACAGAATCTGAAGCAGGCTCCAGGCTCTGAGCTGTCAGCACAGAACCTGACGTGGGGCTTGAACTCACAAACTGTGAGATCATGACTTGAGCCTAAGTCGGACGCTTGACTGAGCCACCCAGGCGCTTTAAATTTTAAAGCAAGGAACTGAGATTTGATTACAGGTATTTAAACACTTAATTATAAGCTTCACCCACTGTTAAATTTTGTTAGGAGTGAAGGTAGTAGGTTTAGATGGGATTGTACTGTAAAGACCCTGTGAAGATATAGCAGTAGCATTGTTTTGCATTTGTGTGTAAGTTAAGGGTATATACACTTTTCCTGTTCTCTTCTAGTTCAGTTGCAGTTTGTCTTTAAATCTCTAGGGAAGATCAGAGAAACAGTGCCGGAAGCTTCACTGAGTATCTAATTTGGGAAAAGGTGTGCATGTGTGGCGGGAAGGGGGGTGAGTTGTCTACTGCATTTTCTGTTTTGGTGGCGGGATCTTCATTTTGTAACGTCTTTCTTTTTCTTGTTCTTATAACTTTTAGCTCATTAACCTTGCTCTCTAAGCTACATAGTGAAGCACCATTTCTAATTTAGTCTCCTGTGTTTAGCTTCTCAGAAGATTTTTTAAAAAATGTTTGGAGGTGTGGTTTAATTGCAGGGCTGTTCGCATGTTGTCAGTGTGAAAACAAAGATGAGTTTCATATTTAGACAGTGCATCCTGCAGGTTTCATTTGTTAAAACCTTCTTGGTATTCCCATTGTCTCAAACATGTGTGCATAATAGTGAAAAGAAAAAAGTCTTTTTTTGTTGTATCCATATTTAGCAATTTGGTTGAGTTATGGAAAAGCCTGTCCTCTGCCTATGTATTTGCTCATTTGGAAACCTTGTATAGTTTATAGAGACACTAGTGATTTGTTCCTCAGCCTCCCTGTGGGTTTTGTTCCATATTACAATCTAATTCCACCTCCCTGTCCCATATTCCGGTGCTGTTAATTTGTACATTTCGATGCAGTTTGTTTCATCGTGTGTTTTTGTAATCCAAACTGAATGTAACGAGCTATGTGCTTTAGGGACCTGGCTTTGCCTTGCCAATTAGAACAAAGTGGTTACTGAGAAAGAGTGTGTTTTAAATAAAACATGGCACCTCTGAGTAGGACTGACACTCATTTGGGAGTAAAAGAGATGGTTTTAACTCTTTGACTAAAAAGAAGAGTCATTACTAAAGATCAGCACTTTTTGGGGGAAAGAAAGGTAAAGATTTACCTCCACAAAATACGGTTTTATAAATTTCCTCCTAGATTAAATAAATTTAAAAGATTGTCATTTGATACTTTTTTTCTTCATGTTTGAGACATGCATTAGCAAAACTCTCTAAATTCCTGAGTAATTATCTAGTGCCTGCTGCAGTTTCTGAAGTTTGAACTGTTCATGTTGAGGAAGGTGAGGGCATATAAAACCATAGGTATGTTATTAGCCTCTTTATTTTTCTAATATGTGAAGCCAAATTTTCAATATAGTAGATACTTGAAAGATACTTGAAAATGATGAGAGAAGTATAAGATTTTGCCATAGTGTGTGGATATTATTTTATTTTCATATGATAATAGAATTTTGAGCCATCAGTGACTTAAAACTATTTAGAATTTTAGTAGCACTTTCATCAGACATTTCAAATTTAAATTGAACTCAGGAACCGTGAGCTCATGACCTGGGCCCAAGTCAGACACTTAACCTCCTGAGCCACACCCAGGCGCTTCTACTTCTGTCAAACATTTAAAGGACAGATGTCTTTGCATAGATCTTCATAGGCAGACAGTTTACTTATTCACAGCATAGGGAGACACCACATGTGAGTTGGTTCCAGTATTGTATTTGTATCTATACTACAGTTGATAGAGTTCCGTTTTTAGTTGAAATGCCAAATAAACTCTAGAACTCAACAATGATACAAGTAAAGCATGACGTTGCTTGTGTTTTCTTGATTTCCATAGGACTTACTATGAAGTAGACAGTAGGATTTTGTCAAAAGCTTTGAAATAAAGACAGCAAGAAGAAAGTTGTATAAAGACTTGGTAATGACTTTAGAAACATTATAACATTTATTAACCTATATAAGCAAGAGAGAACAAGAGGACTACATTTCTGTGAAACAATTTAAAAGTATGTAGGTGTGTCCTGTTGAAAAAAGCTGTTTCTGGAAAAATGAGCTCTGTACCAGAGGAAGCTAGCTAATTTAATTGGACTAAATTAAATGAAACCTATGCATTTCTATCACTGCCCTATGAAAGTCTTGCAAACTGTATTGATGGTTTGAGGAGACAGTCATAATATTATTAAATGTCCCATACCTCAGTTTGGAAGATTAACACCCATATGGATAATATTTTAAGTTCAAACAGTTTTCTGAGTAAAGATAATTAAGGCTTAAATCTGCTGCTGTCTTCTCCTTAACATTCTAATCTATGGCTGAACAAGCCAAGAAGAACTTTGAAAATATTCAACATCTTCAGAAATCACTGAATTTGCCAGTTTTGCACAGAATGACAATGGTGTTTTCTTTGACTCATATGGTTTAAGATCTAGTAGCTGTTAATTTCCATACTTGAATCAAAAATTAATGTCAAAAAGCCTCTTTGAAAAAGTTTTTAAGCACAGGTCCTAACCTTCTAATGGTAGCCAAAAGCTAAATTAGATTGTTCATTTCTTCTATGTGCATTCAGTTACTCAGTGTACATTGTGTTTTGTAACATTGTTTTTAGGAAGTCTAGAAGTGTTGAATCCCATTAATTGTGATATTAGGAGATGGTAATCATAGGATATTTGGGAGGAATCTTAGAGCTTTTCTAACACTGATGCTTATTCCAAATGTCTGCTGAATTAGTGAGTTTCAAGTTAAGTGATGTGGTAGGGGTAAACTGGCTTGTTTTTTTTCCATCTTTTATATCTGTCTTTCATAATTCCCTTTCTCTTCCAATGTAACTATGCTATGTTAGTAATCTTGAAGTTGGGACTAGAAAGCAATCTATAACAAAGTGGCAATAACACTTATTTATGGGTACTCCTAAGACATCCTATTTTTCTGTTTACTATCTGTTCATTCATTTGCTGATTAAGTTTTGCAGTTTCTTAAGTTTATTCATTGTTCTGTAGAGTTGGTACAGTTGACAACCTTATATAATTTATTTTAAAGTTTATTTATTTTGATGGGGGGAAAGGGACTGAGAGAGGGAGAGAGAAGATCCCAAGCAGGCTCTGCCTGACTTGGGCCTCTGTTTCACAAACTGTGAGAATCATGCATGACATGAGTCGAAATCAGGAGTTGGACACTGAACTGACTGAACCACTCAGCTGCCTCTTTTCTAAAGATATATTGATTACAACTTTTTTTTCCTAAAATTTTTCTCAAATAAGAGGCTTGCATTATATGTGAGGTTTTATTCCCATAGAGCAATTATAGAATTAGTAAAATGTCTTAAAATGTTTTCTACATCATTAGTGCCTTAAAGAAATCCCCCTGAATGTGACCAAAAGTCTTTTTTATTATAACCCCCCACCATTTTTCAACCCAAGATAAAAAGTTTCATGTCCCACGATATATGCTGTTTGGGAATGGACTTATGGTGTCCTTCTATCGAGTAGTCTGGTTGTATAACATACCACAAACAGACAAAATTCTCTCAAAAAGTTTAAAAGGCCCTGAAGGAGGAGGGGCTTAAAAAAGAGGAGAGAAAAAACTTTGTATGCTTCCCTCAGACTATAATTTGTCTTTATTGAAGGGAAGGTCAAAAGCAATAAATTCATTTTTCTTTGGGTATGAGTGAAGTCTTGTGTTTTATCTCCAGTGGGTGGCACACAGAGATGGTGCCACTTGTACCTTATGTAGCAATTTAAAAACTTAGATAGTGGTAGTGCTAGATACTTAATATTTTGGCTGTCAAGAGGTTTCATGAAACTATATAGCATATAGAAAAATAGCAAGTGAATCAGATAATTTTGGACAATGGGACATTTTGCATTGGAACATCATTGACATAGTCTTATGTTAGAAGTGGTAATCACTTGGGGTGCCTGGGTGGCTCAGTCAGTCGGGTGTCTGACTTCAGCTCAGGTCATGATCTCACAGTCCATGGGTTCGAGCCCCGCGTCAGGCTCTGTGCTGACAGCTTCGGATTCTGTGTCTCCCTCTCTCTCTGCCCCTCCCCTGCTCAAGCTGTCTCTGTCTCTCTCAAAAATAAATAAACATTAAAAAAAAAAAATTAGAAGTGGTAATCACTTAACTCTTGGGCATACCAAGTAGAATAGTCTTCATAAAGCAAAAATGAATGTCTTGCCTAAAACACTTTTTTATATAGTTTTTTTATATAGTTGTTATAGAAAATACCTGACTTTAAGTGGACATTTTTTCTTTTTTAGTGTTAATATTCCAAACCTATGAAAAGCACAGCTCTGGCTTAAATGCTTGTCAGGCACCTGGATACTTGAGGCACTACTGGTAATCAGTCCTTATTATTTATTAAAATTTTCTCGGTGACTCTAGTTGCATCATAAATCAAAATTCACAAAACCAGCCTCACCCTAATATCAGAGTGATGTTTTTGATATCTCAAAGAGCTGGTGTAATTTGTCTCTTTAGTGTCTCCATTGAAAGACTTTTTGGGACCTTTTTTGAGTTTTAGATGGAAATAAATGCAAGTATTCAGGGCAGAGATTTAAAGAGAATGGAGGGGAATGTAAAGGTACATAATAAGCTTGTTTTTTAAAACTGGAGCCAGGAGAACCTTTTCAAAGTATATTGTAAAGGTCAAGTTTCATGTATTTCCTCTTTGAGCTCTGTGTGACTGAATGGAGGCTATTTCGCTTCTGATTTATAAGATATTTACCATGACTCAGTATTTTGTGAACACCTAACATTGTTAGTGCTTTTGTCTTTTGTGTGACCCCACCCTTAAAATAGAAAGCAGAGACCCAGTCTGCATTCACAGAGGCCCTTCCTTATAGACCTTTGCTGCACAATACAAAAGAGCACCAACCTTAGAGGAAAAGGAATTGTTTGGATTTTTCAAAAACAAAAGTAGGTTTTTTCCCCCTTTCTTTGTGTACATTATAAAGTACCAAGACATCCTTTTTCAGTAGTTTAAAATTGTGACATATTATTTTTATTCTTTTGTGCCTTGATCATGGTTAAGGGAGATGGAAACAATTTTTCTTAACTGGTATCTCTTAAATTCACTGGCGCTTTAATTTCTTACAACATTATCAAGGAATTGTTTTTCACTGCTTTGGACACGAATTTTAAAAAGTTTTGCTACAACCCTAGATTGCAACCATAATTGCTAAGAGAAATAAGCCAGCATCAAAAGGACAATAAACTATGATGCCATTTATTTAGAGTACCCAGAGTGGTCAAATTCATAAAGACAGAAAAAGTGGAATGGTGGTTGCCAGGCGCTGGAGGGAAGGGAGAATGGGGGAAGTTCTGGAGATGGATGGTGGGGATAGTTGCACAAGGGTGTGAATGTACATAATGCTACTGAAGTGTTACTTAAAAATGGTTGAAATGGTAAATTTAATGTTATGTGTATTTTACCATAGTTAAAAGTAGTGATTAAGAGTTACAGGTCTTAAAGAAATATTTAATCTTGGAGTTTGACTACAATTTTGTCCTCCACATTTGCCAAGAATCCACCTCTGTTCAGATTTCTTTTAAAAATCTGTTATTAATGGGAGGTTAAGTGAGAATATTCCTTCTTGTTCTGTGCAACCAATAAATTAGTCCTCTTCATTAGAGGAGAATAAAAACTAAAAATATGTATAGAAGTAATAAATTAAAATGAAAAATGAACAGTTTTTTTCCTCTGCTTATTATGTGTTTAAATGATGCCATGACGAGTATTGTGTATGTAATTATCAAAGAAAAGTAGTGGCTTTGACTTTGAGCAAGTGGTGTAACCTGGAGTATCAGTTAACTCATTCGTCTAATGGGAGTCCTTATACCTCCTTCCTCACTAGGAATCAAATGAGATAATGTAGATGAAATGTCTTTTAAAAGTATTTCCTGGGGCGGTTGGGTGGCTCAGTTGGTAAAGTGTCCGACTTTGGCTCAGGTCATGATCTTACAGTTTGTGAGTTCGAGCCCTATGTCGGGCTCTGTGCTGACAGCTCAGAGCCTGCTTCAGATTCTGTGTCCCCCTCTCTGCTTCTTCCCTGCTCGTGCTCTGTCTCTCTCTCTCAAAAATAAATAAACATTAAAAATTTTTTTTAAGTATTTCTTTGTCGAAGTACTGTACTACATGCATATTGTTGAAATAGTTAAATTACTACAGGTAGCAAAATGCTCCTCCATTCCTCCCTCCTCCCTCCTCCCTCCAGTTTTTCCCAGAAGCAACTACTTTAAATTCTTTCTGCTGTTTCTTCTAAATTCATACTCTCCATATTTATGCTCCTACTTGATTTGTCACTTTTACACATTTTTTACTTTTTGTTATGATATATAAAATGTTTGTATTCTTATACTATCCTTCCTCCAAATATATTTGTAGTGCAATTTTTGGTTAAATAATTATTGAGTATTTATGTTATTATGGGTATATAAATATTATGATCCTTGGGGCTTTTTAGTATATAATGGTGTTTCATATTTCCTTTATTTTTTCCTTCTTTGGGTATTTTCCAGAGATATTTCTATTATTCCTATTTTAATCTTATTGTATCGAGAAAATATATTTTGTGTGATTTCAGTCCTTTTATACTTAATGAGACTTGTTTTGTGGCTCCAAATATTATCTGTCTTGGTAAATGTTTTGTTTGCACCTAAAAAGAATGCACATCCGCTGCTGATTTTTTTTTTATTCTTAATTTTTAAAATTTATGTTTAATTTTTAAATTTACTTCTGAGATTTTTAAATTTCATTTAAAATTTTTTTATTTTTAATTTTTTAAAATTTATTTTGAGAGAGAGAGAGAGAGAGGCAGGTAGGAAAGTGCAGAGCGAGAGAATCCCAAGCAGACTCTGCACTGTCCCCACAGACCCCAGTGCAGGGCTAGAACTTAGGAACTGTGAGATCAGGACCTCAGCTGAAACCAAGAGTCACATGCTGAACTGACTTTGCCACCCAGGCGCCCTCAATTTGCTGATGTTGTGTGGTGTGTTCTCTAAATGTCAGTTAGGTCAATTTGATTGATATTGTTGTTCAAGTCTGTGTCTTTGCTGATATTTGGCCTACTTGTTCTATCAGTTACTGAGAGAGGGTTATTGAAATATCTGACTATAAATGTGGATTTTTCTGTTGTTTTTCTTATAGTTCTATCATGGGTTGCTTTGTGGGTTTTGAAGCTATGTTAAATGCATAGATGTGTAGGATTTTTTTGTATTTATGAATTGATCGCTTTATCATTTTGAAATGAGTATATTCTAGATGTAGTTATTCTGAAGTCTACTTTGAGATTAATTTAGCTACTTTCTGTAGCTTAGTGTAAGCATGATACGTCTTTTT
This sequence comes from Panthera pardus, assembly GCF_024362965.1. Classification (NCBI taxonomy): domain Eukaryota; kingdom Metazoa; phylum Chordata; class Mammalia; order Carnivora; family Felidae; genus Panthera; species Panthera pardus. Next base: position 143,675,893 of record NW_026526732.1, on the reverse strand, counting down.
CCATTCTTTACTTTTATTCTATCTGTCTTTATATTTAAATGCATTTCTTGTAGGAAGTATATAGTTGGGGATGTCTCTCTTTCAATCTGTTTAGACAATCTCTATCTTTTAATTTGGGGTGTTTAGACCATTTACATTTAGTGTAATTATTAGTATGTTAGGTTTAAATCTATCATATTTAATATGAATTAAATATTATTTTGATATATGTTTCCTATTTATGCCATTTATTATTTTTTCCTGCTTTTGGATTAATTGAACATTTTTAATGATACTATTGTATGTTTTTTGTTGATTTACTTTTATTTTAGTGCTTACCTTAGTGTGTGTCATACACATTTTTCACTTCTCATAATCTGTGTTCGTGTTATGTACTAGATTACTTCACATGCAGTATAAAAACCTTGTAATAGTGTGCTTTTCTTCCTTCCCTACCTTTGTGCTGCTGTCATACATTTTACTTTTGCATGTTTTGTAAAATTTTTACTGCATTATTACTATTTTTATTTCAATAGTTGTCTTTTAAACAGAATTAAGAAAAATCTTATGTTTATCAGTGTAATAACTTACTGCTACTTTTGACATTCTTTTATATAGATCCGTATTTCCATATGGTATCACTTTCATTCTGTCCAAAGGATGTACTTTAATATTTCTTACTGGTGATGAATTCTTCTGTTTTTGTAACTTTGAAAAAGTCTTTATTAAAAATTTTTTTTGAATGTTTATTTACTTTTGAGAGAGAATGTGCGAGCCTGTGACGGGCAGAGAGAGAGGGAGACACAGAATCTGAAGCAGGCTCCAGGATCCGAGCTGTCAGCACAGCACAGAACCTGATGTGGGGCTCAAACCCACAAACCATAAGATCATGACCTGAGTCAAAGTCAGATGCCCAACCGACTGAGCCACCCAGGCACCCTGAAAAAGTCTTTAGTTTTTGTTTTAAAGATATTTTCATTGAGTGTAGAATTCTAGGTTGCCTTTTTTCTTTTAAAGACAGTGGTCTTGTTACATTGTTTGTGATGAAAAATCTGTGGTTCTCAGTTCCTCCATAATAACAGTTGACCCTTGAGCAACACAGATTTGAACTGCATGGGTCCACTTATATGCCAGTTTTTTATTTAAAAAAAAATTTTTTTTAACATTTATTTATTTTTGAGACAGAGAGAGACAGAGCATGAACAGGGGAGGGTCAGAGAGAGAGGGAGACACAGAATCTGAAACAGGCTCCAGGCTCTGAGCAGTCAGCACAGAGCCCAACACGGGGCTCGAACTCACGGACCGCGAGATCGTGACCTGAGCCGAAGTCGGACGCTTAACCAACTGAGCCACCCAGGCGCCCATGCCAGTTTTTTATAGTGCAGTACTGTAAATGTATTTTCTCTTACTTATGAGTTTCTTAATAGCATTTTCTTTTCTCTAGTTTAAGTCATTTTAAGAATACAGTATATAGTATATACATATATATATAGTATACAAAGCATGTGTTAATAGACTGTATGCTATTGTTAAGTCTTCTGGTCAACAGTAAGCTATTAGTAAGGTTTTTGAGGAGGCAGAAGTTATGCATGGATATTTGACTGTGTGGGGGGGGGGTTGGTGTTTTGAACCCCCCTGTTGTTCAAGGGTCAACTGTGTAGCGTATAAGTGAGAGCTTGAACTCTGGGGTCAAATAGCCTCTGGGTTTATTTCTCATCTCTGCCACTTAACTCTGGGGGAAGTTACTGGTGAGACCTGTGCAGCAAATACGGTAAAGCCCCAGATCTGGATGGTAATGTGGGAATAGAGATCAAGGAGTAAATTCTAAATTATGTTGGGATAAAAGAATGTGGGAATCCTTGTTGAGATTCATATGTAGAAAAAGAGGAAAAGATAAATATCTATGTAAATGCACTGAACAGAATAGGAAAATCTTGTGTTTTGCGTGTTTGTATTTGGGGGAGGGGAGTGTCGATGACTTTGATTTTGGACTAAATTTGAGGTAATGAAGGGACTGCATATTTTCTATAAGGAGTTCAGAAATTGGGAATGTGTGAAAGGTCTAAAGTCTGTTTTGAGAAGCTGCCATATTAAGATGAGGTTCTTGTATACAGCTACTGTTCACTAAATATTTGAAAGACAGAATAATAGAGTTGAAGGTTATTGTGCTCAGCTTATAGGTCTCAAACTTGAACATGCACCTGGAAGGGCCTTTAAGACACATATTGCAGGGCCCCACCCTCCAGAGTTTCTGGTTTAGTGGGCATGGTGTGGGGCTGGAGTGGTTTGCATGTCTGACCGATTACCGGGTTATGCTGCTACTGCTGCTGGTTTGGAGATCACACTTTGACAACCACTAACTTAGTGGAGTGAACAAAGGGGTGCTTTGATTTTTAGTGGAGGAAGATGAAAGGAAATAAATCACAGAGGTCATAGCAGTAGTGACCACCAGATACTGGATGACACTTGTGATATAGATTATAGAAAGGATGTATTGTAGGATTTCAGATTTGGATAATAAGCGGTATCAAGTGAGGTAGAGAGAGAAAAATGAGTAATGACTGTCAAATTGAATGACAGTGTATATGTGACTTTAACAATGTTTATTCTTTTGTAGTCACATACTTCTGAAAATTTGATGAGAACTGTGGATTCTCATCAAAGGTACATGTCTTCATAGTTTGGCACACATTTCTTAGCAGGTTCATAAATTTCATTGAGACCACCCGCATCCTAGTGAAGAATTTGGATTCAGAGTGGTCTCATTAAGAGTGGTAGATGTGGAAGTGAGATTATAAGATAGAAAAAGTGAGAAGGTAGGAGGAAGTGATTGCGGATATGGACAGTCGGTTCTTCATGATTATGAGTATTATTGGGAGTGGACTGATGATTGTGGAATTTCCCATCATAGAGGTCCTTAAAATAAACCTGTGATAGTCTGCACGACTTTCTGAATTTTAGGGGTACTATGAAACAAAATGTATTCATTTCAAGAAAATGAAATGGCCCATGGCTTTCATGACTTCCTTTCCTGGCCACTTGTTCCTTTGCTGCCTTTCTATTCCGGAGAGGTCAGAACTAAATTTACTGTGTTTGGGTGATTCAGTCCTAACAGTCTTTCAGTGACATATTAAGCAAGTTTCCCCTCTATTAGGAAAAACACAAGTTGTTTGTTATCCTGGAAGATTATGAATTATTTTCCTTTCAGTTGACAATTCTAGTAGAAATATTTCATTGCGTCTTATTATATCCTTGATCAAATGCTCGGGATTTAACATCAAAAGTTTTTTCATTGAGTTCTAACTTTCCTTTTATTTGTTGTGTGACCTTGGGCAAATGACATCAATTTTTCTGAGTCTCCATTTGCTCTTTTGCTTGATGAGGGTGGTGATAACCTGTCCTGCAGGGAATTTTAAGGATCAAATAAATCTGCAAGGTACTTAGTAAACTATAAACCTTTACACATGTAACTTTCTAATTAGATACAGTAGTAATAAAACATTGATAAAAATGCTAATGTCTATATTTGGTTTTTATTCAAGCAGAAAATTTGTAGTATCTTGAAACTAGAGGGTGGTGTGGAAGAATTGTTGCATAGATTTAAAATAAACACGTAAGGAACTGAAAACTCCTGGGGCACCTGGATGGCTCAGCAAGTTAAGTGTTCTACTCTTGATTTCTGCTCAAGTCATCATCTCACCATTTCTTTTTCTTTTTTTTTTTTTTTTTTTTTAACGTTTATTTATTTTTGAGACAGAGAGAGACAGGGCATGAACAGGGGAGGGGCAGAGAGAGGGGGAAACACAGAATCCGAAACAGGCTCCAGGCTCCGAGCTGTCAGCACAGAGCCTGATGCGGGGCTAGAACTCACAGACCGTGAGATCATGACCTGAGCTGAAGTCGGACGCTTAACCGACCAAGCCACCCAGGTGCCCCATAATCTCACCATTTCTGAGTGCAGAGCCTGCTTGGGATTCTCTCCCCCTCTCTCTGCTTCTCTCTCTCTCTCTCTCTCTCTCTCTCTCTCTCTCTCTCAAAATGAGTAAACATTAAAAAAACATAACTCGTAAGACATTGAAGACACATAACTGAAAAGATATCCTATTTTCATTAATTGAAAGAATCTTGTTCAAGTGTTCCTACTACCCAAAACGGTCTACAGATTGAGTGCAATCCCTGTCAAAGTTCCAGTGGCATTTTTCACGTTAAAAAAAATCTAAAATTGTGTGGAATCACAGAAGACCCCCAAATAGCCAAAGCAGTCTTGAGAAAGAACAAAGCTGGAGACATCACAATTCCTGATTTCAAACTACATTACAAAACTGTAATAATCAAAACAGTATCGTAACAGCATACAAACAGCCACGGTAGACTAAAGGAAAGGAATAGTGTGTTCAGAAATAAACTCATGCACATACAGTCAACTAATCTTTGCAAGTGTGCCAAGAATATACAATAAGGAAAGGATAGTCTCTTCAGTAAATGGTTTTGGTAAAATTGGAGAGCCACATGCAAATTTCACACCATACACAAAAATTAACTCAAAATAGATTATAGACTTAACTATAAGACCTGAAACTTTACAACTCCTAGAAGAAAACATAGGGAACAAGCTCCTAGACATGGGTCTTGGCAGTGGTTTTTTTGGATATGACACCAAGAGCACAGGCAACAAAAGCAAAAATAAACAAGTGTGACTATGTTAAACTAAAATGTTCTGCATAGCAAAAGAAACCATCAGTAAAAGGGCAGTCTATGAAATGGGAAAAAAATATTTGCAAACCATATCTCTGATAAGGTGGTAATATCCAAAGTGTGTAAGGAACTCCTATAACCCAGTAGCAGAAAGAACCAAACTAAAAACAGGCAAACGTTTTTCCAAAGAGAACATACAAATGGCCAACAGGTATTTGAAAAGGTACTCAGTATCACTAATCATCAGGTCAGTGCTAATCAAAATCACAATGAGATATCACCTCCTACCTGTCAGATTGGCTGTTATCAAAAAGACAGAATAAAATGAGTGTTAGTGAAGATGTGGAGGAAAAGGAACCCTTGTACAGTGTTGGTGGGAATGTGAATTTTACAGTTAAATAATGGAAGATACTCAGGAGGTTCCTTAAAAGATTTAAAAAAGGGGCGCCTGGGTGTCTCAGTCGGTTAAGCGGCCGACTTCGCTCAGGTCACGATCTCGCGGTCCGTGAGTTCGAGCCCCGCGTCGGGCTCTGGGCTGATGGCTCAGAGCCTGGAGCCTGCTTCCGATTCTGTGTCTCCCTCTCTCTCTGCCCCTCCCCCGTTCATGCTCTGTCTCTCTCTGCCTCAAAAAAAAAAAAAAAAAAAAAAGATTTAAAAAAGAACTACATATGGTCCAGCTTTTTCACTACTGGGTATGTATCCAAAGGACATAAATCAGTGCCTGAGATACCTGCATTCCCATGTTCATTGTAGTAGTATTCACAATAGCTAAGATAAGGAAATATGTAAGGGTCTGTCAATGGGTGAACAGATAAAGAAAATATCTACCCTCCCCCACAGGAATTTTACTCAGTCAAAAAAAAAAGAAGGAAACCTGTCATTTGTCAAAATATAGATGAATCTGAAGGACATTATGCTAAGTGAAATAAGCCAGACAGAGACATGCGAATACTATGTGATCTCACTTACATATAGAATATAAAAAAGTCAAACTCACAGAAGGTGGTTGAGGAGTGAAGGAATTAGGAGATATTGGTCAAAGGGTACAGGCTTTCAGTTAGGAATAAATTCTGGGGATCTACTGTACAGTATGGTGTCTACAGTTAATACTGTATTTATATTTGAATTTGTTGAGAGACTAGATCTTAAATGTTCTTACCACATACAAAAAGTGGTAACTATGTGAGGTGGTGTATTAATTAGCTTCATTGTGGCAGTCATTTCACAATGTGTACATACATCAAACCATCATCTTGTAACGCCTTAATATGCACATTTTTTACTTATCAATTAGACCGTAATAAAGTTGGGAGGAAAAAAACCAAATATAATGAAAAAAGAGTTGACAGTTAGTTTCTCCATAAGTAATGTGGTAGAATTCTACCTTCTAGTTGTCAAAGAAATGTGATGTATTCTAGGAAACTTGTATTTGCTTTCATATGTTAGCTGCATTTCAGACCTAGACTGAAATTATGAGGAAAGGCAGCACACTGGTAAATATTCCTGGTGGAATAATTTATTCATATGCCTTTGGAGAAAACTCAGATATGCTGTGTATGTGACATATAGGGTGTTTACAGTCTATAATTTGCTTCTCTATATTTAGTCCAAAAATCTTGTACATAATTCAAATAGGAAGATTGGACCAGATCAGTGTGATAGAAAGCAGAATTAAATTTTGATTTTTTTTTTTTCTGGGGAGAAGAATTTATAATATCAATGTGGACAGAAAATTAGCCATAAAATATTTTGATACTTGTCCTTATTCTTTATGTCTATTTAGATATATAAATTTTTAGTATAAAAATAAGGTTAAAAATTGCTTTAGATTTACTCTAAGCCATTTTATATGTAAAGGAGGTTATTTTTATAATGCTATACCACTGTCATCACTAGTTAATCTTGGAAACCAAGTATTTGATCCAAGATACTGAGCACTTGATTTGATTTTTATTTAGGAAGAAACTGAACTGACATGGTTCTAACAATAAAATTTTGGATAAATGTACATCAGCTCCAGGGCGCCTGGGTGGTGTAGTTAGTTAAGCATCTGGCTCTTGATTTGGGTTCAGATCATGATCTCACCATTCATGAGGGTAAACTTGGGGTAAAATTTCTCTCCTAAGTTTGCTTCAGGTCTTTGCCAAGCTTTAAGATGGTTAGCCCTTATTAATTTTATCTGCCAAGTGGAGTCTTAGCATAACTTACAAAAAGGGCTAAAGGAGCCCAAATCCTGCCACAGGTTTCAGCACCAGTCATCTTCAGGTTCAGTACCCATTTGTAATATTGAATGTATCGCTTGATGAAGAGCTCAAGAGCTAAGTCTATGGTGAGTAGAAATGGGATAGGGAGTGCTGAGGTGTGGTGTGTTTTTGGCAGTCCATTTCATTGGAATTCTCTCTCTCTCTCTTTAAACTAAACTGAAGTCCAGATTGTTTATTTTATTTTATTAAAAAAACTTTTTTTAACATTCATTTTTTGAGAGACAGAGCATAAGTGGGGGAGGGGCAGAGAGAGAGGGAGTCACAGATTCCGAAGCAGGCACCAGGCTCTGAAATGTCAGCACAAAGCCTGACATAGGGCTCGAACTCATGGACTGTGAGATCATGACCTGAGCCAACATTGGACGCCCAACCAACTGAGCCACCCAGGCGTCCGTCCCTTCATTGGAATTCTCTTAAATGCAGGTCTTTGCTTTTGTGTTGCAGTTGTAACCAAAATAATGCCACATACAACCTAACACAGTACAGTGATCCATAAATCAAGCTTCAGTCTAGCTTTGTGACATTAATGTGCAGCAACAGAAAAGGTTTCAATGTTATTAGTGTAGTTTCTCCACAGTAGTGATGGTTTCCTGCAAACACTTAGCTTGACTTCATCAAGGTAGAAAAGTTAGTATGGAATCCTATAGATGGCTTCAAATCTGTGAATTCTGTCCTGCTACTGTTACATGCACAAGGTTAAAAACCGATTTTTACTTAAAAATAGTTTTAAGCAGTTAACACAACCATGTGTTTTCTGTTGGTTATGGTGGTATTTTATCTGTGGTATTTCACCATGTCAGTTTGAAAAATACAGATGCACATTATCGATAGAAATGGTAATGATTTTGCAGAACTTGTCATATATAAGTAGTTGGCTTTGTAAGAATTTGATGTGAATGCTGTTAGACCTTACTTCAAAGACGCTGTCTTTGTGGTTCTTGCTTTATATAAATCAGTGTTTTCTGGAGCTAGGCTTCTTGGTTTTATCTGTACTTTGAAAATCTTTACATTAAAATGGGATAAATTTTACCTTCCAGACCCAGAATTAAATTGACCAAGTAGAGGTAAGTTCTTCAGGCTTCTGATTTAAACTTGAACTGTTTCCTTCTAAAGAGAACACTTAAAGCTGGGGTGTCTGAAACTTGAAAAGAAGTGTTATAAGTAAATAAATTACATTTATCCATAAGATACTTTTCTTGAGTATCTGCTATGTTTATTGCTTTACATTAAGCACTGTAGGGAGAAGTGCATATGCAGTCCCTACTCTCAAAGTCTAGTTGGCGAGATAATCATTAACATCAAAAATTTGAAATTTGTGGGAGATGTGTTCCGAAACCTTCAAGATACCAGTGTAGTATATCTTTTTCTTTGATTTCTTAGCTGTAGTATGTGGGTGATAATACCCTGCCTTCCCCAGTTGTGAGAATTATTTGAGACCCTGGGTTAAATAAAAACTGTAAAACCACACTGAGCTGATCTGCTTGGGTTTACTGATGAGCCAAGTAGCTCATGCCTGCACAGCTGTCCTACAGCACAGTTCGAATTCATACTTACCAAATAATTGATAACATGTAGCAAACCTTGAAACCCCCCAGGTGTTATACCCTTGTGGGTCAAATGTTTAGTGTGACAGACATTTCAGATCTCTGTGGCCAGCACACATACATACACACAGCCTTCCACTCCCAACAGAAGTGATAGGAAGGGCCATCAGGACATTTGCTTGAGCATGGCAGCTTCGTCCCTTTTGTGGAACTGCTCGCTCACTCTCCATGAGTTATATCCTTTTTGCGTGTACCACACTGCTGATACTCAAACAATCAGCCCAGAACCTTGTAGCTACCTTCTGATGTGTGTACCTTCCCATTATTGAGAAGTTTAGAAAAGGCTGCCATATTCACTTATTTGTTATGCATTTTAGCCACAGAAACTACTCTTACTAAAGTTTTTACTGATTTCCATGTTAAATGATCTGTCCTGAGAGCCCCCTTACCTCCTCTTTTTAAAAATTAAGGTCATGGGTGCTTTCTAGTTCTTAGGTCTCTCCTCCCCCCCCCCCCCCCCCCCCCCCCTTTTCACCAGCAATAATAACAAGCTTCTCCTGTGAAGGTTTCTGGTCTGTGGAATGTGGAAGCCTTCTCCAGTCCCTTTCTTTTTTCATTTTTTTATTTTTTTTATTTTTCTGCTTCCCTCTGAGCCTAGAACTTAACATTGTTCTATTGATCTAGGTGTCAAACGTTTCTAATCCAGGCTTTCTCTATTGGGTATAGTACTCTATCATACTGCAACAGGATTAATCCAGTAATATACAGTACATAAGGTGGACATATATACATGCATATTTTCTCTGCTTTCCAGTACTATTTTGGGGTCTCAATTATGATGTCTGATATCTTACTAATGCTACTTTTGTTGAATTGTCTACTGGTTTTGGTTTTGACCAGTGTTTCATATATTAGACTTTTTTCTACATCTGGGGCTCCTGGGTGGCTCAGTTGGTTAAGCGTTTGACCTTGGCTTAGGTCATGATCTCACAGTTTGTGGGTTCGAGCCCCGCATCAGGCTCTGCATTGACAGCTCAGAGCCTGGAGCCTGCTTCAGATTCAGTCTCCCTCTCTCTCTGTCCCTCCCCTGTGTGTGTCCCCACGCCCCTACCCCACATAAACATTTTTATAAAATTTTAAAATCTTCTTTGTACATCTTATTTTTTTCTGTTGTAATTCTGTTTTACCTTCTGTTCCATTCCTCTTTTTTTTTTAACAACTTTTTAAAAATCTTCCTCCTCAAGTCTTGCAAAATGAAAACAATCCCTTATGTCTAAATCTTTCTTCAGACCTTATAGATGATTACCATCTTTTCAAAGATTAGGTAATATAGAAGAAATAATGGACTTTATATTTCCTTACCCCTAGCTACTGTAAGTGGATTCACCCAGGTTCTGTGTCATTTGGCCACCATTGACTAGAAGGGGTGCCTAATTAATGAGGTAGCCAGTCTTTAACCTCTGACCTGTGTGGCTCATCAGAGAAATGTGAACCATTGAGAAATGCAAAGGGAAATTTTAAACTGGTGATGGTCAGGGAACTTGCATTGGGTCATCTTTGGTCATGCACAGGTTGAAGCAGAGGAAGCTCTGGCAGAGAGAAGAAAGTAGAGCATGTACAAAATCAGTGACTGAACAGCCCCTGAGAGAGGTGGCCAGCCAGCTTTTGTTTCTGACAATGGCCCACATCCAGTATTGAAACCCTGTTACATGTATGTGTTCTTGTGACCACCCACTGTATTTACTTGGGGCAGGTAAAGTGGGTTACGTTCTCTCTTACATGTAATTGCGTCTAGGCCAAAATACCCATGTTTGTCGAATGCCACCTGGTCCATCATGCATTCAAGAATTCTTTCTCCTTTCATTTCTGAGTATGTTGACCATTTTCTTTTCCTACTTTGTATTTTTTTCAATACTCTATGGCTTCGTAGTTAAGGACTTAAGTTCAGAAGTGAAATATATTATTTACTCTGGTACTAAAGCAAGTTGTACCAAGTTGTACTCAGCGCTTTAGTTTTCTCATCTGGAAAATTAGGGTAGAGATTGGACTTGGCTTGCTGTGAGCATTTAATAAAGTATTGTGTGTAAAGCAAACAGTACCTGACATGTAGTAAGTGCTTAATAAATGTTAGTTTACTGTGTTCAAACTTAGGGTATGAAAATCTCAGTTATTACTTTCTAAACTGTGGTGAAAAAGAAGTTCTTTTTTTCCCTCAACCTGTCACAATCCAGGTTTTTGTAAAATATAATAAGATTGAATTACTAGATTAAAAAATCAACAATAAAGACATAAAATATAAGTCCAATTTTTTAAAAGTTTGAGAGAGAGAATATGTGAGCAGGGTGGGGGGTGGGTGGGCAGAGAGAGAGAGAATCCCAAGCAGGCTCTGCACTGTCAGCACAGAGCCCTGTGTAGGGCTTGAAGCCACGAAGCCACGAGATCATGACCTGAGCTGAAACCAAGAGTTGGATGCTTAACTGACTGAGCCACCCAGGTGTCCCATAAGTCCTGCTTTTAATTATATTTAGTAGACAAAACTATTCCATCAAGTTACTACAACATTTTTAAAATTCTTACCCTTAACATTTCTACTGATCTCATTACAGGCCATTAATACTTTGCAGAGTATCACTGGTCCATGGGCTGTACTTTGAGTAGCACTGTTTTAGTGTGTATGGACAATCTCCTAGAAGGCAGAACATGTGTGTGCTAACGTGTAGGTGGGAACAAAACAGAATAACATTTAGTAGCTAGCAGTTCAAACCCATTTCTTGGCCTGGACAATGTATGAGGGATGTCTGAAGCCTCTGGAATGTCCTCGTCTGATTGTTACTCTGCCCCTTCCCAGGTCTTGAAGTTGTTGCTCTTTGCCTTTCAGCTCTGCAGTTCTCTAATTTCTCTTCACTTTGGAGGTAAGAGAACTCTACTCTCAGAAGGCCGGATAAGCATGCGTTGTCTTAGACAAATCAGCTCTGCTAAGGGGATGAGAGGATTCTGAGTACCAGTACCTTGTGGGCTGAGGTGAATTAGTCACTGGCAGTGTGGTCTCCTAAAGTACAACCTCAAACCAGACTGTGTGTTTGTGGACAATGGGGAACCATAGACAGAGGAGCTTGGCGTTTGTGTTTTCCCTCTATGCAAAAGCAGTGACAGAGCAAGTATCTGTGATACAGAATTGCAAGCAGCAGGTTTTACAAATAGTAATTGTGGTTGACAACCAAATGTCTGCAAAATGCTAGATGCAGATTCTCTTCCAAGAATCTTAGGGGGAATCAAGCATTATCAGATTTTGTCTTCAGAGAGAGTATAATTGTCAGTGAGCACATGCTTAGTGCCAGGCATTGTGCTAAAGGTGTTTTATAAACATATCTCACTTAATTCCCACCACAGATTAGAGATTGATCCCCCTATTTTATTTATTTAAAGTTTATTTTTTGAGAGAGAGACAGCATGATTGGGGGAGGGGCAGAGAGAGAGGGATAGAGGGAATCCCAAGCAGGCTCTGTGCTGTCAACACAGAGCCTGATGTGGGGCTCAAACCCATGAAGCGAGATCATGACCTAAGCTGAAACCAAGAGTCAGACACTTAACTGACTGAGCTACTCAGGCACCCCAGTCCCCACTTTTATTTTATTTTATTTTATTTTTATTTATTTTTTCAATATATGAAGTTTATTGTCAAATTGGTTTCCATACCAATTTGGGTGCTCATCCCAAAAGGTGCCCTCCTCAATACCCATCACCCACCCACCCCTCCCTCCCACCCCCCATCAACCCTCAGTTTGTTCTCAGTTTTTAAGAGTCTCTTATGCTTTGGCTCTCTTCCACTCTAACCTCTTTTTTTTTTTTTTTTTTTTTCCTTCCCCTCCCCCATCTGTTAAGCTTCTCAGGATCCACATAAGAGTGAAAACATATGGTATCTGTCTTTCTCTGTATGGCTTATTTCACTTAGCATCACACTCTCCAGTTCCATCCATGTTGCTACAAAGGGCCATATTTCATTCTTTCTCATTGCCACGTAGTACTCCATTGTGTATATAAACCACAATTTCTTTATCCATTCATTGGTTGATGGACATTTAGGCTCTTTCCATAATTTGGCTATTGTTGAGAGTGCTGCTATAAACATTGGGGTACAAGTGCCCCTATGCATCAGTACTCCTGTATCCCTTGGGTAAATTCCTAGCAGTGCTATTGCTGGGTCATAGGGTAGGTCTATTTTTAATTTTTTCAGGAACCTCCACACTGCTTTCCAGAGTGGCTGCACCAATTTGCATTCCCACCAACAGTGCAAGAGGGTTCCCGTTTCTCCACATCCTCTCCAGCATCGATAGTCTCCTGCTTTGTTCATTTTGGCCACTCTGACTGGCGTGAGGTGATATCTGAGTGTGGTTTTGATTTGTATTTCCCTGATGAGGAGCGACGTTGAGCATCTTTTCATGTGCCTGTTGGCCATCCGGATGTCTTCTTTAGAGAAGTGTCTGTTCATGTTTTCTTCATCCATGTTTTCTTCATCCATTTCTTCACCCAGTCCCCACTTTTAAATGAGCAAACGAGGTTTACAGAGATCAAGCAGCTTGTCTAAAGCTGTTTAGTTTGGAAGTGGCTGAACCTGATTTTGAAACTAGATTTTCCAGACTCCTAAATAAGTTTTCTTTGTTTTTTTGCCTCATGAGAAAGTTACAGATAATGTTGTTCCACCACCCCCCCCCCCCCCCGCCCCCAGAACCATTTGAATGTCAGTTGCTAACCTGAGGCTCTATCACTTCCAAATATTTTAGTGTTTGTTTTCTGAAAACAAGAACATTTTGATACATTGCTATTATCTAATCCTCAGACTGCATTCAAATTTTCCAGTTATCCCAATGATGTCTCATATAGCATCTATCCCCATAATTCTCTGTATTTCCTTCTGAAACAGTTCCTCACTCTTTTCTTAACTTTTGTGAACTTGGCACTATTGGAGATTATAAGGCATTTATTTAGTGTAATGTCTCTTGTTTTGGTTTTATCTGTTATTTCTTCTTGATTGGGGTTATCTTACGTTTGGAGGAGTATCACATAAGTGATGTTCTCATTGTACCATGTCACATGTCCTGCAATTTCAGTTTGACCCATTACTAATGATGACCACTTTGACGACTTTAATTGAGGTGTTGTCTGTTGAGCTTCATTACTGTAAAGTTACTCTTGTCACTTTTGTAATTAATGTTTTGTAGGAAAGTAATATATAACTATGTAAATATTCCATCTTCATGACACTGTTTACTTATTCATTAAATTTGTATCTGTATGGACTCATATTTCCTGTTTTATTCAGTCTGTTACAGTCTGTTACTACTGTTAGGTATTTTGATGGCCACATTGTTCCAGATTTGGCCAGTGAGAGCCTCTTCAGGTTGATTTCTGTGTCTTTTTTGACACATCCCTTGACAAAATACTCTTGAGATTTTTCTTGCTTTCTGGCACAAGATGTTCCAGGCTTATTTTGTACCTTCTTGCTCCAATCCTGGAATCAATCAGTCATTTCTCCAAGGAACTTTGGTTCTTTTTAGTGGAAAATAGTATTCAGAAGACAAGATATGGGTCTTTAGTGTATTTACTGCTGTTAGAATGTTGTTGCTCCTAGATTTTCGTAGTGGATACTTACACATTTACCTCTGTATTTATTTATATCTTTAAATATGTTGAAAGTGAAGAATTAATATTAAATTCAATTCCAGTCTTAATACCACAGGACTCATTCTCATTTTCTTATTTTCTAAACCCCTTCTCTTATTGTGAGAAACGTGGCTTTCATTGTCCTTAATATATTTGCTAAGTGATCAATCCTTCTATATATTACCAGTCTCCCATCTCTGTTATCACTGCCTCCCCTCTTGAATGGATGCCCTGCTTTTCCTTTTTGGGCTCTGACTCCCATTCCAGTCAGTTCCCCACTTTCTCTCTCCCAATGTAGGATACTGTTCTCCTTCAGCTTGGGCTCCCAAGTGAATTTTTTTAATGACTGTATTACACTATCTCTTCCTCTTATTTGGTGTTTTTGCCACTATATACAAATTGCAGCATTAAGAGTTCTCTGAAATGATTGTCCTGCTAGCAGGAGAGCACCAACTAAAATATCTAAGTGGGAGGAATTGAATGTTAGAACTGAGAAATAACATTTCCTGTGATCAGCCTGGGTTAAATTTGTATTCTGCAGATTATCAGAGAACTAGAATTGTTCCTTTGACAAGAAACTGGGGCTTAATGGGCTGTCTCTGGAATTCTCATTAGAGATTGAAAAGAAAAACAAATTTTACTGTTATACAGAGGATGTAGAATGAGGTAGGTTCCTGGGTCAGCAAGACGGTTTAGAATGGATGGAAAAAAAGAATCTTCTCTGAAGGGACTAATTGGGCTAGGCCTAACCATTGGCAGAATGTTATGTATTCACCGAGCCAAACAGGATGGAGACTTGGGTTGGGGCAAACTAGATGCAGACTCCTCCTTGGAAGGGTAAAGGCAGACTGTCTGACACAGGATTAGTAGGAGGCATGAAGCTGGGCGTTAATGTGGGTGTGGGGTGACGATTATATTTAGTCTGTGCTGTTCTGTGGGAACAATAAGCAGGAAGGACAGCTAGCAGTTACTGAGAGGGAGTTTTTAAATCTCTTAACAGTAAGAACTGGGATGGTGAATGAGCCTTGTGGCACACTGTGCTAGAGTAGGCTCATTCCCACTGCTATGTACTTTCTTATATTTTCTCATCAGACAAAATGGATAAGAAAATTTATTCCAGCCCTGTTCTTGAAATAACACAGAGGATATCTAGTGATATAGGGATATTATGAAATCCTACCCCTAAAATTCTTAAAGATGTATTTCAGTGCAGTTAAAGAAAACTGTATGGTATTTGGAATTTTGTTTTGTTTTAAGCAAGAGAAAGGTATATTAGTGAATCAAATATGCAATAATGGCCAGAGTAATAAATAACTTAGAATAACTCAACATATGGGGGTAAATTGGTCTAGTAGTTACTGAAATTTGCTCTGATTAATCCATAATTTTTTTCTGTCTGTTCCCTCTCTGAATTCAGTAATTTAGGAGTTAGTCCCTGAATATCTGAAGAAAACTGTTTGATGGGAACCTTGCTAGTAAATTCTTGCTCAGTGTGTATCTTTAGGAAAGCATCAAATCCCCTTGTGGTTATTGAATTGATTTAGTATCATTAAAATGAGAGAAGTTAACAGGATTTAGTAGAATGTAAGGTCATTTCCAGAAGGAAAAAAACACATAGGTCAGAAATTTAAAATGTGTCAGATTTTCCATGCTAAGAAAATGTTAGCGGTTATGGATCTGGGGTAAAATGTATGTGGCAGTTCCTTGTATCATTCTTAGAGTATTTGGAAGTTTGCAATTATGTAAAAAATTAAAAGTCACAAAAAATTTTTCTGCCAAGGTTCCAGCCAGTTTCTTACGGTGTAGTGAGAGGCCAGAGGAGCCCATGCCGGTGACTTAGTATTGAAAGAATTTGTTTCTGTGGCAAGTATTATGTAGTACCCCAGCATTGACAACAAGTGATGAAGGCGTTTTGGGTCTGAGGGCCCAGAGGGAGTCCCACAGGATCAGCCAAGAGGGCCCTTGGCTTTGCACAGGATGGAAATCAAACACAGATACAGACAGAGCATCTAGGAGACTCAGAAAGAAAATGGAGGATGAGTCTCATCTTTGCTTGGGATCTGGGGTTTTTATTGAGTATGGTAGTCTGGTGTTCTTGTCCTCTTAGGCATCCATGATTTGGTCAAAATGACGAATATCAGGTGTCCTTCATAAGCCACTTATGCCCTGGAGCTAAGGGTCTGGACATGAGGTTGTCTTGAGTCAGTGGTCTTAAAAAACACTGAAGATGACCTTACCTGGACACTCCTTGAATGTTATCTGTTGTGCTGGAAGACTCCAAAGAAATTATTAACTCCTTGACCTTTACAAGTTGGATGTACATTAAGGCCTGTGTAAGGTGGGGGTGCAGATCCTAGCAAGAATAGAAGCAGAAAAAGGACCAAAGGAAAAAACAACTTTCTCTTTTATGGGGTTCCTTCAGTTTCCCTGTCTCACAGGACCCAGAAGGTCTACGATCTTGACTCAAATATCAGAATAGTTGGAATGGAAATGCCCACTAATTAAAAAAAAGATTAAATATGCCTTGGTCTAAGGACTCTCATTCATTCCTCCTCAGTCCTTCTGTGATGATCTGCACTGAAAATTTGGATTGGTGATGTGGTTCATGATTCTGATAAACGTGTTTTGTTCCAAGATATCTGAGTGATGACATCCAGCCTGCATCAGGAATATCTTTTAGCTTTTATTTGAGTATAATTTTTAGTCTCTACTCCTCTCACTCTCAAGTACTTTACATAGCACAGAACACTTTTGCAATCTTTGTTAGTTGAACCCATAATGTAGGCCTTAGGTGGTTGTTTGACTTTTTCTAAGCCATCCTGTGACCCAGCCCTTAGTACTGTAATTAATAAACGGCCCCCTGTTGTATACACTCAAGCACATTTTGTAAATGACAGAGATGCTGTTCTGTGTCTGTGTGAGGGGAATTAGTTCTGGGTTGGCCAAGGGTCTCACTAATTCAATTGAAATTAAATTTTTGCTTTCAATACTTGTTGATTTGACTGCCTTCTGAGTAACATGATAAACACATTCTAAATTTGATGCTGGTGGCTGGGTGAAGTTTTTGGACACACTTCCTCATGTTGCCAAGCTCTTCTAAAATGGCTAAATCTACTTTCGATTCATTCTAGTCAGCAGCCTTGTGCTTATTTCTAAGATTTACTTAAGGTTTCATCCTGACTGAACAGCATTTGCTTTCATATTTCCATTATTTTCCCTCCAACTTAATAGCAGAAATGAGGGTTTCCTATTGAATTTGTATTAATTTTCTCTAGCTAATATTTCTTGTCCTTATTAAATAGTGGCTTTCCCAAATGAATTCTGGGTACATGAGGGAGAGGGAGGTAGAAAAAAAATGGAAGACCAGAGTCATCTGAATTGAGTTATTCTCCTGTTTCTTTCCCTTAAACAACCTCTCTTCTGTTTTTTAACCTGTTAGCAATCTACGAGGCTTGACACCTCACTCAATGCAGCACCTTTTTTTTTTTTTAATAGTACAGAAGACCCACATAAAGCTAGGTTCAACACATTAGCCTCACTCTTAGAGCATCAGTTCTTCAAACCAGTCTTTTGCTAGCCAGAGTCTTATACTTGCCTCAGCAAGGCTTCAGAAATAATCGATGATTCTTCTGCTAATGAAAATTTATATCCCTAGATGTCTGATGTGTATTAAATATGTTGTTAGAATAACAGATGTGCTTGCCTAGCATTTTTTGGACTCTTGCAGGTATATGGAATTGGGAGCATGCTCATTTTGAAGATCCATAAAGAGTTAGGACTTAGTATGATTTGAAACATCAAAGAATAATGGTTAGCATCACAACAGCTGTTATTTTATTTGAATGGGATTGTATTATTAGTGGATGGGTAGTTGGGACCAGGTGCTGTCCTTTGTGCCCTCTCTTCCCTTTGTAAAGCTTTTGGCCGTATTAGATTCTGTATGACATTTGGGGCAAGATTTTATTTTGGCAGACGGGACTTAAGTTAAAGAGGTAGGTGAACAGTGGGTAATATTCATCTCCAGGAACCTGTGATAGAGTAGTTTTGTTAGCAGTCAGCTGAAAGACAGGTGTGGTGAAGTCAATAATGTAATGGCTTCAGTGAAGATTCCACTTAAATGAAAATAGGCCTGAATTATTCATGCAGTTTGCCAACTTAATATCCATTGATAAAGTGATAGTTTATTATGAAAAAACTGTTGCGCTTTCTGAGTTTTGTTGGCACTTCGCTCCCCTGAGTTCATCTGTCAAAGTCATTAGATCTTCTGTCATTGTATTCATGGCTTTTAATTGTTTGACTACTTTTTCTCAGTTCCTGAGTTGCTGATTTGGTAAAACTATCATGATGTTCTTCCCTGTCAGCCTTCAGATGTTCCAAAGGGGCAGAACAACTTTGAGTACTATAGATTATTGATGGCATTTAGCAAGTAGTTAAATGCACCGAAGGTAAAGGAACTATATGATTAAAAAACTTGTGCTGCATTTTAGGTGGATGGTTTCTAAAATTAATTTCATTCCATGGGTGGCTTTCTGGACTTTAAAAAGCATGGATTCACAAAACTGTATTTTTTTTTAAATGAAAATGCCATTTTTGTAAAGATGAACATCATTTATTAGTAAAGGACTGAAATAGCTTATGAAAGAGAGCCATCATCTTTAAACTTGGTCAATCTGGAGTAACACTATTCAATAAAAACTTACGTGATGGTGGAAATGTTCTAGATTTGTGCTCTCCAGTATGATAGCCACCTGTAGTTATTGAGCACTTGAAATGTGGCTAGTGTGACTAAGGAACTGCATTTTCCATTTTATTAAATTTAAATAGCCACATGTGACAGCACAGTTCTTTGCTGCTATACCTTGTATTAGCATAGCTCTGGAGCATTATATAGGGTGCCTAAGCTAGAGGTTCTGAAAGAAAGTGATCCCACTGGGATTGTCTTGAAGCTGAAGACCTGAATACTGCCTGGAGTCACTCTTCTGGATTTTTCTGTGAAATAAATTAGGGACTGTTTTCCACTATTCCCAGTTTCTACATTGGGGAAGTTCTGAAATGTTCTTTCTCATCCACTAAATACTAAGTATTTACTATAATCTTAGATGAGCAGTGCAGGAGTCAGTATATTTTATATAGGTCAGATTAGTTTTCTGTCTCAAACCGTTATTGTGACCTGAGAGTTTATTACCTAGTATCGGTAGGAAAACAATCAACTTTCACTTTACTAAAACTGGTAGATTCACAAGTGGAAATATCAGATCTTGCCTTTTCATAACAAATAATTCTTCTTTTGTCTACTTCTCATACTTTCACTTCTACTTTCATTACTTATTTTCTTTGAAAAGTTTTCCACCTGCAAGTATTCTTTGCTTTAGAAATTCTTGCATGTAGGTAAATTTGGGAGTAATTGTTCAGATTACTAAAGTATTCTTGCTTTTCAAAGGTGGTTGTTATAGGTTCATCTAACTAGCACCTCTCAAGTTTATCATTTGACCTTAACTTATTTGGGTCATCAATTGAAGGTCAGTTGAGAGTGAAACTTTAATCAGTGGGAAAATAGATTTCAGTGTATAAAAAATTACTAATTTTTGATAATGCATTAGATGAAGTTGGGCATTCTTGCCTCAAGAACCTGGCCAGTTAGCCATGAACTGGTGAGCTACCTCCTCACATTTCCATCTATTTCATTATGAGCTGCCTCAGTTTCCTTGCTTGTACTATAGCAGCAAGAAATCTATTTTTGTGAAGATTAATAGAATGAAATAATGATTTCTCTGCGTGTTGTATGTAAGTGATGAGTCATTAAGTTCTACACCTGAAACTAATATTACACTGTATGTTAACTAAGTGGAATTTAAATCAAAACTTGAAGAAAAAAGAAATAATGATTTCTCTCAAGTTCCTCTTCTGATTCAGAAAAGTGGTTCTTAGCAGGCACTGGGAAGAGAAGGCTAATTTGGCCTTTTAGTAGAGTCTCACCCAAAGCAGCCTTACTCTAAGCATACCTCACATTAATCCACTGCTGACAAATAGGCTCTAGGAAGATCAGCTTGCTGGAAGGACTCACTAAAAACATTTCATTAAGTATAAATGCACTCTTGCTTGTAATGCAGAAACTAGAGGGAAATTTTTGAAGGACATGTATTCTAGTTTGAGAAGTGCATTTACTGGTAGTATTTGAAATGCTGAAATGAAAAAAAGGAGACAGTGTTAGTGGAGACAGGATAGTGACCTGGATTAGCTTGTTTCTTATATTTGAAATATGTTTATTGTACATTTAAAAAACTTGATTGAGGTATGTTTGACGTATGTATATACCTGTGAAAACATCAGCACAACTGAGATACTGAACATACTTGTCATCCACAAGTAAGTTTTCTCTCACACCTTAAGACTCCCATCCCCACCTCATCTCAGGCAACCGCTGATCTGCTTTCTGTCACAATAGATTAGTTTGTATAAATGGAATCGTAGGATGTATACTTTTTTTGGCAGGGGGCTCTTCACTTAACCATAACCAAAAGGCCAAGAAACAGTTTGTGGGAGGATCTTTTGGGGAGTGGATCTGGCTTCTTTCAGCATAATTGTTTTGAGATTTATCCATATTGTTGCCTGTGTCAACAGTTCATTCCTTTCAGATCGCTAAATCAGATCTGTTGTGTGGATATATTGTAAGTTATCCATTTATCTGTTGATGGACATTTCGGTTGTTTTTAGGTTCAAAAAAAAAATTTTTTTTGATGTTTATTTTTGTGAGAGAGAGACACACAGAGTGCAAACAGGGGAGGGGGACACACACACACACACACACACACACACAAAATCTTGAGGCAGGCTCCAGACTCTGAGCTGTCGGCACAGAGCCTGATGCAGGCTCAAACTCATGAACTGCAAGATTATAACCTGAGCTGAAGTTGGGTGCTTAACCCACTGAGCCACCCAGGTGCCCCTAGGTTTTGACTATTACAGATAAAGCAAGGCTTTGACGTGGAAGACTTTATATGGACATATATTCCTTATATTCCTTTTCTTTTGGGCATTACTAGGAGTGGGATGGATAGATCATATATGGGTAGGTGTATGTTTAATTTGTTAAGAAACTGCCAGAGTTTCCCAGTGGGGTTATACCATTTAATACTCTCAGCAGCAGCATATGGGGGTAGTAGTTCTTTTATATCCTCCCCACCACTTGATATGGTTACTCTTTAGTTTTTAGCCATTCTAATAGGTGTATTTTGGTATCTCATTGTGGTTATAATTTGCATTGCTCTCATGACACTGAGTATCTTTTCATGTGTTTATTTGCTATCCATGTATCTTTGGTGAACTGTCGAAATTTTTTGCACATTTTTAAATAGGATTGTTAATTTTATTATTACTGTGTTTTGAGAATTCTTTATGTATTCTGGATAAAAGTCCTTTTTATATATGCTTTTAAAGATTTTCTACTGCTGTGGGGCTTATATTTTCATTCTTTTAAAGTGACTTTTGAAGAGCAGAAGTTTTAAATTTCAGTGAAGTTCAAGTTTATTCATTTGTTCTGTTTTAGATTATTCTCTAAAATTTCTTTGTGTATTCGAGAAGTTTTATAGTTTTAAAAGTTTTATATTTAGATCTATGATTTATTTTGTAGTAATATTTACAGTATGAGGTATGGATCCAAGCTTTTCCCCCACCCTCCCACCCCCGCTTCCAATAGTTGGAAAAGTTTTCCTTTTACTATTTCATTGCCTTTAGGCCTTTGTCAAAAATCAGTTGTTTTATTAATATGTGTAAGTTTTTTTTGTTTCCTGGACTCTATATTTGATTGTGTTAATCTGTTTCTCTATCTTATGCCAGTACCACTCTTGGGAAAGAATTGACACTTTAACAGTCTTGTCTTTTTATCTATGATCAAGCTCTCTCTCTCCATTCATTTAAGACTTTAATTTCTCTCAGTAATATCTTGTATTTCTTCCTATATAGGTCTTTCATACCTCTTGTCAGGGTTATTCTTTTTTGTCTTTTTAATATTTCATTTGTTTTCGAGACAGAGAGACAGTGCAAGCAGGGGAGAGACAGAGAGAGAGAGAGAGAGGGAGACACAGAATCCAAAGCAGGCTCCAGGCTCTGAGCTGTACTTAGAGCCAGACATGGGGCTTGAACTCACGAACCATGAGATCATGATCTGAGCTGGAGCCAGATGCCCAACTGACTGAGCCACCCGGTCACCCCCCCAGATTTATTATTTTTGGTGTTATAAGTAGTATTTAAAGTTTTTCCTATTTCTGATTGTACATTGATTTTATATCCTGTCATGTTTATAAATTATTTAAATATTAGTTCTAGTAGCTTTATTATTGATTCCATTGGGTTTTCTATGTAGACTTAACAGGTTTTCTATGAATAAAGGGAGTTTACTTCTTTCTCTCTAATCTGGATGCCTTTCATTTCTTTTTCTTGTCTGATTGCACTGGCTGGACCTTCCACTACAGTGTTGAAGTGGTGACCGAATATCTGATCTAAGCAGAAAAGTGTTCAGTCTTTCACTATTAAGTATGTGTGGAGTTAGCTCTAGGTTTTTTTTTATAGATGGCCTTGACTAGGTTGAGCAAGTTCCCTTTTGTTTCTAGTTTGCTGAGAGTTTTTATCAAGAATGTTGGATTTTGTAAAATGCTTTTTCTTTGCTTATTGAGATCATATGGTTTTCTCTTTTAGCTTAATGTGGGGTTAATCTAGTGAATTAATTACACTGACTGATTTTCAAACCTTGTCCTGCATTTTTGAGATAAGCCCTGCTTCATGATGTGGTATCCTTTTAGTGGATAATGTGGATTCATTTTGGTAAAATATTATTTAGAATTTTTACATCTGTATTCATTATGGATATTAGTCTATAGTTTTTCTATCTTGTAATGCCCTTGTCTGGTTTTATTATCAGAGGAAATTCTGACCTCAGACACTGAGTTGGGAAGTATCCCTTTCAATTCAGTTGTCTGTAACAGTTTGTTTAGAATTGGTATTATTTCTGACTTAAATGTTTGGTATTCACAAATGAAGCCACCTGTGCCTGGAATTTTCTCTGTGGGAGGATTTTTAACTACAAATACAGTTACATATTTTTAAAGTTTATTTATTTTGAGAGAGTGCACACACAAGTGAGCGGGAAAGGGGGGGGGGGAGAGAGAGAGAGAGAGAGAGAGAGAGAGACACCCCCAAGCAGGCTCCATGCTGTCAGCACAGTGCCCCAGTGTGTCCTCAAACCCAGGAGATGTGAGATCATGACCTGAGCCAAAGTCAAGAGTTGGAAGCTTAACTGGCTGAGCCACCCAGGCACCTCTACTTTTATCTTTATTACTTCCTTTCTTCTGAATATTAATTTTACTTTGTTCTTCATTTCTAGTTTTTTAAGATAGAAGCCAAATTTATTAAGATCTTTTCTAATAAAGATATTCAGTGCTATAATTTTCCATCTAATTATTGCTTTAGCAGCAATACAGATTCTGCTATGTTGTTTTAATGTTCTTATCTGCTAATTTTGACATCTGTGTTAGTTCTGGTAGTTGATGGCTTAGTCCTTTCAGGCTGCTATAACAAAATGCCACAGACTGAGTGCCTTATAAATGAGAGACTTATTTCTTTATGGTTCTGGAGGTTGGCTTAGGGTGGCAGTTTGGCCGAATGATGGCTCTCTTCTGGATCATAGATATCTCATTGTACCCTCACATGAAGGAAGGGGCTACTTAGCTCTGTGATACCTGTTTTATAAGAACACTATTCCCATTCATGAGAACCCCACTCTCATGAGCTCATTGCCCCCCAAAGGCCTTTCCTACTAATATCATCACCTTTTAGGGGTTAGGATTTCAGCATGTGAATGACCATAGCAGTTGTGAATGATTGGTTTTTCTTCTTATGGGTGTTTTCCTACTCCTTTGTGTACCTGGTAATCTTTGGATACCAGATATTGTGAGCTTTACCTTGTTGGATGCTGTATATTTGTGTCTACCTACAAATCTTCTTGAGCTTTGTCCCAGGATGCAGTTAACTTCTTTGGAAACAATTTGATATTTTGGAGTTGTGCTTTTAGGATTTTGTTAATATGGGTCTGAAGTGGTGCTTAATCTAGGGTTAATTGTTCTCTACTTGCAAGGCAAGATCTTCTTGAGCACTTTACCCTTGCCCTAAATTATGAGTTTTCTTCGTCTGACCTTTGGCACCATTCCCAGCCTTGTGTGCATGACAGGTACTGTTCCTCCTAATCCTTTTGGATTCTTTTCCTGGCCTTGGATAGTTTATTTATTTAGAGCAAGAGAGTGTGTGCATGTGCATGCTAGCAGGGGAGGGGCAGAACAAGGGAGAGAGAATCCCAAGCAGGCTCCACACACAGAGCAGAGCCCAATGCAGGGCTTCATGCCACAACTGTGAGATCATGACCTGACTGGAAACCAGGAGCCAGACACTCAACCCCCTGAACCACCCAGGCACCCTGGATAGTTTTTTTTTAAATATACACGTACTGATCTGTACACTGTTAATCTGTCCTATGAAATCTAGCTGCGTTGGTCTCAGCCAATTTGCAGCTAATTTCCTCAGCTCAGGGCATTTGGGCAGGACCACCTATACAGTTTGCCAGGGCCCAGTGTAAAATGAAAACGTGGGCCGATTATTCAAAAAACTTTTTGAATTTCTTTTTTTTTTTTTTTTTAATTTATTTTTGAGAGAGAGAGAGAGACAGAGTGTGAGTGGGGAAGGGCAGAGAGAGAGGGAGACATAGAATCTGAAGCAGGCTTCATGCTCCGAGCTGACAGCACAGAGCCCGACGCAGGGCTAAAACTCACAAACCGTGAGATCATGACCTGAGCTGAAGTCGATGCTTAACCAACTGAGCCACTAAGGTGCCCCAAAACTTTTTGAATTTCAAGGTGGCAACAGCAGAGCATTAAACTATGCACAGGTCCTTTCTGAGCTACAGCTGCACAGGTTGCAAAGCCCCTGAAGCTAATGCTGCTGTGGGGTTTCATCTCCTTTTCCCTTCCATGTTCTGTGGCCTGGAGACCTCTTCCAAGGCTATAAGCTGAGGCATTCTTAGGGCTTGTCTCCTTTGTTTCCTATCTCTTAGGAATTATTGTTGTCCTTATTTTGTCAGATGGTGAATTTTGAATTTTGATAACTTTTATCTCATGTCTGTCTTTCTTTCTTTCTTTCTTTCTTTCTTTCTTTCTTTCTTTCTTTCTTTCTTTCCTTCCTTCCTTCCTTCCTTCCTTCCTTCCTTCCTTCCTTCCGTGCGTCCATCCGCCATTGTTTCAGGCAAGAGGATAAATTCATTTCCTGTTAGTCTGTCTTGGCTCTGGAAACAGAAGTTATTTTTGGTGTAAAGATCTGATAGCTGCTTTTTGTTTGTTAATTCATTTAAGGACCTGGTAGCTTCTTTTGTGTTATACTAGTTTCCCCCTATTTGATCTGTGGGGTTGGCATCTTGTTTAGGTAGCTGTTTTGGGTAAAATCTGTCTTGTGTCACACTTGCTGATCTGTTTTCCACTCATAATTCCTGGGCTATAGGGTCTTGAAGTAGAAGCAGACTTCATGTTAACCATCAACTCATTTTCTGAATTGTACCACTTCAGGCAAATGTTATCTTCCTGCTAGCTTCTGCCCTGGGACGCCTGGGTGGCTTAGTTGGTTAAGTGTCAGACTTCAGCTCAGGTCATGATCTCCTGGTTTGTGGGTTCAAGCCCCGCATCGGGCTCTGTGCTGACAGCTCCGAGCCTGGAGCCTGCTTCGGATTCTGTGTCTCCCTCTCTCTCTGCTTCTCCCCGACTCATGCTCTGTCTCTCTCTCTGTCTGTCTCTCAAAAATAAAACATTAAAAAAAATTAAAAAAAAATCACTCTGCCCTTATTTTTCTCTGTATTGCATTTAAATGTAAGTTGCAGATGGGTGAGGACAATTCTCTTTTCTCCCATCTCCTTCAAAATGCATCCCCTTGCAGTGCAATTTGATCGGCATTTGTGCAGGAAGGTATTAGCAGCCTTTCAGATATGCCCTGCCCTATTAGCAAGAATATACAGTGATACAAAAATGAATTTGTCAAGAGTTTTATGGCTTCATGATCTATCGTACAATATTAATCCTGCTGCAGTGTTATTAAGTCATTTTTCATCTCCCCTCAAATTAATGTTGACGTTCTATTACTGGATTTGTTCTTGTCCCCAGATTAAAACATAAAGGAAAAAAATCTTCCCTGCTACAATATTAAAATTAATTGTAGGGTAAGCAGTATCTTGCTTGGTGAAGTAGAATCCTTCTGGAAAAATTATAACATGAATTTATTTCTCTGCTTTCTACTTGTTTTTGTACACAAAAAAGCACAATTGGAATATACTTTTAAGAGTACAGAGAACAGAGCAAGGGAAGAGGGTAAATTTAAAATATATAAGGTTTTCCAAAAAGAGAAATGAGAAAATCAGGAGCTTGAGCCTGGGGGGACCCACACCTAAAGAGTGCTTCCAGCCTAAAGGCTGATAGTATTAGATGGGTAGGTAGAAGAATTAGGGCTGACTTAGGATCCTATTATGTTCATAGGAGTAACATGTTTCTTCTATTTTCAGAAATTTAGGGGTACTTAAAGATCAAACGATAAGGTCATCACTTACAAAGGGTAGTGCCAAAATCAGGACTCAGGAATAAGAAGAGAGCTGTTACTATTACTTAAGAATTAAGACTAAATGATGCTCCTCTGTGAGTGTGTTTTTTCTTTTTAAATCATTTTCATCCATTTGAGAGCAGATGTGAGTCTCATGTCTGTGACTTCTGTAATGAAATCACAGGGTATTTTGTTGACTTCTGGTCATAGTTAGGTAATCTGGTATGTTAATTGTTAAAGTAGAAGAAATCCTACGGTAATTATTGAAACTGGGGGTAAATTTACTTTAAAATGTTTATTTACATTTTTGAATGAAAGAAGTAAGTTGAAATACAGTATTTTAGTCTTATAAATCTGCATTTACATATAAAATATAACATTTATGTATGGTATAAATTATTTATAGCATGTATTTAAATGTAAATACATATAACATGAATAATAACTTTTTTCTTTGTAGAAAGGCAACATGAGTTGTATAATAAAAAATATAGCCAATTATACATTTTTTGTATTTGTAAATGATGTGTAAATGGTGTAGCAACCTTTAAAAGGGTGAGTATAGGGGGTAGGGAAAGGAAGTTTGATATTCAGTCTCTGGTAGGTTGGAAAAATAATCACTATTTGTCATTTGAGTACAGTGGATATTCATATTTTTATATTTTAAGTCATTATGAAAAATATACAGAAATAAAAAAAGGATAGAGAAAAAGGCTTCATGAATTTTAATTAGGTTTAAATGTAGCAAACTTTTTTTTATCATGTAAATTTAGCCATGTAAACATCATAAAAGATGAAAGAATACAGTTACATGTATTTTTTAGCAGAATGGGGTGATCTGTGTTCTTGTTGCAAAAGATCATGTGACAGAGTTCTTCCTAGTAAATGACTAGATGAGAATACCATAATTTATTTTTTACTTTTTAGAGAGAGAATGAGAACATGAGCAGGGGAGAGAGGTAGAGGGAGAGAAAGAATTAAAAAAAATTTTTTTAAATGTTTATTTTTGAGAGAGGGAGGGAGGGAGCAGGGGAGGGGCAGAGAGAGACAGAGAGAGACACAGAATCTGAAGCAGGCTCCAGGCTCTGAGCTGTCAGCACAGAGCCCAACATGTGGCTTGAACCCACAAACCATGAGATCATGACCTGAGTGGACACTTAGCTGACTGAGCCACCCAGGTGCCCCAAGAATATTCTTTTTTCTTTTTAACATTAGAAATACCTTCTTAACAGTCTAGAGTGCTTCTGTCTTTTTGCAACCATCTGATTTGTCTAATAATTTTGAACCATCTTTCTCTGTTAATTTTCTCTGCCATCTTTGGCAGAAAATGAAAAATTCTGATTTCTCAGCTACATTTATTGGAAGGTAAAGCAGATTACAAAGATGGTATCTTCAAGTCTTTAATTTCTTCATCTTCTTTTTTTAAATTTATTTATTTATTTTGAGAGAGAGAGTGAGAGCGAGAGAGCGCGAGCGAGCATGCAGAAGCAGGGGAAAGGCAGAGAGAGAGAGGGAGAGAGAGAGAACCCCAAGCAGGCTCTGCACTGTCAGTATGGAGCCCGATGCTGGGGGCTTAGGAACTCACGAACGGGGATATGATATCATGACTTGAGCTGAAATCAAGAGTCGGGTGCTCAACCAACTGAGCCACCCAGGTGCCCTTTTATTCCTTCTTGAAAGACGATGCAAATACTTTGTACAATGCAATGAGAAAATGGAAGGGTATGATTGTTTCACTGTTGCATCATCCTTCAATGTAGACAATTCCCTTTTCCCTTTTTCTTATTATTGTAGCCTTTTTAAAAGCATAGTTGGATATAATTGATAAATAATGGCAAGTAATGATAAAGTAACTCCCAGGATGATGAAACTGCAAAAATGTTTCAAGATATAGAGAAAATAAGATCATTAAACTTATGTGTTAGATTTATAAAATGGATCCAGTAGACCAATATGGTAATTGCAAGGTGGAGCATGAAGTTTCTTACATTGAGTCTGTGAATAGAGGTCAATAAAGATGAATCTTAAATTAGAACTATTGAAAAATAAGTTGGAAACTAAATTGGGTCTGATGAACTGAGGGTTAAAAGCTTTTAAGGTAAAGTGGTCTAGGTTTTCCCATTGTATATATGAGAAGTTGAAGTGCATTGTTAGTGGCACAACCATCCATTGCTTGGAATGGAGGATGAGATGTGCTCAATGCAGTCTTAGTTTCCACATTCCCCCAGTTGGTGTCTGAGAGCACACTAAAGATTTGAATGCCAGTCAGCTTATGGTCTCTTCTTTAGTTGATGGTAGGATGTAGAGATTGTACTTTTTGGCAGCCTTTAAATTGTGTTTGGTTACATAATTTGAACAAAGCAGTGTCATCCCGGATACAATGCTGACGGTGAGTTTGCAGAAACTTTGACTTAAAGAATGATTTTAGGACATCCTAGCATTCATTTGTGCAGCATGAGTCCAGTGTGTGAGAGTGAGCTGATCTTGCAGAGGGTAAGGCAGGGTTCAGTAAACCTGTCTAACACAGCGAGCTAGTTGTAGTTGCTGTCAGTGCATCACCCTTTTGAGTATATAAAAACCTGGGATTTGGTCTGTTAGTTTTCAGAGAGGATATGTATTCTGTGTTCTTGGAGCTGCTGCAGCAGTTACACTTTTCTTTTAACATACTTTAGTGTGAAAACTGAAAAAAAATTAAAAGAGTTTCATTTGTAATTATTCAATTATGTAAGATTTTTAGTACTTTGATTTTATTTCCCTCAGTTTCCTCTAGCTTAGTAAATAAAGACCTGTAAGCTAAGCAATGACTGTTGAGCACCAGGTATGTTTGAGGCACTGGAGGAATGTGATATTCAAGGGAATCCTTTGGTGAAATAAAATTTTAAAAATTTCTTTGTAATGACACTAACTCAGTCTAAGAAATACTTATTTCTTAGGAACTTCAGTGACGCCGGGAAGAGGGAAGTCATAGTTGGAAGATACATAAATATGAATATAATAGTCTTGGCCTGAAAAAACCTTAGACTTTATTTGAAATCCTTATACTAACATTTTAGTTTTCAAAGTTAAAAAAAAAATCATCAGTAAAGTTTAGGTCGGTGTTACCATTTAAGTCATTGGTAATACCAACAGAGCAAGGCATAAGCAATTACAGAACAGGAAAGGGGAACAGAGAAAGGAGTATTAAGATGTAGAAGAAGTAAACGTTTAGGACAAGAGAGGCAGATATCTGTGAAATTGTGAAGCTATGTGAGATTTGCTTTTTATTTTTCTACTCTCTTTTAACATCTGAATTGTCTTGTAATATAAGGTCTGTCCAACCCAAAAGTCTTTATTGAGTACTAAAGGCATTGTGCTAAAGGCATTATGCTCATATCCCTAGATGGAAATTGATTAACCTACTTTTCCAGGGGCATGTGTGTTTTAATAGGAAACACAAAGTAGACATTGTCTATAAATGTGTTCATTTTGGCCGTCAGTGTTTTATTTATTTTTTATTTTTTAAAGTTGTTTTAATGTTTATTTATTATTGAGAGACAGAGAGAGAGACAGAACATGAGCATGGGAGGGGCAGAGACAGGAGGAGATGCAGAATCTGAAGCAGGCTCCGGGCTCTGAGCTGTCAGCACAGAGCCGGACACGGCTCTTGAACTCAAAAACAGCGAGATCATGACCTAAGCTGAGGCCGGACGCTTAACCGACTGAGCCACCGAGGCGCCCAGGCCTTCAGTGTTTTAAAACTAGGGGAGCTTTTTACATAAATTTTGAATGTTTGGCTTCTCTTTACAAACTGTTTTTCTTACCTCTTTTTAATTTTGGTGTGTTTCCAGCCTTCAGGTGTTGAGTAGATGTTGCCCCTTTAGACTGACAGGCATTCCTGAGTTTGTTACAGACTTAAAACTTCATGTTGTTCTGAACCCAGCTTACTTTATTTACTCACTTCTCTTACCTGCCCAGTTCCCATAGACATTTCAGTTTGTAACCTTTGCCCTTGAACTCTGATAGGATTCATCAACTAGGAGGGGACTTAACAGATTTGAGGCTGGTGGCAATCGTTGAATAACATTCTGCGATAGGCACCAAAAATTGTACTTAGTAAGTTGCTTACTAGTGTCATCTGCACATAAGAAATGCCTTACTTTGGGAAGTGAAGAAATAACCACTAGTTTCTTTAAATAACATAGTTTCCTTAGATAACATATAGTGGCTAGCCCCTTGTTGTGGGTTTTTAATCCCTTAGTTTAGTATATAAAAATAAATGTTAGTAAAACTCCCTGAGTCTTCTGTCCAACTTTACGTTGACCCAGCTTCTTTTTTTTAAGCATTTTGGCAAATCACTTACTTTTATCATTTAAAATTATCATAATTTAAGAAAGGGTATATAGCAAGAGATGAATCTTTGAAGAAAGCAGGAATGTTATATTCAGCCATCCATACATACCCTGAAAGAAGGATATTTCCACTCGTTATTTATTCCTTTATTCTATGGTGAAAGGCAAACTTACTTCATACCCTGCTATTAAGAAGCCTAAGTCATAACTATGACTGTGAAAAAAGTTTTCAGAATGTTTGCTAAATGTTCTAAGCATGGAGGGGAATACAAAGGTGACTAACATATGATCTTATTCAGATAGCCTATGGCTTACCAATTTTAAAACTTATTCCCGAATGTAGGCCAGTGATTTATCTTGGAGATCAGTGACCTTGGAAAAATCTCTAAAATATTTAGATTGGAGTAGGGTTTTACTTCGGATCAGATTATGGCACCCGTTGACAAAGTTTGAAATTTAACCTCAGTTCTAGGAGATAATGTAAATACTCAGAACAAATGTGGGGGAGTCAAAGTGAGGTAGGCCCCATATCTCCAAGCATGAGAGAAATTCATTTCTGTGATATGCGGAGTCAGAGGTTACAGATGATGATGTTTAGAGAGATTGTTTTCCTAGGTTTTGAAAAAATGGTTTAGAGTTTTGAATTTGTTCTAAAAGTCCTCCCAGTAACAATAGCTAGCCTTTAATTGGTAACACTGTTGTCATAACTTTACAATCAATAGGAAATTAATAGAAAAAATAGAATTCGCTTGTATAGAGATTTAGAATATCCTGGAATACCTTATTCTGAGAAAAATGAGGATACCTGTATTTGTGTGTGGTATTGGGACTACAAACCTAAACCTATAAAACCTGAAGAAATCATAAGCATTCTCAATGCAGTAATTGTCTGCTTTCAAATGGTAGTTCGGTCACCTGCCTCAGACTTAGAAGAATCTAACTCTTAACCCCTGTGTAAACACTACTGTCCTGATGCAGAACTTCTGAAACCATTTGCTTGTACTTTGTTGAATCAGGGTTAAGAGGAGTGGAGAGAGAAGCAAGAGCCAGATAGGTTAGGTGACTTTCTGACTCTTCTCACTGGAAACTGGTATGGATCTGGTGACCCTAGGTCATGATTTCCATGGTCTCAACTGCACTATCTTTATTAAAAATTTTTTTAAGTGTTTATTTATTTTTGAGAGAGAGACAGGTAGAGTGCTAGCGGGAGAAGGGCAGAGAGAGAGAGAGAGAGAGAGGGAGACACAGAACTTGAAGCAGGCAGCACAGAGCCCGTTGCGTGTGAGATCATGACTTGAGCCAAATTCAGACACCTAACAGACTAAGCCACCAGGGTGCCCCTCAACTTCTCTTTCTTTAAAAGGAAGTATTATTACTGTTGGACATGCCTTCAAAATGAAACTTCCTCTTTAAAATGATATCTTTTAATACATTTAGTATTTTCTGGGAAAAAATTCTGAGTTTCTCAGGAAAGTCTTGGGACTGTTCTAGTTACTTGCAGGACGTTTTGAAAACTACTGATAAAGTTGTTGGAGTTGAGACACAATAAATACTGTGTAAGTTAGATTTTTTTGGTAAAATTTTTAATGCTACGTTAGAAGTAACATACTGATTTTGCCAATAAGTTGAAAAAAAAAAAGCAAAGTTTCCATAGTAACGTTATCTGTGCCCTCACAGCGGCCTTATTACCCCATTCGACTGTGTGATTAATGCTCTTTTCCTGATAACTGTAGAAGCACATAGGATTCTTTCTGTATCACTGGGTATGAACTTCAGTGCTGCTTTCCTGGTAAGCTGTGTAAATATGTGGTCTCAATATGTATCTCCAGTTTGACCTTTATACTTTCTGTTCCTGCCAAACTTTGTCCTTGCAGTGGTGTCTTGCTGCATCTGCTGCCAACTCTTTCCCATTCCCCCACTCACTGCCAGAAATGTCACTGCTCTGAAATTTGTTTATTTTGTCATCTTGTCTCCATTCCTGACATTCTTCATTGTTTGCCCCCATATAATTCAAGATGTTAATGTTATCTCAATACAGTTTCTAACCGGAAGCTTACGGAGTTTTTTTGTTTTGTTTTGCAAAATTAAAATATGCTATTTCCTAAATGTTTTTTCTTAGCTTGATGTCTCCATTGAAGCCAGCCATTATTTCTAAGATAAATTTTTGACATTGATTTGTTTTCATATTGCTTCGAACAACTCTTGTTCACTTAAGGATGTGGCCTTGGGGCACCTGTGTGCCTCAAACTGTTAAGCGTCTGACTCTTGATTTCGACTCTCATCGTGATCCCAGGACTGTGGGATTGAGCCCTGTGTTGGGTTCTGCACGTAGCATGGAGTCAGCTTTAAGGTTGTCTGCATCTGCCCCTCCCCTGCTTGTGTGCATGCTCTCTCTCTCTCAAAAAACGAAAAATTAAATTAAAATTAAAAAAGAATGTGGTCTCAATGTAGATTGTTAGCTCTTCCTTCCTCCCCTCCCTTTCTCCAGCATTTTCTGAGTATACTCTGTGTCAGGGACTTTTAGGCTCCAGAAATAGAGTAATGAGAAGCTTTTAAAGTGTCTAGTTTTTATTAACTTCACAAATATTTAACTGAACACCTAATGTATATTAGGCACTATTCTGGCACTGGAATATACCAGAAAATGACACTGGCAAAGTCTCTACTTCTAAAAAACCTTATATTGTTGTGAGAAGAGAAATAAATATGTAGTGTGTCAGATGATAATGAGTGCTATGGAAAATAAAAAGAATAAGGACAGAGGGGATGCTAGGAGAAGGAATATGTGAATGTGTAGATTTCTTATTTTATGTAAGGGAGTTAATTAGGTAAAGACCAAGCTATGTGGTTTTCTGGGGGTAGAGTGTCCAGGCAACAGTGACAGCAGATGCAAAGGCCCTGAGGCTGGAGAGTGTTTAAGATATGTTCTAGGAGCTGCAGCAAAATGCCACTGTTGGCTGGTGCAGCCTGAAAGACTAAGAGACTGGTAAAAAGATGGAGTCAGAAGTAACAAGAGACTTGAGTTAGTAAGGACCTTGAAGGCT
Organism: Panthera pardus; assembly: GCF_024362965.1. Taxonomy (NCBI): domain Eukaryota; kingdom Metazoa; phylum Chordata; class Mammalia; order Carnivora; family Felidae; genus Panthera; species Panthera pardus. The sequence goes on along the minus strand of NW_026526732.1, from coordinate 143,641,757 downwards.
TTAGTAAGAACTTGAGCTTTCACTCTGGATGAGATGGGAAGCCAGCATAGAGCAGGGTTTGATGAAATCGAAGGAGTGATGTGATCAGACATAATTTTAAAAGGGTTTCTTGGGCTGATACATGGGGCAAAGGAGGATGCAGAACATCCATTTAGGAGATTATTACAGTAATTCGAATTTGAGATCAGATGGTGTGGTCCAGGGCTATGGAGTTGGGAAGAACTGTTACAGTTTTGGATATACTTTGAAGGTATCTCTAAGAGAATTTTTTGAAAGTCAAAGATGACTCAAGATATTTGGTCTAAGCAACTGGAGGAATAGAAGTATCTTTTACTGAGATGAAGTAGGCTGCCAGAGAAGCAGTTTTGATGGGAAAATAGGTTGCGTTTGGGGCATGTTAAGTTTGAGATGCTGTTAGACTGGATAAGGTCACCTAAATTGTTTTGATAATCATGTTTCTCTGGAGTTAGCTAAAATGTATAGTTTAAAAAAATGAAAAAAATAGCGATATATTTAGACATAACTGTGAGTTTAACTCGTGTTTGCTTACAATTCTTTCTTGTATTTCACATCTTCCTACTGCTGAGGATCACTTTTTTGTTGGAGAACATGCTCTGGTATTGTTATCAGAAGTAACTGTGGTACATTTGACAGTCATGTTGGAAAACGTTAGTGTTTTGCTCTTTTGGTGTCAATGCTGTGTGACTGCATAGAAAGGCCTAAATTCAGAGTGATATCCCTCAGAAACTTTGTCTAACAGGAGTTCCATAAAGGGAAAGCAGGAAAAAAAAAATGGGAGGGGGGTCAAAATAGTGAAAGAAAGTTTGCAGTGCTAAAGACTGAAATCTGAAATCTTCAAAATTAGTGGACCCACACCAAATAATAACAAGATTTTAACCTGATAAAATTTCTTAACACATAAAAAAAAAAATGCTTCTAAAAGAAATTTCACACCAGATTCTCTGCTTAAGGAGAATCCAGTTGCCAGACTTTGTTAGTGCCTTTGGATGCTGTGAATCAATGAAGGGATGCCTTCAAAGCAATATATAAGATACCAGGATTGGAGAGTAAAATTTTAGATACAGTGACTAGAGAATGTCACTGTAAAAATCTGAAGGATGTGAGGGAGTTAGCCATGTTGATATCTAGAAGATGAGCATCCCAGACAGAGGGAACACAAGTGCAGAGATCCAAAGGCAGAAGTTTTCTTGATTAAGAACAGCAAGAAAGCCAGTATGACTAGAGCAGAGAGAGCAAAGGGTGAATAATAGGAGATGATGTCAAGGGGTAAGGGGCTCAGATCAGGTAAGGGCTTGGGTATCATGGTAAAGACTTTAGCTTTTACTGAATGAGATGAAAATCCATTGAAGGGTTTTGAGCAGAGTGATGATATAATCTGATGTGCTTTTAGCAGCTAGAGCTGTTCTTTTGTGTTAAGAAATGACTGGGGGACAAGAGCAAGGGCAGTTAGGAGGTTACAGTAATAATCCAAGGGAGAGTTCATATATCTTAGATCAGAGTGATGACAGTAAGGGTGATGAAAAATAGTTGAATTTGTAATCTTTTTTGAAGGTAGAGTTGGCAGAATTGCTGGCAGATCAGAAGTGGGAGAAAGGGGGAAAGAAGGAGAAAGAAGAGACAGCGATCAAATCAAGTGTGATATAAAGATTTTTGACTTGAGCAGTTCCTGAATGGAATCACCAAAAACTGATTATCAAAAGACATGGGTGTGGGAGCTAGAATATTAGAAACTTACCTTTAGACACATTTTTTAAACCCATTGATCTTTGACAGTCTGAAAAGTGAAAAAAAAATCATTTTAATTTGTATTTCTCTTACTGTGAGTGAAATTGATCATTTGCATTTCCTTTATTGTGACCCATTTATTTTAATTAGTTAATTTGGAGAGACCTTTTCCTCTTGGGTGGTTCTTTTTCTTTTGATTTGTAGTGATTCTTTTTATAAATGAAAGAATTAGCTCTTTGTGATATTTGTTGCAAAAGTCAGCCTGCCCCAGTTGTCCTTGTTTTTATTTTTAAAGCTTGTGTTTTTGTGCAATTCAAGACTTTTTTTTAATATTATTGAATTAATCAGTTTTTTATAGTGTCAGGGTTTGGTTCATACTTAGGTCTTTATCCTAACATTATTTTAAAAGTATGTATTTTTTGCCAGTACTTTTGTGATTTTATTTGCATTTTAATCTTTATCAGGATCGTAAATGAAATGCTGCACTAGATGATGGGTTTGTTGAAGGGATGCTCTGTAAAGTCGGGATGCAACCGCAGGACCTCAGTGCTTACCGGATAGAGCATGTTTCTTGAAGAGCTTCAACAAAGGATATAGCAACAGGGACTAGGCTTTCCTCAGACTTCTCAAGTTCTCCTCCTTTGAGAGGATTTGACTGGCTGCTACCTGATAACACAGGGAAATGGTTCTCAGAATTTTTGGCTGAATCAGTTCAGCAGCATCTGGAGGATTTGTTAAAATATAGACTGCTAACTAAACCCCACCTCCAGAGTTTGGGTCTCTGGGTATGCTGTACAGTTGGAGAATTTTCATTTCTAACAAGTTTTCAGGTAATGATGATAGTCCTCAGACAATACTTCGAGAACTACTGGCCTAGAGGTTCTGGGGCTTAAGCTCTGGAATCAGTTTTGAGTTCAAATCCCTGTTCTGGTATTTATTAGCTCTGTGATTTGGGGCGGGTTTTTTGCTTTCTTTTTTTTTGTTTTTTTTGTCTCCCCGTGCACTCTCTCAGGCCACATTTTCCTTTCCCTGAACTAAGGTATATATTTCTTAAAGCTTTTGTGAGGAATAAAAGAAATAGTATATTCAAAATAGCCTGTACTTGGGCGCCTGGCTGGCTCAGTCTGTAGAACATGTGACTCTTGATCTCAGGGTCTCAGGGTTGGGACTTTTAAGTCCCATGCTAGTGCGGAGCCTACTTAACAACATCAGCAACAACAACAACAAAATAGTATGTACTTGAAACATGGTAAATGCCCATACTAAATAGTAAGTTGCTGCTTCTTTTAACAAACTCTATTTGTTCATTGTGTCAGTGCTCTTTAAAAAGGCTATATGAACAGAACAGCATGTAATTTAAAAATTTCTGGTAGCTGTATTAAGAAAGTAAGCAAAATAAAATTAGAAAGGCGAAATTAACTTTAACCATTTTAACCCAAATATATGAAATATTTAATATATAATAAAGTTATTAATAAGGTATTTCACATTCTTAATAAGTTTTTGAAATTTGGCATGTATTTTATACACACAGCACATCTTAATTCAGACTAATCACATTTCAAGTGAGCAATAACCATGTGTGGCCAGTGACAACCGTTTTAGACCGTGCCCGTCTAACCACTCCTCTTCACCCTACCCGTCTTGGCCACTTCCATTGTGCCTTGCTTCAGGCACTGATTCTTGGTCTAATTACTTATACACATGTAAGTGAAACTTTTTTCCTTATGCAGAATGAATGACCATGGGCATGGCAGGCATCCTTGAGCTGCATATAGGCTTTTCTGTCTCTCAAGAGATCAGTCAGGGACAAGGAGCTGGTTGGTATTCCTGGGAGTCTGTTTCCACCAAGGATATTGTGCCACATTAGAGCCCCATGTCGTCGAAAGGTCTCTTGTCAGTTCTACAGGCTTGAATATTTCTCACTGGAAAAGTAGCTCTGGAAACTTCCAGAGGTTGTAAGGAATAGCTGATTCTTAAAAACCCATATTGTTGGTTTCTAGAACTTAGCCTCTTAACTTATGGGCAAGGCATTTTCCCTTCTATGTGTCTGTGAGTTTTTTCCTAGTGAAGGAGGATCCCCTTAGGACTTGTGATTAGTTTTTGATAGAGCAAATCTACTTGTTGAAAGCACCACTATATCAATTTTTGTTGACAAGGGTATACTGTATACATATCTGATTATTGCAGTGTCACAGTCTTAATTAGGGGGAATTTTTTTCACATGCTCCTCTTTTGCTGGGTGGTAGCATATTTTAAGGGCACATGGTGTACTTTCTTTGCCTTCTGTAAGTACTCGTTTAACAAGTATTTGCTTTCCCACTATGTGTGTGGCACAGTTTTTTTATTCTTTACAGATCTTCTTTTGGAGTTTCTTATTGTTCAAAGACTGTTCACTCTTTTTACTTTTACATATTGGAAGCAACGTAATGAAATCCTACTAGGAAAAATGCTTTCTGTTTATTAAACTTTTTATATTGGTTCAGCGTTCTTTTCACACTTAGCCCATTTGAAGCTAAACGAATGAAATGTTAAGATTTTCTTGCCCGTGGTGATAAATCATGTTTGATAAAGCCTTTAAATTTATAAATGGGTGATACGATTTGCATTTTTTGAAAATATTTTACTACTCCTGCTGACTGGCTTTCCTTAAATTGATTGGGGCTTTTCTTTTAACGTATGTAATAAGGTTTGGGAACTATGTTGTTTCCTAGACAAGACTTTTAAATCCATTCACCCTTGAAGGGCTCTCTTCTGAATGTTTTTTGAGGCAGATTTTACTGTGCCTGGAAAAAAAGAATTTTATATCTGTGCTGCCTATTATGCGTCAGCATTTAATTTATCATCTTTTGCTGCTGAGAGAAAAGTAATGATGAATTTGAGTGTTGTTTGGAGATACAGGCAAAGCACAGTACTGCAAGAAGATGAAAACATTGATGCCCTCCCTCACACCCATTCTTCCCTGTTCCCAACTTTATAGTTTAAAAATGTTCAAACCTACAGAAAAGTTAAAAGACTACAACGAGTGTCATTATGTCCTTCAGTTAGACTGACCAATTAATACTTTTTAACATTTGCTTTCCCTCTCTTCTCCTTCTCCTGCTATTTCTTTGCTGCCTTGCTGTGTGCAGGCTTCAGACATCCTGCTGCTCCCCCTCCCCCACCCCCAGGTCCTTCAGCATGCAGTTCCTAAAAATAAGAATGTTCTTTTTTGTTTGTTTGTTTGTTTATTTTGAGAGAGAGGAGAGAATGTGAGCAGGGGAGGGGCAGAGGAGGGAGAGAGAGAGAGAATCCCAAGCAGGCTCCATGCTGTTAGCACAGAGCCTGATGTGAAGTTCAAACCGGGAAACCGTAAGATGTGAAATCATGATCTGAGCCAAAATCAAGAGTGAGATGCTCAACCAACTGAGCCCCCCAGGCGTTCCAAGAACAAGAATACTCTTAAATTACCACAATACTATTATTGTTCCTAAGAAAAAGTCAACAGTTCTAATTCTATAACATTCAATATACAGGCCCTATTTACATTTTCCTAATTGTCCCCGAAATGTTTTTTACAGCAATTAAAAAAAAATTTGTCTTTAATCCAGGATCCAGTCAAGGTTTAAGCATTTGATTATGTCTTTTTTTTTAATTTTATTTTAATACACAGTGGTTTTTGTATCATTTTTCTGGGAGTTGGGTCGTGCTGCTCTTGGTACTAGTAGCTAAGTTTGATCACTTGTTTAAGTTGGTGACACCTGGATCACTTCATGTGTATATATATGTTTTTCAGTCCATAGTTACTAAGTGATCTATAGAATTCAGGAAGTATCTTTTTAATCTAGAAAAAAACCTGGATATTTATTAACCCTAAGACATACTTTTTTTTGTTTCCTTTATGTAACTCTAAGCATAATGAAACCATAGAAATATAGCCTTTGCTGACTTCTGTTAACCTTTTCTTTTTTTCTTTTCTTTTTTCTTTTTAGAGAGCACATGTGAGTGGGGGAGAGGGAGGGAGGGAGGAACAGATGTGGGGGAGAGAGAGGGAGGGAGGGACAGAGGGGGAGAGGGAGGGAGGGAAGGAGGGAGGATGAATCTTAAGTGTGGAGCCCAGTGCATGGCTCAGTCCCATGATCCTGGGATTGTGACCTGAGCCAAAATCAAGAGTCAGACGCTTTGGGTGCCTGGGTGGCTCAGTTGGTTGAGCGTCTGACTTCGGCTCAGGTCATGATCTCACGGTTCTTGGGTTCAAGCTCTGCATCAGGTTCTGTGCTGACAGCTCAGAGCCTGGAGCCTGTTTCAGATTCTGTGTCTCCCTCTCTCTCTGACTCTGCCTTGCTTGTACTCTCTCTCTGTCTCAAAAATAAATAAACATTTAAAAAAATTAAAAAAAAAAAAAAAAGACAACCAACTGAGCCACCCAGGCGCCCCTCTCTTAACCTTTTAAAAATGATTTTTTTATTTTTAAGGAGACTATTTCTTTATACAAATTATTGCTAATGTTACTTGTAACAATAAAGTGTTGGTGCTGATTTATCCGTTTTCTTTCAAATCTCAGGAATTTTAACTTAAAAAATGTTTTCTGAACTATTTAATAATCCGTTTTCAAATCTAGCCAAATCAAAATTGCCATGCAGTAATGATTGGCTTGGTTTAACCATATTTTACATTATAGAACACAATATAGTAGTGTTTTGTTTATTTAGCATGTAATTCTGAATTCTTTTGGGGGCTGATTGTGGTATTCTCATTTTTTGCAAGGATACAGAAATCCTCCTTTAAAGAATGAATGTGACCAGTAAAGATAAGTCATAGAACTACCACTTAAACAGGGTGTGTCAAAGAATCAGAGAGAATTTGAATCCAACTTTTTTGCATTTGTACATATATTTACTAGAATTGTGTGTTTGTAGTTCAGAGGACAAGTTTATGGTGTGTGTGTGTGTGTGTGTGTGTGTGTGTGTGTTGGCTTCTGTAAGAAAAAATGGTAATTATATAACAATTATAATGTTACGATTCCGGAGATGGATCAAAGAAGTTAAAGTCAGTGGGAGAAAAATCCTAAAGTGTCTTTGGAGAACAGGCAGCCTATTTCTTATAGTGGACCAACGAAATGAGAAAACACTTGTTCTTTCTTTGGCTTCATCTTTCTTATACTGCCTTCTACTCAGAATCAGGTAGGTTAGGTAGATCACCTGGCGTCTGTCTCTGAGTGAGTGGGAATATTTATGAGCAGGCTAAAGCAGTTCTTAAGTGTCCACTTCTTTGGTAGAGAGACTGCTTGTTCCATGCTCAGACATTACTTTTCCCACAGAAATTGCCTGCCATCACCTCCCTAGCAGTAGAATGACTAATTATGAGCTGGAGTCTTAACATTTTTCACTGTTTTGACATTGTGTGCTTGGCACGGTGTAGGGTACTTCTTTAAGTTCTTCAGGGTGTCTATATTTATCATATACAATGTAGATGCCTTTATAATATTAAATATGTGATTTGTATCTCTTACCTTCCAATTCCATCAGTAAAGCATAGCTGCTTAGTTACAAATCAGACAGGATTAAACAGTTTGTTATACCTTGTGGCTCAGTAGAGTAAGTTGAAACAAAGAAGATTTACCAAGAGGGCAGAATTTTTGCAGATGCTTTTCTGTGCCTTGTTAGCATTCATCTTTATTGACCAGACTTCGGGCAGGTTTCCCAAGTACACTGGCATGCAGTAGTGGCCAGCCATTAAGTTTCCTATCTCAGAGAGGAGGGGGGTGATTCTAATGATCATGTTCTAGTCTGTAGCTGATCACTGGTTCTATATTTGCTGTTGGCAGTGGCATAGCAGTTTAAAGATTCTTTTGAATGTGACAGTAAATGAACGAGAGAGTCAAAGGCAAGGGTAGGAACAGAAAGGTAAGGTAATACTGGAGACCCCTCATGGATGCAGTGTGCCGTGTCAAGGACAAAAAGGCAGCTCTTGACTCCTGGCAGATCTGATGAACCAGAATTTCTTCCTCCTTTTTACCCCTAAAAGGATATTTAGTAATATTTAGTAAGTAAATATCACATATTTACTTAGAAATTTATTTTTCTCAGGTTTCTTAAGGTGAGGGAAACTTTTGTCTTAGGCATCAGTCTCATTGACAATTTTAAGAGTGATCGTTTTACAACTTCCTGTCTTCAGCTGTTAAATTCTCATCCTGAGTTGTCTTTAACTACCAGTGAGTGCTAGATTGCGACGTTCTGTTAGTTTAATGAAAAAAGTTCTAGAATAAAATAGGAATTCCCTTTTGGAAAGTTACATTAGGAATGTGCAGTGAGTGATTAACTATTCCTTAGCCAGATAGTTGCATAATTTTAATTCTGCAGTGGTGGGAAAAAAATGTTTAAAGAGTTCAGTTGGCAAGTATTTATTGATTGTTGATTATACGCGTTACTGTATCTGGTGCTGGGGAAATACAAAGATGAGTAAAGCAGAGCCTCTTTCTTGAATCAAAATTTATTTGTTAAAAAGCTTTGTAATTAGTACAAAAAGTAAAACAAGTAAAATGAGCGTAAATAATGTGTTTGAAATATCAAAAATTAATTGGTAATTTTTTAGATGATACTATCAAATAAATTATTCTAAGTAAAAAAAATTTTTTTAAATAATAGGGCTCTTACAGAAAAAAATTCAAAAGATTTTCAGAAGTTGTAGTCAACTTCAACACCAAATAATCAACACAAATATGTGCTACTTTAAGATTATGTTAATAGTCTTTACAGTATTTCTCTTCAACACTATTATCTGATCAACACATATATGAATGGAATAATAACCATACACTTGTTATCATACACTTGTTACACTATTTCTTTTTTTTTTTTCCACAAAATGTTAAGAATCAATTTTATAAAGGGATTCTTAGAGATTAGTAAATGTCCCACAGTTACAGAGATAATGGCTGACAGAGCTTGGATTCAAACCAGGCTGTCACATATCTGAGTGGCTTTTCTTTCTTGGTCTCAGTTAATCCCCTCACCTCCTATGCCTTTCCCTCCACCCCTTTTCAGTGTGATTTGGAAGAACCTGCAAAACGCAGTATAAGTGGAGAAATACAATAACTTTTATTTTCTTTAAACTTCTATTGTAAAAGAAAAATTTAAAGGAAAAATGTAGCTAATTTCACTACCTAAATCCTTTTCTATATATTTCCTTTCAGTCTCTCCATTATATACATACATTTGCAATGTGTAAACATATTTATGATCTTATATCTTACTACTACTTTGTCATTCTGTTGGACATTTCACATACTTCTAATTTTTTAAAATTATTTTGTATTATATATTATGCTTTGATCTAATTTATTCATATTTGCTCATCCATTTTTCTACTTTGGTATTGTTCTGGTTTTCAGGTTTTTACATAAGGTAGCAATGAACACTTTTCTGCATAGAATATTTTTATTCTTTTGAATTATTTTTATAGGATAAATTCCCAGAAGTGGGTCAGATATACTCTTGAACCTCATATGTTAGCTTGTGCCTAGTAATACGTTTATGATGCTAATTAGAGAGGAACAGATTTGCAGAACAAAATGTGTTTTATTCCTTATAGTCATTTTCCATTGTCTAGTCATTTTGCATATGAACAGCAGAGGTTGAGTTACTTATACTATTTTCTTATTTCTACTGGGAAATGTAAGGAATGCAGAGATACAGACAATATTAAATTAGAAGTGCTAAAGCATTTCAGTTTTATCATTCTTGGCATGGTCTTTTTGTTTTTACATTTTCAGGAATATCACTGGCATATGATTCCAAGCTCTGTAAGGAAAATACGGATGGAGAGAAGAATGCTGTTGCATTGATAGAATAAGGTTCAGGAATGCCTATATACAATGACAGTGAATTTATGTCAGACCTTCAAGACAGCTAGGAATTTAGCCAGCTCAGGTGCATAGTGGCAGAAGAGAAGAGGCTCAAATAAAAATATGCAGGCAGTTCATACCCCTAGAGAGCCCCAAGCTAGCTCCTACTTGAAGTTAAGACAGCTAGTGCAGGGAGAGGTAGCTGCTGGGTGCTCTGTGAAGCACTTGTGGTGTTTTGTGCTCTAGGTGAAATGCTTTGCTTCCCTCATTAAGGGCCAAGACCATGGTTTCATCCTTTGAATTTTAGTACAGTGCATAGTAGGCCCTTAGTGAATGTATACTCAGTTGAGTTCATTTCATGGATGAGCTTTGTAAAGAGTGGCTAGCAGATATGAAGTGAAAATTTTATTAGATTACTTGAGGCTGTTTGGACAGGTCCACCAAGTTGGTAGGAATAGATTTTGATGGCTTTGGTGGATGGTTAACAGAATTGGAAGGTTGCTCAGGAAGAAGAGTTGATGGTTAACTGCTCTGATGAAACTTCTTTTGTTGTTGTTGTTGTTGTTTTACTTTAATTTTTTCTTTTCACCTTTGACCCCTATTCTTTCTAAGCCCTACCCTCTGTCTCTGGCAGCCGCCAGTCTGTTCTCTGTAACTGTGAGCATGCTTTTTGTTGTTGTTTTGTTTTGTTTTGTTTTGTTTTATTTTTGTTTTTAGATTGCACATATAAGAGAGATCATATGCTATTTGTCTTCTCTGTCTGACTTATTTTGCTTATTAGCAAAATGCCCTCAGGGTCCATCCATGTTATCACAAATGACAAAATTTCATTCCTTCTTTATGGCTGAATAATATTCTGTTGTACCTATCACACACACCACAGTTTTTCTTTTCTGTTTTGATTTTTTGAAATTTAAATCCAAGTTAATTAACATACAGTTTAATAATAATTTCAGGTGTAGAATTTAGTGATTTATCACTTACATATAACACCAGTGCTCATCCAAACAGTTGTCCTCCTTCATGCCCAACACCTGGCCAGCAACCGTCAGTTTGTTCTCTGTATTTAAGAGTCTCTTATAGTTTGCCTCCCTCTCTGTTTTTATCTTATTTTCCCTTCCCTTCCCTTCCTCTATATTCATCTGTTTTGTTTCATAAATTCCACATATGAGTGCAATCATATGGTATTTGTCTTCCTCTGACTGGCTTATTTTGCTTAGCATAACACACTCTAGTTCCATCCACATTGTTGCAAATGGCAAGATTTCATTCTTTTTGATCACTGAGTAATATTCCTGTGTGTGTGTGTGTGTGTGTGTGTGTGTGTGTGTGTGTGTGTGTGTCTGTGTGTGTGTGTCTGTGTACATACGTACATACACATACCATTTCTTTATCCATTTGTCAGTCAATGGACATTTGGGCTCTTTCCATTCTTTGGCTATTGTCAGTAGTGCTGCTATAAACATTGGGGTGCAGGTGCCCCTTCAAATCAGCATTTTTGTTTCCTTTGGGTAAATACCTAGTAGTGCAATTGCTGGGTCATAGGGTAGTTCTATTTTTAATTTTTTGAGGAACCATCATGCTGTTTTCAGAGTGGCTGCACCAGTTTGCATTCTCACCAGCAGTGCAAAAGGGTTCATTCCCCTTTCTCCACATCCTTTCCAACATCTTTTTTCTTCCTGAGTTCTTAATTTTAACCATTCTGACAAGTGTGCAGTGGTGTCACAGTTTCTTTATCCATTCATCCATTGATACACACTTAGGTGTCTGTATCTTGGCTATTACAAATAATGCTGCAGAGAACATGAGGGTATATATAAGCTTTTCAGGTTAATTATTTTGTTTTCTTCAGATAAATACCCAGACGTGGAATTGCTGGTTTATCTGGTAGTTTAATGTTTTGAGGAACCTTCATACTGCTTTCCACAGTGGCTGCACCAATTTACATTCCCACCAAGAGTGCACAAAGCTTCCCTTTTTCCCCCCCACATACTTGCCAAAACTTGTTTTCTTGACTTTTTGATGATAGCCATTTTAACAAATATGAGATGATCTCTCATTGTGGTTTTGATTTATATTTTCCTAGTGACTAATGATGTTGAGCATCTTTTCATGTTCCTGTTGGCCATCTGTATGCCTTCTTTGAAAAAATGTCTATTCAGATCTTCTGCCCATTTTATAAAATATCAGTTGTTTTTGCTATTGAGTTATGTGAATTCTTTATATATTTTGGATATTAGGCCCTGATCAGGTAGATATATGATTTGCAGTTATTTTCTCCAATTTAGTAGGTTGCCTTTTCATTTTGTTGATGGTTTCCTTTGCTGTGCAGAAGCTTTTTAGTATGATGTTGTCCCACTTGTTTACTTTTATTGCTTTCACTTTTTGTTGTTGTTGCTTTCACTTTTGGTGTCAGATTCAAAAATAATGGCCAAGACCTGTGTCAAGGAGCTTACTGCCTGTGTTTTCTTTTAATAGTTTTACGGCTTTACATCTTATGCTCAAATCTTTAATCCATTTTGAGTTAATTTTTGTGCGTGGTGTAAGATAGTGGTCAAGATTCATTCTTTTGCATATGACTGCCCAGTTTTCCCAACACCATTTGTTAAAGAGACTGTCCTGTCCCTCTTGTATATTTTTGCTTCTTTTGTAGTAAATTAATTGAGCATATATGCACAGGGTTATTTCTGGGCTCTCTGTTTTGTTCTTTTGAGCGATGTTTCTAATTTTCATGCTAATACCATACTGTTTTGATTACTATACCTTTCCAATGTAGTTTGAAGTGAGGGAGTGTGATACCTCCAGCTTCGTTCTTAGGATTGCTTTGGTTATTCAGGGTTTTTGTGGTTCCATGCAAATTTTAGAATTACTTGTTTTATTTCTTTGAAAAATGCCATTAGAATTTAGATTGCTTTGAGTAGTAAAGACATTTTAACAATATTGATGCCTCCAATCCATGTGCAGAATATCTTTCCATTTATTTGCATCTTCTTGAGCCACTTTCATTAATATCTTGTAGTTGTCACCTACAAGGAGGTTAAAATTGGTTAAATTTATTCCTAGGTATTGTATTCTTCTTGATGCATTGTAAATGGTATTGTTTTCTTTATTTCTCTTTGTGATAGTTTGTTATTATGAAAATGCAACAGGATTTTTGTGCATTGATTTTATATCCTGCAACTTTACTGAATTCATTTATTCTAACAGTTTTTTGGGCTTTTTATATATAATGTCATGTCATCTACAAATAGTGACAGTTTTATTTCTTCCTTTCCAGTTTGGATGATTTTGTTTCTTTTTCTTGCCTAATTGCCCTGGCCAGGAGTACTATCTTGAACAACAGTGATAAATATGGACATACTTGTCTTGCCCCTGATCTTAGAGGAAAGGCTTTCACCTTTTTTTTTTTTTTAAATGTTTTATTTATTTTTGAGAAAGAGCATGAGCACGGGAGGGGCACAGAGAGAGGGAGACAGAGGATCCAAAGTGGGCTCTGTGCTGTCAGCGGAGAGCCCGATGTGGGGCTTGAACCCATGAACTATGAGATTATGACCTGAGCCAAAGTTGGATGCTCAACTGACTGAGCCACCCGGGTGCCCCAGGCTTTCTCAGCTTTTTACCACTGAGTATAATAGCTGTGGCTTATCAGTGTATAAATGGCCTTTCTTGTGTTGAGGTATGTTCCCCCTATACTCACTTTGTTGAGAATTTTTATCATCAAGAAACTTAAAACCGTAGAAAAACCTGCACATGAATGTTTATAGCAGCTTTATTATAATCTTCAAACACTAGAAATAGCTAAGATGTCTTTCAGTAGGTAAATGAATAAACAAACCATGGGGCATGTATACAATAGAATGTTGTTATGTGATAAGAAATCAGCTCCTAAGCCACAAGAAAACATTGGTGAATATTTTTTTTCTTAATTTTTTTTAAATGCTTATTTATTTTGAGAGAGAGAGAGAGAGAGAGAGCGAGCGAGCACGGCGAGTTGGGGAGAGGCAGGGAGAGAGGGAGGTACAGAATCTTTGAAGCAGGCTCCAGGCTCTGAGCTGTCAGCACAGAGCCTGATGCGGGGCTCAAACTCATGAGCTGTGAGATCATGACCTGAGCCAAAGTGGGACACTCAACCAACTAAGCCACCCAGGAGCCCCAAACATGGGTGAATCTTAAATGCCTCTTACTGGGTGAAAGAAACTGGTCTGAAAAGGCTACACTCTATATGATGATGTTCTGGAAAATGGAAAACTAAAGTGATGGTACAGAAATCAGTGGTTGCTGGGGTTTGGGAGGAGAGAAGGATTGAATCATGGGAAGTTTTAGAGCAGTGAAATTATTCTGTATGATACTAGAATGGTGGGCACATGACCCTGTGCATTTGTCAAAACACACAGAACTTTATAGCTTTATAGAACTTTATAGCTTCGTAGAACTTTATCTTCACAGAGAGGGAACTTTAATATATGCAAATTTAAAAAGTAGTTTAGGGGATTCCGAGATCCCAGGGTGGAAGGCAGTGTGACAAAACAGACTTTACTGTATTACAGATGTAAGAAACCATCTCATTGAAGAGGTAGGAGGAAAAGGTGCTGACCTTTAGTAACTTTGGAAGTCAGTGGAGTCTGTTAAGACTAAAGGCAAAAGACCTATACATAAATACTATACTCCAGTTGATAAAGTTGTTTCCCACAGGGTACAGGCTAACAATTCTGATAACTGCTATACATGTCTACTGAAATTGAACAATAAAGTAAATGGATGGTTGCTGATTGAAGTCAGATTTCTTCTTACTGTTGGGAGTTTACAGATAAACAAGGTAGTGGGGGGTTCAGGATGATCTATGTCCTAATGGATTGGATTTGGAGACATCAGTAAGAGCTCATGTGTAACTTATTTTAGATGGTTACATATGGAAATATTTATAGTTGTGTGTACACACAGATTCATATACACACTTATATTTTCTTGCTTGGTCAACTGAAGTAATGACCTTAGAAGTAATGACATACAGTAGTGACAAGCATACCTGGCACCCAGATCTTGGTTTTTAATATTACTCTCCAGTAAGAGAAACCAGGGCTCTTGGAGAAACAGAGTTCCAGAACTGGGGCAGGAAATATGCAAGATGAGCATGGAGCATATTGTAATGCTAGAAAGTAAAGGAAGTACTTAAAACACACACACACACACACACACAAAATGATGGAACCACATCAAAGGAACAGAAGAGCTAACTGAAAAGAGCTCCCAGTAGCCAAAGCTGGAGAAATTTGAGCAACAAAATAAATGAAGTAGTAATAGATTATAATCCAAAGTATAAAACTCCATGAGTCCATACTGCTATACTTAGTGATTGATTAAATAAATGTGGCAGAAGAGACAAATTTACTGTGCATAAGAATTCAGAATTATTTATTGGTAGATAGTACTCCCTCAAGGAGGGTGACCCTAAGTCTCCATCCTTAAAATGTGGTGAGTAGTGATTTCCTTCCAAACAGTACAGTATGGAAAGGGAGTGAGTAACTTTAAAATGGAGAAACTTACAAATACTCCCTCAGCCAGGTGATCAAGATTAACATCAGCAGTGATAATTACCCCTGATATCATGTAATGACACTTTACCTCTATGGTCTTTGGCCCCCCAAGACTATAATCCCAGTCTAACTATGAGAAAAAAAATCATAAAAACCCAAATTGGTGGACATTCTACAGAACACCTGATACGTACTCTTCCTAATTGTCAGGGTCGTCAAAAACAAGTTTGAGAAACTGTCATTGTTAACAGGACCCTAAGGGACATGACAACTAAATGTAATGTGATTACATGTAATATGGTATCCTGAATGGAATTATAGAACAGAAAAAAAAATTAGTAAAAGCTAAGGAAATGCATGAATGAAGTATGGACTTAAATTAATACTGTATCGATACTGGTTCGTTAATTGTAACAAATATACCAAACTAACATAAGATGTTAATGATAGGGGAAATTGGGTTCCAGGTGTATAGGAACTTTCTATATCATCTATACCATATTAGCAACTTTTCTATAAACTAGAAATGTTCTGAAAATCTCACAAAAAAGACTTCTGAGTGGCACACAGGTAGAATTGCTTACCCTTATTCCCAAATGGAATTTAAAAATTTTTCTTGTAAATAAAAGCGATTAGGGGCACCTGGGTGGCTCAGTTGGTTGAGCGTCTGACTTCAGCCCAGGTCATGATCTCAGGGTTTGTGAGTTTGAGCCCCGCATGGTGCTCTGTGTTGTCAGTGTGGAGCCTGCTTCGTATCCTCTCTCCCTCTCTCCCTCTCTCCCTCTCTCCCTCTCTCCCTCTCTCCCTCTCTCCCTCTTCCCTCCCCTCCCCCCTCCCCCAGTTCAAGTGCTCTCTTCCTCTCTGAAACATAAACATTAAAAAAAATTTCTTTTTGGATAACAAACTACCCAAAGAGTTCCTGTGATGATCCTAGAGATTCCAATATGAGAATTATCTTCTCATATTTATCACTTGCAAGACCCAAGCAGCTTCTTTTAATTAATTATAAACTCTTGTAATTTAATTCTGAAACTGAGAAATGGAAACTGGTTTTCACATGCCCTCCATACAGGTTTAAGAAAGAGTGAAAAGTCCATAGACCCTGAAGGGTCTTGTGCTTACCTACTACTTTGCTTAATAATTGTTTATTTTTGTGTATTACTAGAAATATTCACAAATGAAGAATTGTAGATACTGAATCTTCCTCTGATGCACTGAATAAAGCTCAAAGTTTGCTCTAATTACACTTAACCTGGTTGAAGAATGCAGAGTAATTTAGAAATGCAACAAATGCATATGTATCCTTTTGCAAGGGAGAATTTTTTTAATCTCCAAAATAAACTCTGAGCCTGAGACTAGAAAGCATTCTGAAACATCTTTATTCATTCTGCTTAAATAGGTCATGCTTTGTTGACTTGGAGACGATAAAAAAAATTTTTTTAATGTTTATTTATTTTTGAGAGAGACAGAGACAGAATGTGAGTGGGTTGGGGCAGAGAGAGAGGGAGGCACAGAATTTGAAGCAGGCTTCAGGCTCTGAGCTGTCAGCACAGAGCTTGACGCGGGGCTCAAACTCACAAGCTGTGAGATCATGACCTGAGCCGAAGTTGGACGCTCAACTGACTGAGCCACCCAGGCGCCCCCCAACTTGGAGACAATATTACCAACGTCCAGGTTGAATAATATCCTTAACCCTCTGGAAACAAAGTTCAGCCATTTCTGAAACTGGTTCACTGCTTCACTCTCACAAGTCCATTTCTACTAGTGTCTGACCTTCTGGAAGGTAGAGTACCCCTGGAACTGTAGCTGGGTCTGAGAACTAAAGGGCTTGATGCAAATGCATGTGGTGAGACAGACTGTGTTCTGTTATAAATGATCTCCATCCTGGTGTTCTTTCCTGCCCAATTTATTTTGTGTTTCTGGGATCTTTCCACAGAGCGGAGCAACATAAACTATATTGGAATCTTATCTTTTATTGGGCTTTGGGCCAGAAGTGCAGAGCTCCAGATTTTAGAAAGTATAGCATTACTTTCTATGCCATAAAATTAAAGGCTTGGTATTAGCACTTGCTCTTTTTTTAGCCATTAATTCATTCCCATGGTCATAGGTAAATATCCTAAAATTGTGCAATGTAATTGGTATAGTGAGATGTCTGATTTATGTAGTTTTGGAAAACCTTTTTCAGAGCATGGATAAACATGTATTGGTACATTTCCATAGCTCCCGACAACCTCTGTAGAGAAAAAGGAATAAAAGTAAAGATAACTTTTTTGTCCCAGGGAATAAAAATTATTCCACACAAAAGAACAGTGGCTGTTGGCCTGAGCTCTTCTCACCCCTTTTCTGTGTAAATATTGATACATTGTATGAATGCAGAGGTTAACAGTCATGTGCTGCCTTTATGCTAGATTCTCTGGTTATTGTTTTAGTCTTCTCATTATTTGAAACATAGATCAGAATAGTTCCCAAACTCACTGAAACTTTAGAGCTTAAGATTTTAGATTTGTTTTAAAGTGGCTAAAATTCTACTGAGCTTCTGATATTTCTATTTCTCCTTTGAAATAGTTGACATACTAGTGAAAATAAGACTAATTCAGAACAAATTACTCAATGATTAAAAAAAAAAAATAGTTTGGTTCTCTCTCTCCCCCTCCCCCTCCCTCTCCCTCTCCCCCTCCCTCTCTCTCCCTCCCTCCCCCCCCCCCCCCCCCCCCCCCCCGCTCGTGGGTGTTCGTGTGTGCATGTATGCACTCTCTCTTTCTCAAAAATCAATAAATTGTAAAAAGAGTGACATAGTCTGGTTATTTTTGACTGATTAGCTAGATTTTAATGTCCTTGAAGGTTAGATGCTGGTGTATCTGACCCAGGGCTTAACAAATTATGCAGTGGGTTTTCAGGAAAAAAATACTTTTTCCTCTTTTATGATCAAGATCTCTGCTGTGTAATTACCAGAAACGGAAAAGTTGAGCTAATTTCTTGTATTACCAGATGGATGGGTGTTATTTGTCAGTGAAAATACAATCAGATGTGAACATTTTAAGTAAAGGATGATCCAGAAGTTTTGTCTGATTTAATGAGAGCCTGAATTATAGAATACCCAGAGATGTGATTTTCTTTAAAATAACAAAATATAGTACTACAAGTGTTCATGTGTTATATAAGCCTGTATAATCATAAACTAGGCTTATAAACACTTGCCAATCTCAGTGTGAAGACATGAGTACAAATATGATACCCTCAAGAAACTTAGAGTCTAGCTTTGAATTATACCACAATATTTTAATTTAATTTATAATTATTAAAATATGTTTATATTGTATTTGCTTATAAATGGGAATTAATGAAATTTGAGTAAATGAACTTCTAGTGTTTAAAAGTCATGCAGAATCTTGAGGTTCCAGTTTATATCTCTTTTCCTTCTGCCTTCATGGTACCCATGAATCATTGTTTATTACTGTTGGTTCCCTGTAACCCAGCCATCATCTTCTGTATTCTGAAAGAAAACACTCTTCTTTTTTTTTTTTTTTTTTTTTTTTTTTTTTTTTTTTTGGAGGGAGAGGGAGAGCAAGAGAGCAAGCCAGAGAGGGGCAGAGAGAGAGAGAGAGAGAAAATCCCAAGCAGGTCCTGCACTGTCAGCGCAGAGCCTGATGCGGGGCTCAAACCCACAAACTGTGAAATCACACCTGAGCCGAAACCAAGAGTTGGACACTTAACCAACTGAGCTACCAAGGAGACCCTGAATGAAAACACTGTGAATTTGTTTTTTTTTTAGGGACTCTAATATTGAGTGGCAACTAACTTTTTGTTCCTCTCAACTGTCCTTTTAATTTTGTTGTATTAGACCATAGGCTCACCATTCAGCTTTCCAGGGTTTGGTTTTACAGTGGTCCCTTGGAGGAAGTTTTGAGTACTGTATTTTTTAAAATTTGGTAACATTATGTTGGGTGTAGAATATGGGGAGAGGCTATGGCAGTGGCTTCTAATTAATATCCTAGAACTTGAATAATACACAGTTTGGGATTTTGTGGTTCTATAAAACTTTTGTGTATTATAAGGTTGACTTCTGATAGCAGATATTTGGTAGAATCTCAGCAAAGGAGAAATCTGATTTCCAGCACATTAGCTGTTAGCATTATATTGCCTGCCTTGAAGATGTGATCGATGTTCTTTCTCTATGGGATTCTTTTCCTTTCCTTCCCCTTCCCCTTCATTCTTTTAATTTATGAGGGCATCTGTTGGGGTTGCTTTAGGATGGCAGTATCCAGTGTTCTTACTCTGTGGGATTTCTTTCTCTTTCCATTTGTTCATCATTCCATTCAGCATTTTTTTAGGTTGCTTTAGGACAGCAGAATCCTGATAAGACAACACGCTATTAGAGATGCAAAAATCTTTATCTGTTTTCGTCAATAGGAGCTGTTGATTCAGATAGAAGTGAACAATACTAAATGTAACATCTTTTTTATTTGTGATTTTGAGCCTTTATTTTGTAAAGTTTGAATATTTGAATGCGTACATATAAATTCATAACCTTCAAACTTCACTTTTTAGCCCGACACATGATGTTACTGTAGAATAGGAATGGTATGGAAAAATAAGATCCAGAGATAATTCACAGTCTTTGATTTTAACCTTTAGAGTTAAAACTTTCGTATCTATCATTAAACGTGTAGCTATACAACGGTTTAACACTATGTAGTAAAAGTATGCCAAATAGGAAAACACAGTGACAGTTCTTTTGGGTGGCTTAGTCAATAATCACTCAGGGCTTACTTGAAATCTATAAAATACAGGTCTCAAACTAGGAAATTATTATTATTATTATTATTATTTTAAATGTTTGTTTATTCTTGAGAGAGAGAGAGAGAGACAGAGTATGAGCATGAGTTGGGAGGGGCAGAGAGAGAGGGAGACACAGAATCTGAAGCAGACTCCAGGCTCTGAGCTGTCAGCACAGGGGCTTGAACTCATGAACTGTGAGATCATGACCTGAACCAAAGTCGGAGGCTTAACCGACTGACCCATGTGGGTGCTCCAATAATTATTTTTTTTTAATAAATATTTATTTGTTTTTGAGAGAGAGCGTGAGCAGGGGAGGGGTAGAGAGAGAGAGGGAGAGGGAGAGAATCTCAAGCAGGCTCCATGCTGCCACCGCAGAGCCTGATGTGGGGTTTGAACTCATGAACCATGAGATCATGACCTTAACTGAAATCAAGAGTTGGACACTCAACTGTCTGAGTCACCCGGTCCCTTCAGAGTAGGAAATTACTATGATCCCTTCTAACTCTGATTGTTGGCAGTTTTCTTGGCATCACAAATTAGTGGATAGTGAAATGTTCAACCTCTCACAAGAAGTGATGGACAGTCTTCACCAAGGTAATCAGCTTTTGAAAAAGCAGTGGCTTTGAAGTTTTTATATGAGCAAGATTGAAAATGAGAGTCTGCTCAGCAGATCTGCAGAGAATCTGTGATAAATTTCTTTAGAGCCACTTCAAACCCCAGGAGCTCCACATAGGATAGTTTTATTTGGGGTTCTGTTATGGACCTATTCTATTCTATATATCTACTCTCAGTGGACAGATCTGTCTAAGCATTTTTTGAAAAAGAGTACTGCAGTCTCAAAGATAGGGTTTAATATCTTTACCAAAATATGGCAGACATTGACAGATGGTTTCTAAGGGTAATTCCTTGCAATCAAACCTTAATTTCTTTATAGTGCCAGTATATAAAATAAGTATAGGTATGTATTATTACATTGCCAATAAGAAACAACAGTTGACTGCCAAAAATAGACTTTTCATAGCACCCAAGTTTTCTAGATCAGAATCCTGTAGCATAGTAGAACGAGTTATTAAACAAGATTGAGGAGTGCCTGGATGGCTCAGGTCATGATCTCATGGTTTGTGAGTTTGAGCTCTCATTAGGCTCACTGCTGTCAGGGCAGAGCCCACTTCGGATCTTTTGTCCCACTCTCTCAATGCCCCTCCTCCCCCCTGCCTCCAAAACAAACATTAAAAAAGAAAAAAAAGATTGACAAGTCTCTATCCTTCTCTCAGTTTGGGGCTCTTGGGCAAGTCATTTAATTGCTCTGAGAGACAGTTTACTTATTTGTAGAATGTTAATAATACTGTCTATTCTGTGTGTCATAGAATTCTTGTGAAAATAAAATAGGTATATTGAAGCATTTTGAAAATAGTATTTAAAGAATTCATGGCCATTATTCTCTTCACAAGCCTATATTATGATTGAGAAGGGGAAGAATCCAATAGTGTGAAAATATTTATGAAATCAGTTTCTACACTCTTTTATTTTAGAATTAATGAAACTGACATCTGTCTCACTTAGCTGGTAAGTTGCCAGTTCCCAGGACTGTAACTTATGTCTGCTGAACAATTCAGTTACTCTTTTTCTAAACACCATGTTCTTTTTTTTTTCTCCCTTTAGACTCAAAGTTAGTCTTGTACTTCTCATGCTCTTTCTCTTAAAAAAAAAAAAAAAAAAAAGGAATGGAAAGGATAAAAACTGGTTTTGCATTTTTATGTCCTTTTTAGATGAAAGCATTTAAGATTGATTTCTGGAAGGATAATTAGGGCTAAGTCACTGAAGTCAAAGGTATATTCTAGATTTTAATAGGGAAGTACCAGTATGTTTAAATCTGATCTTTGGTGCCCTGCTACCTGATGGTGGATGTTCCTTAAGACCTGGACATTTTAGGATTCTGTGTAGAATCTAGTAAGAACTGTGTGATATTTTTACTTGATTCTAAGTAAGTCACGATCATGTATATTTTCAGCATACATGGTGGAATTATTTATTGTAAGAAGTAGAAAACACTTGACAGGAAGCTAACTTTCTTAAAACACCATTGAAATCAGAGTAATTTTGTTTCCTTTGCCACTTATGACAAATAGCTTTCCATTTATAGACTGTCATACAAGAATCTGAACACATTAAATCAAATCACTTATAATGATGGATTTTTAAAAAACCTTTTTAATTATTATACAGTTATTACATTCTACATAGTTAATAACGTGTGGCTTGCCAAGAGGAGAATATTACATCTGAAAAATCTTAATTTGATCAGGTTTCTAGAACATTTTAAAAAATAGGATTCAGAATATTACTGTGGTTTTATGGTTCTTTGCTATGTATGAGGTAAAGTGGACTACTTGAGTGTTACCAGTCTACATGAAACTGAACGTACAGTTCAGGGAGACATGAATTCATATGTGGACATTTGGCACATATATTAAGCCCATAATTCTGCTCCTTTGAAATCGCTGTAAAAAGTTATTAATTAGGTAATCACAGATCATTGAACCGGAAGAGTTTTCTCAGTGGTGTGCTAAATGAACTCAGATGAAGGCAGAGCCAGCTAGCTTCAGCAACTCTCCCTGCATGGTGTAGCTAGCTCTGAGGCTAACATTGAAGATGTGTGAAATAGGTTACTTTCACTTCAGTTTCCTGTAGTGTCAGCTTCAGTGTGCATCAGATTCCCAGTATGACACACAGTGTACAATTTATATGCTCTTTTGTGGGAGAAAGGGTGGGGGAGAAAGTGAGTTGAATGGTTTTGAGGTAATGTTTAATAACAGAAGACATAAGTTGACCAGCTGTTGTGTGTCTTTACATTTAATGTAAAAGAATGTGGGTTGATGAGAAATTTCATGCTAATTTTATTTCACACTAAATAATTGTGTTTTTTTATACAGAACATGTGAAATTTGCCTAATTAAGAAGCTTTCCTTTCTAAATTAAATACAGATTTAATTTTCTTCAGGAACTCTGCTGCTCTGAGAGTGCTTTGTCCTCATTTAGTGTTATTAATGCAAAATAAATGCTTATACCTAGCTAAAACCTAACCTTCTTTGCTTTATGAGTAGCAAAGAGTACAAAACTCATCACCATGTTTCTCTTCAGGAGAAAATAAAACTTTTGCATAATATTGACATGTACTCAGCCTATAGAGTAGAGGATGAGATTGATTGATTTTGATGGATGGTTTTGCCAGCTCTGGATTATTTAGAGAGGATTGGGGGAGCAAAGGGTGTAGATTCCTTGAAACCACAGCTATCAAAGTTCCAAAGACCTTAGGAACTGCCTCATTTAGTGTGTCTGAATATCTTATCAGCTCCATTGGTAAATCCACAATCTAGGGATTGGTGGAGAGGATTAAAAAAAAGCCACAAGTAAAAAAAAAAAAAAAAGCCAAAAGTGGTACTTACTGTTCTTGTGTGCTAGTGCGCACGCCCACCCACCCCGCCCATGTTTGTTGAGAGTCCAGCACCCCCAGGTCCCAGAGAACAGAGGGGTATGGAGAAGTTACTTGAATTTGGTGGTTCTCAGACTTTGGATTGCATTAAATTGTTAAAATAAAAAGAGAGAAGGAAGAGTGACCAACACAAGGTTGCTAACTTTTATTTAATCAATTGGATATTTAAAATCACCAAAAGAATTACAAATAAGTAAATTATAAGGAACATTAAATGTAACAGTGTAGAATATATTTAGCCTTATGAAAAACTGATATTGTTCTTACTCTTTTCATTTCGCTATGAAATGAGAAGACCACCTTGTCTGTGGCCCAGGATTTAGAAGTTATTGATCAAATGATCATAATTAACTTGAACAATAATGTAACAATTTAAAATGAAAAACTATAATGTTAGCCTATTGCAGCTCAAAGTTAATTCTTCCCTGATGGTAAGCACTGCTGCAGAATAGTATTTTTTTTTTTTTTAAAGTTTGTTTATTTTGAGAGAGAGGCCTCGAGGGAAGGAGGGAGAGAATACCAAGTAGGACAGCTTGGAACCTGATGTGGATGTGATCTCATGACAGCAAGATCACAACCTGAGCCAGTATCAAGAGGTGCTTAACTGACTGAGCCACTCAGTCACCCCATGCAAAATAGTATTTTTAATTAAATTCAGGTTCATCAACTACAGAGGCTTGTAGAAAATTTGAACACAACTGAGAAAGCAATTCAGATCAGTCTCAGTAGGTACTCACAAAGATGTGTGGCATATATATTGCCGTATTGAATTAACTCACAATACAATTCTCATGAGATTGTGGAATGGATTCCTTGAGATCTTGAGCAATGATTTCAGGCCTTGCTACTCAAAGTATAATCCAGGAACTAGTTACAGTAACATTACTTGGAAGCTGCTGAAAATGCAGAATTCAGGCCCTGACCTGCTGGCTCAAAATCTGCATTTTAACAAGAACCCTAGGTGATTCACATGCATAACAGAATTAGATACTGATTTAGGGAACTTTTCTGAAAGCAGGAATTTCAGTTGGGAAATTTTCACATGGCCTTTGCCTTATCTAATAAGTATTCCAAAATGAGGATTGTTAGAGGAAATAGGTTGTTTAAAATAGCAACTGAGGCCAGCCTAAAAATGTGGTATACAGAGGCCTTGAGACTTACATTAATAGTAATACAATTTATAATTGCTTATCAGTTAGATATAAACTGATGTTTAAAGGAATTGGAAGCTGGTTGTGTGTGTGTGTGTGTGCGTGCGCGCGTGCGTTTATGGAAATTTCTTATTGTGGTCCATGTAGGCACTGCCCTTTTTAAAAATCTTTTTTTTAAGTGTATTCATTTTTGAGAGAGAGTGAGTGGGGGAGGGACAGAGAGAGAGAGAGAGACAGACACAGAATACAAAGCAGGCCTCAGGCTTCTGGGCTGTCAGCACAGAGCCCGACACAGGGCTCAAACCCACAAACCACAAGATCATGACCTGAGCCCAGTCGGATGCTTAACCAACTGAGCCACCCAGATGCCCCTGGAAGCTGTTTTTAAGGTTTATCTTTTCAGAGTTTTATATTTAGAAAAGCCTAGGGAAAATTGCAAATAGAGAACAGTTTTTAAGCAGTAAGAAATTTATGTCACAATTTTGGACTAAATAGTAACAAGCAGTGGAATTTTGAAATACAAATGAAAACAAAGTTGGAAACAGCCTTAGAAGTTAACTACTGCACTCACTCCCTCTCCAGCCCAGCTAGTTTCAGGGCTCTGTTCACAGTGAACATTTTGAACATGAGGATTCCTCTCTATCTGGACATGTGTGGCAGTGGGGAGATCCTTTCCCCATCCCCCCCCCCCCCCCCCCCGCCAGTCTCCCTTATTCCACTCCCATCCCAGATAGTTTGTTAGCTTAAATTTAAGCTTCTGGAAGACTGTACTAAACATTTTGAGGACTTTGTTACTTACACAAAGACTATTGGTTACTCTTAAAGGCTGGTTGAAGAGCATAGGTTTAGACCTGCTAAGTGTGGTATGATCTGTAAGAATTACAGTGGAATTTCTAGTAATAGGTATTTAAAATATAAGCATTCCTTTTATGCTTGTATGTGGGGTTCAGAGTTTTTAATACCCTATAATTAAGAATTCCTTTGAGGATGCTTACCTGCAAGCATCTTGTTCAAAGACTGACTGTCTTACTTCTGCACTAGAATTGGTTCCCTTACTGTCTTTTCAGTAAGTGGTAAGTACCTGAATTGCCTTCTGTGGAGGAACTGAATGATTGAAGGACCTGAGCAGAGGGAGTCTTCATTGTATACCTTCTTGTTCTTTTTGAATTTGAAGCCCTATGAATAGATTATTAAATAAATGAAATTTAAAGAAAAAAATTTCTACACTTCTTCACTAAGATTGTGTCTTTTCTGATGCCAGCCACTTTTGTGTGGAAGGGGAGAAAATACAAGGTTTGGGTGGCATCTCATCAAGGAATAAATGCTTTTGGCCTTACTCCTACTAACAGCCTACACTTTCAGTGGTGGGTTTCTTCTCTTTTTTCCCACAGTGGCAAGTAACTTGCAAAACACTGCTGGATACCAGGTTATGAAAGAGCCAGTGTTTATCTCCCACTCTGCAGTCTTCAGTGTAAATATCCAAAAATAGTTATATTGGAAGAGACAAGGCCACTTTCCAAATCTCTCATACATCTGTTAGTCTGCAAGAGGCTGCCAAAACTGCATTCAGAACTCTTATAGGACCCTGCCATAACCTATAATATGTAGCCACCATCCAGATTTTATTTTGGAAAAGTGTTGATTTTAGTTACTTTTAGCAAATTTTTGGTAATTCCTTGGGGTGTTCCCAAGGAATTCCTGAGCCAGAGTAGGTCTCCTTCCTTCCAGTTGTATTCATACACCGAGAGAGAACCTTCTCTTTGCTTTGATATGGACACATTTTAAGGGATCAGATGTTATGACTGGTAGTTATCACTGCCTTTTAAGT